>NC_047530.1:44437991-45723395 GCF_012275295.1 Melopsittacus undulatus
CACATTCACATTATAAACATTTGGGTGAACATTAATACCCCAGCTAAACAAAAATGCTATTCACTTCAACCATTTCTTCCACTACATAAAAACTATAAATGATTCTCCTACAAAAAAAAAAAATTGAATGCAACCCGAAAATCAATTATAGTAACTATTTAGAAATGTAAAGGAAAGGCAATGTAAAAAAGTGACAAAAAATCTTTAATTGTAGGGAAAATGTGCATCTTTTTTTCCCAACGTGTGAATAAAATGCATTTCCTTCCTTAACAATCACAGTTACAATGGATCTATGCATCTCACAGGAAAAAATTGACAATTTGATTATGACTTGTACTTTTTGCCGGGGCCATGAAAGTGGTTTGTGTTTGAAATGTATCAGCTGGAAGGTACTTATTACTCATAAACGCTGCGCTATTTCACTCTCTGCAAAGTGAGCTGTTAACAGATACAATTTGAGCAGAATAGCCAGAGGAGGCCTTTTGATATGCAGAAGAGCTGACCCGCGTGCTGAGCCTTTAATTGGGTTTTTAATTTTCCAGGCCATCTGACAATATCAAACATGATCCCAGTGCTTGAAATGTTGATTGGAGGCTAAGCAGGATGTACTCCAACATGGCATTATGGAGAGAAAGTGGAAAGGACTCAGGTAGAAAAAGAAGGCACGGAGAGTTAAAATCACTCAGGTCTCCATGTTTGCTATTCGCCAGAATACTCCAAAGTAGCTGAACATTTCTCTCAATTATTTTATGGAGTTTTAAATCTCTTACAGTATTATAATAGTATTGATCTTAAGTTCATAAGCTTGACCGTATCTGTTAAAATGAGCTAAAACCAAGCACTGTGAAAAATAATGATTATCAATTTAGCATCTTTTCTAAAGGAAAAAGAAAGAAAAAAAAAACCCCAAAAGCAAAACAGTTGAAAGAAAATACTGTATTAGCATCCCTTCTCATGTCTTGGATAAAAATCATGTTTATAGTCAATGTTTCCTTTTCTCTTCAGAAGTTTTCAATTTGACTTTAAATATGTGTTTAAAAAGTAGCATTGTGTATTGCTTCATGTGTGTCTGTATTGTTTCTATCAAAAGGACTGGAGAGCAGTAACGTTTAATTTGTTACCTTCTGCCAGACTGCTCAGTAAACATTTTTTTAATTTGTTCATTTGTAAGGATAAGGCAAAGAATAAAATCTAATTTATCATTTTATTAGAACTGTGTATCTGAGTGATGCAGGACTGTGGATTTAAGAAATCTGTAAATCTCTTTAATAAAGGCCTGGGGAATTATTAGTAAGGACAAATGTAAAATGCCTGACAGTTACATTTCCAAAAGAAAACCACAACAATCTCATTAAAGAAATTACTGACGGCAGCTCACAAATGTTAATGGTTGAAGCAACAAAGGACGTACAATATCAGAAAGCAAAGATTTTTTTTTAACTATTGAACTGCTAACTTATGGAGCATATCAAAATAATGTGCTAGACAGTTTCTTAGTGAACAGACATCTTCCTTAGCAGTTCTAGACAATGCAGTGCCAGAAAAGCTGCTGATGTACAGTGGCTATTACAGTGTAAAAAGATAAAGAGCAGCTACAGTAATAAATAGGGAGCTTCTAGGAAAGGCAATGCTTTGCGTTATAATTTTGCTGAAACCTTCAAAGATTAGAATGAAATGAAAATTTCAAATGAAATACAACTTGAAGCATACATTTGGCATGAATATTGAATATTTAAAATGTTTTTGCTTTTGTGTATCTATGACTGATAAGTCTTATAATGGTGACAATTGCTCATTTCTTTTAGGAATAAGCAAAAAATATTTTTTATCTTTTCCTTCATGTTTGAGTGTATATATTAGACAAGCTTTTGTAAAAACATATGTCCATTTTACTATGCCATAATTTATAACTTTTGAAGTATTTAAAGAAAAATAAAATAAAAGGCTTATTTCTGGCCTGTTTATCTGCAACTATAACTGGTATGAAGGATTGCTTCACAGATATATCTGAGAATTTATAAAATCTTATTTTATAATTTAATTGTATCTTTTTCATTTTCTGCAAGCTGGGTTGCCAAATTATATATCCATGAACACTAACAGCCTGTATACAGACATGAGCAAATGTAACCACATTTTATCAAGGCAGTTAACCTGCTAGAGAATCTTCTCTATATCCCGACATTCATTATAGTCTTTTGGCATGTTACCTTTAGGTTTTCAGAGCCTATTATAATACCATGGTAATTTTAGTAGCAATAATTAGCTCTTTGAAGCAAAAGTAAAAATGTATTGCACATAAAATGATATATGCATTATTTTTCCCAGAAATCATGAACATATAAATTCACTGTTAATTCAGATCATCATCTTTCTCCCTAAAACAGAAGCCATGGGATTCCAAATGCATTGTTTCAAATCTTCTGTTTCGTGTCTTGATCCCTGCTGTATTTTACTTTTTCTAGAAATAGGAGCATGAGTGCCTAAGGAAGTTCATCGAGATAGCATACACAGTAGCAAGTTACCTAGTTCATGCATATCATCCATCAGGCAGAGTCCAGTATTTGCAGTAATTTTTTAGCTTTAAAATAGAATATGAGTTGAATTTTGTAACCAGGTTTTCTATTTTTATTTTTTCCTTCTATGAGCATAAGTAAAGGTGTTTCCATTTCTGCTTTGTTAGGATTCCATTCAAATACATTAAAACCAGTCAGTTTGTTTGCTTCTTCAAATGTGCATACAAATTTCCCAGTGCAAATACCAAGGGCTGTAAATATCTAGGAGATTCACTCCTAAGAACATTGTGAAAAAAAAAATCTATTTATTATTTTAATAATAGGTTAGAGCCTAAGGTTTCAAAATAAACAGAATGCAAAGCACAAATGCAGACTTGCCTTATTATCAGACTAACATCATTACAAGTTCTCGTGCGTATTTAGGATTTTTTTATTATTCATGTGTTTCAGGCTCATTTAAAATTAAAGAAATCTTTAGCAGATTGTGACTTGACCACATCCAAATCCATTCCATGTAATATAATTATCTCCTCTTAAAATGCCTCTTTTTACATTACACTTAAGTAAAATGGTAAACATACCAGTTATTTTTTTTCTTTAAAGGAAAAAATGTTAATAGCAAATGGTAAAGATGCATACTGATTAGAAGAAATGGTCTTTTAATTTGTTTCACTCATGTGACCTTCAGCACTATGGTAATAGAGGAAAGCTTCTCAATCACAAACGTATTCTGTTTTCCTGACACGCTGGCAGTGGCTGATAGTGACTTTGATAAATATTAAGCAAAAGCTTAATAGTTAATAAATAATACTATTTGATAAATAAAAGCAAAAGCTTAGTATTTGATAAATATTAAGCAATAGCAAGCTAATGCTCGTAGAAGCTAAGCCAACTGAGGAAATGAACCCTTCTTCCTGGTCCCAGTTAAACTCTGTCTCTATTAAGCCGGTCTTCATAGCTCTAAGACCTTTTTTATTGGATTAGCAGTATCTGAAGAACAGTTGTGACCCCATGCAAGCAAATAATCAAAATCAGAACTAGCAATCTTCAGTAGTGGGAGGCACTTTTCAGGCATACACAGAAGGACAGCTCTGTTGCTTTCAATATGGCTGTGACCCCTCCAATCTGTTGCACTTCTGGACATGTGCATTGTGAACTGTGCATTTCTATGACACTGAGCAGTCAGTTTGAGTCTTTTGGTGTTTATGTAGATTAGAGGAAGAAATTTTCTGTGCTCTCTCTTAAGAAATGCAACCTGTGAATAGAACTGACCAAGTTATCATTGTGAGTATTACATAAAATGAATTCCTATTCTTTAATCCTGGGCATCATATTTATGTGAGTGTGCTTTGATTTGTATTATTCAATCAATTGTAAAAAGAATTAATAGCATTTGATCAGTGATTTGTGCAAACTTTTGTGCAATAGACTCACCAGTTTACAAAAATGAAGCCAGCAGTGTTTCTCAGTGACTACTAAAGAGGGAAATTGTGAAAAGGGTTTTCTGATGAAGCATTCCTTGGAAAAACATAGCTATTTCCACAACACAGTTAAATTAGGTTGATAGCTGTTTGCAGAGATGGGGAGTTTGTACTGCTGATTGGTAAATATGCTATTGGGCAGAGACAGTCACACTGCAACATGGTTAGCCCATTAGTCTTAGAATCATTTTTGTGTTACACCTATGATGTAGAGCATTCCTTAGGTCGTATTTCCCACAATTTAACAGAACAAATTGATCCCAGAAAATCTGTAAAAGCCACAGACACTAAGACCCACTCTAGATTTGTATCTCCCGAAAATATAGAAAATAGGAAAGTGGGAAAGATGAAATACAGAAAACAGCCATGACTTTCTCCTGGCTGAAAGGAATGCATCATGAAAATCTTCATGGATAGGACCTTGCCCCATGCAGAGGTAGCTAGATGCTCGCTCTTGATTTATGATGGTGATAGTACAGAGTTTGAAGAGGAAGATGTGAGAGAAATATTTGATATCTGTGGGTCATGATTAACAAGGAAACACCACATTATCTAAATTTCTATATTTCAGGACAAGATTCATTCATATATCTGTAAATTGCCTGCCACACACTGGGAGCAACATAAATCATAATTATAAAGTAATATGACACAGATAATTAATTGCTTAATTAAGCCTTAATTAATATTTGTAAAGCAGTTTAACATCCTTGGTTGAAAAGTCTCATAGAAGTGTGAGATATTAAATATCACTATTTACAGTCAGATTCTGGTCTGCCCCGTTTGAAATTTCAGAGGGATGCTTTGACAAATCAGTATTAAACTGTGGTTATTATTAAGGCAAGAATCCCTCTTTATTTCTACCATGGACTGAAATAAAGTCCCAGACTCTTAGGGTACACTGTTTATCTTTCAATGTCTTCTTATTTTCATAGTCTGCATTGATGTATCTATAGACCTTCATTACACAGTGAAAAGTGAAAATCTTTTTATTGACTTGTTTCAATATTTTATCTTTTGTTGCATTTGCATCTACTTTGCTCCAGGACTCACCTATAATACAAAACCCCTCCCCCCCCAAACCCAAACCCAAACAGCAAAAAAAAAAAAGGTCCCAATTGCCTGAAGAGCCTACGATATATAGCCCTTGTCCTGCAATCAGATCCACTTGGGCAAACCCAATTATAGGATCAGGGCCTAAATAGGATAATAGGTATTGTAGAAACTACCATAAATTTCTCTCTGGTGTCCTATTTTGCCACTACTTGAACTAAGTGGATAATTCCGGTCATCTTTCTTGTTATGATGTATCAATTCAACACCATAAATTTACTGCTATTGGTCTAATTTGTCCATAGAAAATCTTTGCAAAATTAAATTTATATATATATTTTTCCTAGAAGCTAGCTAATTTCACCTGGAAAACCCAACAATATTAGACTAGAATTGAGCAAATAGATTTTTTTGCAAAACAATGAACATGGAGCTTGGTAAATGCAAAAGGAACTCATTAAAGAAATACCTAGAGATGTGACAAACTGCCCTCAAATAATCTGGATACTCAGTGAACCACAGTATCTGCTGGTTTGTAAGTAGCCAAGACATCTCATTGTCTGCTCAGTGTGAGTCCACACACATACTTATAATTAGGTACCTGTCCTCTGAAATGATGGTAGCTATCAGATTTGAGAATAAGAGTGTTATTCTTTAAATGTATTCTGTTAACTATATTGTGTCATGTTGTGTTACATAGAATTCAGTTACTTTGCATCTCATTATGGCAAATACTGTTTTGATACAAAGGAAAGTGAATGTTATATTTTGAGCGAAAGAACAGGTTTTAGGTCAGATTATCACTACACCATTGAGTTTTTCAAAAGAACATGAAAATGATTGTTAAAGTTGTCCTGGCTGCTTTATCCATAAGTTCTGACATGCATTCTATTTTGTCATTTCCAACTATTTTCTTTTATTAGCTGTCCTGGGTTCAGCAGTAGCAGTCATTTTTTTCCTTCTTAGTAGCTGGTGCATTGCTGTGGTTTTGACTTTCAGCCTGTGAACAGCACTGATAACACCCATGTTTTTAGTTGTTGCCCAGTAATGTTTACTCTGACCAAGGATTTTCTGAATCTCATGCTCTGCCAGGGAGGAGGAGAAGCCAGGAGGATGCAGAGACAGGACACCTGACCCAAACTAGCCAAAGAGGTATTCCATACCACAGCACGTTATGCTCAGTATATAATCTAGGGGCAGTTACCCCGAAGAGCTAAATCACTGCTCGGGTTGGGCTGGGTATTGGTCGGCGGGTGGTGAGCGGTGGTATTCTCTTCCCTTGTTATTTCTCCTATCATTATTATTATTGGTGGTAGCAGCAGTGGTTTGTGTTATACCTTAGTTACTGGACTGTCCTTATCTCAACCCATGGGACTTACATTCTTTCGATTCTCCTCCCCATCCTTCAGGAGCGGGGGAGGAAAGGTTGGGGGGGAGTGAGTGAGTGGCTGCATGGTTCTGGGTTGCTGGCTGGACTTAAACCATGACATTAACCTTTAGTTTGAAGTTCTGTTAAAAAAATCTTGCATCACACCTAGTAAGCAAATTATAAACTGTGCTTGTCATAAGCAGCATTCATGTGTTATCAGAAGCCCATTAACATTAATCCTGCTATTTTTACTTCACTGACATAAGTCGGTGAAAGCCCAAATAAGTTCTAAATTTAATTTAGATTCAGGGATGTGATTTAGATGCAGAAACACAGGTACCTGGGACCATTTGAAGTGCACTGGGATATTAGAAGGCATCTGCAAGAGCTGACAGATGGAAGATAAGACCTGCAGGAAGTCTGCACCCTTCTGGAGTACATAGGACAGGCAGGGTGTCCAAGCATCTCTGGCTGACAGTAAGCACCTATGTTTAGGTGTCTGAATCTCAGAATTCGTGACACAAGAGTGCCATCTTATTACTTTTCAATTCTAATTAAGATAGACTATCAACCTGTGTATTTCAGTATTCTGTTGTATTTTTTTTCTGCAAATTTTTTCTCCAATTTGTTTCTAGCAAAGCAAGAGCAATTTCACCTGCATCTTTAAAGGAAAATATTTTATAAAAAATATGCTGAGTTTAACATTTCTAAAAATGTTATACTTTATCATGTTATAGATACTTCTTTCAACAGGAGTCTAGTGAAAAACTCCCTAAATTTCAGTAAAGCCAGTAGAGTACAGTAAGGAAGAGGTAAGGACCAATATGTTGACTGTCCCACATGACATCCTTGTCTCTAAATTGTAGAGACATCAATCTGATAGGTGGACCACTAGGTGGATAAAGAACTGGCTGGAGGGCCATACACAAAGAGTTGTGGTAAACGGTTCAATGTCTGGCTGGAAACCAGTAACGATTTTGTCGGTGACATGGACAGTGGGATTGAGTGCGCCCTCAGCAAGTTTGCCGATGACATCAAGCTGTGTGGTTCGGTTGATACACTGGAGGGAAGGAATGCCATCTAGAGGGACCTTGACACATTTGTGAGGTGGGCTGATGCCAACCTCATGAAGTTTAACCATGACGAGTGCAAGGTCCTACACCTGAGTCAGAGCAATCCCATGCACAGTTACAGGTTGGGCAAAAAGGAAATTCAGTGCAGTCCTGCGGAGAAGGACTTAGGGGTGCTGGTTGATGAGAAAATGAACATGAGACGTCAGTGTGCGCTTACAGCCCAGAAAGCTAACCGTATCCTGGGCTGCATCAAAAGGAGCGTGACCTGCAGGTCAAAGGAGGTGATCCTGCCCCTCTACTCTGCTCTCGTGAGACCTCACTTGGAGTATTGTGTGCAGTTCTGGTGTCCTCAACATAAAAAGGACATGGAACTGTTGGAACAAGTCCAGAGGAGGGCCACGAGGATGATCAGGGGACTGGAGCACCTCCCATATGAAGACCGGCTGAGAAGGTTGGGGCTGTTCAGCCTGGAGAAGGCTGCGTGGAGACCTCATAGCAGCCTTCCAGTATCTGAAGGGGACCTACAGGGATGCTGGTGAGGGACTCTTCATTAGGGATTGTAGTGATAGAACAAGGGGTAATGGGTTGAAACTTAAACAGCAGAGGTTTAGATTGGATATAAGGAAGAAATTCTTTACTGTGAGGGTGGTGAGGCACTAGAATGGGTTGCCCAGGGAGGTTGTGAATGCTCCATCCCTGGCAGTGTTCAAGACCAGGTTGGATGAAGCCTTAGGTGATATGGTTTATTGTGAGGTGTCCCTGCCCATGGCAGGGGGGTTGAAACTAGATGATCTTGAGGTCCTTTCCAACCCTAACTATTCTATGATTCTATGATTCTATATCTGATTACAAATTAGCTTTGCTAGACTGCCCAACATGTAAATCAGTTTGCGTTCTGTTCTATAAGCAGTATAAGGAAAATACCCAATTCACTTAAAAATCATACTTTATGTCAGTGAAACAAGCCAAGAATTTTTTATTTAGTAGTCAGCATCACTTACCTGTAAGTGTTCTGCAAATGTCTGAGTCCTGGTTCTTTAGAAGTATGATTTTACTGTATGTTTGTTACTACAAGAAACAAGAATCTAGTGGCATTTGTTAAAATGAGGAAAAAAGCAGCAAGTATTTACATGTGAAATGTTGCTGTCTTCTTAATGAAGAAAAAAGGAAAATACTTTTAATTCAGTCGTTTTAATGAAGGAAGTAAAGCTGAATAACTATGGTACTTTTTATTAAGAAGAGGGACCAGTAGTAGCAGTCCCCACATAGAAAGTGTCTTGAACAGGTTTATACGACATAAGACATAAAATGCCTGCTGACTCATTTGTACTAGACAAAGAATTGAAGTGATTTAGAGCTACAAAGACTCAGGTTTTCCTGAAGCATACTTAGGTTAAACTATTTATGTGATTTTATCAAGTGTTCTAAACAGCCCTACAGGTTAGACAATATAGAATCAAAACAATTTTGACCTGCCCTAACCTAAAATGATCTTAAAAGACAGAGAATATCAAGCATAAATTATGCACATTTCTAAGATATTTACATGTACTTTCAGCATTTTACCAGTGTTCGGATTTTCTTGGAATAACTTCTGATTTGAGGATTTTTTTCAAATCTTGTTAAATAATGGTAAGCAGGAGTTTAAAAATAGTCAGTGATCACATGCAAGGATTAGCTTTCAAACAGTATCTTTTTCAAAGTTTAATAGAAAATAAAAGTGCCCAGTTGCTTCAGAATTAGGATAATACCAGCACATGGTGAAGATGTGCTTCTGAAGACAAGCCTGGGAAGAGGACATTACAATTTCAAGGCAATGACAAAAATTCAATTCAAGTCTATAGAGACTGTATTACAGTGTCAAGACGATGGCAAAATTATGCCAATGTAAGTCTATGGAGACCACTTTACTATGTCAAGACAATGGTAAAACAATGTTATACAAAATGATTGAGACCACATTGCAATGTTAAATTATGATGCCAAAACCTTGTCATTTCCTAGAGTAATGACAGAGGATTCTGCATATGTTCCTCACAGCATTGCTGCTGGACCCGTGCTCTAGTTCAGAACACTTTCGTAGCTCCAGCCCTGGGTCTTTCTTGAGTAGGAACCAACTTTTCTCAGACTAAATGGTGAAAACTGAAGGCGTTTGAGTTGATGAAGCTAATTGTATTTGCATTTGCAGATTCAGGGCTGATGAACATCTTACCCTTATCTCTATTTATCTATCTATTTATTTATTTATTTAACAGTAGACATTATTGACTTTCAGATACAGTGCCAAGCCTGACTAGTTACCCTTTATATGTGGGGTTGTTTTGAAAGTAGGTTGATGCCTCTGTTTTGGGAATGTCTATTACTTTATATTATGCCAGTTGTTTATAGCATTACAAAGTTATAATTACTACACATGTACACAAAAAAATCTCACAAAAGAAAGAACTAATTCTAAGTACTTCTGCTGAGATTTTCTTCAGTGTGAAAGTGCATGTGTTTGATGCACTTGTAAAATGAGTTTGAAAGATGGATTTTTTTTTTACAGGACAAGAAAAGTGTTGGTAATAGTAGAACGTATTTTAGTTACTTCTCCTTCCAGAATGTTTCAAGCCATATATAGAAAGAACAAACTTTTATCGGTTAAGTTCACATCTGTTCAGTTCTTGGTACAGTCAACAGGGAGACCAGTATTGATGCTGCTTAACAATTTGTTCACTCATATTATTGTTTAATAACAACAGCAGTTCCAGATCCTATCAAAAGTGTGTTCATCCATATATCCTGTATGAGACAGTGGCCAAGAGTAGATGTGTAGTAAAGTGTACAAAAACATGACAGTGATACAGCCCTAGAATAGTCCCCTTTCAGACTTTGCATCCCAAACAACTGTTGACAACTATGAAAAAGGGCTATTCCATATGAGACCATGAAATAATTTGCATGATTCTCTGATTGTCTGATGGCTGTAATGACCTATATTTAAAAGAAGGAAATAGATTGTTAGATTAATTATAAAACTATCTAAGTCACTCAATTTTACATGGTCACTAATATTATCAAACTATCTGATAGACAAGTTCTACTGTAAGTTCTCTTATGCCTACAAGTAGATATATTTACCGATTAAACCATTTAAAAAAGTGTGTGAAAAGGTATTTACAGTTTGAAATCTTACATATTCTAGTTCTAATGAAAACTTTCAAAAAATGCTTAGGGACAGCTATTAACAGAAAATAAACAAATAGATCTTTCAATATCTCCAACTTAAAAAACACCTCTTGACTTCTTTAAGATTTGAACTGGCAGTTTTAGCTATTTCTGTGGCCATGAATCTGGTTGAAAAGGTAATAAGCCAATAACAAGTAATATTCTAAGTGGTATTAAAACTGTGTAGTTGTGCAGAGACATATTCTCTTGGAATCAGAGGAAAATTTATCTACTATGGTATAAAAATAATATGTAGATATTATTTCTCAGTAGAATTTAAAATCCAGAAAACCACAAGCCAGAATGTTCTCTTTATTATGCCTCCACTTATGATATTGACAGTGACAGGAGTGTTGCTATTTAGCTAATCTTTCTAGGAAAGGTATACTGAAGTTTCTTAAGAGGATGAAAATCTTTTTCAGATGAAATTTTAATTAATTCCTGTTCTGCAGAGGTGTTAACAAAACATTTCTCTGCATAATTTGGTTTGTAAAATTATGTTTGAAAAAGCTAATCACTGTGATTGTGTTATGAGAGTTTCTGCATTGCTCCTGTATAAATTATCGCTGTATGCTTTGTGCCACCCTAGACGTCCTTCTCATTCAATATTACCAATGACAAAGCACCCTACTAAATGTAGGAATCATCATGAGCCTTTGTTTCATGTGAAAAGTTCCATGATTTCATGGTAATAGCAGATTCACAGTATGATGTCTTTTAGAGGTCTATGCTTCTACAATATTATTTTCAGGAGCTTGTGAATATGATACGTTGGATGAGGGAGTCATGGTTGAAGGGATTACATGGGGATTAGGAGAGGGGCTGCAAATATCAAGTGACTGGACAGTGGTCAAACAATGTTTTGCAAGCATAGTGCCAAATAATGTATTAAAACCCATTGATTGCTTAGAAAATTATTTGGAAAAAATGTTACTCAGCAAGAAGTAGATAGGCATAAAGTTTAAGAGGCACAAGTTATAATCTTGTGCTACTGATTTATTTATTGCCATGGGATATTAATACACACTGTCCTTACCTCAGTTTCTCCATGTAACATGGAGATAATGGTACTTGTTTTCTTTTGTAAAGCACTTCGAGATCCTTTCATGATGTGATAAGAATTACTATTAGTCTTACTATTATACATTACCAAAAACCAAAGCAGTTTTTTAAAGAATTCCTTTAGGGGCTTTAAAAAGCTCACCTTATCTAATGTATTATGGGAGATATATAACAACACGAAGCTTCCCACTCTACTTTCTACATACTTAATTTTGTTTCCAACATTGCATTGTGCATGCCACCAACAGTAGCAAGTATAATATGCTATATTTGGACAACTGCCAAATTTTTATTATATTTATTAATACATTCTAACTATATTTGCTGCTGGACTTCTTTGAGTGAGACATACAAATTATTGCCATTCAGACATTGTTATTGGTGGATATTTTCCAATAGAACATGAGAATAATAAGTCCAATGAGCTAGAGATTCATTTTATGGCTCAACTGAAATAAAAGGTTTCAACTCAGTGAAAGTCTTACTGTGCTTAATATTATCCTGAAATTGAGAAAGATGTGCATGAATTTGCAGACAAATAAAATTTAGATACCTTGTATATTATACAGCTTTCATGAAATGCAACTCTTCATTCAGAAGAAGGAATTGAATATTTATTCTCTAAGCACCTGAGAATAGATTTGAGAAGACAATATCCACAAATAAGAGGTTTCAGTCTGAGGGACTAAGCGATTTTGTTTACTCTTCATCCAAGAGTATAAAATGTCCAGAAGATACCTAAAATATCTAAAAGGTATTTGACCAGAAGTGGCATGAGCTTTCTCTTCATTATTCCCCCACAAGACTATCACCATTGCTAGTGGTGGCAGTGTTGTTTCTTGGACAAAGGTGTTATCAACTTTGATAACTGAAAAGTTGTCCAGCTTTTCAGTTATGTTCATGACTTGGTCTTTCTACATTCCTACCAAAGCACCTGTTTGAAATGCTGCAGCTATAATAGTGGGTTTTCACAATAGGTTGTTTCTTTTTATTCTTAGGCATCAGCAATGTTTTCAGAAGATACGTAAGGGTTTTAAAGTAACATTCCCATAGATTTCATTCTCTTTCAGGAGGTATTTAGGCTTTCTCATGGTTAACTAATATTTTTAAAAATAATGATGATCAAACCATCAGCTATTTGGGGAAACTGTTTTGCATGAAATGAGATCAGCGGTCCAGTTTGATGGCCCACTGAACTTCTAAGATATTTTGAACTTTTACTATTAGCACCACCATATTTGCTGCTGAGAAGAGGAAATATATTCTTCACCCCATTTTTCCCCCCTGCATTGCAAGTACATGAAGTTATTCAGTCCCAGAGTGCATGTACTGCAGCTGGCTAACAACTATTGCTGTAAACAAAGCAACAGGCATGCCATCAAATTGAATATAGTCCTTCATCAGTCTCCTCTGTCTTCTCTGAGAAAGCTAGAGATGATTACAAGCACAGCTCAGGAAATAAGCCTAGCAGAGCCTAAAGTTGCGTGAATTCAAAAAGCATCTTAGAGGGGTAAATGAGGCATTCAAATATAAATAGAGAGTACAGAGGCAGTTCTAAACAAGGGCTTCCAAGGGCTTTGTGCACTCTGATAGCTTCAGATATTTGACATAAATGAATTTTATTCTAGATACCATGAGCCCCATGTCTAACAGTGGCAGTGTTGCTTGTTGGAACTTTTTTTCTTCATGATTTCAAAATAGTGAATAACAGATTATATCTTTTTCATCTTTATCACTGTAAATATTCATGAGTTGATTGTATCTATTAGCAGATTATATAAAGTATAAAAAAGCATTACGCTTATGAGATGATTTCAAAAATTTAAATGGGAATCTATCTTTACTCTTTCCCAGTCTCACAAGAAAACAGGAAAGTAGTTAGGACTAGCACAGGCATTTTATGAAGACTGTGTAGCAAAAAGTTAAATGAGAAATTAATATGCATTGAGATCTCTCATTACTGACCTTGATAATGTGATTAAGCAGTCTGCCTTGAATGAACCTTTGTATATTCCTTTATTCTAGAATCTAACCTGAAATTCTGTAGGAATAAATGAAGAGATTTCTGTAAAACAAAAAATGACTGGGCGAGACACTGGTTTTGGAGCCTGAAATGGTAATTTAATCTTTTCTTTTGTTATCTATTTTAAAGTATTTGTACTTCCTAGATCAGGCTGAAAAGCAAATAGAACAAATGGTAGCAAAACCTGGTTGTTCAGTTCAAAGTACATTCCAAGAAGTCATACAAAACCTTATGAATTTTCCAGTTTCTAGAAATGAGACACAAATCAGAGAAGTCTTTCAAACCTAGGCAGATTTCTGTTACCTCTGTGTCACTGGGTTTCATACTTCTCCTTAGTGTTTGATCCTTATAAGACATGATAGGATATTATAACATCCAAGTTACAGAATTTCTTTGTTTCTCTGTATTTGGATAAAGAAATGTTTTTACCCCACAGAGCTAGTAACTATCTGTGTTGATGTAATAGCAAAAGTGAAAGGTAATATATATCAAGTCTTCTTCCTTTTGGTGGAACAAACTTAGGAAACAAATTTTATAGCTAAAATGTATTAGTTAAAACATTTTAACTTTAAATTTAGTTGCACTAAATTGAAACTGGATGACCATATGGGAGAAGATTTTAAAGCCTACTGTTCTTTGTAAATTTTGCTTTTTACAGCTTCATAATTAAAAACAATGTTTCCAGACAAAAGAAATATTTTTAGTGGCTGTTTTCCTAAATTCCTGCTTATATTCTCAAATCTCCTCCATAATTTTTGTCCCTGTGCCTCGTTTTAATTGGTATTCCCAAACCTGCTTGCTTGTTTTTAAATTCTGAATCTAGTCCTTCCTCTCTGATTTCCTTGATTCAGGTTCAGTGGATCCAGCTTCATTGTGTTATTCTTTGTTTTTACATTCATGGTGTTTCTGTTTTACCCAACAGAATTTTCCTATGTGACAGATGCACAGTGCTGAGGTCTGTAAAATTTGGTGGTTCTCAGCTTACTTCTATGGAAAAGCTGTTTCTTTCACAGATGATTCAAAATGAACTATAATTCATGACTGGAGTCTAGGGCTTATAAACTGAAAAGAAAATTCTACCTACCAATATTTTACTGGATACGAACTTTTAAACATCAGATCTCTCATTATATAAAGGTGCCTTGTTTGAAATGGAGTGATTTGTCAATGGAGTAGGTTCTGGCTTGATTCACTGTTTTTGAACCGGCTCAAGCAATTCTAATTATAAACTACTATCTAGAGCTGTTACTATTTGCCAGATATTTCGACCTTGATGAGCAAAACCCTTTAGGCTCATTTGAAAAAGCTTACAAACAAGAAAATTCAGTGCTGCTCACCCGCTGGGCTTGGGACAAAAAGCAAGTATGAAAGCTGCCAATATTTCTATATTTGCTTGTTTCATCTGAGAGGGACCAGTGCAATGACACAGAAAAAGACTCTGAGCCCAGAGCGAAAATAACACACTTGAAATGCTTAATGGGTTTCTTCTAAGAGATTTCTCCAGCAGCTTCAATAGAGTTGAGTGAATGGCTTGTATGAAAAAAACTTTAGCTGATGAATTTCAGTCTTTTTTCTTTCTTTTTTTTTTTTTTCTTTTCAGTGTCTGGATTGTTCACTGAAGGATTTGATTTTGTTTCTGATTTGTAATTATTCACAAACCAGAGCTTGAACAGTGCATGCTCTGTATATTTCTGATTAGTTACTTCCACTATAAGGCCATCAGTGTTTACTGCATTATGGTGTCTGAATAAAGTGAATGGGTGAAAGTGCCAGAGTTAGGGGTAAGGGGAAGAACACAGCACTAGCTTATAAGAGAAAGCTTTAAAGACCTTCTCCTGTTTGAAGCTAGGTCAACAACAAAAAAGATTTTATACATTCCGTATTTTAGGACACATAAGTAAAACCTTTGAAAGTGTTGTCACATGTTAGGAAGATAACACTTTTTAAATGAATACTCCTTCATAATCAATTGATCTTAAATACAATAATAACATCTAATGTCAGATCTTTGTCTAACTTATTTTGCCTTTGTGCTATGAGAATAGTATATCCCCAACCCCAGCAACAAGTATAGTTACATTACCATAAATACATTGCATCATCATCAAGTACATATCACTAATCCACAGCCTAAAGAAGGTGATGAAACCACGTTCATTGTCTGGGATCAGTTGTTTAGAGCTAGTATATCGGCTTCAGACTTAAGGAACCGTCAGCTGAAGTCGCTTTCACAGAATCACAGAATGGTTGAGGCTGGAAGGGATTCAGATCAGCTTTAATGGAAAAAGACTAACCAAGACCTTGGTCCAATAACTGGAATGGGTGCATTAGTTTAGTTTTCTCCTGGAGCAGAAAATATTAGGAGTCTTGTAGTTCTAGTGGTTCTTGTATTCAGGTTTTATTCCAGTGTGATTTTTACCTGTCCTTTTTATTAATTCAAAGTCCTTTTCTAATTTTTGTAGAAATATAGAGATAAGCCAATGAAACGGTCTCTGAAAGATAGGCAAAATGTAATGTTCAGAGGTTAAATTGTTCTTTGCATGAATATCAATCTCTCCACCCCCAAATGTATATTAGGTAGAAATTGTGGGAGGTTCTTTTATTCTGTCAGCCTTATAACTGAGATATATTTTCACCTGTCATGTAAATCAATAAAATATACAGTACTTAAATGTTTCACTATTAGAATAATTTTCTGATCCCTCTGGATTAAAACATTGTAAAATAGAACACTCAATTTTGTATGAATAAATTAAGTGTTTTGCAACTTACAGTAATGAGATAGTTGGTTCACATAACTTTATAAACTGGTTACATGATACAGGAATGCAGATGCCCAATTTGGAAGTTTGCCTTTCTTAATGAGATAAAGCTCCTCTTTATTCCACTGATGGCTCTATTTGTGTAACAACAACAAATATGATTAGTTTTTCTACATTATGTTTTTTTTCCACCTCTTATAATTCCTACATTTTCCATCAGCCTTTATTTTCCTTTTTATTATGAATGTTTCCATAAATTTCATAGAAAAGATAGCACAGGTTGTAGAGTAATCACATTAATTCCTTTGCTTCCTGAAAATTTCCGCCAAAATATTTCCCCTTTACAGGAGATAGTGGCAGATCCTAAACATATCTTTTATGGGGCAGCAGAAGAAACATCACAAAACCTAGTAGCAAAGACATTGCAAGCTATTTACGAACAATTTTGAAAATGCTCCTATAAACTAATCTGAAGCATATAGATTAGAGGACTGTAGGGACATGAAAAGGGAACATGTAATTAAGTTCCCTGAAGTCAAATGTATTTGTAGATGAAGGATTCTGCTTCTGCTCAATTCTTAATGAAATGAAGTTGCCCATGACACTCTCACAGACCATCTTAGTAGAAGCACCTGGAGTTAGAGTTGACTTCTGCTACTAATAAAGTAGCAGAGATGTGAAAATAGGGGTTTTAGTATACATAAACAAGATGTAAAGAGCTCACATTAAGAAAGACTGATTCATCTATCTTTATCTAACTAAATTAGGGTCAGTTAGAACTTTCTTGGGCAATCTAGCCCTGCAGCTATTTATAATGCAAAAGTAGCAGAAGTTAACTAACAAGTTATAAAAGTACTGAATGAAATCTTTCTGTATCACAGCTGTGCACTTCTGTAACATACTGATTGAGATTAGGTTGAGAAGTTCCAAGCTGTATATAGAAAAGAGGTCTGTAAATAAAAAATATAAAATTGCTGCTGAACAGTGAAGTATTACTCTGAAGACTCCCTCTTTAATCTTTTTGAGGGAATTCTGTGGTAACTGCATGGCAAATTGGAGTGAGAAATTCATAGATTTGGTAAGTTTATGTAGAATAAAAGGATTTTCCTTTTAATTTCTTTTTTGGATTTTAATAATTTAATAGAAGATTTCCCATCTTCTTATTTCTTGGACTATCAGACATGCAGTTTCATTTCTTTTCATTTGGTATCTTATATAAACCACAGATATTTTTGGTTTAGCCATTTGTAGTTGTCTTTTCGCTTGTCATGTTGACAAACCACTCTCTTACCCTGGACATGATCTAGTCAAAAATGTTTTTTTTTTTTTTTCAAGCATGCTTACAAAGAAGAGAAGAATACTGGCTAACAATTATACATTTTGGATCTGAGTTATCTATGTGGGCAATTTTTTGTAGCTTCTTTCTGGTCTTCTCTACTCACTGCCCAATGTCAAAACAGAAGGTACGCTTTTCTTTTGCAATAATCATCCCTGACATGCTGTTAGCAACATATCCTCCAGGTTCCTTCTGTTGTCTTCTAGAAGACATTTTCCCCATGGGGAATTAAAACAAACATTCTTCCTTTAGACAAGGAATTAAAAAAGCAAGGATAGAAAATGCTGCTGGAATTCAGTGCCCTGACTTTTGCGCACCTATTAAGAGCAAAGTTTTATTTTATCAGTGCACAGAGGACTGTTTAAAAAGGTTATGTGTACTTGGCCTTTCACTTCCTTTAACATAATTTTAGCATGATTAAAACAGGGTTTTCTAATAGTACAATAAAGAGGAAAGATGGGGACAGCACTGGTCAGGGTTTTCAAATGAATATAATACGTGGTCGTTGTGATGACGTAGTCTGAAGCAATCCAGCGTTAGCAGAGATTGAACTGAATAGACTAAAAGGGTTTTAATGTTTTGGGGTTTTTTTTAGACAGTAAGTAGAAACACGGGACAGGCAATCCCATTTTACATACCCTTTTTTCTTTAACTTGGAAAGCAGAAGGAGTGCCAGCACAAGGAAAGGACCAGTTGTCTAGGTACAGCTGTCTTTCTACATTTTAATTCTAATGAATGAAAAAACCCTATACAGTAGTTTCTTTCATCATAGATCAAATTATTACAGTTCAACTCAGAAATCATGTCTTAATTATTCCCTAATCTAATAGACCTGCACCTTTCAAAAAACATTCTGATGGCAGAATAATAATGAACCTGGTTTGCAATGGCTTCATCTTCTGTTTCCTGCATCTCTCAAGAATAAGTATGTTAGGATTCCATCAGGCAAGGCACTTTACCTGGCTAAGTATTTCTACAACATCTGCCAAGTTTGGTTAAAATTTGGTCAGACTAAGTTAAAAATAATATATGGTTAAGAGAAACAGACATTGATATCAGATCACCTTTTTTTCCTTAGGAAACAAGATTGGAAGTCTAAAATTAAAATCTGCTTCCATTTTGAGACAAGAAAAAGAGAAGCCTGGGACTGTAATAGATAAATTCTGGTTGCACAGAAGCTGAGGAAAGATTTGGTTTATGTCTTTTGTATTGCTATAACCTATGCCTTATTCTTCTAAATTTTCTCAAACAGACCATTTCCTGTGTCAAGATCATAGGGTCAGTCTGCAGAAGTCTAGCCTCCACATTTTCAATAGAATTTCAGTTTTCTCATTGCATCATTATACTTTTATGAACTTCCTGTGAACAGTAGAGCTAAGGTGGCTATCAATATTCATTTGCACTTCGTGTCTTTCTACTATAGTTGTATATGCTTATCTACAAAACTTGTTTACAAAGCATTGAAGAATGATGTATTTATTAAAATAATCACTAACATTGAAAAATTATTGTTCTACAGAATTCTATTTATAAAGGATAAGTGACCATGTTTTAACATTTATCATTAAATAGACAGTATCCCAAACATATACATCTTAATTTTCTTATGTGCACACATTTGTTTATCCAATAACAAATATTTTACTCTATTAAAAGAAATGCAGAAAAGCAACCCAGCTTGAAGGAAGTCATATGGTCTCATTAAGGGTATAACTACATTCTAGATGCTGTTCTCTTCAGTAGAAAACAAAGAAAATACCCCTCAGATATTAAAGTTGATGTTAAGTCTTTCACCTTATGAATAACATATCTGAATGCTAATTCTTCACTGTGCTGCTAAGCAGTAGAAGATGCATCCTCCCTCGTCCCTGCAAATGAAGTCTTTATGGTGGAAAAGTTGCTGTAAGGAAGAAAGATGATCTAGAATGATGTCACCCCTATAGAGGCAAGTCATGCGGTCTCATTCGCAGTCATGACAAGTCTGAAAGTTCATAGAAAACCAACCATTCAGTATCAGGTTTTTCGAAAAAAGGGCCACAGGACTTTGAATGAGGAAGAGGTCCAATGCAGCTTCACAGAGCTCAGCTGGATGATTCCAAGGCAAGAAATAATCTGAAGTACTTGGGATCCTACAGCTCTGTTCTCAAATATATAAAGGTATCCCTATTGGAAACGGACAAAGCACCCGTTGGCTTCCCCCATCTTCCTCTGAGCTAATTCTGCTAGCAGTCAGCAGATCCCAAGAGGTACTGTGAGAAGACAGATGTGTGTTAAAAGAGATTTGAATGACAAGAAGGTAGTGGACTAGTTTGGAAAGAGTGCTCTGTGCCTGAGGAGAAGAAGGTAAAGAGACATTTTTATGAGAGGCAAATGAGGTGAGCATCATTAGCAGAGCAGAGATGAGGGATGATGCCATAATAACCTTCTCAGCACACCTGGGGACATTTCTGTCAGTGACCGGCCCCATCCCCATTGTTTGTCAAAGTGCAGTATTGACTCTTCTGACCAAACAGCTCCTCCCAACTGGTTATAAATATCTACAGATAATGAAATGGTCACCAGGCACCTCATTTGCATCCACTGTCCTGCCCGTCTCACAGCAGTACACCGGACAGACATTGTTGCTGACTGATCACAGCTATTCTCATTTTCTACTAAATGAGATGCAGAGAAGTGTGTTTCACACTTTTATATTTTCCAAGCCTCATGCACTTTTACCTGTTCATATCAGAAGCATTATTACAGCCACTTTGATTCTCTGCTGTTTTTTCTGAATACTGCAATATAGAGAAAGAAATAAAAGAGTTAATCAATATCGTTGTCTGATGAAAAATTATATGTAGAATTCCAGAAAGTTAAAGCAACTTAGCCTAGGTTTTATATTTCATCATTATCTAGGAAACTGGTTTTTTTTGTGTATTCCCTTAAATGTTTCACCAATAAGAAACACTTTTAAATAGCGCATAGTAAAAATTAAGTTCATGTCATTTTTTACTATTGCAGATTTCATTATAAAACATCTCAAGATTAAATTTATTCCAATAATCATTACAATGATGAAAAAATTCCTTGCTTCAATAATTGATTTATGCTTCATTTAAATGTATGGAGTAGTTTCAATATAATTTCTTATTAGCTCTAATGACAAATTTTAAAATAGCAGGGCTCTGAAATAAAGATGAAAATTTGCCATACAAGTTATTACATTTAAATGGACTTAATATTTAATATTTAAAAAATCATTTGATGTAAATAGCCATCATGAATCACTGCAAATATGCTTAGATGTAATTAAACTTTTTCTTTACCCATATCTAGTTGCTTCATAATAAATTATTTTTTTTCTTTTTATTTTTTAGGATCATCAAGGATTTGTACTGGAGAAGCCACAGTTTTCTTCTGACATATCAGCATTGTTTATTCAGATTTTTGTTATTGTATTGGTCAAGAAACTAGATTCTATGGCGCACATATTTCCTTCTGTTATGTATATACTATTATTTTACGCATAATGCTAGTGCAGTCTCCCTGTTTGGAAGTTATATGCCTGTTATACTTTGTATTCCACTATAAAACAGAGACCATAAAGATATCATTTGGCAGAAACCTATGTCACTTCTAAAATGTTTTAAAATGTTATAATGGCAGAAATTAAAAATAAGGGGGAAAAATATTTCTCTTTGGCCCCATTCTGTGATTTGTTTTCTCTTCATGTGAAAACATTACCTAAGACAGGATCCTGCAAGTATGGCCAGAAGGCATCTCACTGTCTTTTGAGATACCTGACATGGCTGCTGTACACTGACCACAACACTCCCAGCTAAAGTCACTGCTGCTGCAATGCATAGGATGTCTGTATGCTGAATTTGCACAGTATGTTTTGCATGTTAAATAGTAAACCATGGCATTTGTTAGGTTCTCTACTAGAGCTGTAGTCCCAACAATCACTCTGCTGTTTGAAGTTAGATGCACACAAAGGTTTCTCAGTGACAAAAATTTTGTGACAGTACCCATACATTGACAGAGCTGGTCACTTAGCTATCTGATGCCCAAGTTGAATCTGCATTTTTTAGAGAGATAATGCATGTGCTTGTATTAGTGATGGTGTAGTTCTACTTCCAACTCTTTAAGAAAATTGTATTAGTTTCTTGCAAATCCTTAGCAGAGACAGTGACATTGTTCTAGCCTTATGCTTAATTTCTTTTTTAGACCTTAATTTTTATTTGAAGCATCTAAAAGTAATGCAGGCTACAGGGGAATAATTGGGAATGGTACACCTGAAATCACTGCACTAAACCAGAAACAGGCTCCTGGGATTTTTGAAGAAGAGCACCACTGGCACTTGTACATATAAACTGTTGAAATTTTAGTTGCTTTTACAAAGTTAATCTGTTTAATTCAAAGGAGGAATAGCTTCATTAAATGTCATCTATTTAAAAAACAAGCAAACAAAAAACAGTAAAAAGATGAAAGAAAGTAAATGGGGAGTTATACCAGAGTTCCACTGGGATTTGAAACTAGTTCTGCTCAATGTAGATGATTTGGGAAAGAGAATGAATAATGTGGCAGCAATTTTCCTGATAATATGAGGTCATTAGTAGTTAATATTAGTGCTGACTGAAGAACTGCAAAGAAATTCCTAAGACCAAGTGAGCGGGTAATAAAATGCCAAATGAAATCCAGTATCACTAAATATAAAATCATGTAACCTGGGAAAAAAATAATCCTAACTTTACAAACAGGATTGATGGTCCCTATCTGACCACTACTGCTCAAGAGCAAGATCTCAAGGTTATAACAGATAGTTATAGCCCAAAGATTGCAATGATCTCTGTGGTCAGCAGTCAAACATAATACCACGAATTACTAGGATGAAATTATATAAAAACCAGCATAAATCTATATTTGCATGTCTCTCTTGTGCAGCTATCATCTTTTCCACCTCGTAGCATTATGTAAAGCACAATTGAAAGAGAGTAAAGGAGGAGCTGGGGGGGTGATCAGGGGTGTGAAATGGCTTCCCTGTGCAGGACGTCTTAGTACACTGGAGCTCTTCAATATGGAATAAAGAAAATCTGTAGACTTATGTGTGATATAGACTGAAGTTTTATATAGAGCAGCATGGAAGGGGGCAATACGAGTGACTGGACACTCTCATTCCCAACGCAGGAAACAGGGGCACCAAGTGAATCTAGCAGATGGCACATTTAGAATAAGCACAAGGGAACTGTTGCCCCATGTGTCCTGCACCTCTTCACCTTAGGAGGGGCCCTGGCAGATTCTACAAGTTTATCTGGCATCAGGCCAAAATTGAGCATATCATGCTTGCTTAAGAAGTCTCTGAGACAGAAATAGCTGACAGCTAGGATAGCTTTCTAGGAGAAAGTGTTTGTTTCTTATGTATTTTCTTGTACTACTTATTTGACACCTCTTTTAGGCCATTGTCAGAGCAGGATGCTGGCTAGATAGCTGGACCTATGGTTTGATCCTATGTGCTTGTTCTCAGCTACCAGCGTTCATTTACAAACAGTATTAGAAATGCTTTGATATGACCTGGAGTGTTTTGGTTGTTTTTTTTTTTTTTTTACATTTTTTAAAGAATTTCTTTCCATTTTATAAGAGATAAATATTTACTTCTATATTTATTTTAGATTTTTCTTTGCAGAAAAGTATTAGTATTTTTCTTTGATGAAAAGGGAAAACAACAGGGATTTTTGTTTGTTTTCTTGTGCAATTGTTCTAACTTCATCAATAACAATGCCAGAAATTTACATTCGGTACAATTTCTTTTAGAGAAATGTGGTTCAATGAGGGAGATAGAGCTTTGGAAAATATGACTGATCAGTAGGGGTGTGGACCAGTTTCTTTCTAAAGAATAGTTTTGAAAATTATGTGTGGCTACTTTTACCCAGATGCAGCCTGTCACACTCATAATTTTTTGCAGTGACTTCAACTTGCCATAACAACAGAAGTTTAACAAACAGTATTTATGTGCTGCAGGCATAGAAGTGTGCATAAACATAAAAGAAAGTAACAGAATGCAGGTTGCCAATCACATCATTCAGCTCTCCCCAAAGCTTCCAGATAGTTTTACTTTGCTAAAAGTTCCTTTTTTTTTTTTTTGGTATCTTTCTCAGTTTGGGAGAATCTATATTTTCTGTAAGGGAAGTTAGTTGTTTTCCACATGGAATACCAAACGGAGGAAAAGATTTCTTCTCTCAAAAGCATATATGTAGCTTATATCTGTATTGCAAGTAACCATTTTTGGTGTCTGTTAATACACTACAGGCTTGCACTGCTTTAAGAAAAAAAAAAACAATCCACCAAACCCTTACCTTTAACCATTTAATGTTCCTGATTCCAGGCCATTGAAGTAAATGGATTTGAGAATGGGCTGGAGAATTACACATGTGAATACATCTGTCAAGCTAGCTAGTTATAAAATCTTTGCACCTTTTCATAAAGGTTGCCTCAGCACAAGCAGCATACATATTCTGCCCTGAGCATTTGCTTCTCTGAAATACAGAAAGAGAAGTTGGAAATGTGAGGGAGTTTAGCCATAAGAAATAAGCATTTTAAAATTCCCTTTATGTAGATGAGAAGTATTTCTGGCCTGGCAGTTCTCTAACAAAAACTAACAAATGGAAGATAATCATGGGCAAAAACACAAGAAAAAAGTTAACCTAAGATAAAATGATATAAACTGACAAGAAGCACAGGGGAACAGTAATGTGCATTGGAGAAACGCATATATTAAAGCATAAATGTTAAATTCTGGAAAAAAACTTGAGATAATATACCTATTGTAGAAGATTTAAAAAAACAAGTCACCATAAACTATAAGCTGGTCTTTATGCTTCAGTCTTTAAAAAATACAGAGTAGTATTTAGGTTAAGTTTGCATGAGTGTCCATGATTTTGTCCATAGCTTTGCTAACATAATCATCCTAACAATTTGTCACACTGAAGCATTAATTGGAAGTCTTCACTATTATTCCAAAGCAAACACTCCAGATATCCTTCCTTTCAAAACTGACAACCTTAAAGGTATGTATGCATATGTAATGGAACAACCCAAAACCTTTTGTCACTTTCAAAGTTTCTGATATCTGGTTAAAATTATAGCATGTTCATCTAATTGCCTTAAAACCATCTTTGATAATAATATTACGTTTTCAAAATGCAATCACCAGAGATTTGTGCATAAATCATGTGGAATTTATGGTTTCTTGTGTTTCGAGAACAGAAATAGCTAAATCTCTTTGATTTAAGTCAATTTCACTTTTTTTTTTCTTTTTTCTCTTTTAAAAGGAAAGCAAAATGAAATACAGTGGAATGTTTGTGTTGAACCTAAGCACTGATCAAGATTTAAACAGTCTAACATATGAACTTTGAGATTATCCATATAAATAATAGAATATTAAATTAAAGCAAGGGCTAAAATATATGTTAACTTATAAATTAAGTTGATCATTTAAGGTTAACCATGTCTGAACATAATGAAGTTTAGCAGCATATGGTTAAGTAATCATTATATGTCATATATTTTACTAAGATGGTGTAACAGTTAAAACATATTTGAAATGCAATATATATTTTTGGCATGATAAAATAATTTGAAAGATGTCAACTTGAATCACACAACAGTGATTATTTACTAATGTAAGATAGAGTCACTTTGATTCTAATAAGAAAATGCCTGAGCTGAAGTCACACCTTCATATGCCTCTAATGGTGCTCTCATTTTATCATATTTTAAAAATCCACACCTCATATTTTCTGTTTCCTTATATGGATGGTGCTAATGACACACATAGTAAACCTTCTATTAGCTTTGTACTTCAATAGGATTTGTTTAATTTCAGCTGTCAAACAATATGGAGAAAAAAAAATTCCACTTTTTTGATAACACCAGGATTTAAAATGCATTATCAGTATGACAGCAGTAAATGTTTTCCAAACAATTTTATTTATGGGCTGTGTTCTTTCTTGGTGTATATACAAATCTGAGCAGCATGTGAAATCCCTCATTTGTTTGCCATAAACTGTGCATGTTTCTGTTGTAAGATTTATTATGTAAGAGTGGTTGAGTAACCAAGCATTGGTACCATTGATATGCAGTGTTTTACAGCTAGCTCCCTTACTGACATCTGATTGGAGTTGGTGCTGAGAGACATTACCAACTGATGACTGTTCAGTAATCAATTCTGTATAAATGATAACAATAATATAAACACTATCAAAATGTATCAGTTAGCCCATCTTCTAATGGAGACTTGCTTTAAATATGTTGTATGTAAGTATGTAAAGCAAACAATGATAGCTGGCTTCTCACCCAAATTCTGCTATCAGGGCTGGGCAGTACAGGAAGCCACTATTGCTGTTTGTACTCTGAGACTGGAAAAGCTGCTGTTTCCACTGAAGTGTCCATCAGCTACTTAACTGAGAATGACAATATTTTTTTCATATTTGAATAAATTTACTTGGCTTTTCCTACAAACAGGACATTTCCATGAAGATTAGACACTGAAATGTCCCCATTCATTCCCAATATGTTTTGCACCTCTGCTCCCCATTTGCAAAATGCAAGACAGTTTGACACTTTGATTGTCCTATTCAACACTATTGAATAGAAGATTTTGTGCATCCGCCTGCAATATTAATTCCGAAAAAGTATTATCAATTCTTTAGCATAGGCATAATGTAGAAAACTAATATTCTAGTACTCTGTATTTGCCTTTTTAGTTTTATATTTCTTCTTATGGTATTTATAAAATCTTCACCATGAAGGTGCTTGAGAATGTTATTACAATAATATCACAAAGTAAACGTAATTATAATTTTTATAAATTGGAAAAATTATTTCACATTAATATATTACCAAAATCAGGTAGTCTGACATTCATGCTTCTTATGATTTTGCCAGAGCAATATGCTAGTATTGGAGGGTTGTGAGATTTTTTCTAAATAGTAAAGTCCATCTGTCTTTACCCTTTAAAAATATTCAATAGTGAGAAAACAAAATTCCTCCAACTGTATATGTCTTGTTTGGAGGAGGCTGCAGAGATATTTTGAATGCATTCTCTGCTCCATTAGAGTAACTGAAAACTTGTAAAAATATTTTTTAGGCTTTCCCTTTATGAGCACGAAGAAATGTAGATACCTGTCGGTAGTTCTTCAGCTTTGTAAAGGATCGATATAGTTTCTGATCCAGGATCTGGCCCTAAGGCAGCTCATACAAATCCCCAACTGTGTTATGGAGCCTTTCTGCATAAAAGACTGTACATCGTTACTTGTAGAATGGATAGACTCAGGGTCTGCTTTAAGATATAGAAAAGTCCAAAAGTCCACCAGAAGCCAGGGTCCCAAAGTAGCAATATCGGTTTTGCAAAGTACTTTGTATTTATTTCATATTTATCTTTTGTACCAATTTCATATTAAACTTTAAATATACATATTAATCCAACTGAATCAAGTTTGTTTTGAATAGAAATGGATATAAACCCAGGTTCAATGTTTTCCTGAGGTGGTAGATGTTTCCAAACATTTTCTGAGTTTCTCTGCTTTTAGCTGTTTTAGTATTCAGTTTAGCAGAAATGCTGACTCTTAAGGGCTAAGCAAATGCAAGGCATGCTGGATACAATTATTTGAAAATCTGGGCTGGAAAAAGTGGTGGCTGCTCTAGTGTGTCAATTGGAAGTGCTAAGGCTGCTCCGCTGGGACAGCTACACTGTCACCACTGGGAATGATGCATTCCTCAGGCTCTTTGGCTTTGTTTCTGCTCAGCTGTATTCAAAAATCATACCTCCAGCCTTCACCATGTTTGAAAAACTGTCTATTTCTAATGTTTTAGACTCCTGATTGACTACAACCGAAAAGAAGCAAACGGGGCAGCTGTCACTCCATCCTGAATTTGAACTAGTAATGCATCTTGTACAAAGAGATTGCAGACATTGTAAGGTTGTACCCCACAACCTTCCTCTTGTTTTCATCTGCATTTTCTTTTCCTGTCTGAAAAGGGAACTAGCCTTTTCAAGCTTATGCTTCCTGAGAAAAATGCAGAAAACATATATATATAGGGTTTTTAATAAAAAAATATGGTAATATATATAATATTTTTCCTTGCACTTGAAAAAATGTGTTCTAAAGGTTAGTTTCATCATGTAGATTTAATAATTCTGAATTGAAAAGCATGCTTATGACAGGTCTATATTTTCTTGGACATATTGCATTTGATTCTGAGTGCAGTTTTCAGCTTTTTAAAATGTAATTTTGTGGGGTTTGAGCGTTTGTTTTTCATTATGTTAAACATAGAGCATCCATATGTTGCTTTCCTTTGGAATCTTTAAGAAAACATACAGTCATTTAAATCTGGGCTATTTTATTCCTGCAGTCATAAAATTCCTGTAGAAGAAGACTTCTACCTTACATGATGTATTTTTCTCCCTCGGTTGTTGCAAATGTGTTTTCTAATTCCTTTTCTTCATTATACTTTGTATGACAAAGTTGCAGCAGGTAAGAAAATGTGCATACGATATGAATCAGGCTCTTAACTCCTATGGTATGCTCTATAACTCAAAATCTTGACCGAGGTGCTTAAGTCATATCCCTGGTTTGTGACCTTCAGGTTAGTAGAGAACAATAGGAAGTATAATAGCTGGCTTCCATGGTGTAATCTTTATTGTAAGAATAATACATGAGATCTTACACGCTTCTATCAGTTGCAAATGTTCTGGTAGCTCATTGTACAATATGTCAGATGAAATGGATTTCATGATCTTTTGTATAATGCATATGTTCCAATAGTAATTTCAAACCTAATTTATTTCCTTAGAAATTCATTCATCTTTCGGGTGCCATTTTTAACCATCTTAACTTTCTATTATACAAGCACGTGGGGTAAACTCTTTGCTCACATATACAGATCCCACTCCCATTGGATTTTGTACAAGATTTGCTGTATCTAATGGGAAAATTTAGCTTAGGAGGGTTTTTATTTTACCACAGCCATATAAGCCCCTTTTCTGTTCAAAATCCAGTAGTTATTTGGCAGTTTTGTTTCATTTTGGTCTTCTGCTATAACTAGAAATGCTTTCAAAGACATATATATATATATATTTTTTTTTTCCCCCAGATAATGTACTCCTGTAAATGCCAAAGCTGACTTTGTACCTTTCAAAATACGTGTATAAGTTATTAGGAGTTTTAACACTTGTTGTGAATCACTGAAAATGGCTACTGCATTCTTCCTTCTTTTTACTGAGCAGTTGGTAGTGGATGATGGGTGTAGAAAGTGAGAAAAAGGAACCTGCCACATTTCATTGGCTGCAAATTCCAAACTCCTAAAACCATGGGCACAGTTGTTCTTCAACTTTTGCTTTTAATAGGAAGAATAAGAGAATAAGGGATTAAGGTAGCCAAAAGAGCTTTTAAAATATCTTTTATTGGGAAGAGTGGCATCCTGGCAAGAACAAGCATATTAAGCTGCAGGGCATTGTTAAATAGAATATTTTTTTTTTCAAGGGCAATATAGAAAATGGCAGTGCTGGAAATTCCTTTTTTCCCTTGGAAGAGAGTTTTTTTTAGAGAGCAATATAATTGGCAAGTTTAAATACCTCATACATACAGTAGGATCAGTTTATCCACTTTTCCTGGAAACTACACAGTAGTGTTTCAGTCTCAGTCGTCTCACTTATTAAGGAAGTATGGGCTGAGTACATCTCTAAGGTGTAAGAGTTACAGTGCAGTCGCTTTCTCTTAGACTATGAAGTGGTGTCTGTAATTCATATCTACAGTTTTATGATCCACATTCTCCTTTACAATATTCTAATTCTTTTACTTGTCAATGTGGTATATGAAAAACACCATATAAGGCACGGCATAATTACCCCTAGAAATCTGTTTGGGTAATAACGTAGAATGAAATAATTAAAAAATCAATGAAATAATCAAAGACTTTTTTTTTTTCTTTCATCGTAAGGTAAAAGGCAACTGATACCTTAGGTACGGAAGAATAAACTTCTGAGATCTTTCTCGAAATTCCAGTAGAGAAAAAAATGCCAGAAAGTTATTCAGAAATAATTTCTGATTCAGGAATTCAAAAGGGAATATAGGTTAGAAACACTCACATGACACAATAGGCCTAAAAAATCTAGTAAGAAATAAACATTGCCCTGACTTCAAATAGGAAACTTTACACAAAGTATAAAAATAAAAGTCCAAAACACACCTAAAGAGAAGCATAGCCCACAACAAAAGGTGACACCCTCAAACACTGTCTTATGAAAACATTGATTTTCCAGTCCACTGGTGTCTCTTTCTCACAAATACACAAATAATTTATTTAATCTCAAAATGAGGGAACCAGTTGTTGATATACCCCATGATGTACACATATGAAAAGATGGTCAAGAACATGGGTAGAAGAATGAGATATACAGAAGCAGGTTTGTTCTCAGTAGAGTGCATAAATGCTACATAAATTTGGGCATTCCTGCCTTGATGTTATAATAATGGGCCACACTTCTTTTGGTAAAGAAATCTATGCTACTTAAGAAGGCTGAGTATTATTTTTCTTTTCCTTGTTTTAACACTTGAGTATATCAGTGTTAATAATAGCTAGAATTCTTGAAAACATAAGCAGTTATATAATCAATTTTTCAGCTCGTGAACTGATTAGATTTTCAGTTATCCCTGTCTTTTCAGTGTCTGAAGATGTGAAGGAGTGTATGATAGAGCTATTCATTTGTTCATATTTTTCACAGTTTAGGTAGATTAAAACTAGATCTTGAGTCAAAATGGAGCCAATCAGAAAGTGAACTGTGACAGATTTTTTTTCCAACTGGACACTTTGTGCGTCGTTGCATTCTTCTATTTTGTATTAGCACAGTCTGAACAGATCATTTGAATGTATAACCACAACTAACTGCTCTTTATTTGAGTCTCTACTCTGTGATCACTGTTCTGTGTATTTGTGAATGGACAACTCTGTTGCACAAATTGTTCTTAAGTTTGACAAGTCCACAGGTAAATTCACCTGTTACAAAAATCCTGCTGATGTGAATTTCCCTTTGTCTCTGACAGATACCAATGTCACTAGAATCTTTGCAGCTTTTGGACTCAAAGGATACAGGAAAACATCCTGTTCAGTTTATCTGAATTCTGCTCACACATACACATTTATAAGGAGTGAAAAAGGAAGGACAACTTCCATTACATATACATGAAGTGTTTCGGTTTGCCAATATGTTTTGGAATATTTCCCAAACTGGAAATCTCAGTGTTCACCACGATCCTTAAATAAAATAAGGAATTATTTTGACAATTTCACTGCTGCTTAGTACAAGTGCCTGTCATTGGTGTTACTATTACAGATCACAGATTAAGCTGTTCTCTGCATATATCTAAATAAGAACAACAAACGGTGGTAAATTAAAATTGTGTTTTCCCTATATGAAAATTCATGATACCCGAGGAAAAAAAACAACAGCACTCTCCCCTCCCTGAAGTACCAATCCACATGTTTAGAACTAAGAATCCTATTTAGGTAGATAATTTAAAAAAGAAAATAGTTATGTTTTTGAAAATGCCCAGTGCAATTTAATGATTCATTTACACAGTTACCTCTATTGATGAGGTGAAATTGTACGAATGTCATGTTATAGACAATGAATGGGGATTTGTCAAATTTCTCTTTTTCCAGCAAAGCTGTTCTCCTAGCTGTGTCTGCCCATGTATGAAATACCGCTACCATCAAAGCCATGTCACTGGATTATATTCAATTTTTGTTTTACTTTTCAGTGCATCTGCATGGTATAATTGGGCAGCAGTCTTTTGCTATGCCTCACATTCCTCTTCCTGATGGCAATGGTTCATCACCAGCTGCTGCACAGCTACAATTGCCTTCCTCTCAGCACTGTTTACTTTTGATTCTTTCTGAATGTGGTACATTTTGTTTTATGTCATGTCACTGTTGTTATACTTACATAATGTACTTAAGTATTGTTTAGATTGACACAGTGTTAGTACTGAAATTGAAAATAAAATGGCATTATTGGCAAGAACAGCTGTTTTCATGCACATAATTTTCTGAGCTTCAGTTTATTAATCAGGCTAAGAGGGAGTTTGCACAAAAGGTAGTATTTTTTCTTGAAGTATTCTATGGACTTTAGATTTCCGTCATAACAGAATTTAATAGTATAATATAGCAGAAATGTTTCACGTGATTAAAAAACTGTTTATTCTGGGTTTGTAATTGATTTAATTGTAAGATCCAGAGGGGTGCAATTTTGAAAAGTTTCAGCCCTGATTGCCTATTATTCACATGACAACGCTGAAATAAAATGACACTATGGTAAATGAAAACATAACAAATAACCCTGGTGGTTCAATAACATTTTGAAAGAAAATCAGTAGATGTTCTGCAGAAATCACCTACAGGAACAGCAGAAAGAAAAGCCCATATTTTAAATCAGTTTTTGTAAAACCTGCTAAAAATTGACTATCTCAGAAACTGTCATAATGTTACTCATCCAGTAAAGCTGTTTTGTCTTCTGTAGTATTAAATAATACCTGTTTGTGAAGTGCATTCAAGCATTAGTAAAAATGGCTTATTACCTATGCTAAAAAACAAAGGCTGCACACCTCTAGATCTCACCCCAGCCTTTACTACTCTCCATGTCAAAGTCAAATGCAAAATTCATCAAATTTGCTGGGAATTTAGAGTGCTTAGATTCTGAACCTGCAAAAAAATTTATCTGGTCTTTGATCCCTCACAAAGCCTGGGTTATTTTAATTGGCTTTGCACAATATCTGTAAGTTCTTGTTATGAACAGAGTTTATTGAATAAGAAAGCCCTGGATACAATGCATTCCAACACTGCCTCACTAACTGCATCTTGTGCAGTATGGCTCCATTAATTTCTGTAAAGAGAGAGAAAAAAAAAAGATTCAAATTATGAACAATGTAAATGATTATATTTTGCCAGCCTTGTTCCTCTAAGAATGAAAGATTCATTTTAGGTTTCACATATTACCATGAATATTAGTGTCATGTTTTAAGTTACTGGGCTGACATACCTTCCAGTAATTTTCTTTTCCTCGGTAGGCATTGGTGTATACTCTAGATTTTGTAATGAAACAGTAGGAAAAATTTATAATGGCTGATTTTTTAGTGTTATGTGTTATTATAAACATTTCTGTTTACATATGGGGGACCTAAATTTAAATCCTGAAATTCAAACTTTTAAATTAAAGTCATTAGCTAATATCCATTCCTTTCTCTGTTGTTTCACTGTTATAATTGTAATAAGGTATTCTTGTGTAATTAGGCTTTATGTAATTGCACTGTAATACATATCAAGCATAGTAAGCTCCATTGGCACATTAAGTTGGGCTAGGTCTTGAACATGCATAGTGATTAATTTTATATATTTCCTTTGAGTTGTTAACATCACATAAAAACTTTATATACTTTGCTTATACCAAATCTTTTATTTCTATTTTATTTCTCCCTAAATTTATTAACTTAAAGCAATGATTAGAAACAGGTGAACATTTTTCAGAGTTGTTTAGAGGACTATGACTAAATCTTTGAGAACGTGTGCGTTTCCCAAACATTACTACATGTAGTCAACCTAATCTTCAAAGAGAGAATAATTTTGCAAACTGCTAATTGATATTAGAAAGTGGTGTGTTAGATATTTTTTAACTTAACTAACTCAGTTAAATATTTACTGGGAAAAAATTTAGAAAAGCCTCACAGATGACACTGGATTAAACATTTTCTGTTGTTTCATCAGTGTTAAATGATTTGTGTAGCTGTTTTACTGAGCAGGTCTAATTTTACTCTTTGTAACAAGCAATGAAAAATTCAGAGCATCGCTGTTCTTTCATTGAGAGGTGTTTCATAATCTTTAATAGCAAAAATGAGCCTATAGACTTCCACATCTCCCAGAAAGGAAGCAAAATTTATCTCTAAAAAGACACAAGCAATAAGTTTTAAATATTCAGTATTTATTTTTTAATGTTTACTGATATGTCTTAAAGTATTAAGGAATTGAAAGGAAAGGCAGAACTGTCAAGGAAACCGAGATTAAAGCTACTTTGCTTTATTTCTGAACAAAGCATCTGATATTTCTGAAAGGAAATATTTGCTGGAATGGTAATGCTACCAAGGGAAGGGCAATTGGTCAAAAAATGGGAGTACAAAGATGTTTGTTGAAGTGAAAGTAGCACATTGCTAAGTATAATCTGCAGTCTCAAATCACAAAAGAGAGATTATAATCGTAGAATCATAGAATCATAGAATAGTTAGGGTTGGAAAGGACCTTAAGATCATCTAGTTCCAACCCCCCTGCCATGGGCAGGGACACCTCACACTAAACCATATCACCCAAGGCTTCATCCAACCTGGTCTTGAACACTGCCAGGGATGGAGCATTCACCACCTCCCTGGGCAACCCATTCCAGTACCTCACCACCCTAACAGTAAAGAATTTCTTCCTTATATCCAGTCTAAACCTCTGCTGTTTTAAGTTTCAACCCATTACCCCTTGGTCTATCACTACAATCCCTAATGAAGAGTCCCTCTCCAGCATCCAGGAAGAAATATAACAGAATGTGAGATTTAACAATTTCCTTTGAAAATGTGACCTTTAGTACCATAGACCATGTATGACTAATTTTGAACTCATCTGATTCCGTTTTCGAGAACCACTGAACTGTTTAAAACATAATCACCTATTACGTCACTATGCATTCAGCTATACATTGCTAAGAACATAAAACATATTTACTTTAGCATTCCTACATAAAGGTCAAGCATATTTATGGAGCTATTGAACACCTGAAAAAATCTGGAAATAGAGGGATGCATTGTCGTATAGTGTCAGAAGAGATGATCTGATCAAATATGATTCTATCCCATGGGCATAAACCTTCCTTTGTACACTGAATGGAAAATGTATTGCATATGACCTGTTACAAGTTTCTGATTATCATTTTACCCCCTTTTTTTCGGACATTAGATTAAGATCCTCTACTCAAGTCCAGGGGAGGGCCACAAGGATGATCAGGGGGCTGGAGCACCTCCTATATGAAGACAGGCTGAGAAAGTTAGGGCTGCTCAGCCTGGAGGAGACAAAGCTGAGTGGAGACCTCATAGGAGCCTTCCTGTATCTGAAGGGGACCTAAGGATGCTGGGGAAGGACTCTTCATCAGGGACTGTAGTGACAGGACAAGGGGTAATGGGTTCAAACTTAAACAGGGGAAGATTAGATTAGATATAAAGAGGAAATTTTTTTACAATAAGGGTGGTGAGGCACTGGAATGGGTTGCCCAGGGAAGTTGTGAATGCTCCATCCCTGGCAGTGCTCAAGGCCAGGTTGGACAGAGCCTTGGGTGACATGGTTTAGTGTGATGTATACCTGCCTATGGCAGGGGGGTTGGAAGTAGATGATATTAAGGTCCTTTCCAACCCTAACTATTCTATGATTCTATGAATTGGGTTGGTTATTAATTTCTGTAATGAAGGGTTTGTGTCATAAATAAGAAAATATACTCTCCTCCTGCAGAGGAATGATAGGCTACTAGTAAGCCCTGCTTTACAAAAATAGTGCAAATGATATTTGTAACTTTACTTTGTTGAAGTTGGTATCTGGGCTGGTGCTCACAGCAGAGAAACTGTAAGGAACTGACATAGAAGGTGCCTCTTCTGAAGACCTGTGGGCTCTCCTGGTAGGCCTGGCCAAAACCTGCATAGGTGTTTTTCACTGTCTAAGCTGTTTCTTGAAGATCTGAGGCTTTAGTCTCCCTGTGTAACGTTTTCTGTGCCTTCTCACCATGACAGTTAATTTGCGGTCCTTCAAATGTGAATGAAATATTTTTGCTTTTCTTTTTAGAAATTAAAGATTTGTGGCAGAAAGATGATCAAAATGGCATAGAAGAATGAACATTATTTTTCTTCGCAAAGTATACCACACTGTGCTTACTGCTGTACACAAAGGGAAAATGAATTATTACACTGAGAATGGAGTAAACTACCTAATCACAGCTGTGGTTTAATGTAGCTTTTGAGGTATCATTTACATTCTTCTAGGATCTTCAGTAATCTAAACAGGTGGTAATAGGTCTTACTAAATAATATTTAGAAAGTGTTGTTTAAGAATAGCACTGTTAAGCATTGTCTAAGTAAGCACCTACTTCCTCACCTGTCTGCAGGATCAGAAAGTGAACTGGTGCTCTTTAAAAAAAAGGATGGAAAGTAGTTTTTTTCTGGGAGACTATTTCAAGTTAGTGCAGTTTCTCTTCCTTGTTCTTTCTCAGTCTGACAGGTATTATACCATACCAAGAGTTGCTACCTCTTTAAGTGACAGGTATTATACCATACCAAGAGTCACTGTCTCTTTAAATGATACTAGTCGCAAATCTTTTAGAGGCAATTAAAAATATTCTATCTGCAGATCTTCCTGGATCATGGAGAAGACACAGGACTAGAGGGAATACAGAGCTAAAGGGACATTAAAAAACGTTTATGGATGTAACCTTTTATTTAAGGAGATATTTGAATTCATCTCCACTTTATTTTTTCCAGAGTGACTGGCAAGTAATTTTGGCTGAAATCAGGAGTAACAATGAAGGAATTATTTGAGCATTTAAAATTGGCACAAATAGCATCTGGATTTCATTGCCAGAAAGTTTACTTGTGCAACTTGAAATGCAGTACATCTGTAAAAGGGATAGCAGCTGTTTGCCTTCAGTGAAATATGGTGAACATTTTAATCTTTATCAGTGCTTATGTGTTCATATGAGTTCTAACAGCATGAGAATGATGCTGGTACTGTAGAATACTGAAATTAAGACTTGTGGAACTTCTTTACTACTGTCTATCTTCCACCTACACTCTGAAGTTCAGACATTTGCTATTAAGTTCATTGTTCTACCTAAAAGATTAATTTCATACGCTGCTAATGAGATGGCCCTCAGGAAAGATGGGGAACCTGAGCTTTGTTAATATAAAATAAAAAACATTTCTGCAAGATCTGCCAAAGCCTGAGAAATTAACAAACATGAATAAATTGGGCATTATTAGTCACTATTTGAAAATACTGCATTTTGGACTTGAGATAGCTTATTTGGCTTGCTAGAAGTTACCTTGTACTCATTGAATCAGAAATTAAAGAGCATCTTCAAAGACATCCTTTGCTCCCATCCAAATGACAAGATTTACAGTGACAGGGTAGTTCAGTGATTTGGGCATAGAAGATTTGATTCACTGTCTCCTTTATAGAGGTGCTCGCTTCCTTCTCAGGAAAGCTAGTATTTAGTATTTCTCCTTTTCACATGAAATAGAAGGTTTTTATATTGTAGAACGTTATGGCAATAGTCACTATAAAAACATACGCATATGCACATTAGAGATTCTATACTCAGTGTAACTAACATATCCTGATTTTTCAGAGCAAGATTCTCAAGCTTGAGACTGACTGAACTGAACATTTCAGTGTGTAAACACTAAAAAGAACTGGGAGAAATTCTAGGGTCATTGATTAGGGACAAAATAGGAGAACACTTGGACAGGTGCAGACTGGTCAAAGACAACCAGGACATTTATAAAGGGGAAGCCATGCTTGTCAAATGCTATTAACTTGTTTGAGGAGGTGACAATGAGAACTGACAGGGGTGAAGCAACAAACATAATCTGCTTGGACGTCAAGATGGCTTTTGATACTGGTACACTGAAGACCAGATACAGGGTTAGTAAGCAGGATAAAGTGACTGATAGAATGTCTCTAAAATATCTTAGACACAATCCTGTTGACATACCACAACAAAACATGAGAGTAGATGTACAAAAATGATAAATAAAAATTAAATTGGTAGATATTTTCACACTAAAAAAAAGAGGATGAATGATTCAAAATGTTTGTGCTGGGCAGAGATAAAAAAAAGCACAGGGGTGGAAGAGGAAAAGAGCTGACCAGTTCATATATTTTGAAAGAAAAAAGGCTACGAAAATTAGCTTAGGCAAGATCATTGTAGAAGAGATGAGCAGAGATACCGGACATATCCCTCTGTAACTGTCTATATCTGTCCTTAACTTTGTTACAGACAGGAAGTAGTTGGAGGGAACAAATGATTTTAAGTACATGCTGGATGTCTACAGTGAGAAAGGCTCATAACAATTTCTTGTTGAAAAGGGCAAAATTGAGGGTTTATTTCTCCCTAAATAAGAATTAATGAGGAAATACTAAGTAGTCTTGTTCATGATTCCTTCTTCTTGTTCTTTCTTTTGATGGAGAACAGAAATAAAGGTGAAAAGGATTCTTGATCAGCTTTCTGTACCGTCACTTCTCTGGATGTGTTCACATTCTGTTTTGTACAGCAGTATTTACCTTTCATCACTTTCCATTTACTAAGGGAAGTAGCAATATTACTAAAAATACTAGAATATTTAACAAATAGGTGCCACCTATAATAGGTCTCAGATGCAAAAAGGTTAGTGAAGGTATTTTCAAGACAAAATTTGTAGCTGGAGTGAATAACTATATGAAAAAAATTGAGGTAACAATACAGAATCATAGAATGGTTTGGGTTGGGATCTTGAATATTATCTAGTTTCAATCCCACTGCCATGGGTACAGATGCTTTCCAAGAGACTGGCCTGCTCAAAAGCCATCCAACCTGGCCTTGGACACTTTCAGGGCTAGTGTGTCCACAATTTCTCTGGGTAACCTGTTCCAGTATCACACCATCTTCATAGTAAAGATTTTTTTCCTAATATCTAATTTAAATCTACCCTCTTCTAGTTTAAAGCCATTGCTCTTTGTCATGTCACCCCATGCCCCTGTAAAAAGTCCTCTGATCAGATGATCAGTATGATCTCCTTGGAGCTTTCTCTTCTCCAGGCTGAACAGTCCCAGGTCTCTCAGCTTGTCTTCACAGGAGAGGTGCTGCAGCCTTCTGAGCATCTTCATGGCCCTCCTCTGCACTCACACCAATAGGTCCATATCCTTCTTATTTTGGGGGCCCCAGATCTGAATGCAGTACTCTAGACAGGGTTTCATGAGAGTGTATCAGAGGGGGAGAATAATTTGCCTTGATGTGCTGGACACACTTCTTTTGATGAAGACCAGCATATGGGTTGGCTTTCTGGGCTGCAAACACAGATTGCCTCATGCTGATCTTCCCATCAATCCCCACAACTCTTTTTCCTCAGGGCTGCTCTCAATCCAATTTCTACCCAGCCTGTATCTGTATTGGGATTGCCTTGATCCAGGTGCAGAAGGTTACAATTGGCTTTGTTGAGCCTCACCAGGTTCACACAGGCCCACCTTTCAAGCTTGTCAAGGTCCCTCTGGATGGTATCTTTTCCCTTCAGCATGTTAACCATATCACACAGCTTGGTATCATCACCTTGCTCAGTGTGCACTCAATTTGCCTGTCCATGTCACCAACAAAGATCCTGAACACTGGTTGTTCCAGTACTGACGCCTGAGGAACACCACTGGTCACTGGTCTCCACTTTGGACATAGAGCTGTTGACTCCAACTCTTTGAGTGTGACCATCCAGCCAATTTCTTCTCCACCAAGTGGCCCATCCATTCAATCCATGCCTCTCCAGCTTAGACACAAGGATATCATGAGAAACATTATCAGATACTTTGCACAAATCTAGGCAGATTATGTCAGTTGCTCTTTCCTTATCCACCAGTGTTGTAAGCCATTATAGAAAACCATCAAATTTGTTAGGCATGGCCATTAGTGAAACCATGTCTCTGTCACAAATCACCTCCTTATTTTCCATGTGCCTTAAAATAATTTCCAGGATGATCAGGCCCATGATCTTGCCAGGCACATAGGTGAGACTGACTATCCTGTAGTTGTTGGGTCTTCCCTTCTTAAAAATGCGGGCTATTTTTCCCCTTTTCCAGTCACTGGGAACTTCACCAGACTGCTGTGACAAGACACATGAGATCTTTCCATTCAATCATGTATTTTGCATTTCCAGAGTGCTGCAAGAAGTTACAATATGCCTTTTAGTTTTTAGATAATTGATTCATTACAGGCATAGAGAAAAATATTCCAGTGTGAGTTGTGAAAGTGTGTATTACTTGTGTGTAATAACATGTGCAATACCAAAAAGCATCTAATGAGAATACTTAAATCTTGACTGATAAGTTATTTTGGGCTTTCTTTGCTAGGCATTTAGAATTTTTTTTTTGACAAAATATGTTTCCCTATTTAAAAATTTTAAAACAAGAAACAGTTTTGTAACATATCCTTTAAATGAGTGAATTAGTTTTATTGTTTTTACATTTAAAACCTGAAGTTCTAGATCAAAATGGTGGTCAAATTGTTACCATTTAATTCAGAAATGAGAGGCAGAGAATACTGATCAGAAAGCTGATCTGTAAGTAAGAAGCAGGAATAGTCTTTTCAAAAGGGCTCCTGTTTTGAAAAGAAATGCAGTGGATCAAGAATGCAGAAATGATGTGAAGCTCAGATACATGATGGTGGTATATCAAGTCTTCAAGAGAAGGCTGAGTTCATTTTTGATCTGCTTACTGAGATGTATAATTTGGAAATCTTGTTCTAAGCAGCTGTGCAACTGCTCTCCATCTTTACTGAAAAGCCTTATATTTGCATTTAAGTTTCGTGAGTAGAGCACAAAAAAAGGCTAACTTTGGGAAGAAATTTGTTTTTTGTAGGTTTTCTGTTGAGAGAGAAATTTGGGCCATGATGATGGCTTAATTGGCCAAGTGTGCCAGTAAATGAACACTACCAGAAAATAGAGCTATATTCTTATTCTAATTTATTTAATGTTTTTTATTTTCTCAGAATCAGCCTGTTTGAAGTAGCTCCAATATCAAATCTGAATAATCAAAATGTCATAATGAGAAATAGGCTAACATTTTGGGACACAGGAAAAGGTAACCCCAAATTTATTTTTTAATTTGTTTATTTAGCCCTTTCCTCATCACAACTTTGATGTATTTTGCTTTATGTTATTTGAAGCAGTTGAAGTATTATTGCCACACTATATCAAACATTAAATATATTTTAATAAATAAACTCATGCATACTGTAATAAAACAGGAAAATAAAAAGGTAAACTTGTGAAACAAGGTATATTCTGCATTTATATATTTCTATGCATTTTCTTAACAAACAATATTTTAAATGCTGAAAAAAGACAAGCAAATTAATATTTTTGTAATATACATGTCTTGTTATATTTTATGCCTGATTCATTTGGAGATATAGATTAATTTGCAAACAGTTTAGAGAGGTGAACTATTGAATAGAGTCCTATAAGATTTTGGATTTGTCATCTTTTAAAGTTGACACCCAGTGAGAGCTTGTCAATTACAAAGAAGTGAAATGAAGTGAAAATAAGCCTCGTCTTCATCTTCTTGTTATATGCTTGGCTGGTTATAGAGAGACATCATTTACAAGCTGAGAATAATTACTTGCAACGTATTTTTCCCTTTAAAATAAATTATTTATTATTTTATCTCACTTCATTATGATATAGCAGTTACTGTAATTTCCTAATCTCATAACCAAAGTAGTCTTTCAATACTTATGTGGCCACCAGAAATGTAAATTTGTTTGGGTTAAAATGTAGAACACTGCTTAAAGTAGGATTTTTTTCTCAAATGTTACTAATCCTTTTGTAATGTGTTATACAGAATTTTTTCACTTTATAAATCTACACCAGCACATAATTTAGCAAATATACATGTGATACAGAGGGAATGTCAACAATATAAATCTTTTTTATTTACGGACAAACATATCAGCATTCTCTTCCGGCTTAAATGTCTATTATGCTATCAATTTCTTGCTTATAAATCTGATTTTTGTACAGTCCATTCTTGTGAACCTTTCCATAGGCTGTAACACAGCCTTTCTTATGTGGTTTTCTCTGACTGAAGTAAGTTAGTACTTCTTCAATTATGAGTTTTATTCAGCATAATGAAATTTTAGAGAAGTTCTGTAAGCATGTAACTTGTGTCATCCTGCCTTCTTTGCATTCATCATTCCAACAATTCATAAATTTGTGTTAAATACTATTTTGTCAAAATCCACAAGTTGTTTTAGAAGAAAATCTACTTGATTTTTTTCTTTTAAATAAAGATAAAATGGACATATTCAGCAAGTCCTTGCTCAAGAGTTACCTTTGATTTAACTGGAGATCTGAGCTGCTTTGCTTTCTTGCTTTTCATAATTTTCTATTATTACCAACTGAAAAACAGGCCAGATGATTTGTCTATGGTGCTAAACAAGCCAGTTCAGCCTGAGCTAGGAGTCATCTCTCAGTTCAGAGGCTTGTGCTCAGATCACTCTTCTCCCAAATGTGAGACACTGCGGAAGGGCTGCTCAAAAAAATGTGTAGCCTCTTCCTGAATGGGAACTGGTAGTTCATGCCAGTCATTTTACTCATAAATGTACACAGTACTCAATAAATACATAAGCAAAATATCAGATGTTAGTTAGTACTTCAAGTTTTTAGAGGATATTTAGAATTTTTTCTCCATGCAGTTAATTTTCTTTATTAGTTCAACTGGATAATTGCACTTGTGCATCTGCTTGTGCTAGCTGATGCACAAGGCAAATCTTATAACACCTCTTGTATTATTTCAATTTTATCTTTCAATACTTGTGCTATTCCATAGTGCAATTCAGTTATGCTATTTAAATGTATATTAGAATATTTCCTTTTTATTGCAGAAGACTGCTTTGATCTATCAAAAAGTTTAATTGTATTTCATGCAATAGTTCCTATTTGTAATTAGGTATATGTGTGGCAGTCGCTAAGTTTTTCTTTCATGTCCTCCAATTCATTTTAAAAGCAAATTTTCTGTTACACCATCGTGTATTGCCCAGAATCTGGAACTGCACATATATATCTGATTTCCCCAGTTGTCTGTGAAGTGTTTTGGCAACTAGCCTTTGCTTATTTTAATTATTCCCTTCCTATTTGTGACAGATAAATGTATGGTTTTATTTAACTCTGTTATATTTCTGGCTGTGAATAAGGTAAGAAAGACCAATCTAAAGACCAACATAACCGACAGCAACAATATATTACAGTCTGTATCATCCTTTTTTTTTATTGTCATTGTTGTTGCTATTTGTCTTTAAATAAAACCTAAAAAAGGAAGATCATTTAGTAAAGAATTGTGAGAAAATGACAGACAAACAATAGATAATTTGGAGTTTAACCCTCAGGCTGACATAACGTTCTTACCCTACCTAGTAGCATGTCATTTCACATGGGGTCCCATAGAAGTAAAATTGCTTGAGGAAGAAGAAACTAAAATATTGGAAGATAACATTTTGGCAGTCTAGAGATTAATGATATATAGCATATTACTAGGAATATAGAAATACTCTCTGCAAAGCATAAACAATTACTGAGCTTCAAATGGGCTCTGAAAAATATTCTGTTGAATTGAGATTTTATTCTGTAATATAACACTCCTCTCCATACTTGTCATCCTTCGTCCCCTGCTAGAAAATGCTATTGATCTCTCCTTAACAGATTGCGAAAGGTGTGGCAAATTGAAGTATGTTTGAATGCCTAGATAAATGACATTTGCTTAAATGTCATTTAAGTGGCAAAATAAAGTTAAAACTACTGATTGGTCACACTTAATAATTACTTCTTTCAATACTTCTTTTTTTTTTTTACTTACTTTTTTGGTACCTGTGGTATGGCATTCTTATATGTTAGCTTTTTACTCAGTTTTTCTTGTAGTGCTTTCTTATTCTCACTTTTCTTCTGTTCATTTATGTTCATACTATTCTTTTCCTTGTATACTTTCTTACTTCTATGTTTCAATTACTATGACCAAAATTTACTTTCTAAATCCAAACCATTTCTCATCTGGAACCTTCATGCCTCTTTGTGGCTGCTCAGCCATTATTTCAAACAGAGCTGTTTGTTAGTTGAATAACGTGTGGAAGAAAAGTGGAATAAAAAAAAAAAAAAGGGAGCACACTCAACAGAATCTGTTGAATGAAGAAAAACAAGTGGCATAGATGGCATGAAGGGGAATCCCAGGGTTTAACAATCAGTGCCTTTGGTAGATGGATGTATATGGAATTTTATGGGCTCTGGCCTATCTTAGTATATTTTTAGAATATTATTTCTGCAGGTCCAAAATATTATGTAAACCAGCAGGACTACATTAACCTCTGTTATCAGCTGTACTTGAGCTTCCTCAAAAGAAGGAAGTTGTTCCCAAATTGCAGCTTGCTTGATAAAATAAACCTTGACAATGCTATATATCTTTTCCTACTGTTAAAGTATTTAGAGTAAGATTAAATTCAAATGAGAGAACAATCTGGCTTGTGGCAGCTGAGTATACAACTGGGTTCAGACAGAAGTCAGAGAAACTAGCTTCTCAACATAACTCTGAGAAGTAGGGATCAGGTTGAACTGTGGTGGTCAGTGGTGGTTGACTAACTTATTAGCTGGCTTATTTGCTAACATGCTAACATGCTCAGGACTGCCTCTTGACATCAGGACAAAGAGGCAGGATGAAATATCACCAGAAGTTACATGATATGTATGATGACTAAATAAATGGCCCATTACAAATACCACTGCTTTAGTGGCTGTTGTGCTGGACAAAAGAGTGAGCAGGAAATCTTCAGTTTTACTTCCAACAAGACACGTATTTACTGCATTAATCTATTAGGGCTTTAATTTATTAGGGCATTAATGCTGAAAAAGAAAATTTTTGCAGGTTTATGATCAAAATTTATGTCAGAGTCAAGGACTCAAAGGAAGGTGATTAGATTTTTTAGCAAAAAGGTCTTGTGAAAAAGTTGCTTAACCTTTTGTTGCCAAGGGAAATCGGAAAAATTTTCCTCTAGCTGTAAAGAACATAAAGTTATCTTCAGTATTATTTGACTTCTGCATCACTTTCTAATTAAAAAATGTTCCATGCCTTTTCTATATTTTTTCTTTTGTATTTCTGCTGATAATTTCTGAGCAGTCCAACATTTTCCTCCAGAAATTGAAATTAGTATCTTTTGCTGCAATGCATTAGATGCTGTTGGTGAGCTAGGGGCACAAAAGCTTTTCCCTCCCTCCCCAAATCCTGGTTCAAGATACAATAAACAGCATCAGTAGTTAAGAGAAACATGAGCAGCATGAGAAGAAATGGAAGCAATTCCAAAACCAATATAGTTTTTTCATCTAGCAGAATGTTTTTCATCTGATTTTGTTGAAATAAGGATTAGAAATTAGAATTTTACATAGAAAATTCAAATAATGTGAGTGAAGCACATAGAAATGAGAAAGTTCTAAGTGTGATATGAATATACAACGTAGTTCCCATGCACCAGTGATAATAATAAAGATGACTAAGATTGTTTACTGTTTCTTTTTTGAAGTAAAGTGAATTTTACTGTGTAAAATTGTTTATCTATTCTGTAAAAAATTATGTTTCAAATTGTTAAAATGTATTTTGCATATGAGCATTTATTTATAAGCTTTTCCCAGCCCCTTAAATTTTCTTTTTCCAAAATTGCATATTAGGCTACTCAAATACCTATAAATTCATGCAAGTATTATTTACTTCTTGAATGAAAAGCACAAAGTCATTTCTATTTACGAACATTTTCTTGTAATGTGATCTATCATTTCTCATCACTACTGCTTGCAGTCTAGTCTTATAAAATTTAATTTATGTCAAAAATGAGCACAGTATGAAAAAATAAATAGACAAAAGAGGAAACTTTTACATGTTAAAAATGTTGTAGAAAGACCTGTTAAAGTTAAAATTCCTGTGGAGAAAAATAGTTTGGTTTCGACCAAAAGAAGCACCTCTTAAAGACATATGGCTGAGGGAAATCTTGGAATTTTCAGCCTTTTGAAAAAACTAGACTTAATTTGTATGTTCGCTCAGACCATGCTTCATCTTTATTAGAGAAATCCTTCCTTTCCAATGGTTTTAGGCAGATTAACTGGCCTAATTGGACCTAAGCTGCTGTGAAGAGGGAGGGAAAAAAAGGTGGAGGCACAGGCTCTCCAAGTCCTCAAGTCACATCCTCCTGGTTGACTGGTCTGCTTAGCCAAGCTGAAACCGGTCTTATTGTCATGTTGGGTGCATTAATTGGAGTGCAGACTAATTTGCGAGAATGCTTTAGTGCCCTTTAAAAGGTGATTTAAAATTCAAAGTGATGGAAATTGTATAAAAGCATGCTGATCTGATCATTACCCAGAATTCAGTTTGACATTTCCTCTATTTATCTGTTTTTATTGTTTAGACTTTAAGTTTACTGTGAAAGAGTTAGGAGACTGCAACTATACATGATATTCTCTGGACTGGTTGATATCCCCCACTCCTTTTTTTAAACCCAGAGAATGCAGTGAAAGTAAACTGGTTAAGCTGAAAAATGTCTTGTTTGAGGATGATAAATTAAGGAATATATTTAGATCATACAATGTAATAATAGTTACAGCAATAGCTTTCCCTTCTTTCTATTAAATACATGAAAATACCCTCTCTGGAACATTCTTACCAACTAGAGACATTAGCACCTCATTAACGCAGACTTGAATATAATGGTAATGAGGATAGTGAATTTACATTTTCCAACCAAAAGGACACGAATACAAAATAATGCACTGGTTTTACAAACTGTATAGGTATAGCTATATTCATTCCTTTAGTCACCTCACCTGTGTTCATGGACAAAGAATGGTTTCTGCCAGCAATGCAAAACAGCTCTCTGTAACGGTGAAAAGCAGGACAGAAAGAGTATTAGTCATAAGAATTTCCAGAAGAAGCCCTAAGTGGATTTATAACAAAAATATACAAATTAGGCTCATATAAGCAAGGTAATAAACACAAAAATTTCCAGGGAAATTTGAGTGATGGACTATAGCAAATCACAACTGGGATCTTTATTCTGCATTTTACTCAAAGCCAGCAAATAGATTTTAGTCCTGATAAAAAGCAAATTATTCTTTCCTGAAGTAAAAGTAATGCTATTCTGAAGTGTACTGTACTTGCCTGTACCAGAAACTGGTAATATTGGCTAAGACTAGTCCAAAATGCCTAGTAGCCTGTGCTATTCCCCAAAACATTTAGATGCAATGCCATGAAAACATACTTTTATTTGAAAGTTGCCTCTTGTTACTTCTCTGATAAAGAAAGATTTTGTGGCAAGATTCTTCTGCAGTAATTAGCACATTTGGATTGTGGGTGACCCTCTACCCAATTAATGTCTTCAAGGCCATTGTCTTCAGTGAATTTGTGAGGAAAGGGCAGGAGAGGAGGCTGGGCATAACATGTCTTCATTCTGCACATATCTAGGCTACCTGTATTACTGAAAATGAATGACGTACACAACATTTCTCTCTTATGTTGCACAGAACAAAGGTTCTACCTTTCTGTATGCCAGTCAGTCCTTTCAAATTTTGGGTTAATGAACAGGCACACTTCAAGGGTGAGCTGTAAAAGTAACTCTTCTTTAAGCATTGCTCGTCTTTTTTTCTGGAGCTCTAACTTTTTCAGGTTGAACTGTGAGATCAAATCCAGTTCTTTGATACTGCATTTGTGTCAAGTTTGTGGCACTACATTAATGTACCATAGCAAGGCAGAGGCTGACTTACAGATTCTTTCTTGACAGTAGCCATACATCTGCAATGAATAAAATTAGGACATTCATATCTTGAGTTCCTAGCCCGAATGCAATGGTCAATTGTAAAAGTGGTTTTAAGTATGAATATTTAAAGAAAAAGTATGGAACCCCATTGTTTCATAGTATGGAACTCATCAATTTTCATTTTAAAGAATGAACACTGAAGCCCTGGCTTCTGTGTTAGCTGAATCAAGTTAGTGTTTGTACTATGTACTATATGATTTCTTCTGTCTTCCTGGCATAGCTGTCTTTTGGCCATTTCAACTATATTTCACAAGGAATTTGTATATAAGGAAATCTACTGGAATTGTTTTTGGTTTAACAGAGCAAAATATTTGGGTTTATTTACTGAAAAACTTTGAAACTCTGCCATACTTCATAGTTTAAGATAGTGTTACTTAACATCTTAAAAACCAACACAATGTTAAGCAACACTATCTTAAGCTACAAGTTTTACATGTATTTGTTTCTCTATTTCATTTTTATCCTCTGTTAAAGAAGAAAATATTTAGCATGTAACCTGGACTATATAAAATATGTATAATTTGTTCTAAGAGTCATAGTGATGTGTAATGAAGTCCATCCCTGTTTTTATATCATGCAATGAGATCTCATTGCTAGCTGCAGAGGATTACCTTTGGGCAAAAAGCAAAGCATTAGAGGAAGCCTAAACATTTGATTAGATGTAATGTCATACACTGAAGGCGGACAGTCTGTATGACAGGTTGTCGTGTATGAAAGAATTAGGTTCTTAACACACTCCTATTATCACGTTCAATAACAGAATACATGCAGAGTGCACCTCAACGAATGCCTCAGCTTCTGTTATGCAAACAACACACACTGATTGTCTTTTCAGCACAATAAGGTTTTAAGAGAGAAGGGACCAAGGACTGATAAAAACCAGTGCATGTTCCAATAGTAAGACCAGTGCATGTTCCAATAGTAAGAAATTAATGGTAAGAAAAATGTGGTAAATAGTTGCATTTAGAGAGGTATAGAATACACTGAAAAAATTAGTGAATTCAGTCAGATAGATATTTGCTGAATTCTCTATGTGAGAATATATTATATATATTAGTATAAATTAGCTAACCATGTGATCTTGAATATGAATTCAGCTTTATGTTCCAACATAAGTAGGCATAGCTCACATGCCTAATGTGTAACAAACCAATGAGCAATTCCAGCACCTTTCAGGATTTGCTGTGGACCTCAAAAGGGTCAGGAATTTGCCTGGTGTGTCTTTCATTTGCATGAAGGCTTAGCATAAACCGTTTTCACTCACACAATGTTAAACTCTGGAATTCTTTGCAGCAGTTTGACCAAATAGTAAATAGCCCTGCCTCTACATTTTCACCTGAACAGACTGAAAACTGTGTAGTACAGTATGTTGACATTTGCCATGCAAGCACTCCCACAAACCATGTTCTTTTTTTACATAATTCTAGAGAGCTAGCTTAAAAAGAAGCTAGCCTGGCATTTATGCTTTATTGTACTCTTTGGAAATCAAACCCTAGGACACATGGCTGATGCAGCCAAAGAGAAATACAAATTACTGTATGAGAATTAGAAATGGAGGAATCTTCATCTCTCAGTGCAGCACAAAGTCAGCTCCACCACAGTGACGTTACAACTACTTGTTCAAACTAGGGCACTGCATGGTGGTGTGGGAAAGTAGCAGATGAGTTGATTGTCACAGACAGCTGGGCAAGCCAGCTCTGCTTCCAGAGCCCTGACCCTGAGTTGAATTGCAGAATTGAGAACTCAGAGTACTTGCTTAGGTCTTCACATTTTGGACTTCCCCTTTACCTTGCTAATCTCTCTTCCAGGAGTCCATCTACATTCAAGGACAGCTGACAAGAGCTCTTGCACTTTTATTCTAAAAGATGTGTTTGCTTAGCCCTCAGAGCACTAAGGACAGCACCTGAAGATTCACGCTGCTGGAGGCTCTCAAGAGAATGAAAACAGTAATGCCTGTAAATTGTGAGAACATGACCATAATTGAAGGAATGGGATTTCTTCAACTAGGAAGAAAACCTAGAAGGCTGGTGCAGGAACAGAAGAACTATCTGTTCACAATGTCTTTTGTAGAAAGGATAAGGAGTAAAGGGCCTAGATTCATTAAAAAAAAACAACCCAAAACCCCCAGTTCACTGGCTTCAAACAAACTTTCTTGTAGTAGAGATAGTGAAGCTCTGGAGAAGATTGCCAGGGGAACTTTCAAGAATTTCTGTCTCTGATATTTTTTAAGAATGGGTTTGACAAACAACTCTCAAGAATAACACAGGTATATTTGTTTAAGGCAGTGGGTGAACTAGATGACTTCTTGAGTCCCTTCAACCTTACTTTTCAATCATTCTTGAGTCCCTTCAACCTTACTTTTCAATCATTCTGTGATTTTAAAATACAGTCAGTAGACAAAAAGAAATTAATAATTTAATGCATGAACAGAATCTACTGAACAAAATGTAATGTGATATTTCAGAATATGGGAAGCAAACCAACTTGCTGTATATTTAGTGACAATGACCAGTTGGTGATGAAGTACAATTCATGATAAGTCACTTGGAAAGTAAAAAAAAGATATCCAGGACATCCATAGTTTTAAATGGTTTATATTTTACAAAGAAAACATTATAGAAAAAGAACAGAGTATCTGATACTCAGGGTCTCAAGGTTGCCTTTTACAAAACCTACTCAGACAGCCTGTGCTCCCTAAGAACAGCTTTTGCTATGAAATTACATAGTTCTCAGTTTGAGCTGTTAATTGTCCTCTTTTAAAAATAAGGCTACCAAGTATTGATCACTTACTACCAAAAGGATTAATGTGATTAAAAGATACAATATCTCACACCATGCAGTCTACTATTTTTACACATGCTTGATCATACATATTAAAATACTTTATAGCAACATTATTTAAAAGATGAAAAATTTTTTTAAAATCCTTTTACCGACAAAATCACATATAGTAGGAGACCACAACATCAGAAATAGCATTCAGAAATTCATCCTTGATTTCTTACTATAGTATTTCAAGCATGTGCAGGACTTCACTGTGCAGTATGATATGCTAAGCATATCAGGTACAGTACTGAAAAAAAGCGAATACAATCAGGAGAGCATTGGAATGTAGTGTCAGTGGCTAATACAATGTGGCTACACATGAAAAAAACCCCTAATCTTCAGTATTTTATTTCTTATAGAAATTGAAATCTAATAACTAGTTTACTGAAAAAAAAAAACAACAGAGGACAGCACTTGTCAGCAACATTAGTGCTATCCCTTCATGAGACTAAAATCAGTAAAACTTTAATAATTTATACAAAAATTTACTGAAAGTCCATTAAAAATATTTACGTACCATGACAGATTTCCAATAGCTGCTATATTTTGTAAAACCTGTCTTTATAGGCTGTTTCAGGTTATCTGCTGTTAGTTACTACATCAACGGTACTACATCAACGGTACTACATCATTCATTCTGAAAGCACTTGGAAAATGAGGTTTTGTAAATGTTTGACATATTTTGTTGGTTCTGGCCATGGAAGACCTTAAGGCTTGACAAGTGACATCATACTAGGAGGTTATGTTTTGTGCCAAAAATAGCAAGTGCTGTGTTCATCTTGAAGGAACATAATACCTCCTTTAGTAGCACCTTTTTTAACTACCACAAAAAAAATCATAAATATCTTTTTTACCACTATGAGTGCATAGACATCAGACACAGCAACCAAACTAACAATACAGTTAAAACTGACAGTACACAGGTGAACAGTACTCTTAAAATGTACCAGGATGTCATCACTAAAATATTTAAACCCCAGCACAAAATGCTTGTTTCAAAATGAAGCGTGTTTTAACATCAATAGTACAAAGGTTAAAGTTAGCGGCACTACAAAGCTGTAATATTGCTACTTAAATTACATGAGAAGAATATAATTAAAACCCCACGGAAATTATTGGAAGGGCAAAATGTAGCTCATGTAGCATTTATCTATTCCTATTAGCTGAATTACTAATGCTTATATATGGATATATTTAAAATACTACAATATTTGAAGGGAATCTGGGAAGACGCTTAAAGTGTTTTGGTGAAGTAAGCAGGGACAGGTTACTATTGAAAATTTTTTAACAAAAAGGTTTTCCACCTTTTATTTTAAACTGGAAAATTAGTTGAAACATCAAAAAAAGAAAAAAAAAGCCTCCCCCCCAAAAGAACCCCACAAAAAATCCACCACAAAACCACCAACACCCCCTCCCTCCAAAACAAACAAACAAAAAAAAACAGAGGACAGAATGCCAAAATCCAGAAAATTATACAGTGTATACATTATTTATTAGAATGATATGATATATGATGTTTCTTGCATATGGTTTTTGCTGTTAGGGCAACTACTGAAGTTTTTTAGGTTTTACCACTGAAAGTTATGGTGATTCCAATTTAAGAAAAACCTGTAGAAAGAAAATAAAAATTAAATAAATTTGCTCTTCCTGCTTTAGAGTTGTTTTTCTGAATTCAGAAGATTTTATATTTTATATACTAGTACAGATAGGATAAAAAGCAGAGCCAAAGATGGTGAAGAAGTAATTTTTAAATTAAATAATACCTTTCAAGAATTTCTAGATTAGTTCCATCTTTGGACAAACTATTAATTTTAGAGGAAGAGGTTCTTCCCCTTCACAAGAACTACTAGTTCAATCAACTTTGGCACAAAATACATCTGGTACAGCAGAAAGTCTGTTGATTATATTGTTCCCATCAGAAAGGGTTCAATTCAAAATCTGGCAGGACAGAAACATGAATGCCTGTTTATGCATGACCATGAAATGTTCTAAGGATGGAGTAACTGGCTGTACTACAGAGGCAGGTAGAGCTAAATGCAATGGTAGTTGAATGGATTGCATACTATAAGAACACCTTCTGTGATCATGTAAAATGGTCAGTAAATCTGGGCAAACATGAGGTTCTATGAATCACACAGAACACGTCCAGCCACCAAAACATTAGAAATGTGTTCCAACCCTGTTTATACAGGGGTTATACAGTTAAACTGTTTAATTTGAACTAGTCATCCATCAAAAAGTCACTTTGAGTTACCTCTTTCACCAAGTCATCTGTCTCCTGAAAATCCCAAACAAGTACAAGGCATAGTATCATAGAATCAACTAGGTCGGAAAAGACTTTTGAGATCATCAAGACAAGTGAATTTTCCTTAATACTTTGTTATCACTGGCCTCTTTTGAGATCGGACTCTGCGTCTAGTTATGATCAGAACTTTCATCTTGCTGCAAAACCTATCAAAAATCTCAATTTTGACAAAACCTGATTATAATCTGTCTTGCTGGAAAATGTATGAGTGGCACTTTAGGCTACATTGAAGGGAAGCTGCTAATACTGAATATTCTCATCATATTTCTCAGTGTCAGATGCTTAAAATTTGCCAAAATGTGATTTAAAATTTCTTCTACAGGCAAAAAAGTGTATCCAAAGAAATTTTCTGCTAAAATGATAGGTATTTCTAAGCAAATGGATTTTTTTCATTAGCCTTTATCTAATTGTAAAAAAAAATATAGCTGATAAAACTAATGCCGATGTTTGATTTAATTTCAGTTTTCACAGATCCATCTCTTTAATGATTCCTTGAAGCTGATCATCTTTTTACGGTAAAGAACCTGAATACTTACTGCATTCTTAGATGTAATAGGAAGCAATAAGCACAGGAAGTTGAAAATTGCTGCAAACGAGCCAGGCATCCTTATCCAAGCAAGAGTTATTCATTGGTCTTGGCATAGAATATAGCAGCCTACGCACTGCTTTACTATATGCTAAATGGCTGTTGACCCACTGTGTCATTTGGCAACTAGCATTGTGCATTCTGCCACTATCTTTTCTATCTCCAATGACTCCTCTTTCTAGGGTGAGCTGACTGCCTCTATTGCCCAAAAGAGGGACAGAAAGCCTAAGAATCAGTTCTCAGGAGTTTAAAGCATTATTTTTAATAGCAATTTTAAATATTAAATCATATATTTTAATGCAAGAAGAAAAGATGTTTAACATGAATAATATTTAGGGTAGGAAATGATTAATTGAAATAAATTATCCTTTTCAGCTCCATAAATTCAGTATAGTAGCCTGCAGTAAAAATAAGGTCTGAGTTGATTTTTAATGTATGGAAGCAATTAAGTGGTTTTCTTCATGTAATAGGTATTGAGAGAAGATTTTCTAAATTTGTGTATGTAAATAAATGTATAGACCTGACATATTTTACCAAAATTTTGCACAAATGCTTAAGTTACAGCTGTGCTAGTAAAGAGTATGAGCAGAAGTGATATATTACATAGTCCAGTTACAGAAACACCTTGAAGAAGGTAGGATATGCCATATAGTTATCCATTCAGTTACAGAAACACCTTGAAAAAAATGCTCATGGTCCACACCAGTGGGTTTTGCCTGCCTGTTTGCAAGTCAGTTAACTAATTTTTATCTATTTATTTTACTTTCACAGATGTAAAATACAGTCTAACATTTTGTGTATCTTGGTCACAGATCTAGTCCAGGTGAAATTCTTAAGACTGGAAATAATCAAGAAATAATAAGAAAATAATAATATTTACACTTGTTACCCATTCTCTTCTGTCTCCCAACGTCCAGCTGTAACTCAGAACTTTAAATCCAAAACTCATAATAAATTAATTACCAACTGCAAAAATAGTTTGCTGACTTCTACTGGTTAATGTTGGTTGAGAAGATAATGGTAGCATTCTAAACTGAAAGAGGTTATAAATGCTTTACTAATATTTCCTAAATGATTGCAAAATGTCGTTATGCACTTCAATAGCACTTTATAAAAGACATTATAAACTGTAATATCAAATCATTTTCGAGAAATTTTGTTTTTAAGACCTTCTTAAGAAGAGTGAGTTAAAACAAGATAAACTACATCTCATTCTGCAGACACTCTAGTGTGTGACTATTCAATTGAACAGTCAGTGGGTAAAGGTATGGACATGCATAAATATTTATAGGGAGAAGGAGACAAACATACCACAAAGTTCCATTAAGACAATAGTGTGGATTAAATTGTTTGGGAATCACTTCATTGCATCTGTAAAACTTTTTAGAGAAAAAATATTGTAGTTGAAATCTTGATATGAAATATAATTAAAAGACTGTATTTGTAATTCTTTAGTACATAGGCATTCAGCCTGTTATTTGCACTTGAGGATAATAAAATGTAACAGAATATATAGCTATCAGCATCACATAATAGTGACCTTGTAGTATCTAGGTACAACCTTTAAGCTTGAATCCCAGTGGTGAATGAGCTTATGATAACCACTCTGCCTGGAACTGCTTTGCTGCTCTTATAGCAATGTTACTCTTGGGGGGAAATATTTTTTCTAGTGGAAAGATGAACTTGGCAACCTGAAATGTTAAACGATAATGTCAGCACTGTCATCAGGGTTATGTGTTTTGTGTTAATAATTGTGTTTACCAACCAGTCTAAATTTTGCCCCTAGTCTAAACATTTTAATGATTTTATTCTCACAACTTAATTCTGCACTAATTTTAAAACTAGCTTCAAAGGATACTCTCTGTTTTTTGTGATAGTTTTAGTATAGTGGACCTATTTTTTCATTTAACAGCCACTCAGATTGTTGTCAATAAGATGCAGAAAAACTAAGGACATTAATAACCTGAAATTACGAAAAATAACAATGCTAAGAACCTAGTCATTAATGAGAATTACTAGTCTTGTTACTATAGAAACAGGACTGAAGCAAATAGAAATTATGTGTAATTTCTCATTCCCAAAAGTGACACATATTATGTCATTACCATAGTAATGATATTATTACCTCAAATGCAATAAACTTAAAAGCTGCTTACCATGAGAGGACACCTCCACACCTGGAAAAGGCTGACATGTATATTCTGCTGTTGATCTTCATTGAAGCTCCACAAATGAATAACTGAAACTGTACTGACAAATTTATGAAGCTGTGGAGATGGTGGAGTCATCTCAGGACACTTGCCAATAGTTTGCTCTTTTTACTTCTGGCAAACCCAAATTAAGCTGTCAACCACTGTAAATGATAAGAGGACAAAAGTAAAAGTCAGTCTAGTCTGCTGTCCTTTTTAATACGATCAGTAGCAATTGTTGGCTAAGACTGGGAAACAAAACAAAATTCGCAAAAGGGTTGGCCATTGCCACTGCAGACAGGACTAGGCAAAAGGAGTGCTGTTTGGTTGTTTATTTTTCCTCTAGAAGCGGGTGTTTCTGCAGGAATGAAAATATGTGTTGGATTTGATGTATTAGATGAACATATAGGAAAAGATTTCTGAAACAGGGAATAAAAAACATTGCCTTGACAAGAGAAACCACTGGAAACTTCTCTAGCAATTGCAGCTAGCCTTACCATTCCTCAGCATGTTCGTGTTTTCCTGGTTGGGATGAATTGCCTTGCAGGTCAAACATTTCAATGATGGGATCTTTTACTACCATTGCTACTACCTTTATGTCAACTCTGTAATCACTTTTTCAGTGTCATGTATAGGGTAAGGCCCCTTATATTAAGAAGCAGCAGCAGCATTACTGTGGCTAAGGTCTGAGAGCTCTGTTACCTCCCACATTTAGAACAAGAATGAAGAGTATTTGTGCATGTTGTCATTGAGTGCTTGTGACTTCAGGGGCCGGGTTTGCTGTTATTCCATTATTAATTTTTATTAAGGCTTTTTCATTGCTGTAAGACTTCACACATTTCTATTGCCATAAAAATGAAATCTAAACTTTACAGTGTCTTACCGTGGAAACTGTAAAGAAGGAGTCACAGAGAACCTGAGAATTATCACTCCTAGCTCCTGCTTCTCCTCATCACTAGCTGTTAATTATTCCTATTTTTCTTAAAGAAAAACAATTTTTTTACTGTGAAGGTGACTAAGCACTGGTAGGGATGATGGGCTGACTAGTCTCCACCCTTGCAGACATTCGAAAGATGTCTGGACATTGCCCTGCGAAACCTGCTCCAGGTGACCATGCTTGAATAGGAAGAGGTTGATCTCTGGAGGTCCCTTCTGACCTCAACCATTGCAATTCTGTTATTTCTGAGATTTCTAGAAAACCTGGGATAGTAGTTTATTAACTACATAGATTTGCCTTTTGGAGTGTCTCAAAACATTGTGGGAATTAATGTCTTTTATGGATTCACATTGGAAGCTATTACATTATTAAATCAGGCTGATCATTAGCACAGATAGCTGAATAGGCCCTTACCCAGAAACTGAGTTTTTTGATGGTAAAGGCATGAAAGTAAGCAAGCATCCAGAGTTGATTGAAGGTAAAGGTATGTAAGCATTTTATGGCTTTTTAAAAACTTTCAGTTGTGTGAAAACACATTTGCAAGGGCCAATAATAAGGAATAAATAGAATATCAATAAAACATCATAACTGATGAATTCATGAAGATATTTTTATAGTCCCCAGGTGAATTTACAGTGTCATTGCTTCTGTTGACATGGTAGAGCCGTTACAAGAAGGGAAAGAAACCCAGATCTCATTCTTGATTTCCACTGCAAGTTTGCTGGTTATATCCATACACCTTAGGAAAATCTGCACTAAAAAGCCCCAGTATGCTTAGAGAAATGATATGCAATGCAATTCCAAATCAATATTCTGTTTATGATGTTAGAGAGCAATTACACAAAGCATCCAGGTGTTTTCTGTTACAATTTTGTCTTAAAATGCCAGAAGATTTAAATGCAACTACACATAGCTACTTTTTTACATGCTAGTATTTGAACTGAAAAATACGTGCCTTCTACTTTTACCAAATGCAACACATGTTTATTTAGCAAATCCATAGTCTTGTACCTTTGGCTCAAAACACTGCTCAGTTTCTAAGGCAATGCAGATGATTACCTATAAATTTGCATACACAGAAGCATGGCTGCTTTCCTCAAGCTGTATACTTAGAATTCATGCAAGACAGCTTTTGCTTGCAGAGCTGTGTTGATCTATCTTGTGGTTTGATGTGCTACCAAAACTGCAAATCGTCTTCAGTGATAGTTTTTCCCCTAAACAGCAAAGGAGTGGAATGAAAAAGAAAGAAGATTATTTTGCTCAGAGCACTGTAAGGGAAGGAGCCAACAATCCAGGCCTTGAACAAGCAATCAGTATTTAGAACTCACTGTGCATTGCTGAGTTACGAAAACAAGAATAGACATGATGAGTGTATAAGCATGAAAAAAACTTGGAAAAAAGCCCTAATGACTGACAATAAGTGTTATTTTAATGATAACACTCTAGTTCTGGTGTAAGTTGCATGAAGATATGTGCATGTTTGATTTTTCTGTCACCATTTTTGGACACAGTGGCTGGCTAATAATTAATGAATCAGTAATTTGTGTTTAATGGCATAAGCAGTTGATTATTGCCTTGAATAAAATTTTGAGTTTGGTTGACTGAGATCCACGGTTTGCAGCCTCCTAAAACCTCATGAGTAATAGTCAGTTCACTCACCTCTCCAGTTGGCAATACTGTATATTGAGAAACATTGAAGTGGATAAGTGCCTCTTATGTACAGCTCCAATGTAGAGTTAAGGACATTACCTTTATTTCTAAATCATAGGATAATGTTACATTGTTTAATTTCCTTTATTACCTTTTCCAGTTGAAGAAGTGTTGGGGAGACACCACTGAAATTTCAAGAAGCACCCAGAATACTTGGTCTTTTAGCCTGGGTATTTCATTAACCAGCTACATCTTTTGGGGCACATATGAAACCTTTTGATTTTTCTGGTCATGTGGAACATGGTCTTGTTAAAGCCATGTTCTAATATTTCACTCTTGTTGAAACTTTTCTAAAAGACTGTCATATATGTATCTAAAAAAGCTAATTTCTTGCCTGATATTTTAGATAATTTACTGCCTTCTGAAGCTTTTAAAGATGAATTTAACTTCAACTTCTGCTTTCATCAAACAAATGGATTATAAGCACTGCCATCTATATTGCTATTTTCTGATGCCAAGACACTGCAGCAAATGAAACAGGAAGATTTCCCTGTATGCAAGATACAGCTGAAGGCATGTAAACACTTGGTTTTGGTTGATAAATCAATTATCTGCAATCTGATTCTATAGTTCAGAGAGGGCCAGTTTACTTTTTCTTTGATAGACATGTGCATCTCTGGTCCACAGAGGTATCTAATGCAGAGTATGAGCATATTCCCTCCTTGGGGCAGAATGTAGAGTAGACACAATAAAGCAAGAAGTTGCAGGCCAGGAGGAACAAGAAGAGTATGTGATAAAAAGGTGTGGCTCTATTAGTTTTATCCATTTATGTCAGTCTTGCAAAACTATTACAAAATTTCAACAATACAAGGCACAAAATGCGAGTTGCTCACCAGAGTTTTGAATTAAGAGGACCAACAAGCTGTCATTGTGCTTATCAAATTAAAAACAAACCAACAACCCTTCCTGGGCAGAATGTCTTTTAGATCTGCTGTATCTTCAAGATTTTCAAGTCAGTGCTACAATTACTGAGATTGCAGAGTCTATTATTCTGGTGTTAGGAAATACCAGTTGTACAGCTGCACACTGAATGTGAATTATATTCCATGTTGTAATGCATTATTATGCAGGCTTTAATTATAGGATAATTGACTGGTCTTTTCCACAAAATACTGACCTCATTTACTTTGATTCTAAATATTTGCAAAACTGGCTTTGACATAATCGTGAAATATCTTTTGGTACTTTGAAGTGTATGACCTGAAGAAAGACTTGGATGACTGAAAAGGTTTACCTTCTCTGGATGTCCTATCTGGGCTAATACACTCTTACACATTCTTTAAAAACCTGCTTCTGCCTGTACACTTAGAAGATGTTGGTAACAAAGAAACTGCCTCTTGCTGAAATAATTGTCTCATCTTTGGCATATGAAGTAACTTCTGTGTTTGCTTGGTGTTTCATGCTAATTTCAATACCCCAGTTTATGACTGATGCACACAGACACGGTTTTAAATAAATATAATTTTTAAATTTCAGGTTTATATTTATCTTGTAGATAAATTCAGCTACCTCATTGTATATAGCTTTTAAACTGATGCTTTCCTTTGGGCTCCTAATATAGTACAATTTTTAAATTTTCATTTTTATTTTTTAGGCTCTCTTTTTAAATTGCAGAACTGATTCTTTTTCCCTTTTGAACATGTAAATCAGAATGTGAGTTTCAGGAATCTATCACTAAAAGAAAATAGAAGTCAGAAACCAGTTCTGAATGTGGTAATATTTAAAATTTCCTTCATGCTATTAACTAATGAAAGCTGTTGAACAAAAAATTAGTCTTAAACCTATCTATACAGATTTTTGAAGTGTAAATTCTTGTTTGGATAATGATTTCAGACTATAAAAGAAATGCTTATATACTTTTAAGACTTGTTCCTAGGTTTCTGAGTTCTTGAATTTTCTTTGCCAGTTTTAGTTGGGCTAAACATTTATTTGCTGCACATATTTTCACATTACTAAGTAGATCTAAATACGTCTTATCTTTAATAATAGTCTACAACTCAGAAATATTAAAAGGTGAGTTTTTTTATATTGGTAGCATTGAGTTACTCTTAAAAATATCTTTATTAATGACACAGTATCTTATTTAGAAGAATTTCTTTCTTGGAATCAGAGAACTCAAAATTGCTGTGGCAAAAGGGACATTCCCAGATACTTAGGAGCAAGGACCAAAATCAGCAAAGATGTTCTGAGGGAAAGTAAAGTAAAGACAGAATAGATAATATGTTTTTGAAGGTCAAAAAGATGTTATAGGGCTGTTGGAAATAAGGGGGAGATGAAAAGACCACAAGCTTCAAGCATCAGTTTGTGCCTACCTTCCTTCCATTCCCAGTAGCCCTTCCCTGTGCAAACCCTTATGTGCTCAAAAAGGAGGGAGGGAATGACAGCAGGAAGTGGAAGGAAGGAGATCTGGGCAAAGGAGGAGAAAGCCTGGATTGACCTGCTATGAGGTGATGCTCAAGAGCAGGATGGCATCTGACAATGCTATGAGATATTCCCACCACGATGACTTCCTTTAGCAAGACCTATCAGATTATCCACCCCTGCTGTTCTCTTGAAAGGCTGTGTATACCCAGTTGTGAAATAAAGTGGGTATAAACTTTTTGGCAGTACACACTATTCACTCACTATGAGGTGACAACTTAGCAAACCCTAAGCTTTTGAAAAACTTTAACCACTAAATAACACAGCCATAAGGTCAGCGATCTAAACTGTTTAAATGGCAGTAGCAGATCTCTGCAAATGTATTACTCAGTGGAAATCTATATATATAGGAGCACTCTGTCTAATCATTTTCATAAGAATTATTTTTTTAATCTATTAAAAAGCATATGCATGCAAATTAATAGAACTCAGGGACAGAACTGATGAATGAGCATTTTTCTGCAAATAAAATGCATACAACTATGACCGTATTGCTCTGGTGAGGGATGAATTGCAGTTCAGTGTGAAAATCTGAAAAAGTATCTTTAAGTTTTAGAAGAATTCTCTTAGTTCACTGAAACCATGAGATGGAATTGAGGATATTTCTTTTTAATGCTGTGATCTTCTCTCAGACAACTATCCTCTCCTCCCACTTGTATCTATTATGACCTACAGGGAGCTTAGTGGTGGCATACGTGGAAAACATTCATCACTGACTCACAAGAAAAATCATACTCATTCATTTTCTTCCTGCCAAAAGAAAAATCACCACAAAAGACTATTTTCATTTAGTGTTCTTTTTCCTAGTTGAGGAGTGCTGTTAGAAATACCATTGCCACATCTCAATGGGAAAATGTTCTGCCCATAGCTTTCAAGAGAAATTATGCTATTGACTTAGAGATCCCATTGACTTTTGCCAGCTGTTTTTATTTATTTCTTTAAAATATTGCTACTGCGGATATCATAATCACTCTTTCCTTTTGGCAATCAGACATTAATTTGTAATCTGTAAAAAAAAAAAGATCTGAGATCAAACACAGGCAGTGTATGAGGGTGAACATTTGGGACTTTTGAGTAAAACCTTGATAGATATTATGTAACAAATAGCATTAGATTAAAATTCAGATAAACAAAGATATGCTGAAATCTCGACATTCCCCAGGTCTTCTGAGAACCCCAGTTATAATTTAATAAATACAGGAGCTTGGCTACAACTGCACACATTGTGTAGGGCTGGCCCCAGAGCTCTGGTTATTAGAGGTGGTTTAGTCCTGCCTTTCCATCCTAATCTATATTTATTTAAAGATTTCATATGTTTCTGTAAACCTTCAGATAGACATGGTTGTGTTTTATCAAGTATTAGATAACTGCCTTTGCTAAGCCCAGAGCTGGACTGAACCAGAAAATTCAATGTGCCTGATTTATGCACTCACATTTTCCAATATCAAACTGCCTTTAAAGTAGGAGAAAACTATCTAAGTGTCTTATTTACTTTTGTGTTTGGGACTAAAGATATGTGACTTTGTCATCAAAGGAACTTGTGATGTTGAAGTGAAATGAAATTTGTGCCTAAAGTGCCTAGACAGTATACAAGATTTTCAAAAACAACCTGGAAAGTTTTAATTTCTTTCTTCTTTACTTGTGCTAGGGACAAGTGACTTAGCTATCAATGATGCTTATTAGAATCCTGTAATATAATGAAAATGAAATGCATTGTGCTCAATATGCCTTAGTTTTCATACTAATGACAACACATATGCTGTATTTCTTTCTTTGTTTTCTTTGTGTCTAAGATATAAACTGTCTTTCTGCCATCAGAAACTGTGAATAATGTATGAAACAAATAATAAAAAAAGGCAAAATGTGAATAGAAATAGGCTGTGCAGGAGACCCATATATTCTACTTGGGATGGGCTTGCTTCACAGCCTATCAAAGTCAACACCAAGACTCCTGTGGAAATTAATGAGCTTTGATCAAGCCCTGTAGTCGCATATTTTGGGCCTGGATCTGTAAGTAGTAAGAAAAGAAAGAACTTGTCGGTTCAACAATATTCTTTTCCTTTCTGTTGCTCTCCTGGTGCCAAGACCTCTCTTGACTGAAGCCTGAATTTGTTGCAGCTTACCACACTAGGCCCGGCTACTAGGTCTGGGTTTAAGGATATCACTTGTGATATTTAGATATGAGGTAGGGTAACTGAGATGCTGGTATCAGATTTGCTGTTAAATTCAGGGGATTCTTGGTAGTTAAATAAGACACATTACCATCTAGCTCTATGTTTATTAGACAGATGAGTATCTCTGTTCTGAGCTTTGATTCGTTGGTCCCTTGAGTCATCACTCAATTCAGAGTTGACATTTAAAAATAATACCTCTTGCACAAGGGGCCAGCTTGTGTACACTGGGCCCGGAGAGCAACATGTCTGCTTTGAGCTCCCCCCTGCAGTTGTAACAAAGCTAATGAGTAACACACAGTAATGCCAGATCCTATGAATTAGTGATGAGTAATGGGCTTTTGGCTGAGACTGCATGATGACATGGGAACCTCCAGGCCTCTGAAAAATTCTGGCTCTGTCACAAGGAAAGCCTTTCATACTGCCTGCCTCCCAAGCTCGTCTGCTTCCTGAGGAAAGCAGCCAGTGAAGCCTGCTGTGGGAGGGCTTTCTCTTCTCCTCTTAGCAGCTTCATGCGTCTCAGAAGAAAAAGAAGAGCTGAAAAAACATGTTATGATAAGGCTTGTTCTCTTCTTTCCCCACTTTCCACATGCAGTGGGACAAGTAATTTGCTTCTTGCTATGTCTACTTGCTGGAAAAGGGAAAAAACAAAGGATCAATCTGTGGTGCTTATACCCAGTCCACAAAAGATGATAAAATAAAAGGAAAAAAAGTTTACAAAGAGCAAAATAGAGCTGGTGTGCTGGCAACAGATGACAGAATGTTGGGAACAGGAGGCTGAGAGAAAATTTGAGAGAAATGTGAGTTTAGGGTAGAGCTTAAGACAAGAACTGGTTGTCTAGCTGGCTGAGCACTGGGCAGATGGGGGTGCAAGAGGGACTAGGCTGACAGAGGAGGGAACCAGGCTTGTGCAGGGCTGAGGGAGCTGAGGAGGCCGCATCTGGAGTGTTGCATCCAGTTCTGAGGCCCTCAGTTCAAGAAGGACAGGGAATTGCTTGAAAGGGTCCAGCACAGAGCCACAAAGATGATGAAGGGAGTGGAACACCTCCCTTATGAGCAGAGGCTGAGGGAGCTGGGTCTCTTTAGCTTGGAGAAGACTGAGGGGTGACCTCATCAGTGTTTACAAATATGTAAAGGGTGGGAGTCAGGGTGATGGAGCTAGGATTTTTTCAGTGATATCCAGTGGTAGGACAAGGGGCAATGGGTGTAAACTGGAGCATAGGAGGTTCCATGTGAACATCAGGAAGAACTTCTTTACTGTAAGAGTGACAGAGCACTGGAACAGGTTGCCCAGGGGGTTGTGGAGTCTCCTACGCTGGAGATATTCAAGGCCCGCCTGGAGAAGTTCCTGTGTGATGTACTCTAGGTTACCCTGCTCTTGCAGGGGGGTTGGACTAGATGATCTTTCGAGGTCCCTTCCAACCCTTGGGATTCTGAGATTCTGTGATTCTGTGAAATGGAATTATTTGCTGAGAAGCTCAACAGAGTACAGGAAATGAGAGATCAGGTACTGCCAACTGCTTGAAATCACATCACTCATTTTCCATGTTTCTCCCTCACACAGTCCAGACAAAGGCAATTTGAAAAAAAAAAAACCCACAGGTCAAAATTGCCAATACTACTATTTTATTTATTTTAAACAAAGCATAGCAACATCAAAATACAATTTTTCTGTTTTCTGAGGAATATCAAGACCTAGAGGATCTTTTGGAGATGTCATTGATGCAATCTTTTGTTTCTGAGAAAAATGCAAAAACTTTTTTTCTTTGTTTTAGTGTTTCTGTATGTTTACAGTTCTGCATATTTATTATTTTTCTTGTAAAATTGTTCTGACTCAAAAATGGGTTAGGTTGAGCCACTAGCAGTCCATGAGCTTTCACTCAAGTCAAAGAAGCCTTCTGAGAAGTATGCCAAGATGAAGAGCATCCTGCCATGTGCTATACAAGGTTGACTGGACGCTCCCACCATTCTGGAAGTTCTATTCAGATCATAAGAAAAACAGTGCAAAGATAAATCTGCTCCTGAAGCCATCCATACTATGGGATCACCATAGTTCTCAGAGAAGTCCTTTACCGAAAAATGTCAAAAAAGACATCAGTAGATGAATCCTGTCATCTCATAGGCCCCTTTTTTGTTAGAGAGACAAGCATTCTTTCAGAAACTGATATTTATGCCACCCAGGCAACAAATTAAAGCAGTAAAAAACTTTTTACTTAAGATATTGAATTTCATGAAGAAGTTGCTTACCTTCAAATGGTAATACACATGAAATCATCCTACATAGTCTCATTTATACATGAAATATGTTTCTCATTTCTAATGGAAAATGGAGGTGAAAAATACCACTGTGGATTTGTGCTTTATATATACGACAAACTAAGATTTTTCATCTTCTTAAGTATTCAGAAATAACTTCTTGTGTCCCACATTTGCAGAATTTCTAAGTAGCAGTGACAAAAATAGACAATTTTCTTTCTTTTTCATGGAAATTAAGGAATAAAAAGCTAACCAACTTTGCATTTTTTGTACTTGATTTGTTGCTTTTAAAACATAAAGATACAATTCAGTAACTCATAAAACTTCATTTTATCTCAATCTGAACAAAGTACTGACAATTACAACAAAATATGCCTGGGTAGCCAGTAGAAAAAAAAGAGAACATAAAATAAAAACAACATTCCCTAGGTATTTAGCAGCAGAGAAACATTCTAGTCCATTTGAAGACTGTGTACAAGAGCATTGATCAAATGCAAAGTAAATAAAACACATCAGAGTAAATAAGCTGCATCTAATAAAAATGTTACTTAAAAATCTCTAGGAACATAGATAGAAAATCTTTTTAGACCATTCCTCTTCTCTCCAAACTAGTTTCTAGTGAGACGTACGTCTGTGCTCTTATATCATTGGTTTGCTTAAGCTGCTTGTAGGAGATTTCAGGTTAAATCGAGTATGTACATGAGACTGATTATATTGATATAAAATAAATTATTGGACAACATCTATAAGTGAAACCACTGGCAAAATGATGATACTCATATTTCTGATTTGACATTAATTATGTGACTAAATTATTATAACAAAATGATAGAGACAGTGCACAGAGAGAGAGACCACTATCAGAAAGACTTCTGATAAAAAATATTTTCAAAGTGAATCACCTCTCTGCCTTAGACTGTCTGGGTAGAATAAAGCTGAAAGTAGACCACATTTTTTTCTTTTCTTTTTTTTTTTCCCCAAGGAAAATCTTTGGCTGTATTTAACCATGCAAAGCATCGATTGCATACTAATACACAGTCATACATGTAAGCACAATTACTATGCAGAGCTTACAAATTTATGAAAAGAATGTTGTACAAATATTTATTACTGAAAAGTAATATAGAAGAGGTATACCTAATAAGTACAGACTATTTTAAAACTTTATAGTCAAGAGTTAGACCTACTAAAGTGTTAAAATTCATAAATGATGATAGGAATCGTGGTCAAAATATGTTTGAAATCAGCCTGTATAGGCATTTTAATTACTGTCCTTAGTTTAAATAAACAAAGGTTGTGAGTTAAACTTTCATGTAGGGTAGGTATCTCAATATTTAAGTTATATGCAGAACATTCCACCATAGAATGCAAAGTAGTAACTTTCCACTATGAAGCTTCAGTGGTGCAATATAGCAAACATTGGCTATGCATGTCTAACGTTTTTAGATCTCCTTTGATTGATTCCTTATTTGAAATAGAGTATAAGCGAATTGTTTCTTAAGCATGGGTGGCATGGGTGTTGACAAAAGTTGGTAAATTTTGCACTTCTTCGTGGACAGCATGTCCGTCTCATTTGCAGTTACAAATGTGAACTTGATACACAAACATTTGAAACCATGCTGCAAGATATCAAAATTCTTTATTGTACTTTATTGTAGTGAATATATATTATAGATATTTTATATGAATACATAGAGAGATAAAATAAAGAGTCAATAGTTTATAAAATAATGAGACTAATATGCAAAAAGGTCTATTTCATTGGTAATTGTAAGTGATAGATCTAATTTAGAGAAGGCAGTATCTCAGTCATAACGGAATTGGCACATTGTTAAAAATAATCGATAACCCATCTATAACAGTACTTTGATTTTTATTTTAAAGTGAAAACTGTAAATTGTTTCTACTTAGCAAGCAAATATATACCCCATCTCCTGGTCCCCAGGTCACAAAAGAGGGTTATCCTGTCACCACCACTGATTTCTTAAAAGTGTGACATGTATTTAGTTGTCAGTTCCTATCAGCAGCATTCACGAATCAACATTACATCAGCAGCAAAGCACACCATTTTATGCTCTTTTTGAAGATAATTAGAGTTCCCTTTTGTTGCAAATAAGATGTAAAACAGCTATAACTGCTGGTGAATGTGATTAAAGTAACCTCTATAGAACCCCATTATTCTAGACAGATTCCTTCAGATGCATAATTTCTCCATTTTAAGAAAACATAATGCATGCATATAAAATTCAAATTGTCGAGACACCTCTAACAAAAATTAGTTGTCTATTAAGGCATTCTTAGTAGCTGGTTAACATGTAAAACTCTTTAAGTGTATTTTAAAATAATCATGAAATAATAGTACATGTCATTAAAGGTAAACATTTTACAGTGAGAGGTTTGTTCAGACAAGAGATGTGTATTAAACTTTTTCTTACAAAACTCCCATTAAAAGCATATGAAGAATATACCACATTCTCATGCCTCTATCAGCTGGAACATCCCCCTTCCCCCAGCTTCATAATCATGCATCACTCACTATACATAGACAAATTAGAGAACACCCTCTTTTTTCAGCCCATAAATTATAGTTGAAATGTCCTCATTAGACCTCATCTAATATTACAAAAATTTTGTTCATAGAAAAAGCATTTATCGACTGTTGGACAACATACATAACTTATTTATTTGGCAAATATGATCTGATCATTTACAGAGAGCTGATAGTGGAAAGATTGCCCAGGAATAATTCCTTTTTAACAAGTGATAGAAAAAAATTGATGAAATAAGCTAGTGAATTAGTCCCAAAGTTCTCACTATAACCCCACTTGCCAATTTCAGAAGACATTTAAAAAAAAAATCTAAACGTGACTTTCAAGTAAGAAATTGTGATTTTACAGCTTAGAAAGGGAAACTCCAACAAATTATTGTAAAACATGTAGATGATGTTGCTAAATCTCCACTATATTATTGTTCTTTAGCAGAAAATGTCAAATTTCTCCTTACTAGAGCTTTGTGCATACTTTGATCTGTGGTGTCGAGAGCTAGGTATTGGGCCCAGTTCCCAAATAGTGCAGGGCACTTAAGGGCAGCTGTTGAGCAGTCTGATTTCAGATTTGGATGGATAGTTTGTCTCTAACCATACAAAGGTAATTTGTACTGTAGTTCCCAGAATTAGGTCCTTGATGATAGTTAATGATGATAGCGTTGAATTATGTAACAGGTAACAGTTTATTTGAATTTCCAAAGACAAGAAACTACAATGAAAAATTAGGCAAAGATTGCCAATAGAGTGACCATTACTTGTGCTGAATAGTTATAATTATAAAATCAAATCCTGATTTGCTCTGTTGGGTACCTCAGCATCTAAAGGAAATGTTATTAAAGAAACTTACAAATGAATAATCATTCCCAACAACTCACAGCAGCACTCACAGCATGAAAGTGTAAGAAATAGGAAAAGTTTTCAAGGAGGGAACTGATTAGGGTGAGGATGATTCTCTGTCAGAAGAATGTATTGTGCATGTGTCCTCTAGAGAAAAAATTTTCACCTGAAAAGAAACAGCATTATGAACACTACAGAACTGTAGATTGCAGGACACTGATCTTATTAAGAACCGATGCTAATTTGCACACTGTCTCCTGCTGAACTAGAAGCAAGTTTACCACTGGGTTTGTTAATTTACGCAGGACACCATTATCTTTGGTTGGACTTAATGTATCAGAGTAGAGGTCATTAACTGCTGGGTTCATGATTATCTAGCATGAATTACAGACAGTATCGCAAAAATACATTTGTTCTGAAGCTTCATTTCTCCTTACGTGATTTTTTCCCTATTGGTGTTTAATTCCTTTTTTGAAACCCTAGGCAATGTGTATTACACAAAGACACACAGTCAGTCTTTTTTCTTTTTTGGGGGGGGTATTTTTTTGTATTGTTTTGTTGGGTTTTTTTGGTTGTTATTTTGTTTTGTGGGTTTTTTGTTTGTTTGTTTCTTTATTAACCATTGACAAAAGTAATGCAATTTAAAATAAAAATAAGGTGCAATAGTATTTTGCATTTAATAGAAATAATACACGATCAGTCTGACTCTTTCAACTCACAATAGTAGACATAATTACAATGTTAGCTCTAAACTCCCCATTATACATAAATCAATGATTTAGGTAGCTCAGTATTGGGGAAATAAATGGATAAAACTCTACCCTAAATGTTATACCATGGGTTAATCTGAACTATCCACTGGACTTTTGAAGATTTTCCTGCACCCTAAAATGTTGTTGGAGAAAGAGACTATAGATTGTCATTGGAACACTGTTTTTAATTATAGCTCCATAAAATCATACATCCATGAGAAATCAGGAATTTGGAGTTAAACTTGAAAACATAATTAACAGAAATAATTGTGTTTTCTGGTTAAGTCAACACATTTTCATAAAGATCTGTGCTCATTCTATTTTACTTAAATGGAACCAACCATCTACAAATTCAGCTACAATTTTTAGATGTGTACAAGCACATTCCTAGTAGCAGGGAACGCTTTTGTGTCTGCATGATATCTTTAGAAAGAGGTGAATTTTCATTTATTTAATGCAAATATTCATACAAGGTAAACTGCTTAGGTATATGTGGAGTGTGTTTTCATGGAAACTTTGTAGCAACAGGAAAATAATACATCATAATTGTACAATAAATGGAGTGCTGCAGTTTTGAAATTACTCATGCTATGGTGCAGTGACTAAAAAAGAATATGGGAAGATTGAGATACTACTATTTGCTGGGTTTTAAGCTGCTTTTCTTAAAAATGATTCATTCTAGCTTTATGTGTATTTTAGGAATAAATCTTTTCTTTTACTAGACAAATATCAATGTGGAAGATATACTTGATCTCTGAATACTGTTAAAGCTGAATACTGAAAGTTGTTTACATTGTTATTAGAGCTTGGTGAACTACTTCATCTATGCAAATTACATGCAGCAGCTCAAGTTTTTTAATAAGAAATTTAGCCCCCTTTCAGTTCACAAATTTTATATAAATAGGGATTTTGTGGTTTTGAAGTGATTTTCATTCCAAGTTTTTTTTTTTTTTTTATGCAAACAGTATAAGTCTTACGGTCTGTCATGAATTGCTACTACAACTGCAGTTTTGATTGTTTCTGCCTATTGTTATTCACTCAGTGTTCCTGGTTACTTGAATAACATGGTATTTTTTTCCTTCTATCTGAACGGTTGAAATATTCATGAGGAAGAGAAGGTCTTGAAAAGTTGAGTGTGGTAAAGTACATGTGTACAGGTGTTTGTGTACTCATAAACTTCCTGAGAAACAAAGAACATCTTGTTAAGAGTAGCTGTGAAGAGTAAATAAAGAATTTGCATATTTATCAAACTATTTGTGGCTCAACTTACTGCTAGAATTATTAGAATTCTGTGTTTAACTGACATAACATTGATGTACATGATATTTCAGTAGCATTCTGTCAGGTCATAGGTAGTATAAAACCTGTTATTTTGTTAGGGTATGACCACAGCAAGCAACAGCATTTAAGAAGAGATTATTCCCACTGCTTAAATGGTCTCTATACCACTGTGACCATGTAAGGTAACTGTAAAGTTCCCTAGAGAAGTAGATCAGGAGGATTTTTGCTTCCTGAAACCACTCAAATTCATTAATTTTTCAGCATAGGGATGTGTTAGGTTAGGGCACATGTATAAACTCCTGCAGCCTTTGTTAGAAACTCTACTAAGTATAAAAAATAATTCACTGATGTCCTTAGATAGCTCTCCAGATAATGGACATTAAGGATATCTCGAATAGAGATTAATGACTACTGATTAACTGCTAGCTGGGGACAATGTCTTGTCCTTTTATTGACATGAAAACTGTACTTTCTTGCTTCAAGAAAGAAGTGCTCTCAATGAAGGTGGAAAGAAAAAAAATAAAAGGAGACAGCATTCTTTATTTCATAAATTTGTTACAAGATCTTTTCAAACAAGCGATGCCTATACGCCATTTGCATGGACCATTTCAAGACCAGTATCCTCCATAAACAAAAATAAAACCCAGCTAATTATGTCTGTACAGCATTTTCAGTGTTCTAAAATGTCATACACAGTTTTGGATATCTTCTTAGTACAAACTTATACTCCAAATAATGAGTTAAATTAAAAAAATCCATCACCACCAACTTTAAAAAATTTACTGGAGATAAAGACATTTTACTAGCATGTAGTGCTTACTTAGGATTTCATTTGCCTTAATCCCTTTGGGATATGTCATCCCCACATTTTGGTTCTTCACTAGACCTTACAAAGATGGTCCCCATGCAGCTGCCTTCTGTCCAACTAACCTTCATAGCTACCACCCCACCTCTTTCCTCTTACAGATCTCTTCCTATCACCTGTACCTTTTATACCAAATCATATTCCTTCTTCTAATGGAATGCTTGGCTCAAGTCCTTTAACATTAAACATCTCTATATGAGACACCACTGGAGAAAATAAGACAGATCACTGTATTTGTATAGTTGACTTCCTAAATACTAGATGTTAACAAGGCTACCAACAAAACAAAAGCAGTGAATGGAGGTAATGGTGCACCAGACATTATACCACATGGATAAAGATGAGACTAAAGAAGAAAAAAATCAAGCCTGAGTTGTTTATATTGAAAATTATTACTTTGACTTCTTTTTACTTTTGAAACAGTTCAGGTGGAGAAAGAAAGAAAGGGATGAAAAAAAGAATAGAAGAAGGGCTTTTCATACCCTTGGAGCTCAGCCAGATGCTTAGTATTTGCATGTATCCACTGGCTCAGGCAGTCTCTATTTTATAGTGACAATAGATTTTCTACTATTGAAAAAAGAAATTCAGAAGGCCCAGATATGCCCTTTTCTAGAGAGAGAGAGGGAATTCTTAGACTCTATTACTTATGTTGAAATGGCACTAAATATTCTGGTGACCACAACTGCGAGGATACAGAAATGTCTTCTAAGAAACCAATTTACTCAAATCATTTACCTCAGGAGAAACAATGTAAAACTGAATTAGGAGAGCTCCTTTGGCAAAACAGGAAACTCACAGATGAGACCTATTAACAGTATTGCATGATATACCACCTAGAACATCTCTGCTAAAACTAGCCTGGTAGAAATAGATTCCAATATATCTGTGGTTATTTGGTATCATGAAGCATAAAATGGAGTGCTGACTTCTTTCCCGTTTATGAGCACACCGCATTTGTTTTGCTGCAAATTACCAACCCAATAAAAAGGCTTACTGCATTGTAATCAGAAAGTGATTGCCAGGAACAATTTATCTACCCCATTTCTGCAGTCTTAAATAAGAGTAGAAGGTTATCAAAAATCATAGTGAAGAAATTTGAGGAAGTGCTTATAAACACTAGGGAGTTTGAAGACAAGTTTTGTACTATTGTACAAGGTCAAAAAAAAGAGACGTCTTCTGGCATAAGAACTGAGATTATGTTTCTGTCCACAACTGCAAAATTAAAAGAACTTAAGCCAAATGGTACATCGCATGTAGGTGACGTCATTCTGCACATCCAGGAAGAGGTCGCTCTACCTGTGGGGGAAGTGCTGACAGGATGTTTATATGGGATTGAAGTCAGATATAATTGAGGCAAATGAGGGCAGGAAGGGGGTGTGTAAATAGGAAGTCCCTTAATTTTGTTTAATTTCCTTCATTCTCTTTTTATTGTAACTTCTTTCATACCTGAAAAATGGACTCTTTTTCACACAAGAATGATGAAAACATAAAACAAACGAATTGTCTTCAAACAGTTCATCTATTTGTATAAGCAGTCACCTTATTTTTACCTTCTTTATGTACATTTTTTAGGAAAATGTAACCATAAATGTCCTTTGGCTGTATTTATTTATTCTAAGTGGTGATGTAAGTTCACCTAATTGTTAATTGCGAGTTGATTGGTTTTTTAAAAAGTATGAAAGATGACACTTTATACAGCGTTATTAGCACTGTTGTTAAAAGATTCAAAGGAAGATTTACTGAGAATTATTTTCTCTCTAGTCACTTAGAAACTGATTCTTACTGACATATTGCCCTCAAGTAGTTACAATATAAAACATGCAAATGTAATGATAGCTTTGTTATAGATGATGACTTAGAGGGAAAAAAGAGTTTTGTAATAATTGCAATATCTATAATGAAACCATAATGTTAGTTTATTCCACATTTCTCCCTTCACTTCATTAATTTATTTATTTGAAATGTACCAAAGAAAAATACTGAAATCACAATGTGAATTTTAATGAATGCTTTCTTCTCCTTCCAGACAAATATTTGGAATGGCTATATGTATCATTTGCTGAGTTACATTATGATACAGCATAACATACAGAATAAAAGAGTTATTGTGTAATCTCTAATGGAGTTCTTTGACATACTACTAGAAATGGTCAAATTATTCCTTACAGATACATTACCCAACATATTTCACCATTTTTAATGTTCTTGAACCAAACCTGGCCTTTGTAAATGTCCAAGTATTCACAAGTAAATCACAAAAATAGATTTCACACAATCTCCATGGATTATCCACGTTAAAACATTGGCATTTATTTCACTGACTGAAACATTTGTAACAAACGAATAAACAAAAATATCACCTATACCAGATGATGAATAGTTAATAGCAAGTACCTTTGCTTTGTGAAACTTTGGTGCATGGTCATTCTACATATCTTCATGTAAAAAATAAAATCATTGCATACATAAACTAAAGAGGAAATAGGCAAGTAATGCAAAGAGAAATTGTTAATACAAGTGCTTTCACAAAGAGAAATCTGGTCCAGCTTCTGCTTTTGTCTTTTTTTGATTCCCTACCCTGCTTCTGCCCTCCAAGCCTTTTTCCTTTTTCCATTTTTCTTTCCTTAAATTAGGCTGCAGCTATCTTACATTGTATTCTAGCACAGGCTGTTATTTTTCTCCTCTGTATATACGATGGAATGATACTGTAGAATTTCCATGAAGGACAGGGTACTCAATTTCTTTCATGACAGAGTGAGACTTACATAAATGTTCTTCATGATTTAATATGTTAAAACTGGATCTTGGTCCTGCAGTCAGTGTATTTGTGGACCCTGTCTGACTTCAGCAGGTAAAAATACTGGCTGCTTAGAGTCTAGTTGCAGGAGAATATCTTGCTATGTTAGGGAAGAATATCCTACTACGGACAGAAACTTGTCAGAGCTTTCACGGCTGAAGTTTTATTTTCCCACTTTACTGCACTGTATTATTTACAAGATTTTGGATAACCACTGCATATTTATAAATTATTATTTTACTTCTGCTTGGTCCATCCTTGCAACACCAGCATCACTGTATTTAATTTATAGTGTTGTGTCTATAAAATAATTTATATTAGCACGTTCTCACTGTCTGATGGTTCTAGTTTAAAACTAAGATGAAGAAGAGATGTTTGAAGATAACAACCATTCTTCCTTTGAGAAAAACAGAGGTCATATAGCAGCATAACTGTCCTGTAAGACAGGTAGAAAAATTTAAAGCTTCTCTCAATATCTTCATGATTGATAAGATCCATCAGGCTACTGGAAAGCTAGCACTGCTAATTTCAAGTCACTGTCTCCTGCCCTCAACTGTAGAAAACTGGTGACACCATCATGAAAAATGGTGTTATACTCTGTCTGACCACAATGGGAGGTAGGGTTAGTAGTTTCTGCAGCTGAATGTTATTTAGTTGAGGAATGCAAACTGGTGACCGAAAGTCCCAGGGAACAGAAAAGGAATTCTGAAGACAATGTTCAGCTGTTATTTGATCTTTCATCAATATTTTCAGGTTCTTACCTGAAGAACATACTGCCAGGATGTAACAACATTGTACAATTACTTATAAGCAGAGTCCACAAGCCTGAAGCAAACATTTGGGCTTTCTGGTCAATACATCACTGAGGGTAGCTTGTCTGATAATCAGCCCTTTTCCAATCAATATTTTGGTGCCTTACAAGAAAGTACATATCTTCTTCCACTGAACAGTCTTAGCTTGAAAAAACCTCAAAGTAGAATTGTAATCCCTTTCTCTAAAAGCGTAAAGGTGGGAGGTAAAGGGAAAACGTTCCCCACAAGAAAAACACACCCAGCTGAAGAAATGTCAATGATGGCATCTCACTTCCACCAAAACAGTAGTTAGATAGTTTGTACAATCATACAGGGCAGAAAATTGCTTTCAGTGTCCCATCACTTCAATGTGTGCCTGATGCCTCAAACCACCTATTATTCTGAATGAAGGTGGGGATTTCAGTCCAGCTATATCTTCAATTTTCATGCAGCTGTAACCTGGAGACTGTAGTTCTTTAGCTTCATGACTACAACACTCACCTGGCAAAGGGGAGACTGGAATTGAGGTCTTTTACTAACCAGTTTGATGGCTTTCCTCAGTGGAAGCTTCCAACATGTGACTTATTTGTTTTCACATTACCTCTCTCTGTCCTAATGTTCTGACTTAATGTTACCAACTGCAACTCATCATGCTAAAAACGGTTCTGAGAGCTATCTTTTTCAGCTGCCTGTGTGGCATATGCCATGTGTGCCAAAGTGAATCCATGTGGACTATGGTCAGGTCAGACTCAAAAACTCTGCAGTGCTATTGTATCACTGTATGGCAATGCCCTGCATCTGCTGTAGTGGTCAAACATAGTGAGGAGAAGACATAATAAGGAACAATGATTGGCTCAATATGAAGCAACCAGTCTTTAACTCAAAAATTACCAAAAATAAATGTTTTTACCAGTGACCTGAAATTCTGGCAAAAAAAAAATTATCAGGATGCATCATATATTACCCAGGTTAGGACAAATAATTAATTAATCATTTTTCTAAGGTGTCTTCACCTTTACAGGCTCTATTTGACGTGGCATACTAGAATTAAAAACACAGCATTGCTGGCCCTCTTGCTAGTCTCAAGAGCTAATCATTATTGCTATACTATTGCAATAAGGCTTTATAATAAAGACAAGTGAATCTGTTTGATGAATTTCAGACTATAAGAAAAAATTAGATGTTTGTTTTGTCATCATTTATGAAATCTGACCTGGAACAAAAAGTTGCCATTTTTTTCAGTTTCTACTGATGACTGGCTTTTGCACTACTTACACAAGTAGAATTCTCCATAACTCCACTGCAGAATTGACCCTGAACTAATAAACCAGTAAGAGATCTGCCTTGAGCTGCATTATAGGAAAAACCTGCATCAACCTCTGCTCCATTCATTCATGCATATACGTTTCTATTTAAAATAATGGCGTTATACTTGAATGAACAGGACTTGCCCCTGCCAGAGGATCTGATTATTAAAATCTACCTTGAAGGAACAAGAGCTACAACATCAGAAGTACACCAGAAGTAACTGAAATCAATGAAACTAACAGCATAAGAGCTTGCAAAAATTAGATGCTTTGTTTTTCAGAAAAAGAAGAAAAATAGAAAAATAAAATAAAATTAATATTTATCACTTCTTTAGGGAGGATAAATACGCTTTGGAAAGAAAGCAGTTTCCCTATATCTGATTTCTCTGTTGCGGCAGAAGGATTTACAAAACAAAAGACAGACATTTAATAAAATTGGATGCAATGTCTGTTTACAAAGTGGACATTTCCCCTTGTCCCAGTGAAATCCTTATCTTTACATAAGGACCTTTTATGTCATTTTAGTTCACAACACCTGTGATGAATTATTTGTAAATGTGATGAATAACATTAGTAGGAACATGTCAAATTATATGTTGATAATGAATTTTTGGATGCATCTGCTATATAATTGTTCCCAGCGGATGTGTATTCATCTTCACCTGGCATTATTTTCCTGAATTTGGGGTTTGTTTTTTATTATGCATTTTCATTTCTATCATAATTGTTACAGTGATCCCTGTTCCTTTGTTCTAATCAGGTCCCTTTAATGGTGTTGCACATTCTGAACAAAAGAGGAGGGGAAAACACACCAGGCTATTGGCAAAACAAAACATTGGTTTTTATTTGTGACTTTCTAAGTGCCTGGCTGGCCTCAGAAGGTTGGGTGGTGTTGACAGGGACCAGTTGTTTCCCTGAATGTGTCTGCCAGCTGCTCCAGGCATGTGTTCTGCAGAATATGAGGTGAATAAATGCTAAAGGCTGCTCTGCTGACAGACAGGTACACACTGTTTTTACTAAGTGCATCTGAGATTTTTTTTAAAAGAGTAAATAAAGCAAATTAGTAGCATTACACGGTATGTTTTTTCAAAACACTCTGATATACAGAAATCTTCACAATGAAAATATCTGTCATCAGTTTATGGTTTCAGTAAGCAATCCTACATTAATTGTGTTTACACAAACTTTCTGTACAACGTTCTGTTTGTCATCCAGAGGTCACTTTTACTTTACAGAGTAGACTTATCTCTCAAAATGAGTTATTTCTAAGTGCTGCCAAAATCAACTGTTAAAATATTGGATCTATGTGCGCAGAACTTAGGCTTTTATTAAATTTTTACTTTTTTTTCTAATTTAGTAAATCATTTACAGCATCTGCCTCAAACTCTTTTCCACTCTGAAGTATTTGCTCTACACTTTACACTCCTTTGACTTCTATATTTGTCTATGCAGCAGCTGACATTTCTGTTTCTCACTGGCTAGTGAACTGTACACGAACAATTTTAGCCACAGTCAAAAGAACAACCTGGTTCTGGTCTTTTCTAGAGATTCAGAGTTTTTGTTCCAGGGCTGTTTTTCAAAGAAAGGAAGTACTGAACTTCATATCTCAATTCGATCCCCTGCAGAGGGATGGGTTTGGCCCTGTCTATGGAGAACATCAGGTGAAAAGTTTTAAACAAACCTTAATAAAAAACCCAACAAACAAAAAACAAAGCCTAAAATCCTTCCCTCCCTCCCTTCCTTCTTTCCTTCTTTCCTTCCTTCCTTCCTTATGTAGATTGCTACATTCGGCCTGAGAGTTCCATCAAGTTCTTAAAGAAAATAATTTTGAAATATTTAGCTTTCTGAAAAAGAACATAATATGAAGGTAAAATACAACTGGCCTCTTTAATTAATTGGAAGTGCTGGTGTTCAGAATAATTTTAAACTATATTTCCCCCAGTATTTTAATATCAATCTCCCTGCATGCAGCACAACATGCAGCTACATAGTATGGTTTTTTTCACATTCTTTAATTGTGAATATGAAAAAATAAACTTACTGTTTCATCACAAACATTAGTTTGCAGTAATTTTTACAGGTCTACAGGAAATGCCTTCAAAATAACACTGCATGAGTGCCGATTATATTGCATTTATTCACATTAAATAATTAGAAAGTGAACATTAAATTGACAGTAATGTAGAAAGATGTTTATTTATAAGGCTTAATAGCTACACCACCATACCAACACTTTGTGCATGGACAGCACCTCTTAACAAGGAGCATATTCAAAAACATTAATGAGGTAAATGCTAGGGACACATGAAACTCAATTTTTCCCGTTATGCTGGCTTGAGCTAAGGAAATAAGTGTATTTAACCTCATAGTTATGTTAGAAAATTTGGGAGCAGCAAAACATGAGTTGTTTAATATCAATGCTTTGTAGATATGTTGCAATAAAATTTGGTTTGTACTTACAGAATATTTGCATATCACATATTCTCATTTTACGTGCAGATTTAATTGTTTTTCTCTTCACTATCACTTTGTGTCAGTAGGTCTAATATAATTCACAACACAAATATTTATTCACAGTCATTTAATAATTTACATCAGTTTTTCCTGTTAAAATCTGGACTTTAAATTTCTTAGAAAAAAAAAGATATACAGCTACTATATGGTGCATATTTGGGAGTTAGCCAGAACTGCAGCAGTAGTTAGTCATACATTGCAAAATGTTTAATTTAATCATTCATTAGTGTAATATATCTATTCCTGCTCTGATCCTGCAAATTTCTAATGAGGCAATTGAACATCCTCAGTTTTTGTTCCTCAGGGATTTTTTCATCTGTCAGGAGAATTTTGCCCAACTATTTCCAAAGAATGAAAATCAAGTGGCTCAGTTTACAAAAGCTATAATAAAATAAATGCCACTTTCTTCATTATGCTAAACCAATTAAATCTAATTTCTCTTCTGTTTCCATACATAAGCAACAGCTGTACACTCCTTCCATGGGTAATTAATTGTTTCCAGTTGCCTGCCAATGAAAGTGGTATTTCTTTAAATCAGTGACACAGCACAACATAGGCCTCTAAGTACGTCAGAGCGCATCAGATCATGCAACATGTGTGATATACCACAAGGCATGTGTTTCTGCATGTATGGCTGAAGAGTGATGCCTGCTCCTGCAGTCTGTGCCTTAGAGCCAGAGCCTCTGCTGAAGAATGACCATTGACACTATGAGGCTTAGTACACAGACTGCTTATAAGGGCATCCCACAGAGCTGAACAGCCAATATCATGGTTTGCACCACTGAGCCAAGCAGGTAAGGCATATGGTGCACTTCCATGGTGCTCCCACTGTCAAACACAGCCTCCTTCAGACAGCAGGGTCTCATTGCCTCAGAAAAGTAACTTGCCATCAGAGAAGGACCAATACAGGATTTACAAACTTTTAGCAGTAGTTGAATATCCATAAAAAAATGGGGTGAATTGTGAAACAGAGACTAGAGTTAGTGCCCTGAATGTGCTTTATCAACCTCTTGCCCCCTCAGTGGATAAGGTAAATGATTTTCTTTTGGAAGAGAGAATACCACCTGAGAGCCTGCTCTTGTAACTGGATTGTGTCTGGTCTGGGTTGTTACAGAAATGAGTTTATGTGATCCAGAGACAGCAAGGTAGCCATGCGGCTCATAGTTAATAATAAATGACATTGTTATTCTTTTTTTCTATTTGAAAAATTCATTATAAAGATTTCATGTAACAAGAGATTTTCTCCAGCTCAATTTAGTGAAAAAAATGAAAGAGGTATGTGTTGGGGAGTGGCAGGTGGCACATGGAAACAGCTTTTACTGTTTACTCTTGAAGTTCAAAAGAAGTAGTGTATGTGCCAAGCATTTGTAAAAGCAAAGAATAAAGAAACATTTTTTTCAGTGAAAAATGAAAGAAATTGCAAATGTTTTTAAAAAGATATATTGTTTTTTTCAGGTTTAAGCCATGAAGTTAAAGCTTATAGTCTATATTCTGATATATTTTTCTTTATTTGGATTTTCAGATTTTGTGCTTTGTATGTGTGGATATCATTACTTTTAAAACTGTATGTGTATGCAAGAGAGGAGAGGAGACCTGATCTACCTTTCATGTAGTCTGATGCGATGTAGGAGAGGAAACACCAAAGTTTTGCAACTACACAAATGTAAAACTCAAGTAAATTCAAAGCAAATTAGGCATGGAATAAAATTAAGATGTTAAGAATATTAGAAGACCCCTACTGGTTCAGACCATGGTCAAAGTAGCCAAATATTCTGTCTCTGGCAGTAGCACAGGAGACACTATTAGGGGCAACACACAAGCCCACAGCTTTCTACAGTCAATTCCCCTTTATACTTTATACTTTATACTCCAGAACTTCTGTATTAGGGATATTAAAAGGCAGATCCCTGACTAACCTTTGTAAAAGCCATTCATGTACTGGTTATCTTTCTAATTCCTTTCTGAATCTGCTCATATGGTCTGTCCTCCACAGGCTTCTGTGGAAGCAAGTTTCTGATGTTACCTACCTTCTGCACAAAGGACTACTGGTGTTATTTTAGATGATTCCCTATAAATCTTAGTGAGTGGTCTCTGCTCTCATGCTGTGCGGAATGTGTTGAACTATATTATTCAATTGGTAATAAACCTTGACCATATTTCTCCTCAGCCATCTCTGCAATCTCAGACTTCTTAACCTCCACATATATGGTTGATCTACCTTGATTATTTTAACTGCCTCCTCCATTCCTCGGCCAGTTTCATGGCAGCTCATGGAGAGACGGAGACCAGAACTGCACACAGTACTGAAAAGGTGGGCACACACGTTTTTATTTATAGTTGCAAAATTTTCTCTTCTGTCTTGTAAAAACCTTTTCTGATCATGTCCTGCATGTTAATTTTGACCGCTACTGCACACTGAGCTCATGACCTTTGCCACTCACCAGGGTTGACTCCAAGATGATTTTCTTGAGTCCAGCGTCACTGGGCATGGCTCACATTATTTTTCCCTGATGCATTGTCTTAGATTTAGCTTAACTAAAGCTCATTTGCCATTTTCTTTCTCTGCTCAGTTTTTCCACTTTTAGTCTCAGCTCCGAAGTTTCTTCAGCCAGTTGGCAATGACATTTGATCACACAGAGTAGCTTGATATCATCCTCAAACTTGGAGATTTCACTGCACAGTCACTTCTCCAGGTCACCGATGAAAATATTTAATAAAACCAATGTCAGTGTCTGTCCCTAAGGGACTGCACTGGTGAAAATGAACTATCCATCCATTAAAAGCTCCTTAAATCCTACACTTTGCTTCCTATTCTTTAACCAGTTTGCAATCCATAAAAGATGTTTTCTCAAGACCTGTGGTAATGGGATTTCTTTACTAAACCTGTCAAAGCCTTTTTGAAAGTCCAAAAATATTATGTCCTCTGTATCCTATTAATCCATGTGCTTACTGAAACCTTCGCAGGACTCCAGCAGGTTAGAGAGGCAGAATTTCCTGTTGAGGAAGTCATGCTGATTCTAGACAGTTTCTGTCTGTGTGCTCAGTGATCTTACTCTTTATTACAGAATCTACCTTCTTACCAGGAACAGAAGGGTATGAGAACAGCTCGTGATTCCTCAAAGGCTTAATGAAAGATCAGTGCAATATTTTTGCAAATCATGTCATGCACATGCTCTTTGTAATATGTCTGTGGAATACAGCTTTTTAATATCATAAGCATTATTTATTATTACAAATTCATTAAGAATGGAAGTTTTCTACTTGCCAGTTTTCATACCCTGCTGTAAAATAATCAATTATTCAATAAACTCTGAAGGAAGGAGCTGGAATAAAAATGTATGGACATGGAAGGAGTATGGTTGTGCATTATGCTTCCTCCTTGCACTCTAGGTCTTCTCCATAACCCAGTCCTGCTCTCTGTCCAGCAAGGTGAAATTTGCCCTGTGTGAGGAGACCAAACTGTCACCCTTCAGATGTTTCACAGAAAACCACAGTAGCATATTGGCTTTAGCCTGTTTTTCTTGTAATAAGACCCTGTCTAAAGAATTTCTATAAAATTATACTCACAAATCAGTATTTCTGGTTAAGTTCATTGTCAGAACCTACAGAGTTTTTGCCTTGACACTTCAAACACCAAATTCAGTGTTTCTCCTGTAGTGAAAACAATAAAATAAATGTCTGACCTTCCCTACTCAAGACTCTGAAATAATGGTTTTCCCAAAACTTAATTTAAACCAAAGAACATGATCAATATTTTGTTATTTTGCACTGTCTATTATGAATACATTAAACACACTGCATATGCAGAACAAAAATATACTGAGTCCCTATAAATTCTATTCTATGTACACATATAAACCACTGCAATTTAGTTATTTACTGGGTACTACAAGAGCTATAAAATGCCACTTTCTAAGAATACAACTGAGGCTTAAGTCAGCATTTTTATGATATCATCTGTACTGGGAAAACATTAAAGGCTCAATATTTAATAAACATAATAAACATCCCTATGAAACAAATTGTTCATAAACTACCTGTTTAATTTTTCAGGGTTCCTGAACCACATATTTTCTTATTAGTTGTGAGCCTGCTGGGTTGCAGGATAGATAGGGCCTGTCAGGGATAGAATATAATGTAGCAGTTTTATGAATTATTTCTGTGAGGAAAAGCCTATTACAGCTGACAAGAGGATGATGATATTAGCCCATCATCATTCAGATGGCACCACCCTTCCCCCTTTCATCCATCAGACCTCTTGTATGGAGGCTGAAAGCCATACAGTCTTTGCATAGCCAACACAAAGACAAATACTGCTCTTTTTCTGCGTCCATGAAACATTTAGTATTTCATTTTGAATCATGGCAGATGACAGTAACAAATGGCCTAATGAATCTCCCTTATTGTCCCTTGTAAATCTGAAGATGAGCTAAAAGTAAAATCTCTGTTTCTTTTTTTGGACATGCTCACTTGGGATTGAAAGGTTTTTTGCTGCATTCCAAATAACATTTCTCTGTTACTGAAAATTAGACCAATAAACAAACAAGTAACCTGAAAACTGCACAGCTATATTGTGGTAGACCATTATTTGCTCAGTACCTGACAAATCACATTTCTGAGAAGGTACTTCAATCAACTTTGACACAGTTATTTAAAGCAATGTACATATGTAAACACATATGTAAACCAAAATAAGGTAAAAACAATAATAAAATATAATGCAGTTCTGTATTAGAAAACAATAGTAATACATTGGTGGCCATCAGGAATTACAGAGCCATTTTTACCACCTTTTTGTTTTATTTAAAAGAAAATACACTAATTTTGTCCACACTCTACTGCAAGGATATGGTATTGCTTATATTAATTTATAAGATCGGATAATCTAAACATCTCTTTAAAGAAGCTGATCACTGATTATTATATTACAGATGAGCAATCCCCTCTTACCTCCACCCCCTACCAACCTGCAAACAGAACATCATTACACTGCCATCTTGCCTTTATTTGACCATGCAGCAAATTTTACAGGCAGAAATTAATAATGTGGCTAGAAATATTTTATTGAGTACTGTGTAGTCCTCCAAATGCTCTATCACAAGACCTTGCTCTCCCTGATCCAATTGTTACATGACTTCTTTTTTTCAGCCATAAAGGTAAATCCTGCAGTCACATCTCATTCCCTGCTGTGACTGTTCCTGGCACAAGCTGAGCACTGGCTTGGGTCATGCTGGCCTGCATAGTTTCTCCCACATGGTCTTGGGATCATTCCATCATGACTGCATCCCATATCGTTCACTCTCTGCACCCTGAGTCCAGATCAGAAATAGAAATGTGACTGCAGTTCCTCAGTGTGCTTCAGTCTCCTTTCAGTGGGCACCTAGATAGACAAGTACAGATGGAACTGCGGTGCTCTGCAGTAAGGTTCACCAGCCTGGATAATGAGGAAACCATGGACTGCATCTATCCTACAACACAAGCAGGAAGCCTTATTCTCATTGCCTCCATTTATACTTCAGTTTGGCTCCAAGATGTTCTGATATTTTCTGTACATGCATCTATAACATGACTAAAGTTGTTGGTCTGAAACCTATTCACTTATCCTTACCAAAGAGCTATCATATCCCTTTCATGGATTTATACAACCATAGCAAGCTAATGCTTGCTCTCCTTGCCTTGAGAAACTCTTCCCTTCCATTTATTTCACTTTTCTTTCCTGCTTTAAACTGCTTTCATGCATCCCCAAAACACTGCAATTTATTGAGCTTTGCTCTCCAGTAATGCCTCCCCAGATTCCTCCTCATGCAACACACAAGCTTTTCTGCAGCAAAGCACAAGACAGAGGAATGACAGGAGATCCTTTTCATTTATTATGAAAAGTTGTGAAAGTACTTCAGCAGAAATACTCATTTTGTTTTGTCAGGGAAGCTAACAAAAATGGCTTGCTTTATATATGAAACTTTTTGCACAGCTCTGTATCTACTGTAGGCACATGTGTATTTTTGACATGACAGATCATAATGGCTCTTTCAGAGCCATTACAGTTACCAAGTAAATCCTTCTTAGTTCAAGTACATATAATTGATTCCCATAGACTGTAATAGTTCCAAAACCAAGGCAATACCCTTACCAAACATAAAAGCAGTGGCAGGACTAATACATAATAGCAGTCAGGTTTTACCACCATGGTACTAGAAAATGATGCAGTGCTTTTTTCTTTGCTGATTTTTGGCACAATAGAAGGGCAATAATTCTGCGGTATTACAGTGGTATCATTCCTGCATAGTCCTGGTAAAGCTATAAATCCTCAAGTATCACAGTAGTCATCTCAGTCTCCATATGGAAAATAAATTAAGGGCTTGTTCATTCAACTTCTATGCATGCAAATATTTCAGTACAGTTTACTGGGGCAAGTGAATGAATAAGGTTTTTTGGTTTTGTTTTTTTGCTTTTTTCCTTGTAAATTAGAGATGTAGAATAAAAGCCAAAAATCTAGTTAACTTTAAAAATGATACCACAAATTATAATGCAACAGTAATTTAATCAGCATTCAATACACTTTAAAGTACAAGGAAAAGAAGAAGGACCTGTCTGCTCTACAGTCCTCTCCTGTAATCAGAAAGCTGTAAATTTGTATTGCTTATAAAGAAATAGTGCGAAACCCTTTCCCAAACAGCTTGGTGAGCAGTAGTAATACAGAGCAGGCATTACCTTTTTTTAATGTAATGGTCTGCTCCTCCTCAGCATGTATGATAGATTCAATAAACAGCTTGGCACCATATATCCCTGACTTCATGCTGCATAAGGGTATGCAAAAAGATAATCTCTGCTCATGAACATAGATGACCAATGACCCTAAAAGGAAGGAGAGCAACAAATGATATATGGACAAGAAGGGCCATTGTCTTTCACGCAGAGAAAATAGGTAGAGCACAATAAGAACCTCCTTCTTCTCTTTCTTTTTTTCTTATGACTTTTGAAGAAAAGTTTTTAACTTTTTTTTTGTTTTGTTTTTGTTCTGGAAGTGTTTATATTACAATAGGAAAAGGTGCTGTAAACTTGAAGGAGCTAATATACCTTCTGTGAAGAAATCTCAGTGGAGATCATAGAAATTTCACGACTCCTATATGTTAATAATGTCTTTGAATATAAAATCTAAATTAAAAACTGAATCTGAATAAAATACTTTCGTTAAAAGTAACATTTTGAAATGCTGTCAGTAACTATCATAAATATTTGAAAAGTTAATATTTTAATCTTCAACTATAGCTCTGAAAACATTTTTAGTGACAGACAGTGCTTCATTAATAGAGTTCTGTATGTCTAATTGCTTTAGGCAAAGTGGGTTGCATTATTTTGACACATGACATGCAATTAGTACATGGTCACACGGCTAAAGGAAGATTTTACACCTTTTTTCCTTCTACATTCAGAGTGGATAATTAGCATATTTTTTCTGCTTAGAATAATCATCAGAGCCTTAGATCAGAAATTGCCTAATGAGGTAAAATTCCAGTTGTTGACATTAATACATGTGACATTTTTTTCAGTTGTAAAACTAAACCTACTACTGCTAGAAACTTATTCTTTCCAGCGTGTTCTTAAGATTCATCTATAGGGTTTTTTTAGCATCAAGCCACTCAATGATCGTATCTTTTCAACACAGAGAGATGAATGATGTTTTTATATTTTAGCATATTTGCTTGATAATGATATTTTAAGAAGATTAAATTTGGCTATAACCTGCAGCCATTCTGGGTGGATTGCAGTTCTTTTAACACAAGGTAATCCGCGATCATAATGTACATGCTTTTTGCTTATGAATTTCTTTGATATACTATACAAAAAATAGGAACTCATTTTGCTCACTTATACAACCTAGCCTATAGGCTCTGCACAACATTTCTATAGTGAAAATCTGTCTTTTTGCATACAACCATATTTTGATTATGATTTCACATTGAAGAAGCAATGGAGATTTATTACAGATAAACTGATGTAACATACTACATTTTGGCTACAGAAATAAGTGTTTTCCTAGAGAACAGATTTTGAAAATTTTGAAAAGGATTATATTAGGTCTTTTAGTGTAGTATTTTTCCTTGCATTAACACAGTTGCATATAACCACCTTTTGTGCTCACTTTCTAAAAAGCATATTCATTTGGGGCAAAGGAAGTGGTTTGAATTCTCACTCCTTCACTCCTTATTCCTTAACTCCACAAACCTTTCCCTGAAAAACTTCCATGAGGTGTGGGATCTGTAACTGAGCCAGGTTTTCTGCATGCAAGTTCTGCAAATATTTCTGAGTGTAGCACATACAGAGAGATTCCTCAGAACTACACCAGACACTTATTGCTACCTATAACAAAGGGCTGACTGAAGCATGAGGTGGACAGATTATTATTATATTATTTTTACTATCCTGTTACTTATTTTAATACACAGGAGAGAGGAATCATAGAGCACACTTTTGCCTTATTTCAGATATCTATTAGGATTGAAACAGCCATCAGGTTAGCACTTCACACTTACAGAGAATAAAAAAAGGCATCGATTTTTCCTTTTTTTTCCATAAATTAAGAAGTAAATGTATTAAAAACAAGTTTGCTAATTACACAAAAGGATGAGTTTTTAGAGCTACCTGTCTATTTCACAAACATCACAGGAGACCAGGATACCCATCCTGCTTCAAGTATGGTCAAAATTCAGTTTTTCCGTTTGTTTTTTATTATTAATTATATATTAGCAGTATTAAGGTAATCATAATGTTTTTCTTCAACATAGGTGTCCTTGACATTCTTTTCCTTTTACTATTTAGTTTGAGAGCAGCGATAGCTTTAATGTTACTTTATTACAATTTTTAACTTGTCCCTACATGTGTAGAAGTTAGATAGATTTTTCATCTTCTTAGATGATGAACAGCTGCTGCTTTAAAGTCTCCTGACGATGCTAGCCCAACTTGCAAGAACTCTGAAAAAAAACCAAAATAAAAAAAAAAAAACAACAAAAAAACCACCAATAGAAAAACCCGAACTTCAGAGCATCATGTGTGTGTGATGAGGACCAGTGAAGAATGATACAAGCATATGTATCTAACAAATCAAGAGACTCTATTGAATTGAACCAATGAATAATGTAGAGGTCAAAGAAAGAGAGAAGAGAGGTCGTGCTGATCAAAATTCCATTGGTGGCTACTGATTATAATGGTAAAGGGAAATATCTGCCTTTGAATTGGGAGCCCCCTGCTCCAGTAACATCCAGATGCTTGGAATAGATGTTCCTAGAAGATAAACTTCATACGTATACTTTTAATCTTTGTTTATATTCTTCTGGTCATTTATCAGGATAGATGGGCTAGATATTCTCAGCCAGTCTGACTACTTTCCTATAGCGTCCATGAAACAGTGTATTGAATTTGTTTAGAGATAGGTTTTGATGAGTTTTAATTAGGGCTGATAAGCTATTACATGTAGCCATTTTTATTCAGAAGACATGGCATGTAGGATGGTTTGTTAATATATTTTCTGTTGTGCCTTATGGTGGTATCCCTGGTGCTACAGGTGGGATAGTACAAAGATCAGTGAGCTGATGTTCCTGGTAACTATGTGCATCTTCAATTGCATTGTGGAATTACATTGCACTGCTGTCTAAAACTGCAGCTTCTGATAAGAAAAAAATAGCTTTGCTAGACTACATTTACAGTTGTGATGAGACTGTGATTGTGGATTTTAGTGGCGCGATGCAGCTATTTAGCAGCATGTCAGTGAGAAACCAAATGTCCACTGATTATATTGTACTGCCACGATCTACCACATCACAGTAAATCGATGAAGATCAAACTGGCAAAGAGCAGTATGCAGGAAATCAGAAGCACCAAAGAGGGTGTCTGACATTTTTGTTTAAGCATATGTTCATCGATCTTACTCGTTTTCTGAAAGAGACTAAATAAAACAGATTTGAAATTCACAGACTAAACCCAGGCATAGAAAGATTTTCACAACTAAAGAAATATTGCTACAACTTCTCAGAATTGCCTAAAACCAAGCTGAACAGATCCCAGCACGATTTGTTTCAACCAGGTCTACATGTGAAAAAATCCATATCTGTTCAACATGTTTTAGATGGTATTCAGCTTGGCCCGTGATATAAATAGATAGGGGTTTTTTTAGCATTGATCCTGATCTATTATTTCTTCATTCTCCTATTATTATCACTGGTACCAGCTGGTAGATATTTGAAATTAAAGCTGAACTAATAATTGGATGTTTTGGTTCACTGATACTACTGACAAACTAGAAGTGGGGGGAGGGAATGGTCCATTTAAACTGACAAGGAGGACTTTGTTTGGTTTTGGTTCTTCTTAACCACAGAACAATCAAGATAAAAAACCTGCCTCTGGTAACGTAAAATTATTATTTAATTTTCAAGTTTTATAATTTATCTTAAACTTATTAATATTAATGTAAATTAAAATATTAAATATTTTGTTGCTGGCTGAAACTGCTCACCAAATTTGCCATCATTTTTACAAGAACTTCTATTGAAAGAAACCTTATTTTTTTTAAATTTATTTTATTGAATACAATACATAATCAGAAATGCTTGCATAGATCTACTTGAAACGGCTTTCAGAAAATTAAGTGGGAATCATACAGGAATCTGTTTGTGCCTCTTATTCTTAGACTCCTTTGGAGAGTCAGCTCCCTGGGAAACATTAGGGCAGCTTTGGGAACTGCCATAATATCTACTTTCTATTCCCTTCCACAGTTGTAGAAGGCATGTAACAGTGAGGAATCACTGAGACATGTTGAAGACATTATACCTACACTATGACCTTTTTGGCCAGCTATATCTGGCACAAAGAGCAGTAGGGCAAAACTGAATTTTAAGTTTTTGTAATCCCATATAAACACTTCTCAGAAATATGATCAGTTGCATTAGGCAATGTTTAATGTACTTGCATATTTTAGACTTTTGAGTAGGAAATTAGGTGTGGGGGGAAATAGTACAGATGTTTTTCTGATTTTCTAGCTTTGATGATTTTTTTTCTTTGACACTAACCATTCCTTTACTCCCAAATTAATGCTTTCTGTTACTGCCTTGACTAATCTTATTTCAATGCTTATTTTAATACATTTAATTTCAGGATTTTTTTTTCAGTGGATTCTGAAATTAAAAGTGATCAAATTGGCTCAGCATACACAGCTTTATATATGTATACAGAGTTCTTTAAAACATATAGGTATAATTAGGGTCGTATGATTTTAATGAAAGAAATACAAAAAAAAGAGTCCTGACATTTGTTTGTACTGTTGCTCTTAAAACTTTCTCTGTACGCTTCGTAGAGTGAAAATGAAGCACCCATCCTGCTGAATACACTAATTTATGCTGTTTGTTTTACTCTGGCTGTCTTGTTGATTAATTTGTTCACCAAAAAGATTCTTGTAATATCTAATACGGCATGCACATGTCAATTTATCGTTTCCAAGCTAGCATAATAATTTCCCCCAGATTATGATCTTGGTTTCCCTGTCCTATACCAGGAGTTCTCTTTGAACAGACATTTCCCTGTCTTTCATGACAAGAATGCAGTTTCCTCAACAGTCCCTTCCCTATAACCTCCACAACCCTATTGTACCATGCCAGGTTGTAAATTTTGACAGAAAATTATTTTAACAAAACAAGGTCCTTCTGTGTACTCATGGACTAGGCATTATGTGTTTCAGAATATTGTTTGATGTCTGTACCCTGTTATATAGCCACATGACAGAAAAGGATGCAAGGATACTAATAGGGCAAGGGTCAGAAAACCAGAAAGTTGCATACAAAATTTGCCAAAATTATAGTCTTGGATTGGTCAGAAATAAAAACTTTATTCAGTCAGAAACTTCTCATTATAGACAATTTCCAGCTCTGCTTTTATACTGATAACACTAACAAGGCACTCAAGATGCAGAAAATAAAACCTTTAGATTTTTAATTTCAGAATATCTTTTTCACTACTTTTATTCTGCAATAGCACCAGAAATCTTTATGAAACAAATGTTAAGTACATGTGCACATATAGAATCATAGAATAGTTAGGGTTGGAAAGGACCTTAAGATCATCTAGTTCCAACCCCCCTGCCATGGGCAGGGACACCTCACACTAAACAATATCACCCAAGGCTCTGTCCAGCCTGGCCCTGAACACTGCCAGGGATGGAGCATTCACAACCTCCCTGGGCAACCCACTCCATCACCTCACCACCCTAACAGGAAAGAATTTCTTCCTTATATCCAGTCTAAACCTCTGCTGTTTAAGCTTGAACCCATTACCCCTTGTCCTATCACTACAGTCCCTAATGAATAGCCCTTCACCAGCATCCCTGTAGGCCCCCGTCAGATACTGGAAGGCTGCTATGAGGTCTCCACGCAGCCTTCTTTTCTCCAGGCTGAACAGCCCCAACTTTCTCAGCCTGTCTTCATATGGGAGGTGCTCCAGTCCCCTGATCATCCTCGTGTCCCTCCTCTGGACTTGTTCTAACAGTTCCACATACACACAAGTCTCTGCTCTCCAAAGGAAATTAATCCTGTAAAAGAAAAAAAAAGTATCTAAGTTAAAAAATGCACAGTACAAGAAGAAATACCTTGGAGGTCTTTTAAAATTTCATAGGTGAAGCCTCTAATGAGGGTTGGAAGATAGGAAATGGAATTCTCATATAACATTCAAAATATCGTGCTATATAAATAGTTTCACTAAATGTAAATAAGTGCTTACAAAATGTAAATAAATGCATACATTTGGCCTCTGCTTACATTCAACATAGATCAATGATTACTTAAGAAACACACATGTAGAAATGTATGTACACAAGCACAACAAGTGTGTTTTGGCAAGACACACTAGTATGTTCCAAAAAAGGCAAGTGCTTAATACAGGAGACATAGAGACAGAAGACAACCTACCTGAGCATAATATTGGTAATGTTTATTTCAGTTCAATCTTGAGTTAAAATGTTAAAAAAAAAATCAATCAACACCACATTCATAATTTCAATATTTGTCATTCCATGTTTTGATTCTCCTCTGCCACAATTGTTAAAGGAAATTAGGTTGCAGTTACTTCAACCAGAAAAACAAAAAGGTTATGACCCTTTTGTTTCAAGTCAGAACTTGCAGCTTAAGGGCCTATTCTCTCAAAGAGCACATATAACAGTAATTAAGTGGGAATGAGTAACGGGAATGACATTTCTCTATTAAGAGGAAAAGATAAAATTTTGTAAAATATTTGTTAGTAATAATGCCAATTATTAAGGATTATAGCCTCAATGTAGAAGAATTTGATCATTTTGGGAATATTTTGTAATACTACATTTTAAATAAACATAAAACTGCAAACCATTTTAATAGTAGTGAGAAAGTAGGATGGGAAAAGGTATATTTACCCCGTAGATTAACATTATTTAAGAGCTTTACAGCTATTTCCTCTTGGAAAAACGATAAAGTAAAAGATATCTCAGCATGCTGTTCATGTTCTCCTTCCTAACTCTCCGGGAGTTGGGGGACTAATTTATATTCGAGCTCCACGTTGGGCGCCAAAAATGTCGTGGTTTAAACCAAGTCCCCCAACTCCCGGAGAGTTAGGAAGGAGAATCCAAAGAATGTAGCCCCCACGGATTGAGATAAGAACGGTTTAATTGCTAAAGCATAACACAAAACCCCTACTGCCATTCACTACTACAAATAATACTGATACAGCAAACAGCAAGTGAAAAGAATACAACACCCCACCAGCCACCGACCCATAACTCACTCCACCCTGCCTGGCCGAGCACCATGTGCTCCCTCCTCCATTTTCCTCTCCAGCTTCTCTTTCCCAGTATGCATCCTGGGCATCACGTGCTATGGTATGGAATACCTCATTGACTAGCCTGGGTCAGGTGTCCTGTCTCTCCTTCCTCCCGGACTCCCCTCCTCCACCTGGCTGGAAAAAACCTTGAACAAAAAACACCCTCAAAACATGCTCAAACCATGACATCAATACAGATGTATTGTTACAGCATATTCAGTCCCAGTATCTTGAATTTGACAATTGATTATTTCTTCATCTTTGCATGATCTAATACTCATTAATATACTTAATTAATAAGATTCATATAATAAAAATATTTTTAATAATTCAGCTTCTATTAAATGCTTAACTGCTTGCTCAATGCCTCAGTTACGAAATTTTCTGTATTCAGTTTTCAATTTTATTTTACATGTCACTTGGAGAAATATAAATGCTTGAAGGAACAAAATTTCAGTTAGTTCAGTTTTAGCATTTATTTTGTAATGCATATCTTGTTTAAAGGATAGAATTGAAATATTTTGCAATTAGGCACTTGAAAAGTTTTTGAAGTGCAGTATTTCAGTAACTAAAAACTTTTCTTATAACCCATATATAAATTATTTACTTCAATCATTTGGGAAACTAGCCATAATTATTATGACTATTTAATTAAGGTTTCTGCAGAACCTGACAACAATACTAATAAAGCAATTGAGGAGATACAAGTAGTTGATCTTAATTGGAAGAGATGACACTATTTACAAGAATAAATGACGGTACCTAATCTCACATTCGTAATTATCAGTGATGGGCCTACTTCAAAAGATGTTGTGGTTCTTGTCTGCTTTAGCTGAGTTTCACAAATATATGTGTTTATTCAGAGTTTACATGTCTATCTGAATTGTAAATGTAGCAATTTTCTTACAGGAGGCAGCTGAGTTGCCTCCTGGACCTGAATGCTACAGCGACACAAGAAAAATCTTTGATATTTTCCACACAAAGAATCTTTCTTTTCCTTTTCATCGCTTGTAGTTGTAAGCTCTAGCCTTGCAGTCTCCCAGCGAAGAATGCATTTGATTATCTGGAGCAAACGATGCCTAGCTGCTTTATAGGAAAACACTGAGCATCCATATTCTCTGACACCATATGTCTGCACCTTGCCAGGTGGAGCTCCATGTGTCCTCTGGAGTATTGATATCTCTCTCCCTCTCACAGACCTGGCTGACAAGCCTAGTACATCAAGAATAGTGCCTCACAGTTCCTGGCATCCAGTCAGTCCCTCTATAGCAACTCCAAACCTGAACAGAGGTTCAGGAGATTATGCCATTTGGTCAGCATTTTCAAAATGAGTTATTTTATTTATACTACAAGATTCAGGGGAAAAGAATCTTATGCGGCTAGTTTTCCTCACATGAATACAACTTTATACTACGTGTTTAACAAGATCCTAACAACACACATTTTAAAGCAAACACTCACATGTAGGCACTAGCTGAGATGATGCACAATGAGTAGCATGTATCTCAGTCTATATTTTTTCTCCCTTTCCCAACAAAGAGTTGGATCCTGTGGATGTTCTTATTGCTGGGCATTTTGGTGTAATTAAGATATTTGAACTGACATGATTTCCTGCAACATTCTGGCACATATAGGAAGGCTTCGTTTTGTGACAGGGTTTGCAGCAACAGGGTAAAAAGTACTGTAGAACTGGTAACTTAAACAATTGCTGTTTATGGACCACCTCAGGGTATGACAGGAAAAGTAAATGAAGCAGTTCAGATTCTCATATTTTGGAGGGGATATTATGCTCTTCACACTGTTTCTCTGAGAGCAGGATTTACATTGATCAGCAGGTGCTGTAAATGAAATCTGAAAAGAACACTGGAAACATTTTTTGCTTGGAAAGGATATGATTCTTCTCCTGAGGAAGACTATATTCTCTGCAATGAAACATGGTAGCAGATCAAGAGCAAACACTTTTCTCTAATCTCAATGATGACTTCAGTAAGTTTTTTCTGGAACCCTATGGTGATTTTCTCATTGAAACCTCTTTTATCAAGGATAACCCAGTCACTTTGTCTTCATCCAGCCCCACTTATTCACCTCCTGCTTGATGGCATGCAAAGACCTGGAGGAGTAGTAGCAGTGCTGGTATTTGATAACTAGTGATACACTAGCAATGAACTGTGGTAAGCCTATTACAAAGTAAGAAGTAATATTCCCTTCCCTGCACTAATTTTTCAGTTTTCTTTCACATTATATATTGCATATACAGAATTTTGACTTTGCACTAAGGGTATCTTCTATAACAAAAATAGACCATCTATCTATGATCATAATATCTCTGCTAACAGACACTGCAGCTGGAATTAAGGTGCAATTTCTACCTTAACTAAACTGAAATTGGTTTATCACCTCATTTTAAAAAGAACATCCTGAGAAAAATTTTCTATGCAAGGAAACACCAAAAGAAACAAAAAAGGTCATACTGCAGTCTAAATTACCCTAAAAGCATTTTCTTAGACACCAGCCCACAGTAAATAGCATGTGAAATGCTTTGTGAACATTGGTCAAGTAAGTAAGTTTTAAACCTAACAAATATGCTGATCAAGAAAGATAATTTTTAAAAGTGATAGATTCACAGACATTGCTGTTTCCCTTCCTTCTTATAAGACTAACTCTTATTTGGTTCGTCGATTGCTTTCCATCCAATGAATTTCTATGCCTCCCTTCCGTACATTTTTCTGTTGTTTGCATTATTGTTTTCTAAACAGCTTATCGCATGGTATTTATCATGAGAATGACTTTGATACCTTTGTGTGGGCTCCATAGACTGCCTCTTCTGATGATTAAATCATGGTGCTTACTCCATTACATCATATTCATAATGAATTACTTCATCCATCAATTATTGCAGAGCTATTCTCATATAGTGTGATAATGATATGGACTTTCCACACCATTCAAAACAGTGTGTAGCAAACAACCCTGCCGTCAACTAAATATGAAAATGAAATTGAAAGAGCAGAGGAGTCAACAGCTGTGACATCTGTGAATGCACTGCCAATAGTTACATCATTGTGAGAAATGACACTTTCTTCCACCAGCACAAATACTGTGTAGCATATTACACAGGATAAAAATTTACCAAAAAGTACAGCATACAACAGCACTATATTCCACAGGTATTTGCCTCTTCTAAATAAAATCCTTCTAAATCTTGCACTGCTAGTAGTTATTTCATTGCTTTAGATACAGTAAATATTAATTTAATAGAAAATAAATTGGCAAAATCACTTTTACAGGGGTCTGATTCCTTTGGCCCTACAAGTGTTCTGGTTTAACAGTTCTGCATTAAAAGCAATTTACGGATATTTCCATAGAATCATGGAGATGCTGGGCTGACATAGACCGTTAGCAATGTCTAAGCCTTTCCTCTACTGTGAGCAAGTATATCTACACAGATGCTTATGTTATTTTCTAGAAGATTAGCTGGTTTGTTCTTCATGCAACCCATCTTTACAGGTCTTAAATTCCACCAGGTGTCCCCTGATTATTCTTGCTATTTTCTAGAGTTTCTACCCCACTTTAATTTTATTCCCTGTGTTATTCAAAACTGATCACAGAATTTCAGTTGCAAATTCTGTGGTTTAAAAGGGGGTAAAAATTACTTCTGGTCTTACCTGCAACAATCTGACTAGTATGTCACAGATTACATATTCATATCCCCTCTCCCTCCTCCCCCCCCCCCCCCCCCCCCCCATGTTATTTGTTTTTTCAGCTTCAGTTTCATTATTGCTTCTAGTTATCTCCTAGTTTTATTTATGCAGCCAGGTGGGGGTAGGGAGAAGATTTCCCCTTTGTATTTTTGAGTTTTTCATTCTGAACTAGATCCTATTGATTTCAGATCCTTCTTGCAATTTATCAAGATCTCTTTGAATTCTAACCATGTACTCTAGCATACTGAACACCCTCCTTAGGTCAGTGCCATTCTCAAATTTTATAAGCAAACTTTCTGTTCAGTCACCCAAGTTGTTAATCAAAACACAAACACCTGGAGAATGGGATAGATGGTCCCTTTTTTCTACAGATTAACCTTATTAAGTGGAACACAATAGAGAATCACACCATGGTGTAGATCAGAATTCTAGTTTGGTTTAGCATCCTATTAGAAGAAATTTAACACATAATCTGTGGTCAGCTATTCTGTCTTGATTGTCACAGCACCCTAAAATGAGTAGTTCTTGTCCAGAAGCCCTGTTAGTCTGCTTCATGCCTAAGGGATTAAACTTAATAGCACAATGATGTTGTCTAGCACCATTGCATCCATTAAAAACAGTATCTATATTTTAGTAGGTGATAGCAACAGATATAATACTTGTCATTGATTTTATAGGTTGAGTTTGTATCATAATATATTGACATTGTACTTTTATACAAGACTTGCTTCAGGGTGTAGCTGCATTCAGCACTGAATAACAGGCTAATAAAAACTGTAGTAGAAACAGCTTTACGACCCTCCATTGACTTGTGTTTTACATGGTATTATCTTATTGCAGACATCTGAATTAAAGGTTAACAAACACTATTTAATGGGTTGTCGGAATGAATGTACAGTACATGAATACATGCCTAGCAATGTCTATCAATTATCATACTGTACATGCATTGTGATTTGGTTGAAGGCAAGACTGTAAATGGGTGATGGCTCCTGACTGACTCTTTTTAGTAGTATGAAATAGCACATTTTGTTATACTTCCCCCAATTAAATGCATATCTACCATTAAAGCAATCTGTCATCATTTTAACAATGTCATTAACTTCTACAGTGTCTCACAGATGCTTTGTTCTTCCTTCGAAATTAGCAGCACATACATTTATATAGAAACCTCAAAATGCAAAATAGGGAAAACAAGTTTAAGAAGCCATCATCCGTAAATTATAGAAATAATAAAAAGTGGTTACTAAGGAAATGTGACTGTTTAAAAAGAAAAAGTACAAACTACTTAATCTGCAGAAATTGTGCAGTAATAAAAATGTACTAACCTATAAAGATATAAATTATTTTTCTCTCTCTGGTAATTATAAGGAAATACGGTTTACCATACTATAAAAATGTACTAACCCTATAAAAATATACTAAATTATTTGTCTATCTATAGTAATTATCAGGAAATATGGTTTACAATAGAACAAAATGTACTAAGCCTGTAAAAATACACTAAATTATGTTTCTATCTATAGTAATTATTAGGAAATATGGTTTACAACTCATAAAAGTAGCATTTTAAACATAATAAGGTTGTGTACAGAACTACAGAATCAAAAAATGAGACTGATTCTTCCCTATTTTATGCTCCAACAAGCTAAACTTCATATAGATGGCTCCAGTAAACACAGGAAGAGCTATTAAATGCCCTACTCAGCAATGGGTATTTAAAACAATTGATGGATAAAGAATGAACATATATAGAAAAGAAAAAAAAAAAAAGGTTATTTATTTCCTGGAAGTTTCACATTTTCACATTCAAATTAATAGTGATATGTCAGGCTGATGAAGTATCAGCTTTAGAGGCTAGCTTTGTTAACACTGACCTATATTTTTCTAAATATAGTTAAGCTGTTATCCTTTTAAATTTGATTTCAAACAATATAAATCAAACTTCCTACTCGGTTAAAAACTAAACCACACTAAATTCATCTGCATTGCAATTTTTAATTCCTTTAAACTTAAATGGGGCTAAGATACAAAGACTATTTAAAAATATATCGTACTATGCCAATAATGTGCATAACCTACAGGGAATAAAATGGAAAAAATTTTCAAAACCATCCAGATCACTTAGGAACTTGACTTCTGATTTTAGAAGTAAGTGACTTAGGACTGGATCTTTAAAAGTATAAAGCCCCTAAGTCTTTCATCACAGGTGCTGAAATGCTTTTAAATCTCTGTAATACAGATAAGTGCATAAATTTAGTAGCTTTCAGTGAGGTTTCTGTCACTCACTGTTGCTGCTTCAGACAACGGCACACAGAGTCTCAGGTCACTTTTTGGAACTCCTGAAATATTAGCCCTAGTTCCAATAGCAGCCAGTCACTTGACTCAAGAGCCACTTTGTGTTGCTATCAGCTTTAAGTACTCTTTATCAAAGGAACAATGATTCTTTTATTCCTCAATACCATGTAATGTTGGACTCATTGCTGTCAGGAAATCAGCACTGTTGCGTCACTTCGAATGATTTTATTGTAATACATATATTTGTCATTCTCTATATTCTGAGTCTTTCATAGCCTGAAATAATACTCCGCTTGAAAGCTCAGAACATCTCAAAAATATTCTTCTGTTACATAAAAAACTCTTTCCATGTAATGATGATCTGATACGTTAAGAACAATGCCTTTTCTTAATTACAACCTACAGATTTCACAGGACACAGAGAGGAATTTATATTAAACAAGTATAGGACATGTTAGACTGGATAGATTTCTCATTATAACTCTGAGAAGAATAATTATCTCCATCTTATTTTCATACCTTGGGTGGGGCATTGTTTCCTTATTTGTGAGTGTAACTGTGGTTATTTCAAACAATTTCATTTCAAGCAGGGGCAATTAGAGAAGGTCTCAGATATGGGATATATAAGGATCCTGATCTTCCTCTCCTTCCATGCTAACAGAAGTAACAGATCAGCCCTGGATATCAGTACAGTTACCCAGATCAACACTGGAAAGCAAGTGCCTCTTTAATTTCTGCCCTGTGTGAGATCCTCCGCAGAGGAGAAAAAGAGAAAGAATCTTTTGCCTGCAGTGTTTCAATTTCTGCATAATAAAATGGATACCCTACTACACGCTCTCCTCCACAGAAGCTAAGGGAAAACAGAATGGCCTTGTCAGTATCTTGACATAAACCCAGAAAATTCGAGGGGATGTGCCAGTAATTCTACAAGAGCGTATTCTTTGGCTTTCATCCAGCTTGATCCTACATAAGTTTTGACACCAGTCCAGCAAGACAGAAGGCCTGAGTCAGTTCTTCAGAGAGGCCTGTGCTTTGACATCACAGTGCTATTCAATATACTGATGAGTTGGTGACTTCAAGGACACATGACAAAGTCTACCACTTTTAGAGCCACTAGGCTGGAGACCTTGGAGACACTTATGCTTTCAAATCAGCACAGCAAGCTAATGTTTCTGACCCAGTCACTTCATTGTTACTCACCACTTGGCAGCAGACCAGAAACTTAAAGATAATAAGCCAGAGGCTTCATAGTGTTTTTTTCTTGATTTCAGACTGTCCTGGTTCTTCTGCTTCAATATCAGTTCAGGCAACTTGGGGCTCTGCTTTGTCTAACCTCCTAAGTGGCACGCTTTCACATTGCGGCTTCTCAAATGCTTATTCTTTCCTATGTGAGCAGCAAACTAGGGCTGCTGAATGAGACAGTCCATGAGAATCTCTACCTTAATATAAGGATAGTAAAATGGATCTGGAAACTGCAGCTTCACTGTGAAAAGGAACTCAATTTCACATAGGAATTCAATATTTAGCATCCCTGGGAGATTACTCCAGGTGTGAGTATGTATGTGCTGAGCTACTGACTTTATATTAAGCAAAATGGAGATCCTCAGAATGGTCTTCACAGGAGGGCAAGAACCCCACATGATCTGATGACTTCATGTGAACATGGCATAAAACTTTTCTATTAATATTGCAAAAATTGTACATCCTTGCTTTCAACTAGGTTTTGGATTTTTTTTTTTCCTTCTTGATTTGCCACCCTTGAGGCAAATCGGATAAGCAAAAACTGAGAGGGCATGCCTTCCCTGGTGATGAAGGTGGAATCATGAAGAAGAAAAATGCATGGGGAAAAAAAAGAAACAGCTAAGTGTGAAAGCTGCATAGAATGATTCAACACAACAAAGAATGATTCAATGTAGATAGTAAGAGGCGGCAAGGAGGATGGAGTAGCAATAAAATGGTGTCAGCATGTTGGACTGATAGCGGGACTTGAGTGAGTCAGAAAATATTATAAAAAGTCTCTCACCATTGTGACGGTCTTCAATCCTGGTGCTTACCCAAGAGGAAGACAAACACTATGTCTGCCAGCTAGCAAGGGCTCCTTTTTATACTGTTTTCCATTCTAACAAGCTGGAGCCTTCTTAGAGATGTTGCTTTCCTCAACCGTATTTTTAACCAAGTTACCTCCATCTGACTGTATGCATTATGTTCAGGTGCCCTTAGAGATACCTTTCATGGGTGGTATGTTCCCAGCATGAGAACCTTTGCATTCGCAGTTCTCACGTTATACAATGTAGGTACAATGTGAACTCTTAGTGAGCCAGGGGAGCTGGGAACAACCTACCTTCCATATTCCCCCTACACTTCAACCTGCTCATTTAGACTAATGCAGTATCCTGTTCGGTTCTTGAGCTACCAGCTTTCATCACTGGAAACAATAGGTCACCTTACAACAGTTGTCAATTTAGGAAAGTATATGGCAAATGCAAGCATATTTTGGCATTTCTGCCAAGCATACTCCTAACTTCCAGCCTAATATGGTGTCACCTATCAAGATGTGCCAGAAACTGAGTTTAAAAGAATGGTAGAACCATACCCTTACTTGGATATCTACTTACTGTTCCTTCTGTATTGGCCTGTAAAGGATCCATGACATTGTCTCAGTAGCATTATGATGAAAGTTTTTGAAAAATCAGAAGAGAGAACAAAGATGCACCTGCTAATACTAGAAAGATCCACATTTTATCTTTGTTTACTGGCAGTAACTCACTTGTGACAACTGGAAAAAATTACCTGTTTTCTAAATGAGTGAAGAAAATTATATAGTTACAGGAAAATGGGATACAGTATACTTTTATTCTAATTATTGATTATGCTATTAATTATCTGCATACAGCACTCTGAAGGAACAGGGTTCTATCCATTTTCTTAACCGTATGACTGAATTCACCTATAATAAATTGTCCTGTTGAGGAGGATATGGTGTGACAGTCACTACTAAGTGATATATGATGAACTTCAAATAACCAGACATCATGTCCTATTAAATGCCATGCCAAAAGCATGGTAGCTTAGGAAATTATAGACAATGCAAATAGCCATCTTCCTGCAACTTCACTAAAGTATTTTTCTGTTGCTGCAATCAAACTGAAGTAGAATCTGAGATTTACCAAATTAATCATGGACTTAAATGCCTTATAAAGACTGTAAAAGATTTGTGAAGTCACATTTTGTAGCTTTTTTTTTCTTTTCCCCCCAAATGTCAGTGAGTTCAGTGAATCAGATGCATTTCTGATTTTATGGATTTTTATTGTCCTTTTTTACTAAATAGTTTTAACATTGGTTAGATCTTAAGTTATAATATTGGAGCTTCCCCTCAGTAGATCTCTAAATATTCAACATCATCTCTTATAAAATCTTTTCACATAAAACAGATAAGACCAATTACATGCAGAGGGAAAAAAGGCATAAAGGGAGTATAAACTCCTCTTACTTTTGCTGAAGGTGTTAAAGGAAATACCTACAGACTACTTGGGAGATCCTGGAGTGGGGTGTGCCACAGCCAAAGCCCAGGAAATTAGTTTGGAAGGTGTGAATCTTTACTAGATCATTCTGTCCGGTGTTACTTACCCAGGCAGCTGGTGACAAGCTCTTATAACTAAACCATTCAGCCTCTAAAGCCAACAATAACAAAAAAAAAAAAACCAAACCAGAAAACAGAGAAACATTTCACCATAGCTTCAATACTGTTTCTCTAGGGAGTAGGTTTGGTGCTACACCTCTTCCCACATGGAAACTTGCTCGAGTTTCTAATTATTATCCACATTCAGATCTAAACCCCACAACATTGCTGTTGGCAGGAATAAAACAACTTAAAAAAACCCCAACAATATAATACAGAGAATACAATACCACTTAATAAAAAATACTGCTAAGTCAAAAGCTTACCTGGTGGTTTTTATATGCAACTGTTTGTCCTCATTGCCTTAGAGTCATCAGATAATTAGTCTTCCACATACTGCCTGCTTAAGTTACATTTTTTCCCTCACAATGTGACAGGAAAAAAAGCTATCAGGAACATGATTTCATCTCTTGATGAAGATTACAAAAAAGAAATAGAACTTCACTCACTTTTGCTTTCTACCTTGCAGGCAATGGCACACTGTTGTGACCTGGGATTGACTACTACCAGTTGTGATCAAGGGGATTGGCTGCAATCTAGGTGAGAAAAATAAAGCATTTAGAGAATGAAGTAGGTCAGAAATAACTCTAGTTAGGTGTAGGAATTGTTTCAGCTACCACTGTGTCTGTGTAAGGCCAGGTAAGTTTCTTAGTTGACAATCATCTCGTCACTGAGAGGAGCATACAGGAGAAATACTTTTTTGTGATGAGATATCACATTCTGGATTGTATTGCTAAAAAAATCTCTGTGATTACCTAACCACCATGAATTTTCGGGGGGGGGGGGGTGGTGAGGGGGGGAAAGAGGGAGGAAAAACTGAAAAATGATCAATTCTTCCAAATTTAAAAGAACAATCTTAATTTAGTAAATATATACAAAAATATTTTGTACATTAATTTAATTTCTATTCTATAGACCAGAAATGATGTTATAATTTCATGTTATAATTTCCATTAAACTGCTTTACCAGACATAGATTTTTAACTGGCCACTGTTATAGAGTAGTGAAATCTTTCTTTTATGATGTCTTCCTTTCACCAGACCATTAACTTACTGTTTACATTGGGGACTAATGTAATGCCCTTCAAAGTCAGTGGGGTATCCTTAAAATCATTTTGGTGGGTTTTGCTTTATACAGTTTCCAGTATATATGAGACAAATATGGTGTTTGCTTTAACCCACAATCAGATTTTAAAGTTTCTTTACTCATTCAAATGTCTTAATATCAATCATAGCATTACTGAACTGTCCTTCCTCTGTCAACAAGAAGAATGACTATGATAAGTAGTAGTATCTCCTCTGAGAAAGAGTTAATTTTAATTAATCAAGAGACTCATCTGACCTTTAATCAGACAAATGAGGATTGTCACAAGGTTGACTTGTTTTAAAACTCCTTGCTCATAGTCATGAAATGACTCCAAGTTAGTGCAGTAGGAGGAAAGCTTAAGAGAAAACAGTGAGCAGAAATGGAACAGAATGGATCAAAAATGTGGACTGAGGATAGGGTCAAATCTTCAGGGCTTAATTTTGCTATAATATAGTGCTAAAAAGAAGAGACTGTTCTAAATGCCATGGATTTAATGGAAGAACTACTCCCTTGAACCCTTAGATTCAACATGAGTATGTAGCTGACAGAGCTGAGGACCTCATTTATGTCAATATACACCATAATTTTACAGTTTTTGTGCAAGAGCTTTTAAGAACTCAGATTTAAATGTCTTTGTGTAAGTGTGCAAGTACACTTTTTGTATATTACAAAAAGTATGATAAACATAAACCTGAAGTTATACATTTCAATCTTATCTTCTGAATCTCCATACACTGCAGTGTTAACTACTTTTTAATTCACATTCTCTCCCATAAGACTGTGCAACAACAATTTTGTGTTAGATTCTTGTGTAGGAATGGTCCTTTTGAACTACAGCATCTTCAGCAGACAGTTTAATGCAACAATTTTTCAAGCAAAGGAACTAGCTGAAATGATGCTGAGGTAATTCTCCAAGACTAGCAGCTTTCTCCATTTCCTGTAAAGTGAGGCCAACTGCTCCTTGCTAAATGTAATTAAAGGTACTCATTTAAGGTGTGCTATTCCATTACATGGTAGAGAAAAATGAAAAGGTAAACTATATCAGTCCTTGTTTAAAAACACCTCCTCAGGTGTGTGGTCAGCAAAAATATGCCCAGATGTTAGTTTATACTCAAGCATTTCGAATGCTCTTTCAGATGAATGGCATCTAACCAGTGCACCTGCTCCATGGGGAAAATACACATGCAGAACTCAGGTAATTAAGGACAAAGTACATAAATGGTGTCAAAGAGGGAAAAAGGCAATGTATCTAGCCTAGAGCAGTTTGACCCTGAAAGACATCACAAGGGCTGATTAACAAAGAGGCCATCAAGCTGCTGTATAAATATGCCCTTTCCTTCATTTTATCTTCTATGCTACTGATCAGTTGGAATGTCTCTTCTGCTGCAAGAAACAGTCATTTCTGGCACTGCGTAGTTAATCCTGGAGCATAAGACTAAGGAAACGGTATTTTCAGAATAGTAATAGCACCCCTGGTATCTGCCAAGCAGCAAAATGTAGCCTTGATTTTAAAATGGCTACCCTATTCCCAGGCAAAGTTGAAAGCTGTAACTGACAATTTACTCACTAAGAAACAGTCTGCGTGCACAGAGGGGGTTTGGACATGATAACTGTGTCCTATGACACATTCAGCAGGAAGGCAGCAGAGTCCCATCACTCTGGCCACAGCTGGGGTGGTACAGGCACCATCCTTCAGTGTGGGGGCACATGGGTCAATTACCTTTATTCTTCTGAACTCATGCAGGTCAGTCCCAAACCACAGTGCAAGTTACTCTTAAGACTTTCACACTAACGTGTTCTGAACACAAAATGCTGACAGGCTCACAGCTTCAAGACCTTTTTCTCACCTTGTGGCCAGCAGGCAAATGAGGAAAGACTGGTGGAACCCCTTTGTGGCGGGACCACAGCTTGGCAAAGGAGCTGCCGCAGCCTTCTGGGAGCTGGGAGCTCTTTAGTGGCTGACCAGAGGGATTTCAAGCTCTGATCTACTGCCTCATCAATATATTAACACCACCGCTTGGCCTTTTAAACTGCACAGATGCAAAGCAGGCCCAGGTGCTGCCCTCCATTGCTCCTTGAAGCACTGCCTAATGCTGCAGTAGCCCCTGCTCCCATGGAGGACTGGCTTCAAGTGGAGCTGGAGCCAAAGGGATGACTGAGAAGTTTCTGGAAGGTAGGATGAAGCTTAAATTTCTTCGGCTTTGGTGTAGTCATACCCATATTGGGTTTTGTGGCAGGAGGAGAATGCAGAGGTGTGGAAGCGCCTTCTCCCATCTGCAAGGCTCCTCGGGTAAGGGGAAGGAAGATGGCGACCTGCTCCATTTCCAATGTCTTTTGTGGATTTCGCCCTCTGTTTGCTTGCTTTCAGGATGAACAGAAACCTTGTTTGTTTACTCAAAATCTGATCTCATTTTTGGTGAGAAAACTTAATCATTGAACATTTGTTTCCTTTCCTTTTCAGTCTACTTTCTCCATACTCCTCTGTAGACTGGTTAAATCCTGGTAGATTACACATGATGGCATGGATGCACTATTAATATCAACTCTCATAGGTCTGCTGAATTCAGCCAGGCTGTTACAATTTACAGTTCTAGGCCTAGAAAAATGAATAATTTTCTAACCTCAAACTATAACAATGAGAAATTAGTTTCATCTGAATCTTTCAATGCATGTGTTGTTACTTTGCTGAAGACCAGATTCAGAAACTGAACTGGGGAATGAAAAAAAATGCAGTTTCCCTTGCTTTATAATGGCCCAGATCGAAAGCCTTGATTAAAGCACAGCTCATGGTTTATTCAGAAGGTGAGAACCAAATGTTGCAGCTGGCAGTTATCACTCTTCTTAAAACAAAGCAAATTTAATAAGAGACAAGTTGTTAGCATGATCAGTCAAATCTGTGCTAGCTGACAAATAACTGGTAAAACTGGCCCATAGAATTTTGAGAAAGTAACACAAATTAAAGTTTGTTTGCAAAGCGTACCAGTCTGCAAAGTATTCTGAGTTTAATTTCAAAATACATTTATTTGGTCTACCCAGCTGTTACTAGTTGCCAACTCTCTTTCAGCTGTATGACAACATTCCACCTCATCCCAGCAGGTATGATGCTGTGCTGTCAGAGCTGCCATGGAAATTGCTGGCGCCTAGGGGGACAGGTAAATAAATGCTGCTTTTTCAGTATGTAACAGTTTTCCCAAGTGGCGTACCCCAGCAAAGTGGGAGATAGTAAGTCACACAATGCTGAAGGAATCTGAAGTGTGTACTCTCAAAAAAACATGGTTATCATCACTTAATGTTCTAAGCACCTTCCCCGGTACTGCTGGAAGAAAAATGGAGTCTAATATATCTTTTCCAGTTGATAATTCTTCTCCAGTACTAAGTTATAAACTGTCATATACCTTATTTATAGCAATGAGCAATACCCCCAAAGACCAAAACAATAATGACATGCATGCAATACCTGAAAAATCTGGGATCAGTTTCAAAGTAAAGTACTGCATTACTGCTGTAGCAATATCAATTACCTTAGCTAGAATCTGTGGTATTGATGTAGCCATGACATTATAAAGAGGAAAGTAAAGATTATAGGGAAAAGTAAAATATTTAATAAACATAGTTGGGAAGAAAAGATTTAAGGCAGAGAAGAATCTGAGGAAATGCTTGTGCAACTGAAGGTTCATTTGCTTTCTATGAATATATTCAGTGAGTCTGGTAGAAGAAATTATGTCTCCTTATAAATTATGCCTCATTAGAGTTGAAGCTCTTCTGCAGCTTTTGGCTGCCTTTAAATCCACACTTATGTTGTCCTAAAAATACCGTGTCCTGAACATGTATTAACAATTCTGTGGTTTGGATTGTGACATCAAAGAGCTATCAGTAAAGCAAATATTTAATCAAAAGTCTACTGACTTTTTTTTTTGGGATTTTAGGTATATAAGTAGAAACTGTGAGGGTAAAAAGTACAAAAAAAATCTTCAAATTTAATGTAAATGGGGAATAATTTCTAATGTTTTAATCTCTTCAATATTAAGGACTTTGTTTTCTTGAAAACATTTTCTGCAAAATATATAAAATATATTCTGTAAGAAAAATTGCATCCATTTGTTAAAAACCAAATATTTTCACCTGCTTTTGCTGGTGTGTTGAACCTGAACAATGTGAAGAAAGTAGGAATACTCTTATTCTTAGGTGTTTGTGCAGGCAGTCTGGAATATAAAGAAAATCTAAGTGATATGCCACTTAAAAACAAAGAAAAAGTTTGTCAGTGTTGTCAATTATTTCTTCATGTGGTTAAGAAAGAGTTAAGGGAGAAAAACAAGTGTGATTGTCAGTGTAAAGCAAGAAACAATTGCATCCAGCGTGAAAACATGAAATAGAGAAACTTTTTGTATAGGTAATAGAGTTATTTAGCTATTTAAGGATTAATTAAACACAGTTTAGAAGTATGTTAATATTACTCTTTGGGAACTGATACTGTTGCTAAAGGGGATACAAGCTGCAATATGAGAGGCCTGGACAAAGAGGAACTGCCTCAGGTTTGTGCTGATATACCTCCTTAATAGACAGGTAAGAGCTGTCAGGTTTTGTTACAAGTATGGCCTTTGAGTGTTACACATAACCATTTTGCACAAACCCTGTTCACTTCTTGGAAAATATCAAATGATGGTAACCTCAGAAATGAAATGGAGCTATTATGTGAATTGCTGCCAAAAGCTGGTGGAGATGAACTGAGGGGCTGCCTGTGAAGGCCTTCCTGGGACAGTGGGTAGGGGAAGGGGTCCGCCTGTCTGCAGTGGACACTCAGTGTCTGAGCTTCCCCCTGCTAAAATCCCCTCCAGCTCTCCCACTGATGCGGGAAGTAAAGCCATCCTAACGAAGTGTGTTGCTATTTTGAGTCTGACAGCAACATTCGCTCTTTCTGGGCTGTCTTTTCAGTATCAGCAGCTGGTAGTGAGAGAGTCGGGAGAGCAGGCGTACTGCTCCTCTGTGCAACAGGGAGGAGTTGCCAGTCTGGGCAGCCAGCACTGGAGCTGCCACCCTGCCTGCCACAGCAGACCCTGCCTGAATCCCTGCCACAACTGCAAAACCAAGCAGAAATGTGTAGAACTAGGCTCAACTTGTCAGTAGCATATTTGAATGGCTTGGAAGTGCAGATTAAAGCTGGCTACCACTACTCACAAATTAGTGTAATTTAAAGAAATTTTAAAATTCTGAAAATTTAAAAAAAAATACTGCTTGCCTGGAAAAAAGTGGGAAAAAAAATCAGATTTTTTTTTTTGTATCTTAAAAGAAAATTACTTGCGTATAGTACAAAGGATAGAGATAAGTCTTTGTGGCAGGAAAGCAAAAAGAATTTATTTTAAACTTGCTTGACTGTTTTCGTTGTAGCACTGCTTACAAAAGGCTGGTGGTATGATTTTAATAGATTGTAAGGCAATACACATTCTTCGGAAAACAACAGTGAGGACCATCTCTGCTGCTGCTTGTCCTGCATATTTAGACTAACATGAGCTGCTAACATGACCAATATTATAATATTCATCACTGCTCCACAGTTTATTTATTTTCTAGTCTCTGCACATACAGATAGGCTTTACGAAAAGCTTAGAAAGAACCAGCTCCTAAAGAAAACAACACATGAAAAGCCACATTTCACTGAGCACGCACTAAAGGAATTAATTTAATTAGATCCTATACATAAATGAGTTTCTTGAGAAGTCTCTGAAACTTAACTTTTGCTTACAGATTCTGTACTACAGATTTGAGCATGATAAACTCTATTTCCAAGCAAATAAATGAGATTAATTCTCTCTGAAAGTCTTATGCTTCTCTGTACAAGCCCTGGATTTAGAGTTCCTGTGAAAAATTGACATCAGCTGTGATGATTTATGAATCAAGTGACCTTGCTGTCAGGATATTTTCTTTCAGTACTGTTGGGACTTTGGCATTTTTGAATTAGGCGTATGTCATTTAACTTAACAGAAGCTTATCAGGGAAATTGTAAGACAGCACAATGCCAAATATAGCAGGAATTAGCAAAAGATCTGTGCCCTAGCTTTTAGCTATGAAGGTGATATTTTGAGGACCATATCAGTGTTACACAACTCCTTTTGTCAGTGCTAGATACTACAAGATCAAAATGAGCATGTAAATGTTAAAAAGCCGTGCTTTTTGGGACTTGGAGACTGTTGTCATGCAAAGCAGATCAACAGAGATTGGTGCTGCCACAAATTGGACAGAAGAAACAAATCTTTTCAAGCTACTTAAACTCCAGTTTCTTCTGTGTTGTGGGGTTTTGGTTTTTTGATTAGTTTTTTTTCTTTTTTTTTTCCCAAGTGTTAATATCACACAATATTTTGTGTTAAAAACTCTGTCTTGTTAGCTGTATTGCCTTTCTGACATGAGCCACCCCAAAGAAGACTCAGAAGTTGCATCCAGCATCATAGAGAGGATCTGTGCCAACCTCTGCCTGCTCCCTTCAGGAATACAGAGCAGCTTCCTGGGCAGAGTGCTGTGCTACTGTAGCCCTGTTTTGTATGAAATTCTGCCCTTTTTCCTAGGTACTGGGGACACTGGGGATAGCTTCACAAACTGGGAGGGAGAGAGGCAACAAGAAGATTTCATGTTCCCTGTTATTCTCCCTCTCCTTGCAAAGTTGTGTCAGTGGGAATGCGTGTACCTATTTGTTAAAGGCTCTGCTCTAATAATTTGTTAAGTGCTCTAATAATTAAGGGCATTGGTCTGATAGACATTCTGGCAGCAGTACTGCATCATGTTCAACATGTCAGCTGAGTGGTCTAAAAGTTTTTTCAGTCTTCTCTTTTTTTTTGCACAATTTCTTTTACTCTGAGTGAGAAACAATTCAAAAGGCATTGACTGAGTTCACCACCTAAAGTGACATGATATGGAAAGTTGCCACCACTAGCTGATGTAGATTTTATAGCACAACCCTGTTTCTCAAATGCCGTGTTGTTGTTTAAACTTCAGTGACAGTGACTGAAACTGGTGGATTGCCTTCTGGTAATATTTCTATTGGACAACATGACAAGTTGAATTACTGCTGTATAACAAATTCTACATACTACCACAGCTTTTAGAAAATTGTTTTTGTCAGTTAAGAAATTATTGATTGAGTAAAAAATATATTTAAAGTCAGGCAGTGAGACAACTGGTGAAAAGGTTAGGTATAGTGGACTTTCCCAGAAATCGCCCCTTAAATTCTTGTGATCAACACTACAACTATGATACCAGCTAAAGTTCAGGTAATCATCTCTAGCTGCACAGTGTATGCTTTTGGAGATTTAATTTTGGTTGTGCAGAAGATAAACCAATAAATAAAACTTCTTACTGAATTGAAATTATGTAAGTGAAACTTGTTCATGTCCTTCTAAGCTAAAGGAAAATTAAAATCCCCACAGTAATTAATTTGCAAGTAAAATGCGTGACATTTTATGTGGCAGGTCAGCAAAGTTAAAGGGGAAAAGTGTACCCAGCAGTGGTAGTAAGTACTGGGCTTACAGAGGTATAATTGTAACTTTATAAAAACCCAAGATGTAACCAAAGCCTTACACAAAATCAAAGGATGTGTTTCCTAAGCACAGTTAGGGGACCTGGTTTAACTCTATAGGTATGAAAAGTGTTAAGCTATGGAGCAATGCTTTTGGGGTAAACTCAACTTGTATGAGCAGGACACACTCAAAGACATAAAAGGAGAACTGGTGATGCAGGGAAAGCGGAGCAGATTTGCAAGGCGTGGCACAAGTGAGAGGCACGGAGAGTGTTTATTCAGACACCGCATTGAAAGCGACAGCTATCTCTCTCCTTAGTACAGAAGGTAAGGATGGGAGTCTTCCAGAAGCCAGCAGGATAGTTTCCAGTTAGGATGTCTCATTGCATTTTGTGGGCCATGCCACATATTAAAAACACATTTGTGTTACATAGTAACACTGATTACTTGTTGTCCCACAAATACAGTTCCTTGAGACCTTGCAACTTAGGGCCTGCAGATTCTTCCCTAGTTTCAGAAAAAAGTATCTTACTCTTTCAAAGAAAACTGTAGATAATTCCAGCTGTCAAAGCAACACAATTTTTAGATGAATCCTTCATTGCTTAATTCGCTTGCTCCCTGTGGCCTCATAGTGCGTTTATGAAAAGCTTAAAATTTTGGGCTGATGTTTTACTGCTCTTTAAAGCTTTCCTTGTGTCTTTGCCCCTCCTGTAGGATTCTCAGAGGTTTCTGGAATGGCATGTATATGGCATGCGTGAGCTATGTGAGCAATTTAAAAGCAATGTCTCTTCTAGCTTAACTTGCTTTCACCAGCTAGAAATTTATTTAGTTGCGTATTCTATCCCCAGATTTTTTCTTTCTTTAACAATATGATAATATCAGGCTAGTGGTGTAAATACACATGCAATTGTCAGTTAACCTTATGCTATTATTTTCAGAGTGCCTGCGGCACTGTATCAGTACTGACAGAGGAAAAATACCACAGAACAAGGTATTTCCACATTCTTTTCCATGAGCCAAGACACAAAATGGGCTCATTACCAACATGTGGTTGTCTGCAGCTCAATATTAATATGTCTGCAGCTATCCAAAAAGCATAGTGTATTTGTGTAATTCAGCAAAATGTAAACGTGTTCCTGAAGAGACCAGGTGCTGCCAAGAAAACACATTTCATTTCTTTTTAATCAGGCATAAAGAGTTTTTGTGTGAGGCTGTTCAGAAAGCCTTTGGACTAAGTTCTGTGTTGGTATAAGCAGCTAAAACTGTGCTAGGTTCAGAAAAATTGCAGCTGCTGATGGTAGCTGAAGGTCTGGCCCAGAATTCCTTAAAATCATTAAGTAGCATGTCAGTGTATTGAGTCTGAGGACTGCAGAGAGGAAACCCCAGGTTCCGCTTCCAGCTCTGCTGTGAACAAGCAGAAAGGACTTGTTTAAAATTCTTTATGACACTTAACTAATCTGGCTAAATGTATCCCTACTGTAGCTCATGTACAAAGTTGGCCTTTTGTGTCAGCTTTACCACCTGTAAATGGTGATGATTATAGACACTTACCTCACAAGGATGTTGTCAGGATTCATTAGTTAATGTCTGTGTGGTGCCTTGAAAATGTTAAATGCCACACGCTGCAAAGCAAGGTACTGTTAGAAGGGTTTAAAATGACTATTTGAGATACCTTTTTTTTATTTGTGTACATATCTCTGTTGATAATAGGGACTTCTGATGTGCCTCAAGACAGGAATAATATATAGGGCCTTAAATGCTGTGGACAATACTCTTCTCATAGAAGAATGACCTAAAAATTTAGTCACAGAACATCTGGAGCCTTGTTATTTAAAGTTCTTTTGACAGATTTTGAAGTTTATGTGGACAAGGTTGGATACAGATGACTATTATCATATTAGTTACCATACCTAATGTCTGTTTACACTGTCATTAGGAATCAGCAGTAACTTTTTTTCATTGCTGTATGTACTCACACTGCAGGTGGACTTTTTGTACTCTTCAAAGTCATATATGGTATAATCACCTATGATAAAAGGTGCTCCTGCTGTAGTCATTGACAGAATTTCATTGTTGAGATGCATACACTTTCATGCTGAGTAATGGTGGTCAGGTTAATTCTTAGCAATTACTCAGTACTGTATGCCTCAAAACATTTTATGAAGACAAATCTCAGTTATATTTATAAGGCAGATGAGACAACAGGGGTTAGAGATTCTAACTAAGAAGAAAACAAATTTCCGAGTGTTGACTAGAGTACAAGTCACCAAGCAGTGTTCAATGAAAATGAAGTCAATAAAGTTATTCCAACTGCTGTGGTTTAAAACCCAACCACAGTCTTGTTCACTCACTCCCCCCCTTTCTCCCCCAACTCCCAGAGAGTTGAGGAGGAGAATCCAAAGAATGTAGCTCCCACAGGTTAAGAACAGTTTAATAACTAAGGTATAACACAAATCACTACAGCTACCACCAATAGTAATAATAATGATAAAGGAAAAAGCAAGTGAAGAGAATACGACACCTCACCAGCTGCCGACCCATAACTCACCCTACCCTGCCTGACCGAGCACCAACCAATACCTCCTCCAACCCCCCTGAGCCCTAGCCCTTCCGGGTAACTCTCGGTTACATCCTGGGCATGATGTGCTGTGGTATGGAATACGTCTTTGGCTGGCTTGGGTCAGGTGTCCTGTTTCTGCTTCCTCCTGGCCTCCCCTCCCCCCTGGCAGAGCATGAGACTCACAAAGTCCTTGATCAGAGTAAACATTTGAGCAGTAACTACAAACATAAGTGCTATCAGCACCATTCCCAGCCCAAAAGTCAAAACAAAGCACTGTACCAGCTACCAAGAAGGAGAAAAAATGACTGCTACTGCTGAACCCAGGACAGCCATCCCATCAAGTGTAGCCTTTGTGTGGTTTGGTGTTTTTTTGATTTGTTTTGGATTGGGTTTTTCTAGTGTTTTTTTTTTGATGGTTTGGTGTTTTTTTTGTGGTTGGTTTTGGTGGGTTTTTTTGGTGTTTTTTCTTTTTTACATATCATATAAATGTATCATATAAAAATCTGAATATCTTACATTTTGTAGAAGTCTGTATGTATTTTTTTCAGATATAAGCAGGCAGTAAATGCAGTTCTATCTGTGCTGAAAGGGAAAAGTTGTAACACATAAAAGGTAATGCAGTCTTTTCTGGGACTGTGTTGAATTTGACAAAGCTGTAATTCCACACTGGGATTCAGATACTACTGTTGTTAGTCTCCTGCACCAAGTGCTACCAGGCTTACTCATACAGTTCACAGGAAGAGATAAGTATCCAGTAGTTCTGCCAGACATGCCATGACTTAATGAGTGAGGTTCCCATTCTCAGCCATTGCTGTGCCCTTTAAAAACATTTCCAAGGTAGGAAAATCTAATCAATTCATTAATAGGCTCTCAAAGTATAGGAAGTTTTAGCTCAGTAGATTAAGTAAGAGCACAAAGCTAGAAGAAATAACTTTCTCATCTGTGCAGCTTTAATTTTCACTACTTATTTGTTGAGTCCTCACACAAATGCATGCAGGTGCTGATGTAAGAAACCACCCTGCTGTCATGGGTTGAGCATGTTTTAAGGGTGTTTTTGTTCAAGGTTTTTTCCAGCCAGGTGGAGGAGGGGAGTCTGGGAGGAAGGAGAGACAGGACACCTGACCCAGGCTAGCCAATGAGGTATTCCATACCATAGCACGTGATGCCCAGGATGCATACTGGGAGAGAGAGGGCTGGAGGGGTGGAACTCAGGAGGAAAATGGAGGAAGGAGCATGCGGTGCTCAGCCGGGCAGGGTGGAGTGAGTTATGGGTTGGTGGCTGGTGGGGTGTTGTATTCTCTTCACTTGTTGTTTGCTGTATCATTATTATTTGTAGTGGTAATGGCAGTGGTGATTCTGTGTTATGTCTTAGCAATTAAACCGTTCTTATCTCAATCCGTGGGGGCTACATTCTTTGGATTTTCCTTCCTAACTCTCCGGGAGTTGGGGGACTTGGTTTAAACCACGACACCTGCTAAGGAGCAAGATATATTGAAAATAGAACAGAGAACAGTATCTGAGTGCCTGAGCTAGGTAATCTGTTCCTCATTTAAAAAAAAAAGGTGGGAAAAGTGTAATAACCACTCACACACACAATTCCCATGTCCTGTTACAATCAGTAATCCTCTTAGAGTCTTTAGATTTGAGGATGCAAAACAGCTTGAAAATATTTCTCATTTCTGCGAATGTTAGACCATCACATTTTTTTTTCTAGCTGCTTCTATTGAACTCATTGACTTAAATAAATTAATGTTATTTGGAATAAGAATCTTAATCCAAGGTTCATGTGGGCAGTAAGTCCAACATTTCTCTCTTTTTGGACAGTGTAGTCATGTCAAAGATAAAGAGAGCAATATAGCTATCTTTGTGATATTTTTTCTCACTTACCTAAGTTTTTAGTGCTAAATATCTGGCTGTCAAAAGCAGACAACGAAAGTTTGACAGGCATGATACTGCCACTCTTGCACCTCAGTGTTGGACCTGGATGCTTAACATGACAGTAAAGTACTTGTAATTTACCCATAGTTGCTGATTGCTGGCTGCCTAAGCATAACGCTGAGGCTTCATTCTTAAAGCAAAGTGTGTACCCTTTATGCTTACAAATAGAGGACTTCCATTTTAATGGTCAGAGTGCAATTTGTTCTCTGCTATTTAAAAATAAGGCTTCTCATGATCAGGATGAGAAAACTCTCATGTCTCTTGAGACAACATAACTTTGACTCTGTGAGCACACTCAACTATGAATAGAAATACCCACCTGTCAGTCAGTCAAGGTAGTTTAAAATACCTGTGCTGCAAAAGCCTATATGTCATTATAGATTTAGCAGTACGAGCAGTGTTCTTTTTGTCAAACAATGAAGAAATATGACTAATTAACACTCACTAGGGAACCTGAAATAATGATCTCTCTCTCTCTTCCTAGAGCCAATTACCCCAAATATTCATATTAGCTACCTACTATTTCTCTGAAAGAAATGTCTTGCTTTCTTTTTCTTTTTAATTTAAGACATTATGTACCATGCAGCATCATGTTATAGGATGTTATGTCACATCCTGACAGCTTACAACTAGGGATATGCTGAATTTATTGGATAGTTAATATCTTCCTGAATTAACAAGATAACCAACTTTTCAGGAAAAGGAAATCTGGAAAATATTTGCATTACCTCCTTCTATATCTGTAGGGAGAATTTATCTGGTTGATTTAATCAGCTGTAGTATATCTTTATGACTTCCTACTAAGATAATGTTTAAGTACATATGTACATATGCAGGCATTTAATTCACCTAAGTGTATGATCTGATTTTTACAACTGCTACAATATCTATACATATACATCACAGACCAGCATTGTAACATAAAATGATGACGTTTGAGAAAATCCTTGATTGAGAAGATTTTTCCAAGAATATAATTTTGGTCAAAGTTACCAACTTTTAAATGATAAGACCACTTATGTAAGTCAGTCATCTTTCTGTCATATAGTAATTGTAAAGCAATGCATTAGGAACTTTCTTATTCTGCATGGAGAAGAGAAAGGTGTTTGCTATGTATCATCTCTCAGATAAAGTAAGAAACCAGAAAAGTAGTTAGGCATGACAGTTCTCAGTCCATAACAACTAAAACTTGGGCACCTGGATCTCACATAAAAAGCAGAAGTGTATTAGATGTGAAAGCTGCCAAAGTTAATGAATGTAATAAATACAGAACTAAGTAATACAATTAATACAGAAAGTTAGACTTAACAAAATAGGACCTGAAATACATGAAATAAAGCCCTAAAACCAGAAAATATTTTGAATATCACATCTTTCCAGGATTTAGTTAGGCTTAAAGAAAGATATTTTTTTGTGAACCAACCACTGATGATCCTTTCTTAAAGGTAGAACTATATGCTCTGTTTTACAGAAATGGAGAAAGTTCACTCCCCCACCCCACCCCAAGATAAGAGACTGGATGGGTGTGTATCATAGAATCATTGAAGAGTTAGGGTTGGAAAGGACTGTAAGATCATCTAGTTCCAACCAACCTGCAATAAGCAGGGGCATCTCACACTAAACTATGTCACCCAAGGCTCTTTCCAACCTGGCCTTGAACACTGCCAGAGATGGAGTGTTCAGAGCTTCCTTGGGCAACCAGTTCCAGTTCCTCACCACCCTCACAGTAAAGGACTTCTTCCTTATATCCAATCTAAACTTCCCCTGTTTAAGTTTGAACCCATTACCCCTTGTCTTATCACTACAGTCCTTAATGAAGAGTCCCCAGCATCCTTATATTACCCCTTCAGAAACTGGAAGGCTGCTGTGAGGTCTCCATGCAGCCTTCTCCAGGCTGAACAGCCCCAACTTTCTCAGCCTGTCTTCATACAGGAGGTGCTCCAGGCCCGTGAGCATCCTCATAGCCCTCCTCTGGACTTGTTCTAACAGTTCCATGTCATTTTTATGTTGAGGACACCAGAACTGCACACAATACTCCAAGTGAAGTCTCACAAGAGCAGAGCAGAGGGGCAGGATCATCTCCTTTGACCTGCTGGTCATGCTTTTGATGCAGCCCAGGATACAGCTGGCTTTCTGGGCTGCAAGCACACACTGAAGCCAGCTCATGTTCATTTTCTCATCGAGCAACACACCCAAGTCCTTCTCCACAGGGTTGCTCTTAATCTCTTCTCTGCCCAACCTGGAACTGTGCCTGTGTTGTGGTTTAAGCCCAGACAGCAACCCAGAACCTCACAGCTGCTCACTTACTAACCCCCTTTCCTCCCTCTGCTCCCACAGGGATGGGGAGAAGAATCAAAAGACTGTAACTCCTACGGGTTGAGATAAGAATAGTCCAGTAACTAAGGTGTAACACAAAACCACTACTGCTGCCACCAATAATAATAATGATAAGAGAAATAACAAGGGAAGAGCATACAACTGCTCACGACCCGCTGACCGATACCCAGCCCAACCTGAGCAGTGATTTATCCCTTCCGGGTAACTGCCCCATCCTACATTGGTGGCTCTTGGAGCAACATATGAAAAGTCAACTCTGCTAAGTTTAGGCTTTTTTCGTTGTGCCATTTCGTTGTATTTTGCTTATTTAGACAGACTTTTTTGTGTTAAAAAGGTTGAGTCCACCAACATCATTTGAAGTGGCAGCATAAAACTAATCTACTGATGCTGTGAGGCTGCCACTGGCTTGTACTGCTGGCTTTCTACAACTTGGGTCTTTCAGATGTGTATATAAAGTAACAAGTAGCAGCTCATCCTGGTTTTGGCTAGAAATTGCAAGACAGTGTAGCATATATTTTGTTATAGATATTTAGTGATTATTTTAATTGTGTCCCATTTCTAAAACAAAACAAGGTTTCTTAACTGTTTCTCTACATACTGTGTGTGCAGAAATCTGTTTACTGGCTGGCATTGTAAGTGGAATACTGATTTTTTGCAACTTCCATCCCTTACTAGTGCTCCTACTGCTCTCTTATCACTAGAAACTTCCTGTATAGAAAACGAAAACAGGATAAAAAGACAGAAAGGTAAATAGTTTATTCATTCTCTTTCTTCAGGCTGTATCATATGCCCTATGTTACAATGACTAATGTAATAAATTATATGGCATTGAGACTGAAACAAAGAGGCTTATAGAAATTGGAAATACAGCTCTCCAAACAATTTTCCATTACCTTTTAAACTACAAGTTCTGTAAAACTTCTTGAAGTTTCTCAGGATTCAGTAGACTCCTGTTAATGCACCTTTGTTCAGAGTTGTGGTGGATTTGTCTGGTTTATTTGCATATGATTACAAACCAAATTAGGAATAACCCCTTCAGCCCATCTCCTATGCATGTATGGAAACCTGCTGAGCAACACCACTGTTTCTGTGATTGCTTTAAACCACAGAGAAATACATAGAACTCCATGTAACTACAAAACGTTTTTTAAACTATGGTAAGATGGCCCAAGAACCCTTTGCTATATATAATGTTGCTCAATAGCGTTTAATGCCTTTAATTCCCTGTTTGGCTTCTGCAAAGGCAAGAGGACACTACTGAATAACCACGCAAATATTTTCTGAAATTATGATGGGGTTTATTTTACCGAGCCTCAGAAACGTAAAAGTCAAAGAGCAAAAGCATCTCAGAAACATCATATGAAATGTGTATAAAAACAATATATTTGAATTTGTTATATGCTGATCTCCCTCAGTTCTTTTTAAATTCATTGCCATGGTCTTTTTAAAAGCACAAGCTTTTAGAACCATGACTCATTCAGATTGAAGTTAATTACTTGCAACTTTTGTGAGCAAGAATGAACAAAGGAGAGTAGAACATGCACAGTTTTATGCAATTTAGAAAGAACATTTCTACATTTTATCTTGAAAAGCTGTGGTACTAAAAATGTTACTGCCAGTGAAGTTTCCAATATGATAGCACTGAGACTGCAACATTTTCCCTTGATAGCAGACTAATCACTGCCAGATAGGAAATTATTTTTGAAACAGGTGTTTGCTGTCCTTTTCTTGTTGCTGTGCTTGCTACCAGGGAATAAGAGAGTGCAGGTCAAGCCAACTATTGTTCTTCTTTTGAGAACAAGGAATAGCTGCTTCTAGCAGTGCTAATTTGACCACTATAGTAAGAAAAATGCATCAGTATTCTGCCATTTGTGAATACATTTCAAATGAATTAACCTTGTTAAGAGGACATAAGTTTTGGGTTGGTTTTTTTTCAGAGCTGCATCAGTTTTCATATTTGTGCTTCTTTTGTTGTTGCTTCTTTGGTATTGTGTTTAACTTTCCAGCACTGTGGAGTTGCAGTGGTCAGCTAGGAGTGTGCTGGAACCAAAGTTGGTACATATCCTAAAAGTCAGTTGTGAAATGAAAACAAAAGCTTTTCTTCTCTACCATCCCACCATGTGTGACAGATGGGCTGTGTATATGTGCACCTTTGGAGCTGCGGAGACACCGAATTAGGAGGATTAGGTGCTCCCACTGCTGGCTCTAGTTAGCACAAAGCAGAGGGAGAAAACCCAAGAAAAATCAGTGCTGACTATAGCTGCTGTTGAACTCTGAGTCCCTGCCTATGCTATCCCTGCTGCTGTGATTACAGCGTTTGCCCTATAACCTTTCTGTCTCAGAACAGTTACCTCTCTGGTAGTCTAGGGCAAATTTCCACAGTTGGTTCTCGCTCCCTGAGGTGTCACTTCTCTTGGACTTGTTATAATGTTCACAAAACATGGTTTTGGTTATTTTTTTTGTGCCACAGTATAAGCTCTGTGACAGAGTTTATGTTGCATGCTGTCACCCCGTGGAATTTCCTTGCTCTTGAAAGTCATTGAGTCAAATGGTTTAGCTGTATATTGTTTTAGGGGATGAATAATTTTGTTTAGATTATAAATCCATGTGTTTTTCAAGACAGTAAGTGTAATGGGATGAGATGCTTTAGGGTATATGTTTTTCATTATCTGGAGGGGTAAGGAAGGATTATGTTCTTCTAATGGACAACATTAAAAATTTGAGGGCTGAAAGCTTAGGACACTCACTCCTGACTAAATATGCATTGACCATTGCAGAACAGGAAATCAGTGGTGGGAGCGATAGATGCTGGAGCACTGACTTGTTCATACAATTTCTGCTTATGTTCAAAATTCTAACTGTGTGTGGTTTTAATTTTAATTATTTCATTGCAATTATGCATCAATTTGTACCATTTCAATAAAAATGTTTTAAAGAAAACTGCACATAGTAGGGATGACAGATGGAGAGGCAAATAAAGTCCTGCATGATTTCAAGTTTAAGTGATTTATCCTGCTAAGGGCTGCATATTTAGTGGAGGTAACCACTTCAGTTAGATTGATACAGTTGTTGTTTCAGAGCTTGTCCAAATAGCCTTTTATGTTGCAATCAAGTAATAGATGCAAGATTGACAAGTTACAAAGAAAAGGAGCTTTCAGTCAACAAACAGACTAAAATCCATTATTGTGGTGTGTACACTGTGTCCTGGACCTGTAAACACATCTTCATTGATCCCATAGAAAGATAGAAATATCTCCCCTTGTATAGTTCAATCAAGACCCTTTTCACAAAGGCAAAGTGCAAACAATATTGAAAAAGCCGAAAAAGACTGACATTACAGTCAAACAGTAAATAATGGCTGCGCTCAGGAAGCCTATCTATAACATTTCAAACTGCTGTCAGCTCAGATGAAATGTATAACCTCTCTATTACAACCTTAAGTAAGATCAAAACACAGGTACTGTACATTCCCCTTACTGTCATACCCTTTTTACCAACTGACCGAATCAATAAGAAAAAAAGAATCTCTATTTTATTTAATTTTTTTTTTTCAGTTTTGCATGTTTGGGTGTTGCAGATCTGGAAAAAATCACTGAAAGAAGCCTTTGCTCCTTGCACATTTTTTATTTTATTCTTATCGTTGTAGTGTCTGGCAAAAAATGTTGAAGCATTTTTAGCTGAGTTTCATGTGGTTCAGGTAAGACACATAAGACAGATGATCAGATAAGACATTGTTCTTTTTATTTTTTTACAACATATTTTATCATCTATATGAAACCTGTATTTAAAATGATATGTACAGTCAGAATTTATTTATAAAATTTATTGAAGGCATACTCTATTGGCATATTTAAGTCTAGAAACCACACACAATGAGTTCACAGCAAGTGCACCACCTTGGCAAATGACTAGCTTAGCCAGCCCTTTCACTCCACATTCCAAAACCCCATTTAAATCCTTATTTGAAACCTTAAGTGGAATTGAAATCTAGCATAAGCTTTGGACTGTCTCAACAGTGGCAGCAAATTTTATGCATATTGCACCAGGTGGTGCTAATAACTGCAAGGTTCTGCCCAAGGATTAAGCACAGTCTATAAAAAGATTAATTTGCTATTTAAAGTTAATATTGCTCATCTTGAACTGTCATCTAGATGGTACGAAGCTGCTCCTTACTTTGTTGAGCACTGAAAAGGGGCCTTTATGTAATGAGTAATTACAGACTCTTCCTAAGGTCACTAGAAATCTGTCCTACAGGAAACTTGTGCAAATGCAAGGAATTATATCTTTTAGAAATACTTTTTTATGAATTGGATTGGAGGGCAACAGCCATCGCTGGCTGACATCTTAAGAGGTATAGCATTGAGCTGTGATTACTGTGCTTTATTAATCTATTTCTGTAGAGGTAATGCAGGCACCTTTTCTCTGTAAGGTCAAGGTAAAATTTGATTGGTAGTTTTTGGTAAGAAAGCAAATAATAACAGCATTTACTTGGACCAAGTAGTCTAAATCCACTGAGCAAGTGCTACAGAACCACAGTTGCTGAGATTGAAAGGGATCTCTGGAGATCATTTGGTCCAATCTTTTTTCAAGCTGGGACATCTGAAGCTGGTTACCTGGAACTATGTTCAGACAGCTTTTGAATATCTCCAAGGTTGGCGATAACATCCATAGCCTCCCTGGGCAACCTGTGCCAAGTGCTGTCACCCTCACAGTAAAAAGCTGTTTCCTGATGTTCAGAAGGATTCTTCTGTGTTTCAGTTTGTTGCCCACTCCCGCTGGTCCTGTCACAGAGCACCACTCAGTTCTTATCTGTTGTCATTTTCTTTTATCTCATTTGTGTTTCTACCTAGAAACAGTAAATATAGGAAATCTTAGAAGACAAGTCACTTTATTATGAATTCCTTTTTGTTTCACAATCAAAGTGATTCAACTGTTGAAGGAAATTTCAGATTAATGACAGGGGTGAAATCCTGGCTACATCGACATTGAGGGGAATGAGACTGTTGCCAGAGCTTCAGTAGGGCTGAAAAGCTTTGTATAGATCAGTCCTATTTATCACTTGCTCAACAATGTCTGACCCTCACAGGAATGAGGATATTGTGACCCTAGGTTAAATTTTTAATATATCGAAACATTTAAAGTCCTTCCAAATCATTATTTTGTATGCTCATTGTGGATAGAAGATATAATAGATAATAGTATTTTCATTATGATAATTTGGAGAAAAAGTTTTAAAGGAAAATGATAGTGTTATGTTACATACTACAGCTGTTTAGCAGGGGAGAGTGTAAGAAAGTAAGTTACCATTACATAGCCAGAAAGTCAAATGAATAGATGGGTGGATGGTTAAATAGCCATGTCACGAATTGAGTGAAAATAGGATGGATTCCTTACCAGCTACTGTATAATTACTGGATGTGGTTGTGTAGCCTATGCTAAGTCAGAGCAGGCACGACATAAGGACTGTGCATTGGTTAAACTCTGAACTTTGCACTAAAGGTTGCTGTTTACTGTTCATTTATGGATAAGTCATAACAGCTAACTCTCCTGTTCATTAGTAACTCCAGTTGTGAAACAGTAATTTTCTGCAGCACCTCTATACTGAAAGCAGCTCAGGCTGAGGTAAATTTCTAAGAAGTATGGTTATTCCTGCAGTTGCTTGAACAGTAAAGCCCTGGCTATTAATTTAAGGGATAAAAGGGATATTTAATAAATGATGGTAACTTTTACTAAAAAAAATATGTGGGAAAAATGAGGCTAGTAGACAGAGGCTGATAGCTGCTAATATTAGAGCTTTACAATAGATTTTAAGAAAAGATGTGCAAGGTTAGAACAGCTCACACTGGAGAAAACACTTGCCTGCTTGTTATGTGATATCTTTGTAGATGGAAGACCTAAATTAAGAACTTCTTAATTAATTAATTAATTAATGTAGGTACAACAGTACAATGAATATTTTTTTTACAGCTGGTAGTTAAAGAACTCATAGAAAAAATGGCAGCATAAGTCCAATTAAGAGCTCAAACCAGTAACACCCACACCCTAGGTGGGTATAAGGGATACTGTCTTACTGGTGTTTGGAACCTAGTGGTCTTTTCCTCCTTGGTTTTTTTTTTTTGCCTTTCTTTGCATGAAAATCCTTGCAAAATATGAATTCTTCCTGTGGTGTACAAGTGGGGAGAACTGTTAAAATTGAAAGAAATGTCTATCCAGCTCTCCAACTACAGATCCAGTCAAGAAACGTTGGGGCTAGAACTGGTATGTAATGGTGAGAGTGTGCTCTGCTCGCTTACTTTTTGCTTTACCCTTCCATAAAAATAAAAAATGAGAGAAGACTTTTCTTTTTGAAATCCAAAATTTGCAAAAATATATGATTGTTTTGCAGTTGCATTGTTCATGGTAAGCCTCCTAGTGTAGGACACGTCAGCTTAAACTGAACAAAGTTCCCGTTGAAGCCCAATATCTGTTCAGCAGTAATAATCTTCATGTTTTGGTTAAGCTGGCCTCATTAGAAGCTGCTCATTTTTCAGAGTTTCTTTGAAATTAAATTCGCTGTGTGTTGGAATGAATTTGGTTTTGTAGCACAGATTGCATGATAATATGGATTGACCATTTTGAATTCCAAAGTGGAAAAGAGTGTTCTTAGCTGTTTGCATTTCCTTTATTGCTAAATACATATACTGTATTTAAAACTTCTTACTCTCTATGTTTTCAATTTCCACTCTGTGTCTAGGACCCCCCTACCTCTTCCTTTCTGGCCATTCCTCAGAGATAACTCTACAGGCAATCTTTCTTGAAAAGAAAGAGAAAGTCTTTCTGTATCATTAGGATATAGGAATGTATACGGTGTTTGAAATGGAGAGACTGCTGTTGAAGGGTAGGTTCATAAATTTACTGCATAAAACAGTAAATATAATGGTATAAAAAACCCCAACAAACATCTCACAAAAAGATGCTCTTCATTTTTGTTCTTTTTTACAAGTATTAAAAAAATAAATCCAGATTATTGCCTGATCTTTTAAATTCTGTATTCCATCTATGAAAACTACATTAATTGGTAATGTCTAGCACAACAGCAATTCCAGTATTTCAAGTAAAAAGACAAAACTATATATATGTTGTAGGACAGCAGCACGTCAGAAGACAAAAGCGATCACTCTGGCTGTGTCCACATTAGTGTTGTGTTTTGGATAACAACTATGTGAATATCCCAGTAGTCCCCACTTATCATATGTTGGCTCATATCTTGGCATGGTTTCTGAGTGTGCCAGCTGGACTCTTTTCAGATGAATGCTAAAAAGGTGTGCTCCCAGCGCACTCAGATTACTAATGAGAAGTAAGTCAAAGGGAGCAGGCTAGAGAGAGCTGATGTAAACTCAGCTGGTACATATTTAGTGTATATAGTGAGCCTTGGCACAGACTGTTCTACAGAGATCCAATCTTATAGTCCACAACTTTTTCTATGTCAGTAGACAGTGGCATACCTTTGTAGAGGGGATGCTAAGAGAAAGGTGAATATAGCAATGCTTCTGTAATGTGCTCTTCCAGCCAGCAGCAGTCAATGTCTTACTGCTTTTTTCATGCTGATCCTGAGAGTCTTATTCGTGGTCAGCAAACTCAGTTTCTTGGTTCAAGTTCAACCATGGATCATTCATGGATCTCATTTCCACACTCTTCCAGGTGTGGAAATGAGATGCCTAAGAAGTGCTGCAAGATGCCTCAGATGAAAGGTGCAACCAGAATGGACAAAAACCCTGAACAAGCACACTCAATCCAGCAGTGGCTGGGGCTAGTCTGAAAGTCACACTCCTCACACTACCTTTCCAAGGTACCTTTTTCAAGTGCTAAGAGTGGCCCATCTTTCACCTAAAACCCACATCCTCTCAGATCCTCAGATCACTACACCCTGTCCCGTAGCTAGATGCCCAGGCTTCCACTTTCAAAGAAGTAAACAGGGATTTATTTTTTCTTTTAAAAATAGCAAGAACAGAACAGACGGCATTTCTTAATGCAGTAGTGCAGTGGTTATAGCGTATACACAGAAGGGTGAATGTCTTGGTTCAGTTTCTTAACCTGAAACTGTTTAAACAACTGATGGTTACTCAGCGAGGGAGGGTTACTCAGCAGATTGGAGGAGATACTTTACTTTTCAGTGGGATTTATTCCTAGAATCTGAAGAAATAAATGCACACCCTAGTTGAATTGAATGAAGAACTTCAATATTTATCAGTCCTGCCCACCTGCCTAAGAAGATTCCCAAATAAGATGCTTAATAGTCTGCATGTGATATATGAATAGGAAAAGTAATTGAAGTTCTCAGATAAGCTATGAGCCCATCTGTAATGAAGGTACTTGGGACTGTTATGACAATATCTTTAGACTACATTGAAAGAGAATAAAAATTAAATTGATGAATGCCCAGATATATGACCGTAAAACTTAGTTGATGCGGTGGTTTTGGCATTTTGTTTGTTTTTTTCTGTTTGGTTGTTTGTTTGTTTGGGTTTTTTTGTTGGTTGGGGTTTTTTTGTTTGTTTTTGCCAACTGGTTGTTGATTTTGTGGTCAGGAAATATTAGATTTCTAACATAATATTATAATATTAAATAGTAACAATTTGAAGATATGTGGTTCCCCAGAATGTATGTATAATATACACCCCAAGATAACTGTTCAGTGCACAGTTGAAGCACTGAGTGTAGTAGCACACTTACCCTAGTCTCCCTCTATGGAAAATGGAGGTGGCAATCACCCCAAAGGGTAATTCCATTCATCTGAGATCGGGATTGCCTTTTGGCAGTGCCTATCAGTCTTCATTGACAGCATAGAGAGCCTCAGGACAAATGTGCATCTAAATCCATCCACCTAACTTAGGTGCTCCAGTTAAATATTGAATGTTAAGTGGCATAAACCTGAGCACAGTGAATAGTGTAAATTCTCACCGATATTTAATTCAGTCCTGTCATAGACCAAGGTCATAATAATAATAAAAGTGAATTACAATCATTTTTCTATAGACACCCATATCAGATAGCCTCAAGCTGTATTATGTATAATAATTAAACAGATACTAACCAAAATAGCATATTCAGTTGGACAAACAAGTAATGCAATGTATGAATATTGTTGTTGGCATCATAAGACTTACATACATATTTATTTTTTAATTAAGGGAATAAAAAATACATATGAATTTTAAAATGAAGGGGCTTTTTACTTCTGTCCTTCCCACAAAAGATTTTTCTTTAATCATATGGTAGAAATAGCTTCTAACTCCCCTTCCTATTTTCAGTTATGGTTTTTAATAAATTAACAATAAACCTCCTTATAACTCAACTTTCATTCAGTTTTATTCAGTATTTTGTTACTTACTGTGTGTGACATTAGCCACAATAATGGATTTAGGATTTTAGCCCTGGACCAGTGCTTAAAAATGCACAGTGCAGCTTGTTCAGCCTCTAGGAGACAGACACCAGTGTAAAATAATTGATAAACTATCTCCGCTGTGTGATCCTTGTTTGAGGTACTCTCACTACTGTGCTCTCACTGTGAAAGTACTTGAAAAATGGCTTGGATTTCCATATGACACCCAAGAACAATATGACTTCCAATAGTCAGTAATGCAGTAAGAATTTTGTAGCTTGTATTCTGTAAAAAATATCAATCACTTGTGACTGAAAAATGAATCTGTAAAGTTAACCTAGTCTGTCAAGTTTGATTTATTCAGAGGTAAACAACATTCCAAGAGGATTTAGTGAGCCTGTGTTTGGTAAAGGGGCATGTTCAGGTTGTGGCACTACATAGATTGAATGTCCAAACATTTAAAAACTCTTTTATCATTGGCCTGAATACAAAAACGACAGCCTTCATTTGGTGACCTTAGAATGTCCCTGTTATTTGTTATGGGCTTTCTGTATTTAGTTTAACCTTCCATCATGCTGGGGTTAAATAAATGACAAGTTGTTATTTTTCTGATTTTTAGATTAATATTGAGCCATTAAGCTATAAACATATTGAGCAAGATCTCAAGCCAGTGTAAATCAGCGTAGCTGCATTGTTTCCAGTGAAGCTTTGCTGAATTGCATCAGCTGAAGAGCTATCCTGCTAGTTGGAACAGTGTTGTATCTTGCTTTCATACACAGCTTCTGGCTGGAATGTTTGATCTGTAAATCACAATATTGTCACTATATCTCTTATCCTAAGCTCTGCCTGCTCCTTCAAACATGTCATTATTCTTACTTACAATTGTTCTCCCTTTTTCCTTTCCTTCACTTCTGAACACTTGGAAACCAAATAATACTCCTGATATATACTGATATTTGTGAGGAGCAGAATTTTGGAGTGGTAAATTTAACTGTGGTCTTATAAATGTGGACCACATTTTAAAAAAAATATATTGAGGCCTGAGGTCAGTTTCCCCCCTATATTTACACTTGCAATTACCATAAGTGTGCATGCAAATGGGGTGTCTTGAATGCAAAACCAGTGAGATAGGTGTCTGTCTAAAATAGATGGATGGTAATTACATGCAGAAATGTCAGGGAGCAATTGCAAACAGACCCTTACCCTCCCTTTCAGCTGAATTTAGCCTTTGAACTATTTCTTTTCTTTTGCAGGCCACATTACTCCCTTAAGATAACTTGTTTTGAGGAAAGCAAGTGGACATGCAGATTCTGTATTCTTTTGTTGTTTATTTTTATTTGCAACAGGCATGTGGTTGTTGTTATTGTCAGGAGAAAAGTAACAAAAAAATTTACCTACAGATATACTTTTTCAAATCTCTATCACAATGTATTTTTGTGTTCAGCATCTCCAAGCTTTTAGGTACTGTTTTCAACTAACCTGTTTTTTTCTCAGATCACTCATAGCCCATTACACTCTGATGTATAAAAGCATATGCCTGGTCTGCTACTCTGAAATTATAGCACTCGTGGCTTTGGCCCTGTGGTTCAGATAGGCAGTTGTGAAAGTGTTACCTCAGATGAATGGCATTAGTCTGCGGTTGTGATGCATAAAAGCTGTTTAAAATGATTATATCTAAAAATTAAATTGCATTTGAAAGAACAAGGAAATATATTGATCATTGTATAAATTTCATATTTGCTTGCTTTAAGTCATTAATACCAGCCTATAAAGGAAACAAGGTAAACTGACAGGTTTTTTCTACATTTTTACAATTATGTTACAGTATTTTTGATAAAGGATACTTGTTTACACTAAATTTAACTTTATCATATTGATGTTTGTCTTAATACATAAACCCAATTTTTCTCTCACAGAAGCATGTTACAAGTTTCTGGTTTATTGTATTCCCTCTTTTTCTTATTAGCTTTATTACAAAGCACAGCCTTAGCTCGTTTTTGAGTACTGTCTATATTGAATGTCCAATACAAATCTCTAAATCTAATGGAAATACTTATCACAACATAAATATTTTTTGTTGTAAAAGCCTTTCACAGTTAAAAGAGACTAGTACTGCTACTGTAAAAATAATAGTTACTTCAAGGAAACTCTTGGTCATGGCTGTAGTACAGGTCTACAGCAGAAAAAAATACTCCATAGAGGTTTTTATCCTCTGCTTTAAAGAGTGCATAAAATAGATGTTTCATGTTGGCATGCAAAAAAAGTTAAAAAATCACATTTATCAACTTTCTTCTACCATTTTTTATTTGAGTGGATCTAGTCCTTCATTTGCTGAAGCCCTGTTCATTAGGGAATGTATTTCATTGTAGGCTTTACATCACCATCCAATGACGTGACAGGGCTTAATCTGTGGACCTGCTGGAAAGCCTCCTTTTAGATGGATGTTAATCCATCTAGAAGCAGTTGCCAGACATTTCTGTGCCACCTGCCTGGTTCTCTGTGCAACAGAAAAACTTACCTTTCTGTTTTTTCCCAATTAATGTACTTTGGTTCTTATCATAGAATCATAGAATAGTTAGGGTTGGAAAGGACCTGAAGATCATCTAGTTCCAACCCCCCTGCCATGGGCAGGGACACCTCACACTAAACCATATTACCCAGGGCTTCATCCAACCTGGTCTTGAACACTGCCAGGGATGGAGCATTCACAACCTCCCTGGGCAACCCATTCCAGCACCTCACCACCCTAACAGTAAAGAATTTCTTCCTTATATCCAATCTAAACCTCTGCTGTTTAAGTTTCAACCCGTTACCCCTTGTCCTATCACTACAGTCCCTAATGAATGAGTATTCCCACTCTTCGGCTGTCTACTCAGCACCATGGTGGTCAGCACTCGGTAGTGGCTACTATGCTCCTAACCTCTGCAGACCTCTAAAATAATACTTCAGCTCATGCAAAATGCTTTTTGAGGAGTTTCTGTATGCTAGACTTGATCTTACATTAGCCTATGCATATGGGTCCTTAAAATGCTTTCAGTCATGCAGCCTGATGCCAGATGCTTCTGACAGGTGTGGACAGGTGTCACCAGGTGTGGACAGAAGGTCCCATAGGGCAGCATGTTGTCTGCTTCTAGAGCTAACCCTGGTGTCTTAAGAATATGTTTAGTTCACACATTGGTACAGTGTCACATTATAGTTTTCATATTATCTGGGGAAGAAAGAACATTTGAAAAAGTTGCTTATTTTTCCCCCCAGAAAAAATGTTGTCCTATTGTGTGATGAAAAATATGCTTGCCATTAATATGACATATTTCCCTCAGGTTTACCTGTGCAGAGTTTTCTTCATTGTTGTTTAAAAAATATCAGATCTCAAAAGTGCTGTTTATGAAAGCTTTAGGATTGGTTATAGATGGGCATTGCTGGAAGATGGTCCCTGAAAAGTATGTAGCTTGTGACCTGTGATACCATTGCTGTTTGTATCCTGGGCCTTTCATGTGGAAAAATCAGAACTAAGAAGAGACATCAAAACTCATTTTCAATGTGATCTAAGCAAGTATTTGTATTGTAATATTTCTTAAACAATGAATGGATACTATACTAATTTATTCTGCCACTAAGTCCCTTTGCTCATTCGCTCATGTAAAATTATGCACAGAAATTCAATTATGGTGCCATTTCCTTCATCAGCCTGAGTGTAGGTGGCTGGGTTGAGCTGAACTATTCCACATACAACACATTCTCCATCATCACATGTGGTGATAGGGCCTGTTGAAGTTATGTCCCTGGGAGCACTAAGGAAATGACCAGCCACTCACCTTGGAAACCCTCTCACAAACCCAGGAAGCTCACGTTAAGGTATTTGTCTGTTGAAACCTCCAGTCCCATTCAGTCACTGTTTTCCAACATACAGACAGTTTCTGGTTCTGAATATTCATTTCTTGCTCTTCAGTGTATAGCTTTGCATTTAGTTATGTTGATATTTTGCATGAAGGGAAGCAGGATGCTATGCCATCTTGACTGCTCACTGTGGCTTTCTTTCCTGATCTCCAGTGTTACCTGTCAATGTTATCAGCCTTGATTTTTTATTTACTGCCATATGGTAGATGTAAATTTTAAATCAGGTCAAGCCCAATGCCATTTTCACACTGTAGAAACATGCTAATTCAGTGATAATTCTTCACCGAAAACTGCCTGTGGGACCTGTCAGCTGGTCAATCCTTAGTCCTCTTAACTGCACACCTTACCCTGCCCTCAACCGAGTTTACTGGACAAAGTTTATTTGGATTACTGTGTATATGTCAGGTGTCTAATATCATTGTTCAGGTTTGCAATGATTCTGAAAACTTCTCAAGCCAGGTTTCATTTTGAAAACAGGTGTACTTGTCTCAATTTTTCTGTCTTTCTATCTATGTCTTCTGCTAATCACTTCTGAAACCAGTTACTGAATTTCATAGACAGTAGATACTGGATAAGTAAAAAATATATTTGAGGTCTCAAGTGAAGGAAAAGACTGCTCTGATCAGTCAGACCTTAAAAGACACTAGAAAACCCATTTGAGAGAGATGTTCACATAATGGTCCCAGTGCAGCTGGGATCTGCACTTTCTTTGATAGCAGAGTCAACACTAGAGAAATCCATGGAAAAGTGAATTTCATTGGTTCAGATTATTAATAGATTACAGGGATTTTACACTATTCACAAATACAAAAATAAAGGCATTCCATAAATTATTCCTTGCAATGACCCAGAGAGAGGGTGAAACAAATGCTGATATGGGATTGTAGGGTTCTGCAGAAAATTTTTTTCAAATCAGTCTGGGAAACACAGACAGTTTGCTCACACTTGGCCCACACTTGACAGACTTGACAGATTTTTTGGCAAAGTTACATGTGAATCCATAGACAAGGGGAGAAATTTATCTATAGCAAACATAGCCACATTCTGCTAATACAGTTTGTATTTTCTGTGGTTGACGTTACAAGTAGGATGCTTCTATAGTACAATATAAGCCTGAGAGCTATAAAGGCAAAAATGCTAAGAAGAAATTGCTTATTTCAAAATAGGCAGAAAAATTAGTTGCAAATAAACCAGATTAGGCACACTAAAGGAAGAACTGCTGGGTTTATATATGGTGTTATATCTACCTGGTTCTTTTAATGGTGTCTTAAAGTGCTTAGGAGAATGTGTTTAGTTATGTTTTGATTCTTTAGGTTACTATTTATTTCTACAAAAAATAAATGTGAAATTGCAAAGCAGGTTGTTGCTTAATTTAGCTTGATTTATGTGTGGAGAGTACAAAGATCCACTGCAGGCTGACATTGTTGCTGTTTCTTTGGCTTTCTAAATTCTCATCGGGCAACCAAACTTTCAATTACACAAGGTTGATGCAGAGGAGCCTTCTCATCAAGGCAAGAGGACAAGTACCAGGAAGTCCCACAGAGCACTTCAATGTATGATCTGTAACAGGAGACAGAAAGAAAGGGGAGCATAACTTTTGAAATACCTGCAGTAGCCTGTATGAATATCTTGTCTATAAAATTGCTTGGTTTAGCTCTTACTCTGTAGTCTTCCTATTTGGACTAGACATAAGCTACATACTGCAGAGCATTTTAAAACAACTTTTGAAAATTTTCCTAAAATTCCCAAAGGTTGGTTGAGCACAAGACCAGTCAGGGACAGAGGACACCACAGTCCTGGAGTTTCATTTCATTGTAACTTTTCCAGAAGGACACCACAGTCCTGGAGTTTCATTTCATTGTAACTTTTCCAGAGTTCATAATTTTTTTTTTGGGGGGGGGGGGTGGGGGGGGTTTGTTTGTTTTTTTGAATATATGTCCATAATTTTTGAAGACATTATTGTCAACATTGATTTTACATTTTTCAGATTATCTTACTTTTATAATAAATTTTATTATAATATGGTAATAAATTATCACATAATATCTAAATGGAATAAAGTCCCAGAAATTGAGATACTAATCTTGTTACACCAAAGAGAAATTATTAAGAATTTTATTTTTACACAAGAGACAACCTAGAAATATTTAGTAGTGCTCAAATTCACTTCAGCTCATCAGAACTAGCCACCCAGCTGGATTCCTTCTCCCATATTTTGGATTTTTTCTGACATTTGAGCTAAAAAAAAAGATTAAGAATTGATGAATAACCTTGGCTAAAGAGACCCAGCTGGCTAAAAGAGAAAGAAGACTCACTCCATTTCAGAGCAGAGCACCATTTCTTAGCTTCTTACTGTATCTGTGAAACACTGTAAGAGCCAGAAATAGAATTCAAAAATTCAGTATAAGAAATAACTGCAAACCAAGATCCAGAGTCTAGTAATCTAAAATGCAGCTACTATACTCTTTTAATGGTCTTACCAAGACAGTTTTTATGACAGTATAGATCTCTTAGTTTATAGTTAACTATATCACATAACCTATGTGTGCATACACAATGAGTTAGGTGTTTTCAACCCAGTCCCTCATGGATAGTAATCTACATCACAAAGCCATCACACATAATTCACTTAAATTGGCAGTCTTCCCTCAAAAGAGTTTTGCTCAGACTTGATCTGTAGCAGCAGAGAAGCTGAACTGCTTTCACTTCACCCCCTTTGCTCCTTGTTTAAAGCATGGTGTGTCCTGACTGAAGTTGAGGTCAGTGACAGGGCAGAGCTGAAGTGCCATTGCTCCAAGATTGCCCTTTCCCCCCTCTCAGATTTGACACTGGGTGTGCAGCTTTCCACACTGACAGATCCTGACAATGCATAGACATTCCACATATTAAGAAATATAATTTTTCTGGTTATTATGTGTAACCATGAATTCTCATTCTATGCATTGCAATTGTAGAGCAGGAGGAGAATGGTGCACAGTACACAGTAGTTGTGCTGTAGGTACTTTGCAGTTAATGGAGTCAATCAATGAACAAAATCCTCGTCCTTCACTGCTCTGTCTATACCCTATTATTCTTATGTAGGAATGCATAAATTGCAATAACCTGACAAACAGTGACACCGCAGTATATCATCTGCTCTAGATGGTTACTACTGGATATGTCAGGTCTTAATCTGTCTCTTTCACACTTTCTTCTTGTCCTGGGTTCAGCTGTAACAGTTATTTTTCTCTTTCTTAGTAACTGGTGCAGTGCTGTGTTTTCAGCCTTAGCCTGAGAACAGTGCTGATAACACACCAGTGTTTTAGTTGTTGCTAAGCAGTGCTTATCTCAGTCAGTGACTTCAGTCTCATGCTTTGCCAGTGAGGAGGGGCATGGGAACCTGGGACGAAGCAGAGACAGGACACATAACCTAAACTAACCAAAGAGGTATTCCATACCACAACACATCATGCCTGGTATACAAACTGGGGGGAATTACCTGGAAGGGCCCAATCACTGCTAAGGTCAGGCTAGGTATCAGTTGGCAGGTGGTGAGCAATTGTATTGTGCATTACTTGTGTTTATTGGATTTTTCCCTTTCCCCTTTTAGTTTTATATTCTCTCCCTTTGTTATTTCTCCTACCATCATTATTATTATTGATAGTAGTAGTAGTTTTTTATTATACCTGAGTTACTGGACTGTTACTATTTCAACTCATGGGGTTTACATTTTTTTGATTCTCCTCCCCATCCCGTCAGGAGCTGTGGGCGGAAGTAGGAGGGGAGTGAGCAAGTGGCTGCATGGTTCTGAATTTTTGGTTGGGCTTAAACCACTACACTTCTTCATCTCATATTGCACAGACTGTAAATAGGACTCCACAGTCTTGGCCTGTTTCATCTGCTTGATGCAGGATATGTTGCTTGTCAGGAGGGAGCAAATGGCAAGTCTTTTACACAGGAGCTGTGTTTCTTAGTCATGCCCTTAGCTGAAACAGCATTAGGAGCCCCATGCGTAGTAGACATTCTATAATTGCATGAATGGGTGCATGCAATTCTCATTCTCACATCCCTCCCCCTACTCATGTGATATGGGGTCTTCATGCTTTGGCATGTTAGAAAGTTAGAAAGCCTACTTCTTGATGGTGGAAAACTATAGTTACACAACTTCCAAAATACCACTGTAGGGTAACTAACCATGCTGAAGTGAGAAAAAAACTCAAGTTTCAGGAGGAAATCAGACTGAATGAGGAATGCAAAATGGTGGGTCAGCTGCAGAAGGACAGGCTGCAGAATCATAGTACAGCATGTAGGCTCCTGAGCACGTCTAATAAAGCTCTGGTTAATACAACTCTGTTTGCTTGTCATGACACCTAAGGCAGTCATAAAACACGTGTGAAGGCCTCAGCCTGCAGGCAGATCTGGAACTATAACAATAGATCACAGAGTGCTCACCCCACCATGCTGCTTTGGGGACCTCTTCCAAATGCTAACATGTCTACCAAGGAATCCATGCTGCAATTTAAATGTTCTTATCTCCAGTGCTGCTTGCTAAGGGACTAGAGGAAATTTGGAGAAGTTAACAGTGGTTTTAGCTGAAAGAGTTTCAGCAGAGAGTTTTTGTGAGGAAATATCAAGGAAAATACACCGAGGAAATCATATCCATTGCAGGTAATCTACAGAGTACGAAATGCATAAAGCAAACACCATGTTTGCTGGGTACCGATTTTCACTCATTTTTTCTCTTTTTTTTGTGTTAATATAGCAGAACAGAACATGGCCTTCAAAGGAATCTACTTTGGTTTAGCTTCTACTTCAACAGAAATTTATTGTGTATTCTTTGGGAGCTATGTACGTTATAACTTTCAAAATATAATGGTTGCAGCACTGAAGTAAATACTAAATTTCTCAATTGTTTCAATAAAGCCTCAACTCCAGTTTTATTTAGCTTGTTGTTTGTCAGGTGTTTGTCAGGTTGTAGGCCTTGCTTGGGTTTTTTTTCAGTATATGCAAAATGGTTCAAAAGTATTATTCTATCAAAGTAAAACTGTTGTGCAGATCTTTTTTTGCATGTAAAATAGATGTGAACTGACATGATCTCGACTTTATCCACACACAGACCACATCACCAATCTGTGGAATATTTACAAAACACTTCTTGTTCAGTATTGTAACAATTACAGAAAATGCTTTGTAAATATAGTATGTAAAGATGCAACCAGATCATAAATTGAATGACTTTGTTTACTTGAATAGTCCCTGAGAAAATTGTAGTCCATAGGAAAAAAAAAAAAAATCCGTAATTTCAAGCCATTTTGCACAATTGGCAGCCCCAGGAGAGGAAAAGATTGAGGAACAGAAAGATTCCCTACCTTGAAAATAGAGAAGACTCACTTGTTTTCCCTTTGCTTACCATCATTAGCTTGGAGTTGCAGACTGTATTATTCAATTATAGTATATCTCTGGTAAATTACCTTCAAATGTCTTGATGTTTCAAAGCACTATACAATCTGGCTTTTGTGTTGCACAAGACAGTTGCTTATTATTGTTCTTACCAAGGTTCTGTGTAGTAGCAGGACCCAATGTGAAGTACTTAGAGAAAAATTATAGACTTAACCTGACACTTAATCTCTTGAGTGTGTGGTATAAGGTACATGATGCAGGTGCATTCTGTATGGTCTTGTGAATGTGTGTCATGAGCTGAGGCACTCTGATTTTCTGTAATAGGACTTTCTAAAAGGCATATTCTATAATTCTCTTTCAGCAATGGTTTCTTCTCAAGCAGATCTCTAATTTTTAATCAAACCAGGGAACACATTTTTTAATACAAGAAACAGGTTCTTTCCTTTCATATGCAGTATATTCTCCAACGCTTTCTACTTCCAAGTCTATAGAAACAAATCTACCTATACCCTAACAGAAAAAGGAAAGGTATACTTGTATAATAGAAAATTATTTTTGAATTTTCCAGATTTTGTTGCTGTTGGAATGTATATATGTTATCAATATTCTTAGATTTCTTTTACAACAGGCTGAATATTGAATGTATGTGAAGATGTAATTAAAGTAAAAAACTTACGAAATTCTTAAATTTTCTTGTAGTAGAGCCTCTAATCTGCAATTTTGAAAAATGGGAAAGAAAAATTGCAAAATACTTTATTGATTAAGAAATACTTGATTTTCTTCCCTGGTCTAGTGGGAGGTGTCCCTGCCCATGGGAAGGATGTTGGAGCTAGGTGATCTCTAAGGTCCTTTCCAATCCTAAACATTCCATGATTCAATGAAAGCATTTCAGTCATCAAAAGGAGCTGCAGAAAAAAAAGAAAAAAAAGAAGAAAAAAAAGAGAAATGTGTCTTGGCTGACAAGTCACGCTAAAAGGTGCACTGCAAACAGTCAATATATTGCAAATAATCTGTAACCATATAATTAAATTTAAAAATAGCTATAGATGAGAAAGTGGGTAGCAGAAAGCATGATCTTCTTTAGGGCAAGTATAAAGGTCTCTGTTGCATGATTATACATGGTGAATAGTCTCATGTTTACAACCTTTAATGCTTACTGATTCAGACAATTTCATCAGGTAGCTATATCACATAATGAGTGGCAATCCTGTGTTACCTTACTATTTCTGCAGCCACAAGCAGATGTAGGCAGCACGCTCACTATTAGTTGGGATTTTCTAACACCATCCCCTACGGGAGAAGCTTGGTGACTACAATGCTGTGACCTGAACTTTGAAAAACAAATGCAAAAGCTGTAAATTTATTCCTGGTGTCAGGCAATTCATAGAGGTGTCCTCTGTGCTGGAAGCATCATTGCTTTCAGTTGAGAGAGAGAGGCAGAAAAGTATCCACAGCATGATGGCTAGCTGCTAGAGGAAACAGAGGACATGTGTTTCCTAAAATTAGATGCTTGAAGTGACGTCTAATGAATGTAGGACAAAATCCCTACAGAATTTAGCCATATTGGAAGAACTGTTTGCACCTGGTACGTTTTCTTAAAGTCAAGTCCATGTTGCACAGATCAGATGTACTGACCTCAGAGGGAATACACAAGTTCATAGCAGCTGAAAACCTGGCCCTTTGTATGATAAAAATTGAATTAGATTAAATTCATTATTCTAAATGTCACTTTTACAATAAAAAAAAAGAACTTGAGAGTGACTGCATGACAAAACCTGCTATGTAAGGGTAATGAGGGGTTAAAGATAAAGGAAGTCTAGGTAAGTCCATTTACCAGAGAAGAATAAGCAGAAATTACAATGTACATAGGGGAAGGAGAAAAATCTATATTGGACATTTTTTCTGCTTGAGAAAGACTTAATTTAATAGGGATTAAACCCAATAAGTTTCTACATCATCTGTGTAGGGTTCTTTAAAATTATTGTAGGGGGAAAAAGACCACTTTAACACTAAACACATATGTTGACAATTGCCACTCATCAGTGTGGTGGCTTTGCTTTGCTTATGTGTTGCTTGTTTTTCCCCACTCTTAATAGTATACACACAGAAGTATGTACTATTATACTGTATACTATTATAATGTATACATATATATGTAGTATATACTAGTATATACTGCAAGAAAAGTTATTTCAGTACAGACAGCCTTCCTCAAGTAGCTTTATTCTCACTAGAGTGGCTGACATCAGCTAAGAAGCGGTGACTGAACTCCGTTTCACAGACTAGCCACCTAAATTAGAATGTTGTATTTTTAGTATGCTAGAATGTTCCCTGTGACTCTTGCACCTCTTGATTCTCACTTTTTTTTCTAATTTTTAATGAAGAATGTCCTTTCTCCTATCTGCTGTCCTCAACACCCACCAGTTGTGTTATTGTTTACTGTTAGTCTCGTATCATCTGTAGGAACCTGTGAATAGTAACAGAATAAAATCATTATAATGATATTTACCATTATAATTTTTCTTACTTTCCTCTTTCTTAAAAATATTATTAATTAAACCTAAAATAAGATTCCATGCTCTTGTGGCAGGCTGAGAAAATTGCCATATTAGGTTACTGGGCAGTAGTGAAGGATACTTTGTATTTGGCTATTTATTACACTATATCCCAAACAATAGCTTAACAATATTTGCACATTGTTAAGAGAAGATGAGGAGACCTAGGTAAGGGGAATATTTTCTCTTATGTGGGTTTATAAGTTTCATATATTTTCCATAATTCTGTGGGCATGTGACCACTTAAGATTAGTGGACTACTAAGCACCAGTGTATGAAAAGTGTAATAAGGATTCTCCTTTGAGAAATAATGATTCCCATGATGAGTTCTTTATTTTAAGCCAGATGCTTAGATTATAGGCAATACATTGCTCATTGTGATGGCTATGGCATGGCCTGCATATAATGCTGACAGAAAAACCTACCATATCGCTCTGATGAGACCAACCTACAAATCAGTTGAGAAATGAGAATTAATAGAACAAGCAATAACATCCTAATTTCTAAACGACAGCTAGAGTAACACTTAAAAACATTCTGCATTACCAGATAAATACACCATTCATTTTCACAAATGGAGTCTGTTTCAATTCTCAGCTGTTGGATGATGATTTGACTTGGAGCAAAGGCAGCATAATTGGGTAACAGCTGAAATGTGCTTCATTGAAAAGGGTTGAAAGATCCATAGCTGGATTTCCAGGAGTGTGAATTACAATTCCAATAATATCAGAAGCAACTAATTCTATTCTTTAGAAGTGAGGACATAAAAGAAGTTTTAGGTTTTCTTATTTCAAGCTTTAATTGAGGCCTAGGTTGTAACTCATTTTCATCCCTGAATGGGTGGTAAAAACATACACAGTAGGTAATTCACACTACCTCAAAAACTGTTAGTTCCATAAGAAGACTAATCAGGGTAAGCTTCCAGTAGCAAATTATCAGCTACAAATTAAAACCTTGCCGCATGTCTGCTAAAAGCAACCTTTTTTTTTTTCCCCCACTAACATGCATTTGTCTAGATTAGTAACTGTTGGATTAGTACAGGACAGGAAGAATACAGGGTGATCTGAGAAAGCCACCAAAACACTGCATTTCAGAAGTGAACAGGGAACAGTTTTAAACTCTTTTGTTTGACTGTGACATTTGCTACATTTTGAAAACCTACCTTTTTTTTTTAATGATACATTTAAAATAAGCGAAGGAAGCAAGATTTTTTGCAATCAATGTATTTGATATAAGGAATTTGTAATACGTCATTTTGGGCTACGAACACAGGGGAAATATACATACATTTGGCAAAGCACCTAAACTCCTGTGGATATGTATTCAGGAAGTGACCTACCCATCCACCGTTTAAGCCCTTTGCCCTTTCTGGGGGCACAGTAAGCATCAGACTATCATCAGGACCCATGAATTCCCTTCAGTTTTCAGGCAGTTTTCATACCTAGCAGAGTGTTTCACTCCCTCTGTTAGGTTCGTTTGGCCCTGAATCATCATTTCTAGTTTTCTGTTGTGTTTGTCATAGCATTCTGGTTTTACATCCGATTTCAAGTCAAAAGGAAATATCCATCATCAGTCCCATCGGTAAGGGAATAAAACGTAGAAAAGTAGGAAGTGATCAAGGATCATGTATCATGTACAATATCAAATGTAATTTTGATCTTACACCTCTGGGCATCTTTTCTGAAAGCATCCTGTTTAACAAAAGAGGATGGGGGGACATGACTATTTGAGTGTTCCTTTTCAGGATAGTCTTACCCTTCTTTTTCCTAGCTCACAAGTTGTTTAAAAGTGCTAGAAATATTTGCATGCTGTGGTTGTGTTGGTAAAGGAGGTTTTTTGATATTAAGGGCAGTTTTTTTTACAAATCACGGACGTCTTGCTTTCTCCCTTAATCTCTCCATGTAGAGTCAGTGTCTGGTTTGTGTTTAGTATTGATGTTTAGGTTAGAAGAACAGTGACCCCTGAAAGAAGAGATTAATTTGTACTCTTCAAGTGCAATATTTACTGATTGCTATATACAGTGTGAACAAAGAAGTTAAAATCAGAAAGTGTCCTGAATATCTTTCCCAAATGCTCATTTCATCCTCTGAATTTTGTTTCATAGACCTAAAGTCCACAAAGTGCTTAAGCCTACATTTGCAAATGGCCTGTTTACTCTTTAGCTTTAGCTGGGGCCATGTGCCATGTTAGAGGCAGCCATGATGAATCTTTTTGGACTCTGGTGATAAAAGTGATGTTGGTTGTTGGTGCCAGGTGAATTTGAATTCTTATCAGTGGCCAACATGACAACAGTGTGAGCAGATACAGCTCCATTTTTATGGAGGGTGTTTTTCAACTGAAGGTATGGCTTGTATGTAAAAATTGCAACCTTTGCCATTTGTCCAACACCTAATAAGAAAAAAAAATAGTGCTTTTTATATATGTGTCACACATGGAGGCTTTCTGTTGTGTATATTTTCAAGTGCTTTATGCTGTTCCTGATAGCAAAAAATAAAATATAAAAATCCAGGATGAAGCTTTTTCCCCTACTTGTCCCTCTTTGTCTGGGAGCAAGTAGCACTGTGTAATTCCATGACAGTGAAGTGTATGTCAGATAATACATAATCAAGTCAAACAGAACCTGAGCCAAATTAAATGCTTTTTCCATAGCTCTATACTTCCAAATACTTCTCTTAATTAAGTTTCGTGAGTGTTAGGACTTTTCGTTATACTAGTCATCGTCTTGCAGCAGGATCTGTATGGATCCCAGACAACCAAAGTAAAGCACAATACTTTTATTTTTGAGGTTCCTCACTGTTCCTCATATGTGTTAAGTTATACATGAATGCTCATTAAATCTACTAAGATAACTGTTTGATGTGTAACTCAGTAGATGAAACATAAAACTGTTCTTTAAAAAATCAGCAAAATTGCTTGGAGGAACAACAAATTCATACATGAGCCCATTCTTTATGTTCTAAAGTGCAATTTACGGGACTGAACTAAAGCAAATGTCATACCTTTAATTTCGTAAAAAGTTATATACAAGTCTATTATTCAAAATAATCACATAACTGGAAAATTCACTGAACAGCTACCTTTCTGCTCAGCAGGGTGCCATTTTATAGACTTTAAAATTCACTAAGTTCAAGCAGCTTTCGTTCTCAATAATACATGTGCTAAATATGTCACATTAAAAGTGCTTTTGGCATGTAAATGATCCGTTTTCACATAGAAATGCTTTTAAAAGAATCTGAGCTCACTTTTTTGGAAATTATAAGTGCATTGAATTTCATTGTCCTACAGAACCATGTAGAGTTGATCGAAGTGAACTACAATGACAAACCAGCCCTTGTCAGCCCTTATATTTATGTATCATTTGAGCTGTCAGAAGTATATTTAGTTGCATTTTCTTCTACATATTTTCTACTCTTTTCAAAAAAAAAAAAATTTGGTGTAAGGAGGGGGTGATGGGTTTGCTTTTCTAGGCCTAAGTGCTCACAAGCACTTCTGTGTATAAAAAGTTAACATTTTACTGGAAGACTTGCAGCATGTTAAACTGATTTTCTGAGCTTGTTAATTTTTTCTTAGAACTCAGCAGTACTTCTACTACTGCTTTAATGTTGAAAGATAAGGCAAATGTTTTACAGGTGATTTAGGAAGCTTAGCCTCCAAAGAATGAATTCTGAATTCTTACGCATAATATGAATAAAACTGAAAGCATAATCTCTGTCTCTCACTGCTTCATTATAATGCTGCATACTGAACAAATTCTCCATACTCTGTATACTGCAGAGCAAGATTCTTTCATGATAAATTGATTGTAGCTATTCTCATTCTCTGTAACTCCATGTAAGGGACCTTGATATTGTCAGACACATCCTGCTTTTAAAAATCTTTTGTTCTTTCTTATTAGAATAAGTAAAGCAACTTGAATGCTGTTTGGAAGTCATCACTTTATTATTATAGTTACCTATAATACAGCACATGGCTCCAGGGTACTCACACATACTTGTTTAAGAAAACAAACTGTCAAATGTTCAATTCTTATTTTAAATATGTAAAAAATATATGTGAGATGAGTAAAAAAAATTAAACTGGAAAGACCTGGTTTCAGAGAAGGACAAGAAAAAGGAAGAAAACATATGTACGGTTTTTCAATGCCCAAAAACAAATAGAATTCTTTAACTCAATAGACTGCCCTTATATTGGAAACCCTGTAGAGGCCTATAGTAGAGATCATTGTGGGTAGACATTAATCCTCGGTGCCAAAACCTGTGTGAAAGGAAAGCTGAAGTCCATCCCTGCTTTTTTTTGCTTATCCATAGCTGCAACTCTAAAGTCATCAGCTGAAGCTCTGAGCTTGATGTAAGATTCCATTTAATTCACTTTCCATAAGTAATATATGTCTTGACTATATGTTATGCATATGTCTGTAAGAGTTTCTGCTCTCCTCTTCTGTGTAATTCACAGTGTAAATAGATAAAACAGACAGAAAATGGGGGAAAGTGATGTGACATAAAGTAAAAGCAGAGGCTGAGTATCTGTGTTTGGTGTATGTTTAATTTTATAAATTTTTGTGCATTTATAACAATGTAATCTCAATCTTTTTAGAATTTTGATTTTTGGGTAACACAAAAACTTAAATATTTTTCTGTCTTTAGTGTTGTGAGGCACTACAAAATGGAGACTTGAGGGATTTAGACTCACTTTTCTCCTCTTTCTTGGAGACATTCCTTGTTTATTATGCTTTACCTGAAATTAATCTGAACTGAAAATAATACTGGATCCTTTGAACATGGAATATCTGACAAAAGGAGCTCTAAACATCCTCAAGCACAGATTCTCCATCCTAGGAACAACAGTTTCTCTATAAGCACTCATCAGCTTAAGAAAGTCTGTCTCTGGAGAAACTGTTGGCCAAGGTGTACATTTTACTATGTTTATGTGTTGGCTAGATATCTGTAGCCATTTTAAGCATTCAGGGTTTTCAGATTAGCTACTGTATATTTTTCTTTTTTCTGGAGCATCAGATTGCGAGATTTCCACATGTTTTTGTAATATGCATTTAATAATGAGGAAAAACATTGTATTGAAGTGTCAAATATTTGTTCTACCATGTTCCAGCCTTGTATAATGATCTCAACATCAGCCATGACCTTGTCTTCCAGACACTAAAACACAATAAGTAATGTAAAGGGCAATAACCTACTTAATCCTGGTTTTCCATCAAAAAATGCTTAATGTTTCTGTAAGATCTAGTTCTGAACTGAAGGTGTCCACATACTCCTATGACTTAAAAATGAACTTCTACTCAAGAAATGCTTTTCAGCTTCCATTAAAGACAAGTTGCTGAAGAATGATCTCTGAATGTGTCTAAACATGTTCATAGCAAAATGACCCACTAAAATATCCTAAAGTGCAAAGCAATTTCTTCAGAAATGCTACTCTTATATGTGAGGTGTTTATAAATTTTAGTTCTCATCAGCTGTAAATCAGTATAGGATATGTCTTATACCTAATATATGTGATCTCATATACCCTATGGAAATGCCATACAGAATAAATGACAAAGATGCAGCCAGTAGGAGTCTACAGACCTTCAACTGACTTCCTTAGAAATTAATCTAAAACCTGATAGTCTGTATTAAAGAACTAGACCTTTTTGTCAATAGTTTATTGGTTTTTTTTTTTTTAATTCTTTGGCATAATATAACAAAACCTATTTCATTCTTTATTTCACAGGGGTAAGCAAGTTATGAAAAGACAGACTGTAATTTTAAATAAATTCTGTAGAACTTTTTAATAAGGGTTTGTTAACCCAACTCAGACTTGATGCCAATAAGAAGCACTTTGTAGAATATATTTCTGACTTCATACAAATTCTAGCTAACTTTGTGTCTGGCATTCAAAGCCATTTATGGGGCTTTTTGAGTTACTGACATTTTTAGGCTTTTGGATGTTGTGGATACAACACTGAAAGTACTGATTTACTTTTTAACTTTCTGAGGTATGTTTTAATAAAAAGAAAGTGAAAAACATCGGCTAACTTTGAACATAAAAGAAATGTTGGTCTCATTAAGTCAACAGTAATGCTCTCCATAACTTCAAAGGAGACCATGATTTCATCCAACATATCTAAAACAGTTCCATAAAACACACAATGAAAGTCACTTCACAATATTGGCAGGCAGAGTATGCATTTTGAATGCATCTCAGGGAAGAAAAGGCATAAGCATTCTGACTTATTTACTAATTCATGCCAGCTAAAAATTAAAAGAGCAGAGGATTTTTTTTGAGAGACACAGTGTTACAACTCTGGGAGTATTAAGTGTGCATTGTCTTCCTTTCAAATGAGACTTAAAATCTATGCTGCAAAATGACAATTATGTTATTCTGAGTAGTCCCATATTCTCTGATTATGAAATATGGTGTGTGATTTCTCCATTGATAAGTGTAAGTGCTTTAAAATGTATACTTTAGCTTAATCTGAAAGTGGAATAAAAGACTTGAAAGTAATAATTTCAAGGCTGCAGAAAAAAAAGGTAGAAATTTGTATATTATAAAGAACCAATGAAGAAAACTCACCAGAAGCTAATATTTTCTATCATTGACTGATGGTATCACACTTTCCTCATTGTCAAAACCAGCTTTATAATAATGTAGGAATAGTTTGAGAGGATTAATTGAATTCATCGTGTTCCTGACCTTCTGGAACAAAATTTTACAGCTCTGCTCATGTGTCTGAAGATCTTAATTGCATATAAACAATTTCCTTCTCATGAAAAAAGGTTTCCAAACCTCTGGTGAATTATAGAAATCTTTATCTGATAATATTTTCTGCTCTGAAAACTGCTAGGTATTTGGGCATAACTTGTTTTCAGTTGAGTCCTTATATTGGTAATTGCTTCCAACCTCCCCTTCTCATAGAGAAAGAGATCCAACACTTCCACATTTTTACCATAACACCAGAGGACTCATCTGCTTATGAAAAGCTGTATTATTTTTTACTTACAGAATATGTCTGATAAGAGATTTTTAGTAAAAGGGGTATGGAACAAGGATATGATGCATCATCCTCTTGAACCTTCTGAAAACTAAAAAGAAGTGTTGTAAATAGTGATCAGAGATTTTGTGGCCATGGCTTTGTTAGCTGAGATCTGTTCTTCAGTCCAAACAGTGTGCTGACCAACCTGTTATTACTGTGTTCTCCGCAGGTATGTCAGCACATGCTGGTTCTGTCCCTGCATCTCATTTGTGTATAGCCTGGATTTCCATGTGTAATCTCTCTATCTAGCTCTAGTTCATTTATAACTGGGAGAAATTTTCAGGAATTTGGTTTCTCTTTCTCAGCTGTTAGGTATCACAGTCAATCTGAGCCATGCTGTCTGCTTACATGAGTACTGCTAGACTGTTTCACCAGAAGCCGAGCAGATTAATTTAAACCGTTGCTAAATCACGAAGTATGGTTTAAGCCAACATGTTTGTCTTCACATGGGAAAGAATGAGAAGTGCCAAGATTCAGGTATCACATCACAGATGGTGAAAGTCAAGAGCAGGGTCCACATTCTTTCTTCTGTTGTGTTACTTCTTTCTCACTCAGCTCAACTCCTACTAAGCATCAGTGTTTGATGTTCAGGTGATTCCCAGGGCACTTCTAGGACAGATTAAACATCACTGCAATTAAGTGTGTAGATACAGTTCTTTTAAGGCTTTTTGATATTTTACAATAAAAATACAAAAAGGTGCTGACATATATATATATGCCCCAATGGCATTAAAAGCTAACAAGTCTCCAGAATAGAGCATAAGGAAACCAAAAGACAAGAGTACCTAATGAATGGTGTATTCAATTTTTCACTTGAGAAGAGGATCAAAGAATACCGTATATTCTCAAAGTCACATATACTTTATCATTTGAGGCTAAAATGAATTTTCTGATCTTTACAATAATATGTTCAAGAATACTGCAGAAAATGGTGGTGGTACTTCCATATGTTGTGCTTTGACATGCAAAAATTCTTTGTAATTCTGTAGTAACTCTCTTTATCCTGTGGTTTAGAGAGCTGAGAACTGCCATGGGATAAGCCTGCAGCATTCTGCAAAATCAGTATTTGATGCAGCAGTTACTCACTTGAACTGCAGCTTTTTCCAGGTTCTTTTCATACATGGGGTCCTAGTTTCTGCCTGGTATCCAATAATGCTACTACTGCTAATAGATAGGCAGTGTCTGGCTGTATATTCACAAGAAACAATGGCTTAGCTCAGGATGACTGTGGTGTTTCTTATGCCCTCATATTAATGTTGCTTTCTCTCCTAGATGTTTCTGAATCCACTGCAAAAGACAGCTCACCTGCTTACACCACATTTGTACTACTGTAGTTCAAATACTTATGTGTCAAAGTGCATTAGTCTTGGTTTGGGATACTTTGGGATATTATTGGGATAATATTCTGTTATTTTTTTTTGCAGCCACAGATGCTCAGTGAGTGGTTGAGTCTTACAGAAAGTATATAGTCCTTTCTAAGGTGAAATGACATAGTAACCTCTGAGATATAGTAACAGAAGGGCAGAATAATGTACACATGTCTCAGGATAAACAATTTCCACTCCTGTCTCAGCTCATGTTTCTAGATTAGAACTGCCTCACACACTGAATACATGAGAACTTGGACCACTGTTTTTCAGGTGCATCTGACAATATGGCTCAGACTATTTGGACTTGATGAGTACCTTAGCATATTTGCTGTTCTGTCTGAATCTGAGCAACTCCCATAGTTCTGAAATTCAGGATATATTGTCTTTCTGTTTGAAAAAGTATGTTTGTTTTGGGGTATTTTTTGTTTGGTTTGGATTGTTTGTTTGTTTATTAGAAAGCATAAGCTATGCTCCATCTCAGCACTGTCAAATTTTAGTAATATTCAAAATAATCCCATATGGATAACATAATGAAATAATGTGATGCCTAATGGGAGCTCAAACACATACTTAAATGTAGTTTTGCATTTTAAGATTCTTCATTTTGTTCTTGCGAGGTTTCAAAATGTGGTTTGAATATATTTGAGAGTGTGAAAAATAAGAGATTACACAATTTTTTTGTTTACTATGCAGCTCCCTCCATACACACACATTCAATTAGTAAGAACACTAAATATTTTCTACTGCTCCTGTTTTGCAATGCAGGCTTTGCCTGCTTTCTGTTTGCTGCTTACAAGATAATGACATCTGCTGGAAGAGGTCACTAGTAAAAAGGTGTTAGCAACTGAGAGAGAAGTTGAAATCCAATCTGGATAAACGTATGTTTGAATTTTTACCAGTTATCACCTAAACGTGTATATACAGCAGACAAATAAGTAGGTGAAAACAGTATAAAGAAGTACCACCTAAAACGTCTTTTAAAAATGGTATTTAAAATTGTAAGACACACAAAAAGTTTGTTCTGAATTCAAAATGCAGTTATATTGATTTGAATTGCTTGGGAACAGAGTTGATCAGGAAAAGGTGGTTTCTGTCATGTGAGATATCTTGGGTTCAACACAGTACCGCTTAACCCAAGGCGGGCCTCAGTGGAGTTTGCATGTATTCCCTTGAATTTCGCTCAGATATGGAGCAGGCTGTTTCTACATTAGCAAGCAATTTTGGGCACTAGGTTTAATCAGTAGTTTTATACTGTTAGGACTGAGGCCTTTCCCATCTCCATCAAACAATTTGTCTGCTTACCAGACCAAATGTCTTTGGCACAAAAAGTGGTTTGAAGGCTCTCTGAAAGGAAAATACACTGTGCTCACCAGCTGGTGATGGAGCCCATGGCCCTGACGTGAAGGCTTCCCAGGGTGCTGCTGGAGTAGGACTTCTGGTTTAGTTTCCCCCAAAAGAGTCACAGGATCGCAAAATCACCTTGTGAAGCAAATGAGCAAGTGATAAATGGAGATGATCAAGGTATTTACACAAACAGAAGTTTTAACTTCAAAACTCACTGCTGTTCTTAACCATGTAGCTAATATAAGCTTTAGAAACTGTCAGGACAGCATACAGTTTACTTGGAGTGATTGTAAAATACCAGTATCTTACAGGTTTATAGGAAATTTAATAACTGGTTTTAGATCAGTTCAGAAGAAAAAGAAAGCTGAAATATTTTACAAATTCTGTATGGATTATACAGAGCCATTTTCTGCCCATACCTGGGTCTTTTCTAGAGACAGGATCCTTTTTACCTTGGGGAAAGAGGTGCATACGCTCCCGGAAAAGAAACGAGAAAAGTTTGCCCAAATAAGTCTCTGTAGCTAGAGAGCAAAAGCTGTCTCCAAGGCTACTGAACTTTTCTGACTTCATGCTGTCAGTCAAAATTAAGATAGTTTCATGTTAAAGCTTTGAAAAATTCAGCAATACACAAACAAGATGGGATCCATATTTAACAAAAGAGTACATTTAATAGCAGAGCTTGAGATAAAACATTAGATGTCAAAAATACACAGCAGAACAATAAACACCACAGTGATACAGGAAATAGTATAATGAACAGAATAAACACTGTACTAGCAGTTGAAGAGTAGTAAACACTACTGAGATATTAATCAAGAAGGAATGTGGTTTATGGCTGGATTTGCCTTGAGACAGAGTAAGATATAAACCAATTTACGTAATATATTTTTGTTTCTAATATTTTCATAACCACCATATATTTAATAAAGCAATTAAAGACTGCCTTTTTGATGTGATAAAAACTAAGAACCAAAGACCCATCACTAATAGTTCATCTTAGTGGTAATACTTACCATTATTTAGACGTGAAACCTGAATTATTATTGAAAGCAAATACAGAAACAAGGTTTCAGAGCTCTTGGGTTTTTCTTTCATTGCTGTCATTTTCACTGCATATTCTGTGGCAGTGAAACAGCTGATGAATTAAGACTCACAGAATCAGATAATCTCTAATGTTCCTTAGAACATCTTTTTCCTTATGAAACTATGTAAAGGATACATTTAATTTCCCGTTGTTCTTCTATGTAGACTTCAGATTCTTTGATGCCCTGGTCTTGGAGGGATTTAACTGGCTGGAAAACTAGATGCTTTGAGTCTGCACTTCCTTTTCTATTCCTTATCAGTCATTTACAGAAGCTTTTTCCCCAAGGATTTGTTTTTACTCAGGGAGAAACGTACACCCCTAAAAAACAAAACAAAACAACCCCAAAACCCCACAAAGCCCAAACCAAACAACAAAACAGGACTTTTTCCCCCTTACAGAATTCAGGGACAGGAAGTCTCTGAAACAATGCTTAAATAATATCGACCTTCAGCAGCACACAGCTGGCTGTGTTTAAAAAGCTGCAGGAAATGAATCAGCATCTAACTAAAGCTAACCAAAGGCCAGAGGATGGAAAGTCTCTCCACAGTGAAAGGTATCACTAAGAAGGTCAGGTAGCAAATGATTCTATAAACTGGCCTTCATCCTTTTACTTGAGGAAACACCTAAAATATTTTTAAGCCACCTACAGATGCCAAAAAAGCCTTTGTGAGCAACTGGTCTAAATATATTGCAGAAATAAAGCCATTATCTAAAGGAGTTGCTGGTGTGAGACGACAGTTGTGCTGATTTTACATACCAAACAGAGAAGGAAGCACAGAAAATTAACACCAGTTAGAGCCAAGGAAACACTGTTTAAAATAAGCAATCCAGATTTTACATATGTAATTTTTAAATGACACAGATGGACACTCAACCTCCAGTCTAGAGGATTAGACTTCAAAACACAGGACATAACTTTCATCAGAGCTGATCCTCCCTTTCCTAACTGGGAAGCAAAGATGTCAAATAGAGAATTCCATGTTTGTGACTTTTGTTCATGGCTGCTTATAAACTTCAAAAGTTAGTAAAAGAAATAGCCAGCACTAGAGACAAGGAGTCTTGTCTCTTTTAAATTTTGAGAAAGTCACCTTAAATTCATGGCTGTTTGTATGATAAAAATAAACATGCCAGCACATATTTGGAACCCCATATGACTATTTTCTTCCCAAGAAGACAGTATGTTCAGAGGAGTATAATATTTGACAGTCGTTAGCAAGCAGAGAAGTCCATTTTTTCTTTACCAGTAATATCCTTTCGCCTCATTATAAAACAAGAGTTGTCATACCAAAACCAAAGACTTGTCAACAGAGTGGGGAAAATCATGTTTAATTACTGCATGGATAAGGCTTCAGGATGATAAGAAATGGGGAAGTGTAATAATTTAAAGAATTACAGGCAATTCTTCAATTAAATCTTGTATTTTTAGTTGTTAAATTTATGTGTGTTTCTATATTAAGAACAATCAAAAGATTCATTGGTAAGTGGATGCACAGGATAGGTTCTTTCTAAGTATTTCCATTGTTATTACCATGTATACTGCAGCCCTGAAGCAAGTTCTGAAATAAGTACACTTCATTTCTGAACTTCAGCAAAGTATTAAGGGTCAGTCAGAAGCAAAAGTCATTAATCAGAAAAAAAAAAATACTCAAAATTGATTAAAAGTCTGATGTATAAACTATTACCATTTAATATATAATTTTGGCTACTGGAAATGTTGCCTCTGTGCTTCAGCAGATCCTTAGATGCTTTGATAAGCATCTAAGGATACATGCAATATACGATAAAAAGAGTATTAATATGAAGTTATAGAAAGGCATAAGCAGTTGAAAGATACTGATTTTAAAATGTTTTTACTGATAAGAGTGTGTTTATTAAGGATAATGTCGTTTTATCTTTTCTCTTTCAGGCATAATTTATTCCGATTACTGAAATACTTTGCAAACTGAAGAACTAAAAATTAGTACTAATTAATAATAGTGCATTTACAGCAGCAGTACAAAATTGCCAATAGTGTCTCAATATCAACATCCATATTTTATTATGTTCCATTAGTATTTTATCTTACTCCTTGCACTGTTCCTCCTTCAGAGAAGTCTATAGCATAAAGTAAATGGGACACATTAATATGCCATTTCCACCTGAGCCAGTGCAACTGCACTATAGATAGCCATGGCTGGGTGCATTTTCACTAGTAGCTTCTAGGCATAATTTAATCCTTTTTAATAATTTTATAGATATAACCTTTTACTCAACTGCTCACTCTGTTACATTAATTATTAGTAAGTGAAAATATAATTTAAACATGAGTCAGTAATCTACGATTTTTTTTTAACATATCCTTCTTAGGGAGCCCTACATAATAACAATAGTAAGATTTCTACAATACTTTGGGGTATGGCTTAGCAAGAAATATTACAATGTGAACAAAGGACAAACACTAAGCAGGATATAGGGAGGAGTAGGATCTAATTAGTTTTCCAAGTACTGCATTTGGCATGGAACCTTGAGAAAAGATGCTCATATTAAGACAATCCATTAAGAAAAAAGTGATACATCAAAGTCCTCAAGACTTTAACAACAGACTATTTTTAACATCTGAATTAACATGTGTCTAAAATTCAGTTCTTACAGTGCTGAGATATCCTGGCTACATACAGCATACAGAAGCATAGTCTTCCTTCAGATCGGGAGGGTTTTTTACCACAGTGATGGCTGCGTCTGTCCTTCCCCCATAATCATTTTCCCCTGCTTTCATTCAGGAGCCTGAACCTTTAAGTTCTACAAAACTGAGGAACTTGAGACCTGTGGTGACTGTTTCTAGGCTTTGTGCTGCTTGTTGTATTTTCCTTTCTATTAGCTGCTAGCTTTTGGCTTTTCTATTTATTAATTTTGTTTTCATTTCTTATTCCAGGACATCTGACTTTTTTATGAGTTTAAAACATGTTACTTCATTTTCCAGAGCACAAATGAATTGAAGATGATATTAGTGAAGGACAGTATTTTTAAACATAGCCTGGAAGTTTGGATATTGAGTTGAGAGTATGTCTAAAGAGATACCTATACCTGATATTTTTCATAGGCATTTATCCAATTCAGTTCAAAGATACTAGGAACTGGTAGGTAGTTGAACATAAATCCCATTTTTGAAATAGACATGAAAAATTAGAGAAAACTACTAAAAATCTTTTGCCATTTTATTTGAAGGGGTACTGAGCACCCGCAGTTCCCGTACTTTTACTGATTTCAAATCAGTAAATGTATTCCATCTAATTAGTGTTTCATGGCAAAGACATGAGACCTTTGAGAGTGATAAGAATCCACGTATCTTCCCAGGGAAAATATTCATCCCATTCTCCATGAGAAGAAGGAATGAAATCTAGCTTTCTACTTCCCAGCCTCCAGGCACCAAGATCTTAAAAATGAGGTGTTGCTGCCTTCTTTATTGTGCATATATTAATAGAATTAGATGTGTAAAATCAAGTCAGGCTAAGTCAAGCTGTAAGAAAACTTACAGAATAAAATCCTTTGGGGAGCTTGGTCAGAGAAGCAGTAATTTCTGGATCTGAGCTGGGTTTACAGGAATTAAAACATTATGGCTCAAAACTGCCTAAAAGTGCTGATGGGAATCTAGCATCCAGGTCCTGATTTTAGGACATCTGTGGATATCCTGTTTTAGACCATCTAACAACAGCTGTGATACTGTGGACTTTTTTATTAGCTGAGTGGGACTATGAGGAATCATGACTTAGTCATGTATAAATGAGTTCTCCCTGTATCCTTGTTTCTTTGAAATTCTTAAGCTTAGAGCAGAAATCACCAAGGTGCTGCTAAAATTGAATGTGTTTACTGAACATTCACTTGGAAAGTATATTATAAAGATTAGATAATACAACTGATCATTTAAAAAGGTGAGTGGCGATACTCTGTGGATATAGAGTAGTTTATAGAAAGGATAATGAAAAGAATCTTCTTTGGTGGGTGAATATCTTCTTTGTATTTTTTCTGAACATAGTAAATGGAAAATAGCTGCACACCTGCTACCTCTGCTCACACCTCAGCTGTGCTTGCCTTGGGATCAGGAATAGGGTTTTTCTCCTGTTAGAGAAAATAATACTGCTTGGAAAGATGGGGGTGGTGGGCGGATGGACAGACAGATGGATGGATGGTGAGAACTACTGCATTCTACTGCAGGAAGGAGAGAGTCAAGATTAATTTGAATTTACTAATTCAGCACGTTTAGTGAGAAGCAAGTCCTCTTGCTGGAAAAATGCTACTTGAGTGCTTAGAGCCAAAATTGAAACTCAGATAAGAAGCACTAGAGGCTTTGTCCCTGGAATTGCAAGTATCAAGTTGTGGACATTTTTATACTCCTTAATTTGTGATTGCATCAGTCTGTTGACTTAAATCTACTTAACCTGTTAATTATCTATTTCATGTTTTTTTAACTAGTTCTATTTCCTCTTTAAGGTAAAGTTTATGGCTGTGATAGGTGACTGAATATCTTCATTAAAAGTTAGTCTCTATTACCACTATTACTACTATTATCTAGTTTCATTCACTAGATAGATTATTTTCTTTCTGTGCGTGCATTTTTAAGGTACTTTACAAATTGTAATTACTCTTCTTAACACTCCTTCAAGGGAGATAAAAATACAGAGAAATGGATGTATTTACAGTAAGTGTTTCAAGGCCAGGAGTAGAACCTGTGCATTTCTGGCTCTTGGGAGCAGAATGCACCACCTATTAATCAACTGAATGAAAATTTGACTGTAAAACAAATCATAAAGAAATATGTACTTCATGTCCAGCTGAAGAACATGATCATATGATAGGATGCTGAGATGTTTGTAATGCTGACAAGTCACAAGTCAAAATGGATCATATCTTCAACAATACATACAACATTCACAGTCACAGAATCACAGAATCCCAAGGGTTGGAAGGGACCTCAAAAGATCATCTAGTACAACTCTCCTGCATGAGCAGAGTAACCTAGAGTACATCACACAGGAACTTGTCCAGGCGGGCCTTGAATATCTACAACGTAGGAGACTCCACAACCCCCCTGGGCAACCTGTTCCAGTGCTCTGTCACTCTCACAGTAAAGAAGTTCTTCCTGATGTTTACATGGAACCTCCTATGTTCCAGTTTACATCCATTGCCCCTTGTCCTACCACTGGATATCACTGAAAAAATTCTAGCTCCATCATCCTGACACCCACCCTTTACATATTTGTAAACACTGATGAGGTCACCCCTCAGTCTCCTCCAAGCTAAAGAGACCCAGCTCCTTCAGCCTCTCCTCATAAGGAAGGTGTTCCACTCCCTTCATCATCTTTGTGGCTCTGCGCTGGACTCTTTCAAGCAATTCCCTGTCCTTCTTGAACTGAGTGGCCCAGAACTGGATGCAATATTCCAGATGCAGCCTCATCAAGGCAGTGTAGATGGCATTGCTGCAGTGTTTTAAACTACTTAAATTTCAATCCAAATTGTAATTGCCATTTTAGTTTATATTTTGGATTTGGAGCTGCTAAGGCAAGTTCTAACACTGCTAGATATAAGATACCTTAAAAACATACTCCTGCTTTTAATGAAAGCATTGTACAGAGGTTAAGAGCTAACAGCAGCACTTCCTGATTTGAATAAATGTTTGCATTCTTTGGTTGTGTGGCATGAAGGTGCAGTGCTTTTTGCTGATGACAGGGAAGGTGCTCAAGTGACTTGCTAGGTAAGTGAGCTCTTGTGAGCAATCAGTACTTGCTCATACACTCAAAAATAGGGTCATTTAAGTATCATCCAATTCATATGTCATTCATAGTTTTGATCTTAAGACTACAGTCAGCCTGGTAAACAATGCAGCTTCAGGCATGGGGACAATGACATTTACTGAGTGGTGTTCTAAGATCCCTGGTAAAATGGTCTCCATTGATAGCTTGTTAAAAAAGTAAGTCTCATCTTCAGCTCTTCCAAGTTTCAAAGCCAGCTTTAGCATGCACAGGGCAGCTTGTTAGGCTCTGATCAATAAGGGACCAGTCTGGTCTGTATGCAGTACTTGAGATTTGGGGGCTAAACAATCATATGTTGAACCCTGCTGAATCCAGGAAAGTACGTTATCAATAAAAAAACACAGTTCTGATCAAAGCTGGGTAAAGGCGGAAGCTTCCCAGGTATGTAATCACAAGCAGATTTTAGTGTAAGCACTATGCACCCTTTGGGGAAATAAAGTATCTTGAGCTTAGCTGGTAAATGTGTGTCTGGACTGTACTATGTTGAACAGTGGATTTGAAGATCTCTTAGTTCACATCACATCTCTTCTATATCTAAACACTGTACAGATTGTGACAAGTGCTCTTCAGGAAAGAACTGATTCTGAAAGTTACAAATGTTGACTGCATTGTAGTAAAAATGTGAATAGTTTCCCCCCCCCCCCCCCCGCTTTGCTTAATCATGTGTCACTTCCAGACATTCCTACTGCAATTTCACTGAACCTGAACAATAGTATTACTTGCATAGACTTGAGAGTTTTACCTGGGCAAGTGGGCTTTATATAATTTAATTAGATTTTTCAGTGTATTTTTTCAAGTTTCCAAGTGATACACATGGCAATGTTATGTACAAAACCTTTGAATCTCTGTAAGCAGTGATTCCTAAGGGAGAGATTATTGTCTTGAAAGACAAAATTCTATTTTTTCTGTAGAGTTCTTTTACACTGTCTATAACTACAAGAACTCTGTACTATGAGAAATTAAATAAAACTTGTGTTCACAGTAACTAGCCTGACATTATCTTCCACTGATGGAGTTTAAGAGATACCACTTCGCCACATGACCCCTAATTGCACTGAAACTTAATGCTCTGTTTTAAACAGACTGGTTTAGTAAAATAAGTAGCTACTAAGTACCTCTCATCATCTCTCTATTTTAACTACACCTCAAGGTTGAATGACAGCTCATATTGATATGTGCCTTAATATTCTAGAAAAAAAAATCAGATGCAGTCTGTGTAAAGGACAGCCTTTCATGACCTTTATTACCCTTGATAAAGGCCATCAAAGGATGCTTTTTATTGGATGGTCCTTGAGTTTGGCATATATATCAAGGAAAAAAAAAAGTGCAGTGTGTGAAGCAAGATATTTGTCTGCATCTTTGGGAACAAGAAAAAAAGTGCAAAAAATTAAAAATACAGCATCTCTGCAAATTAGCAAATAAATCAGAACCAATAATGAATTCTGACTTTTTTTTAAATAGGGTGTTTTCTCTGAATAGCGCAGTATTTTGTAAAGGTATTTATTTAAAATTGTCACTTTTCACACAGGCACATACCATATTTCTGCACTAGCATTGAATAAGCATTCAGCAACCTTTATGTGATATTTTCATTCCAAATTAAACAAATGTACACTTTAGTATTCAGTAAGAATTTACGATGTGTGATCTGTTCTGTCATTTCTTTTTCTACATCAAGCTGTGGTGCTATAGCATGGGTCCCTAAAACCTCTGAAGTACTGATAAGAAGTTAAATTAATTTTAATTTCCTTTGATTTCATTAGGATTACTTACAAAAGGACCTGTTCACATTATGGAAAGGGATCACTGTATGCTCCTCTAAAAGGGTCTTAGCAATTTCAAGGATCTTGTTCTACATTATTACAGGGTAACACTTGTACCTACTTTGAAATTAAGGCACCTAAACATTACCTGTGTTTTACTTGATTACAGATTTCAATTTTTTTTTCAAGGAAGCTCATCTTTCATCTGACCAAGAAAAGGAGGGCTTCAATATGTTATCACTATTTCATGTTTAGTGTATTTTTTAATTGTCCAATGGCCATATATTTTAATGAGTTAACATGAAAAAGCAGAAAACCTATCTGTGGAAGAGGTGTGTGGTTTTGTTGGCAGTCCACATCCATCTCAAAGTAAGTGATCTTGCCAGAGCTTCAGAAGAAAAAGCAATAAGTTTTTGGTATTTTCCATGTCTTTGTGCTTTTCCATAAGCTTTTAATTTCTGCGCTATGCAACTTCCTTACATCTCCTATCCTTCCTCACAATTTCTAACTTTGCTCACCTGTTAGTGGCTCCCTGCTCAGAAGCTTTCTGTCCTCTGTTTCACGCCTTCAGTCCCCTGTAACTACTCTATGTGATGTTGACACAATGCTGTTAATGTACTAAAATAGCACTTACAGGTCGAAGTTAGCAATCAGAAACCCCTTTTTGCAAGCTACTGAACCTGCACAAAACAAAACAAAACAAAAACAACAAAGCCAACCAACAAAACAAAAAACAAAACCAAAACAACCCCAGCTCCTAACATCTAACTTAATTTAGGATCTAACACAAACAGACAAGATGTAAACAAGCAAATGAGATCGGTCATTCGCCGGGGTGAGTAACTCCAGAGAGGAGCCTTCAGCACCGGAGCGAGGGGAAACCGCGCGCCCAGGTGCCTCAGCTCTCAGGGAGCCTCAAATCCTCGCCAGGCCGCGCCCAGGATCAAGCAGCTCCGCTGAGGAGAGCCGGGACTCACAGAGGGCGGTGCCAGGAGGGACGGCTCCGCACTGAGCGGGTAAAACCCCTGGCGAGGCAGTTAGTTTCTGGCAGCGTTCACCTTAGGGTTAGGGCTTGCCCCGGGCTTGCTGGTTTTTCTGCACCGGCCGTGGCAGCGTCGGCATCGGACAGAGCCGACGGCAGGGGAGGATGCAGCCCAGAGCTCGAAGTGTAGAAAATGCCTCCAGTGGTCTCTTGAGGCGACGGTGCACAATGGACAGGGCTGCACTCAGTGCGCCGTGGTGGAGGGCCTCCTGAGCTGTGAGACACTGTCCATAGGCTAAGAGATGTCAGGGAAGTTGAGAGGAAGTTGGTCCCCTTGCTCCAGGCCCAAACAGCGCAAACAGGGGCCTCAAGCGTGTACAGGGAAGCAGGAGGGTGTTAATGCAGGAAGCTGGGAGCTAGTAACAATCTCCCCCTCCCAAATAAATAAGAAAACCAAACACCCCCCCCCCCCCCAAAAAAAAAAAAAACCAAACAAAAAAAACCCACAAACTCAAAAAAAAACCATAAAAAAACAAAAGAAGAAGAGGACAATTAAAAGCAAAGGGCTTCTGCCAAGATTTTATGTCCCCACCCAGAACTGTTTCTGCCACTCTGCAGGGAGCTAGAGAAGAAAGCCACCAAATGAGCAATCAGCTAATGCGCCAGATTAGGTGGGGAACATTACTGTGGGGATCTGCTACAGACTGCCCAATCAGGAGGACTCTTTGGGTGAAGCACTCTGTAGACAGGAAAATTCAAACTGACCATCAGCGGCCATTCCCAGTCACTTGCTGAGGGAAGTAGCTTGAGAGAGGACGCCTGTAACAGTGGAGCGGAGCGGGGGGAGATCAGCATCCAGGAGCCTCACCTCAGACTGACAAGAGCCACTGAGGAGGAAGCCTCAAATCCTCGACAGGACTTGCCCAGGAGCCGGCAGCTCAGCTCGCGCGAGGAGGTGACTCACCGGGGCCGGAGACAGGAGGAGTGACACCAACTGTGAGTGGTTAAAAACCTACCCAGGGAGCGCGGCAAACAGAGCGGGCAAACAGAGCGGGTCGAGGCAGTTTGCGCTGCGCGGGCAGGCAAGCGGGATGGTGAGCACTCGCCGTATGACCAGGGTCCGGTCTGGGAGCTCTGCCCTGGCTGCCCCGGTGGTGGCCAGCATAGGCACCCAGACAGAGCTGGTAAGAGGGGAGGCTGCGGTGCAGAGCTCGGAGTGTGGTGAGTGCCTGCACTGGTCTGGTGAGGGAAAGGTGCAGAATGGGCAGGGCTGTGCTCGCTGCTCCCTGATGGAGGTCTTCCTCCAGCAGGTGGCTGAGCTATGGGATGCTGTCAGTAAGCTGCAAGATGTCAGGGAAACTGAGAGGAAGCAGGACTGCTTTCTCCAGGCCCAAACAGCACAGGGGCCTCAAGCTTCCCCTGTAATTCATGGAGGAAAGAAGGAGGCTGTTGACCAGGGAAGCTGGGAATTAGTAACAAAAAAAAAAAACCAACAAAAGAAGGAAGAGAGCAATTAAAAGCAAGGGGCTTCCTGCTAAATCTGCTGTACACACCCAGAACCGCTTTGCTGTCCTGCAGGGGGCTGATGAGGAAATGCACTTGCATCAGAAACAGTCGGCTAGTGCACTGGTACAGAAGATCTCTACTGGTGCCGCCAGGAAAAAGCGATGGGTTGTAGTAGTAGGGGACTCTGCCTTGAAAGGGACAGAAGCGCTCATCTGTCAGCCTGACCCGGTCGCAAGGGAGGTGTGTTGCCTACCTGGGCACGGATCAGGGATGTTGTGGAGAGGTTGCCTGCTCTAGTAAGTCCCACGGACTATTACCCGCTTCTAGTGATACATGTGGGTGGTAGGGATATAGATAGTAGTAGCCTGAGGAGTATAAAGAAGGACTACAGAGCTCTGGGAGAGGTGGTCAGGGGTTCTGGAGCTCAGATAGTCTTTTCGACAATTCTCCAAGGCACAGGGGAGGACCTTCCAAAGGCAAGGAGGATTGGACAGGTTAATAAATGGTTAAAAGGGTGGAGTCATAGTCAAGGGTGTCTTGAACATGGGGCCCACATTTGTAGGCCAGGCCTACTGGGGGCTAGTGGAACTGCTCTGATAAAGAAAGGGAAGAGTGGTTTTGCTGGGAGGCTTGCCAGATTTGTCAAGGATGCTTTAAACTAGTTGTGCTGGGGGAGGGGAGCATCATTCCATCCCAGCACACCCAGTCAGTTGCCAGCACCTATAATAAATACTCTGAGCAATGTAGTGATATCCTAGGCGCTCCAGCCAATGAGCCACCTTCATTTGGAGCTCAGATCAGATGCCTCTGTACAAATGCCCATAGCATGGGGAATAAACAAGAGGAATTAGAGATGTGGGCACATCTATGGGGCTATGATATAATAGGCATCACAGAAACATGGTGGGATGGCTCCTTTGACTGGAGTGTTGGAATGGAAGGTTACAGGCTTTTTAGAAAAGACAGGCACGGTAGGAGGGGAGGGAGAGTTGCCCTTTATGTTAGGGATAGGCTGGAGAGGATGGAACTCTCTCTGGGGACAAGTGATCAGTTAACAGAAAGTTTGTGGGTCAGGGTTAAGGGGAAATCGGTGATGGGACACATTACTGTGGGGATATGTTACAGACTGCCTGATCAAGAGGAACGTGTGGATGAAGAACTCTACAGACAAATAGGAAAAGCCTCACACTCGCAGGTCCTTGTTCTCGTGGGGGACTTCAACCACCCTGACATCTGTTGGGGCGATGGTACGGCCCGGCACAAGCAATCCAGGAGGTTTCTCGATTGTGTGGAAGACAACTTCCTTCTGCAAGCAATAGAGGAGCCGACGAGGAGAGGTGCCCTGCTTGACCTTATGCTCACCAACAGGGAAGGGCTCATTGGAAATGTGACTCTCCAAGGAAGTCTTGGATGCAGTGATCACGAGATGGTCGAATTCGAGGTCCTCAAGACCGCGAGAAGAGTGTGCAGCAAGCTCACTGCCCTGGACTTCAAGAGAGCAGACTTTGGGCTCTTCAGGAACCTGCTTAGCAAGGTTCCATGGGATATAGCCTTAGGGGGCAGGCGGGCCCAAGACTCTTGGTTAATATTCAAGGATCACCTGCTACAAGCTCAGGAGTGTTGCATCCCAACTAGAAGGAAGTGCAGCAGGAGGGCCAGGAGACCTCCTTGGATGGATAAGGAGCTGCTGAGAAAAATTCACAGGAAAAAAGAGGCTTATAAAAGGTGGAAGCAGGGACAGGTGGCCTCGGATGAATACAGGGATGTTGTCCGGGTAGTTAGGGACCAAGTTAGGAAGGCTAAGGCCCAATTGGACCTAAACTTGGCAAGGGATGTTAAAGATAATAGGAAGGGATTTTATAGGTATGTAGCGGCTAAAAAACAGACTAAGGACAATGTAGGCCCCCTCCGTAAACTTTCGGGAGAACTGGCTACACAGGACTTGGAGAAGGCTGAGGTTCTGAATGGCTTCTTTGCCTCAGTCTTCACTGGCAAAGGCTCTGACCGCAGCACCCAAGTCTTGGAAGGTGGACGCAGGGACTGTGAAAACCTAGACCTTGAGCCTGCTGTACAAGAGGATCCTCTTCAAGACCATCTTAAGAACCTGAATGTGCACAAGTCCATGGGCCCTGATGAAATCCATCCGCTGGTCCTGAAGGAGCTGGCGAATGAAGTTGCAAAGCCACTGGCCATCATATTTGAAAAATCATGGCAGAGAAGTGAAATATAATCCCCATTTTCAAGAAGGGGAAAATGGATGACCCAGGGAATTACAGACCAGTCAGTCTCACCTCTGTGCCTGGCAAAATCTGGGAGCAGATTCTCTTGGAAGGCATGCTAGGGCACATGAAGTACAACAAGGTGCTTGGTGACAGCCAGCATGGCTTTACTAGGGGAAAATCCTGCCTGACCAATTTGGTGGCCTTCTATGACGGGGCTACAAAAGTGATGGACAGGGGTGGAGCAGTTGACCTCATCTACCTGGACTTGTGCAAAGTGTTCGACACTGTCCCACATGACATCCTTGTCTCTAAATTGGAATGTCATCAATTTGATAGGTGGACCACTCGGTGGATAAAGAACTGGCTGGATGGTCGCACTCAAAGAGTTGTGGTCAACGGTTCAATGTCCGGCTGGAGATCAGTAACGAGTGGTGTCCCTAAGGGATCAGTGTTGGGACCGGTCTTGTTTAATATCTTTGTCGCTGACATGGACAATGGAATTGAGTGTGCCCTCAGCAAGTTTGCCAATGACGTCAAGCTGTGTGGTTCGGTTGATACACTAGAGGGAAGGAATGCCATTCAGAGGGACCTTGACATGCTTGTGAGGTGGACTGATGCCAACCTCATGAAGTTTAACTATGACAAGTACAAGGTCCTACACCTGGGTCGGAGCAATCTGAGGCACAGCTACAGGTTGGGCAAAAAGGAAATTCATGGTAGTCCTGCGGAGAAGTACTTGGGGGTGTTAGTCAATGAGAAAATGAACATGAGCCAGCAGTGTGCACTCACAGCCCAGAAAGCCAGCCGTATCCTGGGCTGCATCAAAAGGAGCATGACCAGCAGGTCAAAGGAAGTGATTCTGCCCCTCTACTCTGCTCTCATGAGACCTCATTGGAGTATTGTGTGCAGTTCTGGTGTCCTCAACATAGAAAGGACATGGTACTGTTGGAACAAGGCCAGAGGAGGGCCACGAGGATGATCAGGGGACTGGAGCACCTCCCATATGAAGATAGGCTGAGAAAGTTGGGGCTGTTCAGCCTGGAGAAGAGAAGGCTGCGTGGGGACCTCATTGCAGCCTTCCAGTATCTGAAGGGGACCTACAGGGATGCTGGTGAAGGACTGTTCATTAGGGACTGTAGTGATAGGACAAGGGGTAACGGGTTGAAACTTAAACTGCAGAGGTTTAGACTGGATATAAGGAAGAAATTCTTTACTGTTAGCGTGGTGAGGTGATGGAGTGGGTTGCCCAGGGAGGTTGTGAATGCTCCATCCCTGGCAGTGTTCAAGACCAGGTTGGATGAAGCCTTGGGTGATATGGTTTAGTGTGAGGTGTCCCTGCCCATGGCAGGGGGGTTGGAACTAGATGATCTTAAGGTCCTTTCCAACCCTAATTGTTGTGTGATTCTATGACAGGAGCAGTTTCATGCTCACAGGCCCTTGTCTTCATAGGTGATTTTGACCATCCTGGTACCTGTTGGAGGGACAGTACAGCATGGTATAAACGATCTAGGAGGTTCCTCAATTGTGTGGAAGACAACTTCTGCAAGTAATAGAGGAGCTGACAAGAGGTGCCCTGCTTGACCTCATGCTCACCAACAGTGAAGGGTTGGTTGGAAATGTGATGCTTCAGGGCAGCCTTGGCTGTAGTGATCATGAGATGGTTGAATTCAAGATCCTCAGGACAATGAGAAGAGTGTGCAGTTAGCTCACTGTCCTGGACTTCAAGAGAGCAGACTTTGGGGTCTTCAGGAAATGCTTAGTAAGGTTCCATGTGATATAGCCCTAGGGAGCAAGGGGCCTGAGATTGCTAGTTGATATTCAAGGATCATCTGCTACAAGCTCAGGGCTGTTGCATCCCGACTAGAAGGAAATGGGCAAGAAGATCAAGGAGGCTTCCATTGATGTATTAGGAGCTGCTGAGAAGACTTACAGTTAAAAAAGAAGCTTATAGAAGGTGGAACTGAGGACAGGCAGCCTGGGAAGACTACAAGGACATTGTCCAGGAAGCTAGGGATGAGGTCAGGAAAGCTATGGGCTAGTTAGAATTGAGCCTGGCCAGGGATATGAAAGATAACAGGAAGGGCTTTTATAGGTATAAAACAAAACAAACAGACAAGCTATGGATAATGTGGGCCCTCTCTGGAAGCTATCAGGAGAACTGGCCACCCTGGATTTGGAGAAGGCTGAGGTTCTCAATGACTTCTTTGCCTCAGTCTTCACTGGCAAATGCTCTGACCATGCTGCCAAAGTCTTGGAAGGCAGAAGCTGGGACTGTGAGAATGAAGACTTTAGGGCCATTGTAGGAGAGGATCTGGTTCAAGACCATCAGGAGCCTGAAATCCTGTCTGACCAATTTGGTGACCTTCTGTGATGGGGCCACAGAACTGATGGATAAAGGCAGAGCAGTTGACATATTTACCTGGACTTGCGCAAAGTGTATGTCACTGTCCCACACAACGTCCTTGTCTCTAAACTGGAGAGATATAAATTTGATGGATGGACCACTCAGTGGATAAAGAATTGGCTGGATGGTCGCACTCAAAGAGTTGTGGTCAACGACTCAATGTCCAATTGGAGACTAGTAGTGAGTGGTGTCCCTCAGGGGTCGGTGTTGGGACTGATCGTTTTCAACATCTTTGTTGGTGACATGGTTGAGTGCACCCTCAGCAAGTTTGCCAAAGACTGAGTTATGTGGTTTAGTTGATATGCTGGAGGGAAGGAATGCCATCCAGAGGGACCTTGGCACACTTGTGATGTGGGCCAATGCCAACCTCATGAAATTCAATCAAGCCAAGTTCAAGGTCCTCCACCTGCACCTGAGTCAGGTCAATCCCAGAGAAGTGATTCAGAGCAGCCCTGCTGAGAAGGACTTGAGGGTGTTGATTGATGAGAAAATGAACATGAGCTGACTTCTGTGTGAGCTCACAGCCCAGAAAGCCAAATGTATCTTAGACTGCATCAAAAGAAGCATGAGCAACAGGTCAAGGGAGGTGATCCTGCCCCTCTGTTCTTGTGAAACCCACTTGGTATACTGTGTGCAGTTCTGGTGTTTTCAAGAAGGACATGAACTTTTGGAACAAGTCCAGAGGAGGGCCACAAGGATGATCAGGGGACTGGAGCACCTCCTGTATGAAGACAGGCTGAGAAAGTTGGGGCTGTTCAGCCTGGAGAAGAGAAGGCTGCGTGGAGACCTTATAGCAGCCTTCCAACATCTAAAAGGGCCCTACAATGATGCTGGGGAGGAACTCTTCATCAGGGACTGTAGTGATAGGACAACAGTTAACAGATCCAAACTTAAACAGGGGAAGTTTAGGTTTAGAGAAGTTGTTTACTGTGAGGGTGGTGAGGCACTATAATGGGTTGCCCAAGGAAGTTGTGAATGCTCCATCCCTGGCTGTGTTCAAGGCCAGGTTGGACAGAGTCTTGGTTGACATGGTCTAGGATGTGGCGTCCTTGCCCATTGCAGGGAGTTTGGAACTTGATGATCTCAAGGTCCTTTCCAACCATAGCTATTCTATGATTCTATGAGCGGGACAAAATGGCAGTGAAATTATAATTTTTTGCCTATAATGCAAAAGTTCTCTTATACCCTAACTTGTGAATATATATGTGATCTACACACGTTGTGGGTATCTGGTTTTCTTACTGTGACCTATATAATTGACTTGTTTTGTCTAAAAAGCAAGGAAGTAATTTTGGATTGCATTTTATATTGCATCTGCTGTGAGCAGTATGAGCATGCCATGAAAGAGTTGTTGAGAAGTCATTTGATTAAAATTCTCACTCAAAGTGGAGCTGCTGGCAGGGATAAAATGGTAAACCATGTCTTTATCTGGTGAATCTGGATAACCTCCACACTCTGTCTGGACTAAGAAACTGTAGTGAGTCCAGAACAGCATTACCAAAATGGTCAGGAGCCTAAGACAATGTTCTTTTAGGAATGGTAGAGGGAGCTGAGCATGTTAGTGAAGAGGGACAATCTAACATACTCTAGGTGCTTGAAGTGGAGTTACAAATATGACAGTATCAGACTCCTCTTAGTAGTGGCAGGTGGTGTAACACCAGGCAGCATTTTTAGGGAGGTTCAGTTTAGGAAGTTGTTTCATTATTGCGAAGTTGATGAAGAACATGACTCAGAAAATTGTGCAAGTTTAATTGTATTAGTGTAATAATAATTTTTTTTAAATTAGTTTTGTTTATTTGTCTGGTCTTACCACTGTATGCTGATTCTCTGCAATGAAAACTCAGATTTCATTGGTGGAATCCCAGCCTGGGTCCATTTTTCAGCCTGGAGGGTGAGGGACACAACCCAGTATTCTAAGGAACAGTCCTGGTCTTTCATATCTCTTGAGCAGTGTCTAGGCATTGGTGAGAGAATGTAAAGTGACATGGGCTGAAACCATGTAAAGGAGTATGGGTGTGTTCTCAAGCTCATGACCATCTCTGGTGAATATATTACTATATATTACTATAGGTAAGACCTCAGTGTTTTAGAACTGTATTCTGAGACACAGTAGTAAGTGTTGGGGCCTAAATTAATTTCTGCTCTTTTGAAAAATTCAAATTAACTTTCTGATGAAGAGCTTTACTCCTGCAAGCATAGTGAATACATCTGAATGCCTTTACAAGTGTTGCAAAAATAATAAAAGGCATCTTCAAATTATCTTCAAATTTTTACATCCAGTTCCATTAATACAAATCGTATTTCCCCCATAAAATATTGCATTTGTTTTTAGAAAGCAGGTTAAACAATTTCCTTGAGATTGGAGAAAGACAACACCACTTGCATTTGCAATACCATTTTCACATAGTGGCTCTTCAGGTTACTGCTATATAAAGAGTTATAGAACTGTCTGGGCAGCACTGTTCCTGTTTCTGGTGAATGGTAATTAACCTTCAGGTTATGAACTCATACAAATTATATTAAGGTTAGTGTTGTCCAAATAAAATACCAAAGCAATTTAAAGTTTCAGGGAAGAGGATCCAGGTTGTTCATTGTGGAGAAAAATATATTCTATTCCACTTTCAAAGCTGCTGCATTATAATCTGGTTTAAACTTCATCAGTTTCTTTGTTCATATACAGGGACAGAGTATATTAAGGTGTGACAAAGGCAGGAGAGTAAGTGTGGGGTTTTTGCATGTATATTAGACTGGACTCATCTGTGTACTGTTACACTGATGCATTCTTTCACAGGGGAAATGATAAATCATCATGTATGCATAGACTAATGCATCAGTAGCATTTACAGATTTGAGGTGGGACTGGCTCTGTGCAGAGAAGCTCATGCAGATTTTTCCCTGCAATGTGATCACTGATGCTACTGACAATATACACTGAACTTTCAAAGCAAGAATAGAGGATCATAAATGTATGGACCAAATCACAGCACAGTATATACAGCACTATGTATGTTGTACTATAAGGGCTTAAGGTAGCCCTACAGAGTTTTGGGATACAGTGATAGTCACCAATTTATCTCTAAATAACTGTACAGTAACAAATTCAATCAGTAGTATGATTAGCTGGGTTGTTACAATAGCAAATCCAGTAATTCACCAATACTGGGCTAAAATTAGTATCTGGGCATGCAAAGGCTTTCGTAATTATGGTTATCAAGAAGGTGGACAGAAAGCATTGCTTTTTCTCCAGACAATAAGCAGGTTGGACCAGCTTATGGGCTCGGGAAATGCCAGGCCCCCTGACTGGACTCTCCTTTTTTGTGGTTGATTGGCAGAAGCAGTGTGTGGACTTGTTAACCAGTCCTCACATCCCTCTGCTTTCCTTCTGTGCCGTTCTGTCCTTGGTGTGAAAGGGCAGGAAATGTGTGAAAAAATGCTAGCCCCACGTGTACTGTGTGAGACATTTTAAGAATTATTACACATTCTAAGCTATTTCTTCAGTAAGTTTTAAAAAAATTATGTAGCACAAGTTTTTTTGTAATTGTGATACATGCATTTAAAATTTTTCTTAAACTGTCTCAGTCTGAACTTCTAATATTAAACATACCATAGGAATGAGAACTTTATTCTTTTATTAAATACATAAATTTTGAAAAAAAGAGCATTCTTAGTTCTTTTGTTGGGTCAACCCATCATTTATTGGATACAGTAAAATGTCACTTATGGTTGTTTTAGAACATTTTTACTCAAAGATGGATGGATTATTTTTATCGTTTTTGATATATTTTTTAATGTATTTTATTCCTGATACCGTATAGACACAGCATAGTGAGGCCAAGTATTCTGCAAATCACTTTTAATATACAGATCCCAGTCCCAAAATCTTACACCTAAAAAAGAGGAGGAACAGAAGGGAAGAGAGGAAGGGAAGCCACAGAATATGAAGAGTTCTTTGGTCTGTGAGAAAATGAGCATGAGCTGGCAGTGTGCGCTCACAACCCAGAAAGCCAAACATATCCTGGGCTGCATCAAAAGGAGCGTGACCTGCAGGTCAAAGGAGGTGATCCTGCCCCTCTACTCTGCTCTCGTGAGACCTCACTTGGAGTATTGTGTGCAGTTCTGGTGTCCTCAACATAAAAAGGACATGGTACTGTTGGAACAAGGCCAGAGGAGGGCCACAAGGTTGATCAGGGGACTGGAGCACCTCCCATATGGAGACAGGCTGAGAAAGTTGGGGCTATTCAGCCTGGAGAAGAGAAGGCGCCATGGAGACCCTCATAGCAGCCTTCCAGTATCTGAAGAGGGCTTATAACGATGCTGGGGAGGGACTATTCATTAGGAATTGTAGTAATAGGACAAAGAGTAACGGGTTAAAACTTAAACAGGGGAAGTTTAGACTGGATCTAAGGAAGAAGTTCTTTACTGTAAAGGTGGTGAGGCACTGGAATGGGTTACCCAGGCAAGTTGTGAATGCTCCATCTCTGGCAGTGTTCAAGGCCAGGTTGGATGAAGCCTTGGGTGACATGGTTTAGTGTGAGGTGTCCCTGCCCATGGCAGGTTGATTGGAACTAGATGATCTTAAGGTCCTTTCCAACCCTAACTCTTCTATGATTCTGTGATTTTATATGGGGCCTTCAGTGGAACAGGCACAGAAACAGGGAGAATTGTGCCCTGTGTGCTAGTTTTCCCTGTTGAAACAAAGCTGATGTATCCTGGTACTGCTGAGGTCATCTTTGTTCTCTTCCTTCTCTCTCCTCTTAGGTTCACATTTCCATTTTTTTTTTACATTTTCTTCTGTTTTTCATCTTTGAGAACTTTACACTCCTCTCCTGTCTTCTCTCCATTTTCTCTCCTCTGCTGCACACTCAAGTCTAATTTGTTTACAGTCATCCAGAGAAAAACTGTTCAACTCAGCGAGGCATTATCCAGAGACCACTAAGCTCCCACAGACAATGTCAGCTCCAGAACTGCAAAATCTAGACATTTGAGCGCAGTTTTGCACCTGGAATAGTACAGGGATGGAGAGGATTGATTAACCTGAAAGCAGTGCTACATTAAAGCTGCCATTTTGGTTTTGGGAACTGGGTTATTGGTGCTGTGTGGTGGTGCACTGTGACATCTAATGTGGTACATTGCTCAAAGCACTCTCATGATTCTTGTTCGCTTGCAGCAGAGAGTCATGAAGATATGTCCCACGGTATTTAAATAATTAACAAACTTTGGCCACAAAAGATGTCCAGTGAACTTGCTGAATGGAATTAGATTTTTGAAGGGAGTTATAGTGGAAAACAAGTATCACTAGTTTTATATTCCCACACTTAAATCCATGAAGTAAATTTTATTGTGCTCAGTATATTTCACAGGTAATAAGAGTATCAGTGCATGTGTTGTATTGAAGAAGCCTAGAAGTGTACCTAGTAGATCAGCAGAGGAATTCTGAAGTACAGGGGAAGGACAGAGAATTAGTTACTTTCTGAAGAGAGTAACAGAATTCCAGATGACACCTAGAAAGTAAAAGTCCATTTTGCAGTTGTTTGAGCTTATTCTACAGTGTTTCTGTGGATTGCAAATCAGCTTCCCTGCTTCACCTGTCTGTATCTGTCCTTTTGCATGCATCCTTAATGGTAAAATGGAATAAATAGGCCTTGTTGCTGTTCTATGAAGGGAATTAGTGTTTCTCTCTTTGGAAGTCTTGCCACTGGTTTACACTAAGTGCAAAATCAGATAAGAAATTAAGAGTTACTCTTTCCTAGGCTTTTCTTTTCCCCTCTCCCTTCACTAGGCTAGGGCTGTTAAGTATTTATTTCAAACACAGAAGGTTGGTGAAAAGCATAAGTTAGGTTGGAAAGACTGAAGCCTGTTAAGAGAGAAGTATCTGTGAATCCCTGTTAATTCAAGAGGGAACTCAATCTTTAGAGGACTTTTCATACTAAAAACGATTGAAAGAGGGGTTTGCCTGGATGCTCTGTTACGTGGTCCATCTTTAGAGCTCAGAAAAGAGGTTTAAATTCGGACTGAAAAATCAGTACATTGTTGCAAATACCAGGTAGATATGTAAGTACTAATCATTTGCTAAATCCTACCATGGTTCAGTGGAACTATCGCATCTCATAGGCTCAGTTAAGGTGCCCTCATATAATCAAGAAGCTAGATTGCATTTCTTTGCTGGTAAGAGACATGCAGAAAAAAATATGTTAGAGAAAATGAAGACTTTCGGACTGGTTTTGCACCTCATAAAATTGAGAGACGAGAGCAGGAAAGCAGCTACAGTCAAGTCACCATTAAGTACCGGCTGGACAATGAGCTTATTTCTGTGTTTCCTGTGGAAGTATCCTGAAGGTTTTCTGTCCCCACTGCTAGCTCCTTTTTCCTACTTATTTATAGTCAGTGAAAGTGTAGTTGCTGTAAAGGTACCAAAGGTTAGTGTTAGCCTGAAGATTTGTCTTCAGGCATGTTAAATTAAGAGTATTACTGCCCTGTCATGAGGAAGGGTGTCTGCCTCTCCACAGTTAAAGCAAATAGACACTGTTGGTAGCAGAATGTGAAACTAAAGACAGCCTTGTTTCTCACAGCCTAATCAGTACCTATGGGTGACATCCCTGGCAATACCACTGCAGGTTAAGTAGTTTTAATGGTACCTTTTCCTTGGTTTCTGTTGTGAGTTTTTTTGTTCTCTGTGAGTTTACCTTCTGCATAAGACTTCAAAATTTTGCCAAACAACTTCTTTTATTTTATCCTTTAGCCATTTGTTTTGAGTCATTCAGGCACAGATCACTTTACATGCATGCTGCCATATGGATTTCTTTTTTCTTTTTTTTTCCCCATAAAAATAAGGGTTTGCTCAGTGTAATCAGGATTTCCATAAATAGTGTGAAACTTATGTACATAAGGGTTTAGGTAACTGACTTTTGGCTGTTATTTCTTAAACTTACTTGGCACCAGATTTGACTCATTAAAATATTTTAGAGGTAATTTAGTATTCACTCTCCAAAACCACCCAGGTAACGAGCAGTCCTTTGTTCAAATACCAAATAGCTGTGTGGCTCATTTCTTTTGTTCACTCTTCAGGGTTGCTGCCAGATAACTGCCCATGTGTAACTTTCTTCCACATGTATTTACTGAGTGGCAGCACCACTCTCCTCACATGAAGAATGAAATGGCTGCACTAAGAAATGGAGTGTGGCACATCATTGCCCACTACTGTGGCGACTAATACTGCTCTGAACAGGGCAATGCTGTGAAGATGCACCAGTTAAATTCCAGGTAGAGCCTGGCTGTATTAGCCTGATACTGCGTTCAGGCCAGTGAGTTTGCTAGAGTTGACTACATTGGATTTGTGAGGTCAGGAACAGACCTGCTCAGCTTTCGGTGGATGGTACACGTTACATGCATGTTTGGATATGTTACTAATATGTACACAAACCTGCCAGGCCACATCTCTCTGTGGTGTGCTGCCATGCAATACCTTAAGACAGAATGAGATGCATCTGTTCAAAGGGATTTAATCTAAGTACAATACTGCATGGGAAAACCGTTCCTAACTGAGAATCAAGATACATGTACAGTGTTCTAAGGCAGAACATAAGGCCAACCATATCCATAATCCTGAATTGCAAACATTGTTCCATCAGAATGAGTAAAGCAGTCTTCATCTTCAGGTAAAGATACTTGTTCCTGCCTCTGTGTCTCTATATTATGCCTGTGCTAAGAAAATGTAAGGGTATTTTTAAATATGAACTTGGTCATGTTATAGTAACTGTTTGAAATATGACTCTTTGGAATAAATATACTGAACAGAGTAGGCTTACAAAGGGCTAGATTTTTAATGATCTTAAGGTACTTTCCAACCCTAACTATTCTATGATTCTGTGATTGATTTAATTGAATTTCTTGTGAGTCTTTTGGTTGTCTTTAATCGCAGTTGAATGAGGCCAAATATGGAAAGTTAGGAAATAAGTTAGAAAAAGCTGAGCATACTTTTTTTTCTGTTTTTTTTTTTGATTGGTTGTTTTTTTTTTACTTCTGTTCTAGCTTTCCAAGTTTTATCACCTGTAGCTTTAGAAATATATATCTAGTGTCCTATTATTCTTTCCAAGTTCTTACTTCTTTCATTGTGCTCACTGAGCATTCCCCTGTGTCCTGGTTTGAGCAGTAGCAGTCATTTTTTCTCCTTCTTGGTAGCTGGTGCAGTGCTGTGTTTTGACTTTCGGGCTGAGAACGGTTGCTGATAGCAAATATGTTTTGAATTACTGCTCAAATGTTTGGTTTGTCCAAGGCCTTTTCTGAGCTCATGCTCTGCCAGGGAGGAGGGGAAGCCGCGAGGAAGGAGAGACAGGACACCTGACCCAGGCTAGCCAAAGAGCTATTCCATACCATAGCATGTCATACCCAGGATGTAACGGGGAGAGAGACCCGGAAGGGCTGGAGCTCTGGGAGGATGGGAGGAGGTATTGGTTGGTGCTTCATCGGGCAGGGTGGGGTGAGTTATGGGTCGGTGGCTGGTGAGGTGTTGTATTGTCTCCACTTGTTATTGGCTTTATCATTATTATTAGTAGTAGTAGTAGCAGTAGTGATTTGTGTTACGCCTTAGTTATTAAACTGTTCTTATCTCAACCCATGGGGGATACATTCTTTGTATTCTCCTTCCTAACTCTCCGGGAGTCAGGGGAGCAAGGTGGGGGGAGTGAGTGAATGAGCTGTGCGGACTTGGTTTAAACCACGACACCCTGACATACAGCTGCTGTGGTTCTCAGACCAGAAGGAAGCACAAAAAATCCTTCTCTAATTTTTTTTTCCAAATCAGTGAAAATTTTTAAAAAGGAAAAAAAAAAGGAAGACCTGAGGAACTACAGGCTAGTCAGTCTCACTTCAGTGCATGGCAAGATCATGGATCGAATCCTCCTGGAAAGTATTCTAAGGCACATGAAAAATGAGTTGGTGATTGGTGATAGCCAAGATGGATTCACTATAGGCAAATCATGGCTGACAAATTTGTTGGCCTTCTACTACAGGGTTACAATCTGGGAGGATAAGGGAAGAGTGACTGATGTAATCTAACTGGACTTATGCAAAACATTTGACTCTGTTCCACCTGATATCCTTGTCTCTAAAATGGAGAGGCATGAATTGGATAGATGGACCAATTCGAGAAGGAATTAGCTGATGGTTGCACTCAAAAGAGTTGCAGTCAACGGCTTGATGTCCAAGAGGAGATCAGTGACAAGTGGTATTCCTCAGGGATCTGTATTGGGATCAGCATTGTTTAACATCTTTGCTGGTGACAGGGACAGTGGGATTGAGTGCGCCCTCAGCAAGTGTGCCAGTGACACCAAGCTGTGTAAGGCTTCTGATAAAATTTGCCACCAGTTAATTCCACAGTTCATGCCCCCCAACTGCCTTTAAAGGGGGCTCAGAAACAGCATGAGTGTGCACAGCTGACCATAGGCCTCTGTATTTTCCTGTTTTGAAATGCCAGAAAATTCAGCTTTACATGTCAAAATAAATTAGGCCAATGGAAAGAAAGAAGACATTAAAACAATCACTGATTGTTATACTAATAACTTTAGGTATCTTTCCTGTTAAGAGGACGATTCTGGTTTAACTGCAAAATGGGGAGAGAGGATTTGCTCTTCATGTCAACCAAAAGTCTATTGCTTTAATTCCTCAGTGCTGGCTTTTTTTTTGGCCTTCAGCATCAGTCACAGTGTTTACCAGTCAAAGTCCCAAGCCATACAGCAAATATCAATTCAAGAGCTACTTAATCTGTGGAAAAGTAACTGAGACTGTCTTTGTATTTGACTGAAGCACTGTGGGGAACCAAGAACTGGATTGACAAATTAGACAAAAGATATTACTAATCCTATTCACTGTATACTGTTAAATATGTATGAAGAGGATTTATAACCAGTTCCTGAAGAGTTACTTTATCATCGGTTTCATTTGTAAAGAAAAAAAGTCTAACTATATTGCAGCACACTTTCTCTGCATTTTGCTTTCTGAGTTTGCTTACCTGTAACCTGTCTTCTGTTGATAAAGGAACACTTGCTGGGGATTTGCTGAGGAGTAGTTTATTGATCCTTCAGTGTCCTAGTAGGGCTCTCATAGTAACTTTTACTATTACTGTTTTCAAGTTTTATTCAGTTGCTCAAATGCCATCTTATTCATATGATCTTGAAATAAAGGAGCTTTTAGCTCAGGACTGTTAAATAAGCACAGGCAAAACTAAAACTTTTGTTGTTACATGGTTTGATCAATACTGAGGTGTTGTAAGTATTCTGCAGTCCTTGCTCTGGCAAGACAGCCATTGACATCATTCAGAGCTGCTTGAAAAAGAACTAAAAAATATTGTGTGGTCCAAAGCCCATTGAAGATAACAGAGATCTTTTTTGTTCTTATTTTGAGGATTTGGTCCATGCTTTGCATTTTATAAACACACAAAGAGAAATGCATGTTTCTACAGATTAACCTAAGGGACTTAAAACCCAAGTCTCATTTAGAGTCAGTGGAACCTAGATTTCAGGATATGTTTGAGCCTTTAATATGTGATCTCACTATTCAATTCCAGCTGAAATGCATAGAACTGCTTTTAACATTACATATTCCAGCAGAATTTAAATTGGTACCTGCCAAAAAGTTCAGCCAGATGAATTAAAGTCATTAATGCAAAAACATTTTTCGTAAAGCGTGACTTTTTTCCTTCTCCAGATCAATCATGAAACCAGAAATAGTGTAGTTCCTAGCAAGCAACCTGCACTTGCTTCAACTCAAAGAAAATTAGTTATGTGCATTGTTGCCAAAACTGTCCACTGTTTTGCTTACTTCTTCGAGGCATTTCTCTGAAAACCAGCACTTGTATTTCAAGTTCAGATTTCTTTGGAGCTGCTCTTTTCTTTCGAGGGAGCATCTCTCTTTGAAAAGTGAATGAATATGGGTTGTCTTGATGCTACTGTGAGTCATCAACTCAAGAAGTGAAAAGCATGCTCTCATTTTGTCTCATGAAGACTTTAGGTGAGGCTTATGTAAGCATGGTATGCCATCCCTTCATTATGAAATATTGAAAGGTTTTGTCCAACCAGTATACACACACTTAGTTCTCTCATTGCTGTCTCCAAGGCATGTGATAACATTTGCAGTTTCTTTTGTTTTCCAATAATATTTTCATTTCAAAGTTTTTGATAATTTTTCTCTCTTCCTTTTCTCTTGTGAGTTTTCCCTCCTTGCCCCAGTGCATTTCTTTTTTAGATAGTCTAGCTGAATTAAGTGAAGAATTAAACTATATAATACAGCCCTATTATAGGCAGAACAAAATGAAGATGATCTGATCAGATAAATCGCTGAAGGTTAATAGCTTTTTTAAAATCAATCTTCCCTACAAAGGAAAAGGGTAAATGGCTTAGTGGATGAAGCCTTGGCCTCTCACCTTTCTGACCATAGTTCAAGTCTAAACTGTGAGGGTCCCGAGTTACATGCTTTATTGGGCTGAGATCAGTCTCTAGTGGGCAGGAGTCTGTATTACAAGATTCATGGGTGTATTTTTCCATACAGGCAGTAGCAGCACATGAGGCAGATATAGACCACTCTATCATTTCCCTAAGCAGTGAGTCTGGTGAACCAAAGTTAGTGTCACTGAGCAAAGCATGAGGACATTCCATCCTTCAGCCCTCTGCACTGCATCTGCCCTGTGCACTGATAATGGGGACAGGCCTCTAGGGCACCTTCCAGCCCTTTGTCAGCAGTAACTATAAGGTCTACATTTAAAAAACAAAAATGAGGTGACTTTTTTCATAATAATTAACAGATTACTAGGGAGCTTTAATAATTATAACTGATCACTTTTCATATCAAGTTCGGGCAAAGAAATAATTTATCTCAGCTGTTATTCATAAGGAAGGAAAAATTTCAGAGAACAAAATAATTGAAGTGTCAATTAGGAAGTTTAAGTAAAAGTGGGGAAATTAAAAAACCCCAACATTTCTAGCATAATTTATTAGCATGTTAATCAAGTTTTAATCAGATATTAGTCTGATAATTTATGTATTCCCATCAGTCATGTGCATGAAATGACTATTAAGTAAGCTTCTTTCTGATTTAGTTTTAATAATGTTTTAATAGAAAAGCACACTGCATTCTGAGCAGCAAAATGAACAACCCAAACTATATACTGAATAAACATACAAGACACACACACAAAAAAGCTTTCAGTTAAGGAAGCTGTTGTAAGAGTGATTTTTGTAAGCAAAGATATGTTCCTTTGGGACTCAACTAAAAGCAAAATTTCTTAATCTTATGGGAAATTTTATTTTCTAAGGCAAAACAAAGTAGGAAAAGCTTGTTATTTAAATGTGAGTGTTTTGGTTTACCTATTTGGCCTTTGCAGCAAGATACAAAGAGTCTTGTGTGAAAGTATTCAGCTGTGTGTCTCTATAGTGAATGTTGTCTGTAAGCTTAAAATCAGGTATCTAAAATGTGTATTCTTGCCAATGAAAACACTGGACATGCTTGTAGTGATTAATAATTAATGTACAACTATAGCTTGAAAGTAATGTGTATTCTAAGACTTAGGAATTGAGTATATGTTAAAATGCGCATACATTCATGACACTAACATACTCATCCCAGTGATTTTTAATGATTATTGCTTACTGTTAATTTGAAACACCTGCAAGTTCCTTTGTTTTGATCAAAGCACTTTTTCCTCCCTTGAGACTGATGGATGGCTTTGTAATTTGTGAGGTAATATGTTAAAGGTCAGGAGCTAATATGTCCTATAGAACTTGGTTGTCTTCTTGCCTTCATTTCCCAAACGGGTGAAGGGAATAGCTTTATTTGAACACTAAATGTACGTGTGCTTCCGTTTATGCACGTATTTGTGTGTGTGTATCTCAGTGTGTATACATACATCCAAATGCACAGAGTCACCTTTAAGACAATTTTATGCAATGCTTCTTTTTGTCACGATCTATCCCTGTCTGAATCAAGTATTATTATTATCCTTTTTAAAATTAAACTACCCACAAAACATGCATTTACTTTCAGCTATAGAAAATGCTAATAATGCTTTTAGAATGGTCTTTAAAAAGTCTAATTATATCATTTAAAAACGGAGAGACCAAAGGGCAAGCTAAATTCTCCTAACATAAATCAGACTTTTTTATTTCAATGACTTTAAAAACCTCAAATGCAGTAATTTTAATAGCAATGAAAGAATGAATAAGTCATAACTCCGCCTGATCACATAACTGTCTATAACTGTTATTAAATGCTCCAAAATAAGTGAACTCATTATGTTTCTGCACTGCTTTTAGCTAATCTAAGATTCTGCTCACTTAATCATGCAGAAAAGGTTTTAGCACAGTTTTAGACCCTCAGCAAGGTCACTTCAATGCCTTTTTTTTCCTGTTCTGCACTGATCATTTAAGAACAGCACTTTGACCCGAAACTGATGATCTCTCATATAAGCTTGAATGCTTAACCCCAAAAGGGCTGTGTTTCAGATGTACATTTGCACAGCCTATTGTCATATTTGCTGCAAACTGAGCCAGACTCCCTTTTAAAGGAAGGAGGAAATGCCAATCAGAATTTGTAGATGTCATGCACATGACGAAAGTACATTTTATGATACCTTAGGAGACCAAAGCAGTGATTTTTGAAACACATGCTCCTGCTATGAACTCTTTAATTGGCTCTAATTAACTGTAAAGGTATGGCAATTAAATGCTGGGTTTTTACTATACATTTCAGTCAGACAATATGTATATATCCTGCATGTAGAATTTTCTTAGATATCTAGTTAATTTAGTCATGATAACCCATTTAGACAACTCTTGCCTACAGTAATGCATCCAAAAGCTAGGGAACAATATTGTCCATTCTTCTCTTGACATGTCTGTGCTACAAAAAAAAGTGCTTTTTAATGTCAGTAAAGTGTCTTCAGAATTCAGTAGAGGCCAAGTCCTACACCACTGTAGCTAATGGAAAAACTTTTATTGATTCAGCAGCAGCAGGCTTGAGCTTTGAATCACAAATGAAGGCTGTAATTCTCAAACACTAGTGCACGTGCTGAACTTTACTCATCTGGTTTGTGCTGTTGGTATCAACAGGATGACTTCACCTGAGTAAAATGAGAAAAACTTCATCCTACAGACATTTATTTCCTGATGTGTACTTTCCTTTCTCTCCTCATCTGCACACACAGTCAGAGGGAGGCATTGCACAGCCGTAACACGTATGCAGAGTGGTTACCAGGCCTGTTATAAAGGTAATAGTCATATAGCACCCCTCTGTTCTCTACACATGGTGAACAAAGGTGTTCTTAATGGTGCTATAAGGCTGTTAAAAAAATACTGCCTTTTTTCTTCTTTTTTCTTTTTTATACTTTAAAGGGAGAATGTGTTTGGCATGGATGAGAAATCATTCACATATTCCCCCCTCTTCCCCCTCCCCCCCCCCCTTCTGAGGCTTAGCTATGCAAAAGCAAAATTTTGTTTTATTACAGTTAATTGCAAACAAGCATGAAAATAAAATAAATCCCAAAGAGGGCATACAACCAGCTCTCCATGGCCCAGTGCAGCTTTTCTAGCTGTCATGGAAAAGCTACAGCTGTGCTTACCTACTATGAAGAGCCAAGCACTGGTCCCTCACATTTTTGTGGGAAATGAAATTATCTTCCTTTCTACAGGTATAAAATATACTTTGCGATTGTATAATTTCTGGCCATTCAATGCCGCCTGGGGTTAGAGTCATAAAATCTAGATTGTAGATCTATTATAGTTCTTCCCCAGAGAGAGTGTTGATGGGAAGAAACCCTCCCTGCCCCCCACCCTGGGATGGGGAAGGGGAGCAGTATGCAAAGGCATTACACTTCATGGCAGTGCGTTTGTTCCTCAGACTACTTGAAGAATAGCAAGGGTGTGTAAAATGGTGTCATCACTCCCTCAGATTGTGGGATGATGGTTTACAAAGGAGGTATGCTTTTCAGCTGTACGGAAAGATAGTTTCCCTGTACTGCCATAAATCTTACAGCTATCACTGCTCCTCTGGGCCTTGCATTGGTCATGTCTGTTAGGGAGCCGCAGCTGATTATTTAGAGTCAGTCTATGGTGTTAAACCATAAACTCCTCAAGTCACAGACTATTCAGTGTTTTTACTGTATCTAAACACCACTGGTCCCAGGCCTACAGGCACTACTGTAATGCACTTGATGTAAAGGCAGTATAGTAATTCACAGTGTCACATCTTAGACCTTTTGATGCTTTTGCAGGTCATTTCCAACCTTATCTATTCTATGATTCTATGATTAAAAAAAAAAAAAGCTTTAGGACTGCAGAGTATAAAAAAAAACAAACAAACACAGAATATGTATTTCTTGTATAAAATTGTACTTTGCATAGTAGAGCATTATTGTATTTTCTGAGAAAGTTTAACTTAAGAATGATATTACTAATATTCCACAACAGATAAGCAAGTTCACAAAAACAAGAAAACCAAAAACCAACCAAAACCAATAAATAATGGAGCAACCTTCCAGCTGGACATAGAAGAACACCAAAATAATACTATATTTTAATACTGTTTACTTGGGAACAATTAGTATTTAATTAAAATGTAAATTTTGATTCATGCTATGTAGATAAATGATTGAGCCTTGAATTGGTGCTCCATTTCTCATTTTATATAAGAAAGTGTACAAATAGAGGTTTGAGGGAGACAAGCTCAAATATGCCTCAAGAAGAGGAAGGAATTTGTCCGGTTCCCACTAGAGAGGTGTTGCAATCAGAGCCCCATCTTTCTGTCTCTCCTCATGTCCATTCAGGATGTTCAGAAAATGTGTTTGGTGAATTGTGTAACCAGGGGTTTGTAGGGCCCTTTGCAGTTGTTGTGCCCTGTTCCCCACTTTGTCTGTGAAATAAGGCCACTGAAGCACTTAAACAAGTCAGATTCATACCGCTCTCTTCTGTGTATGATAAATTATTGTGACACCATGGTACTGCCACTGGGCAGTGCCACAGAATCACTGCTGCAAAGAGAATCCCTTCTGTTTTTCTAAGTCTGTGCTCTCATCTTAACAGGGTTGCTCTTCACTGGGAAAATAAAATCCAGCTGCTTAGCAGCAGGAAAAGTCACATCTTGTACTGAATAAATAAAAGCTAAATATTACTACTAAAATGACAAATAAAGAGATTTTCTACAGGCAAGCACAAAGCAAAATCTTCTAAGCATTTCAGAGTATAAGCAGTATCTGCATCCAAATCAGAGTTGCGTAAATGTGATCCACATTCTTAATTCACTAAATCTTAATCCCAAAATCTGATGATTCTGTATGTGTGTCATGTGGATGTGAGAGGAGGAATTCTACCACATTTCATCTCCATATTTTGTCAGTTGAGTCCATCTGAGATTTAGGAAATGCGTTAGGGCCAGCCAATAAGCAGTTCTGTAAGCAAAGTTACTAAATTCATGTGGTTATGATTTATGAGGACATAACGTTATTTATGCATATTTAGGCAAGTGCTGTGTATTAGCAATCATGTTTATAACCCGCAATGTTTAGCACATATTAGCATATTAGCATAAATTATTATGTATGTGAAATACTGTGAAGTTGTTTTAGAATATTATAAAGTATTTCCTTCTAATAAACACGTTTGCAAATATCCAGACTGGCCAGTTAATTAAAGCAGGGTGAGAGGCATGAATCTGTACTTATTAAAGGCAGTGTGGATGGAACGGCATCAAACTCTGGCAGTTTTTTTCCCCAGAGAATTGACCAACTATAAAAACTGAAACTGATTAAACTGAAAACATCATGGAATAAAAATATCCAGCCATGCAAAATAATCGGTTAGCCACTTGTAACTTTTTTTCTGCTAATTTAATTCATAGTATTGGAGCACCAGCTCTGATAGACTGTAGGATTTTGGAACAGAGGCAATGAAAGTTTTTAAACTGGTACTTTCCAAGTGTATTTTTTAGCAGTAATTCTTTTTATTTACCTTTTCTATCCAAATGTTTTTCACTCTGTGCTGTAGCACAGTGAGTTATGGTTTGAAGGCCTTGTTTGAAATAGCGAGTCTAAAGATGTAAATCCATGCAAATTTCAATTTCTATAAAACACATTGGTTTCACACCTGCCAGCAACATAGAACTTGGACATCCATGTTTGCAAATATTTCAAGTGAATCGTAAGCAAATTTGTGTTGATTCAAGGTTTTTCCATGGGAATCACTAAAACTACATTAAACATGTCTTCACTGTGGTTCACATTTTGTTTTCCTGTAACAGCAAAGCAAGCTCAGGATCTCCTGTATCCAGTGTAATCCTAGCATGAGAATTAAGAAACTGTTCAGAGCTCCTAACAAATGATTAAGTTAAATTATTGTTCATGTTTGTAGTGTTTTTATAATATAGCCATTATAGCCCACTGGTATCCAGAACCTTTTAAATCACATTACAGATAAGACCAATTGAAAAGTGACAGTATACTAAGGAAGGGAAGGAATGGACAGGGATTCTTGCTGTCCAAATTATTTAATTGGATATGCAGAGAAACAGAGAACTGCTAGAGGAAACAAAGGTGGCTGAGAAACACATTGAAGCACATATGGTTAGAATGGAATAGGTATACATGGCTTCCTCTCCAGGTACAGAGATGCACAATTTTAAACACGTACAGTGCATAGTGTATTTGAAAAGTCAGTCAAATGTTCAAGAAAAGACAAAAGGAATGTGCTTTCAGTAGCACCCTGGAGATTGCTAGGTGTGCATTCTACCAGCTTCAGTCAAAGGAAGTGAAGTTTTTAGAGGTATCTGAAGGGAGGAGACATTAATATTTGTACTTACACTGAAAAAAAAAAGAGTAGGCTGTATGTTTAAAAAGCAATTAAAATGTGTTTTTTTCTAGACAGCAATATTTTGATTAATTCCCATTAATTAAGCTAATTTTATCTAAATTATGGATTAATCTATCAACCTCCTACAAATATTTATTTCAAAATCATGCCTATGCACTATGGTAGTGCATTGAAGGAGCATTGTACCTTACTTAGTTAAATTGTACCTTACTTAGTTAAATAACGTGCAGTAATTTTTCCAAAACCTGAAATGAGGAGAAATCTTAATTCTCTCCCTTTGTAATGGTGTGGTTTTGTGCAGAGAGGAGAGGATAGCCAGCTACCCCTTCTTTAGTGTCTCCTTTGGACAGTAGTTACTCTTACACTGTATTCTTGTCTGTCCTGGTCATTCCATCAGCCAAGAATCTGAAAAGGGATTTGAAGATTCCTCCATGACATCATGATACTGTAGCAATTAGAAGCAAGTTTACACTGCTCAGACAGCATAAAACTCCTCAAAAGTTGGCATAGCATCACCTCAAGTTCATTTTTGCACTGAGGATATATTTAACCAATTAGCTTTGAGCTCTTGTAGTACCCCTTTGCCTAAATGCTGCTAGAAGCAGCATCATCAAGATGACCTTCTGCCAGGCAGACCACACAAGAGTGTATCCAGACAACTGTAGTCAGTGTAGCACAGAACATTTTTTTAAATTGCTTTAATTTGTATTTTGGACTGGACTGATATCTGCGTGGCTTTAATTTTGGAGGTATTTGAAGGTCAAATTTACCTCATCTTTTCATGTTTGAGTTACGGCTTTTTGTGTTCTAAAAAGGAGAGATTTCCAGTACCACTTCTGCTCCTGTAGGAAAAAGGATGAGTGGATTCTACCCTTAAGCAACAAGTAATTTATATATAATGAGTACACTGGTGGTAGTTTTAACCCTGGAAAGTAGAGGGGAAATATTTTGGTAGCATGGAGTTAGTATAGGATTCTTTTACCCCCACTCTGAAACAGACGGAGCTGAAGCAGCCGCTTAGCTTCTTCAAGCCATCCTAAATATCATCAACTATCATTAAAACCACTGTCTGATCTTAGTAGACATAAGGAAAATTATGACCTTATCATAGGCCTCTGGCCTATGATGATGTCAAATCCACAGCCTTCTAGAATTTGGGGTGGGCTTTAAAGAAAAAGTTAGCCTAGAGGATTTTCTATGTCCGTTTTCAAGCAGACTGCATTTTCTAGCTTCCAGTCATTTTACTGAGATTCATTTTATTTTTTGTATTACGATAAACCAGATGTTATTCAAGTACTTACAACCACAAGTGCGTGAAGAGACCTAAGATCAATGTAGATTAAACTTTATGTGAAATTTATAAAGTCGGATTGACCAAAAATCCAGGTCCACTAAGTTTTGAGCCTTACTAAGGATCTTCACTGAAATGTCTTTCACATTGTAGATCATAGTGGGTTTTTTTCACTAGTTAAGTGACTGGTGCTCTACAGAGCATTATTATTTTTCATATATATATTATTTTTGTCTACAGAATTAGTGCGACGCAAGAAAAGACTTGTGAGCTTATATGTACGCTGGGGATAGTCCATCAAACAGAAATGCTGGATTTAATGTCTTTTATTGCTTTTGGGGGAGGTGTGGGAGTTTTCCTATCCCACATGATGATCAACTAACCATAAATTCTAAGTATATTAGTAAAGATCTTGACTGATTGTAAAAATATGTTAAGCAGCTTGAATTAATATAGGTGAAAGTATTGTAATTCTCAGCATCTCCTCATCCGTCTGTCCCCAGATTCCTTGATGATTTAACCAGCTGCAGGTGAAAGAATAGTATTATCTCTTCCACCTATTCTTACTTGACTTTCCCACTTTGTCTGAGGATGGCCACTTGAATGAATTGTGATCAAGGGATTTTTGAACAATATTACCAGGCTTTGAAATGAACTCATCTCTATAATTCTTTCTCATGTGGTCTGCAAAAATCTGTAAAGAACATATACTCGTCAGACAAAGGACCTAAATTCATCCTTTGAGACATTTTTATTTACTTCAGTTCTTGCAGTACACCTGCTTATTTAGATTAATTTACCCAGTAGACAGAAGAAGCTATTTACTTCTAAAATGTGTCAATATTTTTATGGATAGAGTGTGATTTCTAAATCAAGCCATTTTCACAGATACAGGGTCTTGTCAAAGGGCTATTTTACTTCACAGCAAACACATGTGTCTTTGCTGTTTTGGTCATTGTGCTACCAGGCTTTAATTTAGGCCCTGCAGTGGAAAGGAGACTTAATCATATTCAGATGAATAAGAGGAACCCCCAAGATATTCCAGGTCAACCAGAATGGCAACGTCATGTCTTTTTGGCAATAGTGGCCCTTTTACGTCTATGTCAAGAAATTTCATACTTACTGTCAGCACAAGTTAAAATATGATCAACAGAAGATTAGTATATTCTACTATGAATAGATCATGCTTTTTAAACATAATTTTACTTCCTTTGTTTTATATCTGGCTGAGTTGTTAAGAGGAAGTGACCAACAGGACATCGCAAAGCCAGTGCTGTGAATCACATTCACAGAACATTATTCTGTGTATACTGTCGAGAGCTCAGCAGTAGCAGTCATTTTTCTCCTTCTTAGTATCTGGTGCAGTGCTGTGTAAGTGGACCAGACTTTCAGCCTGGGAACAGCACTGATAACACCCATGTTTTTAGTTGTTGCTCATTAATGTTAACTCTGACCAAGGACTTTCTGAGTCTTGTGCTCTGCCAGGGAGGAGGGGAGGCCAGGAGGAAGCAGAGACAGGACACCTGACCCAAACTAGCCAAAGAGGTATTCCATACTACAGCACATCATGCCCACTATATAAACTGGGGGCAGTTACCCAGAAGGGTTAGGTCACTGCTCGGGTGAGGCTGGGTATCAGTCAGCAGGTGGTGAGCAGTTGTATTCTCTTCCCTTTTTATTTCCCTTATCATTATTATTATTGGTGATAGCAGCAGTGGTTTTGTGTTATATCTTATGTTACTGGACTGTTCTTATCTCAACCAGTGGGAGCTACATACTTTCGATTCTCCTCCCCATCTCCTTGGTAGTGGGGGGAGGAAAGGGGAGAGTGAGCAAGCGGCTGCATGGTTCTGGGTTGCTGGCTGGGATTAAACCACAACAGCGCCCTGCAGTCAAAACTGCTAACCTAAGGAATAGTTTTTTGACATGTGCTGTGCTTTCAAAGAAAAGGGACTATAAAAAATTCTTATGAGAATTTCTCCTTTTTGCTTTCCTATGAACAGATTTTTAGCAAGGCTTACTTTTTGGCAGATATACGTGACAAAAATTATGCACAGGTATTCCCAGTAATTGGTAGAAACTAATTGTTTATCTATCCATATGTTTTAGCATACAATTCAACTATTTTTATAAACTATTGGGAATGTAAAACCCCAAATACTACAGTAATAGTGAAATTAAAAACAAGGTGCCAAGACTGTTTTTCATTGCTAGCTTAAGGAAGTCCTGGTTTTGGCATGCTTTCTCTTCCCTCCTGTCCCCACCTCACCAGAATTGTCAGCACTGTTTCAGAACACTGTAAGTCGTTCCTTTGGGAGAGACAGTGATCTTTTTGTTAATTTTGAAACTTACCAGGAGTTAAACAATTAATGGATGTACATATTTACCTGCTTATAAGATCAATCCATGTTCTCTAATGAAATGCACTGTAGTTTCATGCAGTGCTTATTCATTATTCTTGTTTTGCAAGATTATCAATAAAATGTGTCCTAAAGTTTAAATAAAAGGTATCCAAAACCAAATCATCAGTGGAAGTGCATTGAAAAAGATATCAGCTTACATTTATGCTAGTGTTAGCAGCAATCCATTCAAACTGGATGCAAATGGCTAGCAAATTAGAGTATTTACAAATGCCTTGGATGCTTTAACGTTCACACTCCTTCTATCTGCCACAGCAAATTTGAACTAGATATTCCAGCTGCTGTCAGATCCAAACCTAAGAATGTCCTTCATCATGAGCACCCCTACCAGGAATCCTTGGCAATATATGCCTATCTTTCCTGTGTGTTCTCTGCCCTGTAGCTTGCAATTAGTTGGTACAGTAGAAAAGGAAAGACTGCAGAATGATAGAGGTGCTGATGCTTTGCCTCGCCTAGTGGAGTATGAGGGTCTTTAGAGGTATGTTGGATGTCAAAAATGGAGACAACCCTACCTTTCTTGAGGAACAAAAAAACTCCAGGAGAGTAGTGTGCATGTTCAGCTTTAGGCATATAATTATGTAACTGACTACAGTGATGACTAACAGCTTGCCTTTCGATGTGCTGAGGTGATGTACTGCAATGACTGAAAATATGTTTTTTGTCCGTCCCACCCTGAACCACCTTCACCTCCACCACATTGCACTTCATGCGGCCGTTCTGATTAAGCAGAATTTTCTTCCTACTTGAAGTAGTCATTATAACAGCTTAAATAATAACATCTAAATTAGGCCTACTGCTGGTTTTTATATTCACAGGATTCTGGTGGTATGAATGACTGCCTTAATAGCTGATACATTTCCTTATAATTGTTTGGGTTCTGAAAGGATCCTTATTTTCAACCAAAACAAATTTGACTTGTACTTTCGTAAACACTCCAACAATTTTGCTACTTTTGACACATATCGTTAGAACTTTTTGCTGTTAGTAAGCTATCATTTAATGAAATATAGGGAAACATACTATAACATTCATCTAAATTAATCTGTCGTGCTTAAATAGGTGTTATTGAAACAAATATTTTTGTGTTTGGAAGAGTTTCCCTCAAGAAAAGCATACATAAAATGGATGCTGTGTGAATAATGAGTGACAGTTTCTTAAAGGTTAATATTTTCTTTAATCTATTTCTGTAACAGGAGAAAAGAAGAAAATACTGTGCTAAGCATAAGGTATGCTTTTGGGATTAGAGAAACAATCTTGGCTAGTATGTATATCTCAGACCACAGGGAAAAATATGCACATCACAAACACATTTTTATTTCATTTAATCAAATATAGAAGTATCTTAAATATTTTTTACTAAAAGGATTGAGGATTCCTTAGATTTTCTGGTTTTTCCTTTTTTCTTTTTTTTTTAAGAAAAGTAAAACTGCCCTTAATGCTGGACTAGACTCTATGATTGTCATGTAAGGTAATGAAACCATTAAATGCACAGTATTAAGAAGAGACGAGATGCAATTAGCCAAGAAATTACTCTGATCTCAGTGACATTTTCAAAAAATCATAATACAATATACATTGCAGGACATGATTGACAGTCTAATCCAGTTTTGATGGAATGTAGTCCACATACTGAGAGTAAAGCAGTACACGGCCAGATAAAGCTCACAGCTGTGAATCCCTGATATGTCCTTACAGTCTTGTCACCCAGGAAATTCCTCAGGTTTAAAAGATGATGAAAGTATCGACCATTAATGACAGGATCATCCTCTACCCTGAAATAAAATGTACTAATCCCTTTTGCTAGGTCTATGAATTCCTAATATAAATTATATAAACTGTAGTAATTCATCTCTGTTAGCACAGTTGTGTTTGGAAATTGTACAGCAGTCTTTGCCCTATTTGAAATGCCAGATGAAAGCAAAACGTGTTCGTTTAAGCTGCAGCATAAAGTAATTTAACACAGGGGACAGAATAACTTCTGGGTAATGAGCAGTAGATATGTAAAAGAAGGAAGTTCTGAAGTTCTAAAGTGGCCTGATGGATTTATGCCTGATCTTAGAAGGAGGCCAAAAATGTAAATATAGGAAGTATGGTTAAATGCAGGTGCTTTGTTAGACATTTGTAAGATGATTTAATGATTGAGTCATACAGAATACATCCTCTGACTTCAAAGACACATACAATGGTCATTTATGTCTTACAAATAATTTGGATGGTAACCTATCCATCATTTTAAAATAGAGTAACGTGGATCATACTGGATTATACTGTAAAGGAAAAAAAAAGTTAAAAATGAATTTGAAGTGACATTAGAAACACATTTGAATTTCTCTAATCCATTTTTGATAATACATAGGCTGCACATATCTATCAAGCTGGACTTGCAGCGTTGTACTCATATGTCATTGGCATCCGCAACATCACAGAGACAAAGAGTCATTGATTAAGTCAGGTAGTTAGCCTTCTAAAGGGCATTTAAGGCATCTGCAAATAATACAAAGCACAAAGCTGGATCTTGGATATTCTTCACACAAGTAGTGACAGTACAAAAATGCAAGAGTCTTAAAAGAAATATCTGGGATCCATGTATGTAAGGTAAAAGCATTTAATAGATTGCATGTTTCAGCTGTGTGTACTATGCTCGTGTGTAACAGTACATGCTCGTCTTAAGTGTAAATACATCATGGAGAGAATATTGCTAATAAATAACATTTACATTTTCAGAACCCATGTTGTAAAGATAACTGTTCAAAAGGATTCTGTGTTTGGTAGCCTTTCTGTATTCTGAATGTGGTGGAAGTCTGTGCTGGAAATCACTGTATTGCACACGCACACAAAGCAAAGCCTAATGTTATTCAGTGTGCTGAGAACACTTTAGGATGCAGAACAAGGGAGAGTCAATTCTTTTATGTCTGACTAGCATTGCTTTTGCCAGTTACGTTCAGAATCATTGTAGTAAGATCAAAAGCTAACAGTATACATAAGTTCCCACAACTTGTGGGATTAAAGATATCCCACAGGTATGGTGGGTTACAACTGATTCAAACTCTTCAAATTTCAGCAGGTTTCAGCATAGCTTGAGATATGAGCCAAACCACAACTGATTGCATGCTATTCTGAAATTGCCTCAAAGAACCCCAAAAAACCCAAAAAAAGCAGCAGAGGTCTATTTTGTATTAGTCATTTGAAATGTTCAAATATGAATTCAATAGTCAATGTCAGACTAAAAATCAAAAGTCAGCTTTGAACATCTACCCTAGCTTATGTGCAAGGAGGTGAATAATGGATTTTGCCATGTTATGAGTCAGACTTAAAGAAATACTGCATTACCATCCTGAGGATTTGATTTATTCAAGACTGGTGGTACTACAGATGAATATGACTGAGTTTGTAAGAAGCTTATATTAAATTCAAGGTTTTCTTTGAATATATATATTTTTAAGTTTACAGGAATGCAGTTTTTCATTAAAAGATGTTTGAATCCCAAACAGCCTCTGGATAATTTTAGTTTGTCTATGTTCTATTTATACCACTCAACACAGACATATTTTCCATGATCTTATCTAACAAGGTCTTGAACATTTGGAAATACTATTGACATAAGGCAGAATTAGAAAGCACAAAATGCAAAATTTAATGTCATGATTTTATTGCAGTAGTGTGCATACAAGAGTACAGTTTAGATTACTATCACAACTAATAAATTGTAATGCTGATAAGAAAAAAAAACGAGAAAAGAATGCTTCATAAATTAGCAGCTTGAAACTGGCAGTGTGACAAGTACATTTGATTTCACTAAATTTGGTAGTAATCAAGGGCTCTCAGTGACTCCCAGAAGATGCTCTGCACCCCACAGCATCTGATCCTAAGCCAGAAACATTGTAGGAAGTTATGAAACTGTATCATAAAGCAGGGCTGGGTCTACTGCTGCACAATATCTTCCATAAGCCTTCCATGAATTACTTGTTAAAGCTTAGTGAGGCCTCCTCAGGGAAGATTTTTCCATTCCTGTTCTGAGTCAAATACTGTGCAATCTCACTGTTATAAATTAGCTTCAAATGTATCTTGCCTACACAGCTCCATGTCACTAGGTTTTGTCTTTCCTCTTCTTTAACAAAAATTGAACAAAAATTGAAGTATATTTCATTCAAAATCAGGAAAGTATGAAAGAGCAGCTGTTTTTCAAAGGTGCTTGAAAAAGGCTAGTTTGTTCTTATAATATGGGTTCTCTCAAGTAGAGATGCAGGGGAAAGAACAAGAATGTTTTGTGGGTATTATAACATTTTTGTGTTAAACATTCACACAGTTATATTCTTTGGTTTTAAGTATGACTGTCTTTATTTGAGGTAACTGAAGATTATTGGCCAAATTGTTTCAAATTGGTTTTGATTACCTATGCTCTAATGTTTAGATGAACAGATACTCAGAACTGCCTTTTCCTTTTCCCATGTGCACAATGTGATCATGGTTTTCTATTTTTATTATTACTTAGTGAACATAATAAAAGAAGATGGCTTCAATTTTAACTGTTTTAAAAGTAAACAAATATGTTGAGCTTTTTAAAAATAACAAATACATTGACATTTTTGGATTTCTTCCTAGGTTTCAGTACTTTGCCATTTATATTCAATTTTTAGGCAATCAGCTTCAATTTTGGCATAGTAATTTATTAGAGAACCTGGATTCCTTTGAGAAAAATCAAAAGTGATGATGCCAGCAGGCTCAACATGAGAGTATAATGTAAATGCTGTTACTGTGTTTTATGAATGTTTAAAGGGAAGGAAGAGGAACATGCTGCTGAAAAAAAAAATAAAAAAGTAAAACTTTAATAGGTGATGTGCGAGCAGTACAAAACTACTTTTCATATTCTTCTTGAGAATCTTAGATTTTTAATACATATAAAACTATATGATACCCAAAATCACAAGTTTTTTAAAAATAGAACTGTACACACCAAGTTAAATGGTTGAATATAATTTTGCATGGTTAATTCCAACATATCCAAGATATCTTTTCATGTTTTTCTGCTTTTAAGAGTATTGTCATGATCTGTTGCTATTTCTTCAGCTAAATCGCAATAACAAAAGCCTTTATCTGTTAGCAGTTTTTATGACCTAAATTTCTGATATTAATAATCTGATAATAAAAATTATAGATGCTGCTACTACCAGTGGTGGAGTTGATCTAAGGCTAAATATAGGACAATGAGGAATGCCCTTTATTCTTTGTTCAGAAGGCATTGCACAGTGTTTTTATTTCGCCCAAACTCCCAAATAACTCTCTGCAAATGTTATTCTTTTACTTAGAAAAGAAAACCCAAAGCACTGAGGCTAATATATTCTGAACTGTCAAGGATAGTAGATAAATTACTACACAGACTTGTTAATGTTATATTCAAGGAGGGGAAAAGACTAGTGGTGGTCTCTAGCCAACACAAGGTAATAATAGTTCACAGTGTATAGCTCTTTACATTTTCAAAGCTCTGTATGGTAATATGAAAAGCATCAGAAAAATGTGAAAAGAATAAATCACTCTCAGACTAAAAGGATTCTGTGTGCTTCTACAATTAAAAGAATCTAGGAGAAAACCTGAATGCAGGTTTTGGAGAATACGTGCATGTGGGGGGGATACCTTGTTCACTTGAAGGCAATGTTAAATATTTTTCAGGATTTGAAATCACTTTTTGACAGATCTGTTATGGTTAATTAATTACTTTCATTTGCTTTAAGTTGTATACTTGAAGATGAATAGTGCATGATAACAAGGCTAGAGTGTGTGAGGAAGACCTTTGGTAGTCTATACAGTGTGCTGCCTCATTACAGAGCTAGCTATCTGCAGGAAGCCTGACATTGAAAGGTACCGCACATCCCATAACACCCTCCCTTGACTGTGATGATTGTAGCTTCTTCCTAAAAGTGATGATTAGCAAGGAGAAAAGCAAAACTGAATGCTGTATGAATATTTCATGTAAATGTAAGCAGGCACTTACTGGACGTGGACCTTGATTGATGCTAGAGTGCCTCTAAATGCCTTGACATTGAAGGGTTTAGACTCCCCTTTCCACAATGACTGCTTCAAGAGCTGCAGTTAATAGTGGAATATAGCTGTATTCAGCTGAAGAGCTCTTTATTACTGGCTGATATTAAACAAGAACACAGGCCTTAGGTTTGAGTAAATGAATCTAGATAAAAGAGTTAGCAAATATCTAAATGAGATAAGATAGTTAAGATTTCTTCTCCTTCTGCCTTCCCCTTCTTTAGCTCAATTGCTTACATCACTCTTAAACTCCTTCATATGCTAAAGTGAATCAGCAACACACAAGAGAAATCAGCCATAAATTGTTTTAAAATATCTCTGTTCAACAAAGCAGCGAATGGAAATGTCTAAACAATTTCTTATAAGGAGGCAAGTGTTTCTAAAAGGTGCTAAAATTAATATAATTATTCAGATTAAAAACGCTTGAATTTTAATATCTTTCCAAATAGGCATTTCACACTGCCATTGAAACACTGATCAAAGAGAGAAGTACTTACTTTTTCAAAGATTGATTTCTCTTTTGCTTTCATAAGGACACAAACATTTCTATGTATGTGCTAAGTATGAACCTGATTCTGTCATACTTTTGAACTGACCTCTTGAAAAGAGAGTGGCCTTTAATGCAAAGCTTTAAAAGGAATAATAATGCATGCAAGTAATTTAGAAGCTCAAATCAGTGTTGTAAAGGAACTGTCTTTCAAAATCAGTGAAATGAGGGAAAGGTATTTTGAAAGTCGACACTGATATGTTTCATAGTGAGAATGAGATGATGGTCATAATAGGTGTTTTCCACATCTTATTAACAGACAAATTACTCTTTGAACAAAGCTCCATGGCTACCATGCACTTTCATCGGGATTACAGACTGCACTTTCCAAATACTTATTGTTTAAGCATGATATAATAAAATGTCGTATTTTGAGCTCTTTTGCACTTAGGCAGAAATTTTTATTGAAATGAGGGGAAAGAAGTGAAATGATGCCTCACCATAAATTGAAGAAATCAGAATATACCCACACACAAAGTGTGGTTGACAACATTTTATACCTACTGAAATACTTTGCCCTTGCAACAAGAATCCTACATAAATGAAACTTCATATCAAGGACTAGTTTTCATTAATTGCAAAGCCCACAATGAAATACTGAGGGTGAAAATGTAAAATAAGCAGAGTTAAAATTCCTCTAGGAGTGGAAGGCTAGAACCAGTGTGAGCCACCTCTTCTGCTATTCTATGCATTTGTGATTAGTTTTGTAGTGGTGCTCCCTATGTCTCTGAAGGAGGAGTAGGAGCTGCGTGCCCATATGGCTTCCTCCTCTGTGCTGCCAGGCTTCTAAAGTTTTACATATCAAAAAGGCAATTATAGCTATCACTTCTTTTTATATCACCTATCTCAAACCCAGTACACTATAAAAAGAGGACTATGGGACCACCTTTTCATTCCTCACACAGGTTCCCTGAGATGCATAGAGGACTGAATTGACCTTTCCCAAGCATCCATATAGGTGTGTGTTCTTAAATCTCTATTCTTCAGGGTTTCTAGTAAGATAATTCCTCATGTGGTGTGAGCCAAGAATTGGCTTGAGTGTTTCCCATATATATTTTGCAGCAAATTATTAGCTATACCGTCATTACAGCACATCATCTTCTTTGCTCTAGACTGAAGCACTTTCACTTTACTTGTCTTTTGCCAACAGATGTCCACTAGCTGAAAATAAAATACAATTTAAAATATATTTTAATTTCTATTTTTCTTGCAGCACTGTAAATATAAGGCAAAAGTGAAATAGTAAGGGTTTCTTGTAAAGGAACATGTTGCATCTTGGCTGTTTATAGGATAATAGGCTACATGTAAATGGAGATTTTTAGCCACCTTTGTCACATAGATCACATCTATTTCACGTGAAATAAAGGCCCTGGATTAATTTCTTGTTAAAGTCAGAAGGACTTTTATCTATTGCCTGTAGCACCAACTGGCTTGAGCCAAATACATTTTCCAATTTCCTACATATTTGGTTTTTACTTTAGGAGTTTATTTATTGCATAAAGCATAATGTGAAGAAAAGCAAATGGTAGCTCTAAGGCAAAATTGTAGGAGCTGCCGCTTGATAGCCACTGCATCGTGATTTCATTTTTTCCAATAATACATTAAAATTGCTGCTGTGTGCTAGTTAATAAGGTTCTGAGCACTTTCTAGCAGTGAATAGTCCTTATGTACCTGCTCACAACCATAACTGATTTTGCATGTTACTGAGTTGACCATCAAATTCAAGAACGCTAAAGTTCATACACACCCTTATGCCCATGTAAAAATTTCATACGATGCTAAGTGAAGCTTGTACAAATAGAGCATGGAGTAAACTAGCAGAGGAAAAGTGTAATGTTACAGTTCTGCTTGTTTCTACAGCAGAGTAGCGTGCTGGTATTATGCATTAGGAGGGACGGGGAAGACAAGATAAGGAATACAAAGCTGCATAGAGGGACTTGAAAAAAGACAAAGTAATGAATACTAGATTTTTTTGCTATTAAAAATAAACACAGATTTAATCTTAGTATTTCATAGTCAGTCATGCATCTGACTTTAATAACTGTAAAATTGAACTTACATCTTTGTGCGCTAAAACTAATGCTCTGGTTACCTCAGATGCAGACTCTCCCATGTCTCTTGAGCACGAGTGAAGTCACTCTACTACCTGCTGGAACTGCAGTAGATGATTATTCAGGCAAGAGCAGTAGAATTTTGATGCCACAGTTAGATATTTATGAAAAGAGATGCATTGAATTTTATCTGAGTAGATCAATTTTCAGGACAGAGTTCCTAACAGTGTATTCATAGGCTGGGTACAAAACCAATTTTATCTGCTTCAGTGGTGTGTGAACTGTATAAGGAAAGACATCTCTTTACTCTCTGATAGCTTATCTTCCCTGGTGACCATTTATGTGTACTCTTGTAAATATACATATTTTACAGAAAAAGCTCTTTAAACTATCCTTTGATATGACCTTGAAATAGGAGCATTTTAATCTTCCAGGAAATTAGCAGCAAAATCTGTTTAGATAATGGTAGAGTGGGAAATGCCACTCAAAGCAGAAGTAATAATCAGTGCAGCAAAATATTTAATAGTACAAGTCTATTACTGAGTAAGGTTTTTGCAAGGAAATATTCAAAAAGAAAAATATACCCACTCTTTTAGCCCTGAAAATTTTCTTGAGAACTGGGAGATCTTTGGAAAAGAATTGTTTGGCAAAGTGGAGCTACTGTTTAAAAATATTTAAAGTAAACTGTAGGAAAAATAACATAACCACTATGGATTTTGTCCTGCTGGGCACACCAATAGTGAATAGACTTAGTTGATATCAATAGAGAAAACAATGACACTTTTCCAAGTGTTACACTGAAAACATAAAAATTTTTAACAAGGCAACATAAGGAATTCCTTATTATATCTTGGTGTGCAGTTTATTACTTTTATTTAATTTCCCTTCTTTCTACTTTGTTTTCCCACTTTTTCACCAATCCAAGCTTCTTACAGATACATCCTTCCAATTAAAATTTTAGATCCATACATTGTGAATATATATGCGGAGCGAACACTGATATCACCTCACTTATATCCACTGTTCTTATCTATAGACAAATTCAAATATTCTCCTTTTATCTGTATATAAACAGGCTTATAACTCCATGCCGAATCCCTCACACAGATGCATGCACTACGAAAATACTCTTCTCTATAAATGTCTTCAGGCATATGCACTTTTGTCCCTAACAAATGCATACTTCGCATGTGCACATGCACATTTCACAGTGCACACTTCCCTGTGTTCCTCGCCAGCTCACATCAAATGCCTCTATTTGCTTTTTCTCATGCTGTCTCTTCAAAGATGCCTATATAAAAATTCTCTCCTTGCATTATGCCTATAGCCTCTACGATATATAGATATATTAATTTTCTATACCCACACACACAGAGCCCCTGTGTGCTTATGCAATCTTATGTAATAGCAGCATGATTAGCCATGAACTGGTGGTAAAATTTTCTACGTAAAACTTTGAAACACACCTCTATAATGATTCAAGGTGTTCCCTTTCAACTTTGCTGGCAGTGTCCAAATGATTCATAAACAGTGTTGCAAATCCTCAGGAAAGAACCTAGCAGATCAGGTGCCACAGCGGTAACTCACTTGTTGCTGTTCTGAATTTTGTGCATTGAGACTTACTGTCTATTATGTTCATAATTAACATTTAAAAAAATATGAGTAATCAAAGACAGGTATCAATTCTGGATACCAATATAAGGTATTGAGAAGTGACTCTGGGCCTGACTCGCAGAGAGGAACATAAAAATACTATTTGGAGATGCTGAGGAGGCAGAAGCACAGCTGGGGTTTGAACTGCCCGGGAATTAAGAAAAAAAGATGCCAGGGATAACAAGAGAAGCATAAGTATGTGAGCAGCAAGCAGAAGTACAAGATGCAGGCCCACTGCTTACCAGGTTAGTATAAGCTGATGGGTTAATTAAATATGATACAGGAAAAGCTGAAATACTAAATATTTTCTGTGCCTTGGTATTCATGTATAAATTTAGCCCCCAAGCTTCAATGTCAAGGAGCAACAACAAAGCAAACTACAAAGCAAACAACAAACCACTGTATGAAGAAGAGAGTCAGGAATTAGCTGTACATTCTGAACATATGCAAGTTTGTGGGACCTGGTGGTTCCATAAGGTCCTCTGAGAGAACTGAGAGAGTTGACTGTCAGTATTGCAAAGTCACTTGAAAGGTCAAGTCCTAAATGTTACACAATCTTACATGTACCTAAATAATTTGATACATTTTTCTAAAATTTTTGTCTTTCCTTTTTTTTTTATGAAAAGCTTTATCTTTTCCATGTAATTCATTAATATAGGTACTACAAAATTTAATAGTAGAAAACAGGTTGGGGAAGAATAGTAGATACGTTTTTATCAAAAATGTTTCATCAGTTTTTTTTAGTAAAAGAGCTAGTTATTATTTGCCTAATAATATTTTTCTTTTTGAAGAAAAACATTGAGGTAACTAAAGCAGAGATTGTGGGAAACCATCAGATTTAATTACAATTTGTTTGGGAGGCTTCCTATGTCCAATATATGGGAATATAATGCAACAACCACATAATAACCAATAATCCAGTAACATGAGAAGTAAGGGACTCAGGTGCAAGTTCCTGTGCCAAATCAGTCAGAACAAGGGCTTTAACTTCTATGTGTGCATCAATTACATTGGCAGTTGTTTAACTCAGAAATAATAAGATTCTGTTTCAGCTGTACACTTCTAACTACAATAATTTCACATGGAATGTAATGATAGCCCTTTCTCAAAGGCTAGGCAAACAGCAACCCTGTTGTGAAATAAGACAAAAAGGGAAAAAGAGTTTAGGCTGTGATGTCTGTGCTGCACTGACTCTTTTTCAGTTACAAATACTCATTTCTACTGATACATCTTCTCTCCAAAATACTTATTAAAATCTTCTTCCTTACTCTTTTTTAATTGACATCACCATTTCTTCAACTTCTGAAGTAAAATCCTCACTTCAATGAAAAATCACATTGACCTTCAATGGAGAAGAGATTTCAGTTCCATTGGGCCAAATGATTTAAACTTGGACTCTGTAAGCTTTCAGAAATGTTTTGGTGCTGATCTCAGACTATGCTTATATTGCATAAAGTGAAAGTAGAATTTGGATCAGTCAGCCTTACTTAAAACATTTGAGGACTGAAAAGGGGAGCTACATTTAAACAAAGGCTGAGTGACTCTAGATGTACCAAAGTGAATGAGAGTATATTACTGCTAGAATTAAATTGTGAAATATTTTCTGCTTATAATAATTATGAAAGCCCGTACTTATAAGGTCTAAGTCCTCTGTGAAATTAAAACAAAATAGTAAATTTACATAGCTACAATAAGCCATAGTTTTAAAATATAACAAAAATACAGCTTATTGCCATCTCAGTTTTCAGATGCAGTCACTGGTATTCAGGTATAGAGGCAGAACAGGTTTTGTTCATTAACAGTTGCATGGATTATCATAGACTAACTGTCATTGCTACGTTATTTGGAAATTTGTTTTTAATCCAGCAGCACCATATTGCTAATGATTGAAGCATCTACCCATGGCATCTTTTCTAACAGCAGAGAAATGCCATGGAATTGATTTTAATTAGCCTTTGGGGAAAAAAAAATATGTAGAATTCAAAATCCATTGTTCAAGTCATATGCCAGCCAAGCTCTGTAAGAGGCTTATACAGCTAACTGGACATTAGGGACTCATGTCTGTGTTCAAAAATACACTAACCATTTAACAGGAAAATGTAAGATATATGTTCACTTACAGGGGATCTATCTAGGTAGTGATTTAATTATAATTGTAAGCAAGAAACAGAGACAAAAACAGAGGCCAAATTCTTACCTCCAGAGCAAAGTTCAAAAGGACTATAAGGATTTTTTTAGAGATGAAGAACATGTGTCTGCATCATATGATAAATATGCCTGCACCAATGCATTAAGCATTTTACTGAAATATAGCTGTAATGTTCTTAAAAATCAGGGCCATTCTCTGCTGAAAAATACAAATCACAAAGCAAGTTGTTGACTGATGTACCATGCCAGATCCTAGGAAACCAAAGCCAGATACTTCCATGGATTTTATTTTTTGTTAGTAATAATCTATAAAGACTACAAAAATGCTTTTTTTGTGGGTGACGTGCTTTTTTAGGCACTAAAATGTTGACATTGCAAGCTGAACAGGTATTGACTTTCATTGCTGATCTTCAGGTGTTTGAAACATCTGACCACAGAGTACAACATGAAGAATTCTGACATACACATCTGAGTTTACAAAATTTTAGGTTTCTGAGTACAGATTTAAAAAAACCCTGAAATTTGATTTTGAAAATACTGTAAATTTCAAGTGATGAAATGAAGAAAATATTCTGAATTGCAATAGGAGCACCAGTTCACTACTGGTTTTTTCATTAAAATATCATTGTTTTGTAGGACAACACTGAAGCGCTTATTAAATTTATTGCAGTTATTTTTAAGCACTTATTTCCGCTTCTGATGGTTGAGAAACTCTGGTCCCACTTTTTTTGGCATATTCTCTAAAAGGGGTTTTGCTTGAGCTATGTTAAAGACTTGCTTTGGATAACCAAAACTGTCTGTTTGAGTTAAAGATTTATAATGTTTATTAACAATAGTTCATGATAATCAAGCATAGGAATTCTGTTTTGTGACATGGTGAGAATATTTTTAGAAATTGTTTAGGTTTTTTTTTTTTAAAGGAAAGGGTTAAAAATTAGACAAGGGCAGAAGTCAAGTAAGAAATAGTAGGGCCAGCTGTAGGTTAAAATCATCACCTAGCAAACTGAAGAACAACTATTCTAACATGACTTTTCTAATGGTAGGTCCTTCTGATCTGAAAAGGCAAGCCCATGGTGGGACTAAGAAAGTAGTTTTGGTTTTGATGAATCATAACTTTTACAATACTCCCAACCTACTCTAGTCACTAGGCTGATATCTCTAATCATTAGGTCAGCAGAGAAAATATTTCTGTCTTTTTAAACCTTGCTGGAAGGGACTTCTAAAAGTCACCTGGTTTAACCTCCTACTGAGTAGGAGCTACCTTCATAGTTAAATGAGATTGTTCAGGGCCTTTTGTGTTCATGTTTTGAACATCCCCAAGGGTGGGGGAATGGGGGTTGATGAGCCCCTCTATACAACCTATATTCTAGTGCTTAATTTCTCTCTTTGCGGGATTGCTTTTTTGTTTGGTTTTTTTTTTTTTTTTTTTACTTGATACTCAATTTGTATTCCTCCTGTGGTTGCTTCCAGTTCTTGCAATTTATCTTTCCATGCATGGCTCTGGGAAGAGTTTTACTCCCTCTTCTTCATACCCCCACTTTAGGTACAAATGACTGCAAACAGAAATCCATCAGCCTTCTCACCGCCAAGCTGAACAAACCAAATTCCATCAGCTTCTGTGTATATCTATACAAATCGTGAGTATATATCATGTATGCAACTCTCATATCTATCTTGGTGGCTTTCTGCTGGGCTTTTTCCTGCTTCTCACGGGAACAAAACAGGACACAGCTCTCCAGGTGCAGCCTCATGAGTTCCAGACTGAAGGGAATTATAATTTCCTTTGGCCTGCTACCTTCTTGCCAGTGAAAACCCGTTATTGGCTAGCAGTATCACCCGAAAGACACATCCTTGTCTAATGTCCAGGCTAATGTCTCATGTCTACCTGAGGCCTCAGAGTGCAGACCTGCTGCGTTGCCAGTCAATCCACAGCTTCTAATATTGGATGGGGCTATTCCATTGGAGGAGGGATTTTGCATTCGTCTTCCTCTTCTTTGTATGACTGGAAAAGGCTTCAGTGAGGACCTCCTCCTTAACATTCTCCATCTTTTTTTTTTTTTAAACAGTCCTAGAATATCCTTGAATTAAGATAGCATCATCATGGAGCCATATGGACTTAGCACCTAAAAATATTCAGAGCAACTACATCTCTCCACCTACTACAAACTTTGGCATAAATAATATTTCTATCTTTTTGATATTTTATCTTCTAAAGCTTTGAAAAGAATGCAATAGAACCAATATCTGATTTTGCATCTGTCCAGTCTTTTTTTGTTATTTTTGTAGTTAAAACTGCCCTCTTACAAAAGCATTTAACCCAATATTCCAGTCAAGGGTAGCCCTTTTAAATATAACACAGGCAGCTGCTCTCTTAAAACACTAGTTTTAAAACCATCTGCTATCAGTGACATCTGCCTGTGTTCCAACTGGTAAATGCTCTTCTTTTTTTTCCTGGAATGATGCTGCTTTCTCTCACCTATTTCAGAAATATCATACAAACTTGGAAATATTAGAAGAGTTTCCCATACATTTCTATGGCAAGCCCACAGAAATCCATGGATGATGTCACTGTTTGGCAGCTGGCTTTGAGTATTTACATATATATGGATGGATGGCTTTTCTTTTCAGTGTTGATTTGAAAAGGAATTCAGAGGACTGACATACAAAACTTTGATAATAGTTTAATTTAAATCTTTGAAACAAAGTAAAATAGCAATCTACCAAGACAATTCTCTTAGGCAGATTTTTCCTTAGAGCAAAAATGACCATCTTGGTAAGAGTCAATAAACCTGGTCACAGTTCAATCTATGCAGTGTCTTTGAAAACAACCTTGTTACATAGATGGAATTGAGGCACATTTTGGACAAAAAGCTTCTCCTGAAAGCAGTTAGTGGGCTACTTTGTCAATGTTGCACTGCACTGAAATTTAAGGTAAAATAAATTTCTATCACAGGGCTTCTGTCAGTATGACCTCTCAAAGTTTGCTGAATCATTTTAGGCCAACGTTTGCATAAAAAAGCACAGAAATCACTGAAAGGAGGAAGGGAAGAAATCTTCTCAAATATTGTAGATCAAAGCATATCCACAATCAGCTTATGAATGAAAAAATATTTTGAAAAGGTGAAAAAAAGTGAAAAAAAGTATCTTTATTTTGATTGTACTAATGATCATGGTCCAAAACCATTTGTATCATATATGATGAGCACTTTGCTATTGAAGCATTTTCCCTTATAAAACATCTGACAAATTAAACTGTGCAACTCATGAGTACTTCACTCAGCAAGCATCATCAAAAGCTATGATGTCAAAATATGCCCAAGCTTCTTGTGAAAACCATTGAGAAGGTTATTTACTGGCCTATCTCATATTTTAAAATTCAATTTTTCAACTTGCTATACTTTTAAAAAAATTCTGAAGAACTTCCTTGAGTTTGTTAATTTGCAAATTGAAGTTAAAAGCCAATATATTCTGTCAATTTTCCCCAGTGTGTCTTGCCTCATATTGCAATCAGAGGCAAGTCGAGGGTACAAACATTTTCAAAACCAAACTGTTTCTGCCCAAATTTAGATCTTAAAAGGATCCTTAAGTATTTTACACTATATAACAAATTAAAATTTCTACTTTCTTGACCTGACAAAAGTAAATTATGATCAAGTCCAGAAAAGAAGTCATAGCAGGACTGCCCTGGGTGGCAGAAGTATGAATGGCCTTTACAGTAATGCAGCATAAAGAAACTTAATTCCAGAGAGCTTTCCCCAATTCTTTTAATATTTCTTTTTCTTTATCACAGCGTAATACCTGGCTTGACAACAGAAATTTCAACAGTTAGGACTCTATTCTTCACATCATCATGCTCCATTAATGTTGGTTTTCTGTGGGATTTGCCCTATCGAAGGAGTCACCAAAGAGGAAGGTCTTGTCTTATCACTAAATCCCTCTTCTCAGTGATGCAAAAATGACTAAGTACTTTTGGTGCTGCTGCAAGACAGACGGTTAAAACAGTTAAAACCTCATGTTAGGGTGACAGGAAGTTTGCCCTGCACGTGCCAGATGTTTTACATGCAAAAGAATGACAAAAATTTCAAATGTTGTGAAAAAAAATAAAAGCACATAACAAATAAATGCATGAGGGCAGGTCTTCCTGCTGTCATCTTGTTTAAGTGGTTTTTCACTACATTCAATTGGACATCACATTTACTCTCACACACACTTGCATCACCTGAATTTCCGTGCAGCCATGTTTTGCTAGTGTTCTTCCCTATGCAGTGATATAAGGTGGGCTTGGGTCCTAGGAGAAGAATAAGCCCTTAGAAGATCACTGCTGAGGCCCACTGCCTTGTGGATTCCCATGCAGCTGCTCTGCCTTTTCATTTACAAGGTTACATACCTTAATGCGTGCGCTCTAAGGCTTACAAGGATACCTGCTATGACATTATACTACCAAGGAATATTTGGATATCAGCAGAGTGAGGGCTAAGGTTAGGCACTGTATGTGTTGGACTTTGAAAAGCTAGTGAGAGGCTATTTTTGCTGGTAAATTGAAAGTGTCTCCCCTTTTGTCATGCCTTGCACCTCCAGCATTTGGACTGGCTACTCAAGCTGAGAACTTAATTTGCTCTGCAGTTCACATAGTCTGTGGGGAAAAAAATCACAGTAGAAGTCAAATTAGGAGGGGCTTATTATCAATGTAGAATTGTTTTATAGAATGACCTCTCCACTGCTGAGCAAATATTGGCTTTAGAAAATGAAGTGGGAAGTTTTACTAGTGTTGTCATTTGACTGAATCATATGGCATCGTGTTTGGACAGAGGCCCTTGTGCTGCCTTCAATAATTATCAGTAGCATTTATGAATGTGCAAAAGAATGGGAAATGCACATGTGAACCTGTGGTGTAAAACCTGTGTGTGGGCAGCTACATATGAAGATGATTTTCTTGAGTTTTCTAGGACATAGCTATGGGAGTAGCACCTACTTAAAAGTTATTCCCTGTCTATTTAAATGCTTTTGATTTTCCATCCTTCCAGATATTCCTTCTCCTTAGAAATTTCTTCTGCTAGAATTCAGGATTTATTAGCTACATGGAGGCTTTAAAGATGAAATTTTGGTCACTTAATTTCCCCTACAACTAGTGACAATATTCTCTTTCTTGCAACAGTTTTATACTGGAAAAATGCTAAGCAACAGTCAAATAAAGTGCTTCCTGTTTTGCACAAGTAAGAAGCAAATTGGACTAGCTATTTAGATGCTAAGATACGTCTAAAGGAAAATATATTGGAATAAAGGGAGAGGTGTTTAATAAGAGGGGGTGCACTTAATAGAAAGAGCATATAGAGACCCTGACTGTGGCTAATGTGCATAAAAAATTCAGCCTGTCAGATCCTCACTTTTCTAATTCAGTAATCTAAATAATTTATTTGACATTTTAGCTCAAGATGACCTTTCATGGGAAAAAATTACTGTTTTAAACTTTTAGCAAGTACAACCACTGCAGAGGATTGCTGTTGAAGTCTGCATTTTCCCAGACGAGTAAAGGTTAATCTTGTACAGCTCAAACAAATTTCTGATCTTTTTAAACAAGTTCACATAAAGTCATTTAATTTTTTAATATAATTTCAATTATATTGCAATATTTGTGTTAAATGAGCTTCCTCCCCACCTCCTCTTTTATTTTTGTTGCTCAGAAACCATTACCCATGTGTTCAGATGGATTTAGGCAAAGAACTTATTTTGCATGAGTAAAGGTACCATTCTACCAAATGTTATTTATAAGGCAAGTTCTATAAATCAAGTGAAAATACATGGTAGATTAATAGGTGAGTAGGTTAAAACAGCCACTAGTGATAGCAAGAAAATGACTGTCCAGAGGTTCACAGTTCCCAGATTGGTCACTTGAATCAAGTAATCAGCCTCAGAGCTACGCCACAAAAAATGGTCATGTCTGTCCCTAGATTCCCTTCTTCTAACTAAACAATGCCATATTTTGCAGAGGGCATTTCAGTAGTTCTACTAAAGGACATTTAGTGTAATTTTACTTTGCTATTTCTGATAATTTATCTAACTTTCCGACAGGTCACTAAAAATATCTTTCAATGTAAGGATTAATATACCCCCAATTGTACATAATAAAGGCTATAATTCTCTCAGGGTATTCAGGTGACTTTATAGGGGTACGTTATTTATTATTGAAAATGTGAATTTGCTAGAATGGCTGAAATATCACAAAGGCTTCAGTCTGTGCCAAAAGCTGCAGTACAGCTGCCAGCTGTGAGAGGACCCAGATAATGAGCTATCAAAGAAATAGATGACCAGCCGTACTTAAGCCACCCATGAGATATAAATGCAGAGACTAGTGTTGTCTTCAAATTGGATTTTTCTCCCCATGTTATTGTTTCCCACTAATTTGTATAATTTGTGTGGTTCCAGATCATCGTATTCCTCGTATTGGCATGCCACTTGAAGAACTTCAGTGTAGTCAGTGTAAAGCCAGGATAAGTTTGTCGTCAGAGGAGAAGCAGTGCACTCAGCTCTGCTGTGATATTGTCTCCTCATGCCTCTGCTGATGTCAGTTAGTGCTTTCTTTTCTGACATAACAATGGGGTTTTGATCTGATCAGCCTGCACATACCAGTCAAAAAGTGCTACAAAAATAGGAAGCTAAATGATCAGTGAGGTTTATGCTCCTAAAGCATTTTGACAGTTTTAATATCCAATGTAAGTGTAATCAACCTCTTAAAGGCTTTCAGTATTACTAACTCTTAATTAACAGTGGTTGGATTATCTAGCTTGAAGATGGTGTTAGAATTGCAGACACAAATTTTCAGGATTTTATTAGATCAGGTGTGATACTATGTGAAAAACTCTGTATTATTTCCAGGGGCAGCTTGTCACTAGAAGTGGTATTGCTGTTCTTGCACTACACAAGGTTAAAACTAGTGAACTCTTCCCCTTTTGGAACCAAGCTAAAGTGTGGAAATCCTGCCTGCCTTGCTCTCCCGACAGTCCAATAACTGTAAGCACTGAGCAAAACCACACCAATACAGTACAGGGTGATTTTGTAAAAGCTTTAGCTGACCCATTAACAATTAGAACATTGCACGTGCGTATGTTGCAGTTGCTCCATTAACCAGTAAAATGGAGACTGGACTCACGTGGGAATTACCCATATTTATGCTCACTGACTACTTTAATTTAAGGCATTCAAGTTTGCAGATGATGACCTAGAGTTACTGGATAGGCAGACTTTCGTGCATTGCTTGTATTTTTCTTTCTGACATGCTTTTTGTAGCAATCAGCCTTCCCAAGCAGATGACCAGAGAGCATATCCTTGTGCAGTGAAACACTACAGGGCTGTAGTTTGTGCAGTTAATGAAGTGGTATACTGTACCATATTTGTGAGATGCAAATGGTTTTCACTTTATGCAAAATAGTAAAGTGTCATGGCAAAATAGGAGTAGTAAAGCTCACAATGGTATTGAACAACTATCACTGTTAAACTTCTCTAACAGAAGAAGTCTTCTGTTTCTTAGTTCTTTATTGTACACCTACAAGTAAAGATGTTACAGAATACTGCTTTTGGTACCTCAATTTTTGTTATTCAGTCTGAAAACTGTTAAAAAGCTGTTTGAGTAAATTAAATTGGACTAATAGGATTAAATTGAGAATTCAAAACTGGACATGTTGAAAGTGTGAACTATTACTAATAGGAAAAAATGCTTTCAGCACTGTATTGGGTAAAGCTAACAAGGGAATTGTGAACAATAAGCTGCATATACTGCCATATGAATTCTATTGCTATTTGGCATGATTGCAGAGTTAGTGGCTGTAAGAGAAAGCCCTGGTATACCAGCATTGAGGTGAAGGGAATCCTGCTCCCTTGCCAAATATGGCCTGAAGGTAATGTCATTAGTTACTAGTTACTAGTCCTGGTTACTTGTCCTGTTAACCTTGTACTAGTTCTGCATTTTCATTTCTACTTGCACCCTAAAGAAGTATGAGCTATCTTAGATGAGAAAGAGTTTGTAGAGAGACATTTCTTAAGGCAGTTAATAGTATTCAATTATATTGGCAGTCTCATTAAGATTTAAAGTGTCCATAACTGAACAGTGTCTTTGACAAGGCTTATCTTTGAAGTTATTTGTTCTTTACTTTTAATTTTAGAAATGTGTTTTTGACTCATGATTGAAGTATGAAGAAAATCTATCTCTCTGTTCAGAGAATACCTTGAGAAGAGAGGGACTACTCAATTTTTCTCTAAGCTCTGACAGGGTTTTTTGTTATGGAAATTGTTGTCCTGTAGCCTATAGGCTGACAACTGCCAGATCTTAATGACTTCTAAGTAACTTGAATCTGGATTTGATTTAGTGACCTAAAGATGAAACATTTGTTCTTCCCATTAATTGTTCTCTGTAACATCTAGATTTTCTGTGTTGTAAACCTGTTGCTGTTGCATACAGTCCTGAGGCTCTGGGAATGTCATCATGATTAAATGGTGATGAAATTATGTTTAAACCTTCTTCCTTGATTTCATCCTCACTATGCAAATTACATGTCTCAAAACTGTCTATCTATCAGTTATAAGCTTGGCTGGTGCTCACACAACTTTTCTTGAAAGATGTTTCTAAACATTTTTTTCAAAATTTATTTTATTTACCCTTATTTATTTCCTATGCAACTGTGATGTCCGTGGGTTAAATAACAATGTCTTAGGGCTTTGCTAGTGATGTGTCAAATGGTGATGGTTGTTCTAAAGCTATTTAATAGATATCTCAGTAGTCTTCACAGGGAAATATAGGGAGAAAAAATACTGAGGTGCAGAAGAGCTGGTCTGCTGTGCTTTTGGATACTGATGCTGAATGGCACTTCTTGGTATTCCTATCCAGAATGCACTTAGCTGTGCAAACAAACTGTATTGAGGAAAGATGGCATCATTTCCCATCTATATTTCAACATGCAATGAAATTACAGAATTCTTACCTGACCAATAATTAGTTCCCATGCAATGTTAGTCCCCTTTCCCTTTCTTAAAGTGGTTAATTAGAAATGCTGATAAAGCCATTTGTCAATCCAATATAGTAAGAAGCAAATATTATCAGGTGGTGTGTGACCTCATGAAAAGGAAACTAGCAAGTCTCTTTCTTCTTAAACTTTGCCTGTGCTCTTGGGAGATCGTTCAGAGCAAGTGAAATTTGGAGCAATGTCTCTCACCCATTGAACTCCTGATGTGAATGTAGTTTTCTCCCTTGGGTTTATCTGCGCAGCAGGGCAGGTTACAGTCCTGATTATAACAGGGGCACCATGTATTTCTGAACATCCATGAAGATCTCTTTTGTTCTTTAGGTATAGGGCAGGGATATGACCTTACATTTGACGGCAGTATAGCACTCGAAGGTCTGACATGAAGAACAGTAGAATTTGCACAATAGATTGCTATCTGCTGCTCTCCAGTTCATTTGGTTAAGGTCAAGAAGCTGCTTGTAAACACACAGTATGATTTTCTAAAAAGGCTTCTTGTTCTTTATCCCACTGAGTGGCACTGTGACACATCAAGGTCAACCTTAGTGACCATTAAATGAGCAGCTACTTAAGATGGTGAAAGGCAAAACTGGCTTCCAGATGCAGCTGGGAAAGGGCTAGAACCAGAAACTCTGAGCACTCCTGATGTCGAGGAAACACAAGGTCTTAATCAGATGCTGAATCTCAACTGTAGTTTGAGCTATGCATTGTATGTCTGCATTTCTGCTTTAAACAGCTTACCAAGTTAATACTCAGTTCTGTGTTAAATTCTCTTACACAGCCCAAACCCAGCTGCCTTGTTTAGGTAGCTGAAATGCTTCAGCCAACAAAGGAAAGTTAGTTAAGAGTAGCCAACTTAAAATATCCAAGGAAGTTTCAGAGTAAGGACCCATCTCTTTTTGGTAGTGATATGGCCAGCCAACAGGCTTCTAAGTCAGATGCCTAAAATATGCTAAAGTGCTAGGGGTCTAAATGTGGACTAATACCCCTAAAGCTGTGTGTCATTACTTAAAAATTTTGTCTCTCTGATGCACATGAGAATCCATAGATCTGTGTTGTCACTAAAGAAACAGGAATTCTTGAGATCAGCTGTTTCTGACCTGTGATGGATGATAGCAGTTGCTATTTTTTTGTATGACCATCTTGACAACTTGAGACTGTGGCACACAAAACATTATCCTTAAGCCCTGCCTGAAACATGTTTTCAAGACACTTCCACCTCTACACACTGAGGGAGTCTCAAAAAACTAGTTTCATATCAGAAGGCTGAAGGAATAAAATTGGTTTGGATTTCAATCTCTAGCTGAAATTACTCAAAATTAATGAGAGTGGAGTGAACCATCATCTGAATGAAATAAAAAAAGAATGTGGAGATAATTAGAGAAGAGAATTTAAGGTTCTCTTATCTCTACAACACATTTAAGTTCAGTCCATACTTATAGCAATACTGGTAAGCTGTGTGAAATAAACCTGGTGGCCTCCATCCAATTTACACTGCCAAATAAATGTTCCTTCTTCATGGAACGCATACCGATTTTAGGTACTCATTGGCATCCTTCTTGTAAACCTCGTTGTGGCAGAGGACTGGAAAGAGCTGGACTGACAAATAATACCTGGAAATGCTTCCTTCATTTCTAGTCATCTTGATAAGAGTTTCTGTGTGTGAAAGATGCAATCAGCACAGTACATAAATTTTCTTTCCCCAGGGATATTAATCTGACCCTTTTCAAAGCTACTCAGCTTTTGGTCTTTTGTACAGAGTACACATCAGGCCCCATATTCAAATATAGATGCTCTGGCAGGAAATGTTTCATTCTTTCCTGATAATTGTATTTTTTCATTATTTCCCTGTCATCACTACTCCTTCTTTCTTATTTAATGAAAGAGTGTGATAGGATGTATAGGTTCATGTGAAGTTAATATTGAGGCTGAAGTAAACTTCTGGCCTAAAATTCTCTTCTGAGAAACACAAGAAGTAGTATCTTCACTTAGACTCAGATGTCTGCATGGGCTTTTGTGCAACTGTAGTATATTATTCAATAATTTACTTGTAATCAGATTATTTGATCTGCTGTTTAATGGGTAGCCCACTAGGTAAATTGCAGAGATGGAGCATTGCATTCAAACTTGTTACAACAGGTCAGGGCCCAAAAATGTGAATGATCAGAAAATTTCTATTAAACTGAAAAAGCTAGCACTCCATTGTGCTATAATTTCTAAATGTCATTAGAACCACTTATGATGTAAAATTAAAATAGCTGTCACCTACATCTATCTGATGTTAACTCACTTCCTTTGCAGTTTACTGAGTGGGAAAGGAAATACAGGAAGGTGAAAATTTTTAGACAGACTTAGCAATTGCTAAGGGAGAAAAAAAGAAAAGAGTACACACATACATACCCACACACCCTCATACCCTAATTTTCTTTCCTTCCACCACCCCCATCCCTCCCCACCCCCCTTCTTTTCTTATATGTCTGCTTGATTTGATTTGAGAAATTGAATTGCTTTCAGACTATAAAGGAGCCAAAGTTTTAACCATGACTTGCAACAAGCCAAGGACATTTCTGAAAATGTTTCAGTGGGCGACTTGTGGCAACTTCCCTTGTGGGTATCTTCCCAAAACCTCACCCCTGAAGCAGCATGGGTTTGTAGTGCATTTTTCCTTGGAAAAACAAACAAACAAACAAACAAAAAGAAACCAAACTATGAGCATAACAAATCAACAAAAGCTTTGAGAGATATTTGGGGAAGACATTTTCCACCTGAGGACAATGAGTGTTTTTAGACTGAAGGCATTCAGCCTATTTTCTGTTATTCAGAAAGAAACAGTAATACCTCTGGTCCCCTCTGCAAGCTTCTCCTCAGCATGGCACGCCTCCCTCCCCCCGCCAGCCAAACTTTGCTTAAAAACAATGCATTGTGATTTGCTGTTTTATTTTCTTTATCCAGACATAAAATGTACTGTTATTCTGTAAATGTTTTCTTGCTGTCATACTTCGCAGACGATTTTCTTCCTATTTTTGGAGGCCTGAATCTGCCTTTGGTCACACTATTTGCTCCTCTATGGTCACCTCTGAGAAGATTAACCCTTTCATTAAAAAAGCTTGGCCGGGGTCAAACTACCGCCTGGCTCTGGACTCTTATATCCCTTTGATCTCCCAGCTATGGAGAAATTATTAGCAAATTCTAAGCCTTCCCATGTGATTTGTTTTTGTAAATTTGTAGAAATTATTCCTAATCCTATTACGTGGCCGAGGGCAAACCTGCATTAAATATATGAGACTTTTTGTTATGTGGCAGATGGATAATAAAGGAATGTTGAATGCAGCCCATTCCAAGTTATGGGAATCTGGACACTTCATCAGCATTCACTTAATCCTCTGCCATGGCCTACGCCTTTGATGAATGCTCTCATTTATGACCACTGATGCCACTCACTTAATTTCAGAGAAGAAAAATAATACCTAGCTGTTAATGTGAATATTTGAGTTTATGGCTGTACAATGAATAATTGTGACATTATCAAGGGAACATCTTCTTATACATTATTCACTTGTGTAGACCACATTAACCAGAGAGAGGAAACTTGCAGTTTTGCATCTTCCATCTTCTTTGGAAGGTAGGCACGATGCAGACAAAAGTCAGTATCTTAACCCAAATTCTAGCTGACAGTCCGTATCAGCCCTCACTATATTTTGCTCATTGTGGTGCCAATCTTCTATCTCACCAATGACATTTTTTTAAAGAAAGAGTGGATTTCCTAGAGACTCTACCCCATGCAACTTCCATGGCTTTTTATTGAATAGGAAAATGTATCCCTCCTTCTTGCTTTAATACTGTTGCCATGTAGTATGTCTGTAAATTTAAGCTGAAAATTAAGACAGCACACAGTTCTTGTTTCTGCTTTATAAAAATATGTGTCCTGTATGAATAATGCTCTTTTCATGCATTTAGGAATAAAAATAAATTCACAAATAAAAATAAAATTCATAAAATGAAATCTTCAGAGTTTCTCATTTAAAAACTTTCAGCTTCCACACTCAGAATCACAATTATTAAGGTGTGGAAAACTAACTTGTTTTGAAGAAATCTCTGTTATCTGAGGTAGGTGGGAGGTTTAAGGATGTTTGTAAGATCTCTGATATCTTCAAAGTTTCCTTATTTCACTGAGACAAAATGTGATTACATTTCTAGTGTAAACATTATTTTTTAATTGGAAGCACTTCTACATCTTAAAGTGTATTTATTTACTTTGCTGACTATATGCTGATATTTAAGAGTAGGAGTTTGCTATGTTTTTATCCTCCTTTTCTGCAAGTGGAGTAATTTTAGTTGGTATTTAATGGTGCTGAAATTCTAAAAGTAGAACCCTGCTGTCCCTTTTGGTTTGCATGTATAAAATTCAGAGGTAAATTGAAGTTCTGATAAACCATCAGTGTGAGAAACGTGTCTGGATTTAGTAAACTGCAATAAAAAGAAACAACAGTTAAACATCTTTTCCTGGTGGGAGTTTTCACACACTGCAACTAATTTGCTGAAATAAACTAGAATATTCAACAAGAGTAAAAATATGTAGTCTATTTATTTATAGTAGGTTTATTGATCAGTACTTTGAAATGTAGTGTAACAGCCTATCAGGACACCCTGGAATGTCTGCTCCAAAATGAATATGTATAGGGGGCCTGTGAAGAGTAGTTCCTTTAGTTATGCTCTTCCATACTGTCACCTAATTTAACACACATGCTCTATGAGCCATATACAAGCTTCTGCATGCAAGTTTTTTTCTGTATTTGCTGTATGTAGCAAGGTGCCTGTCAGAACACCGAGCACTGTCAGAGTGGAAGGGTTTATTTGGAAAAGAGATTGTAATACCTTGTGTAGTGTGTCCATATAATAATAATGATCCAAGATCTATTTTTTTCTAGTAGGCAGAAATGCAAACCATTCTGTGACTGTAAAATAATATGATGATGAAAGATTACAACTTAATTGACTTCAGGGAGAGCAAGGTATGGCCTTAATTTAACATCATAAAGTGCGGAGCTAAATTCCTCTCACCCACTTGCATCTCTATGCTGATTTCAGATGCTTCTGTTTTTTCCCCTGAGAATCACTAATCTAAACATTTCTGCAGAGTCACATTATTATTTCTAAAATATTCTCTTCTCTGTTAACTAAAGTGTTTGGTAAAAAAAAAAAAAAAAAGAAAGAAAGGAAGGAAGGCATGGATTTACAAAAGTATAAGAAAAGAATACAAACCCTATTACCAGTGGGTCAAATGTTCCAATTCACATTTTGGTGAAAGTCTCCATAATTCCAGTCAGATATTTTGCTTGAAATAAATGACCCAAAAGTTAACCTCCACCATTCCTGCAAAATGATGATATAAACCATAGTAGGAATTTTTTTTGAAAGAGATCTGAACTGAAACCCAGAAACTAAAAGTCAAAAAGTATACATGGTGGGCTTTTTATATATAGATAAATACTTAGATGCTAAAGGGTAATTAAGAAAATTCAGATAGGATCAACTTTTTGAATGTCCACAGAAAGTATGGGGTTTGAGAAGCAGAGTCATGATGTATGTTTCTCATCAGCATGATACCAGTGGAAACATGTAACAGTTACCTGTGGTATGGCCAACCTACTTGGCGGTCAACTTTGCAAAATCATCCTTTATTACTATAATAAGAATATAAAGACTTCATTATACATGATCTATAATCAGTGTCTGGGGATTACTTGCTACAGTAGTTAAGGCTTTACTGAGCAGTCAGCTAGCTGTCAAACTCCCTGTTTGCTGCTAAGTACAGATCACTCTACTATCATGCTGTTAAATGGAAAATGTGTAAAACATCTTTCATAAACTATAAATTGGCAATGCTTATAAAAGAGAGCAGGGGCAGTATGAATATTTTTGTTGGTTTTATTTACTAGCATTAGGGCTGACAGCTAGGACCTTCTATTTATCAGAAAGTGTAGTAAGGGGGGGTTACATTCTTTTTACAAGCTAGTTGACACAGACTGGCGGGTTGTTCACTGAGTTTTTCCTTACATTTTTAAAGCTTCTCTTACATGGCCTCGTAGGATAATTTTAAATGAGCCTAAACAAAGCCCTCACTGAATCTAATATTACTGTAAAACAATGCATTCTTGTCATATCTGGGATGGGAAGGTAATGAAAGCACACTGGTGTTGTGGCTACAATCTTGCAATCAGAGGAGCTTGCTTGACTATAGAACATAAGAAGAAGGAAGAGTAAGCTTCACAGCCAAGAGAAATCCAAGGCATTGCTTGTTTAGTACTGGGCATTGAAAGCAGAGCAAAAATGGCCCCTTGCCCACCACTGTGGGTTTTGCGAGTGCAGAGTAATCCCCCAAGCCCAGAGACTAATAAAATGCTGCTACTGGAAAACAAGACACACTCACGTCTTCTTTTTCATGAGTCTGCTTTTCAGTGTGATTGTTTTGGAAGCACGCAGCATATATCACGCGTGATAAATTATACTTTGCTATAATGTTGCCTTGCTAAAATATGCTATGAAAGCTCTGAGCAATATTTACAAATAGTTTAAGTGTCACAACAATACACCCACCCACTCAGGCTTCCACTGATTTTACTGTAATAAGAGGTGTAATAAAGGATACCACTTTTAAGTATTATAAAAATAGTCTTTATAAAGTAAGGCAATTGGGAGAAAAATTCCTAAAATATGTATCAAAATAATTTTGCAGATTCTGCAATCACAGCTGCCAGAAAAAGCAACCAGAATCTCTCCTGTCTAAGAGGAATCATGTAGGTCTGCCCTGTTGTTGCTTATCTTTCTTGTCCCATGTAAGTAGTTAATTTACTCATCTAGCTCAAAACTCAGCTGCTGACATTCTTAAAAAAAAAAAAAAAGGCTGTAAATTAATTTTGAATTGTTCTGTTGGGAAGAACAGCAGCCTTACTTTCACTGTTCAGGAATATTCAGGATAAGCTTCACTCCTGTACACTAAGCGGTAAATTCTGCTGCCTGTTACATGAGTGTAAAGCTGGTGTAATTCCACTGCCACTGACGGAAGCCATTCAAATTTACATCAGTTCAACAGAAGGAAGAACCAAACCTTCCCCTGAGCATTTGAAAATCATTCCAATATATTAATGAACACTTCTCTTTCTTGCAACTTTATGTTTTTAATATCTTCCTTAGGGAAGGTAAGAAAGTAATTCAAAACCAGGCTAAGCCTTTTTTTTCCTACCCACCTTTATCTTTATTTGTGATTTTTAATGGAGTGTGGAATATGCCTGCTATATTTGTCAGTCACAAGGGTCTGTTTCACCCACTGGCATCAATGAGTGACATGGGGGTGAATTTAGCTTAGTTTTGTTCTAGCGGGTTACTGTAGCTGTCGATCCACACCACTTAGGTCTTGACAGAAACATAATCATGTTATATGGGTATATACGAAAGAAGTAGTTAAAGTATATTAGAAAACATATACACTGAAGTGGATCTTTTTTTTCAGTCTAAGAAAGCAAGGCACAAGCTGAAGGCTGATCTCTAGTTGGAGCTTGCTATTATTTGGTTAACTAAAGGGAAATATGGTGTAATCTAGAGAACTTGTGCTCCACCTCCCAAACACATTGTCCTGTTTTCTGCTAAAATGGATCTATAGATTCAGTGACTTCTTGAACCCTTTCTCTCAGGCTGAAAGTAGTGGATGTGAAAAGAAAAGCCTAAACACCCAGACCACACCAGTGTCAGGATCTCATGTCTGACACTGCCAATAGGCATTACATTCTAGCTGCATTTTTAACATAGCAACTGGGGATAACATAGTCAGGTGAAATCTAAACTAATTTACCCCACCATCAAAATTCTTCCAAAGACCAATCTGCATATTCATATCGATAGCCATGTTTAGACCTGCCGCCCTCCTACAGTGAAACTCATATATCTATGCAGAGCTTTCATTATTTTATTTATTATTTCTTTTTTTTTTCTGGAGAAAGCAAGTAAAATCCCATAATGCATATTTTATTGTACTAATTCGGTGTACAAGCAGGTTTACATGCAGACAGCAGAACTTTCAGAAGGAAATAGCTCTTACGCTTAATGGGAAGAGTGGCTTTGCTACAAAGCAAGCTGGGATAGAAGGGAACTTTCAGGTCTCTGTTTAGTGTTAAATTTTCAGTCTTGATATGATTGTATTATTTTATCTCTGTGAATTTAGAGCATTTGATATATGGTTATAGCCTAATAAATGTAACAATAAATATCACATTTGTATTCAATTTCAGAGATCTCTTCCCTCCCTCATACCAGCAGCAATGGGTGTGATCTCATAAGGGTCTGACTGTAAATAATCTGGTTAAATAGAAGGTTACTGATGCACTGACAATATAGAAAGTCGCAGAGACTGTGGTAAGAATCAGGCCCCCAGATGTGTTTCCTTCCCTCAGTCAAAGCAGATGTATTTGATTTTGAAAAAGCAATGCATAATCTATTTTTGTTTTTTCAATAAAGGAACTGTATATTTACCATATCTTTAGGGATTACTTTTTATTGTTTTCAAGGAAATAATTTCAATGCTTACAAATTGTTGGATGACATTCCCTTGTACATTTTTAAATATGATATGCAGGGAAAATATTTCTAGTTCTAATCTTTTTATTTAGAATAGGAAAGCTGAGTGTAATCTAGGAGATGAAATATGATATCTTTATGAAAGTGGCACATGCTAGCTCTATTACACTTACAGGTCTGCCAGTATATCCATTAAGGAATCCATTTTTCAGACTTTTAACATTTGTCTGTATTCATACTGGAGTGAAACTTGGCACTCAGGTTTATAGCCCAGGAGCAATTTGTGCTGCTATTTACAAATGTCTCTCAGTATTAATTTAAAGAAGTGTTTTTCTATTAAATGCTTGAAAACCTTTTGGTTATTTAAAATGCAAATGGGAATGATATTAAAAACAACACTGTTGGCTGCTCAGAGTCCCATGCTGTAGTCTGATAATACTTATGCTGTATGAAACTGATCACATTGAACCATTTTGGAATATGCTAAAAGTTAGGAGATGGAGCATTTCTCGAGATTAGTGATCTCATATGTCCTTGAGAGAGCTGCTCCTGTTTATATCATTTAGCTAATATATACTTTAAGAATTATGTATACCTTTGTTTGCTCACTGTAATGCTCCAAAGGTCCTTATACTCAGGTAAGTAGCAAGCTTTGTAATAAACACCCTGAGCATGGATTTGTATAATTCAGTGGTTTATTTCAATACTAAATCTGTTAATAATCTGTCATCACAACATACTGCTGTTTACTTTAGTTATTTTATACTTTTTCTTAAAATAAGTAATTCTACCCAAGTATGCCATTTTATCTTGGCAAAATGTGCTGGAGAAAAGATAGCACATCCAGCTTAAGTCCAGCCACATCTTCCACTGTCTCACTGTTTGAATGCAAATTTACAGGCATTTAATGGAAATATATGTTTGCTTCTTTGTTTATACATTATCATTTCTATTTGTTCTTTAGATAAAAGTTCTGTTCTTCTGAAATGAAAAAAACTATCATAATTTTCTTCAGAAAATAAAGGGCTTTATCCTCAACTGATGTAAGCCAACAGCTCTGTTGACTGTGGTGTTTTACATCAACTGAGAGATTTCTCTGGATTTATAATGCATAAAGTTATTATAATTTGAGAAAAGTTGGAAACATATCACCTATAACCAAACCTCATCATAAATAAAGATCTCTTCCTATTTCTTTGTTCAAGTTCATTGTTTTTGAAAATAAACTTAAGATGATTAACATAAATTTAGTAATTCCCAATCAGACTGGGTTTCTTAATTTTGTGTAAACTACTGTAGTCTGAGCTAGAAGCACTGAAGAAACTCTTACAAGTAAAAGAAATCCAAAGTCAGACATTCTTTATACTTTCGGGTCATTACAGATTTTAGGAGTTTAGAAAAGCCCCATCAAGCTCCATTTAGACTTTCGGAACAATTCCTTAAAGCAGTTCTGTAAACAAAATGTTTCATAGCATAGATTTTTTGTTCAATTTCGTAGTTGCTGCTCCTGCGTTGTGAAAGGTGTATAGGGTTTTTTTCAAGACTGTACTTTCCACTTCTGCAAACCTAATTTTCAGTCTTGGGTTCTGAAAAATCAGAGGCTATTTAGAATACAATAAAGAATAAAAATGTGATCAATTGTAGGAAGTATTTCTGTGAAGTCTGAACAAAGTGGGAATCTGAATTGCAGCCCCAAGTATTTAAATAAGCTATTACAAAAGGAGTGCTAGGAACCATTATATTGCATGATTTCTCGTGAATAATAGAAATGTTCTCTATCAGGTATTTTTACTTAAATGGAATCAATGTTTGAGAAGGATGGTGTTCATCTGTTCATCCATCGTAACCTTTCACGCCACTACTATTGGTATTGTTATAACTTCACCTATTAAAAATAGGCTTTGAAGATATTAAAAATACTCTAAAACTTAGAAAGAAGTGTAGTTTTAACCACGATACATTAGTATCTCCATCTTTTGGTAGTGTGTCATTTATGCTTTAATGACATCCATGCAGAATTTCAGCATTCTGAAAATGCCTGTCATATACAAACAACATTATGGCACTTTTTGCCTATAGTAGTGCTATTATTTAATGGTGTGCTTTTATACTGCTCAAGTAAGTTTTTAAGGATAAATGTGCCTACATCATATACTAGTTCTGGGGCTTGTAAATGGATTACTTGCTGTTAATAAGGTGAGTAGGCTTTCATCTCTAGTTATGATGGTCCCAATCCTGTATCACTGAAGTAGAATGAAGTGTCATATTTATGACTCTAATGAGAGCATAAGAAATCTCTGAGTCTCTGAGGGTTCGCCAAACCTGTTCGCTTCTGGAGGTTTTTACTGGTGGGGCATGTGTGTGCACTGCAAGAGTTTGGCTGATTTGGGCTGGGTTTGCACAATTGCCATTTAGAAACATGGATCTGTTCTCTGTTTGGTCTTAATTCTGGCTGGCATACACATTCTAATTGCCTGTGTCCAAGGAACGACCAAATTAAGTATTTTCTTAGAGTTTTAAAATTAAATTTAGGAAGTCTGTCCCATATGACCATGTTGTAGTCAAAAGTGCTGTGCTTAGACACAGGTAAGAATATCTGCTCAAGTGCAGATCAGCCAAGAAACAAAATGATGAAATATATTTGTTTCTAAACATATGGAGTGGTGTTACAAAGCCATGCATGCCCTTGCTGTTTCCATACAGCAGCGCTTCATGAAATTACAGTAACGTTGTGTATTAGGATGCAGTTTATTGGATTTGGTGAGATCTGGCATCCCAAATACATGACTACTTCCTGTTCATGCAATGAGACCAAAGCTTATGAATTGATGGAGAAATATTTCTTTTACTTAATTTGTCCTAAGTGACAGATGTATCTGAAGTGATCGTTGGATGGAAAACAAGATGGTAGAAAGAATTGGTTTATATGCTTTATTTGTGAGTGAGGCAAAAAATACACATTGTGTCTTTCTGGTAATGTGCACTTTCTTTAGAATGGTATTTTCTGATCTAAGATACAGTTTATGAAAGTGATTTTTAATACTGCATTACACACTTAGGAAAGTTTATAATACTGAGGGTTTTCAAATTTTGTATTATGTCTTCCCTTTCATATTCTTTACAGTCATGGTTTGCATATTCTTTCAGCTATGTATGAATTTCCTCACTCAAACCACAAACTGACTTTAAAACATGAGATGCCTTCTCTGGGCTCACATACCTGGTAGATATCCTCTTCAGAAAGTAAATACTCGAATAAAAGCTTGCTGACAGAATAAAAATATTCATTGCCATTGAAATCCCATAATTAATTACATTTTTAAGATACTAAATAGAAAAAAAAATGCTTGACTTTAAATGAACTGGGTTCATAAGGAGTCTTGCAGACAAAGTGAAATTTGAGAAATGGGGGATAGGTGAACGTATCACATCACAAGGGAACATATCCTTTAATAATGACATCAGTTTCACATCCACTAATTTAGTTCGAGTGCTGTAGGTTATTTAACTCCAGTGGACCAAGCTTTCAAATCCAGTTAAATAGCTCCTTGTTGTTCTTTTAGGAATGACATGGCACAATCTTGGGAAAATGAAGCCCTTTTAATTCTGCTGACTTCTGTCACTGTTGGTATCCACCACTTCCAGGTCAGTCTTGGCGTCTGCTATGGGAGTCCTTGTCAAGATGTTAGTTAGAGAAATGTGTGGTCACGACTCAGGCCTGCAGCCAATATGCTTTGCTCTACAGGATCTTTGATTCTTAACAGAAATACTTGAAGTTGTGGCTCTAGCTTGACATTAAACCCTACTGCATTTTAACAATGAGTATTAATTGGAATACATTTTGCCAATCCTAGTGTAATTTATTTTCATAAACCAGTGGATGATAACTCACTAGTTAGCATGCAGAAAAACACTTTGCTCTTCATTTAGATTAACTCATGTAATATGATAAAAGTGCAAGTCTGCCACTGTAAGAAATAATTTTACACACATTTGGAAGAAGATGCTCGTTGTTCAGAAAAAGTAGATGCTTCAGATGGGATGCTGGGATTCTGATGCCAGGACACTTAGTTACTAAGTTACTAACTACACAGGCAACAAAAGTGGTAGCTTTTAAAACCCCGTTTTACCTTCAAACACTGTTACTGGTCTTTAAGCTGAACCAGGTGGGACACTGAGGTGAATAGGAGCCCTTCAGCTAACGTGCATTGTTCAACATGCACCTGTGTGTATATTTGGAAAAGAAAGTCTCTCTTGTTTTGTTGCTGAAGCAGCCACAAAATGTCAAGATAATCTTAATTTATCCATTAAAAATGTAGGCCCATATTTAAGAGTCATCAGCAATAAAGGAAAATATACTGAATCATTTCAAGTGCATGCTAATCATTTAATGTAATAAATGGAGCAACTCTAATTATCTCCCGAGGAAATGATTTCACACTAAAACAATGGAAATGAAGAGGTTACTTTGGGAGCATTATACACAGCTGAAAATTACTCATGTGAATCTAGAAGATATTTCAAATAAATAGAAAGGATTGCTTATGCCTTTTCAGTAATCATTTAATGCTATGAGAGAAACATTAAACGATGGTAAAGATATTCAGTAATTTGCAGTCAGCCAGAGAGGCTTTCACAGGTACTGTTATACAACCGAGTGCTGTTTCTTTCCACTGAGACACTGGTTAGTGCAGGATCTATGTCATAACTACAGGTTCATAATGCAGAATAGTTGAACAGTCAACAACAACAAAATAAAAAAGAGCATATTTGGTGTTTTACTTTATATTTGTTAATTTCAGTCTGCATTACAATTTATAGATTTGCAATTGATAATATCTGTGAGCCTTCCCTTGAGATCTCTAGGATTATTTTTAAAAGGATAAATAAAAATATTTCTGATAATTTCTTTCCCCTCCAAAGTATTTTTTAAATCCCATGAAATGTTATTTTGGAAATTCAGAACATTTTCAGCCAACAAAGAAGAAAATGAAAAGCAAACTTTTGAATAAGATGTAAAAATTTCTCAGGAGTGGGGTTAAAATTGAGTTTAATGATTCAGTCCGTTCCCTCCAAGGGAACTGATTTTACTGCAAGCTAAAATGTTTTGTTAAATTATGTACTTCAGTTGCTTGGGTGTTATGTCTCTCTTGGAGAAGCACATGAAATGAGCACTATCCTCCTAGGCATTTTAAAAACACATCCACATTAAATAGAATATATATATAATGGTTCAGCATACTGTCTTTTTAAACTAGATAACAAAATGATTTTGACTTGTTTTAAAATCTTTTTTCTTGAATAGTTTTAAAGCTAAGACTAAAAGATAGATAATGTGGACTGAAAATTCCCCCCCTTGCTTTCAGTTTCTTAGAGAATAGCGCATTATAGGTACTTTCCTTTGTGCAAGAGTCATGTCAAGTGCCAGAAAAAAATACATCTGTTTTGGCTACATATTTAACAGCATGCTTTCCAGAACCATCAATTTCTCTTTATTAATATATCAAGTGCAGTTTATTTAAAATGCTTGTCCATTCCTCTGTCATGCTACTACAGATACTATTAGCTTATACTTATTACTAAAATTGGGTAAGATAGGAGGGAATGCAGCTCTTCTACGTAGTAAGAGATATGACCTACTTCAAGACAAATTAATGCCCGGTGATTCTAAAAGCTCAGACAACTGCAACTCTTTGAAGGTCTGCATTTATTCTGTAGCTGACATGAGTATTTCACAAGAGACTAGACAATTGGTTTTTATCGTACAATTACCATTCATCATGTACAAGAAAACAATTGTTATCAGGTATGAACTTAATTGGAATCAACTGTAGAAACTTTACAGGAATTTACCAAAATGTCTGCCATTCAGAGCTGGCTTACCATAATATTCTCTATGGAATAGTTGACCACAGGATTCTCATTCACAAGCAGCCAGGTTAAACAGTTAAATGCTAGCAAATCCTGCATAGCCCTGTGGGAAATTTCACTTTAATCCTGAACTTATAAGAGGACAATCAAAGCCCAAAGCCTGGGCAACAAATCTGATCCTCTGTTGCAATCTGCATCCTCATGGGAAGGAGAGAGATGCTCCCTGTACAAGCCTGAGATGGATAAATACCTAAATGATGAGATAGATGGGGAATGCAGAAGAAGCGTCTGGCTTCAGCCATTCGCTTCCAATTTCACATTACATTGTGAAAGGCAATTCTTGTGCAGCTTGGGAACAGCCAGTCCTGATTACTATAAGTTGAAGTGTGGCTTAAGGAATGATTAATGACAGTGTCAGGAGAAAACAAAGCACAATGAGAGTTATCTCTAATCCACCTGCTTGCAGATGCTATAGTAAGGGAATGAAAATGGCCCCGGCGAGCCCTGATAATAAAAAAATCAAAATAGAAAGGTGCAAAGCTGTAGATATGTATTAATCTGATATATAAAAACTAGGTCTTAGCTTGAATAAAGCATTAGGCATGAATGAAGCCCCATAGGTGATAGATATTAGAGCATAGTGGACTTCACATTGTCTGTATTTTTTAAATCAAACAGAACTGTTCCCTTCAGTATTGCCTTTGACATTAATAGGTTGGTATTTGAAAAGTCACAGTTCACTAGATGAGCAGGCTTGTGAGTTCAAGCTCATTAAACAAAACCTCTTTTTGTTGTGGTTTGAAAACGTGACGCCATACCCCCACCTTGTGGCGTGGCGGTGAGGAAGCCCGCGGAGGAGAGAGCAGCTGCTCCCGCTTCTACACAGAGCACAGGCACATAAAGCCTAATTGTAACATCTCCTTTCTTTCTGAAATGCAAACAGCTTACGAGCTCCTTCAGCGAGCACAATAATACATCTGAGAGGCAGCTAGCCCATTTCAGAGGATTCTGCTTTCGTTTTGCAGCCGGTCCAGGTAGCTTTGCTCTGATTCAGGATTGCAGCTATTGCAGAAGTAAGGGGGTCAGTGATGGCAGCTATGACTAAATATGCACATTATGGTAGTTTCCTTCAACTGGATTGCAGCTGCTCAGCTTCTCTCCCTTCTTGTTCTATCCATCTTCCTAAACTTCATGTCTGCTGGGAAATCTTGCACAAGCTGTGTAGTGAGCTGAGACCTGGGAAGATTCATGACATGGAGCTCTGAGACACTGCTCTGTGCTCGGTGATTGTTCATCAGGCAGGGTACATCTCTCCACATGCGTAACAGTGATGGTCTGCTGTCTGATACAAATTACAGTGTTTGCATATGAACTACTTGCTTGCTTTGCAGGTTTCAGCTGCTGAAAAGTAGCAGATTTTGCATCGTTCTACAAAGAACACCACTGTGTCTCTTCTTGAGGTAGAATTGCTCCAATTCAAGGCACACCATAAGGTTTCCTAAAACACCAAAGGTGTTCAGGGACCTAAACTTTCTTACTTGCACTGGGACATAGGTTCCCACTGTGTCACCAAGGATACCTCCAACTTTTTTACCATCACCATGCGAGTCAGGGAGATAGACTGAAAGACAATATTTCCTGAGACCTGCTTCTGCACCAGATTTAAAGCTATTGCCTCCGGTTGCCAAGAAGGAGGGAATTATTTGGCCCCACTGAATTCAAAAACAAAAGTCTCATTGATTTAACTGGGTCAGGATTTCATCCCAATGGATTTCCCCCCCCTCCTTTTTCTTTCTATGACCAGCAACAAGTTAAATGTTAATTTATATTTCATGGAAGTATTTTAATATTGAAAAATCTAATGAAGATTTAGCACTCAGTTTTTAATGAGGCTGACATAACTGTCGAAAGAAAGCAAATACATTATTTTAATTAATATCAATTCATAAGTGCTCCTGATTTATATATTAAACAAAAAAGAAAGTCTCTTGTCATACACTACAATTTATTCTGCATTCAACCATCATTTACTCAGAATCTTTTTTTTTTTTCCATGTGAAGGGTATGATGGAAGCTGCCATGTAGAATTGTACAGCTGCTGCATATGCTATAAGTACTGTGATCACATCACCCTTATTTTCTGATGACGCGCCTCAAATCAATTCTATCCGTGTGTCTTTGTCTCCACCTGACACCTCCTGCTATCATAATAATCATGCTGTATGGTTTAAAGCTTAAAGCTTTTGTATACTTGTATTTTCTTAATAACACTGGGGAGCCAGCCAGACAGGTATATTGTTACAGGCAGCAAAGGGTCTCTGTTGAAAAATTTTTGATCAAGGTATTGAAACCAACAAAAATCAGGTGTGTTATAGCTCAAGTTTTGATTAGTCCATTTTATAATATGACAAAAAGAAAAAAGAAAAAAAAAAAAGGATCTGGATACATGTTTGGGTCCTGATCTCTTTTCCAGGCACTAGGGTCTGGGGATATTTATATTCAAACAAAAATTTGGAGTGGAACAGAACATAGATTATGAATGCATTTGGAAATTTTTTTACCTCTGTAACAGAGCAGAACAGGGAAATAATTTAACCAAGAGAAAGTAGTGTCGTAACTACAACGTTTTATGTAGCCATGAAAGGTGTTTATTGAAAATTTGAACAGTAATGTGTCAACATCAGTAGATGGACATTTCACCGTGAAGATACGATAGGTTGAAGATCACTTTCAGATAAATGCAAAAATGTTTAAGGTTTAAATTCTGTGCTAGCATCACAGCATTGAAAACATGAAGGTAGCATTGTGAAATGGTTGTCTGAGATGCTTTTATACCTGTCTCATACTCCTCCCTGCTTCTCTGTTTTCCTCTTCTTTCCAATCAAATGTTTCATTCCCTTCAACCTCATCTTCTCTTGATCCTGAGCAGCCCTCAGGAACCCAAAAGGTTTCCTTTAAAAGACTGCACAGAGCTTTCAAATGTCTTCTCACAAGCGTGCTACCTTTGGATGATATTCTGGTCTTGATGCATGCTCTATTTTAGGTCTGCCTTCCCTCTTTCTTTACAACGTGTGCACCCAGGGATTTTCAAGCAGGATTCTGTTCTGAATGTACAGTTCCTGAAAAACACTGAATCCTTGCATCACACCCTGTAAGATCTGAAGGCAGCAGCAATCTCAGCAGAGATTTACAGACTATCACACAATGTATTTTACCAGAAGCTCAGAATCCTGTTATGTGGTGTTCAAGGCAAGGGATGAGAAAAAGTAGAGGATTAAAAGATCAAACTCCTAAAAAGGGGGTTCAGATTGATTTTGGACACCTGATGGAGATTTAAACTTCCTCTTTCCAAGCTGTTCTTGTGCAAGCAGATTCATCTCTGAGCTGCTAGAAGTGACGTCTTCTTTTATTCAGAAAGCTCCTTAACCAGTTATTTCAAAGGCTTCTGCATGAGTATTCTTTCTGGCCAAAATTCATTCTACCATCCAAAGTCAGAAACCAGCCAAAAGCAAGAATGAATAATTTACAAAAGTCAGCTGGCCTGGTTCTTGCAAAATCAAACTAAAATCTTGGCTCCAACACTCCTTTAAGTTCCTAGATCCAAAGCTGAGCCCTGCAGGTCAAAACTATTCCTATATCTGTATTGCATATCTGCCTAAATTACCCATCTTCTACTGGATGTGGACCTTGGGTAAAGTGTTCTTTTTCTACTCACTTCCTGTCCCTAAATCATGTATTGCTGTTGATTAAATCATAGTTACTTGTGATAATATGCTGAAAAAGTAGGTGAAATTTGTATGTCGCCTGCAGAGGACACTTGGATAGCGCCTGGTGGGGGATTTAAAATAGAGTATGTTAAAATAGAGCTACACTCACTTCCTGTACAAGAAAGTAGCACCCAAATTACTTTGCCTGTGTGTAATTATGGAGGCTTCATTGGAGTTACCCTGCATAAATGGATGCTGCCATGTAGCACTTTGATAGTAAGCCACTGACTCCCTGATGTTTTTGCTATAGGGACCATTCTGAGACAGCAGATAATATTGTACCTCTCTTTTGGTTAAAAATCCTAACAGCTGATGTGAGATAATGCTAAGATCCCTATTGAAATTGCATGCTTAGGGATGTTATATAAAAGCCTGAATATATTTTCAGTATATTGCATAGTAACTTTTAAGCTGTCTCATTTGACATACGCTAACCTACAGGAAAATAGTGGTATATCAAGTTCAGTTGTATTTACCTTAATTAACAATAATTCCAGCCATTTATGTGAATGATGCTCCTGCTGTGACAATATATAGCAATAATAAAGATCCATGCAAACGTTCAGAAATGGGATCACTCAGACTTTAGTAGATGTCGAAACTCAGTGTACTTCAATTCTAATTTGAGCGCTTGTTCTTTGTAGTTTGAAGTTGCATGTGTGACTTTGTGACAAAGTATCTGCTACTGCAGTATACAGTGTTCAGAATTCCTATGGAAAACCCCCAACACCAACAGCTGGTCCATATGCAGTTTATGATAGACTGAATGTCTTGGCCAGATGCATGATTTTCTTTAGCAGTACGTATAAAACGTGTACAGCAGCTGTCAATGAAATGTCAGTATGAGGCCTGGTATCCTCTTCGAGGGAAGCACCTACACCACTATAAACACATTTATGTTGATAACTTAGTCAGTGCTGTAATGCTCTAAACCTTTTTCTGTTCAGAACATTTAAAAGAAACTACATTTTTATGGAGTGAATTGAGGTGTATAGTCTGGAAAAGAAGCAGAAACAAAACATGAGGGTAGCTCAGATGCACTTAGCATCTGCAAACAAAAATCAGCATTCACTCAGATAAATGGATTTCCATGTGATATTCATTCCTTCTCTCTTTGTTAATCATGAAGGTTTTTCTCCAATTTTTTCCCCTCTTCTTTCCAAAGCTAGTGGTAGATCTGCTCCTGGCAGTATGTTATGTTCAACCATTAGTTTATTTTTTAAGACTAAGAAGAGATATTTCTACATTATAAATTATTTATAAACACAAGAACAAAGGGAGGCTGTCAGGGCTGCTGGTACTTTGAGAAAACAACAGAAAAAAAAGATGAATTTATGAAGAATACAATTTTATGAAGGAAGGAGGGGGGAAATGCAACTACTAATTATTAACATTCATCTGCAGACAAATCCTGAAAGAATAGGATTAGAGGGATACATTTACATCTGTCTGTCACAAAAAGAAATCTCATTAAAGGTTTACCAGACTGTCACAAAACTTCTAATGTTAAACTTGATGGTCTCATGGGGGAGAGGAATATCTCACTTTCGGTCCATTCAGCACAATGATATTAAAATACAGTAAAAAAAGCAAATAAGAAACCACTTGCATTTTTAGTAAGAGCTCCAGCTGAATCTTCTTATGACACAAAGGTTCATATGCCATGGAAAAAGTTTTACGTGTCAGTACAAGTTTCAGTAGTTTCTATTTACACACCCATGTGTACTTTGAGAGATGCCATGGCTGCCACAGCAATCACATTGTGATAGCATTCATCATCTGGACACTTCTTTTCATCTATAAAAAGAAATCTGCAATAGGTTGCTTTGACAATTCAAGATGCTGAGCCACAGTTTCTCTGCTTTAAAGAAGCAGACATTAAGGTTAAATACATTAAAAGTGCACGAAAATAAACACGCTGTGTATGTGCAATATGTTGACAATAGCAAAACTTCAATCTACTGTAGTTTTTGATCAAAGAGCTGAATCTGGGGAAAAGAAATTCTGAATTTCTGGAAAAGAAATTCTGAATCTAGCTAAAGCTGTCATTTTATTTTTTCATAGCACACTAATTTATATTGGATGCACGTCACTAAGGAAAAATCTAGAACACTTTATATTGCTTGACCCACTGTATGTGGCTGTATTTGTGAGGTATTCAGACAGATACTCTTATTCTCATACATATTTTTTTGTAGAACTGTATTCTAGTTTATTGTATTGTAATTTATACACTGGATTGATTAACATATGCGGTGGCTTGCAAAGGAGAAAATTTTCTTCTTGAGCATTTTGTCAGAGGTAATCAAAACTCGCAAAGAAAAACCTCAAAGGTTCCACTAGATCTGTCCCTTGCCGTGTAAGGACAGTCCTCTGCAGTGTACAAACCCAAGCCAGGTTAAACCTTTGGGATTCAGCTGTTCCAGTTAGTAAGGATTTTTTTTTTCAAGTTTTGGGTCAGAGTCAAAGAAAATCAGGAGCTCTAACCTCTGATTTTCCACTCGTTTATTTTTTGAGTCCAGAATGGAGGCTACTCTCCAGTCTATATTTAAAACCTGACTGGTGGTTACTGGTGTCTACTTTTACAAGCGAAGTTGAGACAGCATAAAAAGGCCTGATTTTCAGAGGCTAGTTCCCAAGGTCTGCTGAAGTTTCAGCTCTCTAGGTCTCTCAGCTTGGGCACCCAAAACAGATGCAGCCAAATGTAGGCCCATATGTTTGAGCATGTTGCACCACTATATATGCACTCCCTGGCACTGTTGAAAGGCATACATTCACTGCAACCCTCCTACGCTCCTCCCTCTGTTCTGCTCCATTTAGGTCTGTGCACATAATCTAGATTTCAGGTAACCCAAATGAAAAAGTGATTTTTACTCCAGTAGCTGAAGAATTAGGTGGTCAAGATGGGAGCTTGCACAGTAGCCCAGCTTTCAGTATGTGAATTCCTTGTGCATACCATAGTCAGTTACCTGCAAAAGGCACTGAAAATGCAAAAATGGTTTGTGAAACAGGAGATGTATAAGCAGTATAACAAAATACTTTTTCTTAATTTCCTTATTTCCACATTTTCCTACACTCAGATCTTCTTTCACTGAATGCAACTGTGTAACTCACCTGAGCTATAAAGGTAACAGAGCAAAACTATCACTGTAACTTTAGGAAATAGCTTCATACATTCTTGAATGACTTTTTAAAAAATAAACCCAAACCCATACAGCACTGTCCAGCAGACAAACCTTTAGACATGGAAAAAGGATTACAGTAAAAATGCCCAAGAAATGTGAAATTATATATGTAAAAAGCAACTGGACTGTTATTCCCCTTTTCTAATCATATCTTCCAGACTTCTTTGCATTCTTTCTCCAGTTCTTGTTTGGTATTTTAGGGTACAATAACACTGGTTCAATGAAGGGTATTATTTAAGAGGGTCAAAAATATTTTCTTTCTTGTGTTCCCCACCATGCAGTACATAATCATTAATCACATTCTAAAGAACAGAAAAAATATACAGTCATTTAATTTAATAGGGAATTAAATTTCACATATTTACAGTTGGAAGTCTATTTTTTGTTACACGTAAGGCAGGCATAGGAAGCCAATTTAAGAAGCAAATGGTGAGAGATTTAAAAAGCTACACTAAAGCTACAGTTGAATATTTACTTTGCACCTGTTCTAATATATATACACACATATATACATATAAAGGTAAGTGGAACATAAAAATCTTTGTTTCTTTTTAATTTAATTTTTTACCTGGGAATGAGACTGTTTGTATACACTGCTGCAAATAAAACTGTTGCACTCTAAATATTTTCTTTATGGCTTAAAGCAATTGATTATTCAAGTGTTCTTATTTCTATATAATAGGAAAATACTTAGTATAGACAGGCAGGTAACAAAATAATGTCTGAATCTCATCAAAGGCATGACTTTCACAAGGCAATTATTGACTCTTATCAAAGTTAGGAATCTGCCTCAGGAAAGATCTGTTTTCAAGTTCCTGTGCCTAATTCCTCCTCCGAAGTGAGCCCTTTCCTATCTGTGCAAGGGCAAGATAATATAGCTTTAGAATTTACTTTCTGTTTGCAAGCAAGCTGAAACTTGTGGGCACATCACACAGCCTGTCATGTTTAAGCCTCCTGACTCCACAGCAGCACTAACTGCAATTACATAGATAGTACCTGTGCAGGGTACTAGTCTGGCTTTAGACAGTCCACTCTTCCCTGCTAGGAAGAAGTCTGCACGGCTTTGGAGCTCAGTCACCTTTTTTGTCTCTTGCCATCAATTACCGTGGTGAATTTTATCAAAAACTGCATATTTGCTCCTACTTCTGATTCCACGTTTTACATTATTTTCTGCATTATATTCTGAAAGACAAATAGTGAGGTACAGATACTGATGTTCCTAGATAGACATGCCAGGATGTTGATGAGGGCAGCAAGTAGTTAGTTTTTGCTAAGTCACATGGTAAGGTAGGAGAGTAAACAATTAACCAGTGTTTGCCACCAGCATCTTGAAGAACCTGTTCATAAAAGCACATTCTGTGAGCTTTATTTGGCCTTGAACAAGCAAACAAGAAAGGATATAATAGGTATAAAAGTAGATGTAAGAAAGTCAAAATCAGTTCAATCAGTTGAACTCTGGCAGATGTCTGCAAAGTGAAGACAGGAGCATGGATCATAAGTCTAAGATTAGGGCATTTGGGTGTGAGGCAGCCAGTGGGGTTTGAAGGTTGGATTCTGGAGCTGCTTATGCATACACACTGCCTGACTAGGAAACACTCCTGCTGGGGGTTTGACTTCTGACAATGCTTTGCATCTTTATGGTACAGCATGGAGTGGGTAAGCTTCTGCTTTTGCTTTCTTGTCAAATATTTTAGAAGGCCAGAATTAAAAGCCTGGAGCATCAAATTTTAAGTGAGCTAGTGATCTAAGAAAGGTTATGCCATTTCTGCAGTTTAGAAGTATAGGTGTAGACTCTTAGAAAAATTCTAGGATTGTGGTAGACATACACACAAAACCTTCTGCTTGGTTTCCTAGTAATATCCCCCCCACCCCCCCCCCCCCCCCCCCCGTAAAAGGAAAATATGATTGGTGTCTCTCTCATAGAGGCTTTCTGCTTAGGGTTTCCAAAGAATTTCTAAAAATTAGGTCCATATTGCAGACAAGGAAACTGAGGCACTGCATAGTGTGATAAATTGCCTAAGGTTCACTACAAGCAAACAGGCAATCTGCAGACAGAAGACAGGCTTTTTGTTCTTTTCAGCTACTAGATACACCAGGCCAAGCCAGTGGTTCTCACTGCTTTAAAGAAGTATTCCAGATGTCCTAAATAACACACCTTACTGAAGGATTGAGTTTGATTTAGTTATCAACAATGAAGCTAATTTTGAAAGTTAATGATGATATCCAACAGTAAGAGTCTGACACCAAAAATTAGTTGGAATTTTACATATCTTTTCAATAAAGAAGGCAAAGTCCCTGAAATTATTTGAATGTATTGTTTAGAGTCTGTAAACACTGGCAATGCTAACGTCAAGTTAGGAAATTCTTCTAAGAAAAATGAGCTAATTCAAAAAGAAATTAATGCAAGACACTGTATAGGAACTCAGACTAGGTGACCACAGTTTTCCATTCTTGCTGCATAATCTATAAATGCTGTGGATGTCTGAATACATTGAAATGTCGTTTTTCCTTAAAAGTAAGTATATATATTGAATGTTATATCTCGTTGTCTAGTGACAGACTTTATACTTCTGCTTAGTATGCTGTAATGTGGGAGAAGATTTCTAAAATATTGTTGGAAAGTAATCCAAGCTGCGGCAGATTTTCCTGGGCTTTATAACGAAAGCTTTAGGTGCCCTCTCTTGGTGTAGCGCAGCAATTGCAAGCAGGCTTTGTTTTTCAAAAACAGCCTTTTGAGGAAGCGTGTATCTCCAAAATATGGGAATCCTGTAGTGAATATTAAACAAATGCAATTCACCCACAGAAAAATAATTTTATTTCATATAGTTTCATATGAAGTCCTATTATATGGTGTACTTAAGTATTAGTAATGCATATACAATCAGTTAATGCTTTGCCATCAAGTTCTGAAAGTGTTTGGTTTGATTGATACTTCAAGCAGTATTTATGCTTAAAGGCAATATACCCGGAATGAAGATATGCAGGGAAAGAAGAATTATAATTTACAGAATATTTTTTGCTGAATTGAACGTTATAGTTATGGCTTTCTGAGCCATGGGAACTCACTTAACACTAGCTAAATTCTACTTCCACCACCTACAACACAGTAAAAGGTCAAAATCATTTCTTTCAAGAATATTCAGGTACAAATGTGGAGATTATAGAAGTTTAGCTGATATCTCTGTGTTAGGCCATCTGGCTGTATGTAGAATACTTCTCTCTGCCTTTCTGGCTGTCTAGACCAGTAACACTCTAATCTGTGTAACTTTCTACTGGTTTTAGTTCCCTTCCTGATTTTTGTTTGTCTTCTTAACCTGTCTTATAGTGACAAAAGAATCTATATTCTCATTTCTCCTTCTTCAGTAACACTTGCTATTATGATCTTTTGAAATACATTCAGAGTTATCGATAGAAGTTAACTCCAAATCTGTGCTGTGTGAAAGTGAATCTCAGATGTAGTTAACATAGTTAATGTCAGTTTTAAGTAATCTTTTCTGCACACTAAGAAAATCAGTAGAAATTGTTGATTTAAAAGGCATCAGGAGGGTAGTGTTTATTCTTTGAACTTTACCTTTCAGTTAACAGAACATTGTAGCTGAAGGAAAGAAAAGATATGCTCCAGGTACATGCTCAACAAATACAGCAAGAAACTACAGGGGAGAGCTTTGCAAGTTTTGTACTGGGCCTTAGATGTTCTTCACATACTTTTTTACACCCTTCTACACCAGTCAGCCTCTGTTTCTTTGATCATATCAGCACTGACCAAGAGATAAATGATTCACCTCTTCCTTAGCAGATAGTTCTACTGAGTCCAATTTCTGTCCCTATGAGGAATGCATGAATAAAAATAATTTTCAAATAGGTAACAGTATGAAGATTTTAGTATGAATTGAATATGACTCACAACATCTGTTTCCAGCCCTGCCTCATAAAAGAAGTGGTCTTTGTATCTGGTCATTGCTGTTGGCATTATCTCTAAAAGCATAAGCTACAATTTTAACTAAAACTATCTGAAAAGCAGTTGAATATGAATGACTATAACTTTGCAGACATAACATCAGTACTAGCTTTATGTGCAGACTGAGAGCAATAGGGCACATTGTCACATCAATTTTTAATCAGGATTCTCCAATGAAATCACTGGACAGTGCTGTTTAAAAGTCAATACTACAGTAAAGCCCAGTACTTGGCTCAAATCAACAGATTTAGAGGATAGTCAAATTCAGGCTGACTGTAACATAAATAATGGAAGTTGCTTTCAAGTGCTCTCAATCATGTAGCTCATTGTGAAATGCAAAGTTACAAACTGCACATCTGATGATGCAGTTAGACTCCATTTGTAAATACATTTCCTATAATGTGGGATGCCATGTTTTATTCATAACATGATGAAGAGCCAGGTAGTACGGAGCAAAAAAGGCAGAGTTTTGCAAGCAGGTAGGAGGCAGAGAAGTAATTAATAGTCACAAATTTTTAGCTAAGCAAGAGGTATTGTATTATATTAAGCAATTAGAATTCCTTTTCTGATATTCCTGTGCAACAGCATTTTTAAAAAAAAAAACAAAAATTATTTATGAGATCTTTACCATATTGTTTCCAATTAGCTTGTATTATGGCAATTTTTAAAATACTTATTGGCTTTGCATGTTAATGAGGCAGAGAATGAGGACTATAATATGGCAGTTACAGAAAATATTACACATGATGATTCCATAGGACAGACATTATCTGGAAAGAGAAATAATGAAGCTGTCAGGGGTGTGACAGACTTAAATGTTTCTCGAGCAAAACACAAACTAAGAAAGAATGGAAGGGGTAGTTCCGATAAGGAGAGTTTACTGGTGCCTACCAAGAGATTTATTTATGAGTACACTAGCATTTAAAAAAAAGACATTTATTAGGACCTAAGAACACTCTTGAATTGTTGAAGGTAAGAGGTTAGCAAGATGGTGGATATGTGTTCTCAACAAACTGTTCAGCCCTTAAAGCTGGGGATAATGGGAATGTTTGAGTGTTTCCTGCACAACAAGGGCAGTGTGTTTCAGCAACTAACTGAAAGAAAAAAAAAAAAAAAAGAAGAGGATCCCAAGTTTTAATGTGTCTAACATACAGTAAAAAATTATTAACTATACATGCCTTTATTGTGTGGGGTCTTCATTCAGTAGGTCAGGCTCATAATCCCATTTCTCATTAGCTTTTTTCAAAGGGCTGCAATGCATTCCTGTGAGCAGGAGCACGAAGTGTGTCAGAAGAATCTGTATGTGTCTAGAAACTATTCCCCTGAAATGAGGACTAATCTAGAACGGACAAGCAAGGTGGATGAGATGCTCTTCATTTTATATTTCAGAAAAAAAAAAAAACAAAATTATTGATAGTCTCCAGTTCAGCGTCAGAGACTTGAATAATTCAATCCCATAGATACAAGTAGGTTGTCTGTAAATTTTCCTGAATGTCTGCAAGAATAAGAGGCTTTAGGGGGCAGATCTGCTGATTTTGCAGACTAGGAAATCTTGCATTCAACTTTTTAGTTATGTCTATACTGGTTGATATTCTTGGTGGGAAATTTTGATTTTGCAGAAGTCCATGAGGATTTTGGCACTAATGTCTCACTGGCCAAGATCAACCCATCAGAATTGTGAAGAATTTACAAAGCTGGCAAAAATGACTGAAGATAAATTTTGGGGTTAAAGGCAGGAATAAGCTGCTGTTTTCTACAGTTTCTATGTCTTGGTTGTCTGTACTGTAGCACTGGTTTCATGGGGTTCTCTAACATATCTCAGTGGATTACTATCGAAGACCAGAATTCACGTCTGGGTTAAACTCTAAAGAAAGCAATAAATCTACCTAGAGGTGGGTTTGTCTCAGACTGAATACTTGTTATTTAGCATTAGCATGGCAAGATATTGTCACCTTGTATAAAGAAAAACTTGAACCTGAGCAAGAAAATGGCATACATAAAATACCTGGCTTCCCCCCATGGTTCATCAAAGGGGAACTACAGGCTGAGGTGTCCTAAGAAAGGGACTACAGTTGCCTGCAGCAGTGATTATAAAGAATCTGATGACAAGAATGAAGAAGTGACACTTCAGAGGAGACAGAAGGACTCAACCTTACAGATTTGTTTTTTTGATCTCATGATGGATGAGACAATAAGAAAAAAGTGTACTTTGTATTTTATGACGTAAAAATGGACAGTGTAATACTGGCTAAGAAGGAAAATTACAGAAGCCAGGTGTCATTCACATATACATCCCCCTTATATCAGGACTGATGGTGTTCTAATGCAACCAGCCCTGCAGAAGAGCTTAAGTCCTGTAGGCCTTCCCAATTTTCCCAAGTCTACCTCTAATCTACTTTGATCAAAATTAATCTACAAGGAGATGCAGCATCATCCTGTGGAAACAGAATACTTTTTGCAGGAGTTTCATAAAGCCAGATATGAGATATACTTATCAGAAATCCATCTCCAGAAAACTTTGTCAAAGTTAGAAAAGAACAAGTCCTAGAAAACACAGATGTGTGATAGTTATAGCTCAGAAACTATGTGTTTGTTACAATCCCTTCTTTTCAGCAAAGATTTAAACTACTTTATTTACTTCTCATATCCTGGTGATTTAATCTCCTTTTCCAATAATTACTATTGCTCCATCCCCAAACCTCAAAATCAATACTGCTTCCAAAACCCCACATCAGTCATGACCCATTCCCATCACTATGATGCCATTTCAGATCAAAACCAGCAGACTCATAGCTAACCTCCTAGTGGTTTGGCTATCAATAAGATGTGGGAAACCCACACTCTTGATTTAAATTAAGGAAGGAGGATTTTGAACTTCCATGGAGTCAATTGGGGGTTCCAGCCACTGGTAAGGCTGTTACAGGGTTCTTTGGTTTGGGAAAATTCCTGAAATCTCGAACATTTTAACAGGCTGAGAAAACTGTCTTCTACTCAGTTCTGATTAGATTTTGGGCTCAATGGAAATTGTAATAATTTCTGACTTTGAAAAATGGGATGTCTCATTGCCTTGAACAGTTAATCAATGATTGAATTCACTCGATAAAGTTTACTTAAGAAACCAGAAAACAGATGTTATGTCTCATTCATTTTGCTATATGAGCTCAGAAAGGTAATTACTACCAAAACTTGGAAATCCTGATCTCTGACAACTGAATTAAGTTTCTGTGAGCGTATACTGTGTGTTAGAAAACATCCAGGAGTTGAGAGTTACACATTCAGGAGCTGGTCTAAGGGAACCTTTCAAGACTTCTGAGATTTCTACAGGGGTCAAAGATTACTCACAACCCTGACTGGTTAAGTGCTTCATGTGAAATAAAAAGAAGGTAAGAAAGCCATTTTACACAGAATCAAAGTGGAGCTGTTGTAAAAATTAGGACAAGGAATACGCCCATGTAGTGCTAAAATAAATTACTAAAGATATTTCTGGATCTGCAACTGTGTTTATATTAACTTTCTGCTTGCATAATCAATAATTTTACTTTCAAAATATAAGATCAGTTACCAAGTTTACAGTGGGCATTCACGGATGAACAAAGAAGAACACAAAAACATAATGAATAAATATTTCTATATATAAACTCAGCTCCTCAGCACGTATTATGACAAATCTCACTAATGCGATACTACTCAGGAAGGGTCTTCTAGGAAAAGGGAAAACAAATTCTTGTTTAGAAGGGAACTTAACAGAACAGTGATTAATTTGAGGTCTATATATTAAAAAAAATAAAATTAATGCTTCTTAATGATGTGAAACAAATCTTTTGTCAGTCTATAAACTGAAGTCTTTGCTTTATATGCAGCTTTAAAGGTTATTTCACGAGGTGACTTTTAACACACCAGTTACATTTAGCTCCTGCTTGACAATTCCGATGATGTATGAGCCACAATAGGTGCTATGATTCTTTTTTTTTTTTTGCTGAGCAGTTTTGAAAAGGGGCTTGAAAAGGGGAAAAAAACTGTCATTTTGGCACTCAAGTGAATAGACCAATTGAGTAAGAAGGGTTTTTTACACAGTGGTTTTTTGAAGCATAAATGTGATCTAAAGCATAATGCAAGTTAAAAGATTTTTGTTTGAGAATCTAGGAAACCCACAGTAACTTAGAATGATTTCTTGAATTAGCACTAAGTTTTACATTAAGTCAATCTTGTTTATAGAGGCAGTCCTCTGATCCTGTTGGACTCTCAAGAAAAGGAGCCTTAAGTCATTCGGAGATGAGTGGACTCAAAAGAACTACATCATGATGGTTGGCGAATCCTATGACCTTCTTAACTCTTTCATTGCCTTAGGATATTTGATTTTCCTTCAGGAAAGTACATCTAACTCACTTACTTAGTCTAGGGTGAAATACCACTTCATTTATGAATCTGGCACAGACAGAATTATAGCACAAGATAAGTGGCCCTTGTCAGCCGTCCAAAGAAGAATGTGCTTTTAGAGAGAGAGCTGATGCACATTTTATCATGTGGTAAAACACCCCTCCCTGAGGCTAGCAACCCAGGAAAGGCTGCTGTAAGTCAAGCAGTCTGAAACCGCACTCCAGTTACTTTGCTGACTTTTCATTGTTTTATTTTGTTCCATTGATAAAGATACACAAGATTAAAAGCTTACAATGTTTGGCTAGAAATATTCAGTCTAGAGTCTAGTCAATCACAGAAGTGGCAAAAAGTTAATGTTGTCTTACATCACCATTAAATTGAAATAGTACAGCTAGGGAGTGTAGGAGGGAGATGTTTGGTCAGGCATCTGATATGTCACTAAACTGTAAAAAAGCTGTGCAACAGAATGGAACAAAGCCCATATAATCTACCTGATGGGTTTAGCCTGTTTACTTACAGGAACATTGTTCTTTATTATGTAAATTGACACAGAGATTTAGGTCTTAATCCAAGGATCTCATAGATTTTATTTTATTTTTTTAACATCTCTACACGTGAATCACAAATATCTGCAAATATTCAGTGTTTTCTACCCTTGTCATTTTACTTAGGTGTTGGTGACTAAAATAGAAAATAACTGTGGTACAGAACTGGGTGGCAGTACTGAAACACACCTGACTGAGGCCGGTACTCTTCCAGTCAGGTCCTGCAGAGCTAACTTTGCAGATTCTTACGAGAAATCTTATAAGTAAATGATACAGACCTTGTAAGGGAAGAATCTGCAAAGTGAATCCATGTTTTTTAAGGGAATGACCTTTTCAGTGCTAGAGAAGTCACATTCCAGGAATGGTGATTTCTGCAGTGACCTATCTGTACTTGTTCTTTCAACAAAAGCTCAGGTTTGTGATGTTGAAGAGGCTTATGTGGGTTGTTGGGTTGTTTTTTTTTTCTGTTTTGAGTGGCATTTGCTGCAAATAAAGTAGCTGGAGAATACTGAGAGAAAGTTTTCCCACATAATTTCTTCTAGCCCAGGAAACATTCAGTAAATTGGAAAGCCAGGAACCAGGAACTGTTGTCCTAGCACCTTTTGAAAACTTTTGCTAATGCTGCACTACCTTCAGTACCTACCTCTGAGCCATACAAGGCTGAAAGCCTTAGCACAACTGAAATAACGTCATCCTTTTTGTCATCACTGTAAATGAGCTCTTCCTGTAATCTGCACTGACACAATCAATCTTTTCCCAGTGTCAGCTCAAGAATGCTATTTCTACAGTCTCTTCATTATTATCTCTTATTGCATGTTATCTGTCCCTCAGATCTGTCACCTAAATTACTGGTATGAAGACTCCCTCACACCAGGAGAGCTCCATTGGCTAACTCATACTAAGGGGAGTGGGAGTACTAAGGAGTGCACAACAGTGCTCAGCTGGAAGACCTGAGGAGGTCAGGAGTAGTCAGGGGAGGGCAATGATAATTAGATGGGAACTTCCATTTCTTTGGCAGAGAGGGAGCTAGAAAAAAGCATGCACCCATAGTCTAATTTTTTCTGTCATCTTCATAAATGCTAAGCTACATGGAAAGTTGTATAACTGCTGTCATTGCCACAACAAAAATCCTAACTCTGTAACTCAAACAAGAAAAAGTTATGGGTTTTTTTCATCTAGGGATGCCTAGCTCAGGCACCATTTGTGAACCAAACATGAGCACTGTGACGTTTAGCTGTGCTGTCTGCAGCCACTAAACTGCAATCTGCCACAAGCAGAAACAAAACGCTGACTGTTCCATTGCCGTCTGACAAGCACCTATGTAGCAATTGGCAGAACATGGACTCAGTCTCCTTCTGCAGGTTCACTGCTCCTGCAAACCTTTTCCCCATTCCTCAGTATTGATTTGTAGATAAAGTGTAAGAGGTTAGCAGTATGGATTTGAGGGGTTTGGACCAAAATATCTAAAAATTGGGTGAGGATCTTTGAGTTATCATTAGAATAATTGGGTTTTGATGCACAGTATTTTAAGTAAAACACTAATTTTACTTTTCTGAGTTTAGTATTTCAAATTTATTTGATTCTTACTGTCCCACTAAAACCAGAAGAAAGCAGCTATTAATGGCTCTGTTTCAAAACGTTAAAAACAGCATGTGGGAAATTTTGTCTTTAAAAAAGAGTCACTGTTGTAAGGGTATCTGGAAGGTGAAAACATTTGCTTCATTAAGATTATTCAGTTAAGGACCTTTCTATAACAAGAACTCACAGAGACGCAGACCTTGTAGCTAAGGGATAACAAGACAGTACCAAAGACCAAAATTCACCAGTCACTAGTTGATGGGCTGTTAATAAACCACCAAGCATCAGGGTAGGAGGAAACAAGATGAACATGAGAATTTAAAATATTTGAGGGGTCCTACGGGACTATGAAAAATTCATGCAGGAATGTACAGGGGAGGATCAAAGGATATAGACCAGAAGAGGTATAGAAGGGGCCTGCCACATATAAATTGTTGCTGCTCAGTATGCTTGTCTGACCTAAAGTGCTGTACCTAATCACTGTCATCTGTCCTTTCCTTGTTAAGATAATTATTAAATACTCATCAGTCTGTGCAACCTCACTCTGTTTCCTGTGAGCATGTGTGTGCTGTAAGGGCTAAGTGGCAGCTACTGAGGGAACAGGTTTATTGTGGATTTGGTGCCCACAACTGGAGTCACACTGGGGTATAGGCGCCCCTCACCTGTGGTGCCAGCAGCTGGAGCACTCACCTGAGTGCCAGCTACTGGAATGGGAACAATGTGTCGCCAGTGCCAGCTACTGGTGAAACCAGCATGAGTGAAGCAAGTAAGGTTTTGGCACTGGTGATTGGAGTCACAGCCCATGGGCCTGGTGTCATCAGGGAGTCAGGGAGAAGTGTTTGTATCTTCCCCAAATGTGGAGCATGAGAGGGTGTGCACATGTAATTTGCTAGAAAACCTGGTGGGAAAGTAAGCAAGTAAGTAGGGACCCAGTGCTTGGGCAAGGCTATCAGACAGTGCTGGTATTCAGGGTGACCAACCAATGTGGGGTGGCTGTCAGATGGATGTGTCTGTTCGCTAGGGAGTATCAAGCTGGATTAGCTGGTGAGTAGGTGATCCCTGGAGCAGCTAAGAAGGCTCAGCATTTGCTGCCTCTTACCTGCAGAACACATAATCAAAGTTCCCAGTCTTGCAGCTCGATTCTTGCATGTATATTTATAGATAGAATTTTACATGATTGGATATAAGGAAGAAGTTCTTTACTGTAAGGGTGGTGAGGCACTGGAATGGGTTGCCCAAGAAAGTTGTGAATGCGCCATCCCTGGCAGTGTTCAAGGCCAGGTTGGACAGAGCCTTGGGTGCCATGGTTTAGTGTGAGGTGTCCCTACCCATGGCAGGGTGGGTTGGAACTAGATGATCTTAAGGTCCTTTCCAACCCTAACTATTCTATGTTTCTATGATTAACTTGACTTTAAGGTCAGAGCATAGAACACAATAAAATAGGAAATCCACAAGAAAAAAAAATCAGTGTACTGCTGTTGGAAAATGGAAAAGGGAAATTTTTGGAAGGGTTCAACATTTAAGTAAAGTAGTATTTTTAGTTATTTTTAAGGATCATTAAAAAGGCGTAAGTCTAAAGTAATTAGATTTTTAAATCATTAAATCTTACGGCAGGACAAAAAGTATCGTATACATGTGTTTTCTGTCTAATAGGGAAAAAATATCTTGCTTTCAGACATTAGATTAATCAACGATTCCATTGCATCTCTTCTATAATAATTTAAATAGGAATTTGTAGAGAATAGTTATTTTAAAACCCATAAATATTATTTAAATATTAAACCTCTATTCGATACTTCGAAATATTGGCAAATGAATTATGAAAGCCAGGAAAATACAGCTGTTTATATCATCTCAGTGTTCCTCTGAATGAGATCACAGTATAATTGAATAAAATTCATATCTAGAAGGTCATTAATTAGCCAACATGTAATAGTTCACAAGACCTGCTAATATATGGGGCTTCTGGGAACTTTTTCAGATGCAGCAATTGATTTTGTCACAGAGCCAAAAAGTAGAGAGGAGTTTTGATTATTTTTTTTTTTCCTCTTCTAGAAACACACCTGATAAATCTGGTGGTGGCTTTTCTTTTCTTACCCTCAGTTCTAATCAGACCATAATTACTCTGGCATCAAGGTCAGGCAACTTGGCTAGCTCTGAAAGATATCAGCTGTTTTTCTCATGCTTGCTGAACCTCTCTTAGACAAATTTTGCATTGTTTTTTGTGTCAGTTTTATCGTGGAACATCGTGCTGCCATCTGGGAAGAAAAACACCATGGTACAGGAGCAGCTGGTGAATGAGAATGGCCAAATAAACATTGGCACTCACTCTGCCATTAGGTGAGATAAGAGGGCTGAGACCTAGCCAAAAGAGACAGCCCAAACTGCTGCCATTGTCCTTCACTGTCCCCTTTCTCGTTATCTCTGTTTAAAAACACAGCTATCATTCATTTTAGAGAAGGGAAACCAAACCTAGCTATCAGGTGTTGGACATACCCTTCTGAAGCCTGGAGAACAGAGATATTCACAGTCAAAAGCATTTGAAGTGTCTTGCCAGTTGGCTGAGTGACTGGATACTTTTATTTTCCTGGAAAAATAACAAGAACATTTCATATTTCTGTAGCAATTCCTGTCACAGGAGTTCAAAGCAGTTTAGATGTAAAATAATTCTCTAAGCACTTTCAGAATGGTTAAGGAGCTATTAGCTTAATTTTCATAGGCAGAGAAGTTGAGGTACAAAGAAACAAATTCCTGATTTGTTAGATATGGGTTAGATGAGTTTGTGTTAATGCCAGTAATAAACCCTAATTCTGAATTGCTTTGCCTTCTCTCCTATCAGCCACCCAATATTGTTCTCAGAGATTTGAGGCCAACTCAGAAATTTGGGGAGACAGTGGACTTTCCCAACCTTAACCTCCAGAAATGCAAAACATGATCATAGGATCACAGAATACAAGGTGCTAAGGGACCTCAAGGATCATCTGGTCCAACCTTTCTTGGCAAAGCATGCCCTACACAAGATGTTCCAGCACCTTGTCCAGATAAATCTTAAAGGTGTCCAGTGTTGGAGAACCCACCACTTCCCTGGGGAGATTATTCCCAGGGATGATTTCTCTCACTGTGAAAATTTTCTTCCTGTGTCCAGTCAGAATCTCCCCAGGAGTAACTCATGCTCATTAAACCTTGTCTTTTCTCTGTGACTTCTTTTAAAAAGGAAGTCTCCATCTTCTTTGTAGCCACTAGAATGAGGTAATAAGGTATCGCTTCTTTTCTCAAGGCCAAACAAACCAGTTCTCACCCTTTCCTTATGTGGCAAGCTTTCCAGTCCTTTGATCACCTTTGTGACACTTCTCTGGACCCTCTCCAGCCTGAACACATCTTTTTTGTATAGCAGGGACCAAAACTAAATAAAGATTCCAGATGTGGCCTGATAGATGCTGAGTAAAGTGGGATAATCTTTTACTGGTGATATCCCTCTTGATGTAACTCACATCCTGTTGGCTTTCTTTGCCGCAGCAAAACACTGTTCACTCATATTGAGCTTGCTGTCTACCAGGACCACCAGGTCCTTTTCCATAGAGATTCTCCCCAGCCAAATAGATCCCAGCTTGTGCTGCACTCCTGGATTGTGTTTATCCAGATGAAAGACCATACATTTGTCCTTGTTAAACTTCATGAGGTCCTTGTTAGCCCACTCTTCCAGTCCATCCAGTTCATCCAACAGAGTAGCTCTCCCAATGTGTCCACTTCCCCACTCAGGAATCATTGGCAAACCTCATCAGACTACACTTGATCCCATCACCCAGATCACTTACGAAGATATTAAACAGTGATGGGACCAATATTGGTCCATGGGGAACAGGTCATTGCTTTGAAAAGGAGCTGTTTACCACCACCCTTTGGTGCATCCATTCAGCCAGTTCCCCACCCACTGCACAGACCACTTGTCTAGATCATAACGCCACAGTTTCTCTAGGGGAAGACTATGAAAAACTGTATAGGAAGCCTTGGACAAATCGAGGTAGACAATGTCCACTGCTCACACTGATGAGCAGGGTACTTCATTGTAGAAGGCAATCAGATTTGTCGAGCATGATTTGCCCTTTGTGAATCCATGCTGGTGTTGCCCAGTCATGTGCTTCATTTATCTTGTGATAGCTCCCTGGAAGATCTGTTCCATAACTTTCCTGAAAACTGAAGTAAATCTGATGGGATTATAACTTCCTGGCTCCTCCTTTAAACCCTGATACAGGGTTGTATTCTTATTTATTTGCTGGAGAGCTGAGTTACCTTCTGAAGATCCCCTCTTTGAAGACATATGGCAAGGTAGTGGCAGAGGTACAACCTGATATCTGTGGCACAGACTTTCTAAAGGTATGGAGGGGCTGATTCTTAACTCATAGCACTGAGTTTCTATAAATTTCTCCTTTGATGTCAGAGTACGTATGCTCACATTTGCGGCTTGGATCAGTTCAGAATCTATTTACATTTGGCACAGACTGGACATATAAAAACTTGCAGACATTAACAGTGCCTAAGATTGCCTATCAGCTAATAGTTCTGGGAAATTTTACTTAAAATACCACTTCTTTTTATAATTGGCATGATTAGTTGTGAGACAAAAAGCTGAAAATTTGAAATTGAGAAAAAATAGTCTGTCTGGTATTCAAATTTAAGGATGAATTATTCCTTATCATTATTATAGTGTTTCTTGCTTTATCAAATAAAGACTCAGTTGTCCATTCAAGTTTTATTACCAATAGTCTTGACTGGCTGATGGCTGCTTGGGGGAGATTTTAGTAATCTCAATTCACTTCCCAGTGATAACAGCTGTCTTTCTCACAAAATCACATATGGCACTAACTTGCATGCCTGTCAGCCCTAGCAAGGCTAACATCGTGCTATTAGCATTCTCTTTCCTTTGTGAAGAACACTCTCACTATGATGAGTTACTGAGGCCTTCTAGAGCAATCAAAAAAGCAATGACCCTAAAACACTTGCTCTGACCTAACATCCCTTACTGCTATAGAAGTAAGAGCAAAGACTAGTCCAATCTGAAATTGCCTTGTCTTGCTTTCTTATGTCTTCTATGCAACTGCAGAAGACCAAACAGCCACAGTTCATGGGCTTTTAACAGCATGTACAATCATTATCAGCTCTGACCCATCACAGTAGCATAGTCCACAAAACTTCACATTCATATGGACTGTGAGCAAAACCAGGTAGTTACTCAATAATCAGGGGAGCTAAAGAAGCCTTGTTTCCACTCAGTCTGTACCACCCATAGGCAATACACCCTCTTGTTGGCTCCATCCACTTCCCATGGCAATTCTTTATCCCTTACCCAACTCTGCTAGTTCCTTCTGAGGGACTCTAATGGCCACATCTATTAAGGTTGATTCAAAGCTCTCTGTAAGTGTATATGATAACTGTTGACACTGTAAATGGCTACAATGGGCTGAATTCTGCCTGCCTTTCTCACAGTGGAAGCACTAGTTTAGGTCTCTCTCCTCTACTGCTCTATTCATATTCATGAACTTGTGTCATTATGCCTTTATAAAGTTGCTGGGAGAAGGAAACCTTGCAGAAGGTTGCAGTGTGCTGTCACATCAGTCTTGTTTCTTTAGAAAGCTAAGCTATTTACAAAACATCAACAGCTTTGGGCACAGTCACAGTCATGGAGAGCATGGACCCAGCCCCACAAGATGTGAGCATCAGGCAGTATTTTTAAGGTGACTAACTGCCCTGTTGTACAACCTTACTACATAAGATTTTTCTTACCTTCTCTGTTTCCCAGGACAACTTCTGTACACCATAGAGAATGTTGATATCATATTGCCAGCTGTTAAAATTTTCCACCAAAAGAAAAGAAAAACAAATTGGACAGTGAAAGATGCAAAGACAATGAAAGAAAATAGAGACTAAATTATGTTATTTCAATAAATATATTAGTTTAAACTAAAAAGCTCTTTAAATCACTGATTTAACTGTTCCAAAGCATTTGCAAATTGGCATTATGAGTGCTTTATGAACCTCGAGCTCTCCTTCAGAAACTTCAAATCCAAACTACTATTAATTAAAAACACGTTCTGTTTACAAAAGACAAAAAAAAAGTGCCTGTGATTGAGGCAGTGCCATGTGCCAGGAGTAAACTCAGTATTTTAGTAGGCAGAATTTTAGATGGTTTTGTGTGGAAAACTACTCATATACTGGCTAGCTAATATAACATCTTAAAAATGTGTCAGTTCCACACAATAGAGAACAGCCCAGTGGGACTCTGCTGTGGCCCTCTGGTATGGTATAGCACCATGAATACATATTATTTCAGGTCCTGGAAGTAATTTGTCAGTTGAATATTACACGTGGGTTAATTAGCCTTAATAATGCTAATAATATACTTAAGTATACTTAATAATAAAGCCAGCCCTAGTATTGTCTGATTCCTCTTTCTGGGTACAATATTGACTGCAACCTCTTTAGTAAAGTATTTCAGTTGATTTTGATTGTAAAGTGAAGGTAACTACTAGAGACTGAGAAACATGCTTTCTACTTTAAACTCTAAAAAAACTAGCTTGTTTGGGTTTTAGTTTCTACTCCCTTGGGTTTTCTACTGCAGAGTTGGAAATTCTGAAGTTTTGCTTTGCAGGAAGACTATGTAGCTTGCTTGACAGAGCAATCCTTTGACATCTCCCTTCCACACTTTACTGTGCTCTCAAGCTTCCCTCTGATTCTAATATTTGATTGAACTCAGTAGCTGAAAATGATCAGCACTAAAAACTGTTACTCAGCAAAATGCATGCAAAGTTTGCAAAACTAAAAACAGTTCAGAAACAGACTGAACATAAACATGTTGTGATGGTGGCATCTTGACTGTGTGGTGTGATGGCATTAGGTCACAGGACAGAGGGGAGGTTTTGAGTACATTATGGTCTTGGATAAATATGGTTCTGGACTTTCAGGTCATTAACAAGTGAAAGCTTGATTGAGATACTAGGAAATGGCATTTACCATGTTCTCCAGCTCCAATACCTACTTCGAATCATGGATCTGCTGGTTATTTGTGCTTGGTGTATGAGAACTCAGAATAACAGTGAGATATGCAGAAAGTATGTGAAAGGCAAGTGCAAGGTTATGAAGCATCAAGTGTGGGCCAAAAGAAGGAATATGTGTTTCCTGTTCAAGAAATGGCATTGAAAGGGCAACAGTGGGTATAAAAGAGCATTTACTTAGAAGAAATGAGATGCTATGAGTGTTGTCTTTGACACTAGTGTTCTGGATGATTCTAGGCAAATCACCACGTCCAAATGTTTGGTCTTGACATCTGTGAAACGAGGATGGCCTCAGTAAAAACACTGATAAAATGCTGTGGGTAAAAAAGCCTTTCCCTCCCCTCCCTCACCCCCAATGAAAGCAGTATGAAAGACCTAGGATTTCCTATTGATTATCATAGAAACCATTCAGTGCATCCAACCTCAGTGTCCATCTTATGATAAAATTGTTTCTGTTGTGGCTCTCTGGTGAGTCAGCAACCTTCTTTTCCCACTGTTTATCAGAAACTCATCAGCTAAGTCCCATGGACAGGTTTTGCTAACAAAATATTAAGCTTAGTTTAGATATTTTCAATATGGAGATGCAATGAGTAACAAAAATTAAGAGCCAGCACTGTGTAACTGTTCAACAGGTTGCAGATCAGACTCCAGGGCCATAGCTTGTCAAACACTGATTTGGAGGAAAAAAGAAAACTCAAAACAATAAATCTTACTCTAGATTCTCTTATGGCAGAAGATACAGCAGCTTCACTATCTCCATAGGGTAATTCATGGCTGGCTTGTTTGTCATGAGATCAGATAAGTCATGCTGGTGCAATAGAGCCCTTTAAAAATAGTGGTTTAAAGTGAAGGCTTGCAACTGCACCCAGTGTGGAGCAATTTGAATCTGCTTAGCTCTGTGCCCTTTTATTTCCTGGAGATACCCTCCACAAAGGAAAGGAATCGCTACATGAGAAAAAGGAAATAATAGCGATGGAGAAACAAACTAATTTATGTACATATAATTACTTAGTTGCAAAGAGCAATACAAGTCTGCCCTTCCACAGTGAATGAACAGAGGCATTCTTATTCTTCCCCATTGTGAAAATATCAACTGTGCATCTTCTTAGGCTCCTTCACAGTGAGCACTTGTATATTGCCATTGCTCCTGAAACAGTCATCTCAGTTGACCTACACTGTCTCAGGTAACAGCAGAATTCTAGCTGCAGCAGCACAGAAATCATTGGAGACTGCAGAAGTACCTAAAAGAACCAGATAAATATTCAATTTCTTTTCCTTCAGAAGAAGTCCATATTACTCTGAGTACAATACTCTCAGCATCAAGCTATAGGTAGTTTGAACTTAGCTTATGTATGTCCTAAAATAGTGTTTGTATTGCTGTAATGTATCCTGGCAGTAAGTACTATGTGTTATATCCTTTTTGTCCACAAGATGTCAATGCATGCCAAGGATTTCAGTGCACATAGCCTAGTTTCTTTATGAGTTGAAGCCTAACTGTTTTCCTGTTAGTGTTTTGTTGTAGCTACAGTGCCTACGTCGTCATAGCCATGATTCTTACTGGGTTCACTGAGCAAATGTCATTGCTAATAACTAATAAACAATCAAAATAATAACAATAATAACTACACTCATAATAATAAAACTATTATTGCTAATAATAAACACACTACTATGAATAATAAAACCAACATAGATCATGCTGTCCAGCAGAAAAAATCTTTGGTAAGGGTGCAAATCTTCATGATGATCTTATGCCACAAAGTCTCCTGCTTGTCCTGTTTGGACACCTGATGGAGGGCGTACATCAAGATATGCTGGTTAGGGATATACATATGCAAGAAGGAGAAGCAAGTCTGTTAACTTAGGCATTGTGCCTATTAGCCTGAAATCCCAAATGGGACTTCTCAACATCTGATTCGTTCAGAGTGTGGGTGGAATGAGCCTATATGTATCAACAGCTGTCCATGTTTACTAATGAATTTCAGTCTTAAAAAGGATTAGAATTAGACTTACGAAAATTCACATTGTTGCCTGTCGTCACTGAAAGCTTTAACTTTGCTCTCATTTACATGAGAATATTATCAGAATAACATGAATATACTGAAATAAAATTAACAGGTTAAGGAACAGAGGTTATTTCTTCTGATTATAAAGAAACTCTGAGCTCCTCACATGATAGGCATTTGAGATATGCTAGTTTTTATCAGTTTACTGCTTTACACTTTTTAATGTGTCCTGCAAACATAGCTGAAGGCACAATATACCTGTCTGATATCTGAAGCCACAGATACAACCTAGACAGACTGATAAGGTCATTATTTGCCTTGACTTATGGTTAGTTGTTGTGGCAGAAAAGGCCTACATTTGAATGAATTTTCATGTATGTCAGCAAGATCTAAGAGTGTGGCATTGGTCTATCTGGAAAAGGGAGACACCAGGGTGGGTATGTTACTGGCATTCCTCCAAGGAAGAAGAAGCCAGCATTTATGAATGTGTTTCAGTAATGCAGTAACTGCTGCCAGTTTGTCAGAAGCCAAGTTTTGCCAAATGCCTGTTCATTTTTTCCATAGACCTTTAATATTTTCTTTCAAATAAGGAGGTTGGAAAATGAACTGAATGTCATGTTTACAACACAGAAGCTAAACTTTTCCTTTCTTGAATCTTTTAGAAAAAAAAAGTATTATTTTAACTTTGATATGTTAATTTAAGTAGTGTAACCTGTGATTATTTTCTGTTATTTTCTCACTTTTTGAGTAGGGGACTGACCCTGTTCCTTTCTGCTTGCACAAATATTTTCTGGAATCAGTGGAATTAAAGCAACATCAAAGTAAGTTACTAAAAAAATAGCCTCATTATTTGTTAGGTGTCTAATATGTTTTGATTTTGCTTTCACTGGAATAAATATGGGGTAATATTCATTAATATTTCCTTTCCTGCTAACCAGCAGAAAAATTGTGGGGGACTTCTACTGTATGAGGGAAATTTTGCCACCTGAATAGTAATACCAACAAAAGGTTACAAAGTATCTGTATTTCATTGTATATTTACCTGTCAATGAAAGGAGGAAAGCTTAGTACCCTTTCCTACAAAAGTCATTCATAGGAACTACAGCTGGATGTGCTGTGTAGGAAAATAAATCTTGGTGTTCTAAGTGTCGGAGTCTCACCTGTAGGACCGACTTCAGGTATTTGACTTTGCTGCTTCTCATGCTTGGTGTAAGTCAAATATTTATCTGTCCTCTACAAGCTGGTGGTTGCAATCCCTAAGCTTTTAGAACCCAACTTTTACAAAGGGTGAAAATGTTATCTTCCCAATGCTGGCATATTTTGGTATTGGCTTTTGGGCATTTTTTGGCTTTAAGTTGGCAGGGCTATTAGATCTCACTGAAAACAGATTGGTTGACACTTCCATGGAATAGATACTGAGCTGCCTAAGAATTCATACCCAACTGCACCTACCTGGCCTTCCCTGGTTATGACAAAGGTCGTGCCAAAGCTAAAAGTGCCAGAAGACCCAGAGGAAGATCTTATCTTCTGAGCTGGATTGCTGGAAAATCTGTTTAATAGAACACAGTGGAAAATCAGCTGAACAAAGATTGCTGATTATGAAATAGGAACTAAACTGGTTTTCTTCTGATTGTTTGATAGCATTTTAATAAGCAGAATATTAATCTCTCCTAACTAGGAACATTCTTAGGTCCACCTCTTGCAATCTATCTTAGTTCTCAGTCTCTGCCTTCTCTCTCCTTTCCCATCATTGATGTCCAGGGATATTTCTGACAAGTCACCACAATAATAAATTATTCTTTTTCTTTCTTTTATTAGTTTGATAAAAGGAGAGATAACAATGGGTTCTCCTTCAAAATACATTATCTTCACTATGAGGTGACAGGTAACAGCTAATCTCTTAGAGCAGTAGTTCCAGTTTTAAAGCAAATTCAGATATTTCTGCAAGTCTTATACTCCCTGCACGTTTTGATGATCTTCATTAAGACCATAAATTTTGAGAATTATTTTTGTCTAAACAGTTAAAACAATATGTTATTGTTTGGGTTTTTTTTTGCCTAAGCTCATACAAGTATTTTGTCCCTTGTTTCTCAGGCATGTGCCTGCCCTTGTATCTTTGAAAGTAAAAAGGAAGCCAATTAAGTTTATCAGCTTCAAGTGCAAAGACTCTGTGTCTGGCTGGGGGAGACAGCTGGGAAGTCACGCAGCACCCCAACGAAATCCCCATTTCAAACACAGTACAATATTCACAGAATGAGAAGAAGAGTAAGACTTACATTTATGGGTCCAGTAGCTTAGATACGGCCTCCTCTCATCAGGAGAGTAATCTTTAAAGAAGCTTTAAAGAAGCTTTAAAGAAAGATATTGTTTACATAGGACAGTGAAAGACAAGTATAGCTTCAAACCCTCTTGTTAGACTGCTCCATAAGGCACAGGCATGCATGATTTCATTTCCTTCCTGTAATTAATCATTAAGACTTTTTTTTCATTTAACAAAAAGACCTTCTGTATGCAGCATCTGAATTTGTGGCAATTATAATGTTTATTCATTTCCACCATACTGGTAGGGAAGACAGATCAATAGACAACATTTTGACCTGAGGCTTGTGGGATGCAGACTTTGTGTCTGTACTGTGTGAGACCTCAGACAAATCACTTTGGCACAAATATCTTCAAAGATACCTAGGAAAGCCTACTGACTGTAATTTGTTTCAGGTGACTGACAACCTCTGTGATCTTGCTCTCATTCTGGGTATGCCTATATTGTCTCTTGATGGCACTTTTCACAAACAGACTAGGGCATGAGATTGACCAGATGTAGAATCCTCTATCCAAATAATTCTCAACTTTCTATGGCCAATGAACAGAAATAGGCATTGGAAAGTATGATTCATCTGGTTTTTAACCAGATGATTCATGCCCTAACATTGTCTATTGCTCTCCATTGACTAGTAAGGAACTTCAGCCTCTGCTATAGTGACCTGAAATTGGATGAGAGGCTGTGGGCAGCAGATCTGAAAGCATGGCCCTGGAGCATCTGGACAGTCACGCTTAAAGTACGTAGCAGTACATAGTATCACCTACCTTCTTTAATTCTGTGGCTTGCTATGGTCAGGGTGTCAGCAGCTGTCTGAATCTTCATTGCTTTACAAGATAGCTATGAAGACATAAAGAAAGGGATGCTGTCACATTCATAGCCATACCTGAGATCATTTTTAAAGAACAGTGCAGAGTATAGCACATCTATATTTCAAAGCATTGCATACAGAAGACTGTGAGGAGCTTAGCTACTATAATGTGGAAGGCCATATAAGGGACAGCTGAGATAGATAAAGCCTGCTGTTTGGAATTATGTGGTTTTGTACATCGTGATCTTCTGCACAGTGGTGCCTGCCAAGTGTACTACAAAAGCATTTCAAGTACTGAGACATTAAGAAAGTCATTCCAGAAGCAGCTAAATTGTTGCCGACCAGATATATATACACTGATAATGACAATATTTTTTAGGTTGCTTGTTTTAGAGTTTTTTATTCTCACTACCCCCCTTCATAGTTCTTTTTATCTAGAAATATTTCAGAGTAACACAAAACTGTTCAGCATGTAAGTAGTGATTCAGAACTATTATTAAACATCTGTTAAATCGGGCAAGAGCCAGGAAAACTTCAGCTGGATTGCAATTGTTCTTGAGAGGGTCAGCAAGGGAGTTCATAAGCACACATAACACAGGACACAGTCAGTCTGTTCACGTTTGTTTTTCTCCTCTGCCCCTGAATTGTTGCTCTTAGGAGGAAGTAAATGGCTGAGGCTCTCACATCCCAAAGGGTGTGTAGCTCCTGGGGCAGGGTAAGGAACTTGTGTTCCACCCCTCCTGCTCTTTGTTGTTTTGTGAAGCGCACAGGTATGAAGAGGGTTATGGAGAATATAGTAGCTAATGTTCTGGCATGTTTTGACAAAGTGCCCCATTAACATACTTCCCTCTCCAAAGCGGCAACACTACCTTGGCTGTCCACTGGCTTAAAAATTGCTTTTATCTCTTTAGAAGGAAGCAAGTAACATTTAGAATTTTGGGAAACAAGCTCTGGTGAACATTTCTTCAGAAATTAAAGATGTTTCTGCCTCCAGCTGTCCATCCCATCCCTCTGCCAGAAGTTACTATAGGGGTCAATAGAGGGGAACATGTGTAGCACTTCCACTGAAAAAGCCCAGTGTCCTAGGATAAACCATTGTGGAAGATGGATGTCAGCTGGCACCATCTAGATGGAGTAGTTAAGATGCAGACATGTCATTTCTGCTATCTTCAGTCCAGGAACTGTAACCTTTGGCTGGGGGTAGGGTAGACAGCAACCAGCAGTAGTGTCTCTACTCTAAAGCAACTCAGCTATTACAGCTCCAGCTAACTTGACACTTCACTAATGGAAACTACCATGAAATCTCCATACCCTAATGCATAGAGTCTTAAATGGTATTTGCTTTCATAATAGCACAGTGTCTATCCAAGTGTGAAATCTGAATGAAGCTGTTGCAATATAAACTGGAAGCACATAGCTTTTCATTTAGAGGAGCTGGGGCAGAATGCTATCAGTCTGGCTGAATCTGTTCAAACAGAGTTGCCATCTGTTATTACAATACCATGTTGCCCAATTAAAACAATATGACTGGATTACAACATTCTGAATAGCATCTTTTGTTAGATTATATGTGATTCTAAAAAATCTACCATTCCTTCTGTTTTTCTCTGCACGTGCTAATGCAGGCAGTGTAAAGAAATTACAAGCTTCTCATTTATTAACTGTATGACCATAAGCTAGTTCTGAACATGAAAATATTTCTGCATTTTAAACTTTTTTTGAATTTGTCCAGTAGCTATTTCTTCATTTTTTGAGGAAGTGCATAAATTTGTGTACGAGCAAAGTTACCGCAGAGCTTCTGTATACACATGGCCCATGGCTACTAAAGATGTAAGTTAATAACAGTAGATTAAAATATATTAAAAAAAATTACTTTTAAATATGATTTTTAAATGTAATGTTCTTCCCTTCCTTACTGTTCTAGAGTCTTAAAGTGATAATTACATATGTCTCTTATTTATATGTTTAACTCATTATGACAGAATTTCTGACTTTACATAGTTCTACGTTTATCATATTTTCTGTAGCATACAGATGAACATGCATTTTGGGGTTAGTTGAACTTCCGGTTTTATGTTGTATTCTTTACAAGACAGCTAATAGCAAATGTAAAATACATACCAGCAACTGAAGTGTTTTCAAGAATAAAAACACTATTGATGGTAGAATTAACATGATGACTAAGAGCATAAGGAAAGCCTGTTAATCAAAGGTTCTATTATTTTAGATCTCTGAAGCACATTTATTTTACTTAAACAAAATATTCAGTTTGATAACTACAAAACTTGTATCAGTACTAGACAAAAAGCCTTTCAAAATATCTTTATAACTGTATTTACATTTTTTTTATTTTAAAGATTTTAATTTAAGGAAGCTAGGACACTTACGAAGTTGAATGTTGCTATCTGGTCCTGACTGGCACCATGGACGTGCAGCCCCTTGAATTCTTACCCACCTTAAACACATATTCTCACTGCAGCATAGTCTTTGGCTACTGATGGGTTCTTTTATAACTGCAATAGTCACCATTGGACCAAGCACAGGGATAGATTGGATACCCATAAATACCCTGTTCTGTGATTCTGAAAGTGTATTACACCACATCATATTAGGGATCAATACAGTTATTAATAGAGTTAGCCATAGTATCTGCTTTGTACACTACCCTTTTTGACATTTCCTCATGTCAAACCTTCTCTGCATCCTGCTGTACTTCTGCTTTTGCTCTCTTTCTATCGCCTTGAGAGATCTTCAGTGTTGCTCGTGTGGTTTTGCTATTCTTGCAGTGAGAGGGAGAGGAACCAAAGGCTAGTCATGATCTATTTCCCTTCCTCTGTCAATCAGCACTCCTTTAGAACTGCCATAGATATGAGATTCATGAGTCCCAGGTAAGGACTGAATGAGGAATGTGGACTGGGTAAGGTATTCTGCTGCTTCCAGTGCCATGAAATCCTCAGCAGACAGATTTCGACCTCTGACAAAATAGTAACATGCTCAGATTAGTAAGGAGTGAGAAAGATCCCCATCCATAGGTTATTTTCCATTCTAAAACTCCACTGACCTTTTATTAAAAACATTTAGGATTAAAATAGTGGTAATATGAACTTTGTATTCTGAAATATTTACATAGAGTCATCAGCCACTAGTCCACTACGGTTTTTAAGTCTTGTTTACCAATGCGTTATTTTTAGGATGCAACCTTTTTGTGGTTTCTTTCCACCAGTATTTTCTCAGTATCCCATCATCAAAGAACTGCTATGTGGTTTTGAGGATTCTAGGCAGAAAATAAGTAATGAGGATCTGAGTGACAAGTCTGAAGTGAAACCTGAGTCATGGACTTCCTGCCCACTTACAGAGGTTCTGGTTAACATTTGCCTTAAGGGGTTTTCTTTTTTTTTGTAAGTTGTACTTTGTATTACCAGCTTACAACTAGGCCACTGCATCTGAGTGAAGAGTGCAGGCTCTTGAGGATTTTTAAACCTGTGTGGAGTACTTAATTTAGAATAATTTAATATTTTGTAATTACATTTCCCCTTTGGAGAAAAGCACCCTGTATTTGCCAGACATTTCTGAAATCGCTTTCACTGCCAAAAAAGATTTGACAGAAAAGTTAATCTCTAGATTCAGAAACAAACCAAAGAACAAAATCAGTAATGTCCTTTAATATGAAGCTTTGCTTGAACTTTGGATCCTCACTGTGTTTCATTCACTAGAAGCTATTAGGCATGAATAGCAGGACTAGCAACACCATTTTCATGGCTACCAGACCTCTGACATCCTAGACAAGACACATTTTCTAAGCATGCATTCCCCAAACAAGAATCCCTATTTGAGATAAAGCTTTTGATCTGGTATCTGCTTTTCTCTGTCTCTGTCAGTCCTGATTCATTCACATGTAGTCCTAGATATTTCCTGAAACTCTTAATCTTCTTAACTTGAAATGGCTTGGCTGATGATGCAGATTGCAGCATAAAAGTGTTTTTGAAAAGTTCATGGTGGGCCATCTAGACAAGATTATCACTTTGCTTGTCAGTAAACAGGGATGGTATCAGTGCATTCTTTTCTGTCAAAATGGTGAGGCTTTGAATATTTCTTAAGAGCAAATTAAAGTTTGATTTCAGAACATACTTTTCCATGACATACGAATAGCTACTCATAGAGCTGCTAATAAGAGCTACTTATTTAAATAATGAAAAGGAGTGAAACTCTTAATCATTTTCAGATTGTCACTTCATGACATAGTAAGTCAAACTTGAAGGGCAATAAACTTGGTCAGATTTTCTTGGTTCTCCTCAGACTCTTCTACCCACACATTAGATAATTTCCCCCATTACCTGCATAAACATTCCAGTATATTGTGAAACCCATAGGTTTTGCCTTCTAACCACTTCTGCTTCAAAGAGATCATCTACCTTATTTTTATATGTCCCATTTCCCTTTTTTGAATTCTTGTCTCAAATCTTCTTTCTTCCACCTAAGCAGGAGTACCATAAACACTTGAATTTTCCACAGAAAATCACCTAAGTTCTCAATCATCTCTATCCATCGTTCTGCTTACCACAAAACATATCATAATGATTCTTTATTAAACAAACAATATTTATAGATTAACTAAAAATGGCAAAAACACTGAAGAAAAATAGCAGTTTTATGACGAGGTGAATTTGGACAGCTCCACACACTTCCAAAGTAGCTACTTGACATAAGTTGTGGTTTATAGAATTTCAGAAGTCTGCTTTTGCTACTCTTATCATCAGAACTGAAAATGTTTCAATTACAGTACTACATGCACCCAAAGTGTAGTTGACCACTTTGCTTATCCTCCCCACTAATTATGAGGGGGTACAATTGCTGGCCACTTTTGTAATCCATACACAGATCTATCAAGAGCTGTTTCTCTCCCTGTAGCAAGCCAAAGATGCGTAAGGTGCAAAAAAAAAAAAAAATCATTTCAAAACCATAGCAAAATGGCAAGAATTTTTCATCCATAATTACTAGTAAGTTATTATAGTCTTCAGTAGCTCACTTTCTATGATTTTGTTGCTATTTTTAACACACATGTGAATGATGTCACTGACTCATCACTTTACTGTAAAGTTACATAATATCTAGCATTTATACTAAACTATACCTTCTGGATTTAAATCTTAAGTAAGAATCTCACTCTCTTGTTGAAACAAAGAGTTCTGAGCCTGCAAGGCTACACAGAAAACTGCAAAACCAAATAACCATAGCAGCTGAATAAGAAAAATATATTCATCTATTGTTCTGCTTCTGAGTGCCATAATAATCAGAATAATTTCAAGGCGTCTCTGAATCTCTGTTTTGATTTTTCAATGATCTGTGACTTTTAAGTGCTCCTCTAGGTAAGGAATCTTCTAGACTCCATGCTGGGCAACACTGAGTTTACTGTTCCTCCTATTCCCATGCTCACCAGTGACATTGCAAATAAAATATAGTCTTTAGGCTTACCAGCAACATCCAATACCAAATGTTAGCAAAGGGTTGGAAAGAATCAGAAAAAGTCACATACTCTTGACTTACACCCCTAGGTCAGACCCAAATGCATTGCATAGATATGATTTATTATTTCAGCTTGCTTCCAAATTTGTAATTCTTTCCCAAAATGTGATGAGATTTTCTAAGTGTAAAGCAATCTACAAAAAATGTGACGGGATAACAAATTTATCTTAAAACTTCTAAGAAAATTGACGTGTCGATACTGTACATGGAAAACTGTAAAAACAACTTAATACTGTTTAAAACTCCTCAAGTGCCAAATCTTGCAAATATTCCAGCAAGATCATTATGTTCTTGAGAATTTTAGGAAAAATCAGATATAGCTTAAAAAAACATAAAATGCATTAAAACCATGTTTGCTTCTTATTTAACCAGCTTTAAATCCTCTTGAACAGTGTTTAGGGTTCTTTTTCTTTGTCAGGCAGCAGTACACCTTTTTTTTCTGAGGGTGGAAGCAAGCAGCAGTGAAAAATTTGTTTTGTCTATTTACTATTTTGAAATCTAAGCTTAGGGCAAGAGCTATGTAAGTGTAACATGATGATCATAGCATCCTGTCATCATTAAAGCAAAAACAATAAGGAACAACAACAACATCTCCTTCTATTTTAAGAATAGTTTAATGGCAGGTGTGGGGTTCTACAGTGGCTCTTTGGCATTAACTGCTGCTGCAGATGACACTCTTTGCATGCTCATCTTCACTCCTGTTTGCACTGAGGCTGCTACAAAAGATCTCAGTTCAGCTCCAAGAGCCCATGTCAGCAGTACAGGATGATTCTTTAGGGGTCTGGAGGAATGGAGGGAGTATACCTAACAGTGTGAGTCCCTAGCTGGACCTTGGTTGACTCTTGTGAAAGAAGGTCTCTAGAGGTGTTAATTCCTTGTTGGGCAGTTTGGAGTAGGTTTGGGTGGGGAGTAGCTATAGCTGAAAGAATAAAAAATATAATTGAACTGTACTACCAAACAGGGCACTTGCCGCTCCTATCATCATTCCTTTTAGCTTGGAGAAGAGGAAACTGAGGGGTGACCTCATCAGTGTTTACAAATATGTGAAGGGTGGGTGTCAGGATGATGGAGCTAGGTTTTTTTCAGTGATATCCAGTGGTAGGACAAGGGGCAATGGGTGTAAACTGGAGCATAGGAAGTTCCACGTTAACATCAGGAAGAACTTCTTTACTGTAAGAGTAACAGAGCACTGGAACAGGTTGCCCAGGGGGGTTGTGGAGTCTCCTACGTTGGAGATATTCAAGGCCCGCCTGGACAAGTTCCTGTGTGATGTACTCTAGGTTACCCTGCTCTTGCAGGGGGGTTGGACTAGATGATCTTTCGAGGTCCCTTCCAACCCTTGGGATTCTGGGATTCTGTGATTCCTCAGGGTAAGAAGGAAAAGTAATCCCTTTAGGCCTTTCATTGCCTCCTTCTGCAGTCTGTCCTGAGCTGTTCTTTACCCTCCCTTTCTTAAACAGTGCTACAGCTCACTCCTGAGAATAATTGCTCTATAGTGGATGAAACTAACACCCCTAGTCTAAACCATACTCCAGTGCTGGGAGTTTGCAAACAGATTTTTAGTAAAAGTCCATGCAAGTCTTAAATTTGACATGTAAAGGAGAGTGACAGAGATAGAGACAGAAACAGAGAAGTGGAGACAGACTGACACTGGAAAATCACTTGCACCCACAGGTAGAGACTGACCTGAGCTCAGAGCAGACCAGCAGTGAACTAGCTGTTGGTCTCACGAAAAAGGTGGCTTACTAATTACAACAGTGTCTCCAGCTTTGGCTGCCTAAACCCAAATCAGAGCTGTCCAGCTCAGCACGCAGGGGGAACTGATTGGTGGCAGCATGCTTCTGTACAGGCAGAGTTAGGAAAGAAGAGAAAGGAAGCATCTCTAAGTTGTAAAATGAGCCTGGAAATGCACTTTTTATGCTTTGAACCAACAGCACATTCTGCAAAACAGCACGTTCTGCACATTCTGATAAAGTATCCACTTCATCATTGCCACTGTTGTCTTTGTCTCATAATAAATTAATGGGGTTGGAAGTTGTCGTGGTTTAAACCAAGTCCCCCAACTCCCGGAGAGTTAGGAAGGAGAATCCAAAGAACGTAGCCCCCACGGATTGCGATAAGAACGGTTTAATTGCTAAGGCATAACACAAAACCCCTACTGCCATTTACTACTACAAATAATAATGATACAGCAAACAAGTGAAGAGAATACAACACCCCACCAGCCACCGACCCATAACTCACTCCACCCTGCCCGGCCAAGCACCATGTGCTCCCTCCTCCATTTTCCTCCAGAGCTCCCCCCTCCAGCCTTCTCTTTCCCAGTATGCATCCTGGGCATCACGTGCTATGGTATGGAATACCTCATTGCCTAGCCTGGGTCAGGTGTCCTGTCTCTCCTTCCTCCCGGACTCCCCTCCTCCACCTGGCTGGAAAAAAACCTTGAACAAAAACACCCTCAAAACATGCTCAAACCATGACAGAAGTACAGCTTCAGAATACTTCTTCACACTGAGCACCTGTGAAACTAGGTTGGCCTTGGATTAGTCAGAAAGACAATACTCAGCTGCCATTAGCAAACCCCTAAAGGAAATCCTGGTGTAAATTTTGAGTGAGTCTAGTCCCCATTGGAGAGTTTCATTGAAACCACATGAAACCATATGACATTCAGTGCTTTTTGCAGTATTTTGATTTGAATATTAAGTTCATTTAAAACCTAAATTAAAAAGGAACGACAGTGCTTGGAGTCTGTATGAAGTGACATTGCACTTGAATCAAAATGGGTGAGTCCCATACTTAGTCATGCTCAGTAATTCTGCCAATTCATTCTGCACATGCACAACTGAAAGCCACCATGGCGCTTTCACTCTCAGGAACGGAAGTCAGATTCGGCTGTATTTTTCTAGGTACAGCCAGACTTGAGTTCATTCAATCAGCACAAGAAACTAAAAATAGGGGGTATGAACTAGCTCATCCTCACTTGGGGCTAGCTGCATCAGCCTGGTGTCCACAAACCTTGGACAGACTCACCTGGTTTGTACAAAAGAAATGTGTCTACTACCCTAAGGCATTTCTTCATCTTTTCTTAGTGCACTTGCCCCTGGCAACAGGAAGTGAGCTTCTGTATTTTCCTAGACAAATCACAAAAACTCTTTTGTCTTAAACTGTCTTTGTGGAATGAAAATAATCATATTTGTCAATGCGCTTTGAGATCTGTGGGTGAGCAGTGTTACATCACTGAAATGCACAGTCAATGGTTAAATTACAACATAAATCCACAGTGCTGCTAATACTGTGTATATAATTAGAAGGGCTTTTAAAAGTTTGTTTACCCTTCAAATGAACATAGAACTTCTGTATATTATGAATAGTTCATAGCTTTTCATGATCATAGATTTTTGATACTTATGTGTCGATATTGCTCTAAACACTAATCCTCTTACTAACTGTTCGGACTTTAACCTCTTTCCACATTTCTGTTCATCTTTGTATGTGAGGACTGTTGCCTTTCCTTTTGAGTTTAGTCTCTCCTACAGGAACTTCACAGCTGTTGAAGCAGTTGCAGTTTTACTAAAAATCACCACACAACCATTTCTTAAGTCGGACACTGCTCCTGATGAAAGACTTTGTGCTTGCCTTTGGCTCATGGTGCCTGCCCAGCTGGCAGAAGGACACTGAATGTCCCTTCATGCTGTGATGCCACCTTTAACACTGAGGAGAGGCTGTGGCAGGGAAAGCTACACATCTGACAAACTGGTGGGGGGCACACCTTCCTTGGGATATAAGGGAAGGTGCTGCTTCAGCCCCATGGCCATCCAGCAAGGCTGCTGCACTGGCAGGTGTAGGGGGACAGGGTCAGGGTGTCAGGCCCTCCATGGCCAGTGAGGCCCAGCTCCCCACAGCAAGGGGCCCCTCTCCTGCCCACTTGGTCTTAGCCAGGCAGGCCCAGCCTCAGACCTGTAAATGAGTTGTAGTAATTAATTGTTATAGGTCCTTATATATCCTCAGCAAAAAGAAACAACTTCATTAATTGCTGTACACTAGAACCAGATCATATGATTACTGCATTAGAAGCACAACAAGTAAAGCCACATGTGATAAATTAAAATGTGCATTAAAAAGTAAGGGCTCTGCAGCACTGTGCACAGAACCTCAGCTCTGCATTTGTGTTTTTCAAAAGCTAAGAAATCCTACTGAGCATAAAAGACCCAGCACTCCGTGAGCCCCTTGGGGCCCTGAGACAATGATGGACCTCCATGGAAGGAAAGCCAGCTTGGTAAAGGGACAGGATAGATGTCAGAGCAGGTCCAGGGAGAAGTCGTTGGAATTCAGCACATCCCTCTGCAGCTCAGCTGTGATGCAGAGAGAGCTGGCGTGTGACCACTTGGGGACATTTGGCAGATCCTCCTGTGTTAGCCTCTTTCTCTTCCTGTTGTGGTCTGAATGAATAACCATTCTGCTTAATTTAACCTATTTCTGCCTAAGTATATACTCTGGCTACTTACCCTAACACCAGATCTGAGTAGTATCTGTATAAGATTTTTTTTGCATCTTCTAGTCATGCTGATTCATTTGCAATTTCTTGGCAATACCTTTATTCAAGAAAAATCCCTAGTGTAATTACAGTTGTACAACATTAATGTGAAAATTGCTTACTTTGCTCTCCCTGGCAATATGAATCTGAAAAATAATGTTTCATTGATATAAATGATATCTGCGCAAGAAAGAATTATTGCAGGAACTTCATCCACACAGATACAGGCAATTTAGAGGGTAGCCAGATTGCTATAAAGATTTCTAGCATAATATAATACAGAATCAGGCTGGTACACAGTTTAGGCTAGCATATCAGTAGAAGTCTGTTGCTGAAACCTGTATTGCATATTTTTCCAACATGGTAACATATCAGTTCCCAGTTACCCATACTTTACATTGCAATCCTTAACACAGTATGTTCCTTAATGAACAGCATAAGTACACTTGCTCAGCGCCAGATTCCAGTAGCAGGCACCACCCTAAATAGAATTAAAATACCGCAAATTAGAAGAAACTTTGGCAGAATCTAACAGTAAACACTATTCCAGCGTTTCTCCTATTCTGTCATGTAAATACATTGCTCCTACAGCCTTTTCCTTGATTGAGAACCAGGAATGTGATAGCATTCAGTGTAGTAAATGGCTTCAAGGTTTACATATACAGGAAATTTTGCCAGCATTTCTTTCAATTTACATGTTTTCCAAACACAGTTTAATATTGTTTTTTGTAACATAAGTGTGTCTCAAGCTCCATTATGTCAGTGTATTGTCATCTACTACTGCAGAACTCTGGTGAGGATAGAGTAAAACAAGATTAATGCCTTTCTACATCCAAATACAAACGGGTTCTTCTTTTGAGAAATCTTATTAATTTAAGTGTTTCCTTTTACACTAGAATTCCCGATTGCAAGCAAAACCAGAAGTGGAACTTCCAGGATAAAAATAATACATTTTAGAGAACCGTCTCCATGTCAAAGCACTTTATGAATTAAATAACCCTTATTAACTTTTTGAGATGTCAGATTATTATTAGTCTCATTATTGGACCTAAGGTGACATAGCGATCTGTGAACAAGCCAGCAACCCAATCCACATACACAGACTCATCTTGATCATAAGGTTTTCTTCTTAAAGAAATTTTTCTGCTTACTTTTGAAGACCACAAATATTCAGATATTCAACAGAAGATAAAATAAACACCAAAACATCAGATGCTTAATAAATCTTGCTCTTACAGGAAAACAATAACAAAATTAATCGAGGAAGCATTAGAGCATTCACAGAGACAGAATATATAGTGCATATGACCACCAAAGTAATCTAGTGCAACTTCTTTTTCAGATGATCAGGACACAGATTGATAGAGTATTACCTTATGTAGGTAAAATAAATATAAAAACCAAACTGTAGCTTTCTTTTCTAAAGCTAACAGTAACTTCTCTGGCAGATCATGCTTGCTCTACACAGTCTTATGTATGATTAGGCAAGTTCATAAAATAAAATAATCATAAAATGGTATGAATAAAATGCATTCAATAAGCATTTCACCAGATTTTTTTGTTGAACAATATTGGACTTGCTGTTGTAGCTGGCGAGCAAAATCTCACTGCTGTCCTACCAGGAAACTGGGGGTATAAAGTTCCAGATACTCTTGTTATGGAGAAAAATGTTAATAATGACCAGAGTTCTGTCTCCTGCCTTTATTCAGGAAAAAAAAAAAAATCTCCTTTCCAAGGAGGGGATTAATTTAATCAATTATTATGGTCATGGCCACATTGTTGTCCTATATACAGCACTAACCCTAGACATATTTTTCATGAGGGGGGTGCTTTACTTATATTGAATGGTCCATTGCCAGTTAGTGCCTCTTGTCTTGGTTTTTTAGTTGTACTTGTATTTTTTTTAAAAAACAATGTACTTCCTTTGGCTGTGATTCTGGTTCCCTGTCAATACTGTAGCAGAGTTTTAGAAACGTCTCATGGCATCCTGTGTAGATAATCCTACATAGAGAATCCTGAGATTACCTAGAAAGGCAATGGTAAAATTTTGCCACTAGGTGGGGCTTGAAGCTTCAGTCCTCAAATGCTCATCAGTTTAATTTCCTGTCACTTTAGCAGGGAGTTCCTCAATCTTTCCAATCCCGTAGCTAGGCAACTTCTAAACCATTTGAGGTAAATTTGGTTGTATAATCTGCTGTATGTTATAAATTCTGTTAGAAGAGTTTTTTTACATATTGAGTCATGTTTGCTGTGACTGAAGTTGGATAATGATCAAAGAGAAAAGAATAAAGACTTTTCACATGTGGGACTGCGGTGAAATTTATGTAGTAAATTGCTCCATGTTTGGCTTTTCTAATGTTCTACCAGAAAAGCGGATAGATTGCACAGTAAATATGGCAGTTATTGTAAAAGAATGCTATTTTAAATTATTGTCTGGCTGTGGACGTTAATCACCTGAATCGGTACTCTCATATGCTGATAGACTGATAAACATGATAGCTATGCATCAATAACCAGTGGCACATAAACAGTCCTTATGTCCTGGTATATTTAATGTGCAGTAAACTGAAATGTTTCCTTTATGGTGCAAGCTGCACCAGTTCAGAAAGCCCTTGGAAATATGCTGCCTCGCATATGGTAGCATGACATTTACTCTTCCAATGCTGCATGGGGTAGAAGATGAGCTGCCTCATTCTATCAAGGAGCTCTGGTGCGGTAATAACTTGACTTCACTAGGGAATCAGGAAATCTCCCCTGATTATTGCAAGACTTTGTAGTACACACACATCTACTTTCCTAGCAGGAAACCTCTTTCCTGTGCTCTGTTCAAACATGATATGAGCTTAACTGTCTGAAAAATGTGGCACATAGAAACTTGAACTAAAGTTTGGACACAAACACATAATCAGAGCTCTTAATTTATGCCTTTTACAAGTAGGTTGAGGTTTTTGACCTTTGAATATTACTGGAAGGATAAGGAAACTCTCAAGTAAACCAAACAACATTTATATTTAGGGCAGTAAATAATGTGCAGTGGTAAGATTAGGACTTTAAACCAGAATGTTCTGGCTACACGCTGTTCTCAGGGAAGACTTCCTCAGGAAAGTTCCAGAAAAAAGAACACATTCAATGCAGTGGGCGGAAGCTTGACTGGCACAGAGCCAAAAGCATCCCATGAAAAAGGTAGAGGGTCAGAAAAACTTCTCAGAAGAAAGCAAGAATGTATAGATATTTGTTTCAAAGATCCTATTTGGCCTAAGAAATAGATTGAACTATTTAGATAGGGAAAATCCTGATAGTAAGTAGGTGTAGAGGTAGTAGTGGGAAAGCAGTGCCTGGAATGACACTGTTTATGTAAGCATCTGGGGTCATAGTTTTGTGCAACAAAAATATTGCAGCAGTCAAGCTTGTAATTAAAAGGTTTTCATCTAACAAAAACTGACCTGAAAGGGAAGCAGCTCAAGTTACCAAGCAACAATTTGCAATGGATCAAGGCAGAACTAGATAGTGCCTATCTCTGGGGAGGAAGTTCTGCTGATCTGGCAACAGATAAATTGATTCTCAGTGCTCTTTCATAATCTTTGACCACTCCCTTTGTCCTGTCAACCACTATTTCAGTTAGAGTAAGAACTGCTTCTTGCAGTAGCAGGGTAAAGTGTAAATTCTGCAGAATATCTATAAATTTCTTCCCAAGTGAACTAGAACTTACTCTATTCTTGAAACCTGTAAGTGCACATGCTCTTTTCTGCACATGCATTTTTGAAACTTTTACAGATGTTAGTGTCATTACAGAACAAGATTCCACCATGACTAATTTGTCTAATTTGCTAGTTAAAATTATGTAAATTTGGTGTAACAAATGAGGCCTATACTGCATGATTTTGTACCTTTGGCATATGTTGTACTTATATACAAGATTTCTTTTGACAACAAAGGCCTGTGGATGACAGTGCTCTCAAGATTAGACTTGGAACTTGGACTTTCATCTTTCTGTAATCTCTACTTTAATATGACATCAGCAATTGTGGTATAAAACCCTGACAATATTGGGGCTGCCTTTAATTGTTACAAGGTCTGGTACAGTGCATAGAGAATAACTAAGTAGTATATGTTTTCCCTTTTTAAGGAATAAACATCTTAGCTTTCAGGAAACATTCTGTTTGTAAAAAGCTGAAGGTATCAGTACATTTGAGTGCCTAAAACTCTACCAATTTGAAATAGAGCAATTACTTCAGAAATTAGTTTGGAAGCTATTAAAGTAGCTGGTCCATTATGCAAACCTGAGAACATACAGTAAGATTTGGGCACATTAAATTATGTTTAGGTAGGGTAGATTTTCCTGAGACTAGTCCTCATTGTAGTCTGAGCAACAGAATTTATGAAGATTGTGAGGTGCACACTTACACATACTGATTTATAAAGTCAAATGTATTTCAAACACTTCTTTCTTTACAAGTCCATGAGTTTTTTGACATTGCTTTTCAGCATTTTACTCACCTACCTCTTGAAAAGTTAGACAGTCTTAAAGTTTGACTGTGAAGTATATGTGCTTAATATAAACTTAATACCTTTTCTTCCTTTACCATGTAATTTTTGGCAGGTGACGTTCTTTTGTTTGGTGAATCTGTTACAAGAATCTTAATGTAATTCATTGATATGTGCACATCTGAATTGCTTGAATATGTAGTACATTGATTTGAATCAAGTGTACAGCTGTACTAGAATGTTGATCACTAAATTTGTGAAGACAGCTCTTGGCACTCCACAGTTACGCATGAAAACTATCATTCAGTTAGTAAATGGCGGTTGATGCTTTTTATTTAAGTTGCAAATACAGTCATATATTGAATATGTTGAAGATATATCTGAAAAAGATATTTTCATATCTCTTTTATGGTAACATAGCAGTACATGTGGTACAGGTCCTGCTAGGAGGCTGATGGAGGCAGCAATTGCTTTTAGTCTTGGTCCTCAGATTTTGAGCTGGTTTTGTATGAAGTTTGTATACTATGAACACACAGACTAAGTTTAGACCTTCCTTTCTTGTGTCTTCTGCAATCTCTTCCCTATTCTGAGGTTTTCTGTAAACTCCCACGTTAACAGGCGCTGAAAACCTTTAACATTCAACAATGAGCCTTAGTAGCTCCAAGCTGAAGCCCTAATACCTCCTCCTTACTACTCAGACTTTCTCTGATTTCACTGTTCTTTTATCTTTGCTGTTTTTTCCTTGGGAAAGACTGATGACTTTTTCAGTTTAATTAACTGACAAATCTACAATCCAAGCTCCAGCTCTGACATTTTCACTTACTGTTTTAATTCTCTCACTGTTGTATTTACAACTCTTCCCATAAAAAAAACAAAAAAACAAACAAACAAAAAAAACCCACAAGATGCAAAACTACTTTCCCTCTTTCCTTGGCCTAACTTCCCACCATACTTTTTCTACACTTTCATCTCTTGTCTTTTATATAGAAATAGAAGTCTGATATCTGATTGTCCTTCCAATTTCTCTAGAGAGCCCACTGCACACATCCCATCGCACTGATTCCCACCCCTCTTATTTGTCTTTCTCACTTTTGTTCAGTGGCTCATACACATCTAGTCATGTGTATGTTTCCCATCCAAAAAAAATTATTTGTTCCTAGTTGCTTCTCCAACTGCTTGCTGTCCTTCATCCAATGTGATAAGTTCAACAAATATTAATTGATTATATCCAAATAATTGAGGCTTTATGTATTTTTCTTCCAGTTCTGTGCTAGATGTTCCTAGTTTCTTGCCATCACTCTGGTGAAAGTTCTCCCATGTAAGCTTATACTTACATCTTCCTGGCTAAAACTCAGTATTACAACTTCATTCTTTGTGTCTCAGTAGCCATTTTTGATACTATCACCCATGTGCTTCTTGAAATTCTGTCTCCTCCTTGCTTCTTTGAGACAAGTATGGTTAGAGTTCCTTTGAACTGTATGCTCTCAAGATATTCTTCCCATGTCCTCACCAATAGACTTTCCAGATTTCAGTTTCTTTTCTCAGTTTGCACCTTAACTAATGACAGCCTAATGCAAAAACACAAATTCAGTTACTTCACTGATTCTTCACACTGATACCTGCCTTTTGTTTACTAGGAATTGATTTCTTATCCAAACTAGAATTTCACCCTGATGTATCCACAGGATTCCAACTCAAGCTTAACATGAACAAACCAAAATTTATTATTCCATCCCCATAGTTTTCCTTACCACTTTATCATTCTTCCTGGGCAATACCACATCCTGCCCGTTCAAGCTGATAACCTGAGCAATTTTTTTCAATTCTAGTCTCTCTATAAGATTTCATATTATTTCAGTGCTTGTTAGGTTTTGTTCATTTTTTCTGCATACTTAACATCATTCTGTCCATGAAGAGGGATATCTCTTGTCTGTCTTTCCATCACATTGCATTCATTTTTGCTTTCAGACATCTCTCATGATTTTCTTTATGCAGGTTTTTACAGCTGAGCACCTACACAGAATGTTTCTGCAAAATCCTTTCCCTAGGTCAGTATTTGACCATGTCTAAGCTTCTGTACTACACTCAAATAATTCGCGTGCAATTTTCAAGCTCTTCAGAAGCTCTGCCTCACTACCTGGGGACAGAGGGTCCTGATGTTAACTGGTCTATGATATTAGCTTCAATTTGACTCAGAACCATTTTTAATATTTTACATATTTGTGTTTTATCTCATACTGTTTCTCGTGCTTTAGAGGAAGTCCCCATGGCCAGCCAGGTATGGTGTCCTGGGTAGAAACTTTATGGCTGACTGGCTTTAAACCACGACATATGGTTATATATGCAAATGTATTATCCTCTTTCAAAACTAGAAAAGGTGGGATGTGGTTTAGTGGCTGAAACTACCATCTGTCTTTCTGAAGAATATTGTCTCATTATTTCACTTATACTTCTGTTATCTCTTATTTCATCTTTACACTGTAAAATGTGGAAATTAATTGGTTTGGGTTTGTGTTTCAGCAGCATCAAGTACAACTGGGACATGATGTTAAACTAGGACTCTTACACATGACAGCAATATAAATAAATAGCTGTGGTAATATATTTTTATGCCAGAAAGTATTCTCTCAAGCTTAATTCCATGTCCTTGTAGGGCATTATGTGCCATAAATACAAATATAAAACTGGAGAGTTTTCAAAAGTGGCTTAGGAAATAGATTTTGTCCCCAGAAATTGAAGGGAAAAGCATCAATTTTGTTTTGTTGTTATATCTGTATTCTGCATAATTGAAATTGCAAGCCTGAAGAGGAAATTTTGCTTCCTTTTTATTTCCTGTTGTGCTGATTCTCAAAATGCATAGAGTAGCAAACCTGACCAAGGAAAATACAGTGGGAAAAGCCCTTTTCTGGTGATAAATAGCACAAGCTTTCTACTTTCCAGGAGAAAAAGTAATATTTTAATTTATTGTTTTCTGAGGGTTTTTTTGTATATACCATACATGTTCTAATCAATATGCATGTTGCTATGATTATTAAACAATATCAAAAGTTAATTAAATGCACCAAATTTTGCATTTATATTTGCAAGTATTGCACAGATCGGATTCTAAAACAAATGAAGACTGACTAACTCTTACAGATGGCTACCCTATAACCTGGAGAATCAATCATTTTGAATGCAGCATACCACATACTATCTATGAGCTAAATATGAATGATAGATCACCAACTATTCATAAAAAGTTTTTTATGAGTATAATATTTTTAGTTTTTATGAGTAGAATTTCAAGTTTTGAACACTATTCAAAGTTGTGCTATCGACAAACTAAGAAACCAGGTACTGAATGTCTTCATATCTGTAGAGTTTTTGATGCTTTACATAAATCCTTGCTAATGAGGTCGCATTTCTGAGTAATAAGGATAATCTTAGCTTTTTTTCCAGGTGCATTTAAGCATGCCATCATATGTCACGACATGTTAAAGATTTCTATTGTAAGGATTCTAAATATGGAAAATCCATTATATTTTTTATATATTTATCTGTGATTATAGGGCAGGCCAAAGTAATTATTTTTTTCCAGAAAAGGACAAAAATACAAAACACTTATATCATTCTCTTGGCCTGTTTCTGTGTCAGAGCTGCCTAAAATGCATATTGCATTTGCCATCATTTGTGCTGTTAACTTATTTATACTAGGAAAACTTTGCACTTGTTTGTCATGTCTTGCACCAACAGGACGTGCTTTGGCAAAGGCATTTCTTACAGATAATAGGGAACTGGCAAGCATTGTGACAGAGAAGCATGGGTTATAGCCAGTTACTTTTGAATTGCTCCTCCATGTTCTTTATGCTCTGTCTTCTCTAGAACTGAGCAAGAGTAGAAAAGAAGACTGTAGCTTCCTTCTGCCTATGACTCAGAAGCACAGCTCATGTTTAGCTGTTGTATTTCCTTCATATTCCCTGCTTTCTTATAAAATATTTTCAAATGGTAGATTTATAAAATATATAAACAAATGAAATCATGCCCAGAAATTACCAAGCTTCACAGTTTTAGGCATAGCAACCTTTCATGAATTGTGGCTAGATGACTTGGCAGAAGACGATAGCTGTTTTGGGTATTTCAGGAAGAGAACCAGTATCCTAGGTCATCAGAAAAGTTGTAACCAAGATTTAGTAGAAGGACAGATGCCTTAAACATAAATGACTCGTCTGTTAATCATTTTAATGTCCTTATTACTGTGACAGAAGTTGGTGTCATCATTTTGCTGTATGAGAAGACTTCAGTTAAAAATTTAAGGAAAAACCTTATAAATCTCAAGAATTAATGTGAAGATTCTGTGGGATATTTATAGAAATATTTTCTTTAATGTAGGTGGGTTATAGCAAGAGAAGGGATGAACAATTGTGCATCTTTCTTCGTACAGAAATCTGGAACAAGCTTTTCATGTTCCAAAAATGATGAAGTACCACTTGGCATTGAGATTTGTGAGATTCTTGAAAGGCTGAATGGAGCACAAAATGCTTACTCATTACTGTGTATAAGGAATTTTTCCAAGATGTTCTCAAGTTCTTACCAAAACTTCAAGGTTTGCCAATGCTAACCAATTCTCAAATGTTTTCCCCCAAGTCAGATAATTTCTAGAAACCAATCTATAATATTTATCAGAAATTCTTCGAGTCCTATTCAGTCAGTTTTTGCTTCCATTGCCTAAAAGCATGAGAAAAATCACATGGTGTGCCCTAGTGTACACACGAGTTATTAACTTGGTTGGGGTTTCAACCAGGGAAGCTTCTGCCTGATAGTCTTTTGCTTTTACCAGGAGATCATATGGTGTATGATGCATATACAGTCTATTTATCAGGGAGCTGTCACATTACAGCACATTACAGAGGAATCCTCTCATCTGAGGAGCACTTACGAAAAATAAACAAAGACTCTTTAGCATAAATGCCATCTGAAAAATCACATTTTTTGTTATCCCAGCAAATTAGTTTAAGTTGCTTGGTTACCTTATGATGCTCTCACTATCACTTATAAATATCCTAACATCCTAAATATCCTAAGTTTGGAAAAGAGATTTAAAAGGGATAAAAATAAGTGAAAAAAGTAGATTAAGTAAATCAAAATGAACCTTGTGATGAAGTGAGAGATTTTTTTATGGTAAATGTAGTGAGAGCTACACTTTAGCTAACGTTAAAGTGTATTACTTTAACTGCATTTGGTTTTGCTGTTATATTAATTTATTGTAGAAATATGACAATGGTGGGAGATGCGCATCTTATTCAGCATACAGTGATATTAGGCTAGTCTATGAAAGCATTTTTTAATGCAGTAGTTTTGTAATATTTTTTTATTTCCCCCAAATAGACTAGTCCCTTTTTTTCAGTATTACAAGTAACTCGAATCAATGTACATACATACTAGCACAATATTTATCGCATGACTGGCAAACATACCCTTGTAGCTTTGCTCATTCCATAACGAGTACAGCTGTAATGAATACAGGTGGAGCAGTGTGATTAGGATGTAAATTATTATTGTGTGTTTCCTTGACACTGAGTATGGAAAATGGTTTCTTGTTCGGGAACATTGACAGGCACTAAAGACCTCCAGTGAAAATTTATCTTTTCTTAAGGCAAATTCAAATCTTGTTTTAAACTGGGGAAGAGGGTGGAAAGACTATTGTGGATTTTGGGTGGATCTTGATCCCCTCCAAATGTCTACTTATCTGAAGTAGGTGCCAAAACAGAAAATAAGCTAGTGCTTACCAGTTTTAGAAGGTCAGATCTGATTTGATCTAGTCTGACCTGATCTGACAGCAGCCCACTGCCATTAATAGTCATGTTATATAACCTACAATTGCTGACCATTGCTGATAGCAATGAGGAAGGTGAGTAGTACATTGTTAATGGTGGACAATATGGATTTTCTTTGACATCCACATAGTATAACAGGGCCTACATTTAAATTTGAAGCTAACATTAGAACATCAAGTCTGAACTCTTACCATCTAGGCATCATAAGGCTTAATTTTTATACATGTATTTTCACCCTAATTTTTCTAAATTTTTGAAGAAGAGATCTATGTTTCTAGCTTAAAAGACCACTATTTTTTTGTTTAGTAATTTATTTGCTCCATCAGATTAAAGCACTGTTTAGTTAGTATCTATCAATTTACAGTCATCTCTCCAACTCTTTTCTGATAAGATAAACAGATTGTTAGATTAAACCTATTATTGTCAGTCATGTTTCTTACCCTTGAACTATTTTTTTATGGATTTTTCTCCACACTCTTCCCAATTTGTCAAGATATATCCCACAGTCCACTATGCAGGGCAAGCAAAGCAATCAGCACTAAGGGAGTTGGCTAGTTTTTTGGGGTTTTTGTTTTCACATAAATGGATGTTTTGAAAGCAAAATACTGCAGTTGGCCCGCTTGTAATTCAAAACTTTGAGAAAAATGGCACTAAGGTACCCATTGTACATACAGAAAAATTAACCAAGATCTAACAAAGAAGCTTAAAGCTTAGTGCAGTAGCTGTAAAATCCAAAGATAGCACAGTCAACTTGCTATTGCAGTATTTGCACTGAAAATACTGGTCCAAAAGGGGTTGTTGACTTGGAGCAGAACACAGGTACCTGTCTGCCAAAGGTAAGGGTGTAGAAGGTTTCTGTGTTCCAGGTTCCTAAGGAAAGTGTAGATCAGGGAGCATTCAGATCTGCCAAAATTGAACCAATAGAGCTATAATATGAACAGAAGACACAATATGAAAGAGTTGATTTTTCTTTTCTGTTCAGTTCATCTTAGGTAACTGCATCCTGTTGGAAATACAGTGTCTCTTCACTTGATCACTGGTAGTTTAATTTCTTCAGTAAAAATCTGCCCACCTTTAATGTGTAACTTAACAATCATAATAGTGTCACCAGAAACTGACGGCTTTGCCACCTGCTTTAATCTAAAATGAAGAGTTCATCCAGAATTATTCCCTCTCACTGAAACATCCATCTTTTAAACATCTAAAAATTGGTTTTGATGGAGGATATGAAATAGTTCTGTTCTTCTGATAACATTTGAGGAAATATTTCACTGGAATCTAAAAGATATTGCTGTATGTTCAGTGTTAGTGAAAGCAAGGACAAATTGACAAAAAAAGAGTATGTCAGAGTCTATCAGGTTATCAAGGTCTTACTGGTATAAAGATGGATTTGCAGTTTTGATACGTGTGACTGCATAAACTGGACCCTCTGAGCAAAAGAGGAGAAACAGATGGTGTATTCTGAAATGTAAAATTACTACAACATTGTGAGAATACTGGGGGCAAACGCATGAGAATTAATATTTTATGCAACTACACAATGTTATATATTATCAAAATGATATAAAAAAGATTAAATAATATACTCAAGCTAAGTCTAACAGAGGTAGAAAGAACACAAGAATGTTCTATATCTTCATGTTAGGCTTGAACAAGAAACTTCACTGCATCTTTGAGACTCTGGATGTTTATTTTATTTTATTTTGAGTGACAAAGGTCGTGAGGCTAGAAGAAACCCACAGAATATTTGTGACACCACTTTCAGAAAACCAGCTGTCTGTGGTAATGTGGTAATGTAGCTGCTGCTGAAAAAAAAAAACAACAAAACAAAACCAAACCAACAAAACAAAATGCTGAATAAAAAGATCAAAGAAATGGGAGACATTATCATTAGCTAGGTTGCCTATGTATCAAAGTGAAGAATAAATGCCAAGCAACGATAAAGACCACTAGGAAAACAAGGCACAAACACAGACCTATTATGATTATAGCTAACTGTCACTGTAATAAATGTGTTCTAACCAGTTTTAGACTAAAAGTAAGCCTTATCGACCAAGTTGATTGTTATCAGATGGTCTTCAAGATAGTGCTTTTAGTGGCATGTATTAGATTTGAGGGAAGATTGCCTGTGGCTCCATTATAAATGTGCTTTAATGCCACTCTGCAAATGATTCAGTGGTTTACACAAGCTGTCTGCCAAAATGCAACTCTTCAGCCTTATGCATCCTGAATATTTGGGTATTCATGGACAATACAAAGAAAAGATTACGACTGGAAACATACACAGTGCCACTGTTATTTTGTTACTTACTAATCTCGATTTAAGCAAACTGTTGGACATACTGGCAGAAGAGGCTCTGGATATCAGATGTGAAAAAATAATATGGATTTTTGCAGATAAATGCAATTCAGAATATTTTTCTAACATTAAACTAACCAAATGAGAACTGTTATATTTCATTTGATAATATAGCCTCTATAAGAATCTGTGGTCATCATCATTTGCTTCTGAAAGCAGGTACTAATGCAATGTTTCCATTTGTTGGTATTTCGATAATCTGTGTAAATTGTGCTTACTGTGAACAATTTAATACCAAACAAACAAAGAAGATTAAAATGTAACAGAGCAGGTTGTAAAATTGCATATTTGAGGAGAATAGTATTTCTGAATTTTTTATGACTTTTCATCAATATGGTGTTCAGCAGTCTTGTTAATGTCGTGTGCAGCTGACGAAATTAAGGATACAGATGAGTAAGGCTTCACGTACCTGCTAATTACCTCTACTATGTGTAGCAGCTTAAGTTGAATATTCCACTGATGTTCCAAAATATTTTCTATATAGAATAGCAGGAAAGTGTCTGTCTCTCCTCTCTCTGCTGTGCTTACTGGAGTTATTAATTGACATTGGAATTGGCATGTATGGTTTCCATAAAGCTCATGCAGTTGTATGCATGTGTATATACAGTTATATACAAACACACACAAACTTATATATTCACACACATGAACAAATGGAGGAATGAGATGGGTATTATAAATGATAATCATTCGGGACTGTGACAGTGCATTACTCAGCATTCGTTGTAAATCTCCCATTTAACCCAAAAGGCCTTAGTTTATTTTATATCAAAATCCTGATTTAATTCATTGCCTTAACACTGTTCTGTATTAATAACTGGAACAAAGATCCTAAAAAGCACAAATTAGTTTTTAAAATAGGGCAATTTTAACTGTTCCCAAATAGTATTCCAACAAACATTATTGCTTTAAGAGCTGCAGCCTTGTTTTATGGGACTTCATCATGTTAGGAGTTTTCCAGACACATTCTCAAAGCGTAATGAATAAGACTCAGGAAGCCATTTTCTCAATGTCAAATATCTGCGATTACTAACAACCATCTATTGCCAAAGGTTAAATGCAAAACATAATAAGATAAATCCCTTTTTTCAAATCTTTAGGCATAATAATACCATGTTTTCCAACACCAGAAAAATGTTAAAGTTTATTTTTTGCCACAGGTAGCTTTAGAGTAAATACAGGTCAGTGTATACAGCAATTTTTCATTCTGTAAGTACAACACGGTAGATTTCCTTGTTATCAGGTTGGGGCTCAAATCTTATGCTGGCTGTAACTCCTTGAATGAATGCTGAGAGATTAGTGATCATTTAGATAGCTCTGGTCCAAGCCACTGCAAGTATGTTTAAAGCAGAACAGAATTTTTACATCCTATATTGTATCTATTTGTGAACTGAAATACAGGGCTCTACTGAGGAACTCACTAATGCTTTCCATGCTGCCTAAGAAGCTATCACTGTCTTTTAACTCTGACACAAAGTATTAGTGTAAGTTAGTGTCACAGTCTTTCTGCATGCTGAATTCCCTGTGTGTAAAACAGTGATGATACTTCATTTCACCTGCATGTTACTTAAACTCCAGACTGTTCAAGGCAGAACAGTTACAGCTTTCAACAGAATTGCACCTTTTTATTTATTTGTTTGTTTGTTTATTTATTATTTTTCCAGTGCAACTAATAGATCATTCTGTTAACTGGATTAAGTAAATGAATGAATGAAAGTGAAATGTATCCCATCAGTTTTAACAATCTAAATTTAGGCATTGAGTCTAAGCTAGTCATCTGCACTTCTGTAGTAAGCACAAAGAGGTAGAGACTCCCTGAGGGTGATTCATCCCATCCAAACATAGAGTCTAGCATAGATGGAACAAATTGGCATCTTTTTGCCTGCCCCTAATGTGAGCAGAGGCAGCTGGCTGGCGTACCTCTTCACAGCTGAAATTAGTTGAAATTGCTTCCCTTTTTGAGTATACTTTAAAAAAATACTTTTATTAATCTTTCGGAGATTTGTAGTAGATATAAACACAAAGAAGAGATTCACCAGCTTAACATTTCAAACAACACATGGTTAACATTTAAGTGCATCAGTGTTGGCTGAAGAAATGTATACTGCTTCTTGAATTAAATAGAATTATTTGAGGGACAAGTTAAGCATGATGGATAACTCAGTTGAGGCCTCACTTTGCTTTTGAGAAACAGAAGTCAGTACAGTCAAGTACATTTAAAATTTGTATTTCTGTGCAGATATATTTATTTAAAACCCACTGGCTGTAAAAGATGAAACTACTAACACTTCTGAAAATCTTCATCTACTATTTCACTGTGTTAGTCAATGAATCAAGGTTAAAAAATATTAGCTGATGCATCCACCTGAGGTACAAAATTTGGTGGTGCATTTTGAAAATGTCAACATGTGGGACTTCTTACTTGTAATAACTTAGGCTGAGTGGTTTCTCAGTGGTAATTTTGACATTAACAGCAACCACCACTTATGATGCTAAAAGTGGTTTTACAATAAAAGAAATAAAGAACTAAAATATTTTCCTTGTTTAACTGTACCAAAAGCTGTAAGTACATGGCAGAATATTATCCCATTATAAAAGCATATTCAATACACTAGAGGACAGATTACTGCAATTATTGTGCCGGGTGTATGAACATTTATGTTTTCATCATTTATATGATGATTAGTACAGTTTTAAGCTCATAGTTTTCTGTATATTTCAGTCAATTAGCAATGCATAGAAATGTACTACTTTGAAAGGAACAGACAGTTGCATTTCTAAGTTTAAGGTTTACATTGAGTATTGGAAATGCAGTCACCTGCCAAGACATCAAACAGGTTTCTGTGTGTAAGTCTTGCACAACTATTTCTTACAGACAGGGCTAGACCTTTCATTGTCAAGCCAAGGCAGCACACAAGAATGTCTCTGTCTTTACCACTAAGTATTGACTAACTTGTAATTTCAAACACAGGAATATGGGCAGCAGTAATTTGGAAAAGATCGTGCACGAGGTTCTTGTATCCTTCAGAACTGTCTCTTGTTAGCTTGAAACATGTTACGTAGAAGCTTACTTCCTGTGTACAGAACTGTCCTGTACTCTGTGTTTATAAATTATTTTCATTCTTTAAACAATTATTTGGTAAGGCTTCTCTCCACCACTGTTTTTTTTGATCTGTCCCTACATTCCTGAAGTAAATCAGAGGTTAGGTCTTGCATCTCTTTTCCAGTAAATATGAAACACAGCCCAAGTTCCATGGCTTTCTGTATCTTTACATAGTATTCAATGCTAAACAAATGTTTCATATTCTCCAGATGTGTCATGAACACTTTTCTCTTTCTGAAACAGACTCATTCCCTTAAGAATGCTAATAAGATGGGGAGAGTTTCAATGGAGTTATTCTATACTTTCTCTATTTATGCTTGCCCTGGTTAGTTTTTGCAGTGATGCCATGTATTTCTACCATCAGGTAGAGGACTGGTAGTGCATACCAGTAATTCTGTAATGTTCAAGTCTGAACTTTGAACAGAAATTATCATGTTTTCAAGTAAATTCCTGTCTGCTTTGAATCTGCTGTTTCCTTTCCTCACGTGAGATTGTTTGGCCATCTGTTGCTTTTGATTTGGCTTTTTTCAATTCTGTCTTTAACGCTGTGCAAACATATTTATTATCCATCAACATGTTCTCCCGTATATGTGTTCAGTATGTGTTTCAACATGGGTTTCTTTGTGACAGCAGAAGCACTAAATGCTCCTCCAAATCCAGATTTCAGCTTGCAGTAAACAGTTTTTGTTCAGAAATTTTATCTATTGACTGTAGTGTGGTACCTTACATGCAGTTTGTCATTCTATATTTTAACTGAATAGTAAATTTACAGTTTAAGAAAACTAGGGGTTTTGTTAATCTGCGATTCATGGAAACAGCTCATGGTCTGCAGTAGTGTCTGCCTATTGAGAATTGTAAAATAGTTAGGGTTGGAAAGAACCTTAAGATCATCTAGTTCCAACCCCCATGCAATAGGCAGGCATGCCTCACACTAGACCATGTCACACAAGGTTTTGTCCAACGTGGCCTTTAATACTGCCAGAAATCAAGTATTTACCGCTTCCTTGGGCAACCCATTCCAGCGCCTCACCACCCTCACATTAAAGAACTTCTTCCTTACATCTAATCTAGACTTCCCCTGTTCAAGTTTTAACACAGTCCCTTTGCCCTATCATTACAGTCCCTCATGAAGAGTCCCTCTCCGCCATCCTTGTAGGCCCCCTTCAGATACTGGAAGGCTGCTATGAAGTCTCCACGCAGCTTTCTCTTCTCCAGGCTGAACAGCCCCAACTTTTTCAGCCTGTTTTCATACAGGAGGAATATTGACTGTCTTCTCCCATGCTACCTTTGTTCTCTTTCATCTTGGTGTACAAAATCTTAATGAGGATCCAAACATCTTTTGCTTTGGCACAGTTTTATGCACTTGAGCATTTTCACAGTGTACTGCACTCAGCTATCTCTCCATTAAGTCCTTCTTCGCTTCCTTTCAGAAGAAACATTTCATCCCACTTGCTGTTGAGCTGCTTGGAGCCTGTCTTTGTGCCTAGCGAAGTATGCTCCACAGCTTAGTCAACAACCCTGGTCCTGCAAGTATTCAGATCAGAGCCTGGAATGTGCTATGATTTCTAGCCAGTACACATATTTCCTTCCTAAGGAAACCAAAGCATGGAAGAAGTGGAAATAGGAAAGTAGTGTTATTGTTGTTGAGCCCATGGTTGGAAACTGAGTGGTGAATTTTACATGTCTTCTGCGATCATATGCCTGCTAGCCCCGTCTTTGCTGTTCAGCTCAATAGGCATGACATAAGTGTCCTTGTCATGGTTTAATATTTTATACCATACAAAAAATAATCAGTGTACCATTAAGAGAAGTAATTCTAGCAAATATGTATTATGGAATCAAGTTACCATTTTATATTTTGAAAAATCCGTAGACAGGTTTTTACATATAAGAAGATTCCTCTAAACTATGCTGTCACCAGCCCTGTCCACCTCAAATGTCACCAGTATCAACACAGCCAATCACCTGCCTGGTTCCCAGACTATGTGAGATTTAAGTTCAGTGTTCTGGTAGATTTTTCTTACCTTCTACTTCATCCACATTCCACTTACCAAAGAATGTTTGCTGATCAGTGGAACAAAGGTAACATTTCCTTTTATGAAAAAAAGTGAATAGGCAGGTATTTATCAATCCTGAGCAACAATTATGTATTTCTAGGAATAATTAAATTACATAAGTTTGTATTGTAAATCTAATGTTTGCATCCTTGTGAATTGTCCATTACAAGATATTCAATAAATATATGTATTCTCGTCCTGCAAGGAACAGCACCTTTATAAAGCTCTGGCTTAAGCCAATGAGAATGAGATGCAAATTATGCAATATATTTTAGTAAGAACTGAAACAGTTAATGAAGCAGACATCCTTCAGTTCCTTGGCTCTAAGTAATTTCTGAGCACATAGTATCATAGCAAAAAAAAGAGTTCTGAATGCAACAATAGAACAGATAAAAAACTAACATAACAAGGAAACAGATTTCTTGGGATGGTAAAATGTTAAGAGATAAGTTATGCCTAATCAAAGTCAGCAGACTATTGAACTGGGAGTATTAGTATGCAAAGATGTCCAGCAGATATGGAGAGTTAGTTGCAATAAAATGTTGTCTTGAAGCACTTAAAGAGGCAATAAGGTAATGCTAATGTGCTAGATCGTATAAAACTAAGTTGTGCATGGATGCTTCAGATGCAGGCCATAGTATCTTTCTTTAATGAGAAGTGGAGGCCAGCACTTGCATGCATACTGGCATTAACAATTACTAATTCTCAGTATACTTACAGAGAAGATGATGACTTTGGCCTTAATCCCTGACCATGTAAAGTTTTGCCTTATTTATTATTACTATGCCTTCTTCATTTATAGGAGGAGGGTATATTTACAGTAAGAAGAATGCTAACCCAATTACTGAATTGTAAACTGTGCCCAGGAAAGCAGATTCTTTTTAAACAAACAAACAAAAAAAAACAACAACCCAAAACCAAAAAACAATTTTAAATAAGCCTGTAAGGTTCGATGAAGCATTGAGTGTGATCATCAGAGCAGCTACTGAAAAAAGGCTTATGAAGTCAGTAGTTAAGATTATTCATACCTGCTAATTATGAAGTGTATTTCTATCCCCTCCGGATAGTTTAGAAAGGATCTCTTAATACTGTGTGAGCTGTTCTTTAAAGGTATCAGATTACGGTTTCTTGAAACAAACAAACAAACAAGCAAAAAAGAACAACAATGCAGAAACTGCATAAATTCATACATTTGTTTAGCAGAAAATAAATCCAAGAATGCCAGCATGGACAGAAAATGGTATAGTGATCACCGTGGCTATGGACACATGTAATTACTGCTTGGGATCCCATGGGTTGACCCAGCCAGAGGAAGCGTTGAGTATGTTGATGGTTGGATGCTGTAATTACAAATAGCAACAGAATCACAAAAGACAATCATAGGTTTATATATGTCCGTTGCTTCAAGACAGGCATGTTCCCTTAAAAATAAAAGGCACAGGAGGGAGAAGCTTGCAGTCACTTGGGGAGGCTGAAATGTCTGGAGATCAGGACATCATACCATTAAAGTTAATGACTTTACCAATATCTTGAAAACTGTACTTTTGGATGATGTGCAGTGACCTTAAGATACGTTTTGTATTATGACCTTCTGTGTTCTTGTAGATTTGGCTATGCAGAATATTTCTCATGTTGAGAGAACGGAAGCGGAAAAAAGATTGTTCACTGTAGCCACTTTATGCTAGCTTTGCCAGAACAGTGTACTTCTATAGTTTTCAAACATCACACCTGCCTGCCAAAAAAATACTAGAGAACAGAATAGAGAATTCTTTTTTTTTTTCCTGTATGAATAAGCACATTGGGAATTAAAAAAAAAAGAAAAGAAAAGAAATGTGTTGTGATTTATTGCTTTAGATGATGACTATTAAAATTTTTTTTTTCCTTTTTCTTGGAAATGTCTTCATTCTTTTGGAATAGATAAGACATGCAATGAAACTATTCTAGCTGAAGGACATGAGACATTCAGAGTTGTAATAGCTTACTTCCAGGGCTCAGGCCTTATCATCCTAACTAATACTTAGAATACTTCAAACTGTTCATTGTTCTTCAAAGTATTTGAAAATTTTTGTTATTGTAAACAATATGAAAACTTTCCTTGATTAAAGGTCCCAGCAGCTAAATTCCTGCTCAGATAATTTTTCCCTTAAGTTGTTAAATTGTATCTTTAAACATACATTGCAGCAAGAATTGCATTATGTAACGTCTCCCTCACAACTATGAGACAATACCTATTCAAAATATGAAACAGCAAATTTTATGTTTTTTCTCTGACAGTATAACAGACTGGAGAGAGAAGTCTTAAAGTCTGTCCGTTTAAGGGCGCGATCTGCATCCCAAGTTACTAATTTAGCATCAAGCAAGATGATGGTTTAATTAGAAGCAGTACATTGGCTTTGATAAACAGATGTTCCCTTTATTTAACTGCTGCCCACAAAGTTAGCACAAGTAGAGTTTTTTAATTTGTCACAGCCTGTTACTTTCTAGCCTCTGGTCATTGCATCCAGATATAGTTTCCATAAGCAAGACATTTGCAGCTAATACATACTGCCATAAGTGTATTAGTAAATATCTGCACGTCTCTATCATTTTCTTAAAGCACTGCCAATAAGAAATTGAACTTCTCTGTCAAAACTCTAGGAGTAACAGCCCAAAAAGGCCACACCTAGTTGTCAGTGGATAAGGATTTGGGCAAACATGCTCCAACCCCGCCCTCATGTGCCTGGTGACTTGGTAAACAGTAAAGCATGCAGAATTTTAGGGTTCTACCTGCTGAGTGAATAAGACCCCACCTTGCTATTATTGCTGTAACAGCAAGGTAAACAAAAGCTCCACATGTAACTCAAAATTGCTGCCATTGGACCTACTTATAAATAATTCTGTGCAATAGCTTGATAGGTTGCTAAGCAAATAAAGGCTTGGCTTTGTTCTACTTTTCTAGCCTCTAGGTAAATAATAAGTGTAAAAAAGTACCCACGAGTTAATAGACAAATAAAGCTTTTAACTTTTCAAAAATTATCTGTATTAGATACTATAGCAGATGTTATCATGAATGTATTACAGACTCCACCAGTTTATGAAGACTGCTTTTCTTTATTCTTTCAGGCTGTATTTTATCTTTATGTTTCTTGAAGAGCTATAAATGTTAGGATCAAACTTACCCTTATGTTGAACCACAGTATTCTTGTAGCTTCTAGGACTTTAATATGTACCAGGGATGGATATGAACATATGTGCTTCAGTTGCAGACTGTCGATACCTACCTCAATGGATTTGGTTCAATGCACATTCGTGATTGCTGTGCTCCAGATTTTCAAGACTCAGAGCTACATGTATCAGTTACCATTGAAAAGCTCTCTTTTTGATTACAGCTTTAAAGCTTCAAAGAAGCTTTCCCCTTTGGAAATTCTGCCATCTCGGGTTTAGATTCCGCATTCACATCCAATGCTGACGTCTAGTAGGCAGAAAAATTTCTTTAGCACTCCATCCACCTCTAACTAAGAGCAATCACTTTAATAATATTTCCTGTAGGTACACAATAGTATGGTTTTGTTTATTTTGTGCTCATGAACAATTAAATATTTATGACCTGATCTTTTGCTCAGCTGAGCACCTCCTTGAAAGTGACAATGCCTTTGCTTGGGTCAACATGTTAATGGTTACTTGAAGCTTGCAAAGTAGAACTGGTGCCGTAATTGTCCTTGCTGTCATGAACTACCTAGGCCATACAGCGCAATAGGTGAGTTTTGCACTTTGCCTTCATTTCCCTGGACAAGCACACAGCTGAGCCCTGTGAGTGAACTGTTGTAAAGAAAGAGTTCTATCTATTGTACATCCTGTATTTATTTACACCAATGGGACTTCTTGTTTGAATAAGGACTGGTAACATAAGCATTTCCAAAACTAAACTGTAAGGTTTTCCATGTGACTGTGAAGTTATTTTCATTACTACTCTTAACTGAAAAAATAGAAAAAAAGGAAAAACCTCTTTCAGGCTGTAGGAACCACTGAGTCAGAAAGAATACTATGAGCCTTAAAACTAGAATACACACATTAAAACCAAGCAACTCACAGCTGTGTGGTGACCAAACAAATTATCACAATAGCAAATAGCTCTGTTACAGCAAACAAACTGCCCTTTTATTACATAAGATTTGATAGAAAAGCAAATTAGGCCACAGGTAGTAACACAGGTCAGTTGTGATAGATGATACAGTTCCTGCTTCACATCTGCTGTACAGATCCAATTTCTCTGACAAGACTGTCCCAAAGTCCCACTTTTAAAGAAGTGTTGGTATTTTATGTCACTTTGAATATAAGCGAAGTCTGTGTAGCAGAAGACAATTATGAAAATGAGCTCTCAATATTGATTTTCTAAAATGAATTATGAAAGCAGAAGAGAGGGTTTTCCATTAATAGACAAATTCTTATTAAATAAAAGCAGGAAATGAGAATCCCTGCCTCTAGTTAGAAGATAATATGACATCCTTTAGTCTTCTGGCAGTTCACCCCAGCTTGGAAGAACTCAACCTATGGTCATTTTATGACAGCCTTCTTTATTAGCAGACAGGGATTAGGGCCCAAACAGAATTGAAAGAGGTGTACAAATCAAAGGTTAAACTGTTTACCTTTGTAACTGGAGAATGCTAAAGAACTTGTTTATCAAGCAGATCAGTCCTAGGTGCATTGCAATACTACTGTTACTTAGGGACTAAATGAACTTACAGATTTGTGGGTAGTTTGCAACCACTGCATGTTTTTTGTCTCTAATTTACCAGCACACCTTGGTTCTTTGCAAACCTTTGTAAGGCCCTGGTTGCTTAACTGCAAAGTAACTAACCTATAAAATGTTCACATATGCTCATCTAAACTGTATTTGAGCTTTACTTTGTGCTTTTGGCTCCTTTGGCTTTTAGAGGCAGGAAAATATTGCTCGATAGGAAGAGTTATTTTCCGGCTGCCAGAATTCCTTTGCAGTTCTAATGGAAAAAAGCAGAACTTTTTTGGGGGAGCCAGCAACTCATTTCCATTCTGCTCTCATACAGCCACTGTTGTATCTGCAGAGCCTGCAGAATGTAACTGCTGCGGCAGGGCGAACAAAGACGCCATTCAGCATGGAGAGCAGCTTCCCTTCCACACCACTCTCTGGCCACAGCGAGATTGGCTGGAGCCTGCTATCTGACCGACACAGGATTTGCTGCCTGAACAAAACTCCCCAAGGATGCCCGTTCGGCATCCTGAATTAGTCCAGTGGGATGAAAACTTCCTGTTCAGTGCTGGCATGAGGGCTGAGAGTCAGCTGTGACTTTCTCTCGTTTCCCTGCTCTCTATGTATGGACATGTATTCTTTGGGATGATATTTAATGCTATTATTGCTCACTAGAGCTCAAGTGGCTGGTTCCACTACACCATCTGTGTGCTGGGATGGTATGTTCCAAAGTTACAGAAGTTGTAAGAGGATGTTGTTTCTAATCTGCCACTTCTGAAATCCCATTGCAGGGATGATTTCCTGACTTTGTGTCATTTTGATATGGTCCCTTGAAAGTTCCTACCCCCTGTGACTTCATAAACTATGTAAGTGAAGTATTTTCCTGTATCTATTTCCTAGGTTATGTACACTAAAAAAAAAATTACTTTATTTTATGATTTTGCTAAGAAAGTTAATATAGTCATTTTCTGATTTAACTAATTAAGACAGGATTAAGTTGTAAATTAAGTGTTTAAAGATAAAAGGACATGTTATTCATAGTATTTGTTCATTTTCAGACTTCAAGTTGACATAAAATAGACAAAAAATTGTTAAAGCATCATAAAATGTTTAACACTTCCTCGGGAGAGCTCTTGCTGACTTTCAACACATGTATTTCTTTAATGAGCAAAACCAGGTCACAACTTTCATTCTCAAGCTCTAAATTACATAGTACCAGTAGTAGATTTGCCACTAGGACTTTGTAGATAAACAATAGATATGGCTTAAGAGAGACTAAGCCACCATAACTTTAAACACCATTTTGACACAGTCTCCATTATGAACTCTGCCAGTGCAACATCAGAAGCCAGTGATTAAAGAGAAAGATGATTCAAACTAGGATTAGTCGATAAAATTTATTCCTAATGAAATATCATTGGAGGAATGGAATTTTATGTCATGGAGGAGTAAGGCCCAGTATACCTGCAGTCTTACTTCATGTCATGAACAGATATGACAGAAATCTTCTCCCAGTTGAACCACTTTAGCTCCAGTGACTTCAGGGACATACTCTATTTAAATCACTATGATCAGTGCATCTGGATGTATGATACAGTTCTAATTTAAAGGATAATGAAAGAAAGCCTCTGATTTGTATAATATGTTGTGTTTCCTTTTTTTCCCAAAGTAAAACTATTTTATTTACAGTCATCTCCACAAAATATGGACATCAGTAAAAGATTAATCACATAGATTTGGTGGTTCAGTTCAGTTACACATCCAGAAGTTTAGTGGTTTCCAGAGTTTACCTTATCTCATCCAAACTTCTCCTGTCTGGAAATCAGATGGCAATCTCCTAAAAACACTCTGTCTTGAGATTTTGCAGTACTTCCTAGTTTCATTCAGGTCAGCTGTAGTGCAAGAACAGCTTTTCTCACAGTATTTTGGCATTTCCGATTTCAGTTCTGGCTGAAACAGAGAAGTGCTTGGGCATGAGAAATAGTTTTGTGATGGCTTACAAAACATTTCTAAGAGATTATATTTGCTCCCTGTTGGTTTGACTTTCTTGTTAATTTTATTCTAGGTAGACTGATCTAACTATTTCCACACAATAATTTCCCTACTTCCCTCACTGGCCAAACGTAATTTGTCCAGTAGCATTTTCCAAAGAACACAGCAATTTGAATGGAGTGCAAAAGTTAGCTGAAACGTAATTACGCAGGAGGATCACTGGACTACTCACCAATGTGTTTTTCTGCACTTTTTAACCCATTTCTGAGTTGTAGCATACTTATCCTTAGGCTAAGTGGCATAGCTAGATTTATTAAGAGTACTGTTACTAATTCTATCATTCATACTACAACAAATAAGAGGCAGAATGCTATTACACCTTACCTGGTGACTTTCTCCTATATTAGAAAGTCCTCTAGTTCTGTGAATAAGGATTTCTGAAACAATTGCATCAGCATTCCGGTTGAAAATGTTGCTTGAAACTTATAATTTTGATTTATTTTTATTATACTTCTTGTATTCCTTATAAGGGAACAAAGAGTCCTTGTCTGTAATTGAAATGGCTCAATCAATTGCATAAACTTATTCGAGTACTCAAGTTTTATAACCTTCATAACCAAGCTCCAGAAGAGTGAGGATAAATTGTAAAAAAGCAGTTGAAGTAAAGACCCCATGGATGCTTCATTTATCCTTCATTATTTCAGTGTGATACTCTGTTTCCTATATTTAGGCATAAATGCATACACATATGTATTTGGATTTTTATTGCTGAAATTCACATTCTGCAGGCTGCACTTGAAAGGCACACACCCACACTACTGGTAGGAAGTGATCTCTCACACAAGTGTCCAAACAAAATTCATCTATAACATCTTCTGCTAAAGAAACCCCTGATGGTGTGACAGCCTTATACTTGCAGGATGCACTGACACGGTCAGGGAATTCTAGTGGAATTTGATAGATGTCCAGCTATACAAGCCTGTAAATTCTGTTGGCTGCAAAGCTATCTGATTATTTTGATCTTTAACCTCTTGCCTCCATACTTTCACATGATCAACTGAATACTTTTTAGGTGTTTGTAATGAAGACATATAAGAAGGAGGACATTTTGATTAAGGAAAAAAAAAGAACTAATATACAGATAGCGTTTAAGAAACCAAATGCTGCAGCCCATATGATGCTGCTGTAGTAAAGAATCCCTATCTGGCCTAAGGAGCTGTTAGGGCAAAGAATTAGTCTTCTCTGTTTCACCAAGAAATAGAGCATAGCTAAATGAAAAGTCCATTTATACTTTTTTCTTTTCTCCTGACCTTTCAGATTATCTATAAATGTATTTCATGATAGTTGTTGCCAGTAGCTTTACAATCCTTAGGACTATTTTGTTAACCATTGTTCAGATAAATGAATCAAAGAAGTAGTCATGGAAATAATTACCTGGAACACAAATTACCCAAAAAAAAAATTACCCTAGGATCTTCTACTATAGAAAGGTCTCCAAGTCAGTGACTGGCCATCTAGCGTCTCTAAAAAACATGCTAAATATTTCCAGCTTTTTTAGTTTTCTATTTCATCAAAATTCTTAGCCATTGCATCTTTGTTCACCTAGTGAAAACTTCTAGGCTGCAGTCTTTTGGGTGCTTTTATCAATAGGTCTGGCCTGCACAACTATCATGGGGTTTCATACACCTTAGAAGTAGTTGAGGACTTTATATCAAAATGTTTTAGGCTTTTTTCTTCTCCTTATAAAAGAAATATAGTGTTGAATTTTTATTTTTTACCACAGGAAAAAGCTTTTTATTTGGTGTGGGTTCCCTCCATTTACACATCAGGAAAACCCAGAAAAGAAACATATTCTTTCTAGTTGGCTGAATATGAAACCAAATATTCTGGTTTGCTGAACTAATCTGAAATGCTTCATTTTGAGTCGGCATATATTGAAATGCATATCCCTCTGCAGCTGCTTTGCTATGTATGTCTCATACCCATTTTCCCTCTTGTGGGCTAGTGTTTCTTGGCCAGTCTCTCTTTTCAAATGAGATGGATGGTGCTTCATCAAAAAAACATGACCTGTGTGTTAAGCAAAACACTTCAGTATGGCTATCCAAAAATAATTCAGTTGTGAAAATGCTGAAATTAAATATTTCCTTATTTCTTCACTGGAATTTTTCAAAATATTCTGTTCTACACATTAAACTGGAATTTCAGCTTTTGCTTCACCCTGAGTTGAGAGAATGTATTATGGTATTAATTAGTTTCAAACTGATGATGCTCTGATTTTCATTCAGCTCAAACATGATTAGAAAGAGCTTCCCATCCTATTAGTACAAACTAAATTACCTCAGTCTGTGTATTTTGGTCCTGATTTTTCTCAAGAATCCTATAGGTTTACATGATTTTTCCATAACGAAGATAGCAGCTTATCTGTTTCTTGCAATAAGGCCTGAGTTTGCTGCCACTGAAATCAGGTGGAGTTTTGTCACTAACTTCAACAAGAAAGGACCATTTTAAATGAATATTTGTGGTATAAAAAGAAAGCCACTGGGCATGAGGTTATTTCCAATAACACACATCCTGCTGTGTTTTGGTTTTTATTTTGCTTACATACTTTATAACTAATCAGCTTATAATAGAATTAAGTTAGACACAGTTATAACAGAAGAATCTTTTACTTGTGATTAGGGTTACTTGCTAACATGGCTTGATATAGAGAAGGAAAAGATCAGTAAAAACGTGGCTTGTTTTAGGATATAGTCTGTCTTCTGAACTGCTTCTGAGAAGGCAGGGAAACAGAATCTTCAAGGTTGTTATTTAACCATCTTGGATGATATGTTTAAAAGTAAAACAAAATACACAATTCTTATAACAATCAGAAGAAGCACCTACATGAACTGATGTGTTGATTTTGTTTTCATTCACTACACTTTCTGTGTAAGAAGCACAGTTATAGAGATCTGTATAAGCAATTTATTATTTGGTTTGGTAAGAATACTCCCAGTTATTTTTCTGCCTGAGTCAATAGCGTTTACATAAAACAAACTGTGTAAGTTCCTCTTGATTTTTTAATTTGTTTGTGTGTTTGTTTCTCTCTCCTTCACTGACTGGGAACTACCTAGCATTTTAGAACAAACAGAACCAGAAATTCATGATAAGGGGATCAGGGCACTTACGTGAAATCCTTATGCTTCCTAGGGGTGATACAAAACTGGACGATAAAAAAGATGTTCAATAAAGTACATGGAATTATGTGTGCATAAAGTATCCAGGCATCTCATCTGTACAACATAAACCTCTAATTTTATGGTGATATTTTGGTTTTAGCTAGTCTCTGATTATAGAATCTACAGGTACTTGATTTAGTTGAATAAAATTATATGGTTTCTTTTCAAAACCATTTTTATAACTGATAAATTTGCTGTGGTTCTTTGCTTACATAGAAGAATATTCCTTGTTCTTTAAAAATACTATCTGACTCAGAAGTACCTCTTGCACCAATGGCAACAAAGAAGGGAGTAGATAGAAAAAGCTTTTTAGGATGTTCAAGATTGCAGTAGGTAGCTGTCCCAAGTAAAAATTCCTCTTGAAGTTACTTGTTGTCTATAAAAATCTTCTTTACCTGCATGCTAAATGAATTGCACATAACATCTGAATTTAGCTTCCAATAGCTTTTGGCAATAAACTAAGATACTCATAAATAAGATACCTCTGCTCCCACCAAGAAGCACTTCATTCCAAGTTATAAAGATCATCTTCATTAGTTTAATTCAAAAATCACTAACCAAACAAAATAAGATATTATGTTGGAGAAATACATATTTTTTAAGAAAAAAGGGAATTTTTATTTGTTTATTTTTAAAAATGCTTTCCAGTATCTACAAAAGAACAAAATAATGAATGCTTTTTGTTACTACAAAGAAATCCCAATGCATTATATGTCTTGTATTGTTATATCAGGATTATTATATCAGGTATTATCAAATCTCATATTTTGATCAAAGACACTTTTTTGTATCTATGTTCTATGACGCTCTTTTTCAGTACACACTTCAGCTATTGAAATCTATTTTCCATAAATTTATATTTTTCTAGTGGGAGAGGGATCAGTTTTCATTTACAATTGTATTACATATTAATGAATTGTATATTTAACAGAAATCCCACTCTCAGCTATCACATAGAGTACAAAAATTACTCTGGGGATGGTCACAAGTACAAAACTTCACTCTCAGCCCTTCACTGTTGTGTGCTTCTCAGGTTCATGTATGTCATTCTTTGGTTTTGACTAGGGATTTACACAGAGCTTGGGGCAGAGGATTTTCAAAAGAAAAAGCTTTCATGTGAAATCTTTTCTTGTATTTATTTACCTTGTAACTTTAGCTAAAGAATTTAATTTTTATTTCCACATACCAAAAGCAAAATATCAGGTTTTATTTCAAAGCGTTGCCAGCTTCACTGAAAAGCACTTCACGTTTACCATTATTTGTTCTTGTCAAGTAAATTTCAAGTTCTCCTGAGGTAAAACTTATCAAAGAGTGGGACTTGAGATTCCATTGTGCATATTATTCTTACCATTCCCCAGCAGCAAAATGACATCTTTTCATTCTTTTGTAGCACCAAAGAACTGGATTTCTGATGAGCTGAATTCCCAAAAATACTGTTGTGACTGACAAGTAACAGCAGCCTTAACTGGTGTTACTGACTGACAAGAACAGCAGCTTTCATTTTTTTCATGTTTCGTAGGATGTTTTTGGGTAGTTTATAGAATAGACACTTCTCTTTTCTTCATGGAACCTTGGAAGCAAAAATGGAAAACCAAGAGACAGTAACCATATAAAAGGAAAAATTAAAAATTGAAAAGATGATCAATGAAATAATACTGTGCATTCATATTCTTATATTTCTGTAATTAAGTCAAACCAAAACATCTCTTACTGAAGTCAGCTTAATCCACACACACACACATACCCATAAAATCATTTGCATTTTCCTTTCTAAGGAGCGAGATATTAAAATCTTGCAGCCCAGACTGACTAGCTACACCATGCTATAAACATACTTTATGTAATTTGGGTAACTGATAGAAAAGGCTACCTATCAAGTTTTGGCTAGTGGAGCTCTCTTACAATACATTCTATGCTATCCTACATGGCTGCACTCATCTAGTGAAAATTTCAGCTCAGAAAAATGTACTGCAGTTACCTTGCTTCCTCATCATCAGTGGGATTGCATCTTCCCTGATTTGTGTCCATTGGCTGGTACTCAATCAATATGTGCTGGTGGAAACCTTGGCTGGGAAGACTTTTGTCAGACCACATGGCAAGCAAGGAGGCAATACAAGAAACCAATAAGGGAGAGCTCAGCTGGAGACCTGGTTTGCAGTGCTGCATTCTTGCCACTTTTCATTGCTCCTCCTTAGCTGTGAAGTTGCCATGCCAATTGGTTTCTATTCTTTGTTCTTAGCAATTGCTAGATTATACAGGATGAATTACAGGAGTACCTGAAACCCCATTAAAGCTACATTTACTGAAGGGAATAAATCTGGTGTTATTATAGACACTGTACTTACTCAAGAATATCATTAGCATTCATTCTGATAACAAGAAGGGCTGCACTCGTCCAGTACAAGTACCTATATTTATTCACAACAATGAAAATATCAAATCAGCATTTCTTTTAACTACAGCTTTCACATCCATTTAGAGAGTAAAATTCAGATTTTAACAAGGAATTAAAGCATTTATGTATTTCACTTGCTGCTTTTGAAGGCCATGTATATACACTATAACAGTTTACCATAACCTCTGTGCAGAAAAGGTATTTACAGTTATAGCATCATGTAACATAGATCAAAACTAAAATATCTGTGACAGATACCCTAAAACTGTCAGAATTACTAATCTCAGTGTTTAACTAAGGACCAAATTTCAAAGGCTTCTTGAACTGGTCAATAAATTTAACAAGATGCTGTTGCAAGTTGAAGTAATTCACGCTTCCTTAAATTGACAGTATTAGGAAGAATTTTTCAGAAAACACTTGCTGCCTGCACAATATTTTTAAACTTTAAAGATTTCCAGCTTTTAAAATTTTAATTTGTATTCGTGGTATGCAAATTTCACTTTTTTATCATTTTAAATAAGAAAGGTGCTAGTACATCAGTGAGGCAGACTTTTTTTCATTTCATGAAGTTGACATAGAACCATAGAATAATAGAATCATAGGATCATAGAATGGTTTGGGTTGGAAGGGACCTTAAAGACCACCTAGATTCAACCCCCTGCCATAGGCAGGGACACCTTCCACAAGACCAAGGCTGGTTTTGAGCTTCACACTCCGACCAACCCTTTTCCCTCCTTGCTAGTGAGAACAAGGTCCAGCATAGCTCCTCTCCTCATTGGCTCTTCTATCACCTGGAAAAGGAAGTTATCATCAACACATTCCTGGATTGCTTATGCCCTGCTGTGCTGTCTCTCCAAATATTAGGATAGTTGTAGTCCCTGATAAGGACCAAGGCTTGTGAACGTGAGACTATTCCTACCTGTATAGAGAGGGCCTCATGCACTCAGTCTTTCTGGTTCAGCAACCTGCAGGCACCCACTATAATGTCAACAGTCCCTACCATCCCTTTAATCCTGACCCATGACCTCTCAGCCACCTCCTCATGCATCCCCAGGCAAAGCTCCATGCACTCCAGCTCGTCATTGACACAGAGGGTAACACCTTCTCCCTGTGCCCCCTCCATGTCTTTCCATTCCAGCGCTACAATCATAGCAGCCATCCCACCATGTGTCCATGCCAGTAAGATATAGCCCTCCAGGCATGTGCATGTCTCCAGCTCCTTTTATTTCCTGTGCTATGTCCATATGCATAGAGGCATTTAAGTAGGGCCCCTAAGGAAGCTGAAGTAGGACAAATTAAGCATACAAAATCTTGACCTTCTTGTTGCAAGCTGAACTTCCTAGACAGGCATCTACTTTCCTCTCAGATAAATGACTAGATTTAGTTTAGCATCTCTACAACGCTGATTTCATCAAGTTGATTGCTTATCTAAATGGAAGGAATTGTTTTAAAATAATTGTAATCATGTGCCCCATGTCAACACACTTAGCAAAAAAGACAATACTTTCACCTAATGTGATTCTGCATATCTTTTGCTGGATTTCCTGATGGGCAGTTTACTTTGTAGAGTCTAATGACCTAACCAAGGAAATAATGCTTACAAGATTTTTCCCACAGTCTACTTAGGAGTAGTTTTAAAAGACACCTGAAACAGAAAATGGAAGTCTACAGGTATCCATCACGAAGTACAGCCTACTGAAGGAGTATCATTTTGTGAAGATCGTAGGTGATTGGAGGAAAAGCAAAACCAGCTGTTAGGTAACTTAAAGCAATGCAATATGCTGATAAACCTGTGGAATTTGTGAAAATTGAAACTACACAAGAAATGCTGAAATTAAAAAAAAAAATAAAAAAAAGGAAGAAAATTAATACATTTTTCCCATCTGTGCCTTATTAAAACTAAATACAGAGGCAAATGCTAGCCATGGACAGATTCAACTGACTAATGATCTTGCAGGTCTCCTAAATTCCTTAAGCAGCTTTAGGTCAGGTGACACTTAATGGTTTTGCTATGCAGGGATTTGTGAATACTGGTTTTATTTCTTGCCATGTGCAGGAAAGGTAAGATGAACTACAGGTCTCAATGCTCAGACTGCCACGTTCTCAGTGTTTTCATGATACTGGCTGTGGTTTTCCTGAAACTTCCTGAAAACTTGTCCCTCTTTTTATACCTTTATACTGTAAGACCGTATGTTGAAATTGAGTCTCTGTGCATGTCGTGGTTTAAACCAAGTCCCCCAACTCCCGGAGAGTTAGAAAGGAGAATCCAAAGAATGTAGCCCCCACGGACTGAGATAAGAACGGTTTAATTGCTAAGGCATAACACAAAACCCCTACTGCCATTTACTACTACAAATAATAATGATACAGCAAACAACAAGTGAAGAGAATACAACACCCCACCAGCCACCGATCCATAACTCACTCCACCCTGCCTGGCCGAGCACCATGTGCTCCCTCCTCCATTTTTCTCCAGAGCTCTCCCTCCAGCTTTCTCTTTCCCAGTATGCATTCTGGGCATCACGTGCTATGGTATGGAATACCTCATTGACTAGCCTGGGTCAGGTGTCCTGTCTCTCCTTCCTCCCGGACTCCCCTCCTCCACCTGGCTGGAAAAAAACCTTGAACAAAAACACCCTCAAAACATGCTCAAACCATGACAGTGCATTAACACTCCAGAAACATGAGTGGCCTGTAAAAGACATGATCTGATATTCGTTCTAACACAGAGAACACAAGTTGACTCATTGTCAGATATGTTTGTGATAATGATTAGTGACATTATTTACGACAGGAGGTGAAAGACTAATGTTTTTCTCAGCCTGAGGGTTTTTAAATCTACCTCTCCCTCTTCTCTGTGGCAATTCTGTAATCATCCACTGACAAACCATGTTGGGTGAGGTGAGGTGATATTGAATTACCACAAAACTACCAGGAGAAAAAAAGTTGCTCTACTCTCACAGTGTAAAACCCAAACAAGTTATTTTCAGCATTGAATTACATGAATTAGCTTGATTTATAAATACAGAGACATAAATAAAAGTGATTTTGCAACTGTTGTGCAATAGAACAAGCTTAAAAACAAAACCAGTCCATAAAATTCTCAGAAAAAAATTATATTATTTAGACTTCTGAAGAATCGAGCAGCCTTGTGTATTAGACATGAACAACTGAAACCTTTGGTAGCATAACATCACATGTTTAAACACAAGTAATTGTTTAAGGATTTTTTGGCAATAAGTCCTCTCTAGCACTATTTTCCCATCAGACATTGAAGTTATGCGGTCAATATAATTTACATACTAGTCGTCTCCTTTTACTTGTGAAATTAGGACAGTATCATCATCCTCAGTTATGAATGGAAAAGCTGACAAATTACTTTTCCAAGTTTATCGGAGTGATGGTGATAATGTTGGAAGTCAGCTCTTCTGACTGCAGAATCAGTGTCTTTCTTCACACCACAGAATGGTCCTCCAGTTAGTCTCATCTATAGAATTCTTTTAGTCAAAATCTCACCCACTATTCTTAATCTTATTTTACATTCTAGAATACCACTTCTGCCTGAGCACCTTATCCTTTTCTAGCAATACTCTCTAGTTCTGCCCCTGCCACAAGTGCAGGGGTATGAAATGATGGCAATACTCCAAACTTTAGTTTAATGACTAAAAGTACACAACACCTGACATAAATTGACGTATGCTTAGTCAGCCAACTGATACTACTGTAGTGGCCTAATAAATATAATGTAGTGCTGCAAAGTTGTTTTAATACTTCCTGTACCCTCTTGGAGTCCAGCAAATGGAACACCTAAAGGATTCTGATTTTTTAAAGGAGCTATACCATCCTAAATTTCATAGAATCATAGAATAGTTAGGATTGGAAAGGACCTTAAGATCATCAAATTCCAACCCCCCTGCCATGGGCAGGGACACCTCACACTAAACCATGTCACCCAAGGCTCTGTCCAGCCTGGCCTTGAACACTGCCAGAGATGGAGCATTCACAACCTCCCTGGGCAATCCATTCCAGTGCCTCACCATCCTTATAGTAAAGAATTTCTTCCTTATATACAATCTCAACTTCCCCTGATTAAGTTTGAACCCATTACCCCTTGTCCTATCACTACAGTCCCTCATGAAGAGTCCATACCCAGCACCCTTATAGGCCCCCTTCAGATCCTGGAAGGCTGCTATGAGGTCTCCATGCATCCTTCTCTTCTCCAGGCTGAACAGCCCCAACTTTCTCAGCCTGTCCTCATACAGGAGGTGCTCCAGTCCCCTGATCATCCCTGTGGCCCTCCTCTGGACTTGTTCTGACAGTTCCATGTCCTTTTTATGTTGAGGACACCAGAACTGCACACAATACTCCAGATGAGGTCTCATGAGAGCAGAGTAGAGGGGCAGGATCACCTACTTCGACCTGATGGTCACGCTTCTTTTGATGCAGCCCAGAATACGGTTGGCTTTCTGGCCTGCGAGCGCACACTCAAGCCAGCTCATGTTCATTTTCTCATCAGTCAACACCCCCACATCCTTCTCTGCAGGGCTGCTCTGAATCTCTTCTCTGCCCAACCTGGAGCTGTGACTGGGATTTCTCCAACCCAGCTGTAAGACCTTGCACTAGGCATGGTTAAACTTCGTAAGGTTGGCATCAGCCCACGTCACAAGCATGTCAAGGTCCCTCTGGATGGCATTCCTTCCCTCCAGCATACCAACCAAACCACACCGATCGCTGTCATCAGCAAGCTTACTGAGGGTGCACTCAATCCCACTGTCCATGTCACCAACAAAGATGTTGAACAAGACCGGTCCCAACACCGATCCCTGAGGGACACCACTCGTTACTGGTCTCCAGCCGGACACTGAACCATTGACCATGACTCTTTGTGTGTGGCCATCCAGCCAGTTCTTTAATCACTGAGTGGTCCACCTATCAAATTGATGTCTCTCCAATTTAGAGACATGAATGTTGTGTGGGGCAGTGTCGAACACTTTGCACAAGTCCAGGTAGATGACGTCAACTGCTATCTACCCCTGTCTGTAATTTCAGTAGCACCATCATAGAAGGCCACCAAATTGGTCAGGCAAGATTTTCCCCTAGTAAAGCCATGCTGGTTGTCACCAACCACCTCCTTGTTTTTCATGTGCCCTAGCATGCCTTCCAGGAGAATCTGCTCCAAGATTTTGCCAGGCACAGAGGTGAGACTGACTTTTGTGCTAATTGCTGTACAAGAAAAGCCTGCCCAAGGCAAGATACAGACCAAGTCCTTCCTATTAGAGCTAGGTAATTACTTCAAGAACTGAACTTCTACTAGGTGAAACTGGTAGATCAATTTAATTAGTACTTGATTGCTTCTTTGTATTTAAAAGCATTCTTAAAGGAAACTGGTATTTAAAATATGTCTGATCACTGTAGGAGGCTGAATCCTGGCCAGGTGATGCTTGGGAGGGGGAAATGGGAGAAGGACTAAAAACTTCAGGGCATTTAAATAAGGGCAAAAAAACTGAAGAAAGAGTTCTGTAAGAAGTTCAATATTGTAATCCACTTGCAGGCCTAAAATCCTGGGAATTTAATTAAATCTTTTGTAGCTTTGAATAAGGTACTTCCAACCCTCATTTTCCTGTAGTGGGAGAAAGAATCGGCACTATTGACTGATCTCACAGGTTAGCATTCGAGATGAATAAATAAATGCTTATATAAGGCTTTGAATATAAAAAGTGGTTGACATTTTCGTAGAATGAGAATAAGCAAAACCCAGGCACAGTGTGTAGTTCTAGTGGTGTATGTGCACACAGTTACTATCTGTTACATAAAATATCACAGTTATTGAAATCTTAGCTCTTTAAAAAATAAAAGATTTAGAGTTTTCAAGTACTGGAGTATGACCCAGAATCCTGTTCTCCCCTTAAGATCCTTCATGCTGTCTGAAAGATCCGCAAAACAACAGGGAGGCAGACTTTATAGGAAAAGAAGTGAAATTGTTGTCAAAAGCAAATGTAAACAAATTTAAAATATAGAGAAAAATGCATGTGTTTTGCCATTGCTTATGACTCAGTGATGTGTTCCGTTTACTATTGTCAAGCATATGTGTTTAAAGCAGAAATGGGCTTACATTTCAGCTGATGCTCTTTCTTTGATTTCGCAGCATACTTGAATTCTGCACAGTTCTGAGATAAAGCTTGATAGCATGTGAATTGAATCTACATAATTTACTGTTAAACACAGTAAAAGCAAGATAATTGTGCTGGTTTTGGCTGGGGTAGCATTTATTTTCTTTTGAGTAGCTAGCATGGGGCTGTGTTCTGGACTTTTTCTAAAAGCAGTGTTGGTAATACAGGGGTGTTTTCATTACTGCTGAGCAGCATTTACATGGGGTCAAGGGCTTTTCTGCTCCTCACTCCACCTTGTTTCTCATGCAAGTAATTTACTATAATTGAAATGAGAATGCTGTGTCCCTACATGACTGATGTAAATTTGGGTCTAAAACATGGGATGTCCCTTGTAATGAAGTATGGGTTTGGGTGTGTCGGATATGTGTGGGGCTTCATCTGAAATTAGCTCTATGGCTGAACATTACAGGAAAAGAAGATGCTGAAGTTTCTCCTTATACCATAGCAGAAAACGTCACAAACGAGTGACTCACTGCCTGAGCTATATTTTCAGTTTGTGATGTGTTTGGTCATCTTTCTCCTGTGTGGGAAGATGGGATGTCTGGTTTCCAAAGCCCCACTTTGTGTGCTGTAGCTGAAACACATCCAGCTGCAAAGGAGAAGCAATTGCAAAACGTATCTCTTCCCCTTACCTTTCCACTGGACACATCTGAACCTAGGTCAGAAAGCTGGAAAACTGACAATGAAATTTCACTGAATGTGCTCTTCCACACATGGTCTATAACACACTAGTTCCTATGGGGCATTCAAGCTCCCTCATGAGAACTGAACACTTTCGTCATCACATCTGTGACAGTCCATATCCCATCTTTTTTCTTTTTTTTTTAAGAGAGCATATTCATGTCATTTTAAACATAAGCATCCTTTGTTTAATATAAGTAACTGCATTCTTTTATACTGAGAGGACAGCTGGTGCTATTTCTGGGGAAAAAAATATAAATATTAATTTTAGAACCCTTTCAGGACCCTTCACAGTGTGTGGAAAGCATCAGAATTGTCATGATTGCACTGTGGATTTTACAGACCACATTATCTCTAGTATCTCCTTTTACAAGGGTACAAAAGTCACTGAATTGTATGGAATGAAACCAGAGAGAAGTTCTGTCCTAGTCCTTTCACCAAACTATGTAGCCATCTTCATATCCTAAACACAGCCCTCACTGTTTGCAAGCTACACATGAATATTGTGTATCCATGCATCTTTATTGTCTGTTGCTTATATTTTATTATTTCAATAGTAGCTCAGTCATGTCTGTTTCAAGCCATTCTGACAAGCTAGAAGCTACGAAGGTCCTCAGATGAAAATGACACCATGGGTTCTCATCTACTGTTCACTACTCAGTGCAGTATGCCAGGATGCGGAGAACAGGTCCCTTTATGTTGATAGTACTTGCCATCATTCTTTATCAAATAATGAAAGTTAGAAATAGGTGAACACAGTGCAAAAATAGAAACAAATCTGCAGGTGATTTGCACATAATATGGGAAAGACTACTTCTACTTGCATGACAGCCTATTGGCTGTTTGCGCTGAACTAGCTCACTCCTTTTATTCCTCCTTTTTTCCCCTTCATGCTGTCATACAAGTTGGCTGAGTGTTTTACCATGCTATATTCTCATAATTATGCGAGTGGATTGAGTAGTTGCTATACTTCTTTGTGCACTAGAAGCTGAATTTCACCTGCCCTTTTCACTGTTGAAAAGAGGTACTGTGTCTATGTATGGAGAAGGGGTAATTTAGGGGCTTCGTCACTATGTGGGTTTTCTGTTCCTTTTTTCAGTTTTATGCACCCACTGATTGTTATTACAGTAATATTTCTTCTATGTGATGAAAGTATAGTAGCACAAAGAGATATATTTCATATCCCTTCAGCACCTCATCTTACAACTTTACAAGCTTTATATCTTCTGTGTACTTAACACAAATTCATTCTTTGTTTTCAGATCACATCCTTTCTGCTGAAATGTGATCGATCTCGTATATGCCCCTACTTCCACTGGACTTCTTTTTCACTAGCATCATAGAAGATAGTAGGACAATTTGTAATGGGATGATCTTTCTGGCTGATTTAATTTCTTTCTTTTTCTTGATGATCACTTTAGAAGAGGCACATTTCTTCCTGTCTGCTCAGAAAACTCATTATTTCTTCATAATTCTTCATACCTAGATGTTGCCTTTTATGCTCAATCACTTCCTCTCTGTGGTAAATTTGTTAGACACAGATACAGTCACTTATGGTATTTCTTAAATTCTGTCCAACATGTATTTCTGACAAATGCTATGTGTTCACTCCAAGGCATGATGCAGTGTTAGTCATCTTTATGTATTCATACTAAAAATAGTCAGCCCCACAGCCAGCAACCTCTCTGTTAGTGGAAGCCAGCTCTGTGACTGTGGAAGGGTGACTAACTCCTAGAGCAAACGTTTTCCAGAATGCCTCCGCTTAGTCAGCTCAGCTAGGACATTTCCTCCACTCTCTGGATGATTAATATGCTAACCATTGTCTTAAACATTAACTTTGTATTGACAATGGTAATGAGAAACATTTAATAGGAAACTTTGCTTGGATTTAAATTTAAAAATTTAAGGGATGCTATTTAACAAGTTAAAGGGGATATCTTTATTGTTTGGACTGCCTCATGTTCCATTTTTGCCAAAGCACATGAGATCAAAGTATGCCCTAAGGCATCCTACACCCCTTCTACAGCTTAAAAACTGTGCACTGGCTAGTAACCAGCAACAATTGATTGCTGAGTGTCCAAAGCCATGCATGGATCACCCTATTGCTATAAAACTAATGGTATTTTTTTAACAGCCTTGAGCAATCATTTGCTGATTGTCAGCAATTTGCATTTGCCACACAGAAGACTGAAGAGATAATTTTACCCTAAATACATTGACTAATAAAAATTAAAAACTGGATAGAGAAATGCATAGCATTACTTCACAAATACGTCTGGGGAAAAGCAGAGTAAAACAGTATAAGCAGAGAGGAGGTTTGCTAACTTGTAAAATAGTTCAACTTGCAAAGCAGAGGGAGGATTGTCAGATTTCCCCAGGCACCACAGAAAGGGTCAAATTGATAGAAACACTTAGTATCTGTCAAGAGAAAGTGAGAATCTTCCTAGGAGCAGAGAAGACAGCTGCTAAAAACTTTTCTATTCTGGACCAAGCCAAATCACGGCAATGCCAAGTAACAGTTACAGTAGTAATAAAATGTAAATGTTCATGCTTATTAGATGTATATGCACATTTGTTACATACATATATACACACATACATTTGTGTATGTGCAAAATATTTCAAAATAAACATTAAGATAAATCCATACACATGAAGGAATGTATGGACAAAAATTCCGCAAAATATGTAAGGTTCTCATAAGCATCACTGAAAACATTTTAATAATCTAATTGAGCTGACGCATGTGGTCTCCAGGTTTTGTCTACGGCAAACTACATTCCAGGTCCTAATTCTGAGCTTAGTGGTATAGGTCACTATTCAGCTGAAATATATTGTCAGAATTCAGGCTAACAAACAGATATAAAACTAAACCAATTGAATAAAAAAAAAAAAAAACAGATTGAGCATACATCCAGAACTTTGACAGACCTGAAGCAGTAGCTGTAGAAGAAGACACATCAATATGCAAAAAAATCATAAGTTCAGAGGAAACAGATAAAGAGTTATCCTACATGTAGGAATGTTTTGATGAAAGGTGGTTAAAAAGGTGTCATCATGAAAAGAGGACTGAAATTTCAATCCTTACATTTTAACTTAAGTATCTATATTTATATTATATTACTATTTGAAATGAAGGCTTGTCCATTCCATGAATCCTGGACATTTTCCTTCCAGAATTTAAACAGAGGATATGAGAAACTGTTCTTAGGTTATTCTATTTTGGTGCTAGCCATTCTAAAAACAATTATCTTCACCAGGACCTCAGAAATTAACAATTACTGCTCTTACTGCATCTTCAAAGTAACTATTTTTTGTTGTTTCTAAATGTATTTTTATCAAGGACACACCACTTTTGACTAGTTTCTGACTGCAGTTGACCTAGCAGAGATCTAGAACAGTATTAGCATGACAAACACAAATAACATCAAGACACTTGATATACAAAACAAAGTACTTGCTTTTTCCTCATTGACTGCCCAGTATGTCTTGATAAGCAATACTCTGGCTCCCAATGAGCTCCTGCTTGTGGCCCTAATAATGATATCAGAGTCTGTGTTTCAATGTATATACAGGAAAAATACAGGTGCACATTAAAGCAAAGAACCTCCAAAATATTGGAGATCAGTATTTAGCTATCTAACCAGAAATAAAATAATTTCTAATCTGGAAAAGATCTGCATCTCTTGGAAAAGAGGTGCAAAAATATGCCTCATCTGGTGTGTTCAACAGTTTTAAAGTGGTATACTCCAGAGGATCAAATAATTCAGGAAGCAGAAAGAGAGGCGAAACAAGCAGCCAAGGATTTTGTATAAATACTACAGCTGTGGGAAATGAGTTGCAGAAATAAAAGGAGGAGGGGCAAGCTAGTTTTGAGGGTAATAAGCATATGAAATCTAAAGGAAATGGAGCAAAACTGACTCTGATTTATATCCTAAATAACTTCATTGAATTCATTAGAGTTCTGTAGGGTACTGAATATATCATCTCCAAAATTGGTTAGTGTATCAATGGCTGTGAATAAGAGAAGGGAATTCTGCAGAAATACCACTTCTTTTGTCTTAAGATTGTTACATTATGCTTTTTTAGAAAACTTGGAAACTGACAGTCTCAGAGGGGTAGCTAGTGCCAAGAGTATTGCAAGCAGGTGTTACACAACTCCCCAGCTCCCCCAGCTTTGCCTTCGTCCACAATTCCTCTGCTGCTCTCCTTTTGGATCCATCATGAGTAGCTCTAGGCTGTTAATTTTGTGATAAATTGGGTAGTGTTTTTGTTATGCATGCATATGTGGACCACTGACTAGAAATAGATAGACTGTTTCTGCTTTAGATATTTTGACCTTCTTTCATCTGAGCATTTCTGTGTTTCCGTGCTTTCCAGTCCTCCATGTTTCTAAGATGAAAAGCATAATCGGCTGATCTACCCAAGAGTGATTCTCACGTGGGGACTGTTTCTGCTTCTGCAATTCTGTTTTATGCACCCTTCCTTCCAGTTGACTTTGCTGCTTTGGATCTCTCAAGTTAGTTCTGTTACTACCAGACACAGGATTTTAGTGCCCTCTGTTAGTCTTTGCTCTCTACCATCCCCATATAAATGTATGTTTGGGCATGACTAGGAGATGAGTATTGCTTTACACAGAATCTTGCTTCATGTCTGTCACAAGAAGAATACATTTCTCTCTTCAGCCAGAAAGCCTGAAACAAATAGTTAATCCTGATTCACAGGGAAAGCATGTTTTATTTAAGATATTTGTGTCTGAAAATATACACACAACAGCAACTGTGACTTGCTACAGCAAACGCAAATGTCTCTGTGCCTGAGCCATCCATCTGAAGTGGTCCTTTAAAGTTTTAATTATTTTAATTATTTCCTATAAGCTTCTACACTTTTTCCTAGCTTTAATGGAGGCAAGAGATTTAAATTTGTCAGAATCCCAAAGAAGGAAGACTAGCATTCAGAAAGATCTTAGATATATAGGCTTTTTTCAGGTCTTCTCTTACCCAATTGCTATATGAAAAATGTGGAATCTGTGCCAAAACCCCCCTTTCTTGTTCAAAGGATCTCTTGGTGCATCTTAATCAAAATCCTGAAGTTCTTAGTTAAAATGCTTTTGCTTTTCTTATACAGCTGAAGCCAGGTCCAGCTCTCCAAGGCTGGGATAGGATTGTGTAGAAATAAAGCTTGCACTTTTTTAGCTAGTGTCCTAAAGTTTAGGAAAAGTTATACAGTTTATTTGAAAGCAACGGTGCTAGGATGGGAAACTGAAAAGTCTTACTATTACTCTTTCCAACCCTAACTATTTTATGATTCTATTACTTGTTCCAATGCTATTCAGTGGCAAAATATTGCTTTTGCTAATTCCCCTGAATTTCAAGAAAAAAGGTTCAGTATCTGCAAAGCAGGCATGCTGAGTACATACCAAGGATGCCTGTTTAATGTTGGTGGCCCAGGTAATTTGGCCAAAATCCACTACTGATAAGGCTAAGAAAGGCTTAAAATCAAACATTTCTTACTGATTCATGCTGCTGTTGTATTTACCACTTGCTGAATACAATGTTCATGAATAACGTTACTTGTAAAACCCTCTTTTCTGTTAGTCTGGCTTTACAACACATGTAGTAAACAGTGGGGGCAGTTAGGAATGGGCTAGTGCATGGAGGGAGACTTCACTGCTAGCATCGGGCAGTACTCATAGTCAGCTTAAGCTGCTACTGTTTAGGGTACAAGCAGTCTGTGCAGGAGACTGACTCAGCTTCAAGTGCTGAATGTACTGCAAACAGAACTGAAATCATATAATAATGTGTTTGCTTTTTGTTCTGGGTTCAGCAGTAGCAGTCATTTTTCTCCTTCCTAGTAGCTGGTGCAGTGCTATGTTATTGATTTTCAGCCTGGGAACACCACTGATAACACCGATGTTTTTAGTTGTTGCTAAGTAATGTTTACACTGATCAAGGACTTTGTGAGTCTCATGCTCTGCCACAGAGGAGGGGAAGTCAGGATTAAGCAGAGACAGGACACCTGACCCAAACTAGCCAAAGGGGTATTCCATACCACAGCACGTCATGCCCGGTATATAAACTGGGGGCAGTTACCTGGAAGGGCTAGATCACTGCTCGGGTCAGGGTGGGTATCATTTCGTGGGTGGTGAGAGGTTGTATTCTCTTCCCTTGTTATATCCCTTATCATTATTATTATTGGTGGTAGCAGCAGTGGTTTTGTGTTATACCTTAGTTACTGGACTGTCCTTATCTCAACCCGTGGGAGTTACATTCTTTCGATTCTCCTCCCCTATCCCTGCAGGAGCAGGGGAAGGAAGGGGATGGGGGAGTGAGCAAGCGGCTGCATGGTTCTGAGTTACCAGCTGTACTTAAACCACACCACTTTTGCATGCAGTTTCTTCAGAATGGGAATTAGCTACATATGTGATATCAATCCCAGCTATAAATACTGGGAGTCCAATTTGTTGATCAGGGGAAGAGTTAACACTGTGGTGGGTTGGCTCTGGCTGGACACCAGATGGCTGCCAAAGACGCCCTATCACACCCCCTCCTCAACTGGACAAGGGAGAGAAAAGACAGCAAAAGGCTTGTGGGTCAAGATAAGGACAGCAATTACGCACATGGTCAGGACAGACTTGATTTGGGGAAATTAGTTTAATTTATTACCAATCAAATCAGAGTAGGATAATGAGAAATAAACCACATCTCAAAACACTTTTGCCCACCCTTTCCTTCTTCCAGGGATTAACTTTACTCCTGAGTTCTCTATCTCCTCCCATCCAGCAACAGAGGGGGATAGGGATTGCAGTCAGCTCATCACATTGTCTCTGCTGCTCCTTCCTCTGCATGTGGAGGACTCCTCACACTCTTCCCCTACTCCAGTGTGTGGTGCCACCCATGGGAGACAGTTCTTCATGAACTTCTCCTATATGCTGCAGTTCTTCACAAACTGCTCCAGCGTGGGTCCCTTCCACAGGGAACAGTCCGTCCTTCAGGAACAGGCTGCTCCAGCATGGGTTCCCCTCTCCACAGAGCCGGGTACTGCCAGGAGCCTGCTCCAGTGTGGGCTTCCCACAGGGTCACAAACTCCTTTGAGTATCCATCTGCTCTGGCATGGGTCCTCCATGGGCTGCAAGTGGATATCTGCTCCACCATGGACCTGCATGGCTGCTGGCAGAGAGCCTGACTCACCACTCTCTGCACCATGGGTTGCCTGGGAATCTCTGCTCTGGCACCTGCAGCACCTTCTCCTTTCCTTCTGCACTGACCTTGGTGTCTGCAGAGCTGTTGCTCTCACATAATCTCACTTCTCTCTCTGGCTGATGTTCCATAGCAGTTTTGTCGCCTTCTTAACAATGTTGACCCAGAAGTGCTACCGCTGTTGCTGATGGGCTCAGCCTTGGCCAGCGGTGGGTCTTGGAGTCATCCAGCACTGGCTCTATTGAACATATTGGGAATGTTCTATCAGCTATCTCATAGAAGCCACACATGTAGGTCCCCCCGCTACCAAAACATTGTCACGCAAACCCAATGCAAGCAAAAAGAACAAAACAAAGGATAAAGGAATAAATGTTTTTCACTTATCACCCACGTTTATAGTAGGTGACATTTCAACAAAATGCAGTGAAAACATAATCTGGAAGGATCCTTTTTCTCCCTTAAACTATTTATTTTCTGCAGTAAACTGCTTGAGGCAGTTATCAGTAGAATTAGGATCCTAGTCAGCAGGTGAAAGAAGCAGTTGTGAAGTGAGTTGTTTAGGTGGAAAAATATTTTCAATAAGAACCAGCATCCCAAGACTTTTCTCATAAAGTGCAGAGATCAACATAAGGGAAAGAAAATAGTATTTGGTGGTTATCCTTGAAAAGCATGACATTGCAGTGACCTACTCTCATGAAATCAAGATTAAATCCATAGGAACAATGAATATGCAGGACATTTCTGCTTAAATGCAGACATACACCTTTGAAAACTTCATGATTGCTTACTATGATTCATTCAAAAATGTTTGTGGATATACTTGGAAAGCTGATGTACAGCTGCCTGCCACTGGACTCTTCCACACATCTTGTGAAACTTATCATCTTTAACTACGGATCTCTTTATGCAGCATTCCATCATGGCTTCAGGAGAAGACCAAGATACCAATTTTATCTTTTCTTATTTCTAGGGGCTTCTAACACAAAGCTGGAGGTGGTCATTAGTTTGGTAAAAGTTGACAGTTTCTGGCTGGCAGGAATAAAAAGCATATGTATGAAAGGAAGTTATAAGAGCTTTATTTTTTTAAGAGCAATAAATGTAGGGTTTCTTTTGTTATTGTTTCCTACGTTGCATTTTAAATATTTTATATATAGTTATTCTTAAACTATGTACACATACATACACTGAGGAACCTGTTCATGGACCTCAAAAAAGGAGAAAACACTACTCTTACATCTGGCAGTCATTTGTTCATCACAGAATTATGCATCTGAAAGTATTGCATAATAGATATGCAGGGCCAAAATCATCCTGGGTGTAACAGTACTGACGTCAATTCCTTTACACCATGAATGAATTTTTTTGTGCAGAATGCAAACTGTTTTCATGGAAGACAGAGAAATGGTTTAGTATGGACTCTTCTTCTCTTTATTTTCTTTAAACAGCTAGCAGCTGGTAAACATTGGCGTGATGGCCAAATTCAATAAATGAGATGGACCATGAAAAAGAACAGCTAAAAGGAAAAATGAAGTTCACTCAGATAGGAATGGAACTGTGTTGAGTTTTCCTACTTGGAAGGAAAAGGAAAAAAAGAGAAGGGTGGTGTAGGAAAATAATAGCATTTCACCCTTTTTAAGAAGCAATTATAAAATCATGTTTTTCACCATGAAGAGCAGCAGATTGTTATAATCCACTGCAGCTACTTTCAGACTAATCTAGTGTGTGATCATACAAATCAGTGCTAATGCCACATATTATTTAACATTTTCACTAATGATCTGGATGATGGGGAAGACTGTACCCTCAGAAACTTTACAGACAATACACCAGGTTGCTGCACTGCTGATGGGAATCTCATAGAGTTCAACAAAGGGAAGCTCAGACTCCTGCACCTGTGGAGAAATAACTCCATACACCAGCACAACCTGGGGACAACCATCTGGAAAACAGTTTAGAAGAAAAGCACCTAGGCATACTGGTAGACAAGAAGTTGAAGACAAGCCAGCAATGTGACCTTGCATCAAAGACCAACATCCTGGGGTACATTGGGAAGATCATTGCCAAAAGGATGATGGAGGTGATCATTTCTCTCTACCAAGCATTGTTAAGGCCATATTTGGAGTGCTGTATCCAGTTCTGGCAAGGAGCATGAGCTTAGTAACGCTGGCCCAATAAAGGGACATGACAATGATTAAGGGACTGGAGCATCTGCCACACAAGGAGGGGCTGAGACAACTGGGAGTTTTCACCCTGGAGAAAAGAATCATAGAATCACAGAATCATCAAATTAAGTAGGTTGAAAAAGACCTTTAAGACCATCAAGTCCAACTATTACCCCATTACTAAACCATGCCACTGAGGACCTCATCCATGGTTTTTGAACACTTCTAGTGACAGTGATTCCACCACTTCCCTGGCCAGGCTGTTCCAATCCCAGATCACCCTCTCTGTGAAGTTTTTCCTAATATCCAGTCTAAACCTCCCTTGGCATAGCTTGAGTCCATCACCTCTTGTCCTATTCCTTGTTACCTGGGAGAAGAAACTGACCCCCAACTCACTACAACCTCTTTTCAGGTAGTTGTAGACAGAGATAAGGCTTAGGGGCTGTCTTGTCAGGGAATACTTGGGCTTGAGGGGCAATAAAGGCAGAGCCAGTTTCTTCTCGGTGTTGCTCAGTGAAAAAGCAATAGGCAGTGAGCAGGAAATGAAATAGAGAAAATTCCATTTACACATCAGAAAAAACTTTTACAATGGAGCAGAATGCACAGACAGGTCATGGAGTCTTGTCTTGGTATCTCCACCCTTGGAGATACTCAAAAGTGACCTGGACAAAGCCCTGAGCAACTGTAATTGTTGCTGTAATTGACCCTGCTTGAGAAGGGAGTTGGACTTGATGATCTTCAGAGATCTCTTCCCACCTCAACAATTCTGTGATTCTGTGAGATTTTACTAAGGTGTATATAAACCACTGAACAGCACAGGGGACCTTTACGAGGTCATATGAGTGTGGCAAACACATAATATAGGAAGATTTTATTTATCTTATGTTGAAATTAACATGAGCTTCAATGTGCGCTCGCAGGCCAGAAAGCCAACTGTATCCTGGACTGCATCAAAAGAAGTGTGACCAGCAGGTTGAAGGAGATGATCCTGCCCCTCTACTCTGCTCTTGTGAGACCTCACTTGGAGTATTGTGTGCAGTTCTGGTGTCCTCAACATAAAAAGGACATGGAACTGTTGGAACAAGTTCAGAGGAGGGCCACGAGGATGATCAGGGGACTGGAGCACCTCCTGTATGAAGACAGGCTGAGAAAGTTGGGGCTGTTCAGCCTGGAGAAGAGAAGGATGCATGGAGACCTCATAGCAGCCTTCCAGGATCTGAAGGGGGCCTATAAGGGTGCTGGGTATGGACTCTTCATGAGGGACTGTAGTGATAGGTCAAGGGGTAATGGGTTCAAACTTAATCAGGGGAAGTTGATATTGGATATAAGGAAGAAGTTATTTACTGGGAGGGTGGTGAGGCACTGGAATGGGTTACCCAAGGAAGCTGTGGGTGCTCTATTCCTGGCAGTGTTCAAGGCCAGTTGGACAGAGCCTTGGGTGACGTGGTTTAGTGTGAGGTGTCCCTGCCCATGGCAGGGGGATTGCAGCTGGATGATCTTAAGGTCCTTTCCAGCTCTGACTATTCTATGATTCTACGATTCTATGAATTGGGTACAGCTGGATCTGGGTTGCTGCAGTATTAATCATGATTAATGCTAACTTTTTGCCAGATAATTTCTTGTAGCTTAAACTGTATTCTTGTCTTACTGTAATACAGTTTTTGCCTTGAGAAGATATGTATTGCAAAGGGGTTAAATGATACACACAGGTCAGCCAACCATGTTTTCTGATGCTGACATACTTCATATCTTCAAATACCCATTAAATCTTTCTGTGCCTTTGTTTACTCAAGTTGTACTATGAAGATAATTATAGCTACCTGCACTTTACAAAGCAGTTTACAATTATTACTGCAGATTTGTCTGAAAATACAGAGCACTTTTTTGTTTGGCATGTAGAAAGGGTTATGAATACCTCTGAAGGCAGGATTTTCTCATCTGTACATAATATGGGGTTGACATTCTGATATTCAACAGCTGACAATTCCAGTTACTTTATCACTTTATCATCCTCAGTCCTGACTCCTGAGGCCTTTTCTCTCCATTTAATGTAAGTGACTGAGGAAGAGTATCCCTATGTATACCTAAAGTTAACTTCTATGAGCATGCCCCACAGTCTTTACTAAACAGTTGACTGTTTTGATTAGGAGCAGAAATAGATCTCCAAAGATCATAGGGGTCATGAGTGGCTAAAAGAGGCTAGAGGCATACGGATGACAAAGAAAAGGTTAGGGCACAAATCAGGTAGAGCAGCTGTCTAAATTGAATTTGGAAAGACTGTTTTTGAAAAAAAAAAAAGCTGACAAAACAATTCTGATTTGTTCAGAGCTGAAGTTGCTACAAGTAAGCAGAGAAGCCAAAAAGGAGCAGGGATATGGAGAATAAAACAATTGTCACTGAGGATTTGAAACACTGCATGTATTTCAAGAGTCACTGTTTCAGACTCTCTAGAATGGTCACTTGAAATTAGTACATACTATAAGCTAGAAAACAACAGGTGTGCTCCTGGAATGACTAGGATCATCCCATAATTAACATGCTTGGATCTCCTGAAAACATGGATCATTTACTAACAAAGGGTAAAATTTTGAGGAGAGCCTATGTGACTTATGCAGCAACTTTTGAAATGGGCAGGAGCAATTCACAATTCTTACACTGTTACATAGGTTTTATGTCTCTAAAAGCATCACCTCACTTGCTTTTAAGGTTGCTGGTCCTCACAGTTTGTTCCTTGGAACACTCCCCTATTCACAGTGCTAAAACTAGTCAGGCCACTTGAGCTAACTCCTGGTTTTGCCTGATGTGGGTTAGGAAGCATCCCTGTGAACTGATCTATTGGTAGAGAAGCAGGGAAGGAAATTTTTTGTGAGGAGGTCATGACAAATTCAGGAAAAATAATACCTGGAAGCACTGACTGATGGCTGCAAAATTAGTATTTCTCTACATTTTGTGATGTTGAATTCTGGTTTTGAAAGACAGAGTTTCTGTGGTGACCCTTTGTGTCCTAAGGAAGGTACATGTTATATGTCTTACTAAGACAAACTATGCTGTTCATTAGAAATAAAAGAAATTACAGTAGAAACAAATAAGACCTTATATAGGTGTAGGCTCCACACATATAACAAAATTGTATGAACACTTATTAATCTCACAACTCAGTAAACCTTAGCCACAGCATTTCATGGTACCTTTCTGGTTTCAGAGCAGTAAATGGAATCTTTGATAAAAACAGCACTTCAGACTTAGCAAAATTAATTTAAATTGTTTCACAGCTCGCCTATGCTTTTTGCAAATAATGCCTATAATTTATGTATTGTATTGTCCTGTGCAGAGGAAACAGCATAATTCAGCTTCCTTCCCTATCCCTCTGTGTCTCTGGCCTCCTGATCCTGCAGAAAAGGAATTCCTGAACTTCCCTGAACAGCAGCTGCATTTACCCCTGCTTCTTACAGTAGCCACTAAGAGGATGTTATGGCAGTCACAGTTTAACCCAAAATGGTAAACCAGGTCCTTGCGGCTAGGAGCACTACTGATTCATAAATATTTTTTTAAAGCTGTGAAGGTCTTTTTAAAAGACTTGTCACTTTAAATATACCTGCCGAGGAACTTCTATGTACACTTTTCTTAAACTTCTGTTCCTATACAGTGTTTTCTGTTTGACTGGATATAGCAGCAACAAGGTCAGCATGCAGGGTCTGGATACATATATATAAAGAATATATTAAGGATATTTACATAATAAAGGTTGTATTGGAGTTGGATGTGAATTCATATTTTTATATTGTTCAGCTTTGCTTTGACAGAAACTTAACTGAATTAAATTGAGCTACAGCAATATAAACTAGGCACCAGAAAGTAAAAGAAAAATCTGCTTGTGTGTGTGCATATGTACAGCTTTGAATTAAAACCTGAGATTATTATTTCTTTTAATTGAGCAATTTTAGACTGCAAAAATCAACGTTTGCAACTTCAAATACAAAGCAAAAAAACAACATCCTCAGTCTAGTCTCATCTAACCACATAGTGACTAAATATAGCATCAGCTAGACTTCAGGATGTGTCCACAATAACAGATTACTCAAAATGTTCTGCTGCTATTCCCTACCTAATATTATGCCTACAAGAAAATGTGGAAGTTTAAAATATCTCTGTAATTATGGTAAACAGACAACAATCACTAAAATTGCAGAGTACTGTCTCCTGTTCCTAACCTACAGGCTGTATATAGAAAGCTAAATTAAACAATTCTGCCCACCGTGGGTAGGCAAATATGCTAGATTCCAGGTGCTGGTGAAGCATAGGGAAATAATATTTTGAGTGAGTTATAAACTCTAACCCAGGTTTTCATGAAGACTTTAAGGTGATTTCTCATTCTGAACAATCAGGATATGTTTCTTTATTAACTGTGTCGAGAATTTTCACAGATATTTTTAAATGTAGGAGTTACTAGATATAACATAACACTATTTCCTCTTACTTCCTTACTTTGGAATTGGGATATTACTCAGTGTCCGAAAAACTTTATGCAGCACTCAAGCCAAATTCCTCTTTGAATTTAATAAAAAAAAGCAGCAGGTATCTTTAAGTGTGTCTCTGCCTGTGTTTTGAGGAAAGCAGGACTTATTTCCGGGCATGGCTTCCACCCCTCCCTGCCTGCGACCCTGCCAATGCCCTTCTGCTTACGTACAGCAGCCTTTGAGTGAGAACAGGAAGAGGCAAATCAAGGAAGCAGCTGTTCTCTGAATCACAATCCTCTCTGGATTTCTCTATAAAAAACTAATAGGAAGATAATGCAGAGGAGAAGTATAATATTCCTTGAGGCCACTTCTGCAGCTGCTACCAAGAAGACTCACCAGCATGGTGGTAAAGATGGATGCAAGAACGTGCAAAGAAGTTTTGTCCTCATGGATTGAGGGTCTCTTGCATAACCTGCAGGTCTGGATGGGTACAAATTCACAGTCATCTGCACAAATAATCTATTAGAAGCTGCATCAGTATCAGTTTGTCTCCAGAGGTTTCCCTTCTATCTCTCCTTGAATAAAGTTCCTAATATGAATTGAATGGCAACTTAACACATCAATAGCTGGAGCAAAAGTTCATTATGGATTTTTGTGTACAGTGATCAAAGAAAAAGTCTTGTTTATGAATAGCTTGGTAGCTGTTCATATTTGCCTTACATAGGAATAAATGGCCACACTTTATGTGACAGAGAAAATCTCAAGACCTGAGCATGCAACGTATTGTTGGTAAGAAAAATTACTAACATATGCTCTGTATGGCTCTGTTTAGCCATTGATAGACATTATAAAAAAAAAATTAGATGAGGCTTTTATGTGGAGAGACAAATTCCTGGATGTTACATGTGCAGATAGCATCCTGTTTGTGTTTTCTTGTCAAATTTTCAGCATTCTTTAATGAAACGGTAAACATGTGACTAAAGGCTAAGTCACAGAAATACTTGTTCTATGAAGGGCATGCAGCAGACATCAAGGAGTACACGAGTCTGGTTCCTGGAAATCCTTGAGGTACATTACATAACCACTGTACTGCAGAATTTTCCCAACACTTTCTTAAGAGGCTCCACTTTCAGTATGTTCAAAATTTGTACTTAAGAATCACTTCTGTCTCAGCTATTCAAATACAAGCCCATTCACCAGTCTACTTGCTGCCCTGTTTAAGTGAGCATGTGGAGGCCAAAATCTAACATCAACAGCTGTGAACAGTTTTCTGTCAAGACACCTATGAAAGATGTATAGACTTGAAAAATCATTCTTTTGCAGATTAAGAAAAATCTGTCCTATTTCATTTTAGAAGAGACCAACTTGTACTGTGTTCTTCTGGAGGCAGATTGTCTGTTTCTTAATTACTTCAGATGTTTGTTTTATGAATGGGCCTGTAAAATACACTGAATTGCAGAGTAAACTTTCTTTTGTCTATCATCTCATGAATGAACTAGACCATTTCTGTACCAGATACTCTCAGGGTATTTGTAAAATAGCCAAAAATCTGAGCCATATGTTCTACAATGCTTAAAAACAGGACTGAAACTGAAATCTACAAAAATGGCTCGAGTTTTCTGGCTGAGATCTGACCTTCTATTCGTGCTTTATTTGGAATTTTAAGAGAAACCAGAGGTAGCCAGCAAGAACTAAGATTGCAAAATGAATGTAAGCACTCCTACATTATCAGTCATAAATGACTGTGCTTTTACATCTTCCTCCAGTAAATTTTACCAAAAAAAAATTGACAAATACATTCATTCACATTCACAACTGGTCAATTCCCATTTAAATTCCCAAAAGCTTCTCAGGCTTAATTCCTTTTCTCAGCTGCCATTTCCCATGTGCTATTGTGAGAAAAAAAAAAACAACAAAAAACCCACAAAAAACAACAACAAACACACACACAAAAATACAAAAAAAAAAAAAAAAACCCAAAACCACAACACATTAATGCCTCTCCTTCCTGGCTCATATTTCCTTCCTTTCTTCCTGCCCTGAGAAACTGTCTTCTTCATGATCCTCCTAAAAACTAGAAACTCAGTCTTTGTATCATTTATGTATAAATCAGATTAAGGAACTTTAATGCTCCTGAGCAATGCCACTTGCTACATGCTTCCAGAATATAGCCAGGTGGTTCTGAAGTTTTACCTACACTCTTCTTCTTTCCTGTTTAACTCAAGACTTTTTTTTATGGTCTAATACATTTTTATTAAAGGAATCTAGGACCTCCTTTCAGTGGGTCCGCATGAAAAGAACTTCTAGAAAGCATGTACACAAACCACATGAGCAAGTTAGTGAACAATGACATTTAGTATAATAAATCTCTGCCTCTTAACTTAGCAGCCTCTTTGATAAAGCTACATTAATTTTGCCTTCTTGCAAAATCTTCACATGTCTTCAATGAAATAATAAATTCATATGACACAGAAACAGTTACATTGCAGAATACTTGCTGTTTTAAGCATACAGAACAGGCTTTTTACATATTGAGGACAAAGTCTGACACATTTTACAGTTACAGTGTCTGACATGAAACCAGAAAAATATGACCACAACTTACTTGCAGCATGCTTATGGACAGACTGTAACATACGTAGGCCTCATTACATGGAGAAAGTGCCACATTCCACCATGACACAGTGAAAAAGCAAGCAGTGATATGCTGAGGAAGCTGAAATTAGATATTTGCTACCTTGTTGCTTATGGTCAATGAAAGTCACCATGGGCCTTTGGAAACCTTTACTCAGGCTCATTGTGTTTATAAGCATGGATGTTAATAAATTTCATAATGTAGAAGATGGTGAGAAAGTAAGTGTCTCTGTTCTGACATTATTAAAATTGTATTTCAAATTCCCATTCTGGTAAATTATTTTACCACGTATTTTACATGCAGTAGTAATATGAGTAGAAAAAAGCCTTTCCTACATGTTTAGTTGGTGACCTTAGAAGACATTACATTTCAGTGTAAAAACTGTCCTAGTTAATTAAAACATTTATTTCCTCGATTAAACATCTCACAAATATATGACTTTCATTTTCATTGGAACTTAGGGTGCTAAATGGAAAATTCACTTTTGAAATTCACTTCTGAAAAGGAGCTTAGGTGCCTGACTTGGATACTTTTTGAAAATCATCCTTTGTTAGCTTTAGTATTAAAAAAAAAAATGAAGTACACTTTCCTGTAATATTTTATCAAGTTCTGACTAACAGAGTCAGAAAGGCTCTAAAATGTACAATTACAAACAGGCATAAACTTTGAGACATTTTTGTGGTTTCAGAGAAAACTGACTTGAGTACATACGTCTGGAAAGTCCCACCAAGAAGCCACTTCTGTATTTTCAGGAAACTAAACAAAAGTCCCTATTGCAATTTTTCTATTGTCCTTTGTTTGTTTATTTTAAGCCACATAATAAGCAGAAATTTGTGATCATAGGTGCAGTATTTAGACCAAAAGACATTGTTTGAAGATAAAAGGGTTGTTATATGAACAACTGTTCTTAAAATCTTTTGAGACCAATTGTAATGGTCTTATATTCTGTGAGACTGTGAACAGTGGGGGAGTTTCAAAGCTTTGCAGCTGTGGAACCAAGCCACGATCACAGTCATTCTCCTAAGTACTTTGTTTTTACTTCCCATTTCTGGAAATACCCACAGAAATTACTTGTCAGATGAAAAGTAGTAGGATATGCCAGAAGATGCCTCTGGACTACTCTTGGTAAAAAAGGTGACTGGAAGAGTAGCATCCTGAATTAGATTGCTGTTCTTAAGCATGAGAGCAACTACACTAGATCCGAAGGCCCATGTAGTTCCACATCCTGTCTCGAGCACTGGTCAACAGCAGGGACCTACAGAAGAATGTCAGAACAGGACTCTGTCAGCATTCCTTGGTATTTGGAAGATCCTGATAATCAGCAGCTGGTAATTCAGAAATTTCTTTACATAAGAACAAAAGAACATAGGGTTTGTCTAGCCCCATATTCTATCTCTGAAGTTGTCCATAAATAAGTGCATAAAACCCAGTAAAAACAGATCAAACATATACTCTCTAGTACTCCTTGAGCCCCTCGATTCTTTCAGATTGGAAGGCTTCCTAAGCCTGATACCATTTGTTCAGTAATTCACCAACAGGTCTCTGTCCCAGTTAGCCAACATTTCTCTGAAATTCTGTAAACTTTCAGCATCCTCAGTGTCCTTTGGTAACAAGTTCCACAGGTCCAGTATACATTCTGCTTTGAACTTGGGTGCTAATATCCTCATTTGGTGGCTAGTATTTTTTACATTTGATAGAGAATGTAAACAGTTGGTCCTTGTTAATAAATGTTGGAAGGATTAAAATTACAGTCAGTTGGATTCTGATGTAGCTCTGAATCACATTTTCCCTTTCCAAAAGACAAATGGCTCCATCAGGTCTTCTTTCTGCACTGAGAGAAAGGACAGTCTCTTTCCTTTCTTAGAGAAGGTTTTCCAGATGAAAGGCTCCTCCAGTACCCTCCGAGTTTTTGGATTTCAGCAGCACTTTCTGTCTAGTGAGTAATAAATCTTCTTCCAATCCTGAGAAAACAGATCTGGAAAACATTTAAACAAGACTTTGTAATGATACAGATATTAGACAGTTAGAGATTCATCACTGCCAGACTGATCATTCAGGGTACTTTGGCTTTGTCCTAGCTGGCCCCTCAGCAATATGTGAGATTTTGAATGAGCCCTAAGGTGCGCAATTGGTGATTCTGATGAAGGGATAACAAATGTTAAATAGAAAGTATCCATTTCATATATGAGGGGAGATTTAGATTAGATATTAGGAGTAAATTCTTTTCTGTGAGGGTGGTAAGACACTGGAATAGGTGAAGTTGTGAATGTCCCACCCCTGTTAGCATTCAAGGCCAGGTTGGAGGGGGCTTTGAGCAACCTGGTCTAGTGGAAGGTGTTTCTGCTCATGGCAGGGGGGTTGGAATTAGATGATCTTTAAGGTCTCTTCTAATCAAAACATTCTGCAATTCTATGATTTAATGATATCATTGCTGTGCAATCTTTGCTACATTGCGTTGAGGAAAATGAGAGTTCTGTAGGACTAACAGAAAATCGAAGGAAATTGCAGTATTCTGCATGTTGGCCTAAGAAGCACCACTTTAGTTCTGTCATGTTTCTCCCACTGAATGATGTGCTTACATACTTTATACTGTCACATCACATAGAATCACAGAATCATAGAATAGTTACAGGTGGAAATGAACTTAAGATCATCTAGTTCCAACCCCCCTGCCATGGGCAGGGACACCTCACACTAAACCAGGTCACCCAAGGCTTCATCCAACCTGGCCTTGAACACTGCCAGGGATGGAGCATTCACAACCTCCCTGGGCAACCCATTCCAGTACCTCACCACCCTCACAGTAAAGAACTTCTTCCTTATATCCAATATCAACTTCCCCTGTTTAAGTTTGAACCCATTACCCCTTGACCTATCACTACAGTCCCTAATGAATAGTCCCTCGCCAGCACCACTGTAGGTCCCCTTCAAATACTGGAAGGCTGCTATGAGGTCTCCATGCAGCCTTCTCTTCTCCAGGCTGAACAGCCCCAACTTTCTCAGCCTGTCTTCATACAGGAGTTGCTCCAGTCCCCTGATCATCCTTGTAGCCCTCCTGAGGACTTGTTCCAACAGCTCCATGTCATTTTTATGTGGAGGATACCAGAACTGCACACAATACTCCCGGTGAGGTCTCATGAGAGCAGAGTAGAGGGGCAGGATCACCTCCTTCAACCTGCTGGTCACACTTCTTTTGATGCAGCTCAGGATACGGTTGGCTTTCTGGGCTGCAAGCGCACATTGGAGACAGTTCACATTCATTTTCTCATCAACCAACACCCCCAATTCTTTCTCCACAGGGATCCTCTGAATCTCTTCTCTGCCCAACCTGGAGCTGTGCTTGGGATTGCTCCAACCCAGGTGTAGGACCTTGCACTTGGCATGGTTAAATTTCATGAGGTTGGCATCAGCCCACGTCACAAGTGTGTCAAGGTCCCTCTGAATGGCATTCCTTTCCTCCAGCATATCAACCAAACCACACAGCTTGGTGTCATTGGCAAGCTTACTGAGGGCGCACTCAATCCCACTGTCCATGTCACCGACAAAGATGTTGATCAACACCAATCCCAACACCGATCCCTGAGGGACACCACTCGTTACTGGTCTTCAGCTGGGCATTGAACCATTGACCACAATTCTTTGTGTGTGGCCATCCAGCCAGTTCTTTAATCACTGAGTGGTCCACCTATCAAACTGATGTCTCTCCAATTTAGAGACAAGGATGTCATGTGGGACAGTGTTGAATGCTTTGCACAAGTCCAGGTAGATGACATCAACTCTTCTACACCTCTCCATCAGTTCCGTAGCCCCATCACAGAAGGCCACCAAACTGCTCAGGTAGGATTTCCCCTAGTAAAGCCATGCTGGCTGTCACCAACCACCTTGTTGTTTTTCATGTGCCTTAGCATGCCTTCCAGGAGAATCTGCGCCAAGATTTTGCCAGGCACAGAGGTGAGACTGAATGGTCTGTAATTCCCTGTGTCATCCATTTTCCCCCTCTTGAAATTGGGGGTTATATTTCCCTTTTTCCAGTCATTGGGGACTTCACCTGACTGCCATGATTTTTCAAATATGATGACCAGTGGCTGAGGAACTTCATTCGCCAGCTCCTTCAGGACCCATAGATGGATTTCATCAGGGTCCATGGACTTGTGCACATTCAGGTTCTTAAGATGGTCTCGAACCAGATCCTCTCCTACAGTGGGCCTAAGTTCTTCATTCTCACAATCCCTGCATCTGCCTTCCAAGACTTGGGCGGTGTGGTCAGAGCATTTGCCAGTAAAGACTGAGGCAAAGAAGTCATTCAGAACCTCAGCCTTCTCCAAATCCTGTGTAGCCACTTCTCCTGATAGCTTCTGGAGAGGGCCCATGTTGTTATTCACAACGCACCCATAGGATCCCTTCCTGTTATCTTTCACATCCCTAGCCAAGTTTAATTCTAACTGGGCCTTAGCTTCCCGAAGAACATCCCTGTATTCTTCCCAGGCTTCCTGTCCTTGCTTCTACCTTTTATAAGCCTCTTTTTCCCTTGAAGTTTCCTCAGCAGCTCCTTATCCATCCAAGGGAGTCTCCTGACCCTCCTGCTGCACTTCCTTCTGGTCGGGATGCAACACTCCTGAGCTTGTATCAGGTGATCTTTGAATATCAACCAAGAGTCTTGGGCCCCCTTGCCCTCTAGTGCTATATCCCATGGAACCTTACTAGGCAGGTTCCTGAAGAGGCCAAAGTCTGCTCTCTTGAAGTCCAGGGCAGTGAGCTTGCTGTGCACTCTCCTCACTGCCCTGAGGATCTCAAATTCAACCATCTCATGATCACTGCATCCAAGGCTGCCCTGGAGCACCACATTTCCAACCAGCCCTTCCCTGTTGGTGAGCACGGGGTCAAGCAGGGCACCTCTCCTTGTCAGGTCCTCTATTTCAGAAGAACGCTGTCTTCCACACAATCGAGGAACCTCCTGGATTGCTTGTGCCAGGCTGCACCGTCGCTCCAAGAGATATCAGGGTGGTCGAAGTCCCCATGAGAACAAGGACCTGTGATCACGAGGCTTTTCCTATCTCTCTGTAGAGTGCTTCATCCGCAGGTTCCTCTTGATCAGGCAGTCTGTAACAGAGTCCCACAGTAATGTCTCCAATCGCTGTTCTTGTAAGGTTTTAATCCTGAAAAATGTAAACAGTGATGAGAATTTACAGCAGAACCATCCTTTCATGATCTACCCTGCTATTCCCACATACAGCATAGTGTTGTGTGCAGTGTCATGTCCTCAACTCACACAAGCCTGCAATCTGATGAACTATGACAGCTGAACTTGCACACACTATTATGCTTTGCTGAAATATTAGGGTTTGTTGTGCATAGTGGCATGCAGATAAACTCTTAATTAGCTGCTGTTTATGAGTGTCTGCTTTTACAGTAGATCCTAATTGATTGGCCTCTGCCTATACTATGCCTCTATATGCCAAATACGGATTATATTGCAACTGCTATCCTCTCATGTATGCATACATAAAGGATGATTAACTGTGAAGCCTTCTGTGAGACATTTTATATGGAAAACTACTTACAAAATATATCAGGTTGCACCAGACAGCTGCCTGAATTCTGGAATTAATACCTGCTAAGCAGTTATATGCCAAGATTGTCATATCTGCTAACCATTTATATGCCAAGACTGTCATTCACAGTTACTTTGTAACTGTATCCAGACCACTAAAGCAAAAACACTATTTGGCAACTAACATTTTTCTGATCCACAGTTGCACTAGTACTAAATGGTATACCAGCCTAACGCAAGCATGTTATTATGCTTTTTCCTCACTTTACCAATCTCTGTGGTCTACCATGACCTCACTCAAAATTTCAGATGTCTGTTTCTAATTGGATGCTTCCTTTTGTGATAATAAAGATGATTCATATAGTTTCCTAGACATTATATAGTTTTTTTCAGAACACACTGGACACTTCTGCTCCAAGGTCGCTGAGTGCTGTTCCATAATTACATACAGTTTTCTCAAAAGGGAGTTGGGAAAGGCTGTACTTTCCTGAGTACTGAAAATAACATGATATCTAAAGAGATCTATGTGAAAAAAAAAAAAGATATAAATATAAATTTGTTCTCTTTGCAATGGAATCAGTGAAAGCATTTCTGACACAGTTCCTTTTATGACAGCATGTAATATTCTATGGTGTCCTCACTCTTCCAAAGAAACGTGACTTTCTTTTAGAACACATTCTTCTGTAAAGATGCTGAATAAAATCAGGCTGTACTTCGAAGCTCCTGGCGGCAGAGATACCCATTACATTCTGTCTTTGAGCAGCAGAGAACGCAGCATGAATCTGTGCTTCTGCCGGAGTCTCTTGTCGCTCCCACAATAAAATCAACAGTGACTGTGCTGAGTGAATGTGACCTCCGCATTTATTTACACTGTATTGTTTTTATTTACACTTTTATTTAAGTTTCTCTCTGCTTTAAAATTCTCTGACATAGGTCATAATTTATGTTTCTCCACCCTGTCTTTTCATTTGCATCCCAGTCATTAGTAAAGCTTGTGAAAGGGAAACCTGTAGAGAGAAATGATAGAGAAACAGTGCAGGCTGTTTCACTAGAACAGATTTCTTCCCTCTTCAAATACCAAAATTCTTTGTGAAACTAATGGGTGGCTTTATCTCTACAATTTAACAAACTCACTGAACTCCTGTTTCCCTGCCACTTAAGCTTTAACAAAGTAGAAGAGTCATCAAATGATCCTTGTGGCTTGTGACTTAATTTATCTATCCAGTGACTCCTCTTATCACCTAAAAGGATAGAAAAAAATAACATTCACCTCACTTACCACTCACCTATATTGTCCTTCTTTACCTTGGTGCAGCTTTTCCTTGTCTAATAGACACGGGAGTGATTGCAGAACTTCCTTAATTTGGCTGCAAAGCCCTCTTGTGGGAATTGGGAGACCTGCTAGTAAAGGTACCTTCTGCATATTCAGATTTGAATGTCATTACCTGGCTTTGTGTTCAGGATATTCAGTAAGCACAATGCTGCTAATACAGGATCCTGTCTTAGAAGCTTTAGCCCCAAAAGACACTATTTCCATTTGGCAGCAGTATCTGATTCACATGCTCACTTAAGTCAGGTTTCCTCTTTTGAGAACTGGAGGAAACTAGATTTGCCATCTGAAATGTCAGCAGCCTTTTATGTAGCAAAAAGGAATTAAAAAAAAAAAAAAAAGGAGAAAACCAACGCGGGAAGTTAAGCCAGTAGGTTCTACGTCTAACGTAACAGTGGCAAGACCTGTGAAAACAGGAACAAGAACAGGTCTTGGATATTTTAAGCATGGTGCCAACTTAGTTTCAACCAGTATCTATTAAAAAAGGTCATGAGGAACATAAAACATTGTTGATTTATGTTCCTTATTCTCTTCCCAGTGCCATAGTATTCTTATTACACAGTTGGCTTTGTGAGCTCCAGCAAAGGACTGGCATCGCCAAGGTCTATAGAAGGCTCTGTATAGATACATACACACACAGAGAAAAGGAATGTCTCTTCCCTAAAGAGCAACCTTACCTATTTCACTCTGGAAATAACTGGAAAGTTACGTACTCACAATTGCCAAAATGTGCTTTAAGAAGAATCAAAATTCAACACAGAGGTGCATTCTATAAGCTTTTTTTTTGCAAACAACCTAAGGACATTACTATCATGTGGGAAGAAAATCAGCTTTTGTGAGAATAAAGCTAATTAATTGCAAATTGTAAAGTAATATTTACATATTTACAAGCACAACTGCTTAATGGTGATACAAAGAACTTCTGTGGGGGACAATTTATAATCTATTGTCTATTAAAATGGGATCATTTGGCCTGTTTTCAGAAAATCCAGTTCAGCAGTCTGGTGACTTCACCAGTTACAATCACATTTTAGTGTATCCACCGAAGAGGCTGAACACACAAGACAGACAGCCATGAAACTTAATCAATAAAAATAAAACCTGTGGAAAATGTAGTCTGAGAGCAACACTCAAAAAAACAAGGTGAATGAAATGTTTGTGGATATAGAAGTGCCACTTCTTTGACACAGGATGCAGATGGGTAAAGGTGTGATTTACAAGCATTTACTGAATAGAAAATTAATAACAATATTACAAGCGAATTTGTGTTGCAAAGTCTGAGAGAGACCATATGGCTTTAAGTCATGAAAATAACAGGTTTGCTGCCTTAAAAAAAAAAATCTCCTAGTGAGGTATGTGGTTTTGATGGCAGATTTAGAAAATGATTGGCACACTATAATAGACTGTAATTTTAAGAACCACTGAATTACCCTGCATTGGTGGTACATGTCTTTTATTGTATGAGCTCAAGACTCAGCCTGGCATTAAATGTTTGTTTCTACTCTAAGTGCTCTTTTATATATATATATATTTTTTTTTTTAAAAAAAAGATATTTTTATTTGAAGAGACATGAAAAATGTCATTCAATTTATCCTCTGAATTTAGCTTCATTTGGGAGACAGTCTCTAAAAGCAATTTGTTTCATTTGGAAATGTGAATAGTTAGCAAGAAAATTCTATTAGTTTTAGAATTCATTTCTTTTTATGGATGCATAAGTCAAAATTTGAAAAAAACACAAGTTGGACAAATCTTGTCCAATTTTGGCAGTGAGATCACTTTCCTTCACAATACTTGGGGGAAAAAAAAAGGTGAAGGAAATCACTAATGTGATTATTCTAAATATGTTCAGTATATACATAGGAAAACACACCTCAATTGCATCCTGTTAAGTATTTATGGAAACTGGTGGGGATCTCTGTTAAACAGGAAATGCAAAACATGATGAAGTGGCTTCCAGAGTCACCTCAGCTGCCCAAGTGAATTTACACTGTGTATGCCTAGAGAACAAGTCCTTTTAGTGGAGAACAACCATGTTTTTTCCTTCTTCAGTAACATCACCCAAAGCCCAATGGAGTTGTGAAGGTGGGTCAGCTGGCTAGGAGCACAGATCCATAGATACCTCCATGTGGAATAAGGGGGTATGAGGGTACAGTCTTCAGTGCTCCCCTGCCAGAAGGCATTGCCAGTCCCCACACTGCTACATTTGCTGCTCAGCTAGGACCTCATCTTCCCTAACTACCCCTACTGTAAGCAACAGACCTGAGCAAATTACATGTGTGAAGTCCACCTTTAAGCAGGATCCCTGCAGTGATAGATATGTAATTTGTGAGGCATCTTCTCGGTAATTCTCCTGGGAGCAGCCTGACCAGCTGAGGAAGAGAAATGAGCAACAGTATTTCCCCTCAGCATATTTTCTTTCTCTTCCCAGTATTTCCTCATGTCCTTTGTTGCCTTATTTTCTTTCTGAATACAGAACTTCAAATATACACACACACAATTCAATTCTTTATTACACAGCTTCTGTGGATTTTCCTACTACACTTTTTCTATTTCAGCAAGAATCTTTCCATGTTCCTCAAACACAGGACTAATCAGAGCCTTTTTTTTCCAGGAACAAGAAGGAAAAATAAATCTGAAGTACTACCCATCAATTTTGGCATTTCCAGGATTATCTTCTGTCTTCTGTGCAACTCTGAAGAACCTTTATCTAGTTTCAGAAAATTTCTTTTGACCACTTCTATAAATCTACTAGTGGTACCAAATGGAGCACGTAACAGTAGCCTTTAGTGCCCCTAAATTACCTTCAGAAAATACCTGAGATGCCTCTCTTCCATTTACATGCCTGATTAAGTGCTTATTTGCTATGTAGAGCAAAGCTCTTGCTTTGAATGCTCTGTTTACTTAACAATTATCTTTTTGAACTAGAGCAATGCTAGAGGTTTCTGCCCTGGTATTTCCAAATACCTCTTTGGCATGGGTAATCAACCTGAAAGCCTTTTTCTTCTTTAAATAGAAGACTGGATTTATGAAGGCCACAAATCAGGTTTCTTTACTTGATGTTGTAGTTTGAGGAGGCTCTGAATTTCTCATCTGTAATATGAAGACATCGACCCTGAGGCCAGTTTAGCAGCTCCGCAGTACTCCCGTGAGACAAAACAATTTTAACTGTTGATAGGCTTTATATAAAAAGAACTCCCAGGTGGTCAGAGAGAAGTTTCAGTGGTTACAATATCTTCAGCTTTCCCTTTTCCAAAGAATTGGCATAAATGGCTCTCTGGGAGAAAGTGGATATGTTCCTGTCAGACTCATCTCTGCCTGAAATTGGTGTTTAAATAGTGGTCTTTTTATTTCTCTGAATGAAGTTTTTTCTTTGTTCATTCTTCGTTCTTTTCCAGAGTCACCACATCTGAAGGAGAATGTGACCTGTCACCTGGTGGGACTCAGTTGTATACTAGCCCCCAGATTTAGTAAACACAAAGACTTCTTTTTTAGCTGTGTTCACCTTCCTCTTAAACTACCTTCTCTTCTTTGTCTTTTCAAGCATGTTTTTGTATTAACCAATATATGAGACACAATATGTATATTTTCAGCCTTCCAAAGATAGCCTAGTATTAAATAGCCATAAATAAGTTAGTTAAAGATGGATCTCAGCTGAGATCACAACTCAAAATTCCAAAGCTGAGAGCAGAACCCAATGTTTGAAACTCTTCTATCAAAATTGATAGGGGATGTCACTTTTCTTGTCAGTGACTGTATGGAGTCCACAGAGCTCCACCTGGGGACAGATTAAAAGCCAACTGAGATTTTATGGGTCAGGATTAAAGGGAGGGTGGGGACAGATGACATTAGAGTGGGGGTCTGCTGCAGGTTGCCTGACCAGAAATGGATAAGGCCCTCTATAGACAGATAGTAGCAGCCTCACATTCGCAAGCCCTCATCCTCATGGTTGACTTTAATGACCTCAATATCTTGTTGATGGGACAGCACAGCAGGGAATACAGGAGGTTCCTGTAATGAATTGATGATAACCTCCTCCTTCAAGTGACAGAGAATCAAGTGAAGAGAGGGGGTACACTGGACGTTGTTCTAACTGACAGTTAGCTGGTGGGGAATATGAAGATGAACGGCAGCCTTGGCTGCACTGAAATGGTGGAGTTCAAGATCCTTAGGGCCACGAGGAAGGTGCAAAGCAAGCTCGCTACCCTGTGCTCCTCAAGCACAGACTTTGCCCTTTTCAGGGATCTGCTTGGTAGAGTGCCATGAGGTAAGATGATCAGAGGGTTGGAACACCTCTTCTATGAAAATAAGCTGAGAAAGTTAGCATGGTTCAGCCTGCAGAAGAGAAGGCTCAGGGAAGAAATTATAGCAGCCCTCCAGTACCTAAAGGAGGCCTACAGGAAAGATGTGGTGGGATATTTTACAAGGGCATCTAGTGATAGGACAAGGTGGAATAGCTTTAAACGGACAGAGGGTGGATTTAGATTAGATATTAGGAAGAAATTCTTTACTGCGAGGGTAGTGAGACATTGGCACAGGCTGTCCAGAGAAGTTGTGGCTGCCCCATCCCTGGAAATATTCAAGGAAAGGTTGGATGAAGTTTTGAGCAACCTGGTCTAGTAAAAGCTGTCCCTCAAACTAAAGGAACTAGGCTGGAACTAGATGATCTTCAAGGTCCCAAAGATCCAACCCAGGCCATTCTGTGATTCTGTGATATAAATCCCACATCAATGTGGCTCAAGTACTGCGACATTGACAGCTTCAATTGTTTTCTGCCTCTGTACAGCTGTTTTCATGGCCTCAGTCTTGTCACTTTATCTTTCTCACACAATTTCCCTATCTCTAAAATGGTGTTCAACTTTACAAAGAAGTATGGCAAGATAAATCCATAAAATGTTTCTATAGTACCTGAGTTTTATTACAGTGAACATGATCAATACTTGATTTTGAACATGTATTACCCTAGTGGTTGTACTGAATATAAGCAGAATACTTTTGCTCAGAGATGTTTGTTTAAAAAAGCAACCTCCTCTGGACTCAGCCTAATGGCTATTCTGAACTATTATTTAGGTAGGAAGACAACAGATTTTTAAAGCTGGGTATTTTGTAAGCTTGAGATATGCACAATATGTACTCATCTAGGTAAGAAGTAGGCTGCCAACCATAAAGAAAAAGAAGAAACCTTTCTGATGTGCCATTCATCATAGGCACAAAAAGAAAGCATTTTTGTGGGTGTCAAAACTGGCTGGACAGCATTTGTTGCCCTCCCAGTAATTAGCCATTCATGAGTGACAGACATACTTGCAAGCTGATGTATAGCATGGAGTAGTAGTCTATCTGATGAGTTCCAGCAAAATGGATGACCTTTTTCACCTTTAGTTCTGACATATAAATGAAATGTCAGAGCATTTAGAAGGTTTCCACATTTGGTATGTATGCTTGTAGGATTAAGATTGGAATTTGCCAAGTAAAGTATTTTTTAATCAGAAAGTACCTCCAGTTTTAAAGACACAACATGCAGTTCTGGCAGATGCCTCTCAACACAGAAAAGTGAATGAATTCTTTGCTACTTTGCACATGCAGGTAATTGTCAATTAGGTAAATAGGGTAGATAACAAACCAAAGACTCCTAGATTGAGCAGTGCTCTTTACTAGGATAAATAAGCCAACAAATACAGAAATAACCAACCTCTTGAAATTAGGCTTACTTTTTTAAGAAATACCATTTCCGTGGTGAACTCGGTTACCCAGTCTTGCATCATCTCACCTTACAAACTGCCCACGCAGCCGTGCTCTCCTAAATTACTCCTTTGTAATTGGACATAACTTTTGAAGAGTTTCTCTTTCAGGATTGAACTTATTATGATGTGCATAGAAAAAGTCTATCTGAGAATAAAAGCCACAGTTTCAAGTGATAGGTTATGGTCATATGGAAGCAACAACTGATTTGAGAATTCAATTTACATGGAGGTAATTCCAGAAAATATTTTACCAAAAGGGCAATAAAGCTTTTCTGTAACTAAAAAGTAAAATTGTCAGGAGTCAGCAGATAAATCTGACCCTAAAAAGCATTTAAATTATTTTCTGAACTCCATCTTCTTGCTTTCCTGTCCTTTCATGCTATATGAAATGCATAAGAAGTCCTTCACTTAGTATTTCTATGCAAAGACAAGGTCACCAGATTAACTGCTCAAGTTGGTTGATAGAAATGGGCTTTGTCCCAGTGATAAATTAGTGATTTGTTAAACAAAACCATTCTGTGCTGCAGATTAATTTGCCAATACTGGGTTTACATATGAGAACAAGAAACCTGAAAGTATGGATACTGTAGCAAGTCTGATTTTGAACACAGCCAGTTCATAACCTGCCAGCTGGATCCAGACAATCTGACTGTAGGTAATATGTGCTCTTTGCCTGCAAAGTAGGGGTGCAATGGGTGGGAGTTACTTCTCTTACAGTTTTTCTTCAGGATGCTTTCTTGGGATGGTGTGGAGTGATTAAGATCAAAAATCTGCTCAGCAGAGAAAGGATGACTCATATAAGTAACAGTTTGCTGAATCATCAATTTTTACAGTTGAAGAGCTTCACTCATTGTTCTTCTTGCATAGCAATTCCACACATGCCAGCCTAGACTGGGTATAAAATGCTCCTAAATGTGGAGATGTTATTTTACACTCTCTGCACTCAGTTAGCTTGAGTGTAAATCGTTACTCAAGAGAAAAATGAATGGCAAACAAGACTTCAAGAAGAAAAGTTAGGACAAGTATTATTCTGCTTGTATTACATGCTCTGTGGGATAAAACATACAAATTCACACGCAGACAAAGGTTTTTTTTTACTGTTACTTATTTTGCAGCTTCATTATTTGTCATGCTGCTTTGGACCAAAGTTCCATTTCAGAACTACATCACTGGTCGTGCAATAGCTGGCAATATATTCGTGTTCAGTTATGAAATATGACTGGTTTTACTATGAAACTCTGAAATGGATTTTGATTTGGTTTGTTTTGTTTTTTGGTTGGGTTTTATTTCAATATATTACTGACCTGAATTTTTTAATATTCATTCATAAAATCAGTTAACCTATTTTCCAGCCTTTAACCAAAATTAAGCACTTCTTGAAACCTTTGGTAACTGTGCAACCTTCAGCATTTTATTACCTGTGCCTAAGTGGAGAGAGCTGTTATATCAAACTTGGTATAATTACATTGATTCTCTTTTCCTCAGCACTAAAAAAAAAGTTAATTCAGGATAACAGTGAGCAAAAACTCTCTACAGCACACAAACTCCTTCAATGTGCTTGTCTCAATCTACCTTAAGGGAGCTTATGTGACCATTGCTATCCTCACTGTAAAAAATACACAGTCAACACAGCTGCTTCCACTACAGCAAAGCTATAGCCAAAGCTTTTGCATTGCCCTTAAGGTAACATTCTCTTTGCATGCAGGTGTCCTATCAAGTTACTTATATACATGTTACTTATAACATTCCTCTCCATCTTCAGTTGTGCATACATATGTATGCATGTGTGTGTGCACAGAAACACACACACAAGTTAAGGTGAGAACTGCTAAAAGTGCACAGATAGCCAGTCCGCATATGGCTCCCTACATTTGCAACACTTCAGTCACCAGTACAACCAATCTGACTGATCTTTGCTAGGAAGCAGAAGTTCCAGGATAATAGTATGTCACACAAGCAGAATTATTGCCTGCTTGCTGCATGAAATACAGATTTAAAACTGAGGAAATCTTTATTGTACTTTTTAACATACTAAAATGTGGTGAAGATCTTTTATACACAAGATAATTGTTAATTAGATTATCAGGTTTTGGTTCATTTAAAGTTTAATATGTGCAAGATAAGGTGTTCTGTGTTTCACTGACATTATTATACTTAGCCAGAGAATATGCCGTGCAGAATTAATGAAAGAAAGAGAATGATTTTCTTTGCAATATTTATTCTCTGTATCATCACAATATGATTTGATTATTCTGAGCAGTATATGTCTGACTGTCATTACACTCATGCAAGAAGGGCAAATATTTAGAACTATAATGGTAATACTTTAACCACTTTATATGAAATTATAGACAATATTTAAATTTCCCTGCAAACTTAGAACTTTTAGCCTGGGAACACATTTGTTACTTCAAGTTTTCATGGCATGGGGTTTTCTCACCTAGTAAGCAGAGCTATTTCTATGTTATTCATTTTCCTTTAAAAATTAGACTTTTGCATGTCCATAGATTTGTTCTTGAATGTCTAATAAACAGCTTTGATTTGGAAACAAATAACTGGCAATTGGTTAGATTGCTCTGCAGCACAACATAGTTCCCTGCACTGATCAGAGCTATTCATGCTGTTTTTACTGAAGTAAGGAGGTGCAAATTGCAGTTTGTATACAAGCACCTTTCTTAGAGGGCTAAATGACAGATACTTGTCCTTTCATGGACTTGAACTTATCTGCAACCAATAACACAGAAGTGATTAAAATTATGGGTAGTAAAAGTGCATTTGCTTAGATTTCCAACAGTTTGTTTAAGAGCTAACCTTGCTTTTGTTGAATTTGCTGGTAAAATTCAAATAAACGTCAGCTGGATGTTTAATCCTTATCTGGATTAAAATGTTCTTGCCCATAAGTGTAGATGCCAGCTATCTGCCGACCTGAAAAAAAAACCTGTACAACAATACATTAACAACCTGAGTCTGAGTACTTGTGGCTTAGTGGATGTGGAGGCTCTCTGTCACAACACACAGTAGCCAATTATTGCTTTATACTTACTGAATAATTCACAAAAGATTTAATAGTAGAATAAGTGTGCTTAATGCTTTACTCAGTTCTGAAAGTTTGATTAAAATGTGTGACTGAACCAAGCAGAAACTTGGCACTAAATCTCATTATTAGTACTGGCACTAGATATGCCTTTTCTAAGAGGAAGAAACTCAAAAGAGCTAGAGTATTTTGATTCGAAAATTGGCGATTGTAATTGCCGGGGGGGGGGAAGGGGTAGAAACTGTTTTATTGAGCAGATGAGAATTCTGAACACAGCAGGAAACATAATCTAGAAAGCTTTCAAAAAATGCCAGCACTGATATTAAACATATATGCCTCACCCCATTTGAGTAATAGGAGTACTGCGAGATAAATTTATTTCTCATAGCAGGGAAAAACACATCCCACGCAGCTGTGATAAAGCACCAGAACAATGAGACAACCTGGAGGACAAATACCAAGCTGTTCACAGCGCAGCTCACCTGTGTTGTGTTACCAGCCAGTTGGGTCCCACAGCCCCTCCATCCTCCATCCTGCACTCCTGTGCCAAATTGAATCCTAAGGAAAAGACTGCCAGCACTGTCTCTGTGCCACATGGCTCCCAGTCTGAAGTTATAGTTTATGAGAATTAATTGCAATGGTGTCAACTATTTAAGCAGTATTTGAATGCTAACCCTGCAAACTATAGGTGTTTCATACCTCCTGCTCACTTTTCCTTCCCACTCTGAGGGGAACTGCATCAAAGGGTCTGCCCCTGTCTTTCACAATCCTTATCTTACAGCCTAAGAGAATTTGTGATACTGTAAACAGTTTTGGTCAGTGGGAAAATATCTCACTGGTCTCTCCATAACCGTAAGATCCATTTTCTAGAGCTCACCTGGCCCAGTTCCCTAAACATGGGAACTTCTGCATTCCCTGGGCAAGCTCAGCATGGACTCTTGCATGTGTCCCATTGGCAGGAAGCTTGTCCTGATCCGAAGCTCTCACAAGTACATTGTGGTTTTATTACCGAATCTCTGCCCTATCAGAAGAAAACTTATGTTGCTTAAAGCACCCCTCTAGGTGCCACTGGCAAGCAGTAAGAAACACTCCACGCCCTCCTGTCCTTCTTTCCATAGACTCCATATTAATTAGAGAGGACTGGAGGCACAGCTTTTCCTTGAGTAATAAGAAAATGTTATGCAGTAGTTCATAGTGATTTATCACTCTTAACAGCAATAGGGAGAAAGCAACCATCAGAAAGTTCAGCCAGGACAACAAACTTGCAGTTGCACCTCCCTGCACTTGACATATGACAAAGACATTGAACATCAGTAATTAGACCACGTGGACTAAATTTTTTACCCACTGCACTCCTAGCTCCACACTTTTTCTTGTGGCAAATTATGGTTTCAGCATTCGATCTGTTCTAGTCACCACTTCCATCCCTTTGATAAAATTACTTGCATATGTAGATTTGGTTTTGTGTTTTCTCTAATCTCAGACAGCATCAAATACTGCATTTCAAACAACAGGAAGAAGAATGGGCACACGTTACTTTTGATCAATATGTTTCACTGCCTACTTCTCACAGAACACAGCAATGCTCTCCTCAGACCAGTCTCTTCTCTGGGCTTTTTTTGGCCTCTTTTTGTCATGTATCTTGAATAGCTTTTTGTGTGCTGGTTTCTAGTAGCTCAATCTCCTCTGTGGAAAATACAATGACTGCAAACAGAAATCAAAAATAAAAAAAGTAAAAAAGTAAAAATACAAATTACATTAAGAAAATAACAACAGGCAAATGTGATCCCCCACTATTTCCTAACTTGTGGTGTATGAGGAAGCAGTGATGGACTTCATGCTGTGATTGTTTCATAACTATACTAAAAAAATATTGTTTTATTGTAGGGTTGTTTCAGACCTCAAAAGCCTAATGATGGTCATGCCAAAATAGCACAACATGGAAGTGGTAAAATAAACCCTAACCAAATGCCTCAAAGGAATATTCTGCACTTTATGATTGAATGGCTTTACTAGGGAAGGCTTTCTCATGCAGTCTGATGGAAGTCTAAGCAACAATTAGTGTACCTGCCAGTCTTAGTGGACATTTCTGTTCTCTGTGAAGATATAATTCCCCTTTCTGATTGTTAGGAATTTGCTTATTCATGTATTTTTGCGTTACAAAGCCTGATAGATTTGTATATCCATATATATATAGATTCAATATACTGAATCACTAACATATAGCACAGAAAGTGTATTTAAAGTAGAAGTTGAGATCTTCAGTGAAACTGTTGGGAGAATGTCAAAATTCTGTAGCTTTTTCAGGAGCATTACTCCAGTTTTCACCAATTCTGGTTTCCATATAAGAGTTACCAACCACATTTATTTGGAAGAAAGGATGTGTAGTACATATGGAAGAATTATTCACAGAAGGGCAGAAAAAGAAGACAGAAAAAACCCTAAAATTGGGAAATGAATGGAATGGGAAGAACAGAATACAAAATCAGAAAGGCGTGAAGCCAAGTCAGGGACAGTTTTGAAATCTAGAAAGAGCACTTTCAAACACATATAAACAGGAGCAGAAGTCATATCCTATACAGGGGATCTCTCCTTAGAATATTATTTGCAGACAAGCCTTATCTGTGCCTTATCTGTGAGCAAATAACATAAGTCTGTGGAAGAATAAGTGGTAGATTTGAAAAGGAGTGATGTGGGCACTATAGTAAAGCAGCTGAACCACAAGAGAATTGTTCTCAGAAGATTCATCAAGATGCTGGCAAATCTTCTTCCATGTGTTTCATTTAATACAAGTAATCACTCTACAGTAGCTAGCGTCTGTATAAGCAGTGAAATGTGGTCATGGTCAACATAGGAGACAGCAGCAGTCTGACAGTTTGGGGTAATCCCAAAGCAAATGTCAGCTGCTCACCAATCCAGAAAGCCATTGATTGTGACTCTATTACTAATGGAAAATAAAACAAAACCCAACACCATTGACATTGTTGAAGGAAGAAAGAGTTGTGGAAGGATTAAACGACAAAGGAAAACCCCTGTGGTCTAGCTGAATGTAGTTTAAATGTTCAGAGGATTAGTAGTGGCAAGAGACTGCTCTTTTTACATTACCCAAGTCTTGAAGCTGTTGGTCCCAAGGTCAGATCACTTCACGGCTACCTTAACTTATAACGAAAACATTAGATCAAGAGACAGTATTTTTCAGCAAAACTGTATATTCCCAGTAACAACGTCTTTCCTCCAGAAATGTCCCTTGCACTTCTGGGTTGGCAGAAGATGATATCAAAGAGCATATTTTCTGTAATCTAGAAGATTATGTTTTCTTTATTTTTCATATACATTTATGGCTGCCATGAGCTAATATGTCTTCTGTAATATAACTCTAGATTCTCACACCAGGCATAAATTTGATCCCACACCTTTTGTAAGCCATACAAAACAAAATAACATTTCTAAAAGCAAAACTGAAAATGTACATGTAAACATACGTATATCTGGCAGCTTGAATATTAGCAACATTTGTTAGAAAAGTAATAGAGGACAGAAAAATCCTGCCAGGATTCATGACATAGCACTTCAAAACACATACAAGAATAGGAGGCCATACACAATTACTACTTGAAAGTCCAAGTTAGCTGTTAGAGTCAATAACTACATAAACGCTTGTCCTGGGTTCAGCAGTAGCAGTCATTTTTCTCCTTCCTAGTAGCTGGTGCAGTGCTGTTTTTGACTTTCAGCCTGAGAACAGCACTAATAACACCAATGTTTTTAGTTGCTGCTTAGTAATGTTTAGTCTGACCAAGGACTTCGTGAGCCTCATGCTCTTCCAGGGAGGAGGGGAAGTCAGAATTAAGCAGAGACAGAATACCTGACCCAAACTAGCCAAAGGGGTATTCCATACCCCAGCACGTAATGCCCACAATATAAACTGAGGGCAGTTACCCAGAAGGGGGAGAGCACTGCTGAGGTCAGGCTGGGTGTCGGTCTGTGGGTGGTGAGAGGTTATATTCTTTTCCCTTGTTATTTCCCTTATCATTATTATTATTGGTGGCAGCAGTAGTGGTTTGTGTTATACCTTAGTTACTGGACTGTTCTTATCTCAACCCGTGGGAGTTTCATTCTTTCAATTCTCCTCCCCACCCCTCCAGGAGTGGAGGAGGAGAAAGGGATGGTGAGAGAGAGAGAGACTGCATGGTTCTGAATTACTGGCTGGGCTTAAACGACGACAACGCTATACTAAAAAAAACAGCAAAAACATATTTCCAAGTATTGTAGCCAAGTTCTTCACCGCAAAATAGAGCAGCTGATCTTTGAAAGCTTGTAAGTACTAAGAGATTTAGCACTAGATCAAGAAAAATGTCCTCCTTGATTTTTTTCTACTATGTCTTTGTCACAGGTATCCTCTTCCTGCATTTTTTAAAATTTTTTAACAAATTGGGCTTGTTCAGCCTGAGAAGGTGCCAAGCAGACCATATAACAGTCTTCCAGTACCTAAAGGGGCCCCCCAGGAAAGCTGGAAAGGGACAGTTTACAAGGGCATGTAGTGAAAGGACAAGGGGAATGGCTTTAAATGGAAAGAGGGTAGGTTCAGATGAGATATTAGGAGTAAGTTCTTTTCTACGAGGGTGGTTTGGTGCTGGCATAGGTTGCCAGAGAATCTGTGGCTGCCCCATCCCTGGCAGTGTTCAAGTCCAGGTTGGATGGGGCTTTGAGCAACCTGGTCTAGTGGGAGGTGTCCTTGCCTGTAGCAGGAGGGTAGGAACTGGGTGATCCTTAAGGCCCCTTCCAACCCAAAACATGCTATGATTTTATGAAATACCATTTATCCTATCAGATCATTAACACCATGAAAAACACCACAGCAAAATCTATCTGATGGTTTCAGCAGATTAGGGCACATAAAAGAGACAATGTGCTGAATGACTGTTTGGCTGTCTCCTCCTCATTGCTGAAGATAAATGTAATTTTTGTTTCTGTTTTGAAACCTAAAGTGTCATTATAGGAGTGCTGCTCAGATAGTATTTCCTATTTTAATAGAGGTAATTACTATGTTCATTCAGGAGGGCACATCAGCAAAGAGATGTTATCTCAAGACTTCACTGACAGGAATCTCAGCAGACAAAAGTCCAAAGAATCATAGAATCATAGAATAGTTAGGATTGGAAAAGAACTTAAGGTCATCAAGTTCAACCCCCTGCCATGGGCAGGGACACCTCACACTAAACCATGTCACCCAAGGCTCTCTCCAACCCAGCTTTGATGGAGCATTCACAACTTCTCTGGGCAACCCATTCCAGTGCCTCACCACCCTCAGTAAAGAACTTCTTCCTTATATACAATCTCAGCTTCCCCTGTTCAAGTTTGAACCCATTACCACTTGTCCTATCACTACAGTCCCTCATGAAGAGTCCCTCACCAACATCCCTGTAGGCCCCCTTCAGATACTGGAAGGCTGCTATGAGGTCTCCACGCAGCCTTCTCTTCCCCAGGCTGAACAGCCCCAACTTTCTCAGCCTGTCTTCATATAGGAGGTGCTCCAGTCCTCATGGCCCTCCTGAGGACTTGCTCCAACAGCTCCATGTCCTTTTTATGTTGAGGATACCAGAACTACACAGTACACCAAGTGGGGTCTCATGAGAGCAGAGTAGAGGGGCAGGATCACCTCTTTTGACCTGCTGGTCACACTCCCTTTGAGGCAGCCCAGGATACAGTTGGCTTTCTGGGCTTCAAGCACACATTGAAGTCGGCTCACATTAAGTTTCTCATCAATCAACACCCCCAAGTCCTTCTCAGGGCTGCTCTGAATCTCTTGTCTGCCCAGCCTGTAGCTGTGCCTGAGGACATCCTCAAAATGTGTTTTCCACTGGATGACCCTTTGTACCTCTCCATGTAGTCTGTGTCCTGTGAACAGCAAGTTTCTTTCTAGTCAAGTGACTAGAACTAAAACCATGGTTATTTGCTTTTCCATTAACAATAGTTCTTGCACAGAGGCTGGATTTGATTTCTTTATGAAATAGGTGTCAATCAGCTGCTCTCCTCATTGACCTCCAAGAAAGTTTTGCTCTTTGATGCTCCCTTGGAGCCTTTAAAATTTCTCAATTTCCCAAAATGCTTTACCAATCCACTTGTACTGTGCCCAGCCCTACCATTCTAAATTGATTCATAGCAAGTCAAGCTAAATAACAGTTCCCAGCAATCTCAGATACACAGCATTTTCAGGTCTATATTTTCTAGTAATAGCAGGAGAATAATCTGTGGTTAACATATTAGACTAAAATCAAGAGATCTGGAACCAATTCATGCTCTTAACACAGAAACTCAGAACAACCCTGGGCAAGTCTCAGCAGGAAAAACTATACAACAGATACCTTCAGGCATATCATCTAAGTGGCCTACTTACAGTCTAGTTTCCCTAATCTCCACACAATGGACAAATACTAGTTGCATGTGCCTCTCATTTCTGTCTGCAAAAGCTATTGGACTTGCATTCTTTTTGGGTTATTCTTCTGTGTGCACATCAATGGCTAGTGCAGTGAAGCTCACATCTTTGAGGCTTGTAGGCACTGACACCAGCAGCTTCAAAGCCTGCAAAGTAAATAAAATATTGTGTAAGAAAAATAGCGGAAGAGGTTTATTACTATATAAATGCTTCATTTTTCAGGAACAATTGAGATACGTGTTCATGCATGTGTATGCATATCTGTGGGCACACAGACATGTATGTGTGCATGGCTATACATGCATGTATGTGAATGATTGTGTGTATATGAAAGCTTAAAAACAAGGGCTCTTCATAGACATTTAGGAGGAGATTGATTTAGCAATGGAAGAATTCCACCAAAAACCTGGAGCACATTTCCAGCCATGTGTTCTGCATTGTACTTGTCTGCATTTCCCATCTAGAATGAATAACTGGAAACACTCTGTCAGTACCCCAGATCACAAGAGAAGCAGGATGCTTCTTGACTACCACACATTTCGTAGAGGAGAAAAGGCTGTTTGCTGTAGTGTAAGTCAGATCAGGCTGAAGAGAAGCAATTCTGTCTCTTCCTCCCACACACAGACAATTTACACCTGCACGATTCAGCTGTGCTGAAGCATTTTAATCGATCCCAGAAAATCAAGAATAGGGTTTAAAATCCCCTTCTTCTCTTATAGAGATCAGATGTAGGAATGTCAGATCATATATGTTGCAGCTTACAATGGAAAGAATTAAAAATAGCTTCTAAAATCTGACTAAATTTTTTGTGTATTAGTGGATTGGATTTAGTCATTACATTAACTGAACACTGCTCTTTGTACAGCAAATACATGCACTTTGTTATTCACAATGGAAATTTTTTTCTTTTTTAACTTTACAGAATGTGGAGGCTAAGAGGAAATATGTAAAGCATTACTATTATCCATGATTCACTGACAACAGGGCAGGTTTTGTCCATATTTCTTCAGAAACGGTGTTTCCTACAATAGTGCCAACTAGGAATAAGAGACCATTTTTCTAAGCACTATGGAAACAGAATAATCTTAAAACTAGCCCTACCTCAAACAGTTTACAATCTAAGAAATGAGAGAAAGCAGATAGTAGGTGTTAGTTTAGTCTTTATGTCTTGCCTTGTATACTGAAACTGTAAAGAATTATATAAATTGTTGCTAGTTCTGATGCAGCTTAGTGATTTGCAGATTAAACTGAAACAGTAAGTATGGTTTCTGCCTTACTGTTCCAAGATGCATTTGAATTCATGGATCCGAATGAACCTGGCAACCTTCTTTCTCACAAAGGCCTTTAGTTTTACTTCCATAATTTTTATTCAAACTTGGATGAAAGGGGATACAAGCTGTAGGTTTTCTAATGACTTCCAATCTGAATTCTGAATCAAATGAAGCATCAAAATTAGGCTACAATTCCTTATACTCAATGTGAAAATTAATATTATTTAACCTTAATTGTTCTGAAGTTGTTAAAATGATCTCATATAAACTAGCGAATTGCCTGCAAATCTTAGCAGTTTGAGAGAACAGGGGGAACTTCAACAGATTTAAATAGCTTTAAGGCCTTAAATGAGGATCTTAATCTCTTAAAAAAGAAAATCATAGAATCATAGAATCGTTAGGGTTGGAAAGGACCTTAAGATCATCAAATTCCAACTCCCCTGCCATGGGCAGGGACACCTCACACTAAACCATGTCACCCAAGGCTTCATCCAACCTGACCTTGAACACTGCCAGGAATAGAGCACCCACAGCTTCCTTGGGTAACCCATTCCAGTGCCTCACCATCCTTAAAGAATTTCTTCCTTATATCCAGTCTAAACCTCTGCTGTTTAAGTTTCAACCCATTACCCCTTGTCCTATCACTACAGTCCCTCATGAATAGTCCCTCGCCAGCACCATTGTAGGTCCCCTTCAAATACTGGAAGGCTGCTATGAGGTGTCCATTCAGCCTTCTCTTCTCCAGGCTGAACAGCTACAACTTTCTCAGCCTGTCTTCATACAGGAGTTGCTCCAGTCCCCTGATCATCCTCATGGCCCTCCTCTGGACTTGTTCCAACAGTTCCATGTCCTTTTTATGTTGAGGACACCAGAACTGCACACAATACTCCAAGTGAGGTCTCATGAGAGCAGAGTAGAGGGGCAGGATCACCTCCTTCGACCTGCTGGTCACACTTCTTTTGATGCAGCCCAGAATACAGTTGGATTTCTGGCCTGTGAGTGCACACTGCTGGCTCATGTTCATTTTCTCATTGACTAACACCCCTAAGTCCTTCTCCGCAGGGCTGCACTGGATTTCCTTTTTGCCCAACCTGTAGCTGTGCCTGGGATTGCTCCAACCCAGCTGTAGGACCTTACACTTGGCATGGTTAAACTTCATGACTTCATAAACTTCAGCCCACCTCACAAGGGTGTGTCAAGGTCCCTCTGAATGGCATTCCTTCCCTCCAGCGTATCAACAGAAGCACACAGCTTGGTGTCATCGGCAAACTAATACATCAGTTATCTGTATTTCTTCTGTTTACAAAATGCATCTTAAAATCTCATTTAAAAATGCATGCAGGAGCAATGGTCTCCATGTCACCTTGCAAAAAGGAGATGTTTCTCATCAAATATTGAAATCAAAGCATCAAGCTGGACAGAGGCAGCTAGTGGAGTTCCTCTCCACTAAGCACTGCTCTTGGGATCAGTCTTATTTGCGTGTGAATGGATGTAGATGTCACAGAAAACATCTGTGGTTATGAAGTGGACTGCCAAAGCAAAGTGATTGCAAGAGGAAGATATTGCACCAGAAAAACTGGGTAACTGAGAACTGGAGTAACAGAAGTGAAGTGAAATTCAAAGGCCAAAATCAAGCACTCAGAAACTGAGAACAAAAATTTTTCTATAAAATCTAAGGTCTTCAGCTAGAGGCAACTGGGGAGGAGAATTACATGTATACATTAACTGGATGCAAAACTATTTGAGCTGTCAATCTGCTATAAGCAATGAAAGAGAAACGCAGTATTAGAGGCATGGAAGGATTAATACCATTAGTGCAGAGCACTGACAATACCTGACACTAGGCTGCACAATTACTGCATTTCATGTTCAAGAAGGATGAATTCAAGCTAAAGTCATTGCAGAGATGAGCTATTCAACTGGTCTTTGAAATGGAGAGCCTGGCATATGAGAATAAAATGGAAGAATATGATTTGGTTCCTCCAGAATATGTGGACTGATATGATAGACTATAAATTTATCAAGGGAGAAATTAACTATTTAAGATAGCAGACAGTGCTGTCATGAAAACAGGTGGGTATAATCTTATCACGATAAATTTAGGCTGGAAGTTAGGATATTTTATCCTAATTAGGGAATGAAGACAGAGATCAGCTTCCCACTGTGAGTATGGAGAACAAACAAGTTGGGTTGTTCTAACGTGACGTTTGGTCACTACAGAAGAAATATTATGTAACATAGGTGCTCATGTCAGTGGAGCCACATACATCAACAACTTGCTCCATATGTTTTTATAGAATACTTTTAGCTTATGTAATGCAAAACTTCATTTTTAAATTGGTGTTTCACTACACGGACTGAAACTTTTAAAATTTATCTAAATACCAAATCCACACTGAATTCCTGCAATTAAAATATATGGGTTAAAACATTGGGAACTCCAGTATTTTTTCGCAAAAAATATTTATGTAAGCCATGCTGTGCTGTGGAAGAGAAAACTTTTCAGTCAGTCATCCATAAAAGGCTGTGATATTATTCTTAATAACAGTGCTTTTAAGGGCCCTGAGAAGACAGCAGCTTAGTTCTTTCTGACTTGGTATGTTTACCATCCATTGTATAAAGAACATGGCTGTAAATGTTACTGTATACAGAAATTTGTTAGTTTTATTGTTTACACCCTGGAGATGTCAAAATATTCCTAGACAGCTGGCAGAGCAGTGATTTACTGAGAAATAAACAACACTGAAATACACTGAAAGTAACTAAGAAATTATTTTGGCACATTTGCCCTTAAACTTGTGTGTCTGTGACCTTTGCACCAACAGGTACTGCTCTAACATCTGATAGACCACAGAAAGCTCCAAAGTCTTTTTCATTTTTAGCTGCCTGTGGCATCTCAAAATAATTAGTTTCACCATTGATAACTAATTTATTCCTTGAGAAAGTTACGGGAATGAAGCAAAAGTACTTTCTGAGTCCACCCTTTTCCCGATTGATTTTAGTGCGTCCTTTTATTATTTCTTATAATTCAGCTCTGAGATCTGAGACTACCTTTTTATGGTTCACACGTTGTTGTAATCAACTTGGCGGCAGGCCCAAAAGCAAGCTGTGTGACTCAGTGACAGTTGCAATCAGTGCAACCAGGAAAAAGACAAAGAGCCGATACATTCAGAACCCGCATAAATGGATGAGAATGTTTGGAGAGCTTTTCATGAAGTCTATTGGTTGGAGAGCTTTGGATTAATCTGATGTTTAAAATATTAAATGTCATTACCAAGGAACATGTATACAGCATCTAGTGCTGCCAATTTTTTATTTAAAGACCATTATGTTTCAATTAGATATGGTGTTGTTAATGTCCCACAACAAAATGTTTCACTGTGTTGCTATGCACTACAAGACTTTAGGAAATGCTGTGTTTTGCTACAGGCAGCAAGTTAACACTGCCCTAAAACTGCAAAGTGATCAAAAATGCACTTAGCTTTATGCATGTGCTTAACTCTCAGAAACATCAGTCAAACTTAAACAGGGGCTAGGAAGCAAATATTTTGATTTAAACATGACTACTTACCGTTCCAGAGCCTAACACATTCTCATGAAAAATAACAGGTTTCCAATTTGAAGACTGCTTTGAAATCAAAGATCCTACTCCAGTAGAAGATACATAAAATTTTTCTTCCTATAAATTATAAAATCCCCTTATACAGATCTCTTGTGTAAATTCTTTCACAGGCATTTTGATAGCATTTGTGTGATCTGCTTGGGAAAGCTACCAGAATCCACACTAGCTAAACACTGTAGGGAGGAGTTGACTCTAGGGTGAGGGGCAGTTACACCTGTGCTGCCTTTTCTGTGAAGAAAGCAAAAATGCACAAAGCACATGAGAACGAGGTAAAGATATCCTGGATAGCTCCAACTTATGTAATAGTACTCCCACTTTCTCTGCTAGCAATTCACTGCTTCTTCATGAACAGGAATGTACTTAAAAGTCACCCACAATCACACATATGAATACAGTCCCACTCGTTTGCACATTTGTAGAGTGATTCCTACAATATTACCTTGTATTGAGCAGCTTAAAAAATGAACTTTTAAGGAAGAACATACAATACACATTTTAAATAGCCCTGGGAATTTGGCAGATACATCATCAAGAACTATGGCACATCCTCCTGTCACAAAGAGCCTTTGGTTACATAAAATTTGCCAGATTGGCTCAGATTAGTTGTCCATCGAGTCTCGAATCCTGTTTTTGAAGGTGACAAGTACCAGATGCTTCAGAGGCAGGTGCAAGAAACCCCCATACTGAACACTTATGTAATAGAGAGGGCTCTTCCTAAAATCAGGCAGTTGGTGGGTGGCTTATGCTTCACAGCAGGAGAGTTTATAACGCCATGAAATGTTTATCTTCGTTATGTAACCATAGATGTGATTACCCATCTACAGTCAGCTAGGGCAAAAAGTGCCACAGGGCTTTTAATAAACACTGCTAATCAGGACCTTGTTTTGTTTCTCAGCTGAAAGACATCATAGCTATTCAGGATCTGAGAGACCCTGGAGTATGATACCAATTTGCCAGACTGATAATTTTTTAAAGTATAGAAAGTGCTTGTAAGTAGACTTCATTTAGTCATCTAAAAGTTGGGTGTCTGCTTTAAGCTGGTTACTAAACCAGAGATACCTCCTAGCCTGAGTGCTGATAACTAGAAGCAGTGAGTTTCTAGGCTTACACATGATGAGCCTGAATTGGGGAAGTAAGCAAGAGAACTTTTTGCTTCAAGACTTTCTCAGACAAAGGAAAAATCTCTTAGGCAATTGGAAATAAAAATAGCCCAGATCTGAATTACACTACAATTCTAAAGTAATATTCATATGTCCATTCTTAAGAAGAAACATGGTGATTTTTTAAATAGAAGTGTGAATTTGCTTTGTAGTAAAGAAGGAGGAATGGAAACATACAGTATAAATATCAAAAAACCTTCCATACTGGATGCTTGATTTTTAAATTAGTTTATTAGCTGTAGTTTTAAATTTTTACTTTCTTCCCTGAGTTAAAGTTTTTCTACAAAAAGCAGTATGCTCATATAACAATTTAATTGTATTTGTTTGATGGTATAATCATGCCATTAGTTACTTTAGCACAACTCTGTGTGGCTCCTATAAATAATGGCATATACAGCTTAGTTGTCACACTGCTTTGCGGCACATACCCATTTGCAGGAAAAGAAACAAGCACAATGCAGAAAGTCTCAGGTTTTAGCATTCTTTTAAATTTTAAGTTCAATAAAATGTCAGTAAGAAGCATGGTGGAAGAAGAAACAGGAGTAACTGGGTGCCTGAAGAGGTGCAGGACAAGTTCTCTCTTTGCAACCCTAGTACTGCACAGTCTATTTTTTAAAGGAAAGATTATGTGCAACGTTCGCTTGCACTTGAGCTAACACTCCATTCGGACCTTGCATATCCATTTCTGCCTCCCTTCTGCTTCTATTGGAATGGAAAAGCTTAAGAAAATTAAGTATCCATTTGAACCTCTGAGACACCTTTAAAAATATAGTGGATATTTTTATTCTCATTTCTAGAAGTGAGAGAAATCAGGCCCCCATGGAAGTTGAGAGATATAGGAACTTCTTGATGGCTGAACATATTAAACATATGCGTAGATTCTCCTTGTTCATTTTGCTGCAAAAGAAACAGGTTTGCTTTAACTCTTTGCAGTGGAGGGTTGAAACTAATCTCCCAGCTCTGCCCTGAAATTAATTAAAAGTCTGCATACAATTGACCACAGCCTCTCAGCTGAAATCTCTTCAATTACATTGCAAGCTCTTGTTCAATCATATCATACCCCACTGATTTTTTAATTAATTGCCAAAGATCGCACAACACAAGGGTGGCAGGGCTGGGGAGGAGAACCAGAACTGCTGATGGGTCATTCTGTGTTTGGAGCATTAGACCACAATTTCCCCTAGACAACACATTTCTGCATATGGAACAGAAATGTGTCTCCAGTTCCTATTTTATATAGACTGAAATGACTGCAATGAATCTGCCCCCAACTGCTGGCCAGCAGGCACCACTGTAATTTCTGAGTATATTTGGGACTTTCCCTTTGGAAGATCCTGGGGCACGATTTTCTAAGTGACTATTGATAATAATGGGGCAAAAAAGTCCAAAAAAGAAACATGAAAGAGTATGTTAAATTTAGAATGACATTATTTTGCATGTTCTTCACAGAGTATTTACTGCTTAACATAACCATTAGCAAAAAATGAGACTGCACTCATTCTTTTGTGTACTTAGATTGTTTTCTTCCTTTTATTTGCCCATTTTGCAGTATTTTACCAAGCCCCACCTCAGGGTGACCAACTTACCACTGCCTCCATAAAAAGCAGTTTTGCACTGCCACCCTTTTCTTGCTCCCCCTTCCCTGTTATCCATTTCATGAGCAAGCATGTTTGTTTATCTAGTTGCATGGTTAACTGGAAATACTGAAAGGCTCACCAGTTTTTATTTCCCATGCTAGTTTTAATCTGGGTGACTTCCCCAGTACAGTTCATTGCTCAACACACAAATATTTGGGCCACCTAAGGTGCAAGATAGGGAAGGGAGCAGAGTGGGAGGAAGGTGAGGCTGCTTCTTTCAGTGGCAGTGCTGCCCTAGCTGGCCACCCAAAGGCATATAAGGTTTCACAAAAACTGAACATATGCTTATCCCCAAACATCCTGCGAGCATGCTCAAAAAGGCTAGAATGAAGTTACTGAAAAACAGATACCACAGATCCCCACCGTGATTGCTGTGCACACCAGCCACATTGGCCACAGGAAAGCTACAACAGCTAATACATCTGAAAAGTCATGTAATGTCCCCTGCATCCTCCCACCTGGGTCTCCATTTTTCCAGCATACGTAGCATGCTTTTCCAACACATAGCAGCAATTGCTAGCATTTTTTTATCTCATAAATAGCTCTATGTTGTTACAAATCACTAACTGGAATGATGTACAAAATTGATATTCTGATGAGTTAGCTCCATCTGAAATACACTGGAATTGAGAAAAAATTTAATGTGGTTTTGTATCTTGTTGGAAAATATTTTTTAGATAGTAGCATTAAGTAGAACAAGAACTTTTTTAACTTGCATGCAATAACAGGATTCCTGGTTAGAACTTCACAAAATCTGACTTTGGTGAAAGAGTAATATAGATTTAATCTGCTCAGTTTAGCTAAATCCTTATTAAGATGTGTGTGAAGACCACCCAGAGTCTAACTCCCACTAGGATTCTGAATGAAAGCTATTACAGAAGAAATTCCCAAATGACCTCTAGTGATTTTCCTCAAAATGGCAGAACATCTATCCAACCCTCATCTTTTTGTAAATTTATCATTAGTATCTGGATAAAAAAAGGAAGCATCATTGTGTTTAGTGGAGGCACAGTTCAAAACTTTCGTATTAAGGCATTAAAACCTCAACTGAGAATTGGTCACTTAAATCCTGCACTGTCCAGCTAATCTGGATGTCATTACTTAACTTCCACTGATCCTACAAGGGATTTTAAGAGGTGAATGCAATCCAGTAAGAATTCATGCAACTTAACCTCCCCTCATAGGTCTTCTAGACATAATTCTTCTGCCACAGACTGTGGCCTGCTACTCCATGGCCACTCCCGACCACCTCTGTTGTCAGAGACAATCACAGACACACAACCATTCCAAGAAATGGTGAATAAGCATATTGGGCCAAATGTACACTGGCTCTACACTCAGCAAAATTATATGAGAAATGCTTTAGTCCCACTTAGCCAAGTAAACACGTTTTGTAATACAGAGGAGATTGCTGCCTCATCATAATTACTCCTGGTTAACTGAGCATTTTTAAGGCTAATGTTCGTCACAAAAGGACAAATGCTGATGAGTCTGGGATGCATACATGTGTGAAAATTACAAAAACAGAGAAATTCAGAATACAGATTTTTATTTTGCTTACATAAGATTTCTTTTTCCATGTTACATGGCTTCCTAATCACACACATTGCCTTCATTGTCCTTCAGAAGTAACTGTTGCTTCCCCATTTCTCATTTACAAGGGTCTCTAGAAGCAACTCTGAGAACATTTGCACCTCAGAGGTCCACAGCTATCAAAATGTTACAATGGGGCAGTGGAATTGACACCTAAATTAGTTTTTGTAAAGTGCAGTTGAAGTAGGCATTGGATGTAGGAAAACAGCAAAAGCAACATAAAAAAAATTATGATTTTCAACCACATTTGTCCCATTCTGTACTGGGTTTATCCTGTCTTTAGCTAAGGAGTCATCCCTGTACCTACACCAGAAAGTTAATATACCTCAGCATTGCTAATGAAAAGGAGTAGCAGCTTTCCTTTTTAGAGGTATCTTTTCCAGGTCATCTAGAAGAAGGCCAGATTTCAACAACAGATTATCACTTAAATCACACAGAAAGCAAAGAGACACAGAATGTACAAAGAAAGGCAAGTCCCCAAAACATGTGGTGCTTGGGACACAAAGTGGTCATTTGTCTAAGGTTTCTGAGTGGTGTTACCCATGCCTAGCCCACTTCTGCCTTGTTTGCATAGGCAGGGCTCACACATATTCCTGAAATAAACCATTTGCACTGAAAACACCTGATCATTTATTTCTGCTGAAAAAAAAAATACAAACCCCAAACCTGAAAAACAAAACCAGCCCTGAAAGAACCTGCTGCCGGCCAAAGGACACCAATACTCCAGGACTGTGTTCCCCCATCTTTCCAACCTGGGCAAAGGTAAACAAACAAACAGGATTTCAAATTCAAGACTAGTGAAGATTTTCTGTCCTCTTTATGGTCTTTAAGCGAAGGGAAATAAACTGCTTGCAACATCCCTGCTATGCATACTGCAGCATGAGACCACTTGCAGAAGTTGAACAGCCACAGGTGAAGAAACAGTGGATCCGTCTCCCCTTCTCCACACAGACAAATAAAAGGCACAGTTTTCAGCTGACAACTGAATACACGTTTTATTGTTAATAAAGACACTCATGAAAACCTTAAGGAGACTGAAACGATTTGAAATTATTTATGATATATTACAAAACAGCATATTTTATTGAATTGCCATGATGAAAATAACTTTTACATTACATATATCTAAGAAATTTAAAGAAATGCACCCAGATTAATGGTCTTTCTTGTCATCATTGTGTCTTTTCTATAAGATGCATTGAATAGAGCTATACCACCATCTGACCAAATGAGCTGATTCTTGGGCATTCTTGTACAGCATTGTATTAATCAAATTATCTTAATAAAGCCATTAGCTTACTGAATGTTACATATTTCAACTTTGAAGACAGTAGAAAATCAGAATTAAATTAGCAGGAAGTCACACTACCATCCAGTCACAAGACAGGAAGTTCTCTGAAAATATTCTCACTGCTAAGGAGAATAATATTATGTCCCCACAGCTGATTTTCAAAGCCCTTGAGGGGGTACTATCAAATACTCAAGTTGATTTATGTGAGTTGTAGAATAGCATAAAAATGGGTTTGTAATGTATTTTTAGTGTTGGGATGAGATTATGCCATGAATAACTGATCCATTTTTGCAGTTTTTAAAAACAATGGGAAATTTTCCTCTCAAAGCCTCCCAAAATAAGGAAGCCGGCTTCATTACTGCAGGGTTGAGATGTGTGCTGCTTGAAATGCACTACAGGGCTTTTATCATATAGAGAAAGTTTGAGAGCTGTTTTTTACTGTAATCTTTCCATTACATCTATGGCAGAACTCTTTTGTAGAAACACGGAATTTTGACCCATAGGAATGGCAACAAACATAACATCTAGAAATTAAGTGTCTTTTCTTGCCTGCTAAGATAAAATGAGATTTATGTTTAAAATCCTGACAGAAACCATATATACTTTTTCGTTACTGCAGCATTTTCTTACCATCTTCAATCACAGGAAAAGGAAGCCTTCAAGAAAAGTCTTTGGACACCATTAAGATCCATAGTCCAATTGGTACTTTGAAACTTCAGTGAAAAGGAAGGATTTCCTTAACAAATCCCTTTGGTAAATGCAATACAACCCTGCATTCAGATGACTCAAGTTTGTAGTCCGGCCTACAATGATGTGAGGCACTGCAGGTTCCCTTGAAAGGGTGAAAATTCCTTCTACTGATTTCCCATGGTCCAGTCTCTCTCTTCCTTGGGAAAAGCAGCCAACCTACAGAAGTGTGGGAATCAGTCATGTTACGATTGCCAAGGGAATATCACCTCATCTTTTTCAGACAGGAAGAGAGAACAGCTCATCCCTGTGCCTGTGGCACCACCAGAGTTGGGAACAAATCCCACAGTTACAGTAAAATAACAGAATGGGACTAGCATTGACAGTGAAGGCTCATGGAGAGCAGCTGTGAAAAAGTGAGCGAGTACACCGGGCATAACAAATACGCACCAGAGAAGTGATGTCTCTTACAGCAGCGCCACAATATTTTACCCCATAAATTTCAGACAGTGAGATGTATCAGTTGGCAGGCATGTATGCGAAGACTAGGCAGGAAGAAATCAAAATCCAACCGACAGAGAAAACCACAATATAATCTTTTATTATAACCTAATTTACTTGATGGTCTGACTCATGATTTTCAGGTCCTTGGGGTCTGAAGCATTGCTCCACTTCTCCACCATATCAAGCGGTACATTTACCTCCCAAGCTCCTGAAAAGGGATTTGGGTTCTGTTGCTGCTGCTTCATTTCACTGCTTGCCGGGGTCAACTACAAATGTTCCCGTTTTCAGCGTGCACTTAGAAAAGGGCCAGGTCACTGTTTCGTACACACCCCGGTGCTATCACCCAACTAGTATCGCGCTCAGGCTTCCAGAGTTAGGGAACTCGTTACGGAAGGGCTCCCTCCTCTCCAAGAAGCGGCGCTGACCCTCGCACAGATAGTCCATGGACGTACCCTGCTACCACCCTCACACGGCACCCCCCAGAGCAGCGGAGATCCGTTACCGTGCCCGCACCTTCTGTTTCGCCCGTCTACCCGCTTCGCCGCCGCAAGGCTGGCTGAGGGAGGCGATACCGGCGCCAGCTAAAGAGAACGCGACACGGGGCTCCGACCCACCAGACCCCGCGCTCCCCAGGGGCTGCCGCACGCTTAGGCTTAGAGAAGTAGTTAAGAGTGGAAGCCCAAACCGCCGGTGATCTGCCACTCCTGCCCCAAGCTCCTCGGCAACTCCGGGGACGGGGCCGAACCCGCCCCGGTCCGGTCCGCAGCTGAAGAGTGCCGCCAGCCCTGCATTCTGCCTGGGCAGTGCTTGGCCGGGCCGGGCTGGTATGGAAGCTGATGGGACGAGAGTGACACCCTCGGATCCCCGCTCGCTGCCTCCCCTGAACCTCCGCGCAGGAAGGAGAGCGACAGTGGGACAGCTTCTGTATCCCTCCGCGGCGCCGTGCGTGCGTTTGCGGCGGAGGCGGCTGCTTGGGAAGCGCGTGAGGCAGCACCGCAGGGAGGGAACTACTTTCAGGAAACTCGAGCCCAGGGCAGCGCCGGGCGCCGCGGGGAGGGCGGCGCCGCGGGCCCGTCCGGCGCGGGCTTAGGGTCAAGGGGATTACTTTCTTACCCTCGCTCTTCCCTCTTCTCCCTCCTCCCTTTTCCCCCTGGTTATTTTGGATCAAGCTGTGGCGGCGGAAGGAGCTTGAAGTCTACGCTTCCGCCCAGTTTTCCTGTGAGGAGGAGGCGGAGGCGGCTGCGAGGAGCCGAGACGGTAGCTAATGGAGTTGCTGCCGAGGAGGGAGCGCGGCCGCTGAACTTCCCCGCTGAGCTTCTTCCCTCCCCTGCCTCTCGTCCTGCGGCCGGGGCTCCTCTCTGGCCCTGGCAGCTCCTCTCTCCCAGGCTCCCCACTCCGCTCCTCACACAAACAGCCGTGACGCATCCTCTCTCTTCTCCGTCCCCCCCCTTCCCACCCCCAGGCTGGTTTAAAACGCCTCCCTCCCCCCGTCACCAGCCTTCTCCTTGGGGCCGGCTCGTCCTCCCTCCGCAGTGCTCGGCGTCGCCTCGGAGGGGGTGGGAGAGCCCAGCCGAGCAGCTCGGCCCCCCTTCCTTCCCCCCCCCCCCCTTCCGCGCCAGCCCCTGCCTGTGGCGGCTCCGGTGTCTGGAGGAATTTCTGCCGCCGCCTGCCCCGGCTGGGCGAGGGAGGCAGTCGAGCAGCAGCGGGAAGAGGAGGAGAGCAGCAGTGAAGGCAGCTGCAACGGGAGATGAGCTGCAGCGGGAGGACAGTGCGGTGCAGTTTTTTGCATCGCGGAGCCCTCCCTCGTCTCTGCCGCTCTGTCCCCCTTTAACTGGAAGCAGCTCAAGAGCAGAAGATCCGTGGTTGTTTCTGCTGTTTCCACCACTACCTTCACCACCACCATCATCATCATCGTCATCTCTAAAGACAGGGGAAATACGCTCCGGTGCCGGACAACAGGATTTCGTGTTTCCAGGATAAAGATCGCTCACCACACCGTTTTCCCTTCTCCTCCCCCCCTTCTCAGCGCTGCCCGGGCCTGGCCGGGGGCGGCAGCCCGGGGGGTAACAATGGTGAAGTTTCTGGTGAGTTCTGGCTGCGCCCTGGCTGCGTCGGTGCTGCTCCGTCTCCCTGTCGGATCGCGGTGAGGAGAAAATGAGCGAAGAGACGGCGACTTCTAACAACGAGTAAGCGCCCGTTCCCCCTGCTCGCCGCGGCGGTGGTTCCCCCCCGGGTTTGGGATCGGGATGGGGCCGAGGCTCGGCGGGTCCCGCGGCTCCACGCCCGCGGGGGCCTTTCCTTGCGCACGTACGTGTGCTGGTCTCCCCCTGCGCGTACTGCGCATTTCTTCTCGCGTCCATGGAAGCCCTGAAGCTCTCTCTTTGTGAAGGGGCTTCGTTTAGAAGGGCTGCGAGCGGGGGGGGTCAGAAAAGCGTGCTTTATTTAAAGCCCGATAGAAAATGGTGCAGGTAACGAGAGTGTCTCGGGGGAGGGGGAAGGATTTTGAATGCCCAGAGAGGTATCGGCACGTACTACCTCTGATAATAATCCTATTACTTGTAGATATTTCACATGGAAACTAGTGTGTGGGAGCTTCGTCCTGCAGGAAACTGCTCCTGAATTTTAATTGGATGAGTCAGTCAGTGTAAATACAGCTAAAACCTACCCTGGAGCATTTTTTTTTCCCTTTTAAAAAGCACTTGAGATCTTAATTCTTGATATATTTTTTATTATTATTTTAAGGGGAAGAAGACAGTTCAAAGCTCTCAATATTTTTAATGTGACTGGTTTGGAGGAAATCCAGAGAATATGTGTGTGCGCGCGGCTGTATCCCCCTGCACGTAGTCTGTCTTTGAAATACATTTTGGGTCGGAGGAGATAAAATGCTTGTCAGGAAACACCCGAGTTCTTTATGGCGTTGAAAAACGAACAAGAAGTATTTTGAAACTTTCGCTGCTATCGGGACGTTTAAGGTCGGTCGCTGCTGTCTCCGAGCCTTAGCGTTACGACTTGAGGTGCCGGCGTTGGCTCGGGCCGATTTTATGAATGATGCGGGTGGTGGCCGCGGCCATGGCGGAGCTGAGGCAGCCCCGCGCCCGTCGGTGGTGTGTCTGGGCGGCAGCGGCCGCCGAGCGGCTCCGCGGCGGGAGCGCGGCGCTGCCCGCTTCGCTGCCTTCCGCAGTAAAGCCTGCCCGGCTTCTTTGGCGCTCCTCGAAGCGTGGCTGCCCGGCCCCGGGGGAGCCGTGCGGGCAGGGGCGGCTGGCCCGGGGACCTCCGCGCTGTCGGTCGCGGAGTGGGGCGCGGGGCGGGCCGGGAGGGAGCTGCTGCGGCGCCCGCGGGGCCGGGAGCGGGGAGCCGGGGCCGCCGCCATGTTTCCTTTTTTGTGAATCGCTCTCATTTGCATACCACAATCTCCATTCATAAAAAAAAAAGGCGGGGGGGGGGAAAACCCCAACCCTTGCCGTCATCGCGGCTGACCTGCGGCAGAACCTGCCCTTCAGAGTGCCCCGAGCTGCTGCTACGGTGCAGGGACCCTCCCGCGGCCGGCAGAGGAAGGTCTCCAGGACCGGCTGTATTAATATGTGCTGCTCGCTGGTTGTTGACACAGTTATGTGGGAAATATCAGCTCGGGGAGGTGCTGGGAGCACGTGATCTGCTCCATTCATAAAATACCTGGCTGTCCATTCACAGTGCAGCACAGCCTCTGCATTCAGCAGCTCCGCGGATCAGACCTGCACGGGAAGGGAGAGGAGCCAGGCCGGCAGGCACAGCGGAGAGGGCGGCAGAAAGAAGGCTTATGGCTGCGAGCAGGGGAGCTCGCACTAAAGATGGGGGGTGGGCATTTTCATAGCGTGTTTGTCGTTTTCTTGTAAAGGAGCATTAGTTCGGAAGCGCCTTGTCGCTGTGCCGTCTAACATTTAAGCAGGGAAGAGTTTTATTCATCAAACACTGAAATATTTTCCCCTCCAGACACTGACTCAAAACCAGGATATTGAAGATCATACTGATTATTGTGAACGTGTTTTTAGGACAGTATGTTAATACATTTTTTGGCAATTTACAGTTTATTGAACGATACCGTCTTGTATCTGCAAGGTATCAGCATAATGTAGGAAGGAAACCGATTGTACCAAATGAGACGTATGAAAATACTGCCTGTTATAAAATGCAGGTAACAGTGAAGACAACTAAATTGATAGAAATCAGCAATGCAGTTGTGGTTTGGGTTTGGTTTTTTTTCCCTGTTTGCTTTGAGGATTTTGCAGGAGATTAGTTATCGCCATTTCTCCTTAACCTATGCTGTGGCTGAAGAAACCTCTGAAATAACAGATAAATGTTTTAATATGGCAGAAACTGTTTAGAGGTCAGTGCATTAACTTTGATTTTAAATATTTTTTAAATTAAAAAGAAATAACCTAATCAACAACAAATTAAATGAAACTTGGTGATGAAGCGTTCCTGAAGCAGACAGTGTGTTTGATGTAACTGTTTTGTGGTGCCAGTGTTAAAATGGTGATGTTCACTGCTCATGAATACCCTATTTCATTATCTTAACAAATTACACTAAAGTGATCTTTAATTATACATTTATGGAGTGGAGAAGTCTTTGTTGGTAGTGCAACCTAAGGGAATACCTGAAAGATTACTAATCTTTACTTAAAATGAGAAAGAAAAGCTCATGTACAGTATTCGGTTTGGGTTAACTCCGTGTTATAAAGCTGAATGTGTATAACCTTACAAAACACTATAAACAGTGCTTTTTCTCACATAATAGATTCTTTTACCTTTGGTTATGAGAATATCAGAAGAAAAATAAGAAAAATACTGCTTTTCTCTGTTTCAGTTGCCCTTTTCTTTTGACAGCATTTTTGGTGAAGCCAGAGTTGTCATTTCTCTTTGGTTTATTTTGCACATAGCACAAATGTGTCATTTGAAATGACTGGGAAATACGCTTGAAACTCCAAACAACCATTTGTGAAAATAAGGTGGCTCTACCAATTGAGATTCATCATATATTAAAAGTGCACTGTGTTTAATTTTATCAGTATAATTGGTGACATCAGTGGCCTTGAATTCATTAACAAATCTCTTGGCATATAAGGGTAAATACGGGTACTTTGCAATGCATTTTGTATCATTGTGGCCACTGGGAGTATTCTGATAATTGAGCATTATTCTTTGTTTATAAAACTTCATGCTATGGAGTAAGATATAAATATTTGTGGTGTGTAGAGTTTGACCTCAGTTAATAATGTTAGATTCTCACTGGTGGTGAAAAATATTAATTAAAAAAGCTGCACTAAAAACTACTAGGTTTCTTGTCAGCCATGAATATATGGAAGGCAGCCATATGAAAAATTATGATTGCCATGAATGAGTCCTCGTTGGTGATTTTCACATGGTTCTTGTATGTTTTTGTATTTGTCAATTGGGTATTAGCTAAATGAGAGTATTTCTGTACATCCAGATAATTTTACCTCCCCCTTTTGCCTCCCCAGTGGTTTTGCAGTCACTGTGGTCAACATGAACACAATGTGGTGTTCACAAATACTGTCAGTTTCTAAAGGAAGGAATTAGTGGGATTTGTGGGTCAAATTGCTGTTCATGCAACTTAACATAATAATATCAAAGCAGGGAGGTCAGCAAGCACTGTACCAAAATTCCTGATTTGGTGGCAGGTTTTATTGCTGTCTATAAATGCTACTGAATTTCAGTGTTAGGTGAAACAGAAAGATTGTTGTTATGTAGTCCCCATTCAGCAGGGATGAATGATGACAGACTTAAGATGGAGTCTGAGTTGCTGCTATTGAAAAGTAGGCATGCTGCTTTATTGGCTTGTTTACTTTCCTCTGTATTGCAGGTGGCCTCTTTCTTTTTCAGGGAATGCTTATGATCTTGAATTATATTCAGAATTGGTTTTATATAGTTTTTTACAGATTCAGACTGTAATATGCTAATTATTTTGCTACATAAATATAGGTAATCTTATACTCTTTTTCCTAGATAAAGAGATTACAAATTAAAGAAATACAGGTATACAGATATATGCTAGTGCTGTTTGTTTAACAGCTTCTAGATTATGGTGTTATAAATATCCTCAGTTGATTTCAAAAGTAAAGCTAAACTAAATTTAAAAAATACTTGGTATCTTCACATTTTCCTTCAGTTATTTATGAAGATGCTATTTATGCTTCATTTGTGCTTCAGAACTTCTTATGTTACATGCCTAAATACTGAAAGATGAACGTGAAATCATATGGCAGAAAGTAAAGCCAACTAGTTTGGTTTTATTAGCTCTTGGAGGGTTTTAACACTTTTCAGCAGGCTAATTTTCTTTCTGCTATTTAGGCCATATCCATAAACTTTGGAATTCTTCATCCCTTAATGTAATTTATAGAAAGAAGCAAGATTTTATTTTTGTTAAGGAAAGCATCTTCTAAACCAAGTAATTATATGAAATCATTGCAATCCTGATATATTTTCTTTTGGAGGAATGGCTCCTATAGAGTCCTGGGGAGGCTTTTCCAGTCTTATGAACTGCTTCTTGCTGTCTCTTTGGCTTTATGTTACATGACACTATTATGAAGGTGAAATTATATTTGCATGTTATAAAATCTGTGAGACAGGGGGTTGGTTTGTTCTGTTTTTTTTTGTGGTTTTTGTTTGGGTTTTTTTTGTTTGTTTTTGTGTTGTTTTTTTTCTGCAAAAAAAAGGGTTCACCTTGGCAGCATTTCTTGATTACTGTGGTATTGCAGACAAATATTTTCTGGATGCTTTAGCATAACTGGAGCCAGCCATAATGCTTAAATTAAAAAAATGCTGAATGTTTCCTTTGTTTATTCAATTTAACATTCTTGAAGTGTTAAGTGGCAGTGAAGATACCAGCCTGTGTTTCAAAAGTAGAGGTGTTTCTTGAAAGAAATACATCTTGATAGGATAAGAAGTCATGGGATTAAAGCAGAGGGCATTCCTAGTGGATTTTAGGCTTAACACTGGCATTTTTGTTTCTTATTTACCCAGTCTTGTGTGTATCTGGAAAAGTCATATGCATTGGTGATGACTTGATGGGATATGAGAAACATCAGAAACAAAAAAATACTTTTTAGAATATTGGCACAGTTTTAAGGAGGAGACAAAGGAAATATTTTTGACTTTTTTGGTTTTTACTCCCCTGGTTGAAAAAATGTAACTGTGATATGGCATACAATGTATTTTGGCTTAAATGGTGGTGTTCTAATGTTTAAATGTCTTCTTTCTACCTGCTGCTTTTCTTTCTCAATTGAAATGTGTTGCAGCTTCCTTAAAGGATTTTGAAAGATGGCTGGGAGTTGCCATGTTTTTGAGGATCCCAGTTTCTTTAGGGTTATATTAAAAAGGGGCTGTCTGTCTTTTCCCTCTTTGTTCTAATGTGCAACAATACTTAAGCAAGCAAATTTTAACTAGCGCAGTTTGTACAGTCACTGAATGGCTGGAGTTGGTTGTAAACAAAAAATAAATGGTGCCTGAAAATACAAAACCTGTTCCTTGAAAATACATATTTCTCTTTCTGAAAGCACTTCTAGTCGTGAAGTATTTATTTAGTTACTGGTGACTAATGTGGCACAAATACTACAATTAAAATTCAATAAGATATAAATTATATGCAACATTTTTTTTATACTTTCTAATACTTTTTAAGGTGTGTCTTCTAACCAGTCTTGGTATTCAGCAGAAATAATCTTTAGCAATGTTTGGTTTTGAGGGAAGGAAGGGGACTGGCTGCTGTCTCAGTATGCCATGTTAACATATATTTCTAGACATAGGACAATGGAGTACGTGTATTTGTTGTGCTCACTTTTCCTGTACTCCCTAAGAGAAGACTTTTTCGTTGTTTTTTTGCTAGTGCTTAGACTCTGATCTAGTAAAATCTGTTGGCTGGCATTACTCCCTGTGTTTTTTCTCATATGTGAGGTAGTATTATGTTGTATATGGTAACATATTTTATGGTCTATGGTAAACATGATATCTCTCATACTTGACAAATACCTGTGATGAGAATCAGTCTGTAAGACTATGATGGTATTGAGAAGTGCTTCCTTTTAGAAAATAAGCAGACATTTTAGGTGCATGTGTTTTCACATCTTTTCAAGGTTATCACACAATGGTCATGCTGCTATCTGTGATACCATTTTATTAAAATAATGTATATTCATTTATTTATATTCAGTGCTTTATATTCACTGTTTTCTTCCTACCTATGACAAGAAAAGAATTTAAAAAAAACTCAACTAGCCAATAAATCTTTAGATATGCTAGGGGACAAAAGATGTGCATTTAAGTGCTGTGAGTACTAAAATTATTTATGAGCGTGCTCTGATTAAATAATAACTGACTTGCTACACACAGTTGCAGGCTCAAATTCCCAAATAAGATGGGGAAAATAAGAAAAATGTCCTAATATAATGACGATAAATGCAATATATATGCAAGATCACAAGCATTTTGTTCTCTAAGAGCTCACTGTCATATGACAGTAAATACTTCAAACAAGGAAAATAGGCCATAGAAACTTCAGCAGTTACTGTGCTCCATTCTCTTTTGTTGCCTGATGCCAAACTTCCATTCAGAAGGAAATATTCTTTGTGTGTGAGGTACACAAGAATTCTCCAAATGTGTGCTGTTGAAACATCTAAACTGACTGAAGAATGAGGTGGTAATTTTTTTTTTCCTCCTTCATGAATGGATGCACCTTTCCAGGTGTATTCATTCTTGTGTTTGAAATTTTTGGCTACTGCTGTTTGTGATAAAGAAGTTGTTTTCACTGATGTCTGGCTTGAATGGTTTGTGAAAGCAACTGTCAGGTCTGTGGCAGAGTTTTTGTTGTTCTCTTTTTTTTTTTTTTTTTTAAGAAACTCTGGGAAAATGGTACCAAATAAATAAGTTAAGTTTTCTCCAAGATGATCTGACAAGTGTTGACAGTTACCCTTTTTCTTTGGCTTGTACTGACAAGTTGCTACACTAACTGATGTCAGGGCAAAAGATTAAACTGATTTATTTCAGTTTTAGTAAAGTTTTAGTAAAGTCAGATGCTGTATATAAACAAGTGTAGCAACAAGAAGCATTGAGAATTTCATTAATAAAGCAAGTAATTACTGAAAACTGGGTTAAGGGTTAGTAAAAATTGTTACTGAGACTGCCTGCCTTTCCTAAAAAACCAAAAACTGGTGAAATATAATTCTCAATGAGGATTCCTGCTTGGGATTTTTTCTCTTTCAGAAATTGTGCAGAACTGTTTTGGTTAAGTGGTATAAACCTTGAGGACAGAAGGAGTTTCTCCTTTTAACTTTTTGAAAGGATTTAAGTAAGGGTAGGGAAAGGTGGGAGTACAGAGTCTGCTCTGATTTAGGAATATTTATGTAGCTTCCTAGAAACTTTTCACTCTTTCAGACATGATAAAGTACTCTGTGCCTGAGGTATATCTTTCTGTGAGCCACAAGCTCACTCTGGATCCTAGTGTAGCATCTTGTAATATGAAGCCTGTGGTATGTTCCAGCTTGGACAGGAATGCATTTCTGAAAGATGTAAAGGAGGTAATTCAGGATCTAGACATGAGGTTTATTACCCTTTTAAAATGGGTAATTGTGGTTTGTTCCGTGTTTTTTTAATCTATGTAAGTGGCTGACCTTATGTACAAAACCTGTGTGTTTTTAAGCACTAATTACTGTTGCTAATTACTGGTCTTTGCTCCCTTTAGGACCAAGAATAGATTGGACATTTCCTAGTAGGGTAGAATGGAGATAGGTATGTTTGTGCCTTCTTCAGGGAGAAGTTCATAGAATCATAGAACAGTTTGGTTTGCATGGGACCTTCAAAGATCATCTAGTCCAACCACCCTGCAATGAGCAGGGCATCTTTAACTAGATTAGGTTGTCCAGAACCACATTCAGCCTGGGTTTGAATGTCTCCATGGATGGTGCATCCACTGCCACTGAGCAGCCTGTCCCAGTATTTTGCTACCCTCATTGTAATGAATTTTTTACTCATGTCCAGCCTGAGTCTCCCCTATTTTAGTTATCTATGTTATTACAAGTTCCACTTGTAGTTCAGATGTTACTGATCTGTCCTACTGATGTTATTCAGAAAAAACACTGGGGTTGCTGTCTCTTACTTTAATTGTGTAGAAAATCTTTTGAAAATGTAGAAATGATTATTTTTTTTTTTAGGAAAAAAACCCCAAAACAAAAACCCCCCGAACAGCTGTAGAAGCAACTATGTTGTATGATGGCTGGTACCAGTGTACACATAATGAGTGTGCCAAGGGAATGTAAAGTTGTAAAATTAAATGCTTGAGAATTGTCAGGACTGAGATCTGAGATTGCTTGTGCAGATATAATCCATGTGGCCAGGGGGCATGAATTTTGATGATTTTGATAATGAGACAGAGCCAAGAGTATGATCAAATTGCCTGGGCTCTGCTCTCAAACCTTCAATGCTAGGAAACACACATTTGCTTTTTTTCAGCCTCTTGCTTCATTTGCTGCTCATCCTGTGCCAGAGAGAACTATACTTTCTGATCACACACAGGTGGTGCTGTGAAATTGAAGACTGCATCTTAATAAGTGCTAAAATTCTATTAATACTAATACTGAAAAGTAAGGCAATGTTCTAAGTTAGTTAGGGGTTGTTATGGGTTGGTTTTTTTTTTATTGTTCATTTGCTTCTGCAGTTTAGTCTTGTTTTAGTCTTTAATCCTCCCATTTCATCTATGGGAGTGTTTCAATCGGTAATACTGCTGTTATTCTAACTGGACTTGTAGTGTATTTCTTGCATGCTTTTGCTAGCATCATTTTCTTATTTCTTCCTGTTTGAAAGTTGGGTTTTGGTGGTGTTTTCTGTTTGGCTTGGGTTTGTTTTTTTTTTCCTCCCAATTTGCAAGCTCTCTGTAGTGTAGTATGAGAAATTATTTTAGGGAATAACACGTTAGTAATGTTGGACTTTTGGTTTGGTTCTTTTAAGGCAATAATGACATCTGTTATGAGCAAGTCGTGCCGCCGTGGGATGTCAGTCACACAGAGCTGGTTAGGCTGTTGACATGTATGACCATAATTGCCATGGAGGCACTGTACATACAGGTTGCCATTAAGACTGGATTTCTGTGGTGTCCTCGTGTGTCCTACAGGAATAGCGTCATACTTCAGGCATGTAAGTGCAAAGTACTTGCAGCTGACATTGAAACTAAAATGCCAGTTGCTTGTAATTTCTTAATCAGTAAATATGTTTTCCTAATTAGATTTTTTTTAAATGGAAATTGACAGGTAAAACGTATTGTTCTTAAAAATGTTTACTATGTTCTGCTCTGTGGTTCCTGAAGATGTTGGAGAGTCTAAAATCAGGCTCTTATTACACAGCTGTTTGTACGCATTAAGACCCATAAATGTCCTGACTGAATCTTGCTTCATCTTCTACCTCTTTCAGCCTCCAGAAAACTTTTTAATGGATGTGTAACCACTGCTTAAACAATCTTGTGATGATCTCTGTCACAGTACTTTCATGCTCTCAGTATTTGTACTGAACGGGTCTAGCTTAAAATATCTTATATTGTCTTAGCTGTATTCAACTTGACACATCCTCTAGAAAAGCCCCCATATGCACCTTAAAATGTACCTGCTTTGTTACTATGGTGATGGAAAGGAATCGTGCATGTTAATAACCCCACGTTAGGTAATGGAAGATTTGTAGAAATCAGTGAAGCATTTGCCTGGGGCGCTGAAAATTGAGTCCCTGACCATACCTCCACCCCAGCCTCTTGGCTACACGCAAGCTGAGGGAATCTTATGTGACCTGATTAGATGCTTCTCTGTTTTCAGATTGTTTGGGGGTGAAGAGGACTTTTTGGAGATGGTTTCAGAAGTTGCAGTAATGTTGCCTTATCACGTGCTTTTAAGTGCCTTATATGATATACTTTGGGTGCTGTGCACAGCATAAAGGCAATGCTTGTACAGGCGCATTGAATGTTTGTCCCTGATATAAAACCAGGTTTGTTTTTCTTTGAAGTCCCTAGGTTCACAGTGCAGGATATCACTACCTTTTATTTCTCTGTTATGGCTGCCTGTAAATCTTACAAAGGGAGAATATGTCCACAGTCATTCCCCTGAAGCAAAGTAGAAAACATGAGCTCTTCTTCAGCTGTTAGTTGAATTCTGGATGAAGAACAAGTCTATTCAGGGAAGCTGTTCCAGAACAAGACAGGAATTTGGAGGGCTATATTTTAGTAAAGGGTAGTTTCCTATGGAGGCCTTTATTCTCCTTCTGGAGTAAGTTGTTAACTAGGGGAAGACAGTAAGCTTAGTTTTCTAATTAGGGGAGCTCTTCAGGTTCTCCCTCTATTGTCTGCTGTACATTTTTAAAACTGTAGTTTTCCTAAATTAGTTATTTTGTTATTAACTATTTTGGGGCTTTTGTGTTTGGTTTTTGTTGTTATTTGGATTTTTTTTTTTGGGGGGGGAGGGTTTGGTTTTGTTGTTTGTGGGGTTTTTTTGTTTTTTTTTATTATTATTTGGGTTTGGGTTTTTTGGTTTTTGTTTTTTTACTGCTGAAAGTGGTGTCTCTTTCTGTGTTCTGAAGTATGTTGCCTGTTAGAGAGAGCTATCCTTGTTAGTTTTGGTTTTAGCATTTTAGGAAGCATTTTTCTGGGCATTTCTCTGAATCAGTGTTCTCATACAGCTTATCCTGAAAGGCTTCTCTGGAAAATAAGACACTGGTTATTGTCATTCAAGACATTTTGACTGGCCCACTGAGCACCCTCACAGGTCTTAATGCCAGGGTTTTACCCTTGAGCAGTGCTAGCAAGAAGCTTGTGTTTTGCCAATCTGGGACATAAAAAACATAACCTAAATAAAAATACGTGTTTCCTTTGCTGGAGAAAGACAGAATGCTTCCCACAGGCTGCAAGTTCATCCCACTTTCAGCAGTGAAAGGAGAAAAAATTGCAGTATTGTTGAAAATCAATGCTGAGTGACTACTGCAGAAAATTCAACTTTTTATGATTGTGAACAAATCTTCCTGATGTAGAACTACAGCTATATGTGTAGCTTTTCAAAACAAAAGCAAATGTACAGATTAGACTTGTGGAATGATTGAAAATAAGTTTACTATATCTGGTACTTCAGCTGTTTTTTTAGACCTGAGCAGCTACTGGAAGGTGCAGGATTGGCTTTTGGCAAGCCTGTGCTGCATGAGCTTGATCCCACAACTGAAGCTCAATGAATGAAATAAAATCTTTTAAGTAAGCTTTAAGGCCCTCACACTCCTTCCAACTGGAGGGTGCAAACAATGAGCTTTGATCAATGTATCATCCCAAATAAGGCATAGTGATCCAAATCTCTCCACGTGCTTCAGGAAAAGATCATTTCAGTAGAGAAGTTGCAAGAGGTATCTTAACTAACTTTCCAATGCCAGAACAAGGAAAAAGTGTAACTTCTCAAGGGCAGGAGTAATTTTGTCCAGCTTATTTGAGATTGCTTCACAGTTTGTTTCCAAGGCAATTACAACCAGATAGTGCAGAAATGGTTGCATCCTATGTAGAAAGGATCTGCTTTTTACATTTTGTTTCTTGTCTAACTTACAGTGTAGATATCTTACAGTGGAGAGAGTATGATTGTCATTTCCCTATTGCAGCATTAGTATCTGTGATCTAGGATGTATTTGGTGAGAAGGAATATTTTTTTTTCTTTCCAGTTTTGGTATTCTATGTCTGAGACAGATCTTCTTTTATTTTGTCTATATAATAAAATGATATACTTGATTCCTGAGAAATACAGTTTTAACGCTCAAACTGAAGGATGCTATTCAAGCTTTTATCATTAACCAAGAAATTCAGTTTAGTTGTATAGTGTCTTCAGTAGGATGCAACTTTTGTTTATTTACCCTGGAAAATGGTGTTTTCCGAAGGACTATTTTTCCTTTCCTCTGCAAGGTGTTCTTATTATTTGCTCAGCAAATAATGTTGTCAGGAATTGCTTCTGACTTTGTCAATAACAATGTTGGTCAAAAAACAGGAAGTTCTCTTTGTGCATTATTCCAGTAGAATCATATGAAGCTCAAATCTATCTTAAGTTTTAAATAATCAGGTAGTATTTGTATGCCTTCACTATTGGAAATTACTGTAATATCTGACAGAAGTAGGGAGGATTATGCAGTACTTCTGTAGTTTTTTTTTTGGAGGGGGGTTGGTGATTTTTTTATGGTTTGGGATTTTCTCCTAATGATAGAACTTCTGTTCATACATCTTCAGTCTTTCAGAATTGACAATGCTTTGTGTGTGGCTTATTCACTTCAATATGTAGCCTTGCAGCAGCAGTTGTTGAATCTGGTGGTTGAGGCGCCTACAAGTGAGGTTCAAACATCCACGGGAATCGAGTTGAATTCAGTATTGATACTATTTGGGATTGAATTAAATTATCTGTCTGTAACTTTGAAGGTCTAGAAGTTGATGTTCTTTTGTAAAACTGTTGAGAAAAGGGTACTTGCAAGCAAATCTTTGTAATTCTGTGGGGTTTTTTTAGATATAAATCTATAAATGCCCCCTCCCCAAACCATATGAACTTTTGTAGTGGTGTATCTGATACTTGCTATGGATGCATTTATGTTAATATTTTTTGATAGACTATTTACATAATCTGACTCTTCAGAATGGGTCTAGAATTTTATTTTTTTGAGGCAGGTATGTTCAGATTCTTTCTTGTCAACATGTGAAGTATTTCAGAATAAGCTAAAGTTGCATAAGTACACAAGCCTTTTAAGAGAGAAATACAAAGAATTCCATTAATGCCTTGTGATTTACTAACACTGACAAATCCAGTTCCTCTAAATAAATAGTACTGGTGCTGTCATTTTGACACACAAAGTAACTTTGTCTCTATACAGTTAATAGCCACCTAAAGCATCTAGAATGAATTTACAGTAGAGATCAGTTAATGAGGAAGAGTGGGAGTAGATTTATTTAAAATCCACTGAACTTAACTGCTCACTTGTTTGCTTTTTAAAGCAGATCTGTGGTTTGAAATGGTTTGGGGAAGTTTTTGTGACAAGGCAGGTTATGGTTCAGAACTCCTTGATAAACCTACAAAGGGGTCAGCTATGGTTTCTCCTTTCTGGGAGGTTGGAAATCTCCCTTTGAGAATGTTGAAGAAACTTGAAGATCCTGAAGATCTTCAGAGATGCAATTAATATCTGCACAAAGTGTTCCAATGACATCACAAATTAATAATAATTTAGTATTATCATTTATTAAGGTGTTAATGCTGGTATTACCTTAATATTAATGCATGTTAATGCTTTATACAAAAAATATAAGAATTGCCATAAAAGATCTGGCAGCCCTTTGTCTGACTTTTCTGCTTGCTATATACTTGGTTAGATGCCACATGCATCTGTTTCCTCATCAGGAAGTTTAAGATGAAATAATTGTTTCTAGTTATTTAGTGAAAAACTTAGACGTGTTTGTTTGGTAGGATCTCATTTTACTTTAGCAGCAATTTAGTTTTGGATGGCTTATCTGTTCTGAATACAAGTGTTGTGTTTTCAGGCATTCAGAAGTTGAAGTGAACTGAAATTGCTATGCCAGATTATTCAGTTTCAATCTTTTGGTATAGTGTGCTGTTCATCTTTGAATGTCAGAACTTGAAATTAGCCTTAACATCTAAACAGTATTTCAGAGCATTATGTACTCCATAGGTATTTCTTTTCTTGAAACGGTGTGTCTCACGAGAATCATACGAATAAGGTGATGAAATAAAGTGGTAAGCGTGGCATTCTAGGAAAAAAACTGAAGTAATTTAGCTTTGTTGGGAAATGCATTGAATTTATGGTCATGTCAGTGTCATCTGCTTGTTTTCAGATGCTAAAGTAGTGTGTTAACAGGAGAAGGGGATTGGGAGGTTCTGGTGCTCTTGGCCTTTGCCTTGAACAAGGACATTCAGGGCTGGCCTATTAATACTTGGGTTTTTGTGGGGTTTTGTTTGTTGTTTTTTGTAAGATGCTACTTTACACTAGATACATCTGAGGTGCAAGCAAAGGATTTATTGAGAAAGAGCTAGGTCAGTACTGCAAAATGTAGCTGTCTATCCAATTTACCTGTGGGTCTCTGTCATTTTTGTGCACAAAATAAAATGTGCTTAATAGAAACCAATTGATGCAAGGAATTTCTAACTGGTTATTTGGGCCGATTACAAGCTGTAAATGTGAAGTCACAGGTTTGAGAGAGCTGCTGAGTATTTTAAATTACTTTTTTCCCCCTCATTGCTGTTAGCATTGTTGGACTGCTGTTGCATGCCACACTTTCTCAGCTGTAAAATCTTTATATCATCAGTGAAACTCCTGGGTTTTGTTTGGTGGTGTTTTTTTTTTCTTTTTTTTGGTGTGTGGTGGGATTAGGGAGATTAAGGTATTGCATAAAAATAAGGGGGGGGGGTGCAGGGGGTGTAATGGGAGGACGAAAGTAAACCTTGCTGTAAGAGCTACCTGTGTCTACAAAATATATTCATTCCTTTCCCCTTATTAGAGTTGGGCCTTCTGCCAAGACAGATCTTCTGTTCCAGCTGGGCTTGCAGAAGCAGTAGTGACTGCAAGAGGTGATATATACCATTCTTTTAATTCTCAATGTCATTGATAGTTACCAAAGTTCCTATTCTTTGCTCAAGTTTATCCTTGCTAGGAGTTAAAATGAAAGGCAGTAGAGACAGTAAGACAATGCTGAAAAGATAAAGAAGACTGACAAGGAGAGTAATCTAAGACCTAGTTTTAGGTATACATTTTAAAGTCAATTAGGCAAACTACTGGCATTAAGTTTCTAAAATTATTTCAGATGCCTGTCTTGCTATCTGAAAGCTCTTCTTGTAGCAGTCTTTTAAGCTTTTTCATTGAGTTAGTACAGTGAACATTAGAATCCCTTATTAAGACTGCTTCTCATACTGAGTTATTTCCCTGTCACCCAGTGCATTGGGTTCTGGAAAAATACCTAGTAAACTTCGCAGTCTGTATTGGTGCGCTGTTTGGAAGTGTTGGAAGCTATAGATAGTTTGTCTAAGAATTGCTTCCAGTCCCACCTGTGGTATCCATGGCAGTAGTACATGGATACCACAGGTAGTGGTACTAGTAGTTGCTAGGCAATTTGTATCGGCTTCATTTGTTAGCTTTCTTGCTACTTTTAAATAATGCCCAAACACTATTCTGAAACTTTAAAGAAAATGCAAAGGGAAGTTTAAATGTCTCTGTGGGCTATACATCTGCCACTCTTTATATGAAGAATGACAGGCTTCACCAGAACACCTGGTTCTTAATGCAGGAGACCATGATGCTGAAACACATTAGAGCAATGTTATTTATATCCTGCCAAAAGCAATTATCCTGCAAGACTTACAAATATATGCTAGCTTTCATGTGTGTGATAAACTCTACAGACTTCCACAGAGATCTGTAGGTCTACTCAGAGTGATATATTTAAATTTTTGCAGGACTGAAGCCCAAGTGATTGCATAAAGAGATGCTTCTAGTTGCAGGCATATGCTGATTATTCAGTAGTGTGGCGGAAGTGTTTCTTTGGGGCTGGTCTGGTATGATTAGCATTGTTGTTATGCCAAGGTAAAGAGTTTTTACGTTTAATAGTATTTGATAAAAGTTGTTCTAAGAAACCGGTTTTGATTCATCAGTTTTTCTTTCCAACAGCAACTTCTAAGTTCCCCAGGGCTCGTATCTGTCCAAGAACCTTAATTTTGGTTTTTGCAAATCCTTTATTTTCCTCTCTGTGAAGATTTATTACTCCTTAAAAGTATCTTCAGCTAGCTACTTTAAGCCCTAAAAGTGGCCTTGTCCTGTGCTGTTTCTTTTTGTCACCCTGTGACAGAAAATGAACTCCACTGTTTGAGGGGAAAGGCCTGTGCTTTGAATCTTGGCTACCAAATAGAGCAGCTTTTCTGTTCGCTCCACAGCTGCTGTTAACGTTTCATTCTGCAACTGCTAGAGGATGGGCAAGTAACCATCCTCATATGAGACAAAAATATAACTCCATTAGTCAGCTGGTGTGGGTTGTTGAAGCAGAAATGCAGGCAGTATTTTCTCCTGGTGGAGAAGAATCTATCACATCCTATTAATGTTGCCATTAGCTGACTATGGAGGAATGTACATTTCCTGAATCCACGATTGCCTGTTCTCCTTACTTTGATGGCTGTCTACTTTAAAACTTGCAATTTAGTCATAACTATTATAAGATCATGTTACATCTCTGGGGTTAAATCTATTTGACACATAATCTATCTGAGAAAAGCCCTTAAGAAATAATGGTGCTTGACACTAACTGAACCTTAAATTATTGTGGCGTGAATTAGAGAACCTTGTTGCTAAAGAAGTTCTGTAAGCTTTCTGAAATCTGTAGGACTTTCAAGGTTTAGTATTTTAACTTTTAGACTATTTAGTATTTTAGGTCATTGCTGTTAAGCATGGATTTTGAATTTTCTTTCAAAGCTTGATTTGTTTGGAATTTTTTTCTATTTTTTAATTTGGCTTTTTTTGTTTGGTTGGTTGTTTTTTTACAGCTGCCTTCTGAATGTTGCAAATGTGATAGGCCAATGACATCTTTGACATCCTCTTGCTAGTGTTCATTCTAAGGTTTAAGTGAGGGAAAATTACAGCTCTTCAACTTCTTGACACTAACATTTGAACCTTTAAGGTTTTGGGATGTTTAATCTCCTTAACATGCAACTATGACAGAAAACAGAACTAAGGAAATACAGAGGTGCCTTGTTATAGCTGCTTATCAATAAAAATTGGTTTTCTCCATTATTCTGGAAATTACTATTTTGTCATGTCTAGGGTGGTGTTTCCGTAAAGGATGACTTTTTCCAAGGCAAATACAGATGTGCTCATGCTTCTTAGTTTAGTGCTTAGAGATTTTTGTCAAAATCTCTTGGCCACTTTATTCCTTATTTCTTTAATTGCTTACAGGGTTTTGTTTATTTTTTTTTAAATAATATGTGAACAGATAGAAGTGCTCAGTTCTCTTAAATTGCAAAGGATGAATATTTAACCTCAATATCAGGAGTGAATTGTTCTTTACAGTAACACTTCTGGTATTATTATATCAAATGTCATGGCTCTATGATTGCAGATTACAGGTGCATTAACACCTATAAATTAAAGGTAGAATATTATTCAGTCTTATCCTGTATGTCCCACGTCTTTCTCCACATGGTATACAATATTAAAGTTGAAGAAGAAATGATGCAATGGCAAACCATGGTCAAGTTTTTATTTTTATTGTAGTTATGTTTTAATAGAGGCAGATCCTGAATGTATCTCCAGCTGGTTAGCAGATATCTGTCTTGGTGTTTTTCATTTTTCTTTAAGGCAGATAATGGGCATCACTTTATACTGCTTTCAGTTTGCTCCCTTCTCCCTCTGATACAGATGCTTATTTTCATTAAGCTATCTGTGTCATAGTAAAGAACTTCAGAATATAGTAGTGAACAGTAAAATTAAGAACATTAGATTAGTGTCTTGTTATACACATATAATTTAGTCGTATACTTAATGACTCTACTAGTTGAATTAAACTAAAAAGTAAAAATTATGCAGCTCCAGTTGAGGGAGCTATTTTCTGTCATGTTGGTTCCTTGTATGTTACTGTAAGTTCTGTGCCCTGAAACTTAGTGTGGAAATGTAGGCAAACTTTTGTGCTGTTTTACACAAGGACTTGGCTGCTGGCCTAAAAGCTGTTGTAAAATGAAGTAATTATTTTGTAAGATTAAAAATAAACAATCTTTAAAAATCTGTTTTAATTTCTACAAAAACAGATGAGTAAGATCCTATTCAATGTACTTGATCAGACAGTCCTAGTTTTACGAAAGAGCTAAACACAACTTCATGTATCCAGAATTTGGACGCTTTTGAGAAGTTACCCCCTTTTCGTTGAGTGAGTAGTGGAATTTCTCTTGAGGTGGTGGGTCTGGGAATTGTTCTCCTATTGGATTTTTGCACTTTGGTGTTCAATAAAATGTTAATGTTTTCCTTTCATGAAAGGAAAATCCATCTCCATTTCTGGTTGGCCTGTCTCCATCTGGCAGCTTCCAGACAGCTCCATCGGTTTCTTTTCAGCTTTCAACCTTTCTCTTCTTCAGTTTCACTCTCCTGTGAGTAGACTTATCTTCTGCATGTGTCACTCATTAAACAGGCACTGTGTTCCCTTCAGTACAGTAATTTTCTTTATGTCAAAGCCTTCCTGCGTGCTGAGTAGTGCATCTGAGTCTTTGTTTTTTTTCTGGACTACTTGAAGTGGCTTATAGGCATGTGGCTACTTCTGTGTGTGGTGGGAAGAGAAGCTGGAGCACACTGTAAATGCTTGTGTGAGTATGGGCATGGCTGTGGCTGCTCTTATCCCTGAAGCAACATTTCTGTAGTTCCTTCTTGTTACTTTAATAACAGAATTTAGTAACCCATCTCTGTGAACACGGAGCTGTGAACACTGGTATCTATAGGCTCTCTCTTACCTGGATCTCTTTGGATTGGGTTGGTAGGAAGCTTGTTTTGCCTCTTATGAATTGAAAGAGATTGCCATATGGTCCGCTGTAGTTCATGTACACAACTGTGATCCAGTAGAGGAAAGGCAAACTCCCAGCCCCCCTACTGCTGTTTCAGAAAGGAACAGACAGGAGGAAGTAGGAGTGAGAACAGATTTCTGGATGGATTGGTAGGCAGCGGGGTGAATTCTTAGCACTTCCCACCAGAAGTTTATTCTAATAGGCATCTGCTTTTAACCGTGTAGCTGCTGCTGGAAGCTGTAACATGAGGATCAAGAGTAAATGCATAAATAGACTAAGAAGGCTAATTTCAAATTATAATAATAAAAGTAATTGATATCTGAAAGAAGTCTTTGATGCTCTCAGCCTCTAGTTATTGTGAAGTTAATTATATATATATATTTTTTTTTCCTTCAAACTTTATGTACAATTGAATGTAAGCACTGCTAGCTGTATCTGGAAAACACTACTGTAGGAGTCACCGGACTGAATGAGACATGAGACTTTCCTAGGATTCACACCTGGTGGTGGAAGTATATATAGAGTATATGCAGTGATTGAAAAATGTCAAATGCAGCAGAACATTTTTCTTGGTTTCTAGATATCTTAAAGCAAAGAGGTGATTCTGTCTGTTTGTTCCCATGCAGTACAGGATTTTTATGTAGCACAAATGGCTATGTTATTGGTCATCAGTTGGACTGATGTAAACCAAAGTTAAAGCACTAAACAAAAATTAAAAAAAAAGAAAAACCCAAAGAAATCTTTTTAGAATTAAAATTTGTGTATGGACCAGAGAATAACTTCTATGGATTTCCTCTGAATTAAAGAATAATTTATATATAAATCCCCCACCTCCTTCCCAAATGAATAATTTAGATAAGTCTTTAAATAGTTGTGTGGATCTGCATTTCTAATGATGAAGTATAGTTTTGGGCTGCCGCTGAAAGCAATAGTTTGTATTCACCTATGCAGCCTTGGCCTTGCATCTAAAGGGTACATGACTGCAGGTGATTTGGGGCACTGATCTGTCAGAACAGTCTTTCTGGCATGATGGATTTTCTGTTTTGGTTGCACAACCAGCTTGCTTCACAGTTGCATGCTGATTTGAGTTAACACAAAGGAAGCAGCAGAACTGTGTCCCAAGTCTGGAGAAGAAGAGGGTTAGGGATTCAGGCTGGAGTTAGATGAGTAGGTTTAGTTGCCTTCCTGTTATTCTACAAAATCAAACAATTTTTTTGCTGCAGACCTACAGATGCTGAATCACTGGTAGAACTCATGTATGACTGTTTAGGTTTCTATAAATAAAACCTTGCAGTTAATAAGAACCTCACAAAAGGAGAGATCTATGTAGCATTTATGTGCTGTGCATAGTATACTATATTCCTGTCATATAACTGCTTAATGGAGCATCACCCTTTAATTTGTTTAGTGGAGATGCATCATCTGTCTGTGTCAAAATGCTTGCATGAGTGTAATCTGGAAGCTGTTTTTCTTCTGAGTGCCAGTGTACTGGAAGCCAGTGTTTGAAGCTTGAAATTCATGGAATTTGTATTTCCTTGCATTCTCAAGAAATACTGAATAACTTTCTGTAAATAGTGGTCCTTATTAAAGGATAAATAGCTGCCTAACTTGAAAGATTTTAATGGTTTTCTTTTTCTCTCTTCTTCCCCTTTTGGAGAAGGGAGATGTGTATTTCCTCTCCCTTATGTGCCCGGCATAATAATGCAGGAGCACAAACTAAAAAAAGTGGTAAAAGCAACAGTGGTTCATGATGCCAGTAGTGCTGCAGCTTGAAAAATGTGTTGTACCAGTAAACTCAATTAAAATTTAAAGAGTCTCTGTGACAAGTAGTTAACAGTGTAGTCACTTCATCAATTTTTGTAACTTGTTAAAATGAATAAGTGTTTTGTAGTGGAAAGGTTCAGTTGTCAGATGTGTTTTTCTAGGTTGTTCTTACTTTCCTATTTAATTTTTTTTTTTTGGTGATATTTCTTTGAGTGTTAGTAACTGTGCATCAATGAAGATGAGCTGATGAATCACTTCAGATAAATCACATTTGCTTGGTATATATTAAACTTCTTCCAAATAGAGATTGCTATAACTCCTTTCTAATAAAAAGATTCAGACTGAGTACTTTTAACCCTTGCAATCTTATTACAGTCTGCATTCAGATGTCTAAATTAATACAGTAGGACTACAGTCTTTAGTGTTACATTATTGTAAAATTACTGGTTTATGAGTAAAATGTTTAGCCAGGTGTGGTGTATCAGTGTTTTAATCTGCAACAATATAGTACTCATTTATTTTAACTCCATCTTGTAAATACTAAGTTTTATGTGAATTAATGATATCAAAACTAAAAGCTACATGCAGGTTACCTGTGCTTACAATTTATTCTGGTATTGTGATATATTCTCAGTTATGTTTCTTGAAAACTGGATTCTCTGCATCTCATTTTTTACTATGCTGGGGTATAAACTTTTTGCAGTGTTCAGAGTATCTGTTTTCTGTGCTATCAGAGTTAATTAATCCCCTTGCATCTTCTGGAATCAAGAGGGCTTTCTCTTTGTGTATTTCGTCACTACATAAAGGAAATTCAGCTTGTTTTGTCAGCATATAAACTAGGCTTTGCTAAATACAAAGAGGGCCAAAACCTCTCATGGTAAGAATTTGGAGAAAGAAAATCTACATTTCTTGTGAGGAAGGAAACTATTCATAACTTTGTTACATGTTTGGTGCTCATCATTCCACAGGCACAAAGCCAGGAAAAAAAAATAAAAATTTAAAACATAACTTATGTTGATACTGCAGAAAGAGATCAAACTTGCCAAGACTTTGTGACTTGAATCCTAGGTTCTCATATGACTACTTGTGGCTTAATCTCAAAATACATATACAATGTAGAGAAGCAATCAAGCTCCAACTGGGCTGTAATATGACTGACCCCTTCTTTTCCTGATCCATACAGACTTATGTGAATGAGAGTTTGGCAGCAGTTGCGGGTGTAGAAGCATTCATACATGTGTTCAGACACTGCTCTGAAACTTGTGTTGAAGTATGGTGTCTATGGAATCACTTCGAACACTTACAAGAGAGCCTTGTGACCAAAACCAGTCATTTACTGATTAAAGTTGGATAATTGTTCTGTATTGAAGTTAACCTTTCTTCTGGATTGATTTTGATTCAGATAGCTTCCCAGTGTTGATCACTGCAAAGCCGCATAAATGGCGAAGAAAGGAATAAATAAGCAATTGGGGCAAGAGAAGGGTAGAGAGTGCTTCTGGCAATTGTGCCAAATCGTGTAACTTTAAAGTGCTGTAACAGTAATGGTAAGTGCAGGTATGAAAGTTGCTTTGGACTTCTTAGTAGAAGATAGGATAGAATGGTCACCACTTCTGTATCTTCTGACTAGTCTTTGTTCTTCTGAAATGAGGTTGCAGAAAGTGGTTACAGAAAAAATAAGATTATGTGATTGCTGTGCACTTTCATCTGTCACTGCTTACTCACTGTGGAGATGCTTCTTAGAACCCTTCTTTCCACTCCTTTATAATCCGTAGAAGTTATCCACTTGTGTTACTTAAAACTATTAATATAGAATCATAGAATTGACTAGGTTGGAAAAGAGCTTTAAGATTATCAAGTCCAAACCTTACCCCAGGGCTGCCAAAACCATCACTAGACTGTAACATTTTCCTAAGGCTTCCAAGGACAGTGATTCCACCACTTCTGTGTGCAGCCTGTTACAATGCCTGACCACCTTCTCTGTGAATAAATTTTTCCTAATATCCAATCTAAACTTCCCCTGGCACATCCTGAAGCTGTCACCTCTTGTTCTTTCACTTGTTACCTGGGAGAAGAGACTGACCCCCGCCTCACTACAACCTTCTTTCAGGTAGTTGTAGAGAGCAAGAATCATAGAATCATAGAATAGTTAGGATTGGAAAGGACCTGAAGATCATCTAGTTCCAACCCCCCTGCCATGGGCAGGGACACCTCACACTAAACTATATCACCCAAGGCTTCCCCCTGAGCCTTCTCCTCTCCAGGCTAAACAATCCCAGTTCCCTCAGCTGTTCCTCATCAGACTTGTGCTCCAGACCCTTCATGAGGTTTTTTTGTCCTTTTCTGGACCTGCTGCAGCACTTCGATCTCTTCATTGTAGTGAGAGCCCAGAGCTGAGCACAGTATTCAAGGTATGGCCTCACCAGTGCTGAGGGGAAAATATGGTATTGTAATATAATAGCTTGTATTCACTGAAAATTACTCCATACATAGTTAAAAAATGAAAAAAAAACCAGTATTTTAATTTGACCCAATCTAACAAATTTTTACTAGTTTAGATTTAGCTGCAAGATTTTATACTTCCCTTTTAATGTAGAAAAAAATGAGTGTATTATGGAAAGCCATAGCATAAGAATGGCATGCTGAACAGCGATATGCTTTGTGATTATGCTTCTCTCATACAGTTAAAATCAAATACTTTGTGTTTGTGCTGCACACATTGAAGAAGGGCACACAGTTTTTCCTCATGTGACTGCTTCTTGTTTGGAAAAAGCAGATGTTGTTTCCTGTCTCCCTCATATCCTTCCCTCCCTCTCTCCCCCCCATCAGCTTTTTAAAATATTATTTACTTGGTAGGGAAGAATTTATGCAAGCTGTATTCTTCTCTCCCACCCCAGTCTTTTCATGTCACTGACTTTTGAAACATCTATTACTTCATTTTTGTTACTTGAGTTCTGGCATTTTTAGCTCCCCTTTCTTCCCCTTAAATAACTCTTGGGCAATCTTTTCTGTGCTTCCTAAAGAAACAACTGTGTCAGCTGTTTTTTTCTAAACATCAGCTTTTTATGTGGAATAATCAATATATATAGATATATATTCCTTTTTTTTTCTCCCCTAAGTCTTTTGTGAAAATGCCTCAAATGTATAGTTGTGTGAAATACTGAATACACAACGCTTTCCAGTCAGCATATGGGTAAAGAAAACAAGGATGAGCTACTTTACTCATCAGGTGGTTAAAATTGCAGAGTGACAGTTCTAGAATCCTTTGACTGAAACAATTGCTTCTCTTTTGATTTTTCTTTTAGTCAATAGTTGTTTGGGTTTGTTTTTTTTTTTTTAATATGTCTTTAATTACAATAGGAGTAATGGATAAAAATTACAGGCAAATGAATGCATGCTAGGAATTACCACATGACTAGGGAATGTCTTCTCTTCCCTTCAAATACAATTGCTTTGTGATGTTTGAGCAACCAAATTCAAATGTGGAGCTCTCAAACACACTTTTATATATCCTGTATTTAAAGTTTATATGATGATGAATGTAATTCCTAATGTTGGGTTGTGAGCAAAGCCTACAGGGTTCTGTCAGGTGAACTTTCAGCCTGTACTTCAGGCTTACATTCCTTAGTGAAAATTTTGGCTCAAATGATTTGTTAGCATCAGTGAAGAAGTTACTTGTAATATATTACTGGTCTTTTGACCTTGCTTTTTAGTATGCATAATAAAATGCTGATTTGTTTTTGTTAGCTAGTAAAGCAGTTAATGACTTCTGATTTACTGGGATTATTTGGACAATCTCATTGCAGATAAATACTCAAAATTCTGTGTTATTTATAATAAAGGAAAATGAATTTTAAATCTTACTGTTTCAGTAGTAGACTCTGTGCTTGAGATATGAATAGAGAAGGTTCTTCTGTTGCTGGAATAAGAATGAAAGTCCCTAGCAGAATACATGGGTACAAATTAAATGTCCAGATTTCAGTTCATGTTTCTTGAGCTTGGTCTTCACTGTCTATACTTACTCTTTCATTGCATGAGTTGAATTTCTTTTATATTGAATATATAATGTCATCTTCTGTCTCCCTAAGCAGAGTTACTTAATTTTCTATTGGTATTTCTTCAATTAAGCAGTTAGAATATCTTATTGACTTAGTAAGAGTTTTCCATTTTTTACTTTATACTAGATTTTATCAACTATCATATCCTACTTGTGTAATAGAAGTGGCAAATAGCCACTTCAAACAGTTTTAGTGGCGGTGACAGTCTGTTTTGGTTAGTAAAACTGTGCAACATAGATGTTAGAGCTGCACCAAAAAAATCTGCCTAGTTGTTCCTACATGATGTTTTTGTCTTATAGGTTGACTGGAGCAGAAAGACTTTTCTTTTAATCCTTGCTTGGATTTTACTTTTTAAAAACCTGTTTTGAGTTTGTGTCATGTCATGTTGCACTTGCTTTCTTATATAGTTTGTGCATTTTAACTTCACTATCTCTAGCATCCTTTTCAGAACTTACTGCTTATGATGAAATCCCACCCTAAACCCGCATCTAATGATATTAATAATTTTAAAAGTCCAAAGAGGAAGCAACCAAATATAACCATAAACTAACTAAAATAAATTATCTCATGATCTCAGTGTTGTAACCCTTGGTTTAGGACTTTGTTGTTGCCAAAACGAGGAAAATTAATTTGGTGGATCCCTTTTCAATTGCTGAGGAGACTGAGAAATTTAGTGATTATTGTAGGAGTTCTCATGGCTAGCTATCGTTTATGAAGTGTGAATGTATTCTTATTTTGCTACATATTTTTGTGGGGGGATGCATCTGTACTTTTTCTATGCAGGTGGCTACACGTTTCTAACCTTTTCTGCCATAACAGCAGTAACTAATGCAACTTAAATAATCTTCCTTTTGAACTGAGAGGCTTTTCAGTGTGCTGTTTGCTGTGTTACGCTCATGTATGACTTATGTATGAAGTGTTTTGTAGAAACTTGTGGAAGGCGTTACTGTAGTAGTAACTGGAACAGGGAATGTAGTTGCACAAGGCTTGCTTATGCTTTTTTGATGCGCTGTTAGTATTCCTATGTTCTCTGAATTTAGGACTTGTGAATTGCCCATTTCTATGCTTGAGACTGCTGCTGAGGATGCTAATTTTTGCTGAGATTATCAAACATGGATCATACAGATATATATTGGCAGTGTAGATCACATTGTCCATGCTGACATACTGCAGTTATGAAGGGCATACCATTAAAACATTTTGTATAATCTTGTTAATCTTTTGTTCTGCTTTGATGGACTGTTGTAATAGAAGTCGTTCTAATTGTTTTTTTCTTCTCTTAGTTTGTTTCTTCTATCCCAAATATTCATGTTTTGTTAACACTACAAAAAGACTAATTCAGACCACAAAGTGTGGTGCTGCATAGCAAAGGAGTAGTAGTTTCTTTTCAGTTACTGAACACAGACCTTTAAAATAGATCTGTAAGTTCACAAGCTATTTTTGTTAAGACTTGTTCAGGTTTTTTTCTTTGCTCCAATTTTGGTGCTACTTGTTAAGCATTTTGCAGTATGGCTTGTAGTCTTTGTTGATTTGGGCATTCATGATTTATCCATTTGCATGTGTTTGAGACATCCTTTTGAATTTTTGTCTACTTGTGATTATGTTAAAAAGAGCAATTTAGCATTAAGGATTTTTCTTGAATATAATTTGCTTCACAAGATCACTTTTATATGGTCAGGTTAAAGTCCTTGAAAAGCTATGTAAATGTAAAAGTTGAGACAAGCTTTAGATCTAACAGCATCAACAAATTATACTACATTTTTAATTCACATAGTTTTAAAACATTATTTCTTATACAACATTCATTTAGCAATATCACAGTCTAGCAAGGCGAATATAGGAAGATTATTTTTATAAGTGTGGTTATGCTTTATTTGGTTTAAGGTTCTGTTCCTTTTCTGTGCATGCTGAGTGGGGAATGCATGCCAGGAATGATCTGGACCTTTTATAAATTTGTTTTAATGTGACAAGATTAAAATTTAAATTTTGGGATTGCTTACCTAGTATCAAGTGTTGCTTGAGGTGAGTAAACTCAGTGGGACTGAGGCTTTTTTTCCTCTGTATTGCTAAAAAATCAAAGAGCGTGTAGCAGCTCACCAGCTACACTGTGTATACTGTATCCCAACATGCACTGAGATCTTTATTGAATTACATGCATTACAGATGGTCTCTGCTCCAGCAAATATATAGACCTTGAGAAGCTGAAAGAAATTCAGATATAATAAATATAAAATCTGAAACAATGTTTTCTGGTGTGTTAGAGAAAGTATAGCAGGGTCTGCTTGGTTTGTCGTTTATTTTTGCTAAATAAATCCTTAGGTGTGTTAGAAGGAGAATAATAGCTTTTTGGACTATTTGTGGAGCACTGTCCTTTTAAATATAAAGGGCTGTGAAATAAGAAGTACTGAGGTGCTGGTTTGAAAATAGCACATGCAGTACAGCCTTCTTATAGAAATCACACATCCTTAAAGGAGCTAAAGTTGTTCATAAGGAATCATACTAGATCTCCTTTCAGTGTTTTAGTTACCTTCATCTTCAGTAGTCAGGAACTTTATTACAAAGTGACTTGTTGATGAATGCATTCACATCTCATGTTAACAGAGTCTCCAGAATTATACCATCCTTAATCTTGATGGCTAGATGGCAAATAGCTTTGACTATGAGGGTGATCTAATTGTACATGCGTACTTGAGTGCTCAGGGGCTTTGTGAGTATGTAAGACTGGAGGAATATGGCCCTAAGATAAGAGATATCTGACTTGTTCAGGTATAACTATTACCTGAAAAGCTTTCCTTTATATCATAAACTGTAGTAATTGTTGCTATTCCAAGGAAAATAAAAGACACACCTTAATCTGTAAGCTTAATTTTAAATAAATAAAGCGGTATTTCCCTCTAGGCTGGATGGATTTTAGTGGAAGCGTTGTCTGACATTTAGTGGAAGTGTTGTCTTAGTTTCAGTGGAATCTGCCTTCAGCTACAAACTTGTGCTTGTACCAGGTTCGCTGAAGGGTGGAGGAAAATAAAAAGCTTGTCATCTATCGTTCATTTAGGTGTTCCTCTATTTCTGCCAGGTTGGAATAATTGGTAACTTCTCTAAGAATTTAATTTTTTTCTTTATTTGTGGACTTGTTCCTCGTTACCTACATGTTTGCATGATAAGCAAGTCACAATCAACACATGGCATCAGTGCCTAATAGCTTGATTGCTACTTGATAAGAAATGAGTAGTGATTTCACAGAATTTAGAAGAGGGTACAGACAGTTCTCTGCTATAAATGGAGTAAAGAGGTTCCTCTGGATCTTGAGGAAAAAAAAAACGTGAGAGAATAGAGAGAGAGGGGAGAAGTCTGGCTGGGATGAAGAGTGGATATTCTTGGAGTTTGTGGCTGTCAACTTGTAAAAAATGAAACAAATTTAGGGTTTTTTTGAGGAAAACCATTAAACTTATTATGGGCATATATGTAGCAAGATCTGACCACTCAAATTGTGTTACCCCATCTCCCTAAAACTGGATGGATCGATCAGTCACTGGTACCAGCTGCCCTCTTTTGTTAAGCAGACAGCTGTGGAAGTCATTAAAAAGCATCTTCCATGTCCAGCTCATCTCACCAGCTCTTACAAAGGGGAACTGCATACTGCAAACCAACCTTTTAGCTCAGCTATGCATGTCTAAAACCTGTGGACCCATCTTTGTTACTTTGATTCTTTTTAACTCCTGAAGGGAGGGGTAGAAAGAAAAATAAGTTTGTTTGGGTTTTTTATTTGCTGTGTATTTGATATCAGATTCAATTTTTGAAGTAATGTAGCTTAATGAGATGGTGTTACAGAATCCACTATTATGAAAACTTAGGCCTCCAGAAGGCAATTGCTTTAAAAGTGGTGGAACACAAGCATGTGTCATGAGCTCAGTTAATGTGCTAAAATATTACTTCATTTAACCAGTCCTCATGGATGACATACAGAAGTAATAGAAGCTAGCTACTAGCTATTAAACAAGAGGAGGTGCTGGAGAGCAAGGCTAAAATATTATTCACAGAAATGTCAAATACCTACTTTGTGTGTAGTTTTCATGGTTTTCAGATCTTTACAACAGCTTCTTCATGTTCTCTTTTGCTTTGCAAAAACTTGTGCAGAAGTAGCTACTATTCCTTGTAGCAGTGGCTACTTTACACAGTCACAAATCTTTGTCTGTATGCAAATACAGATGTGGTTCTAGTGCTTCTATTATTATTTTTCTGATTTTTGTGTCCTATAATACACTTAGTAACAGCAATATACTGTTTTAACAGTTTCCCATTCTGGACACTTGTTCGTTTGTGTCTCATTGTCCTCTTTGAACTGTAGGTACGCTGTCAAAATTCCTTGTTTTATAAGACTCTCCTGCTAAATAATAATTGTGTAATCAAGTATTTTTGGCCCTTGCAGGATACTAGTTATCCCCTCGTTATGCAGTGGAGTTTTTTTGCATAGTTTTTTCCTTTGCCATTTTGGGTTCTAGCCCTTTTGTTTGGTAGTTCAAGTTTATGTAAGTAAAATTTTGTGTTGGTTTGGTTGGGGTTTTTGTTTGAGTGGGAATGTCCTATTCAGGTTTTTCTGAAAAGTCCAAAGCTCTCCAGTAAACCGATGTGGTACCGGCTTGCTAAATGTAACAGTATTTGTCAATAGTTCCTCCTGGAAATCCATATCTTTTTTTGCTAAGCTACTCATAAAATAAACTTCCTAGACATAGTAGCCATGTGTGGTTGCTGTACCTCCTGCTTTTACTGTGAGGAATACCTCTTGCCTCTATCTTAAAGGAGAAAATTTGAAACATTTTGCCTTCTATGAGCACAATAGTTTGGTGTATATTCTGACTTGCTGGTATAATTTTGAGAGGAGAAAAGTAACAGTCATGCAAGGCAGAGCCTTATGTAGTGTCTGTTATTATGGCAAAACATATATAGTTTCCTTTTCCTAAAAATTAATAGGATATATTGTCATGCTTTATTGATGTAAATTGTCTTCTTTAGTACTCATGCTATATTTGCATGTCCTTCTGTTCTAGATAACTCATTAATGTTTTGTGCCAGTGGCAGTCATTCTCTAAACCTTTAAAAATAAAGGGATTTATAGCATCAGCAGTGAAGGGATATGTTCATGTAATACCAGTGAAATAATTTATTTTTTCTAGATTGAGTCAATACTCAAATGTTATCTGCAGGTAAGGCAGACATCAGCTCAGTGTTCTGGTATTACCTTTTGGTATTGTGGGTATGCACATACTCAAGAGTGCTTCCCTAGCTGGGAATTGTAAAATCTTCTGCTAAGCTGTTTGGACAGTAAGAACCATAAAAAGCCAAGTGTGATTCATGTATGTTTTTTGGGTGAGGCTACAAATACACAGGTATATTGCACCAGAAGTTGGAGGGCTTAAAGTACATGTGTAAAGTGACAGTCAAAGGTAAAGAGCCTTGATCCATGACCAGTTCACCAGTTCTGATTTGGAGATTAGCCTGGAGTTGTTACTTTGCGTGCCAGCAAAGATAGTTTAATTTCATAGCAAAGTGTGTCACGATTTTTCAGAACGCCTTTTTCTTCTCAGCCTTGTCAGAAGTGTTTAAATAGCAGTTGTGCATAGTGACAACTCTTACTTCAAAGTATCGTGATTTTCCATAAATTAACCCTTATTAGTTATATTTATAAAGTTATATTTTATTGAAATTGCTATGTTTTGAAATATGATATTAAATAAAAGAAAGGATTACAAAATAATTGAGATTGGAAGGGACCTCTGGATGTAATCTTAGCCACCACACCCTGCTCAAGGAGGGCCACATAAAACAGGTTGCCCAGGACTATATCCAAGAGGCTTTTGAATATCTCTTAAGGATGAAGACTCTGCAACTTCTCTGCGCAACTTGTGCCAGTGCTCAGGCACCCTAACAGTGAAAAAGTAATTCCTGATGTTAAAATGTATTTCTATATGTTGATATCTCTGAGTCTTTCCCAGGCTGAACAGTTCCAGTTCTCTCAGCCTTCCCACATGACATGTGCTCCAGTCCCATAGCCATCTTACTGGCCTTTGCTGGACTCTGCCAGTAGCTCCTTAACACTTTTGTGTTGGGGAGCTCAGCACTGGACATGGCTATCCAGGTGTGCCCTCACCAGTGCTGAGCAGAGTGCTCCCTTGACCTCATGGCACTGCTTCCCCCAAGGTAGGCCAGGATGCCGCTGACACTACTGTCTCAAGGGCACATTGCCAGTTTTTTGTCAACCTGGTGTCCACATGAAACCCAAGGTCCCTTTCTGCAAATCTACTTTAAAAGAAACCAAAATGTCAAATATTTTTACTGAAGCTAAGAGGGTCTGTTTCTCATATAGTTCAAGTTATAATTACCATTGAAGATCCAGGTTTCTTGATGATGGTGGTAGTAAGCTTTATAGTACTAAACCCAATTTGCAGTTACAGTTCAATTGTATTAACAAACATTTCTGTGATCATTGTTACTATTTTTCAGTCCTATATTAATATAGTAATGTGCAGGATGCAATACAAATAAAAGAATGGTAATGCTTAATATGAATCTAGGAGAGGGAAGACTTGTATACTATTGGAACTGGGTTAAAATAAATGTAAAGCAACAAGCATGGCAGGGGGATTGCAACTAGATTATTTTAAGATTTTTTCCAATCCGAAACATTCTATGATTCTGTAAGATAACTGCTTTTGTTTTCTTTTCCTCCTTCAATATCTCTTCCCCTTTTTCTTTGGGAAAAATATTTTCACAGAAAATTTTTAACCTTCTTTCTCTTTTGGATCACTTACAGAAGAAAGGACAGATGTTGTAATAATATTCGGTATCTTGAATTGGCTTGGTATTACACGTAAGAAATGCCACAAATTATCAAAATAATTTATTTTTTATTAAAAAAAAAAAAAACAAAAAAACCCCAAAATTTAGTGATGAAATTACAATTGTGTTCCTTCCCCCAGCCACCAAATGCAAGATTAGTTGCTGAGCTCAAGCTCCCAACCTGTCAAGATCAGTGGCTTGCTTCCTGGGCTTGTGCAACATCCAGATCATAAGTCATTTTGGGCCCAAGAGCATTATACTGGTATAAACACAGCTTTTGGAGGGAGGAGAGTGCGTTTAAAGCCTGTGGTCAGATTTTAATGCTTAATGCTCTTAAAATAAAGTTGATGGCAGGCAAGGACTGTAAGTCTTGTATCTTCCCTATCCACTTACGGTTTGTAGCCCTTTGTGTCTGCCCCGAATGCTTTCTCAGGCTTCTTAGCTCACCTCACTCCAGCTTTTGATTTTCAGAACAAGAATCATCTTCCTTTGCTGATTCTTTTAGAATGAAACTTGAGACAATGTGTTATACTATCTTAAGGTGACTTCTGCCTCAAGTTCCCAGTTGCCACAACCAAAATCAAGGGGTCTCAGGAAAGATTGTATGTAATACAACAGGTTTGGTCCTGCTGTTGCAGTGCTGCTCTTCATGCTATGTTTCACATGTTTGTGGTAGCAATAAGGAGCAATGCTCAACTGACTCCCCAGTTTGGTTCATTTTCTTTTCTTTAGTTTTTCCTGATAGAGCTGGTACACATGCAAAAGTAGGTAAAAATGTTACATTGTAGGTGTGGTGCCTGAAAACACTGGAGCCTTGTGGGGCTTTTTCCCACAGCTAAGCTATATCAGCAGTTCAGCAGTTTGTTACAAAATTCCCAAATATGGGTGGGGGCTAAAAGGCTTAGATACAAGCATTTTGGTAGCACCAGCGATGTGGCAGGCAGATGCTGTTTTGTTTGCAGAGGATTTTGGAAATGGAAATCACTCATAAGTTCTGCTGATTTGTGGCTAATTGCAAGTCAGCTTGTATTTCTACTAAAAATAACTATTGTTGCCAATATTGAGTCCCTGTAAAATTTAAAAAATAACAGCAACACAAAACTAAGCAATCTCTTCATAGTCTTTGGTGTTGTTGCAAGTACAGTAGTGAATTTGTCTAGTTAATTTACAGGGTGGTTTTCTGAAAAAACTGTTTCCATTTAAGAGGTTATTCGTTAGGTATTACCTGTTGGAGAGTTTTATTTTGGCTTTTGCATTAATGCAGTGGATTTAACAGTAGTTTCTAGAATATTTGAAAGGGTAAATCTTGTTTAAAACAGTGTAGAAAACATGGAAGGAAAACACAAGAATGTTAAGTAAACCAGACTAGGTTGCTCTTTATAGGGAAGTGGGGGGAAAAAACCCAACACTGACATAAATCTTACGGCAGATGGAAGTAACAAAGCCATTGAGGTATGATACGTATCCTTCATCTTAGCTTCTCCTTAGCAATCCTTGAAGTAAATGGATGTGGAGTGTAAACTTTCATTAAAAAGAAAAAAAAAGTTATTATGTTATAGTTCTATTTTTTTCATGTAGCCTGAGTGAAGTTTTATGATTCTGTAAGTTCTGCGATATCCCTAAATGATGTTTAACTGAACTGCTGCTGTAGTCTGTTGGTATACAAGAGAACACTAATACTAAGATTTATGACCAAATTTATAGAATTAATAACTTTTAAGCGAAATTGTTGGTTCACTTGAGTGGAGAATAGCAAAGAGTGTATAGGTTTAACTAGTTGGTGCATCCTGTTTCTGTTTCACAGGAAAGTCCCAGTGTGCTCAGTTTCTGTGAGAGGCCTCTTCACCTGAGACGTAGGAGATAAAAGACTTTATCAGTCTGAAGTGTAGAACTACAGCCTGAACTTATCCCTGACTGAAATACAGTAATAGAGACCAATTTTCAGTAATATTATTAAGCACTGAGATATAGCCATTTTTATTTTCAGCTATTAGAATTGATAGATGCATACAATGAAGGATTGGAATTTTCTTGATTATATTTATCTGCTGTGTGGGAGAAGTTACTAAAAGATGTTGGTACAGAAATGGTGAGAAACATTGACTGAACTGTCATTTTAACTATGAGGTTTAGGGGGAGGAGGAGGCTGATTTTTTGCTTGGAGGGAGCAAACAAAGTCTCTACAAACAAATTCACTTGCTTATAAACTAAAATTAGATAGTCTTCTTTTATTTCCCATTTTGCAAGCCATTATGCATTTAAGCTCTAAATGCTTGCAGCAGAATTCTCTTATATATATATCTATATGTGAATCATATGTGTGAATCATGTGTGTGAGAACGTAATATATTAAGTACGCAAAGAAGCCTACCTTCAGTTATTTTGGGACGTTTCGGAAAAAAAAAAAAAAAAGGCTAGAAGTGATCACTTTAAAATACAACAATTGGATGAATGGTTATATTGCAAATAATTTTGTACAGAAGGAACAACTTTTTCGTTTTCTAGTGTTTCCTATTCAGTCCATTAATTTGATACTACTAATGCTAACTGGCAAAAATACTTAAGCCCTCAATAAACAGTATGTTGCAAAAGATACTGTGAAGTTCATTTCTTTTAAAGTGTTGGAATCTTCATTCATGGACTGCTGCATTCATGCAGTAAACCATACTTTGAAAGCAGGATCTTGTAACGTCCTTGGTAAGCCCAGGGGCTTTCCAGCTGATGTAGCAGCAAATTCATAACCAAAGCTAAAATGTGTAATTATTTTAAAATAAATAAAATAAAATCTCAGAGTGTCGCCAAAACCTTTTTCCAAGACTCTGGAAAAGGAATTTGGTTTTTCATTAATGAAGTAATAACCATTTTGTTTATTTTACAAAAACATTAAGTCATGGTGAAAGCTGTTAAATTGTAAAATGCAAATAATTTTCCACAAACTGCAAATAGAGGAGAGAATGAGCTAGTAGATATTGTAAATAGTAAGTTTTAAGTAGCCATAACTGGTTTTGTTGTCAAACCCCACAATGTGTATGTCCTGACCTACCCTTGCAAAGGACGGCTTATGTGCGTGTGGAAGAGGGACGGAGGAATGAAGGGAAGCAGGGTTTCTGGCTAGAAGCCTGTTCTTGTTTAGATTTCAGTGGCAGAAGGCCTGACCTCTTTCTGCTTTCTTGTTCTCTTTTCTGTGCAATTTCATGGTGGCTGACTGGCTTCATGATTAGTCTAAAATAAATCAGGAGTTGATTCTTACTCTCTTCCCACCCCTGACCGTCTAGCTAGATCACTGACTGTAAAGTTTTTTAGACAAATATCAGTTTTGACGCTGAGGAGCTACACTGATTGAGTTTTGTTTAAAACAAATTGCATGTAAGCTCCAAGAAGTCCTAATGAAGGCATAAAATCACAGAGGAACATTTTTTTAGTGGGTTGTCTTAGACTGGTTACTTTTAGGTGACTGTTACGGAAGGATTGAACCTCCACAATGTTATCATGAGCTTGGTTGTGGGTTTATAATTTTTTATTGTTGTTGCTTTAGTTTTTTATTTAACCAGGTTTTGTTGAGGGAAAACTAATTTCTTCTTTTGCATCTCTTCCAGTAATAGTTATGCACGAGTGCGAGCTGTGGTGATGACCCGGGATGACTCAAGTGGTGGATGGTTACCACTTGGAGGGGGTGGACTAAGCTGTGTCACAGTCTTCAAAGTCATTCCCCAGGAAGAGAATAGCTGTGCTGATTTTCTTATCCATGGAGAACGACTCAGGGATAAAACGGTAACACTTTACATCTGTTTAATGTTCCTATTAAAGCCACATAGGACCTAAGAGTAGATGTTTGTTTATTGTTGCTTGTAGACTAGAAAGTAAATGTTTGTATACCTAAAGAGCCATTTATTTGTTTTACATGTAATACCATGCATTTCTAGAATTAAGCACATTGATCTTCTAGAAACTTTAGAAGATCCTTTTTGTTCATTGCAGATTTCCATCCATTTCACAGAATCACAGAATTCCAAGGGTTGGAAGGGACCTCAAAAGATCATCTAGTCCAACCCCCCTGCAAGAGCAGGGTAACCTAGAGTACATCACACAGGAACTTGTCCAGGCGGGCCTTGAATATCTCCAACGTAGGAGACTCCACAACCCCCCTGGGAAACCTGTTCCAGTGCTCTGTCACTCTTACAGTAAAGAAGTTCTTCCTGATGTTCACATGGAACCTCCTATGCTCCAGTTTACACCCATTGCCCCTTGTCCTACCACTGGATATCACTGAAAAAAACCTAGCTCCATCATCCTGACACCCACCCTTTACATATTTGTAAACACTGATGAGGTCACCCCTCAGTCTCCTCTTCTCCAAGCTAAAGAGACCCAGCTCCTTCAGCCTCTCCTCATAAGGGAGGTGTTCCACTCCCTTAATCATCTTTGTGGCTCTGCGCTGGACTCTTTCAAGCAATTCCCTGTCCTTCTTGAACTGGGGGGCACAGAACTGGACTGGAAGCAATTTTCTACTCAAGTGTTTTTTCTAGTAGAGGGTTAAAGTTAAAACTACCTATTAATCTCTTTATACACCAATAATACTGTGTATAATAGGAGTGTTGGAAAATTAGAAATTGTTTAAAACACAAATCTGGAGGAATTCCTCAGTAAAGATTTAGTTGTGGAATTTGGCTATGGCAAAACATAGTCATTGTACATGAAAACAACTTTTGTTTTGGATGAGAGCATGAAGCTGACAAGGCCCAAGAATTGATCTGGTTTGATGACAGTACTCATTTATCAGCTACATTAAATAAAATACCAGAAACCTTCCTTAAATAGCCTCACAAAAGGAAAACTGGGATAGGATCTCAGCCATTTCTACATGCAGACCTATGGAAGACGTAAGGGTTGCTTGGCTACTCATGTGCTAAACAGGTTTCTGATGGGGGCGGTGTCTTACTGTGGAAACAGAGAAGTGAGGAAAGCACAAAACCTCCATCTTAATGACTTCTATCAAAAACTTACTCTTTTCTGCCAATAATCTATGATTCCTATATAAGCTTAAAGGTAGAACTGCTTCTTATACTTTACTGATGATTCTTTCTCAGCCATACCAGTTTGTTTCTTGAGGCAGGACTGCTGAGTTTTCTGCCTTACTGTGGCTGTTGTAGGAAGAGAGCATATAAATAGAAATTCTGCTGACTCAGTTGTTTCAGGGAGGCGTAGTGCTGTTAGCAGAGTACCCTGTGTTCCTGCACAGCTATGTGCACCTGCAGTTCCTTCCTCACTTTGCAGTAGTTCCCTTTAGAACTTTTTTTAGCCTTATTGAGGCTGGTTTTGAGGAGCTTAATTGCATTTAGAGATACTTGACAGTTTTCTCTTAATTCTTAATACTTTTGACATTCACAGCTTGCCTTCAGAATCTGAGGGTAATAAAATGCTCAGAACTGAAAGCTGGTTTAATGTTTCTCCCTCATGCATATGAAAATGTCGTAGCCATCGGCATCCTGATCTGTTTGCGCTCACTTTCCTGCTTCCCCTAGGCAAGCCTTGTTTTTGTTTCCACTGCTGGTAGCAGGGTTTAAATGTCTCTGCTCCTCTTCCTGTCCAAAATTGAGCTCAGGTTAGTATGAATTCTTTCCAAACGTTGTCCTGAACAATTGGTTTGGGTGTTTGGTTTTTCTTTTTTATTGATTGGGCTTTTTTTGTTTTGTTTTTTTTTGTGTGTCCCCCATCCTGTGTCTATCTGTCCTCCCCCCTGCTCCCCACAAATGTGACTAACTAGTCTGTCACTGCGGATTTTGATCTTGCAGCAGTTTTAGGAAGTTGTTGGAAGTCAGTTCCTCAAAAACATAGGATAAAAGATGGAAAAAATGCAGCAAAGAAGAGCACCTATCCAGTGTATATTGAATAAAGTTCAGGGTACTAACAAATACAGATTAATGCTATGAGGAAAAATACTGTAGAGCAAGTGATGCTTCGTAATGAAGTAAAATGAAGTTATATATGTGTGTATTTCCTCAGACTTCAAATAATGCATTTATAAACAACAACTAGTGTGTAATGAATTAACAACAGTTGCACAGTATGCAACAGTAACCCTGCTGGCATAAAAGAAACAAGATCCTACACTGAGGTATGTGAGGACCTTGTTGGGTGATAACACCTTTTCAGAAGGACCACAACAAGGACTGGAAGAGAAATTCTGTTGGTTGTTGATCCAGTCACTGTTTTGCTTTTCAGTATAATTAATGCTTTTACATTTTTTCTTAAGACATTCATTTGGATTCGCTGTTCAAGTACACATTTAAACCTTTTCTTTAATGAAGCCAAACAGTTGGGTTTTTTGGTCAATAGACTTGACGGGTGACTATTATATTTCAGAACACAAAGACCAAGAAAAATAACACCAAGAAGTTGAAATGCAATTAACACTTTCAGCAGAAAGGATGAAGAAGGCTGTGTTCTCAAAGAGGTGACCCTGAAAAGGACTGTTGAGGGTTACTTCAGTGACACAAAATACTTTCTTCCTTTTTTTTTTTCTGTAAAAATAAAGTAAAAGTTGAAGTTGTTATGGGTTCATCATATTCACTGTTGAGTAGGGACTAGGTATTTTGATCATCTGATTTTGAAGAAGAGTTACACTGAATCGCCTGTTTCCATGCTCCAGCATCACTCTACTCTCATTTTAGAATGGCCTTAGTATATAAATCTGTATATCTGAATAATCTTTGAGGTTAGTTGTACTTGGTTTATTTGGTTGCTCTGCCGTTGTATTTGCAAACAGAAAGTGGCAGTATTTTTTTAAAAAAGCTCCTCAACCATAAATCATTTTGAACATTTCTGTTATTCAGACTTTGAGCATGTGTCTTCAGGAATGCTTAAGCTGTTGTAGTATCCAGAAGTCATTACAGCTCAGTCAGCTGGACCATGATTTCCAAGCCACTCACTTTTTTGCAAAGTACACACAGCCATTTCTGAAAATACTACTATGGATTAAAAAAGAAAGTAATCTTTAAAAATAAATCTTCCTTCACTCTATACACCTCTTCCTCCCCCATTATACACTTAAAATACCTTTATAACTAGATTATATTTTTCTTTCCTCTGGCCCATAATCCTTTCTTTTCTGAACTGGCTCAGCTTCCAGAAAAGGTTCAGAAATACCCTTATTCTAGAAAGTCTATAGCATGAAATTTGGAGCATTTTTCTGGGACACAGGGAAGCATGGGGTTTGAAATACCTCAGACTAGAGAGCAAATGGTATTTGGATAACTACTTCTACCTAAGATATATGGGAATCTTAATGCCAGTATTAGTGGTCAGCCTATGTGTCAGTAGAAAGGTAGAATTTATTCCAAAGCAACTTGAAATCCATAAGTGACGTATTGATGGCAGTAACTTCCAGGTGCCTCTTTAATGGTTATAATAAAAATGAATTAGATATCTTTTATCTCTTCTCTTACTGTTGCTTGTAAACTAGCTTTAGTTGCTGCTTTTCCAAGAGCTGCTTCTGACACTGCATTTCAATTCCATTCCAATGTGTTGGATCTCTCCATATATTTTATAGGTTAGGTAGGCATTTAATAATAATTAATTAAAGTCACTAGATCTCAGTCAGTAACTCGGCACTGTAAATTAAATACTTTGGGACTGACCATCAAAATATTGAAGTTCCTTGTTGTGGGTAGAGTGGTGATGAGGGGAGTGGATGTGGAGGAGGGTGAGAGTTTCTTGTTGTTTCATTATATACCCAAGAGTTAAATTGCTGTCAGCTGTTTGATGAGCCACTTTCAGTCTACATGTAGAAGTTCCAACGTTTTTGTGCAGTACCTAGCTACTTAAAACATGTCATGGGATTCACAAAAAGCATCCTAGTTATCTGAGAAAAAGAAATCAAAGTGGTGGCACCACTGAACTAACTTGCGAAAGAGAATGCTCCCCAGTAGTTTCCTCAGGTTGTTTAGATATGACTTGGAATGTAAAGGTATTTCTTGAAGACTGACATAATAACATGTTCCTTCCTTTATTATACTCACCTTCCTAGATCTGGCTCCAGCCAGTCTGCTTGGAACAATTGTACTCCCTCCTAACCTGGTCAGGTCTGCTGCTCTCTTTTAGTGTTTACAGTAGCTCTCTTCTATCTTAATAGTATTAGTGTTAAACATACATTAAGCTCAGCCTCACAATTCTTTAGGGTTTGGTGAGTTTTACATTCTGGAATGAAAAGCCTGATCTTTATTTAAAGGTCTTCATTTCTTGAATGAAAAGTCTAACAGACTTTTCTGCTTGATTTTTTTTTTGTATTTTTATTCTCCAGTCCTTTACCATGCAAATATTTACTGAAAGAAAACAAAAAGTGACTGGTATCTTTTGGGTCATGAGTTGAGAGTGACAAAGTTTAAAACCTTTCTTGTGAAGAAGAGGTACTTGCGTAAAGGAGAAGATACGAAGCTGAAACTGAATATAAATACTGCTCTGATCTAAAAATCTGCTGTTCAGAAACTTAATAATTTACTTTTTTAATTGGCTTTAAAGATTGGGAAAAGATTGATTCTCATGAGAGGTAGTACAGCTCTTACATTATCTTTATTTTTGAATTAGAGTAAAAAAAAAAAAAGCACATACAAGATTACTCCTGTCACTGGGGCCACACAGTTTATAGCATGAATATACTTGGGTCAGCTGCTTGGTCCCAAGACTAGAGAAAACCCTTTGATAATGTCCAGTAGAAAAGGCATTCGGAAGTTTTACCAAACCTATGAGCTTACATGTCTGTAGATTCAGGCTGGGAATGAAAGACTGAGAAACTACCTATGTGTAATACTGTATTTAAGCTGTTGAAAGTACAACTAGAAACTGGTAAAATAGTATCCAGAATCTAGAAATGTTCGATTATGGGGTGTGTTATCAAAATGGAATTTTATCTAAAATGCATATTTGTTTCTGAAATAAGCCCTAGGTAATGATACTAATATCCTATATGTTAAATTTTTTTTAAGTATTTGGGTTTGAAATGTTGAGGTTTAAAATTTCTCACTTTAGAGATTCATCTTGTCTACACAAGACAAATAGTTTTTAATATCTTTAAAGAATACAGCTTGAAGAAGTGAGAAAAGAAACATGGATCAAGAAAGTATTTTTATGGTTAGCTGTGAACTTGCTAGTGTTGCACTTAATGACATATGGATATTAAAGGATTCTTTTTCGTCATTGAATAATAGTAAGTAGACATAACCCTGTTTATGCTCTGAGAATTTAGATCTTGATCATGTGGATCTGAAGCTCTTCTTGTTTGAGTCTGATAATTGCAGCATTTCCCATTACACGCTAAGGTTGCTGCTTCATATTGGTGTTGAAGTCTTATATTAAGCTTCTAAATAAAGATATCCTACAGAACAGTAACCCATGTTTCTTAAAAAAAGCTATTTCATTAGACCAGTCAGTCTCACCTCTGTGCCTGGCAAAATCTTGGGGCAGATTCTTCTGGAAGGCATGCTAAGGCACATGAAAAACAACAAGGTGCTTGGTGGCAGCCAGCATGGCTTCACTAAGGGGAAGTCCTGCTTGACCAGTTTGGTGTCCTTCTATGATGGGGCTATGGAACTGATGGACAGGGGTACAGCAGTTGATGTCATCTGCCCAGACTTGCAAACATTTGACACTGCCCTGCGTGACATCCTAGTCTCTAAATTGGAGAGACGTCACTTTGATAGGTGGACCACTCAGTGGATAAAGAACTGGCTGGATGGCTCTATGCAGAGAGTTGTGGTCAATGGCTCAATGCTCAGCTGAAGACCACTAACGAGTGGTGTCCCTCAGTGATCGGTGTTGGGACCGGTCTTGTTCAACATCTTTGTCGGTGACCTGGACAGTGGGATTGAGTGTGCCCTCAGCAAGTTTGTCGATGACACCAAGTTGTGTGGTTCTGTTGATATGCTGGAGGAAGGAATGCCATCCAGAGGGACCTTGACACACTTGTGAGGTGGGCTGATGCCAGCCTCATGAAGTTCAACCATACCAAGTGCAAGGTCCTACACCTGGGTTGGAGCAATCCCAGGCACAGCTACAGGTTGGGCAGAGAAGAGGTTCAGTGCAGCCCTGCGGAGAAGGACTTGGGGGTGTTGATTGATGAGAAAATGAACATGAGCTGGCTTCAGTGTGCGCTCACAGCCCAGAAAGCCAACCGTATTCTGGGCTGCATCAAAAGGAGCGTGACCAGCAGGTGGAAGGAGGTGATCCTGCCCCTCTACTCTGCTCTCGTGAGACCTCACCGGGAGAATTGTGTGCAGTTCTGGTGTCCTCAACATAAAAAGGACATGGAACTGTCAGAACAAGTTCAGAGGAGGGCCACGAGGATTATCAGGGGACTGGAGCACCTCCTGTATGAAGACAGGCTGAGAAAGTTGGGGCTGTTCAGCCTGGAGAAGAGAAGGCTGCATGTAGACATCATAGCAGCCTTCCGGTACTTGAAGGGGGCCTATAAGGGTGGTGGGGAGGGACTCTTTATTAGGGATTGTAGTGACAGGACAAGGGGTAATGGGTTCAAACTTAAACAGGGGAAGTTGAGATTGTATATAAGGAAGAAGTTCTTTACTGTGAGGGTGGTGAGGCGCTGGAATGGGTTGCCTGAGGAAGTTGTGAATGCTGGCATTGTTCAAGGCCAGGTTGGATGAAGCCTTGGGTGACATGGTTTAGTGTGAGGTGTCCCTGCCCATGACAGGGGGGTTGGAATTTGATGATTTTAAGGTCCTTTGCACCCCTAACTATTCTATGATTGTAAGCTGTAGTCACTTATTTACAATGATGGGGTTTTTTGTTGTGCTTATCACTGGAGGTCTTAGGGAAGGTCTACCTAAAAAAGGTTTCAGAAGGCAGTTTTTTGATAGCTTTGTGGGAGAGTATTATACCATCTTCACATATCATGTAGAGAGTTCAGACCATAGCAAAGTACAGTAAAAATATTTGGAGTGTTGAATGTTCTGAATAAAGGTTTGGTTTCTAGTTCCAGACTTTGGATACAGATGTATTAGGACACTTCCTCCCCAGTTCTACTGGTAGTTTACGTGCTTCAGTGTGAAGAAGACTTTGACATTATTTTTAACAGGGGAAAAAACTATGTTGCAAAGTGTGAAAGTGTTCAGGTGATGGTGTAATGCTTTAGGAGATGGTTGATTGTTTTGGTTTTTTTTGTTGGTTTAGGTTTTTAATATTTCTGTGTGCAACAAAAACTATGAAAGGCAGAGATTTTATAGATTTGTGTCCTACTGCTAATTGTGACCTACTTTATTCGAGTTTTCTCTCAGGTTGGGCAGGCATGAAGTCTCACCTATATGGATTCTTATATTTCATAACACATACAATTTTGATGCAACCAGTTGTTCCCCTTTCAGTGCTCTTAACCGCTTACCTTGTGTGTTAACTGGTTTATTTTCATACAGCTTTAGATCTGAAAAAATCAGTATTGTCCTGCTAAATTCATTGTTTCCTCAAATCAATCTGAAAACAATTCTGGTGTCTGATGTTTGGTTGTTTTGTTAATGATTTATTTCATTTGTTTTATTAAATATTGTGAGGTTTAGAGGTTGGGGGGGTGTTTTGAGATGGTAGAAGTGGTTTTTGGGTTAGGGGTTTGGTTTAGATTTCTTTGAAAATTATAGCTGTGACTCAGTAAAGTATTAATTCAGTAGTTTATCTCCAGTCGTTTGTTATATTTTAAAAATGCTTGTCATTCACGTTTGAATTTTCAGTATGAAATAATCTGGATTAACTCCTTTGGGAGCAAGTATTCACTAAGACTGTAAAGTGCAGTACTTCTTGTTGATGTTTTGGGTGATACTGCACACAAAATATAGCATGAAAAAGCTGGTTAATTATAGTAGAGATCCCCCAAAAGTATTCACAGACCTAGAAAATGCAGTGATTTGATAAATCTTCAAATTTTAACTCCTCATTTTAGGAGCAAACAAGTTTAAAAGCATCAAAAGGGACAAAGAATGATCATTTAACACACCTTAGAACTGTGGAACTATCATTTTAAATTTTTTTTCTAATCCTGCAGCACCTTTTCCTGCACACCTGCAGCAAATAATTAGATTATTTCCTGTGCTTTCTTGTAGACAGTTATACCTATATTTTGTTGACCATTTAGGGAATCAGGATGGAGTAACAAAAATTACTTCTGGGCATATAAACTGGAAGAGTTTATATGTGCAGAAATAATGTCATCCTTCTTGTGATAGAGCTAAAAGGCAATAAAACTCAAGATGATTAGTGATGGGGTGTAGGGCAATGAAGAGCAAGAGGAAAAAACCCCACAACTGTTTTCCTGTACCATAGATAAGGAAAGGAGAGAAAGAACACAAAGGATTTGCAAGAATAATCTAAGTTCAGACAGATATTTCTTTTGAAATTTGGAGATTATCTGTTATAATTAACCTCATTTTTTCTACACGCTGTAAGAAATTTTGTATTTTTATCTCAAAGCTGCATGCATAGCAATTAAAATTTAATTCTGGAAATACATTAATGTTAAAATGATACAATATTATAATTCCTCAATCATCTCTCAGTAAGGATTTTAGAATCTAGTAGTAATACAGCAATACAGGTTGTCTTGCTGTGCCTTTCATTGCACCTAGTGCAACAGCAAAAGATCAATGCATGTCCCTCTGTAATTTCTTGTTCACCTAGGATTGTTTTTAATCAAGAAACATTCAATGTAACAATGTTGCATAACATAAATTTTGCAGATAAATGAATTATGCAGATATTTCTAAAAATTTAGAATGGGGGAATGATGTTGAAGGCTGCAACTTTGCTTCATAACTGAATGTGCATGTATATGTTTTTGTTGCCAAATAATTCTGTTAATTATTCCTAATTACTGTTTTCATTATAGTTGAGCATAAGCCATAAATACATTTGTGTCTAGGTACAGGCAGTAATATGTTCAAAAGATTTTAGTTCTGATTAATTCCAGTTTTTAAAATGATCAGCCTGTCTGGTAGCATTTCTGGGAGACAAGTGATGTGGCCTGAAAGCAGCATAAGTCTAGTGCTTAAAAGTTTGATAGAATAAGTGTACAAATGAGATTACCAATGATAGAGTAATACTTGATATCAGCGCAGTAATGTTTTTCGAAGTGTGGCATATTTCATTTGCTGAATATCTAGCAAGTCTGTAATGACAGAAGTGCTTGCTGTAGGGATCATACACTTTCGAGGCTGGGAATATTTACTCTGTATAGTGTCCTTAACCCGTACTACCTGTGAGCAATGGTTAGTGAATAATTTGACCATAATGGAAACAAGGTTAAAATTACATCCTTATAACAGGAAGAAATTTGAACAGAGGCCCTTACCCGCTCTTATGATGTATGTTTTCTGGTAACGCACAAAGACTAAATTTTGTTCTCAAACATGATATATTGGTCAGTGATATCTTTTCTTTCTGTCTTCTTTTTGGAAGGTGGTCTTGGAATGCACGTTAAAGAAGGACCTTGTTTACAACAAAGTTACTCCTACTTTTTACCACTGGAAGATTGATGACAAAAAGTTTGGCCTCACATTTCAGAGTCCTGCTGATGCAAGAGCATTTGATAGAGGTATTCGGAGAGCAGTAGAGGATATTTCTCAAGGTACATATTTTAGATGAAGGGGCAGAGGAGGGGGGGTATCATGACTGTTTAGTAAATAAGTCAGAGCACTTTGCTTAACATTAATGCTGGCTTAAGGATGTGAATTGATTTATAGCACATTGAGATTTTACCAGGTTTTTAATAGTACTTCCAGCATTTCTAAAGTGCCATTGATCTAAGTGTCTTAAACTGTTTCACTGACATTAATGATGTAATTTCTCAAAATATCCCTTTATTATAAAGCATTTCCTGTATTTTTTTAGTGATGAAGAAATGGGGGAAGCTAGAGTGTTACTTGCCTTACTTGGATCTTTGTAGAATCTTGTAACAGCCTCTATGTTCTTAGAGGATAAACTGTTGAAACTCTTTGAGTTCTCTTTTTATCTGCATGTGCTTTTATTTAATAGTTTTATTTATTTACTAACAGCTGACAGTAGTTCTGAGAAGAGGTTTAGATGGGGCAGTAGAAGAATTTAATAATAATATCGCTAACTGAAAACTAGTGAGCAAACTGAAGAACATCATCAAGCTTAGATTTTGAACTGAGAATATGATAAATGCGCTCCTGCATGGGGAGAGGCAAGGAGGGAAGAGAACAAGTGTTTATTGAACAGAAAGAATATCTCTTCCAAGCTTGTGAAAAGTAACTTAAAGAGAGAAATCTAAACAAAATATTCTGAGCTATTGATGCACTGTAAACTTAGGTATTTAATGTGTGTTATCACACTAGCAAAGGGAGAAACATTTCTGAAGGGAAATCCTTTTTGACACACTAGAATGACTTTTTTTGAAATGTGCCGATATCTTCTATGTCGCTGCAAGAGAAATAACTGGAGAACATATAAATCCTTTCTTCACTTAGGATCGCACAGTTCCAATTTCTGCTGATTTATATCAAAATACACCACAGTGTGCATTCATACCAACCAAAATTATCTGCCTCTAATTTTCAAAATGTTATATTAGCAAGAATATATTCCCTTGTTTCTGACTTCTGATGACACTTTGAAAATGCTTTTACAAGAAAGGTGTCAACAAGACAGAGGATTGTGGCTAGGAGTACTCAGTATATAAAATGCAGAATGTGTAAATGAATGATACTTATTAAAAGAAACTTGAAATACAGTGATCTACTGGTTAAAAAAGCCAGCATATTTATATCACCATAGCCAAATATTGAAGGATTGTGTGGACTATCAGAAGCAGTAAACTAAATAACAAGAAAATAACCTTGTCTTTTTACTTTTTCTGTAGGTTATCCACCCTCCCAAAATGATGTTGAAGTGGCAGAAGACTGCTTTCAGGTGAGCATATAAATTTTTAAATTAATTGTGCAGTTTTTTTAATTAATTAAACAATTGTTTTCAGTAGAATAAACAAAATAAGAGGAGTGCCAAAATTCAGTTTAATGAAATAAGCTCCAGAACAATTATGTAGAAGGCTTACAATGTTGTCTATAGACAAGAGGTAAAATAAAAGTAAAATAAAACTCAGGTTAGGCGTCCTAATTCATGGGAAGATGAAATATTATTCTGGAAAAATAAGAATAAAAGGGTCAGGAGTTTTCTTCTTTTGCATGCACCTCCTGTTTTTTTTTTTCCCAGACCTCACTCTACAGTGATAGACACTTCTGACATTATATAGAGGTGAAAAGATGCTGAGTTAACGCTTAAAAGAATCTAGTCCAAACAAGAGTGGAAGTTCAGCTAATTTTTAAAAACACACTGAAGATAAAGCAATCATTTGCTGAGTTTCACATTTTTCTTGATCCTTATTTACACCATTCAATATAGGTCATAATGGAATAAAATGTAAAAACTTATCTTCTACTATGCTTCAGATTTGTAATGCTTTACACAAATACAAGTACTGTAACACTCATGTAGCACTGCCTTGTAATATCCAAGAATCCATGTACTTAAAAAGTTGGTATAAATGGATATTATGGATACATATATACATTAAATAGATATAACTAAGTAAAAATGTACTTGTGCCTATATGTGCGTTTCATCTCTTCTTTCCTATTTACAGTTTCAGGGAAAGTCTTGGCTTTATTCAGACATATATTCAATTTTCAGAGTGCAGAAATTTAAAATGGAACTGATTTAGAAACAAGTTGACTCAGGCATCTTAGTGACTATTCAGAAAACTGATAGTATTCCTAATTAGTTTCTTGAGGGAAAGAGTTTTGTCATTTATGCAAAATTAAATTCTTTATCATTGTAGATAGATGCAGTGTAGAACCTTTGCAACACAAACCCATGAAAATTAACAGCCTGCTTTGAAGAATGGGTAAGAATCAAATTATGGTAGGAGACTGAGAGTCAACTACTTAGAAAGGATACTGCAATGCAGTGGCAATGCAGAAGACTCTCCTGATTTCTTTCCATTTTGTGGTAGGAGAAATGTATCTCTGTTAAGTCTTGGCTGTGCAACCACCTGTTGTTCTTTATTTGCAGTGCTTTATTTTAAGGCACTTTAAAGTAAAATTGCTATAAATATTAGATATTTTGGGTATAAAACAGGAATGAGATTTTGACAGGGTGGAGGAAATGTGTGCCAAAGTTAATGCAATTCTTAATCAGCTTTTAAGACTTGTTTAAACACGCTTTGTTGCAAGGATTAATAATTGAGCAGTTTCTACAGACCTAATGAGATTAGAGGAGACTAATTACCTCCTGATTATGCTGCCTAGTTGTTACATTTCTATATAAGGATGCCAAAATTGAAGCAAATGTCTGTGATTCTTTATATTTACAGTTTCTTGCTGGGAAAATGGTCAAAAGTGTGTTCACTTAGATGTAAATATAGATATATTTAGATACTTAAATAGATTATGTAGGTTTACTTTGTATATATTTAAAATAATATGTACATTTTTTAAAAAAGCTTTCTCTATATATAACTTACAGGTACAAATAATCTATTCGATATAAACTGCTGGTAGAATTACCAATTACATTCAATTTCTTCACCACCCAACACATACTACTTAATTGTAGATTCATGCTGTCAATAGATAGCAAGAATTACCTGTTTTATAGGAACAAAAAAAGCTAGCCAATCTCTCTGCATACCAATGTAAAATAAATAATACTAGAATTGCCTGTCTGCAGCAATACCAGAAGGGAGAGTGGGGCCAGAGATGCAGAGAAGGCTGAACCCACCTGGTTTGGCTATGTTTCATCTAAATGAGGTGCATGTATCAATAACAAAGCTGTAATTGCAGGGTTATAAATGTCAGCGTAGAAAGGCTACAGCATTTTAGTTACAGGCACAGGTTTAGTCATCAAGAATATCTTGGAAATACCAAATAGTGTACATTGTCCTACAAATGATTTATTTCTTTCCCCTTCCAAGACTGATATTGTTGTAAGTGGCACTTGATACCCCAGTGTTTTTTAAGGACTAATAAGACCATTTTGTTTAAAGATAATGTATTATATATTTAAAGAGTCATGTTGACTTGTCCGCCCTTCTTCCCATTCCACTATATCTTGAAAGAGCTAAGAAATATTTTTTTCCTGTTTCTTTTTCTTTCCTGTTCTATAAGCTGTTTTCCCAAATCTCTAATAGTATTTTTGTGTAAGTTTTAGAGTATATCTATGCAAGGGCATTTTAGGGTATGAATAGAATGTTAAAAAGCAGGTTGGCACTTGGATCTGAGGGCAGTAGGCTATTTGTTGTTTCATCAGAACATTTTTCCAGAATTATAATTTGCAACTTCTAAGGAATGAAATACAGCAGGTCAATCAGTGGAGCTCCTCCAGTTAACTAAAAAAACTAAGTAGTTGTAAGTTGCTTCTGAGATAGCAGAATATCAGAAAGAGAAAAGCTTTATTTCACACTTTTTATAGCATGTTTGTTAATGCACTTATATTTTTGTCTATACTCTGTAATAACTTTCGTATGTATTGGTATTCTTTGATTTCATGTTTTTCTTTGTTAGTATAGTTAATAAAGTCCCCAGGATGTCATCAGCGTACACTTGAAAATATTAATAGGTCTTTGTCAGGTACATCATCTGGTGTAAAGGTGTTTTGCCGATGCTGTTGCAGTCATCTTACACAGCTGGAATCTTGTATTTAGTGCATATTTGAATATGTGTATGGAAGTATGAATATGGCATGTAGTTGATACATAAATTTCATTAACTGTGTTTTTAAGAATGAAAATGATTAGTGAAAGCAAAACATGCTTCATAAATTTATTTTACTGGCTGTTTATATTTGGTGCTATAGAAAGCAAATAAAATTATACAAATAAGATCAAAACACACCACTTTCTGATCTAGTCAATGGCACTGCTGTAAAACCTCAATGCCTACTAGTAATAAGTATTATCACATTTTATCACACAGAAATAAGGGTTGTCCAAAACTTGTATGTGCAACTCTTAAATGCAAATTCAAAAACGGAGCTCCTGTGCTTTCTAGACTAGCATTTTGCTCATTATCTTGTATCTTGGGTCACTAGATTTATTATTCTTTTTATTACATTTTTAAATAAAACCTCACAGAGAAAGCATTCTTACAGAAGATCAAATTTATAATGTGAAGAAGACATAGCTTCTTTAGAAGCTCTTCTGTTTGCAAGCAATATTAAAATCTTAGTAGTAAAATATTTCATCACTTGAAGGTATTCAGACTTGCTTGCATAATTGTACAATTGTACAACTGTACAATTGTTATAATTGCTATTAGTTATTTAATGAACATATATGCAAATTGTTTAAATCATTAAATAAGCCTTAGTCTTACGAGATCAATTTCAAATAGAAATACACAAATGAGCGAATGCAGTTAGCTGACTTCCTACAATGTTTGTAAATGGATCCTGGGAATTTGTATATACTTATATGGAAGTACACACTGGGAATTTGTTTTTGTAGGAAGTTTGGATTTTTTGAAATAAAATGAGGCATTTTGAATGCAGCAGACAAGCAGCTTGTTTAAGTCAGTTTGCTTGTTTATTCAAGGACTGGCTCAGGTTCTTTTCCTCTACCAAATATAAACTTCTTGCTCTAAATCCTATCTAGCTTAACTGGGGGGGAAGTAAAAATCAAACTTTATTTTCTTAGAAGTATATCTAATGAAATGAAATCTGGAGTTTGCACATCTAGAAGTATTTTTGTGTGGTTTTGGATACTGAAATGCTTAAGTCTTGCTTTTGAGAACTGAAAAATTGAGCAGTTGAGTCAATTTCTTTAAGGTTTTGTTGATTCAGCCATACTGGTGTTATTTATAGGCTAGCAATACATTTTATCAGTTTTGAAGTAATAAAAAATGAAGTGCTTATGCTCTTGAGTTTTTACTACTGGCAGAAGAAAACTTCAGGCTGATAAAAGGTACAAGCACAAAAAAAAAGTTTGTCTTGTTCCTTCAGATATTGGTACATCGGGCTTTTTGTCAATATGAAGGAGGAAAGGCCTGCAACTTATGTGTGTTTTAAACAGTTTTAGTGCAGGCAGGGAGGACATAAATGGTTCACATGCTTCTTTGGAAATACTCTATTTAGTGACCTCTTTGTAAATGCACTATTTTGTAGCCATTTGGTTTATTTTCTCTTTAACAAAAGGTTTGCAGAAGTTTTATTTTGCAATAATGACTTGATGCAATGTCTTGGAAGAAAATATGTAATTGTTTACTTTTAATACTGTACTGCTTTTATGGAGAAGAAAATACATGATAAACGACTAAAGATTAGCAATATTTAGTGCACTGAATAAATGCAGTTCCTAGAACTGGAAGTAATACTAGCTTATATTATCAATTTGAAATGAATCTAATACACTGTGCCAAAATTATTTGGGTTTATTAAGTTTTTTTGTATAGTAGCATTCAAAGCTAGGAGGTCTTCCCCCTGCCCCAGCCCCCAGTATCCCTAACAGCCTGTTTACAAGTTACAAAGTTACGCTTTAGTTTACTAGTTCCTTCCTTGGAATCCCTAAAAACCTCCAGTATGCTGAATACATAGTTCAGGTAGAACAGACTTGAAAGAAGAAGGTGTCTCAAATGCCTTATTTTTTTACTTGAAACTGTATAAAACATTCAGAGTAATTTAAGTAACATTTCAGTCTGTGTCAGAACTAAATACCTGATTATAATAGCTTCTTTGCCAAATATGAAAATAGTTGCTCCATCACTCTTAGAAATGGCTAAAGCAGAAGTTATTCAAATGTTTTTGAAATCTTTATCATTTATTCACAATTGAAAAACAAAAAAAGAAAAAAACATTTAAATGCTTCCTGTGTTGGTTAGCATTAAACAGCAGATTTTCAGGCCTCATGGGAAGTAAATACAAGAACTGGGAAGCAACGGAAATGTGGTCTCTTATCCATCCTTCTGTGTAATCATTAAACTTACTTAGAGCAGAACATTTTTAACAATGTTTGCAGAACAATCTTGAATTCTCTCCCAGACTTTGGCAAACTGAGAGAAGTAAGAAGAGAAAATTTGAAGAAGAAGAGAAGCTCAGTCTGGTTTTCATTTTCTCTACAGCTGTCATCTGGCTTTGAATTCTGCTGGAGAGCTACAGCTGGAGTCATTTTATTGCTTTACCCAGCATCCTTCTGCCTGCGCTCACAGAAATGTTTTAGTAGTCTTGGAAAAAAATTCAGAGTATCTCTTAGCAACCATAGGACAGTAATTATTATACCAGCAGCTGGGAGCAAACCAGATTTCCGTTGTGCATTAAAAACTGGCGTAGGTTACTCTACAGATGATACTGAATAACCTATGCCAGTACTGTACTTTGCAGGCTGTGGTTAAAGGATATTGAATGTGGGCGGTGTAATTGCTTTGGACGGTAGAAAAGGGGAATGTGTGCATTTATGTTTGTGTTTAATGTTCTGTATACTTAATATACCAAGCTTAGTTCTTGGGGAAAACTTTACATGTTTACTTTTTACTTTAATGCATTTATAATACAATAGCATTTTTGTTTCAAGGGCATCTTCCTACAGGTTGTTGGTGTTTCCATTATAAATGTGGGTTTTCAGGTGTTTATGACTTTGTCATAGAATATCTAATTGGAGCAAGAAGTGACATGCAAAGAAAGCCTTTTAATACTAATAAGCATGGTTTGGCTATATCTAAACTACCATTTTAGTTAAAAATACAGAGTTCAGGAAATTGATCTGGCATTTCTGAGGTTCTGCAGAGTATTTATAAGACGAATAAGACCCTAAGTGACCTGATCGCTTTTGCTTTTTCATAAATACCAGAAGTTAGGCTGTGTCCGCTGTAGTGTGCAGATTGGTAGGGTGAGTGTTGCGCTTTCTGAACAGCTGTCTCATGAGTTCCTGCCTTACAAAGGTCAGATGCCTTTCTCTGTCTCCTTCCACCCCCAAATTTGTCCTTGAAGTCAATTAGCTTGAATTATGGTGTCTGTGTTTGAATTTTATAAAAGCATTCCTTCATAATTGCTGTGTATAGGGCACAAGGGCTTGCTTTATGATTAAGGTTTGTATTTCATACATCAGTGTCTGGCACTGCTAGTTAGCACTGTAATAGGTGATCAGTGCCCGTATCCTGTAGTAGGTGGAGCCCTCCTGAACTGCCAAGGGGAGCGTGTGCATGTGTATCTGTATGTGCATGTGTCCTTTTTGCTCTATAGTGTAGATAGTTTATTTCTGAAGGGAAAAAAGGTGTGAATCACTTGCAGGAACAGGAAATAATGCAGGGTGTTGCAAATCTCACCCAGGGATAAAACCAGCTTGTAGAGCGTATGTGTTGGTTTTTTGGTTTTTTTTTTCCCTTGGGAAAGAAGGAGTTTTTGCAGCTCTCGTCCTTCTCCCTAGACCACTCAAATTGATAATAGCTGGGGGGAGGTAGGGGGGTTAGGTAGTGCTTATCACTGTGGTTTCTGTTAAAATGGCTTCTAGCTGTTGTGTTCATAGTTTAAATAGTTTCTGCTTGTTGTAAGCATTTATAACATTGCTCAAACCCAAAATAGTTGTAGGCATTTCTTCTTCATTCTGAATGCAGTTCTCCTGTGGTTTAAACCAGTGTTCTGAAAGCTTTTTATGTCACTGGGCAATGTACCTACAGGAGTACCTCCTGCTAGGCAGATGTTTGATACTGCACCAATATTTGATGGTTTTACACTTAAAATACGTGCATCCATAAAATCATAAACTCTTGCCAGTCATTTCAGTGTTTCTTTTGTACTCCTTTTCCAGCAGTTTGACCAGAAAATTTAATCTTGACAACAGCAGGGCTGATTGCTTAGTGGTGGTGTCTTGCTCAAGGATCTGCAAAAAGTACTTCTTCCTGGCATTTTGCCTGTCTTCAAAATTTTTCAGTGGAATTTTAACCTGACTGAGCCCTTGTCTTTCATGGGGTGTATGCACTCTAGTAGTAAAGCTGATTATTACTTACTAATTCTAATGTTTTTCCTCTCAGAGTGCTTCTGAGCAATGTATAAATTCTTAGTGATGTCATGATTTTCTTTCTCAAAGATCAGCTACAAAACAGCTACTTGCACTTTGTCTAGGTGTCTAGAACTTGATACTTTAGTCTTTTACATATGTGAGGTGCTAATGTAATACCAGAGTAAGTTCCTTAAGTATTTTGATAAATGAAAACTAATGATTCAGTGTACTTAACTGATAATAAGTGTACTTATTAGTACTTAACCTGCCAAACCTTCAGGTTTGTCTCTGCCTCAGTAGTTTTCTGGACAGTTTTTATTGTTTCCTCTTAATGTTTCCTTAATATATATATACACGAATCCTTACATTAAAGCTGAAATGCAACATTCTTGTTGCTGGAAGCTGTATGATGACAGAATTTTCCCAGTGATATCAGATGATAGTAGCCAGTTAACTTTACAGCATTTCTCAATGCAAACAAAACATTGAAGAGTACATTTTTTGGCAGCTCAGTGGAATTTTTATCAATATGTTCTACTGTATCCTGAGTATATCCCAGCCAGTTAAGCTTAAAAAATTAGAACTGTTTGTTTTTTCTATTCTTTTCAGAAATTGGATCATGTCACAAACCAATATTTCACCCAAACATACTTCTTCTTCCTTATTCTCAGAGGCACACATCCTGCAGATATCTCATTATATGTTGCCACATGGTCTCATTTTTGTATCAGATTGCCCGATAGAACCTTAATTTCAAAAAGACAGTCATTAGTTGTTTAATACACACTTGCTGTAATTATATACTTTAATTGAGCCACTTTATGTTGAAACTGACTTTCTTCCTTTTCAGCTGATCTTAGTTTTAGTTTATTAAAAGGTCTGACTAGCTTTTGCCTTATTTGCCTCAATTTTTGTCCTCCAGATGTAAATGTACTGGAAGTATGTAAATACTGGAAGCCTCATGGGTAGTTAGAGAAGGCATAATCACAGAGACTGGGCTTATCTCTCCTTCGTTAAAGAACTTCTTTAGTCTGATTTAGTAACTGAGTTAAAGGCATGGATCTTTAGTGCCTGAGATGTGTATGCTCTGCAGAAAAGGAACTCCTATTTTCCAAGCCTGACTCATAGTAAAGAAAATACTTGCATACTTATAAGTACTTTAAAAATGTGTATTTAAAAAATTTGTGTTTATAGATGCCTCTAGCATGTTATGTAGATTATTAATGCATTCATGCATGAATGTTGTGGGTTTTGTGTGTTTTTTGTGTAAATACAAAATCACTTCAAGGGTGTTCTTATGTATTCTAGACTACTCAAGAAAATACGTCAAGTTCATTAATGAAAGATCACCTTTTCCAACACGAAACTGTAGTAACCAGTGAACCTTACAGTAGTGCAAATATAAGGCCTTCAGCATTTGAGGATTTCAACACCAGGAGAGCCTGTTTTCCTAGCCAACCTAACCAGGTAAGACTACTGATAAAAGCAGTTCTTACTTTGCTTGTTGCATTAACACCAGAGTGTGGTAGTTTCTGCACTTCCATTCTAAGTCCCTGTATGTAGTATTATACCCTCAGCTCCTTGAAATGATCAATATAAGCTTTGCAGCTGAAATACTAGTGTTGTTATGGCAGGGGTAAGGCTTTGCAAAGGTATTTACCTGTGCTTGTAGTGCAGCAGATGGCATGAATAAATCTTTCACTTTCCCTGAAGTCATATTTCTATATTACAGACTCAGTATTTGCAGCCTCAAAAAGCTGTGGAAATTTTTCAGAAAATGTTGGTTGGGCATGAGCTCAATCTCTGTTGCATGTATACAATTTTTTTCTTATTAGAAATATTGAAAGGTATCTTTAAAAGATATCTTGGATGCATTACACCGTGGGGCACTTTTGCTAAATATTTTAATTGAAGCGTTTTATACTTTCTAACTGCCCATTTGAACTAAAGTATTCTACTTTGGCACAGAAAGGAAAACAGTTTATCTGTTATACATGAAAAGTATTAAGTTATTGGTAAACAGATTCTTGAAACAGAAAACAACCCACTAACATGAGGAAGGCTGATGTACAGACATTTTTTAAATGTTTTTAAAAGGTTAGAAAGACAATGTTACAACTTTTCCTTTAACAATATAGATTTTCCTTTTTTCTAATCCTCAAATAACTGACTGTAAAGGCTTTAAAGGCTGTAAAAGTAGACTTAATAGTAAGTTGGATAATAATTATTTTGAGGGTCTTGCACCTAGAAGCAAACACATGGGAAGCTTTTTAGAATAAGCTTAACAGAAGTCAAAACAGAACACAAGCCCAAGTAGTTGTGAACACTTGTACAGAAAATTATGCAACTTGAAATACAGCTTTTTAATACCCTTGGTCATTATTGCAAAGAAAGGACTTTATGAAAGTCTTGTATCAGCTGTTTTCTAACTGCTTCATTGAGCAAAAGCAAGAACTAACTAAGGAACTTGAAATTATGAGCTTAATGATTTTTAATCATTGATCTACACCAATTATCTCTTTGTGTGAGTCACCTCATATTTTTGTTTGTTCTGTGCATCAGGAGATATATATTTTTCCTCTTTCCCTTTACCTTCAAATATCATAGAGTAGAATAGATGGGTGGTCAGGTTATTGCAGCTAACACGTAACAGCTACAGTAACCAGTGATGTATGCATGTTAGTCTTCATCATAAATGAAAGTGTGGTGGTCTTAAAATGCTTGTATGTTTTAAGAGCACATACAGAACTGGCTACTGAGAAAATGATAATTTAAGCTATGGTATTCTGGGTAGTGTCTGTCTAATAAAAATTAAATAGGAATTTCCTTGAAATGACAGTTCATTTTTTTGTCAATTGAAGTTACGGAGATGCCATGGAAATTTAAGCAGATGTTCTTTAAATTATTTTTCTTATACTATAGCACCACCTGCATCTGACACCCCATGGTTCTATGGTACGCACATTTAGAACATAGGCAAGTCAGCAAAATCTCACATTGTCTCTGCTGAATGCCACGCATGTGACCAGTGGCACAGCAGATCTCGAGGCAAATACCTGGTTTATTTCAGTTTGTATAAATAAGTTTGGCTGTGCTAGTAAGTTGAAAAGCCTAGACTGAAGAAGTTATTAATGACAGTTCAGATCTTTACCTGTAATCCTCTGGCTGTTACCAAAAAATACTGAAGTCCCTCCACTCTTCAGCTTCTGATACACTGATATCCCTTTGACTGATATGTAGTACTTTGCAATGATATATTTAGTTGTTGGTGTCCTCATGTTGTGGAGTTGCAAGCTGGGCAAATTCAGGTGTATCTGTGTGAGAGGAGGCAGTGAAGGCTACAGTACCAAGCAAGTGTCTGTGTCTTACTTAGAGGTGCAGCTGTTCAAGTAAGGTGTTAATACCAGTGAGTTCAGTTATGTCAACAAAAATTTTCTGCCTAATTTCCAGTTAGTTGTGTTCATAATGAGATACTCTATGGGATGTCAGTTTGCCATCACATTCTGCCTCCCTTCCTGGTTCTGCTGTTATACAGAGATGGCACTTGCACTGAGTTGCAGTTTTGAATGCCTAGAGGACGATGTGCATTATTAGTGTTGAAGTTTGTTGGTATTTGTACCTAACTGAATCTGGATTCTGTAGTGTTCTGAAGGTTTCATGTATCTCATGCTTTCATACAGATCTCATTAAACACCCAGTGTGTAAGCACTTTATTTATAAAGCTTTTCCAACATTTCTCCTACTTACTTGTTTCCAGGGTTTCCCACTTGCTGTCTTTAAAAATGGTTTCTTAGTATCAGTTGCATGAAGAAGGTAATGCTGCCTTGTTTGTAACATATCAGACCTTAAGCATTTTAGTAGGTGTTTGGCTGGGGGCTAGAGAAAAAGAAATGAGTTCTATGTATGTGGTGTGTTCTGCTCAAACAAATAAAAAGCCTTCAAAGACTAGGGAGAGGTCAGGTTTTACACTTATTAGTATTTGTAGTGATCTTTAATGGCTAGTAGCTGTCTGGAGAATGGGAGGTTGAGGGTGGGTTTTTTTGATTTGAGGTTTTAGGGGTTTTGGTTTTTTTTTTTTTTAGTTTTAAACAATGGATTTTATTTAATGCATTTAAATGCATGCCTAATATTCCACATGTGCAGTTGAGTAGGATCCTTTATGCCTGGAAGATACAGAATTGTAATGTCATTTTTTATGCTTTTTCCCTTAAATTTATGCTCTTAACTGTTCAGAAATGCCAGTTAGCCATAGCTAGTTATTGATGGTAAAACAATAGGCTCTTTCTCTTGTTTGAAAACAGAAGTGAGAAGCACTCTGCTTTTATAAGCAAAGAGGAGGCCTAACTGCTTCCATGGGAGCCTGTGGAAGTATGGAAGAGCACTGACGTTAGCTGAATAGGATATAACCTTTCTTCATCCTGTATTCCTGAGACACTGTGGAAGTCCAGCTACATGGCTTGGAGCCAAGAAAAAAAGCATTATTCATTATAGTTGAAACTACCAGGGCAAAGCAGCCCTGATTACAGTTCTGTACTTACCACACAAGGATTATTAAGCAGGAAAGTGATGGTTAGAGCAGACTACAGGTAATTCTTATGTAATCAGAAGCTGACATATTTTAAAAAGCTATTCCTTCCTCTTTCCCAGCTGTCTTTCCTCTTTCCTCCTCTGCCTTCTACCCCAAAACCAGGGGCCTGCAGACCTCATTGTAGTAGGAGCACAGACATGTGCAAAGTGAAACAGTAGAGTGTTAACTTGTTTGTTGCTACACACCACAGATTAGGAACATGCAGTCCTGCTGTTGTCCAAGACAATGGAATAGTGACATATTAATTCTCATTAATTTAATCAGTACTAATAAGGTAAATATTCTTAAAGCAACAATACTGATGTCAAAGATGCATTCCCAAATAATTCATGACTCTGGAAGACTTTGTAAGGCTAATGGGTTAAGGTGTGGGTGTTTTTTCATTTTTTACTGTGAGATGGTTGGCTGTGCGCTTGACAGGAGAAAAAGGTAGAATTTGACTTGAAGCTTTCTTATATTCTGTATCTGATCATAATAGCGCTACAGTGTAGGAAAATACTTGGCTGTCTATGAGGTAGGAACACAGGGGCATACTGAGACTTATGTTTTGCTCACTATCTGCTATTTTTGTGAGCCTCTCCCATGCACGTCCTGAATGTTTATCCTGTAGTTATTTGTACCTTTTCTTGAAAGTCACTTGGAATGTGATTTCAGTAACATTTAGTGGCAGTTCTCTGTCGTAATATCTAAGGTCTGCAGCATTTCAGTTTAGATGACTCAAATGTGATACCTTCAACAACTTTTTCATGCCCTTTGATCATAAGGCAGAATAAACAAGAACATTGTCTTACCTCTCTGCTGTTTTTCTACGTGTTTAGCACATTCTCTTTTACTTGCCTTTTAAGATAAAAGGGCTTGAATTATGGTCAGTTTCTAAGTTGAGAATTTTAAAAGTACTTGGGTGTTTGCATGCTAGTGACCTAAGCTAATCAATTTAACTATTGTATATATGCTATGGGGAGGTACATTTTTAAGCCATTAGTTTTGATTGATCATACCACTGAATATTATTCATCATATGGTAAAATCCTTATCTGGAATACAGCTTTGAAAATAAGTAACCAGTATTTAATACTCCTATTGCAAAAGTGGAGGAAGTTTGAAAACTTACAGCAGGAATAAAGGAAAGCTTCTCATAGATGACACAAGTAGCTCAGTGAGTTTATGGGGAATGTGAAATCCTAAAGCAGTGGATAATAAGTGATGTGAAATCAGTAATTTCATGTGAGGTGTAATTGATCTGTGGAATTAGTTGCCACTGTAAGATATTAAAATCTGAATTTTGAGCATATTTCAAAGAGCAGTATGAAGTTTTATGTGGATACCAAAATATCCAAAGCATTTATGAGATACTAAAAGTCAGGAAAGAATACTAAAGCTCATGGTCCTGATATCATGCAAAAGGATGATTATTGTGGGGAAGTCTATAAATTGTACTGGTAAGAAAATAGTCTGAAATTTTCATCTTCAAGCAGCAAGGGAAAAAAATCCTGGTTTTTCATTTCCTAATCTAAGTTTTACATTGTAGGTGGACATAAATTTGGGATTCACTATAGTGAACTTATCTTGCTTTGCCATTTCAGGTGCCACTGAAGTCAATCAGACATGTTAGTTTTCAGGATGAAGATGAAATTGTTAGGATAAACCCTCGTGACATTTTGATACGTCGTTATGCAGACTACAGGCATCCTGACATGTGGAAGAACGACCTGGAGAGGGATGACACAGACTCAAATATACCATTTTCTAAATCAGACAGTAAAAAATCTGACTATTTATACCCATGTGGGGATGGAACTAAGTTGAATTCCCTGAAAGACTCAAAGAGTTCTGTGGTATTTAAAACTCAGCCTTCCTCATCAAAATTTAAAAACTCAAAAAGAAGAAAAGAGGATGGTGAGCGTTCCCGCTGTATATACTGCCAGGAGAGGTTTAATCATGAAGATAATGGCAGAGGAAAATGTCAAGATGCGCCAGATCCTATTAAAAGATGTATCTACCAAGTTAGTTGCATGCTTTGCGCAGAGAGCATGCTTTATCACTGCATGTCAGACTCTGAAGGAGATTTTTCTGATCCTTGCTCATGTGACACTAGTGATGACAAGTTCTGCTTACGCTGGTTAGCACTGGTGGCACTCTCGTTCATTGCTCCATGTATGTGCTGCTACCTCCCCTTGAGAGCATGCCATCACTGCGGTGAGGTGTGTGGGTGCTGTGGAGGAAAGCATAAAGCTGCAGGATGAATCAGTCTTGTGCCAAACAGAGCTGAAAAATCTTTGTTTCCAGGAAGCATCTAACTTGGATTTGTGGAAGCTTTTTGGCAAGCTGAAGGGAATCTTCTTTCATGTAAGAGATGCTTGATGTGGAGGAAGCAACAAGACTTGTCAGACCTTGGCATTTTACAAGTGCTAGCCACGCCTAACTATTTCCTTTGAGTGCGTGGCATTTGTTGCAAGTTGTGAAGGAGATTTTGCAAAGGAAAGCCTATTCTTATTATTGGCTATAAAATGAGTATATAAACTATGATTATACTAAAAGGGATTAACTTTTGCCACTTTGTACATTCATGGTTTAGGTAAGGGGGCTCTTTTAAAAGGATTAAAACTTACCTGAGGGGAAATTTTAACTAAAAGTGCACTAGTGACAGTTGATTTAAGCTTAAGAAAAGTTAATACTCGGCAAATGAGAAATGAAACTGATTTTAAGTGCAACTAAATCACTTATTAATAGTTTTTTGGAAGCAACTTTATGTATAAATAACAAATGTTTATATTTAACTAAATGTGTAAGGTACGAATTATTACATGTTAAACTTCCCTTCCCTCTGATATAGTAGGTATGGACCATATCTACTGTCACATTCCATGGTAGTATTTTAAATATTTAATTAGTTAATTTAGTCGCATTTTTATTCCAGATGGACAAATTGATATTTTCAGTCCTGGTTCCCTTCAGCTACAGTTTGTGTTGAGTTGTATCCATACATTCTGATAATCTAAAAACCTTTAAAATATTAATTATTCTAGTCTTGAGTGACCAATATTTTTTTGTTAAGCACAGATGTAATTGTCTAAAATGTTCTTGTTAGAACATAACATTTATTTTTATATATAAATGACTTTGATTTCAACATAATAGCAAAAAGGAAGTTGTTTCTGTTGCTCAACCAGCAAGTTGTTTTCTTTTGGGGCGTCCTCCAAAAATACTTTATTGCATATTCAAATGTTCATTAAGCAAAAGGTACGTTAAGGCAGTTGTAACAAATTGTCATCAGTGTTCTTGTTTATCCTTCTGTTAAACTAGGATCCTGTTCAGCTGTTTATCAAGTACTATGATTAAAACAAAAGATTAATAACAAAAGTGAAATTGTTTTCATTATTTTGAACTTTAACTTTCTCTTATTTGAATGGGCAAGAACAAAAGTACTGTGTGTTTTGTACAAAAACAACAACAAAAGACTTAGCTTGAGAAATAAATTAACAGCCCAGGCAAAATTGGAGTGAACTTCTTAACTGAGGAGGTTCAGAGGGAGGATGGGGAAGTGGGGGGAGAGAGAGAGAGAGAGAATGTATGTGTCTGTGTGGTGGTATCTTGTGTACAATACTTGCTATGGCTTTGTACTTACTAAGTGTTTAACTTTCAGATAAGAATTAACTGATTAACCCATAGAAAATTTGTTAAAGCATTACCTGCTTTGCTCTGCCATGAAGTAAGAAACATTTACTTCTCATTATAGATATGTAAAACACTACAACCAGTCACAATTCATTAGCGACGGTGCCTAATTGATATCTTGGCTGGAGTCGGACTGACTGTCTTCAGTGTACCCTTGTTATTAGACAAACAAAAAAAGGAATTGATTTTAAAAGATTACTTACTTTTTCTCACTTCCTATGCATTTCTTCTAGATATTTTATGGAATTTTTCTTTCTGCATGTATCAGTGCCCTTAATTTTCCTTTGTAGCCCAGGAGTAAAATAAGCAAATGTATATAACATTACCTGTCTGTAAAAATACTTTTTAAAAGAAAACATTTATATTTATATTACAACTTAAATTGACCACCTTGTGTAAATAGATCATCTCAAAAGTATTATTTCACATTGAAAAGACGACAAATATATTGATAACTGTAGAAGTTACGGAAGAGCTTCTAGTTTTGTATTAAGAGTTGACTGGATGAATTAAGTCCAAGAATATGACACGGTAGCAGCAGTCTTGGTTTTTACAGTTTATATATTTGAAAGCTGCTACTCTGGTTGATTTTCATGCTTCACACATTTTCAGCTAAACTTGGTTGCCTAGAATAGACTGTTAACTTTAAAAAGAACTTTGATAAAAAGTGATGTTTTTCTAGTGAATGAGAGGAATTTACTATTTGTACGTGCTAAGGTTCCTAATTCAAGGTGAAGAAACATATGAATGACCTAAGAAAAGAACTTGCTGGCTGTATAGAAAAATGCTGTAGAATCCTGTTGTATATATACTTCAAGAAAGAAATAAGTTTAACAGTTTCCTCTGAGCACTATACAACGTAGTGAAACTTCTGGTCCTGTACTGTATTTTATATGAAACATATATGCTTTAATATTTTTATTGAATGTGTGCATTAATATTTTCACCTTGCATTTAATCACATTGCTGCTAAAATGGTTTCATCTTTTGCTTTGCTCTTTGAAGATTTGATCCGTCTAAAAAGGGTAATGGTTACTAAACTTGATGTGTTCACTTTTTCTTCTTATGCTGGACATGTCAGCCTGCATGCCCAGTTTGAGAGCAACTAAAAGAGCTACGAAGATATATGCTTACTATGTAAGGGCTGGGTTTGTATGATGCACGCATACCTTTTCTTTTGGTATTAGGGGTCTTGCCCCCTGTTTCAGTTAGGAGATGAGTATGCAAACCCATTCCAGAACAGGATGTTATATCTGTGCATCCTTTGTTTTGGATAGCACGTAAATATGTTCTCTCTCTGTTGTAATACTTAAGCATTTGGGAAGAGAGAAATTTCTTCCCCAGTCCTTGCTCCTCCCCTTGCCCTTAAGGTCAGAACTGTAGTTTGTCAGGCATGTAGTAGGAGAGGTTTGTGCTGCTTGGAAGTGAGACCCGAGCCCTGGGAAACCCTCACTGAATATTAAGTCCCTGGTGTGTTGAAAGCCTTGGTTACCCTGAAAATTGAGTATTTCCTGTTGAAAGTAGCAAAAGAAATTAAATGCCAGCAGCACTCCTGCACCATCTACTGGGGGAAAAATACTCAGCTGCATTCAGGCCCAGTACTTGACTACATCATGATTTAACTGGCTGTTGGTGCACTACTTAAGCTACAAAAATATGTAAAGCTTGAGTTATGAATTTATAAAATAGTAATTTAGACTCTGTTATTCTTTATCTCATTATGCATCTTAAGTTTCATTATTAATATTGATTGAAAGGAAAAATACTTTAACCATACAGTTAGATTTAAAATAGTTATGACTGCATATTACACAAGAGCATCAAAATCGGGAATGAAATTGAATTAATCTGATTCTGTCACTGGGTTCATAAGAGATTATTTTTTTTATTATTTCCCCCTCCTCTTTAATTCTTTCCCACAGCAAAGTGATGGAGTTTGATATTCACGCAGAGGGAATCTCGCCCTTTGGTTTGTGATATGAATGAAGTTTTGAGTACGCACAGGTTGGTCTGTGTGCCTGCACATGCAATTCAGTAGTTGGAAAGGGCACACCTACAGCTGTGGGTAAGATTACAGAAATATTCTGATAATAATCTACAATTACTGTGGTAATGCTTTAGTAAACAGCAGCAAGTGATGGCATAAAACTCATTTCCATAGCTTGTGTAAAGGATGTTCCACATAGGCTTAACTGTTTCAGTTTCCTCTAGAGAAACAACAGTATTTTGAAGAACGTCTTAATTGTGTGTGTTGGAATACAACGTTCCCATTTCAGATGTGTTCTCTGCAGAATGGCCTGTTTATGTGTACCTGGAAGATAATGCTGAAGTCCCCTGTAAAAAATGCACAGGTTTAAATTAGATTTTTAAATCTTTTCAGACCTTAGGGCACAGTATGCAGCCAATACAGGGATACGTTTGTATTAATTAAATGAAGATCAAGCGTGGTGGCTGGAAACAAAACAACTTTCAAATGATACCTTATGGTACTGTTAGTCCAGTAGCTGCATGGATGAAACCTTTAATTCTTTCAGTGCACCAATAAACACAAGGAGAGGTTTGGTGGGTGGTTTAGGTTTGGGTTTGAATTTGTTTTATTTCCCTGAAAGCTTCTCTCTCTTAATTGCAAAAGGTGTGGTTCATTAAAGAAATCAAAAGCATTTGGTGAAGAAGCAGCCTCCATGTTTAAAGCTGCAGTATAGCTGTACATAGTTGTCTTTTTGCTTGGTGCCATTTGCTCCCCACCCTAATGACCTCAAAGTGCCTCATGTGTATATTGTTTCCATTAAACCTCAACTGCTATTTCTTTCTACTAAATGATGTATAATTTAGTTAACTCATCCCATAGGTGTTTTCTTTATGAATATAGCTTGTTACTTTGGTATATAATGTAAATATGCCTTTATGTTTGTAACTGGTTTGTTACATCATACCTTGTAAGTTGACACAGCAGATAACACCATGAAAATTGTTTAAATGTTTTTTCCTGTAATGATCCGATTAAAACTATCTTGAAATGAAACAACTGACATGTTTTTCAATTCTGTGTTGGGATTACTCAGAACAGTGTGTACGAAGTTGAATGCTGCAGCTTAAGATCAGAATGGAAAGATGTAAATACAGGTAATCATTTTGCCATAGTATTCTGCTAACAGGTTAAGCAAAATGTTAAATGATTTTATGATTTTAAGACTGGTCAAACAAACTTTGTATTAACCTCAAGCTCCAGCATCTTTCATCATAAACCTTTTTTTAAGAGTTGCTATAATATTTTAAATAAAAATGTGCCCATTACCAGTTTGCCTTGTATTTGCAGCAGTATTTGTCCTTGACATCATGCTGTGGAAGTCAGGATGCCTTCATATAAATCATATTTGAGTTCCCACTCAACTCCACTGCAAAAATGTGTATCTCTGAATATAATTCTAAGCTTTGAACAAGCGAAAAAAATAAGATATATACCAGAAAAGGAAGGGAAACTATACAGTCTATGAGGAAAAAGTAACAGTTGGAATTCTGTGATGCTGTAATTTGAAAGCTCAGTGGTCAAGGCCTAGGATGGATTATTCTAAATTGAATTGTATTTGATTCTAGCTTTCATGAATGTTTTCTTGCCAGTTACAACCGATGAAGTAATTTTTGCTGTTCATCAGATCCATTTCTAACTTGAAGAATTCCATTATTGCTGGGTGTAATCATTACATGGACTATTAGATGTTGATATTTGAGCTTTTAACTGATTATTTGAAAATGCAACTCTGCCAGAGAAAGGAAACGGGCAAAGGGATGGACTAACAAAGTGAGAGAGGTTAACAAAGAATATGATAGGACCATGTGAAGACCATATGTGAGAACATGACTGCATTAAACATGGTTTCATGAAAATTAAAAATCTAGTGTTAGATCTGCAACAGATCTACCTTATCATCATGGATAGTGCACAATCTGGTTTTGAACAGGAAAAAAAAAGGATACATCAGAGGAGCTTTTTTGTTGTTGTTGGTTTGGGGTTTTTTTGTTTTTTGGTTTTGACAAGTCAAACTCAATTGTTGGGGTTTATAAATTCAACCCAAAACTGAAGTTAATTCACAGATTATAGTCTGTGAACCATGAACTTAGTGGCCAGTTTCTAAAGAGGTTTCATAAAAATATCCCAAGTAGTCCTTGCAATATAGCAATTAATACTCATTTTGTATTGCTGTTTTTGGAACCTGTTGGCTTACTGTCATGGATCACTGTGCACTCCTGTTTTAGAATGGAAAGACTCTTCCCTGTAGCGTTATATCATCACTTCCATTGCTGGCAAACACTGACCTATGTAATGTAATTTAATAGCTTGGAAACAGACATCACATGTAACTGGATGAGAATAAAAAATAATCCCATGTTTTAGACCTTTAACTTGAAGTTGGTGGGTGTGTGCATGCACACACAATGGGATCTAAGTTCTGTTTGGAGTACTGCATAATGAGGATGATGTGAAGTATTTGGTTTTACCTAGAAACAAAAGGAGACAAGTCAGTTCCTCAAGAAGCTTATAGCTCTAGATATCTATGCCCTGAATTCAGAAAATTGGCAGTATTTGAGAAGATGATTTTCATTGACAGAGCAAGCTGCTCAGCCTCAGCGAAGTGGTGATTTGTCAGATTCCAGACACATCTCAGCACCCAAACAATTCTTGGTTTGCTCTTTCCCTAACAATCAGATCAGTAATAGAGTTAATAGTTTCAACAGTTGTTGAAACTGTTGAAACCAACATGGTGGAACAGATTAGTTTGGAAGGGTTGTCACTGTTGGCCTTCAGCAGTGCTAAGAAATGCTGTTGAGTCACCAGCTGTGCAGGATACACTCTTGTTTTCCATGACATTACAGATCTGTGTTAAAAAACACTGCTTATGAAGGAGAGAGGTTTTTTTCCTTTCAGGGCTACTTGAGTGAGGAAATGACCATTTCTTCTTCCTTAGGCTTGGTGGTCCCCAGTAAGTTCTTAGAAGCCTGGAAATAGCTGGAGGTATGAAATGTGGGAATAGTGATCCTTGAGATTAATAGGTACAGTGTGGGGCAGAAGTTAAATTCTCTGTGTGTAGAATAACAGGAATGGAGAGGGAAGAGCAGAGGAAGAGGAGCATTGCCTGGGCCCTGTTCACAGAATTAACTTCAGGATGAGCAGACAAGCTGATACAGTATTCACAAGAGATTTCAAACTTCCCCAGGGCTTTTGAGCCTCATTGTGTACCTTAATAAATACATGAAGTCTGTTATAGTCCAGGTCCTGGCTCTTCCATAATAGTCACTGTCTCTGAAATTCAACATTTCTCTTTGTACATAGTACTTGTCTGGGATTTGTACAGATGAACACCTAACTGATTGGTATTGGAGGCTGACTGCTCTCCAGACATTTCAAGTGACACTATTCCAAAGTGGCAGTGGTATTCGGAGTTCTAAATAATTTTAGTTTGAGGCAGACTTACATAGACATCTCAGCATTAGTTATGTTAGTAAAGTAAACCTATATTCCTAAAGTCATGGTTGTGGAGGAGTATCCATTTGCATTTGCAGCTGGTTGCCCAGAGAGGCAGACAGGTCTCCATCCTTGGAGCATTTGGAACTCACGTAGGCATGTCCCTGACTAACATGCTCAAACTGGCCCTGCTTTGAGTAGGTAGGGTTGAACAAGGTGATCTCTGAAAGTCACCTACAGCATCAGCAATTCTGTGACTTTTTTTTAATCAAGAAGATTGATATTTTAGAGAAGCAAGAGAGCAGCCTCAGAGAAGTGATGCACGTGATTTTGTACCTGCTAAATCTGCTCTCCAATTCGGAGGCAAATCCTACCATTAATACTTGGTTATTTCAACTGCCACTGAAGGATTGTCATTGTAGTCATGTCATCATTATACCTCAGTATTTTTCACTGACAGAATTATTAAAATATGAATATATTCCATGAACAAAGGCTTCAATATAAGCAGTAGGTATTATCATAGCATGAGGTGAGGGGGGAAGGTATCCCAACTGTTAGTAAGCTTAAAAATATGCACAGGTGTTTGCATAAGGACTGAACAGCTGCTTCACACGTTCTTTGGCACAGAAAATGTTTTCCCAGAGTTGCTAACTATGATAGATTAGCAAAAAAAAATAAAGTCAATAAACTGGCCCTCAACCTTTTCCAGATTACCAGTCTAGTTTAAAAGCATCTCTGAAACCTGGCTGGAATCTGAGGCAAGCTTCCTGAGCCAAGCCAGGCAAAAATGCCTCGGCAGAGCATACTTTGAAGGCATACACTCATGCTCAGACTGAAGCATCAGCATCAGGGTGGGACTGCAGGGTTAGGACGCACACATCCAGAGTTAGCAGCTAGCAATGGCTGTGGCTCTGGGACACCGTACCTACTACAAAATTTATACTGTGCCCAGTCTCTAGAGCCAAAGGATGGGTGGGGAGTTGAGAAGATTGAGTCATTCCCCTTCATGCCTCTCCTAAAAAATCAAAGTAATGTTACTACAAACAAATACCCATCCTGGTTTTAGACAGACTCTTGTCTCAAGTGGTTAAAATCAGAGTAGATTTTAACTATGTAATTGCCAGTTCAATGCTTCTGTTTCTCTCTTACAAAGTTCAGGATAATGAAATATTCTAAAAACTCTGTCATTATTGTGTTTCTAGAGAATCCAAAATTACCTGAACTGCACTGTTTGCTTGTCAAGTACCTTGGTGTCTACAGATGCCTGCTAGCTCACCTCCAGCCAGTTCTGAAGTGGGAATTGGCTCATCAGCTTAACTCAGTAACATGCTGATCATGACTCAAGTCCTTTCTGCACTATCCTTGATGACTTCATGCTCTCTGTACCTTTTCTCTCCATCGATCTACCAGTCTTTCCAAAAAATGCATAACTATTTGCTGAAATCTCTCTTCTCTTTAGAGCTGTCACCTCTTTGCTTTCCTCTCTGTCAGCCTGATTATTTCTGAACGGACACAAACATTCATGAGGGGGGCAGCAGGGCTGACCCACTGACAGTGTTGTTTTCCTATGTTGATTAAATGAAGATCTCATTTCTTGGTAAACACTGCCTTGAGGCCTTGCATCAGTGTAAGTAAAGTAGAAGGGTTTTGCCCCAGGAGCAACAAAAAACCCTGTAAAGCAGCCCTTCCAAGAAGATGGGAAGGAAGCTGAGGGACGGTGAAGGTGGTTGTACTTTTCCATGAGACTGCTCCGCAGTCTTGCATTAATATACCTTTGGGCAGAAGCAATGGTCGCACAGGCCTCAGGACGGTCAGCCACTAGAGCTGCAGGACTTGCTCTCACTTCACACCCTGAACTTGTGGCCCATATGTATCTATTGAAACCCCTTTGCCACAACAGTTACCTCCATTCTCTCTTCAGCTACTCTGTTTCTACCTTTCAATCTTTGAACATATACATTTACATTTACATTTAGAGGAAAAAGGAGGGTGAGAATTGTAGTGGATTTGTATTGTAGCAGTATGTTAGGAAATTACTATTATTTAGAAGAATTTAAAAAACTAGGGTTAAGAGTAGTTTCAGATCTTCTAAACTAACCTTTACAATGCTCTTTGTTCAGTCCAAGTATTTCTAATTGGCTGTATATCTGCTAAAGCATGATCTAGAAGTAACCTTTAATATACCACTTAGGCCTTCAGTTATATCTCAAGTGCAAAGCTACCTGCACTTGGCAACTGCTTTTTTCAAGTCCCTGATCCCTTGATGTGTATTTTTTCACTCACTTCCTAAGCACCTGCACATGAAAATCTACTTTTAATCTTCAGAGGACAGTGCAAAAGCATTCCCCTTCATGGAGCAGGCAGCCTTTACATAACACAGTAGAGGCGTGTTGTAGACCTGGACAGAACACCATATGGGCTTGCTCTTCTATTCACAAGTAGCATGTACTAAATCGGGGATGGTTTCTATTAACACCATTTATCCACAAATGAACCTTTAACATATGTAGGCTTCCTTACCAGGCTGTTAGTTAAAGGACTGTCCTTTGCAAGATACCAAAGTGATACAGATTTGTAAATGGTGAAGCTAGATCCTGGTATGTGTATGGACCTCTTCTGGGATTATGTGCCTTCTGAAAAGTTTGCATGTGTGAAAGATCTCACCTTGTGTAATCAATGATTATACTGTAGAAAAGATCTTTAAACATGCCCGGTTCAAAACCCTGTGTGTGGTAACTGGATGTAAGAACATTTAAATGAAACTGCTCCCATGTGTTGCAAAGGTCATTTAGGAAAGATTGACATCAGGAGTGATTCATGTCTGCAAAAACAGAGCGACTGACATACTGTTACAACATCACTTGAGATGAAAGTCTTGGCTGTCAGAGCATTTGGTGAATACACTGCCAGGACTTGGTGGAACTTCGACATCTGGGATGCAGCCCAAGGGGAATTTCAGTTTGCATGTTTACATGGATGGTCAGGTGCACCTTATCAGCTGCAGCCAGTGGTTTTGCAATGATTTGTCTGTTTTACATGGTGTAGCTAGGGCTTAACTACCCCTCTGACTTGGAAGATCAGCTCTACTTGCGGTAATCCCACCAGCTGCTTACATGTTTGGATAGTCACCAGACTTCAAACAACTTCTGAAACATAGCTGGTAATAACATGCTAATGTGATTTTTCTGTGAGTTCTTTGCTTCCTTTTCTAGACAGTAAGTAGCTTGTCAAGAACACATCTACAGCAGGAGCTGAAAGAGGATCATGAAAGGTTGCCAGCTCACTCTTTTCTTGACGTGTTACAAAAGTGGAAAAAGCTAGTCAAGAGGAGGTAGGTATCAACAGGTGCTTCTTGGTGTCAGTGGATGTAGCTAGAATGCAAAAGTATTCAAAAGCCTGCCATGTCATCATGTATCATCACAATACCTTCTCTGTTTATGATACTGTTAGATGACAGTTGACAGTAATTTGTGATGTCAAATCAGAACTAAAGCAAAGATTCTTCCCAAATGTTGGGGGTTTTTTATAGTATCCTCCAAGTGAATTATATGTTGGAATATAGCAACTTATAGTTGTCATAGATATTAGGCATCAAGGATGTAAAATTGCTTAAAATGTTAATGGTGAATGCAAGTTATTACTGAGTGCACAGTCTTGGTTTCTTCCAAAAACTGAAGCTTGCAGAAGACTTCTGGCCTGGAAATACGTCAGTGAGCAAGCAGCAGTTTATCAGTCAGGTAGATAACACTGTAGACAATGCCTTAAAATGACTTATTGACAATATTCTTCAGGTGAAATATGAGGAGTTATTGAGGGCTGATGCTAAACATCAATTGTATAAGGTTGCTTCCAGTTTTTCAAGCCATTAATGGACTAGAATGAGAAAGCTGAGATGGGATTTATGTTGGCAACGCCTCTCTCATCACCAAGTATGTCCCAGAAATGTGATTTTTTGTTGGGTTTTGTTTGTTTGTTTGATTTGGTTTTGGTTGGTTGGTTGGTTGGGTTTTTTGGTGGGTTTTTTTTGTTGTTGGTTTGGTTTTGGTTTTTTTTCTCACTTGTCTGCTTACATACAGTGTTACTAGAGCAGCAGATGGACATGGTTAGGCTCTTATGCTGTTTGCCACCTGTAGCATTAGAAAGAAATCAACTTTGGGAATGTTTGTACATGTGTCTCCTCTATATACGTGCTGCTTAGAGAGTCCTTAGAGTCCTTTTGTCAGTGTCATGGCCAGCTCATTAGGAGATCTGTTATGAGCTTTTAATATTCGACAACAATCATCAGACAAGAACATGGTCAATACTATTTGTAGTCTTACAGGTTCCTGCGGTGTGAATTAAAGCCTCCTGATGTTTTTTGTTAGTCTAGTAGTGACAGTGTTACATTGCATCAAGCACCCCAACAATAAAATTGTAATCTTGTACTAAGATGTACAGACCATGACCAGCTATCCTATAGGAGCAAAGAGAAAAAAACTCGCCAAAAAAAAGCATCTTCTAAACAATGTTTCAGGAAAGAGAATGCATATAGCAAGGTTTCCAACAATAATGTCCCAAAATTCTGTAGTTATCAGGTTAGAAGGCAGTGTACCTTCAGCTTGTGTTCTCAGCAGAGTAAATTGATCCTTCCTTTTGAAATGATGAGGTCTGATTAGATGGGCTCCCAGATCTCTCATTCTGTTTTTACACCAGCTTTTCTTCCTGCCCCAGATCTTCCATTGTAACCCTAGCGGCCATTTACTGTTTTCATTAAGTACATTATTCAGCAGTACCTGCACAGCTTCAGGTGCTGCAAGGCTAATCCAGATTCCTACCACTCCCCCTACATATCCTGATAGGCCAGGTGGGAGCTCCCCACATGCTTCCTATGCCACCAAAGCTCCCAAATGCTTCCTTTAATCTTCAAAAATTGGATCACTACACAACAACCTGGCAAGCAGCACTGTCAATGTGTGACCCTTCTGTGTGTTGTATTCCAATTGCCTTGCTGTGCTCTATTTTTAACTCGCTCTCAGACTGTGGTTGTCCCGATTCCACTTTCTCTCTTTGTTTAGTCCGGTACATCCATTCCAGCTGGTAATGGGCCTCTGAGTTTGTCATTGCTCAGTGAATGAACCACATTGACAATGCTTTTGTAAGTTGCATGGAGAAACTCTGTTGGGCTTTTCCTCCTTTACTCCCTCTGCTGTAAGAAGCTTGCATAAATTTTAGTGTCACTTAGTCACACATGAATAAGACTCTTTCAGTGCCATGAAAAAAAGTCAGTTATGAAAACAGCTTTAATTTCCCTTAAATCCAGTAGAAGCTGGATATGTTCATTTTACCTCTGGGTCAGCCCTTTAGCTAACAGAATTTCTTATTTAGGTGTTGTTACGGTGCTATACATTTTGAGTGAATACTTTTCTTAAGCAAAACTGTATAACTGCATGGATTTCAATGTATGGGTTGAGGAATGTCAACAGAGAAACACACTGAATATTTCCAAAATTGCTTTAACCCGTAAGTGGTTAATGTTAACATTTGTCTACTGCCAATAAAGTTACATTTATATGGCACATAATTTAGGAAATTGAGTAGGCAGAGAGCTGGTGGATGCCTTCTCAGCTAAAAAATCCCCTTCACTTTCCATTGAATGCTCACACACATTTGTCATAGCAACCTTGAAGGTGGCCATAATGCTAAGCAAAATAAACAGTGCTAGCATAATGTTCACTGTAATAACATGTCTCATGAGCTAGTTCAGTACTCCTTTTTATTACCTTATTTTCATTGCTCATTCACTGTGGTGGAGCTCTGTTTTGTGGTTTAATCATTATTACATCATTTTCCTTTCTTAATTTAAAGCTGCTGCCCTTTTCCTGTCATTCCATGCCACCTCTTTACTACGTGCACGTATCCCTCTTTAGTTGCTTTATTTTTTAATAGGGAGTTCATAGAAGTTCTATTAGTATCTCAGTAAACAGTTGGATAAGTTTTGGATAAATCTAACTGGACAATGCTTTGTCATTAGAAGGGAAAAAACAAAAGCCACATAAGTTGAAGGATTAACAGGAAAAAGGCAATACAGTTAACAAAGTATTACAAGACAAAATGCATAGAAAAGTTAATCAAAGTTCATCATAGTCACACCTATGCAAAAAAAAACCCCAAACTTTAACATTTGGAAGTTTATAGCTAACGTTCATTGAATTTCATAAGTCATGGTCGAAGCACCCAGTATTTTGCACAAATCCTGAGTTTAAAGTAGAAAAACTGTTCTCTATCCCAGTTTTCTTTTATACACCTCTTCTCTTCATGGATGAAGAAACCCAGGTCAAAGTGAACATGTTTACAGAACAACATACCAGAGATTTCCAGCTGATGGACAACTGTTACTCTATGTTCCTTCCCAGTCACTCCTAATATATATGTCAAAATCCCTGCTGACATTCCCCGGGAAAAGCCACCTGCCAGGTCAGGACTGAGGAAGAAGGATTCAGGGCTGTCACCCTATTTTACTCCTTTCACCCTTTAATAATTGACATAAAGAATTAAATGATTTGCTTATTTTTAAGCAGTATATAGATACTGTATGGACACAAAACAAATTTAAACACTATTTCACTCTTTTCCCTAGAAAAAAAAAAAAAAACATGCTAGTTCATCATACTGGTAGCTATTTTTATCTGGTAACCCCCCTCATCTGAGAGATGAAACTCTGTTCACCTGAGATGGCTCATCTAGAAGAAAAGAAATACTCACTTTTCAAAACCCCTCTGAGACATATTCACTCAATTCTATGCAAACTTGGGAAAAAAGGCAGTTTTAAGTTCATCCTCTGATATTCTGTCCAAGAATGTGTGTATAAACCTACAAAGACATTATCCTTGTCATGTCCAAAGTACATCTCAAACTGTTTATCCACAGTAGCAAAAGGCAGTTTTAAAAAGGCTTTGTATTGTCCATCCTCTGATATTCTGTCCAAGAATCTGTGTATAAAGCTACAAAGACATTATCCTTGTCACATCCAAAGTACATCTCATACTGTTTATCCACAGTAGTATATTCATGGAAAGACTATCTCAAGTGATGGAGTCTTCCAGGTTTTAATGAACGGCAAGGAGCCAACAGGATGACCAGAAATCAAATTTAACAATACATAATGTACATTTGCTGTATAAAACCCCAAAGAAAATGTTACAAAACCTTTCCCCCAACTAAAAATATAATCCACAGAAAAGATACTTGTTTTCAGGAGCTTTTCCCAGGTGCTGATGCTTCACCTTCAGTGATGACCAATGCAATAGTAAAGTACACCTAAAGCAGCAAAGTTACTACCATTCAACTGCACCGAAATATGTTACCACTATTACTGCAATGGTTGTGTAGTTTCTCCTTTTCTCACTAATCCCCCTCTCCCTGTGCAATGCTCATCTATCTGAATAATGGGAAGGAAACAACATTAGGCAAAACTAATTTCCTAAGGTCTATCTACAAGAGTAAGGACTTGTTTGCAAGAGTGCAGATTGAAAGTCTGAGTCAAACTTGGCTACAGCATGATAGCTTTCTTTAAAACCAAACCCACCAAACAAAAACCTTTCTTACTCCAAATGAAAAATATATCCTTATAAGCAATATACTATAAATGGAATAGAAGGTATTTACTGGTATTTTTTCAGCAGTACAATGTGACAATTCATTTATGGAATGTGGTTTATTTGAGTATATGCACCCTAACCTTTTCATACAATGGTATTCTGAAGAAAATAATTGATTAGCCAAGAGCTGGTGGGCTAATGTTGTTTGTCTTTATTTTATGATGTTAATTAGGTTTACTTGATTGTCTGCCATTTACCTCAGACCACAGGATTAACTGAATGCCCTTCATATTAACTCTCATCAGATAATTATCATTGCTTTTTCCAGGCAGTATTATTACATATAACATTTACTTTAATTTCCTACAAATATTGAATGAAAAGTGTATTCATTATATAATGTATTTACTCTTAGAGTCATGAAGTCATTAACTCATTTTAAGGACTGAGGAAAAGGAGCAAATACAAAATGATTATGGGCAAGACATGCTGTCTACCTCAGTAGTCAGTTTAATGGCTATCATGGAGAAATGTATTTTCCAATGCCAACCGTGGCACAAGTATTTTTAACTTGCCCTTGCTTACACTGGTTTAAATGCGGAGTAACTCACTAAAGTTAGAAAGAAGCCTGGATGAATTCCACAAAGTGAGAAAAGAATTTGGCTGCTGGCATATAAAATTAAAGCTGTTAATCTTCCTTTTGATTCTACAGTTGGTCATTTCTTTATAAATGTTTACTACAGTTGTAGTACCTAGGAAGAAACTTATTTAGTATTTTCAGCTGAAAATGTATGTTCTTCTCCTGAAATATGTATCTCAAGTGTCTTATTCTGTCAAATACAGCTGTACTGCCTCTGCATTCTCAGTCCTACCAAGTTGTTTCCTTTACAATACTTCCAGGAAGAAAGGATGTGATATTATTCCCATTTCATGGACAGCCAAGTGAGTTTCATAGGGATTGTGGGCTAAATTCAGAGCAAGGATTTTCCCTCAACTGTCTCTGTAGAGACACATTCAGTTGCCTTATCTGCTTAACATTAAAAGGCACCTAAAGTCACTCAATACCTAATACTTCATTTGTGAAATTATCTGTTGAACAGACATATAGCAGCATCAAGCTGCAACCATACCAAACAGCTAGCTGCTGGGCAGAGCTCTGCCAAGATTCACAAAACAGAGGTTCCTCATCTTTTTTTTATCCATGATTCTTGATTTACTACCTAAACCTGGAGTAGAAATTCTTCAGTAAGATGAGCATATGAGGTGATCCCTGTCACCAGTCATACAGTCAACAGTCATCATTGTCAACAGTTCATATTGTCATACTGTCTGAGTAACCCCTTACGCTGTGGGCCCCAGGCTTGGTCCCCATCAGCACAGGTGTGATTGCTTCTAGGTGATTCATCTACCCACCAGGTGCTACCCTCCTTCCCTCTTAAGTATTTGACTCTTCCTTAGAAGAAAAACAATGGCACTTAGATCCCTGCGTGCCCCTCGATGTCTCCCACTGGATAACCAAGCTATGTCCTGCTCAGATCATTCAGTCTTATGAACTTCACCTTCAACATCTAAGTCTTTTCATGCTTTATGGAGTATAGGCTGGGAATTTCAAACAGGACATGTTGCATGTTACAGCTGGTAGCACACAGAACCTACTTGAAGATTTAAGCACCCCTATTAACTTCACTGCAAGAAGACTGACCTGGAAAGTGTGTATGGAGATTACAATGAAAATCAGTTAATTTGTGAAGCAAACTTATTTAATAGTTTGTTTTTATTTACTATCTTATAATCTGATGCAGAAACCCTCAAAGAACAAACCTCAACAGAAAAAAGAAAAAGTTTGAAAAAAGGGGGCAAAAAGTATGTTTTTAAGTTAATATAATTAAAATTACATAAAGTTATAATTTTAATTTATAATTAAAATTTAATATAATTAAAATATAATTGAAATAATTGAATTGAATTGAATATACTGTTTCCCCCCAGAATTCCTTTTCATGACACTAAGGGAAGGTTGCTAATAATCACTGTCTTGTAAAACCATTCTACGCACATACACTATATATGTAGATAGTACACAGAGCACCATCTACTGACATACAAAGAGCATGAAATATTCTTCCTAATTCAGGGGGGTTGGACTAGATGATCTTCCGAGATCCCTTCCAACCCTTGGGATTTGTGATTCTGTAATTCATCTTTATTGCAGCTCATAACTGTTTGTGATTTTAGTTTTGTTACACCCCACAATTTGTCCTTCATTTAGCTATGTCTCTCAATTCTAATTCACATTATAATGTGTAAAAGGACTATACGGCAAATAAAAATATGTTGGGAAGTAATCACATGATGTACATAGTAATAAAAATTAAAGAAAAACCCCAACAAACACATACACACACCCCGCACATACACACAAAAATAAACCTTCTTGAATTGGCAAAGAGTAAAACATGCATTTGCAGAGGCCATAATCTCTCATTCATTTTCTCAGTCTGCATAATTTACATTCAAATTCCAGCCTGGATGAATTCCTCTTTCAGGCCATTAGTCTTAACTTTGCTTGCTTGTGGGAAGAAACAGAAAGTAGTATGTAACAGGGATCACTGTATCTGCCTCTCCTGTTAAGCTCAGTTTAAATGTTTTAGTATTTTTGAGAGCTGCTGATTAAGTACCGTTGCTGTCCTTACTTCCCTCAAACAAGAGGAAATGGTGCATTTCACAGTTCCTATTCTTCTGGCTTCCACCAGACACACCAAAGTTGAAATTTCATAGTGCCTTTATTGCTGTCACCCTCCAGATAGGACCCTATGTCCCTGAAGTGGCTCAGATAACAACAGTTTGGTGATACAAGATAGCACAGCTATGTGAGAAATATATAAAGCTTTGTGGGATAAATGTTTCTAATGTAATTTCCCCCCCCCCCCCCAGTTTTGCAGCTCCACAGAAGGAAGATATGGATGACAAAGGTCTTGGATATGAAAAGGTAGCTGAGTCTTTTATTCTGTGCTGTGTAATAGTATGTTAATTAAAAAAAAAAAAACAAAGGAAGCAAGAAATCCAGATACTTCTTCCTATCTGTGTAGTTTAGCCACTAGTTACTTGGTGTACCAACTAGCAATGCAAGTAGTGAGAATGAGAAGAGCGGTCACGCACACGTGATGACAGTGTCTTGGTTTCACCCACATTACTCCCTCTTCTCAGTTACAGAGCCCCCAAGCCTTTGAGGAGCAGCCATATGGTTAGGGAGAGGAGAAATGAGGCTGCACAGACAGGATTTGGGGGTTTTTTGATATGCTCTCAGACAGAGATCTCCTTGGGGACATGCTGCACTGGGCCTAGGTGGTTGCATAATTTTGCTATATTTCCTAAGCAATTTTTTGCAAGATCTTTTTCAAAGGCTTGTACAGTTTGACTTGTCTTAGCTTATAACCTTATCTCTTGGTTTCTCTCTTAATAGGTCATGTGAAGGTATGCTATTGGCAAAACCCCATAACTGAGGAAAGGTAGTCTTTTACAACACAGCAAGTATTTTAAAGAATTATACTAATATTAAGCTGATGCACAAAAATCCTGCCAGATTCTCTCTGAAAGAATTGAAAAATCTCTGAGCTTCCTAAGTACTCCCCAAAGGCACTTAAAAAAAACAGTAATTTGTGGATGACCCTTCTGATTTCATCTCAGAAACAGTATGTTGAGGTCATCTGAGATTCATGCAATGCAGACATTTGGGGAAGGGAAGAGGAGACTATTAAAGAGCTCCAAGGGTGCTAACAGTTATTTGTCATTATACATTACCAGTAAGCTCAGAAATATGTTAGAAGCCTTCTCAGAGCATCAACCATGATGTTAACATTTGAAATTGGACCCCCAAAAGGAGAGCATAGGCAATAAATATGCTAGAAGGACGAGGAAGAATTTGGCACTGTCAGAATGGACTGGGTCTAAGCATTTTTTCTGATGGGAAAAAATAGCCATTAGAAAAATGATTGTTGCTATTTATGAACATCAGGTTGCTAAGTGACATCATGTGATGTTCACTGCTTCATCGGCCACCCACAGTTCTCAAGGAATAGCAGCAGAGGGGGTGAAAAGGGTGAAAGAAAACCCAAAAGGCTGCATTACTATTAAAAAAAAACAAAAACAAAAAACAAACCCTACAGTTCAAGACAAAGCAAAATGAGCTTTTTAAAAATACCTGTGCTCTTTTTCTTGGAGAATCCAGTAGAATTCGGTTAAGGACTTACAAGCACTACATAGGTAAATAATTTGAAAGAGAGAGCCTAAGAACTTAAATCTACCCCCAGCCATAAATGTAAGTTAGTGACCTGCTTTTATATATATGTATATATACGTATGTTATGTGTGGACATATGTATGTTTGTATTAACTTTTCCACGAGAGGAAGACTGTATGCATTAAAGGCCACATCATACATTTTCTAATTGCTTCTAATGTTGTCAGACTTCAATCATTTGGGCTCAAATGCTTCATGCTCCTTTAATTTACTCATTTTTTTATTACTTCAGCACTGTCAGCTCAGCTGTTTCACATAGATTAGATTATTTAAGCAACTATTTTGCTGAACCTTTAGCACTTCCCATGCTTTGCAGTATCTTGAAATTCATGAGAGGAACTGAGGCAAGGATAGGATTGAGATGGCTAGGAGAAAATTTCTGGATCAAAACCCCCAGGAAAGAAGACATGAGAAATGGATGAGCTTGGAGGTAGAAACAGAGATGAGACAGCAGACTGGACAATTCTTTTTCTTCTGTTGTCTTGTAAAAAAAACTCTAATGTTATTGGTTGGAGGCCGGCACCCAAATCCTCACCACTTCTTATTTTGGATACTCCTCGCACTCAGGACTTGAGAGGCATGGGAATGAAGCAGCCACACTCAACCTTTCTAGCCAGTGTATCTTTTTAGCTACTAATGTTTAGCAATTTTTTTTTTAATCTTTTCTTTTTTCCTTAATCACCTCTCCCATTATGATTTTTCTTTAATGGCTTTTTGAATGCTTTCCTCTGGATAATAAGCATTCAACTTTATTGATACTTTGCTTTAAATTTTAATACTAAAATATAAAAATATCATAATTTATATATAACTACAGATGCCCCTTAAATGTCCCTTCTCACACCCTCTCACAGCCTTCTGTTGCCTCTCTCCTCTTGAGATTCTTTCAGTCATGTTACCCACAAGCTCTGGCAGTTTTCTCCGATTTCAGTTCTCCTCATCAAAAAGAAGCTGATAGTGAAAAAACAAAACAAACCCCAAAACATAGAAAATTCACTAAATTGTGGCAAATCCATGGAATATAGAAACATATAGTGATTAAAAAAAAAAAAAAAAGAGCTGTGAACTAAAAGAGGGAGCTTTTGCAAATCTATATACCTGGCTTCCCTGGGGAGGCAGCACAGTGCCTGTGGTGCCTTTGAACACATGCTTTCATGGAGAACTCTGCAGCCCTCCACTGTTTTATTGACAAAGGTTGTGGGGACTCGGTAGCAGGTTTCTGATCTCAGAGAATCCCTCTCAGGCAACTCACACACCTGGTCACATACCTCCTTCACCGTTTAAATATTCAACATGCTTTAATTAATTTGGTGTTTGTATAAGAACTAGCATAAGACTTTTCTCTGTTGTACTTTCTTAAAATGAAAAAAAAACCTGAATCAAGAGTAAAGGGGCACCTATGGCTACATCATACATGAGTACAAAAGATTAAAATAAAAGTTTATGTACATTTATGAGGAGATTAATTTTCTGACAGAAAGCCTAAAAGTGGGCACTTTGGGCTTGGTTTTTCATTCCTGTGACTCTGATTTTGAGATAAGATTAATAAAGTCACCTTTCAGTGAAACAAGCGAAAAAGAACAGAGAACAGTTGTAATACATGAAGCTCCTAACAGTGAAGCCCCACCATTTAACTTCTAAGAAATAATGTCAGTGTAAATCATGATTTGATGAATGCTTCACTGAAATGATTCATGCCATATGGTCTGAAGAGCAAAATGGGCACAGTTTATTTTTAAAAGAATGAGAAATATGAACTTGGAATATTCATTGCTTTGTCCTGCCAGGCTGAACATTTGCTGTAGCAGTGGCAAGACTTACTGCAGGTCTGTCTTTTTTTGCTCACTTAATATGTTGCACTAATATGAGGTTTCAGTCTCATTCATAATGGAGTAATACCTACAAAATTATGATCAATATTCCAAAGCCTCTTCTGCAAACAAATGTTCACAGAGCACCTACAGACTAAATCATCTTCTCACTTTCCCTTTAAAAAATCCATGAGAAACTTCAGAAGTAAATAGTCCTCATGGTGTAATGACTATCTTGGTAGTGAGAAGACAATTAAATTGAGTCCCTGACAGAGGTGAAAGGTGCTGGTAATACCATGAGTCGCTCAGCTTTCCTTTTGTAAAGCTGCTTATGGTCAACACCTTTCTGGCTATATTGTTGTGTATTAATATATTCAGTGTGCCTTATTCATCTTATTCTAATTCAAGGACAATGAAGAGCCAGTGTCTCCTTAAACAAGTACTGGAAAAGGAGGGCTAGTCGGTATACTACAGTCATTGTGCAAGGTGTTGATGATTGCCCAGTTCTGACCTCTCCCCCACCATTTGTGCAGAGATATGTCCCCTGAAAAAGCAGCCTGAGAGCAGTCCACTTTCAAGAAATTACAATTTTCATTCTGCAGAATTTATCACGGTGTGTAATATCTTGAAATAATTCATTTTGGATTGAAAGCCTTGACATCACAACTGCAGGTGGCCTGGTTTGGTCTGTGAGATGTTATAAGGGTGATTTCTAAATCAAATGTTTATGATGGGAGGTCAGCTTCAATTTCAGGAGGGTAGCCCTTAAACTATTGGGCAGTATTCCTGTAGCTAGCATAAATCCATTCAGGTTCAGTGATGTTAGTATACTCATCATTCACATCTACTCTATTTGCAGCAGTGATGTAATCTATATATAGATCAATTTTAACTCGCAGTCTGGTTCCACAATGATGTAATTAAGCTGATACTGCCTGGTGTGGGTAGTCGCAAATAATCTGTAAATATAAAAAGGATTTTATAGAAGGATTAAAATCAATTTAACATTAGCTTTTAAACAAGTAAGCTACAGTTGTTTAAATGTCCGCAAGTCTGAAGAACAATGCCTATTTTTTTAATAGGTTGAAAGAATGGCTAGTACTTCTTTTACAGATGGAAGTTGAAAAGGTTTAAAGGGTTAATACATTCATTTAAACTGATAAACAAATATCTGTGTAAACAAATTATTATAACAATTAAACCTGTTGTTGATCTGTTTTAAACTCAATTAATATAAGCTTCTTATATCGACTTGAGCATGCATGAAGTGCTGTCTTTTCTCAATGCTTTTTAAAGTTTGCATGTACAATACAGCATTGCACGTAGGCAAACTTGTGTTAGAGGAAAACATTATGTAGTACACACAATTCCTCCACTCCTATGATTCCCTCTAGTGGTCAATAATTGTCTGCTAAACGTTTCCTAGTACTACAGATTGTACCTCTTCTGCACTAAAACAGTCTCCTCTTTTGAATTCAAGAGATCCATTTTTTTATTTCTGTGCTGCATAGGAGAAGGACAAAGCAACTGAATCTTTCAAGATGTGCAGCTAGTGTATCTGTGGAAAGTTTTACTTTCCTTACTAGGAGCAGACAAGTTGCATATACCACATACCAGCAAAAGCGTGCTCTGTTGGCAGTGCATACCAGGAGGTGACTGCTCTGCTGCCGAAGGAAGCAGTCCTTCCATCCTTCCACCCCACCCATACTGTTAGGCAGTATGAGAATGCCTGGTGCCATTTGCAAACCTGGCAATAGGAACACCTCTCCTGCAGTTTTGAATAGCATAACAACATATGACTTGTCATATTCATACAAGTAGTTTGGTAAGTGGCTGACATTTACCTTGGCTTAACATCAATAGGAAATGGAGTTATGTAGCTTGGGTTTTCGTAAGACTACAGACAACTTGAAATTGCAGAGATTTAATATGAATTGGCAGAAGATGTACCCTGCAAATTCCTATCTTCACCTTGCTTTCAACTCAGGGTACTCTCCAGTATATTTAAGAGAGGTGTAGACAGCAGCAGCTGCATGCTGAATTAAGATGCCATTTTGTATCAGTTTGAGTTGATTCCAGTCACTACTAATCCAGTGCTATATACATTTTCTAACCTTGGCTGTGCATTTCTTCTCCCTCCTCATGCCAGCTCCAGGACTTATGTGACTCCTGAGGGAGATGGCTAACTGGCAAACTAGGGAAAAAGAAATCCTGACAAAACCTGAAAAGTGAGAGGGCACTGATGACCTTGTTGAGGCCACATATGCCTTGCTTGTGAAAGTAACAGCTGTGTGCCAAGACCTCTTCATTTAGCATTCTTGTTTGTCTATTACAAAGGGCAAATGCAAAGCCTGCTGCTGTGGGATTAGGCTGCTACAAAATATTTTTAGCCAGCTTTATCACATTTTTTTCCCTCCCCTGTGGATGGGAAACTCAGGAATGGGCAAGGAGAAAGCTGTGGACTGAATGAACAGCGGAGTTGTGAGAAGGTGTTAGGCAATCTAAGTGCATGATCACAACAAAAAATGTCTTTTACTTGTGGTTCTCAAGACACAATTTGTGAAATTCAAACTTCTATTTCCTCATATACATAATACCTCTATTAGACCGAAGAGTTAGGATTAAAAAAAAATATTGTGGAATTAAAAGAGCAATTGATGCATGTGCTTGGCTATCATATATATGCAACATTATCAAAAGACAGTAGGAAAGATCAACAGTTCATGTATTGTCCTGTGGTACAAATTAGCAAAATACATTTATGGCATGTAGAAAAATTTACTAAGAGAGACCCAGGGAATAATGCTGCCACCTACTTGTACCACACAGTACCTCTTAAACTACCATATTACTTTTCAGGTTTGATAGTTATGTTATGCTAGTTTCACTTCTAGTTGTTCTTAGTTCTTTTTCGTAGCATGCACTGTTGGGTGATATGAAAACTACCTGGTTTCTCAGACAATTGTGCAGTGATGATTCACTGCAGTTAGCATCAAGATGCAACTTCAGAAAAGAGAGGGAAAGAAAAGTGGCTATTTCTATTTCTGCATATCTTGATTTCTTCAATAATAGGACATCCATGTTGCTTAAACAGGAGTAACAGTTCTTATTTTTAGAATCTTCGCTCTCATATACATGTTCTTTCATTTAGAAAAATTATGTTAACCCATTTGAAGCAAAAGTCGTTTTGAAGCTCAGTCATATGGAGAAAGACACAGTTAAGAGTTGTGAAAGAGACCACCGAGTTGCTGGCACTGATGTACATCATATGGTTGACATAACCCTGTCAGACTTAAAGATGCTCTTCTTTGCACCAACTGCCATAAATAATGTTTTTAATTCCTAGATTTCTGTCTCTGTGTGTGGGAGGATGTCATGGCTGTCCTCATTCCCAATTTTTTTTAAAGCTTAGTACTCAATAGAGTCATGTCTTCTGCTAAAGGGAAATAATTCAAAATAGCTGCTTCAAAAATGGTGGATATTTTGCTTGTTATGAATATCTACGTTGTAATTACTTCTGTCTGATTGCACACCTTTACAGCACTTCATCACAGATTCAGACGCTGGGTTCTTTGAAGGTCTGGATAAGGCAAGATTGGAAAAAAAAAATTAAAAGTTGATTTTTCCTTCCACTTAATAGGACAGATAGGAGCCTACGGCTGAAACACATGAAATAAGAAACTGGGAAACTAATACTACAGTATGGTTTTAGAAGGAATTTTTGGCATGCTTCACCAGAAGTGGCTGGGGGTAAGGGATAAAACAGAGATAGTCTGGAACCAAACAGACAAAAAAGAAAAGCTGGCAGTAGTTTATGTCTCTCTCTGAACATTGCTGTCCCTAACAAAAGCTTGGAAATGACAAGCCAGCCTCTCAAAATAGAAGACAAAAAATCAATGCTCAGGCAAAGATGTGTTTTGGGAAACCTTCTTTCCAGTTTTCCAATTAATAGGCCTAACAGTACTGAAACTGGAAATCCCTGCAGGCCACAGGACTGGAGAGTGATGCCCACAGAGAGACAGTTTGCCATCCCACTGTACTGTGTGCAGTACACAGTCACACATGGGCAGCAAAGCTGTGTCCTGATTCCAAGGTCTTCTTCACAACAGCCACATCTGGCTGGAAATGCTGTGTTCCTCAGGCAGGAGCTGCTGGTTGTGTTCACAGCTGGTACTACCGCCTGTGTTTGTGCAACAGAGCCCCCCCAATCCCAGCTTCCTTCCATAATTTATCAAAAATACCGTAAACAATCTGGATTTTAACCTCAACCAGGCTCCGGGAGCTGGTCCCCACAGTTCAAAATCGGGGCTACAGGGGCCTCACAGTCGTGGCCCTCACCACCTCCGGCAGAGTTTCACAGTTCGAAATTCAGAGAGACCAGAAACACTGGTGTGGTCCAGTGTTAAAAACCTGCTTGTTTTATCCACATGAAACCCCTGGCGGTAGCGGGTAGGTGTCGGGTGAGCTTGGGGCCAAAGCCGGAGCAAGGCAACAGGGAGAGCGGCAGGGCCAGATCAACCCAGCCATGGAACGGTGAGGGAGCTTCGGCGCTCCTCACTGAGGCAAGAACGCAAGGCCCGGCCTGCCTGGCAGGTCACCTCCATCTGCGTGCAACTCGGGGGCACAGCGGGACCCTGCAGCCCCTCAGAGCAGCAGCAGCCGCCGGGAGAAGGGGCGGGGACAGCCCTGGGCCTCCTGCCGGTCCTGGGGCCCACGGCGGCAGCGGAACGCAACTGCGGGCGCAGGTTTGCGGAGGGCCGGTTTGAGCCGAGCGCAGCACCGCGCGAAGGGCGGCGGCGAGCCCGAGTCGCGGTGCCGGCATGAAGGAGCTGGCCCCCGCCGGGAAGATGGAATGCGACATTTTGGACGCCCTGGAGGCCCTGGGGTAATCGGGGGGAGCAGCGGTCCCCCCTTGTGCGGGGAGGGAGGCCGAGGGGACCCCACCGCCTCGCTGCTCTGCCGGGCACAGAGCGGGGACCCATCGCATCGGGGAGGAGGTTGGGCCCCGGTCGGGGGGCGGAGGGGAGCGGCGCGCGGCAGAGGAACGGGCTTCGCGTTCCGGCGGTTGCCAGGGGAGGCCCGGTGGCGGCCGTGGCTGGGCCTCTAGCCTCTCCCAGGATCGGGGTCACAGCATCTGCGTTGGGCTTACCCTGGTTGTAATGGGGGTTAGGCGAAGGAAGCGCGTCTGGACGGGTGTTTGCTGGGGTGGGGGTTGGTTTGAAAGCGGCCGTGTCTACTCACGGTGGGGCGCCCGGGCCTCCCGCTCTCCGCCCGGCTTCAGCCTGCCTTGGAGAGCTGCTCCAGGTAGAACAGAGCACAAACAGTGTGAAATTGAGTTCAGTTTTCTGTTATCGTATTGCCAGTGTTGTCCCAAAAGTACAGCACCAAACTAATGTTGTAGGGAAATTTTTTTGACTAAACACTTGCATTCTTGTCTGTTCTGCGTGTACTGAGACATGAAACTGTTTTTACATACACATGATACGTGCGGATGCCTGGCTCCTGTTTTCTCACACACCATTTTGTTCACCACTCATCTGTTGGACTGTTTTAAAAAAGTCTCAGTTATTCCTTCATAAAAGTAACTTTAAAAGAGTAATTACTTCCAGTATAGTTACTAACCAGCTTGTGGTAAAATGGTTTTAAAACATATGTATTTTATGGTAAGCTGGTTTCATATCAGTAATGTTTCTCTCTCTCTGCAGGTACACTGGTCCTCTGCTGGAGGAGGGAGCCCTGAACAAAGCAGCAGAAAATGGATTGTCTTCACCAGAGTTTTTTGAACTTTGTGTTTGGTTAAGTTCCCAAATAAAGTCACTTTGTAATATGGAAGAAAGCATCACTGCAGCAGATGGTATGTGCATTTTAGTTTATTAAAGCAGTTTAGTATTTGCTCAGTGGGTTTAGGCCCATATTGTTCAGCTGATGGTGAATTTACAGTGTTGAAGTTTAGCAGATAGACAAAGGGTAGTTAAACAGGCTTATATTTGCATGGATGTGGCGCATAGAATTAAGTCTTGTCTTGTGAAGTTTCTTTCAAAAAAAAAAAAAGTGCTTGTGGTTTGGGGTTTTTTTTAGATCTTTGTAAATATGAAAAGTACATTCATACATCCTCGTAGTTGCTTTATGTAACCGTATTTTAATGGAATCATTGTTGGAAGAGACATAAAAGATCATCTAGTTCTAAACCCCTTGTCACGGGCAGGGACACCTTCCACTAGACCAGCTTGCTCGATGTCTCATCCAGCCTGGCCTTGAGACTTCCAGGGATTTTGATGGCTTAAATTCCACTGCCTAATATTTTCAGCTACTTGGTCCAGTGCAGTGTTTCTTTCAGCACTGTGTGTGGATACTTGACTTGCATGTTACTGCTACCTGACTTTTTTTGAGCACTAGAACTTGGATAAGTTTTGGTATTGATTGTGTTTTCATAAAAAAAGTAGTAAAACTAAAAACAATCAATGGAAAGGATGGGTTCATGACTCCTAAAATTTGTTAGTCAGAAAATTAATTACATTGATACGCTGCTTTGTGACGTAAACTGTTCACTTCGTAGGGATGTTCAGTTGCATCAATGTCTTCAAAGACTGCTGTGGCATTACCACCTTGTTCAAAGCTTTGCACTTGTTTATTCCCATAGGTGATAAAGATATAGAGAGCTTCCAACTTGAGATTAGTGGCTTTCTGAGAGAAATGGCTTGTCCGTATTCATCACTTATATCTGGAGACATCAAGGACAGATTAAGAGAAAAAGAAGATTGTCTTAAACTTCTCTGTAAGTTATAAGCAATTTTTATTCCCACTTAGAATACAGTATTGTATGTACATGCTCTGTTGTTACTCTACAATTACATTGAATAGTTCTTTATGTGTACAGTTATACAACCTAGCTGAGCATGCATCAGCTCACTTGTGCAGAAATGAAAAATAGAAATTAGGAAAATATTTTAGTAGAAATGTAAACTTTATTTGTGAAGTATGGTTCAATCTACTGAGGCCTCATCCCTCTCCTGATCCAGTTCCAGCTCTGCTGAAACTCAGACCTTGCTTCCTGTGTTTCTGTGAAGTTTCTGGACATCTTAAAAGGAAGTGCTACCTGGTTTGAAAGTGCATGATTGAGAGAAATAAAATTTAGGTGTAAGATGGACTTGGACAAAGGAGTAGCAGCAGAAACCAGTGCAATAATACAAAGCTAGCCAAGGAACTAGGGGTCTGGTGGCAGACGTGTGTTAAGCTGTTAAATATGATGTGTAGACTGAAGATAGGAAGTCAGGTGAGAGTTAATTCAAGTAAGGAATGGGAAACTGATACTGACCTGTCCATGGGAGAATTGAGAGTCTCCTTTTTATCAGGGTTGTCTTATAAATGTATAGTTGTATTTGTGTATGAGAATGTGGATGCAGAAATATTCATGTGTCTCTAAATCTGCCATTATGATGCTTTTCTCTCTAGTATTTCTAAGTACAGAACTTCAGGCTTTAAAGATACTGCACAGCAAGAAAATGAAAGGCTCTCATTTGGAAAAACACAATGAAATTTATCAGGAAGTGCAAGCTATTTGTGATGCACTGGGCCTGCCAAACTCCTCATCTTCTGAAATTCCTCCCTTGTTAACCATTGTGGAACAAAAGGTATGGGCTTTTATGTGTTCTCTCAATTGTTAAATTGTAAGCATTATCTCTGAAAGCATTCTTCTTTAAGGGCCCAACAGTCAAATCCACAAAAGCCCTATCTGACAAGTGTAAAGGAAATTTTATGCTGAAAGCCAGCTTAGTGTTTGTTTGTTTTTTTGAGGTGAAGTATTTCAGCATTTCCCTGAGCATGTGATGTACCTGGTGAGGCATACTTTACCGTGCAAATTTAAGGCATGAGTTGAAGTAACGTAGTTTTCATGTTACCCATTCAAATGTGCTGCAGCAAGCAGAAGACTTTGGGCAATAACTTAATTTCAAGGCCAGGTTGGAAGAAGCCTTGGGTTATGGTTTAGTGTGAGGTGTCGCTGCCCATGGAACTAGATAAATTTAAGCTCCTTTCCAATCCTAACTATTCTATGATTCTGTGATTGTGCATTTATATACCTGTAGCTGTCTCTGGGATGTATTTAAATTTAGTGTCCAGAGCTTAAATTTTTGCTTTTTAGCGTCTGACCTTTTTACCTGGGGGCATTGACTTGACAGTGCCATTTCCTTAGTTGCAGAAGAGGATGAAAATGCTTGACTTACTGGTAGGCAGAGAATAAGTCAATTTAAGCTTTATTCAACAGGATAGCTTTTTCAGTTTTTTCATGTCCCACCAGTTTCTAATTCATTTCCCAGGTGCAATCCTTAATCTGACTTCCTCACTGCAGAATGTAAATAGGCTCTTGGGGTGGAATTTATCTTCTCTCTCAGGCAGCTAAAAGTTTTGCTCTTTATTTCTCCCTGTGGAGAGGGTGGTTGACCAATCCCCTTTAAGAATTATGGGGGATACATGGAATGAATCTCTGTGCTGCTGAGTAAAAGTTTGCATTATTATGCTGCTTTTTTCTTATTCTTCCTCAGCCAGGGGCAGTTGAATATTTAGAGGTTTGGGGGAGAGGGCCTGTTACTTGCATGGTTTTCTTACATCTGTAGGACTTTAGTGTGACAAGACTACCTTTAATAGATTCATTTATGAAAAACGGCATCCAGGTGATCGTGAAGATGTCTGTTCCTGCACTATTAACTGTGCTTGATCTATTTAGTTCTAATCTTTATATCCATTAATTTTTTTTTAAAGGATGAGGAAACAATTCTAGTACTGTTTTGTGAGGATTAAAATGTCAGGACAGCAAGAATTACTATATTTTTATACAGCAGATTTTGAAATAAAATTTTTGTATCAAACAAATCCAGTAACTATTGTTAGAGAGTGTGTGAACTGTCAAAGCAATCCCATAAGTATTTTACGTTACCAAGGTCATGGATTATACAGAAGGTCAAATAGTCAAGTATATTTGTCTCCATCTAGCTTTTAATTAGTTTGTTTTTTACAGCTGAGTGTGTGAAAACTTTAAATTGATTTTGCTGTTACAATTTGTTTTGCATTTTTCTGAGTAGGTTTTCACTGCTCTCTTACCTGGACAATCCTTTTGTATTGTTCCCACTCCATATGCAAGCTTCTTTCTGGGTTGCGATGGTGTTTTTCTTTAAACTCCTGCTTATCCTTCTTAATCTAGGGCAACTGTTGTGTTTAGGAATGTGGGTTATAGCATAGATTCTCATATCAGTTGTATTCTTGTCCTCTGGCAGACAGGGGTATGTCAGAGCTCTTGTGTTCATAGCCCTGTCATCAGTCAAGGCTGGACAATGTGTCCTGCAGTTGTAAGGCAGCTCAATCTATTTCATCATTACAGTTGCAGGATATGTCCTCAGATTTCTGCTGATGGGAGCAGGGGAGTGAGGTGGAGATTCAGTAATCTGGGTATGACTTTATGTCACAAACATGAACGTAGACCAGTTCATCAGTGAAAAGATTCTTCCCTAAATATTATTTGATTAATAAACCTGTTACTGGGTAAAATTACATAGGTGTCATCTTTAACATGGAGAGCAAAGTTGGAGAAATTTGGGGGCAGTTTCCCAGTCAATAAAGGATTGTTTCATTTACCTGTCTTGTTTCTTCTAATTCTGATTTTCACTGATTTTCTTCTGTAATTATTTTCTCTAAACTTCCTTTCGTTTTTCAGTTTGTGGCATTCAGAAGTATGCAGTGCTGAGTTAGGTCTTTTAACTGTGACCATCTTGTGATGGCAGATGGCAGAATGTGTGGCTTTTTTGTATGTTGAGCCCAGTGTTGTATTTACCTCTTAGCTGCCCTTGCAGTTAAACTTGCAATAATGCTAATCTCTACACAGTATTCAGCATCACTGGTTTCCAAATTTTCTCTCACTCAATAGCTATAAATTATATCGAGGATTTGTTTTGACTTTGCCGGGTTGTTTTGTTTCAGAAGCCAATCTCATTTTGATAGACTCTTCAATTGATTAGAACTTTTGAGTTTATGTTTCTGACCTTAATGGTGTATGGATAGACACCTCTTGCCTAATAGGATTTTTAATCCATCTGCTCTTTATTCCTTCTCTAGTAATTATTCATTTCTTCATCTCTTGCTGTCATGCTGATCTAACTATATTGCTTCAGGTTTTGATTCTTCAGACACTTATCTAAATTCAAGTATGTTATGTGCTTGGATGCATTGAAATTTTTAAGTAAATTATGAGAGGCATCATGTGCATGCTTCACTAAAAGCAGAACAAGTTGGCTGCATTTAGAAGACAGACATGTCAGACAACCATGGAGAAGAGCTGTGCAAAGGAAGTTCCTTCAAGAAAAGGATGTAGAGATTTCTTGTAGTGGGAGAGGAGAATGCAGTGGAGTTTGGAAGGTGGAAAGAAAGAGCACACCTCATCCCTAATTTGTGAGGGCAAAAACTAATGGAAGAAATATAAGCAGTGCTGATTTGGGGTGAATGCAAAGCTCTTAAATGTGATGTTAAATGGAAGCAATCACAGGATTAGGAGAAAGAAGAAAGAGAATGACTGTATACCTGTCATATCTCCTGCCATTCTTATTCGCACCCATCACCAGAACTTTGTAGCCAAGTCTAGCATTTGGCAACAGAATTCTTAGCTACCAGTTGTTACATTTTCTTAGTTGTAGGTACAACAATAAGTAAAATGATTAATTTAACTAGCCCTTCTGCCTGTATGCACTTGATACATTTGCTATGTATGTATTTTTCTATTATAAATTGGAAAAGTGGTGTGCCATAAAATATTTTTGTATGGAGGTTAGTCATGCAGTAAAAGTATTCAGGAAGTCTTTTTGTCATGGGTAAACCAGAAGAAGTATATCTGGTTTTATGAGTCTGCTAAAAAAAATGTGCTGTGTTTGATCTTATGAGTAGCAAATTGTGATTACTGCAAGTTGTGCTGGAATAAACAGAAGTATAATTTGTGTTCTGAGAAGTATGTGTTTCATTTCAGATAAAGGACATTCTCTCAAAAGTTCAAAATAACCATGTGGGAAAGTCACTACTAACAAAACCTCTGAATTCTGAACAAGTGGTAAATAGAATTCTCTCAATTTCTTTTCTGTATTTAATGGGATGTCAAAATTAATGTTTATGGCCTTATCTAACTTTGTCCATTTTACAGTCAGTGGTCTGTTGCTAAATATTAATACTAAAATTCAGTTGCTAAATACTGATGATGCTAATCAGATACTTCCAGAATTAATGTTATTAACCAGACTTTTTGTGGATTCATCCGCTTTCAAAATATTTTGCATATGCATACTACTGTAGCACTACACAAATGCATCTCGAATTTTATGTAGTTCATAGTAATCTTCTGGGGATTGACATCTCAGTTGCTGAGTGGGGTTACCGTTACATTGACTTCTATAACTTTATAGATTTGAATTTTTATTATAACACTGCAGGAAAGACTGGAAAAAATCAATGATGCTCTTCAGAGTGAGTATGAATGTCGCCGACGCATGTTAATGAAGAGGCTGGATGTGACAATACAGTCTTTTGGCTGGTCTGATAGAGCAAAGGTAAGCTTGATGAATTTTTTGCTTCGTGTATGTAGGAGTCTGCTGTAGTTCCCCAGACCTTCCTACTGAATGGTACATACTATGTAAATACACTTCCATTACTGTTGTCTTCTTTCCAACCATTTTCTCATCAGTGGTTATAACATCCAAGTCCTGGAAGGGGAAGGATTTGACTAGATGGCACAGACCATCCTTGTGTCTGTTTATAGCTTCACAATTATAAATTTTAGCATCCTCTGTTGGGACTTCTCACTTTAATAAGTTCACATCTTCCCTTTTCATTTCCTATATACACCCCTCTCCAATCAAGTGGATTGGGAAGGATCTTCAACATTTCTCATGCAGATGCAAGAGAAATATAAAGACATGGCCTTAGCATAAAGTGGGTGTAAAGAGTCACTGCCCATAAAGTCAGTGAGATTACAGTTATTGCTACCTGTCTTGGATTCAGATCTACTGCATACTACAAATAGTCAGTTGAACAGATTATTTAAATAGCAGCTCACGAGAAAAACACGCAATTGTAATCCTTCAGATGGCTAAAAATTCTGAACCACTCTGAATTTTCTCTGTTGATATAATTTTAATTATGTTAATTTCATTTGTTTGTAGCACTCTATATATTAAAAAACGGTCATGATTTAACCAGTTTGATCTTTTTGACCTGAAAATATATATTGCTTCTATTCAAGAGAGTGGGGAGATAGGATACAAAAGGTTTGTAATTTGATGAATATATATGTGGAAAGCTGAAGGCTGATGTTTTTGCTCATGAGCTGCAAGATCAACTTTCCTTCAAAAGGTTGGTGTAGAAAGCTCAAGATGGATGTCTTAAAACGTCAAAAGCTTACTGAAAGTATGGATTGTTACTAGTCTTGCTGGTGTCACAATTTGTTGTTGACACTTGCAGACAGAATTGTTTTCATGAAAGTCACACAGTATCACTAGAAGACCAGAGTCTGGATGCTGCTGTGCTACTTTGGAATGGCTCACTGTTTTCTGCAGGGGTTGTGAATGCTTTTATGTTGCAGGAAAAGGAGGACATTTAGCTCATGGAAGACAGGACAAGTCCCCATGTGTGTAACTTCCTTATAGCTGTACCAATGCAACTATATATTTTAAAATTTAAAGTGTATTTCTGAAATGTAGTTGATGTTAACTCATAACTAACTTAGGTGAACATTTTAAGTCATTTGATCTCACTTCATTCAAACAATGTGAAAAACAATGAATACACTTTTGCAATAGAACAACAGTTTAAATTTTTAATGATGGTGGAGTAGTAAGATGATTCATTTTCCTATCTTGACTGTTGATGTGAAATAGTGTGCAGTTACAGAAATAACCAAGTGAAATATTAATCCAAAATTACATATGATTTTTAATCTTTTTTCCTTATTGTCAAAATATTTTATTATAACTTCTCCAAGAAGGTTTTGTGATTGAAAATATTTTGGCATTGATGCAGCTCAGATTTTTTTTTTAAGCCAAGAGGCAAATTGTTCTGCTTTTTTACTTTTTTGTTAGCTAGCCTTTTTTTCCACCATTAAATAGGTATTGATACTTTTATCTGCTTTTGATGCTGTGACGCTCTTTTGTGTGTGCTATAGTTTGGATTTTTTTTTAACTTGTTCAATCCTTAAGAGAGGTAAGTTTGCAGACTGAAATGGATCCATAAATGGTGTAGTGATTGCCTAGCAAAACAAGTAAAGGAACAGCACCTGTTGTCTGGTCCTCCAAGATCCAGTTTTACTCTCAAGATCACTTTAGATGTCCCCAGAAAGTGTAGTTTTCTTTTTTGTTAAACAAAAGAAATTTCAAGGTATGTTTGGAAAAAGTCTTGCTTTTTCCCCTTCTCAGTCTTCACTTTTTCATGGCTTGCACAAGTGTTCTGCTGCATGGGTACAATTAATTTTTTTCCTACAAGTTGATCTTACTTTGAAGCTCCTCTGTTCTCATCACATTTAGAAGTGATCTGTTAAATATGGCTTATGTAAACCTCTTAAGAGGGCAGTTTGGACTCCTACATTTTAGACTTTAGATGTGTTGGAAAACATTAAAGAATCTGATGACAGTGGATAGGAGACTTTCCTTTGTAATGGTGTTAATTTCAGCATCAACTAAACATCAGCAGCATTTTTTTGTACAATAGTTTCATGAGTATGAAGGGAATTGGTAACAACTGGCAGTATATTTTGTAAGATAACCTAGATTTTCAGGCATTCCACCCTCTGCTCAAATTGAAGCAGACCAGTTCATAGTTTACAGTACACATGTTTGCATGTTTTATGCCTATCAAATAAGTTGTGTTTGATTTTTATCATTTAGGTAAAAACAGATGATATAGCACGAATCTATCAGCCCAAGCGCTATGCATTATCTCCAAAGTCAACTATCACGTTAGCTCACCTTCTTGCTGCTCGAGAAGATTTGTCAAAGATCATGAGAACAAGTAGTGGATCAACACGAGAAAATACAGTCTGTGCAATCAACAAGGTATGCTTTTTCTTTCTGGGATGTGATAAAAGAACATGGGAGTTTGTCAGTAATCATTCTGGAATTACACTCTGCTTAATATTTTCATTTCTTTCTGTAAGATATCTGGTGCTTTAAGAAAGGAAGGTTTGCAGCATTCCACTAACGATTTTGGCAACATCTTTTCTTATGTTATTACACATTCAGTCATGCCACAGGGTGAAACAGTAGTCTAGATGAGCAGGAGCAGTATGGGGAGATGTATGTGTGTGCATGTGTGTTTGTGTAAATGACCTCTTTGAGTTCAGTGGAACTGCACGCCTCATGTTAAGGATATGTGTCAGTCTTTCTGGTATCAGCTCCTGGGCTACCATTGCCAGGATTATGTTATTCAGTTCATAAATCAGCAGCTTTAGTTTATCAGTATATTATAAATAATAGAAGTTTCTGTGGAAGTGTCATTTTGCTGCAAAGCAAAACTATTTGGTTTAGCTACAGTAATAACACTGTACTGCTTTCTTGTGTATGATAAAAGCTGAAGCTTGTGAGTAATGGCATTAGTTTCACCATTCAAATGGTGACTAAGCCTGTTTTTAGTAATCCTTTACTTACAAATTTTTCTAAAGTTTTGTGCCTCATTTAGATACCTTTTAATATGTTTTGATCCCAGAAATACTACAATTTCTTAATTACAGTAGGATCTCAGAGAAAGTTTTGGAGTTTTTTTGAGAGGACTTTAATGGAAGTGCCAGCATATGTAAACATTCATTACACAGAAGGTTTAGGAAATACAGAAACAACAAAAAGGCCTACATGGATACCCTTTTGTTCTTTAGCTTAATGTTTTGTTTAACTTTGTCCAGTCTCCGTTTTTGTACACTGGGTAATATCTACCAAAATCAAGATCCTTTTTGGTTTAATTTTCTTGGAAGTGTTACATCAGCATGTTAGATGCTCTGTTCCAGCCCTTAGTGAGTTGAGTAGTTTCTAACCTAAGGCAAACTGGTGCTCTTTTCAGGATTGCGTATCAATTTGCCAGTTCATGGTTTTTGCTAGCTGATTAGGTTTGAGCTTGAACTTTGAAATTTAAGTAGAAGGGCTGCATCACAAGGAGTCTTTTCTATATGAATATATATTGTATGAATGACATATATTACATATTCATATGCATTACATGAATTATGTATATTGTTTATTGTAATACTAATACTTCACATGCATGTATTTACTTCATAAATATTTCCCAAAAGTAATATGAGCTAGCCAGCTGCAGTTACTGCAGTTTTACAGGGGCAAAATTGGATCACTTTCAGAGTTCTGTTGTGTTATGGTGAGTTACAAGGACAGGAAAAAGGGATTCTGCTGTCAAGTTCCACACCAAGGGGACCATATTTCCTGTAAAGAGCAGGCACCATGTCTTTGCACATAGAGAAGTACCCTGTGTCCCTTCAAATTATTACTATTTTTTTTAAACTAAAAATGACCTATTTTTCCCTGTAGGTTCTGATGGGGAGGGTACCTGACCGTGGAGGCAGACCAACAGAGATTGAACCACCTCCTCCTGAAATGCCACCTTGGCAAAAGAGACAAGACGGTGGTGGAAGAGGTGCCTGGGGAGGTGGAGGTGGGGGTGGAAGGGGCAACTGGGGGGGCGGAGGGTGTAGAGGAGGAGGAGGTGGGGGGGGCTTTGGTGGTGGGGGAGGGTTTGGAGGTGGGGGAGGGTTTGGAGGTGGGGGTTTCAGGGGTGGTGGAAGAGGTGGAGGTGGCTTCCAGAGTGGCAGGGGCGGTTATGGTGGCAGGGGAGGCTATGGTGATCCTTATGGCAGCAGAGGAGGGGGAGGATACCGAAGATACTGAAATACTGTAAATATTAACAGTAATTGGCAAAATACAGTGGTGGTGTTTACTGGTGTCAGGAATTTAGATACGTTAACTTGGGTTTAGTTTAGAATGAAGTATTAACATTAGACCAACTGATGTTGTCATTGAATTCATTTAGTTAGCTGAACAGAACTTTTATACTAAACTGTGATGACTAAAGTCCTTTTTTTTCATACTGTTCATATGGTGTTTTTAATGTAATTTTATTTAAAATAAGCCTCAGAAAACTGAATAAAACTCTTTCTAAACAAACAAATGTTATTTAATGTTCAAGCTTCTCAAATTATTGCATGTCACATGTCCACTCCCCTGATCCAAAGTTCTGTGTAGAAATATCAAAATAGGCCTAAGAACCTGATGGAAACACTTGAAAAACTAGAATGCTGCTTTCAGGCTTCATCTACTTTTCATATGGGACATCTAAATGAATTTTCATGTCAAATGGTGAAATCCTTAAGGCTTTGGTCAAAATTATTCTGTTGGGTTTCTTATTCTTCCAGAATTCATGTAAAAGAGCATTCTGAATTGATACTCTGCAGAAACAAATAAAATCGGGCTGTTTAGTGTGTTAATAACTATATTAGAGAGGTGTAGGTCAGAGCATGTACCATAAACTTAAGAAACGTGGTGAGTTTTGATAGTGTCTATTTTCATTTTACCCATTTTCCATTTTATTGTTATTTCATAAAAATATTTTAAGGTTAGATTGGGCAGGAAACTTCTGCAAGCATCATATCTGGTAAGAGCTCATTTATGTATGCCTTCTGAATTAGCCTTGAGACATAGATGTCAAATAAGCTGAGCTTCTTGAGAAGACTTTTCATTCCGGTTTTCAGGTTTTTTTCTCCTCTCTTTTGTTTTGTTTGGGGTTTTTGGTTTTTCCTTCCTCACTTGCTCTGTGTTTGGGAAACATCAATTGTACAGCTAAGACATCTTATACAGCAGTTGCCCTTCCTCAGTGACTCCCTTACTCTGCCAACCGATTAGCCTGATAACCTGAAAGAAATTTTGTCTTGATATCGTATGTGTGCCTTCTCCCTCACAGACAATGTTACACTAGAAATAAGGAGTAAACTTTCTTACAATTACAGCTGTAAATACATGTAGGCAAGAATTAAGTTTAGAGCTGTCAGTTAAAGAGAAGGGCAGTTTCTGTCGTCCAGCATCTTTTAGATCTCCTCTACTGTGAGGCCACTCCTGAGTACAGAGTGCAACAGGGAGATGATGCCCAAGTGTACACTCGTGACAGTATTCAGGGGCATGTTATTATAGAGATATTCAGGAAGGCATCTGGTAAACGTGGGGATGTCTGTGGATTTTGTAGCACAGAAACCTTGAGGCACTTTGAGTATGGCTTCTCTGCAGGTTGGCTTAGCTGCAGGTTGAACTTTAGGATTTCATTCTGCTTTTATGTTCCACAGTTACAAGTTCTTTCTGCCCAAATTTCCTATTGCTGTCCATATCCGGTTTGCATGACAGATGTTATTTTACCTTCAGGAACATGTGCAGCATGCCCTGTTTCATTGGCAGCTTTATATGTGAATATGAAGCTCTGTTCAAAATCAAATTATCATCTCTAAAAAGCGTGTGTCACATTTTGTTAATAAGCCATCACCAACCTTTTAATTTAAAATTTTAATCTAGATATATGGCAAAAGTTTCTCTCCATTATTTCCTCTTTGTTCGTAGTCTGAGAATGCTGCTTGTGAAAGGATAGATAAGGACTTACTTACCCATACTTTAGGGTCCAGGCAGGTACCTAACAAAGAAGAGCAGGAGTCTTCCTTCCTTGAACATGTTAGCTTGGATGTGAACTCTTAAAATAATGGCTTAACTTCAGTCAGTTGCTACCAATACAGTTCCTTTGCCAGTTTTCTTCTACACTCCTTTCTGGCCTACACCCTTGTCAGCCTCTGCAGTCATTATGGAGACACCCCAAAGGTTGTGTTGGAGCAAACTACTGGGGTTTGTGCTCTTGAGCCTGGTTTTTGCTGAATGCTCTGCAGTAGCTCACAGATCGGTGACACACCAAGTGAGGCTGCTGGCCGTGGAGGTGAAGTGTTGGTCAGCAGAGGAGTGGAGGGAGGAGTTTCTAACAACTGAAGCCTTGATATAAAATTCTGTTTGCTCATCCCAATGTAGTGTTTTGGTACGAGTAATTTCTGAACAGCAGTCAAGCATTTAGCTTCGCCATGGAAGCATGTTAGGAAAATCAAGTGGCTTATCTACACCTAAAGATTCCGTCAGTCTTAAGATGTGGAGATGGGCTGGTTTTAGTTCAATAGATGTAATTGTATGTGGATGTGTCTTGATGCCTTTACACTCATTGGTTTATCCTGTTTGTCAAGAGCAGGGTGGTTCTGAATGAAGTAAACCATCAAGTGAACCAACTATATGCCTACGTGTAATTCTAACAGTTAAATTATTTTAATACCATATTTCAGTTTTCTTTATGTAGGCTATGTAGAAAATGGGAATTTGAATAGGTTGGAGATTTTGTTTTGTTTTTTTAATCTGGCAATTTCAGTCTCTCTTTAAGCAATTCCAAAATGTGAAGCCAGTAGTTGAAAACTAAAGTAAGCACCACTACATTTCATCGAGGTATCCTTTCTGTCCTCTGGTGTCAGAATGTATGCTTTTAATTTATCAAAAAATGCAATAATACCATGAAAATAATTGATTTAAACCTGTTCTCAAATTTTGTATGTTTTTCTTGAAAAAAAGTATTTTCAAAAATTCTGTTGCAAGCAAAAGATTTTCATATATATGTTTGTAAGCATTTTTGTGTTTATTCATGTGTAGTGAATATCTACCTGGGTATTGTTTTGTTTGCTCAAGAGTTGAAAAATGGGGTGGGGAATTTTTCAGGATTTGAGACACTTTTGTTAGCAGCTGTAAACACTGAGGAATAAAGTACTGTATTTGAGGTTACTTGCATCCATTGTGTAGTGTTATTTGGATCCACTGTCATGTTCCTCTTGTGTTTGTAAGGAAGAAATCTTGCTGGTGATTTGCAGTGGTGATGGAACATATTTTTTATGAGATTGAAAAATTACAGATATATTTTGATCAAAATGCAGAAGGCTGTAGATAACAATATAGAAGAATTCCAACTGACAGGACATATCACAAATACATCCCTATTATACTGGCTGGGATTACTAAGGGGTCTTGATTAAATTAGCCTTGTTTAAACCTGGCTCTACCCTGTGAACTCTTTCAAGAACTGGTACCTTAACAAATGTGAGGGATTATACTAATGAAGAAATGTGCTTTGTAATACTTGGAAATGTGAGTGACAAAAGTGTCTGTACTGTGCCAAGTGCTAAAATAAGGAAAGACTAATCTGCAAACAAATAATGAGCTTCCTCATTGTTCTGTCAGGCAGCATTACCAGGGCTCACAGAAGGTGAAGCTATGCTGGGCCTCTGGCACTAGGCTGATCCTACAGAAGTATCTCAGATGACAGGGTCAAGGAAGATATATATAGGTGGTCAGATTTCTTTGAGATACAAACTCAGAGGCATGAAGTGCAATCTTAGTATTTTTTCTATTATAAATATTAAACTGAAATCTTACAATTTATATAAAATCTTTACAATCTGTACAGTTTTTCAATCTTCTCGACATTAAACCAGTATTTTTTCAAGTTGCCACAGAGATCAGTTACATCAAAATAACAGATTGCTACTGTAACAAAAACATATTTCAAAGAAAGTTATGTAAGCTACTTTAAAGGCAGCTGTGTATAATCTGAATCTGAACAGTAGTTCTGCTTTTTTTTTGATTGTGATGTTACTCTATTTAACTTTAAACCATCAGAATTCACACTTTATTTAAAAATAAACAGTAGTTGGAGGGGAGGGAGTGAAGGGTACTTGTATTTCCTTCCTTCCTGTATATACATGAAACAGAGCTGAGCCTGGAGAAATAAAGGTGAGTGCTTCTCATTTAAATTAGCCATAACAAGATAAATGTCAATACCAGTGTTTGCTAACATGACTTTTAAACAGCACTTAGTACTTTAATTTTATCTTTTTTCCTAGCATAAAGCAACATGAAAATTAATACAGATGTGAGTTTTGTTCAGTAGCTTTGTCAGTTTTAGCAGTATCCCTGCATTCAGTTTCTGCTATTACTCTTTCATGCAGCAGAAAGTCCCAAAAGAAAGGAGGGCCTACCACTAAGAGAGGGGGAGGAAGAAAACTCTAATAAGGGCCTTTGGGCAAATAGGGAACCTGAAGGATCTTTGAGAGCTCTGATGTTCTTCAGATATCAACTGACCTCTTTGAAGCAGGTAATCTTCGGCATACATGAAGCACCACGTATGTGTTCTGTAGGACATTTCTGCAAACAGATCCCTTTTAAGTTGGTTGGATTGTTTGTAGGAACAAGAGGACAGCACAGCAGAACATTAAGTTAGCATTTAAGACTGTACAAATCTATGGTCTGAACTTGATTTTCTGTATTAACACAGTGGCCTTTGGGCCAGTGGCTGATGTTCGGGAAATGTCTTTTTAAATAAGAGATTTTGTTCATGATCTCCACCCTCAGCACAGACAAAGTATATACAAATACACACAAATTCTATTAGAATCCAGAGCTTAGACTACAAGCACTCAGCTGCATGACAAGATTTATGAGTCTTGGCTGTTCTTCTGGGGTATTTTCAAAATACATGAAAATACATTCAACTTCTATCTTATGTTGTTTATTTTAATTGTTGCAGAAACAAACTTGTACTTACTAAATGCCTATTGAAATACGCCTTACTGTAGTTTCCCTGAATAGAGAACAAAATCAAGAAGCTTACAGAAAATGGGCAAAGCAAGTTTGGAGACCTTGAAGCCATTCTGATTGCTTCATTGATCAAAGTGCAATTCCATGTTAATTGTTAATAATTCAGGTTTAGTGTATGAGGAAAAAAGCTGCACAGTCTTCACAGCTGCTGGTTTTTGTCTTACACATGTCCATTATTTACAGTAAAGTAACAGAAAATCCACTACTACTAGTTCTCTCCCTTTGTTTTTACTAATACATGAAGATGCAAGCTCAAAACAAGAATTTAGACTCACTAAACTGGCAAGTTGTTTCAAATGGACTTTTTTCTTAATAAATAAAACATTCATGTACTTGATAAAGACTAAATTGTGGATGGAACATACATTTATACCACTTTGAACACAAAGCACACATGCTACTACAATAAGTTGATTAAATTTCAATCTATAATGGACTTGTAACTTACAAGTTTTGAGGAGATAAATGTATTGAAGTCCTAAGTTTCTGATGTTTAAATGTGTGATGACAAATCCCTGTTTGATAACACAAGCAAATTTTATACAACTGTAAAGTATACAGATCCTCTTGAAACATAAATGCAATTATAAAATTGGCTATTCTGACAAGCAGATTTATCAGTGACTTGAAAGACCATTTTGTTGTCTCTTAACAATATGTACACTTTGTAGTTTTAAGAAAACTAAGTTACCTCCCTAGCACCTTTTACTATACAAAATTTACACACAGAAGAGCACACTCATCTTGACTCTTTACCTAAAGTGCATATGAAATTTAGGAGAGCAAAAATGGAGAATCCTTTGCTAGAACCATAAGACATTAGGAGTTCTGGAATACAGTAACTGTTGCCCTGGGATTACTGTACAGTTTCCCTCTTAATATGACCCTTGAGTTTATACTCAACACTGTCCACTTTGACATGACAGAAAAATAACCAGACAACAACTTAACCCTTAAGCCAAATAAGTAGGGCTGTGTTCCAAGCCATGGCATGGAACATAAAAGTGGAAATATAAACTCAGTGTTGCCTCATCTATTTTACCATAACAAAGGTAAGCATTTAAGTAGCAGGACTAGTTCTGAAAGAGGTTTAAAAAACTTGTCAGTCTGTCTTAGAGTCTAAGAATCAAATATCCTTAGCTTAACTACTTCTTTTAATATTCTTGTTAAACCTTGGAAATAAAGATGACAGTTCATATCATTATTTAATTGGTTTCAGCCAAAATGATAAAGAACTGTTTCTCTTGATGGAATGTTTCTACACTTTTACTTATATACTCAGCTTTATTGAAAGTTTGTTTCTACAAATCTGAATTTGGGCCAAATCTGAGGACACAGTCTCATGAATATCTATCTGCTTTGTACGAACACTACTTGTAGAGTAAGATGTGCTGCTGGCAGCCAAGTCACTGGGCAATCCATGTCATCTTCATCATGAACAGAAACTTCAGCAACAATGTCACTCCTCTTAAAAACAAACCCTGAAGAAACTATTTTCATGGAACAGATAATGCTAAATTACCTTAAAAAGTCAAAGAAAGAAGTGGATTTATACATTTGGGAGTGTGTGATTAATATTCAAATGTATTGAGTAAAGAGACTATCTCTGTTTAACATCCTTCAGACTCTCCAGTTCACCTGGTAGAGCAGCTTTATCACAACCCCTCCTTCAGTCTTTCTTACATTCTTCCATAGGAGATTTCCTCTCTTGTCTGCTAGGAGCAGTCTCTGTGTTGTAGATGGTCCACTACGTGGTTTCTTCTGTGGATTGTGAGAGATTCAATTGTTTTATGTGCCTGTTCCAGCTGGATCTTTAAACCTTCATTGTGTGCCTTTAAAATATTTCTTTCCTAAACAAAAAACATAAAGAATAGTACTTTATTTTGAATTTGTCTCAGGACTGTCTGGTTTTATGTTTAGGTTGATTGGCATAAACATAAATTGGTGTAGCTCTTATCAGTCGAACAGAACCAGTAACTTATTTGAATGTTTTCACAGTCACTGATCTATCCTTTGTGTATACTTTTAGAACTTTCCAGCAGCTGCGTTTATCCACCCTCCACTGCTCCTCTCATAACAGCAGTAATCTAGGACAAACCAGAACTCAGCTCACAGTTTTCTGCTCTACTAATGCAGAAATTGACATTAAGACATTCATTTGTAACATCAGATGCTCTTCAGTAATTGAGGTCGGGATCTGCTGAGGGAGCAAGGACAAGTGTAAATTGTGGGACTGACATGAATGGGACATTTTAAAGAACCAGTGCTGACAAGTGCATCCACACTTCACATCCTTGTCTATATTGTATGGACTGCTGACTGAAAGAGAAATGGTCTGTACTGGAAAATTCTTGCTAAATGTCTTAATCTCTGTCTTAATCACAGAATCCCAAGGGTTGGAAGGGACCTCGAAAGATCATCTAGTCCAACCCTCCTGCAAGAGCAGGGTAACCTAGAGTACATCACACAGGAACTTGTCCAGGCAGGCCTTGAAGATCTCCAATGTAGGAGACTCCACAACCTCCCTGGGCAACCTGTTCCAGTGCTCTGTCACTCTCACAGTAAAGAAGTTCTTCCTGATGTTCACATGGAACCTCCTATGCTCCAGTTTACACCCATTGCCCCTTGTCCTACCACTGGATATCACTGAAAAAAGCCTAGCTCCATCATACTGACACCCACCCTTTACATATTTGTAAACACTGATGAGGTCACCCCTCAGTCTCCTCCAAGCTAAAGAGACGCAGCTCCCTCAGCCTCTCCTCAAACCAATCTTTTTTTAAAAGATAAGCTCATATTATCAATAGCAAAGGATACTTTGGATGCAATACTGAGCATACAAAGATCAGGCTGTGGTCCTGTTTCTGGACTGTTTTCATGTTTGTCCATCTCAGAATAAAGACAGCAATGAATAAAGTATGAAAATAAATCCGCCTTTGTCCCTCATAGTCATATCTGGATCATTCTCCACTGCATTGTTGATACTGTGATAGTCTCTTTAATCTGTCTGGAAAGGTGTTTTTTTCTACAAACCTGAATTTGGGCCAAATCTGAGGTGACAGCCTTATGAATAGCTACTTTGTCAGAACACTTGTAGAGCAAGGTGAGCCACAACTGGGCTGATGCAGGTGAAATCTAGCAAGAGTCATCATGTCTGTTCACAGGAAAATTTCTTGGTGACTTAAAGTTATCAAAAGAAAGAAGGGATTCACTGTCAGTTGAACAAAAACAGAGCCTCCCTCCCCACCCCACCGCCCCTGGCCTCAGATATTCTGCCACTTAGGGGAGCAGAGGCTACCAAAAGCAGGAAGAAAATTAGGACTCTGTTACTTACTTTACAGAATAACATGTTGTCCTAAGCGACTGGATTGTGATTGTGTTCTTGCTTATAACTTTTAAGACTGACAGGGATCAGTGTAATCATAACAAGGGCTTCAAAATTTATTGCCTAAGCCCTACACTAGTGCTAAAATTTATGCTTGAAATGAAGCATTACTGGAGTTAAAGTGGCTAAGAATTTATGATGCTATTCATGGATTGTTCCAGAAATTCATTACACTGGAGTAAGGTGACAACTTCCCACCCAGCCGCCCTACCCCCCCCCCCTCCAACCAGAATTTGTTTCATCATGTATGTACCTGCTCAAGTTCCTGGTATGAAGGTTTACAGCTGTGATGCTCCTCCTTCTTTTTCTGGCTGGAGTCCTTGTTTTCCCATTTAACATACGCCTTTTTGCGGCCTAGAAGTGGACTTGGAAACGGGGATGGTGGAGCTAGCTGGAGATAAGGATTTTCTGGCATCTTATGTTCTTTCTTCTCAACCTGCCTACGAGATACATCACCAGACAGCAGTACAGGATCAGTCTGTGTACCCTCATGAACCACAGATGGTTTCAGTCTCACTGAGATCTTCTGAGCTGAGGAACCCATGAGCATAATGGTTCGGTCCTTGCTGTCTTCACTGTGTTCCACTATTTCTCCATTAGGAAACATAAACAGTCCTTCTTCTTGTCCTGTAAGATATACATGATAAAATGAGGCAAGATCTTATCCCAGGAAAGGAGAAACAGACCCACAGCAATTAAACATGGTTTTAATAAATAAACATATTCTTTTTATATTAATTGCTCTCCAAAATTGGTATCACTGGAAGTTTCTCACCATTGTGTCTCTTGGACCTCTTTGCATGTCTCAGTAACATAAATATGGATCGGCAAGAGGAAACCCAAATGTGCCATCAAGATTAGCTAGAAGAAAACTTCTAGATGGCTATGGGGTTTTATGTAGACCATCAGTGATTGGGCTGCAAAATTTAGCCTGGGCGTTAGTTCAGCGTTACCGTAACTTGCAGCTGTAAGACGAAACTGATCCTCTTCATAAAGGTAAAATAACAAAATTCTTAATTTTACACTGCTTTTGTATAGGTCATCCTAAAATACTTGTGCAGGTAAAAGGGGAGGAGGGAAGAACCCACAATGTTAGAAGCAGTGGGCAAAAGATATGATTAAATGATTTTAAAAAGATCTATTCCAGATAAAGTAACTTCTGTCACTGGGAAGAAAACAAAGTAAGACTGCATATTCACACACATGAGGGGAAAGAAAAAACTCAGTCCAGTAGCTGCTGCAGGCTCTGGAGAATTACATGAGGATATGGATGAACAGATGAGGCTTACACCTTCAAACAAGACCTGAATTCTCATTCTTTGACATGATATAGCCTTGAGAGGTACAACATTCTGGCACACTGGGTGATATGGGGCAACACACTGCAACTCAACCTCTCTATAAGCATGATATCCCAAGAGGTGGTTATTATGCAGCGCTGCAGCCATGGCAGGTGCTATCTTAGAGCTGCATGTTGTCAGTTGTCAAGAGAAATTGGCTGCATTGTGCCAATAGAAAGCCTAAGATGGAATCCAGCACTATGAATCTTAAACGCAACACAAAAGATGGACATCAAAGTGACAAGAAGTAGATTTGAAGAACATTAGATAAAGGCAGGAGAGAAATTCAAAGAAAGTGAGTATTGAGAAATTTGAAACATCAGAATTCAAAATAAAAGTAGCCTGACATCTTAATCAAGGACAATGTTTTCTCCCTTGGAAGTCTACAGGGTAATACACAATATGAAAAGTTTATACACCTTTCATGCAAATTTTGTAAAGATGTAGAAGAAAAGAACAGATTAGATTTCTGGTTGAATGAAAGACGGACAGATGAAGAGGAGTAGTAGATTCAACTGCCAACATGGAAAAATTAAATACAGTTAGCTCCTGATCTTCCCGCTACGCAGATATGTAAGTAAACTGACTTTATAAACTCCACATTAAAATCCAAGTAACACTGTAACAGTGCAGTAGTCACTTAATGTGACAGCAGTGGTAAAAACTGCTGAGTATGCCAAGACCAGCTAGTCAAAGATGAGAGAATCAAGGGAACGTGTCAGCTGTTCAGTTAGTCACATCTAGTCCTCATGAGACTGACAGAAGATTCAACCAGTTTTTGTGGCATTCGTGCACCACACATTCTGTCATGTGACAAGAGATCTCCCAGAAAGGCAGCCTTTCAATACTCAGGCCAGAACTGGAAAATGGTGTTACTCAGTACAGGCTCACACCTGGTTGTAGTTTATATGTTGATTAAACACTGCAGTTACCTAACAAAACCTAAGCTGATACTGTACAACTCAGCACTATCTAGGTCTTTTGATCTTTTTAATGTGATCTTTTCTCACCATGGAATTGTTCTTTGACTCCTATTGGACAGAGGCTTGAAGCAAGAGCAGATGTTGGGCTGCTGTCTGGAACTGATGTTTTGGGTCTTCTCTTGCACTCTATCACAATCAGGTCTTTGCATTGCTTGTGACAATTCATTCCACAGTCTACAAACAAAACACAGTTTACATGATTCAGTGGCTCTGTTGCAGCATCTAAGATCAGTTCTTACATTGTGTTGCCTCCCAAAGAAGCAAGAAAGCTTCTTTGGTGTTCTATACATGTGTTACCTGTAACAGCATACATCTTGTAAACAGACTAATGACATCCCTTTGCTATATACATAGGAAGCTCCTTTTCATTGTGAAAATACAAAACAGCAACATTCAGTCGCAACAGCGTTGTGACTATAGGATTTGCAGAGAAAGCAGATACCTATATGAAGAAGAAAACTCTGCAAAACACATATTGTGTATGTGCTGCACAGTCTCCACAGTGTTGCTGTTTGAGCCCATTGGAATAGAAGGGTCTGCTCCCAAATCTGAATTCAGTGATGTTTTGCAAAGGGTTAAAGCTATCAGCTATGAGTTCCTTCATCTTTGCATTTCTTCTGGACCATATGTCTGACATACTATTCCTGAATCAGTTTTCTCTCTGAGAGGTCAGATTAAATAGGTCCATAGACACTGAAATGGATCTCTGGATTATCAGATTATTATAATCAATTATAGATTAAAATTAACAAAGTATAAAGTACCTTACCTTTGCATCTGTATCCTTGTTTAATGACTCCCCATAGCTGACATTCAAACAAACAGAAAGACTTAGCATTAATATATATATCTGCACATTGATAATGAATAAAAATCCACTAAAAGCTCCACTCATTTCTAAGATCTGAGCACCTGCAGAGCATCTTGGTTTCCTATCGTTTTAATGTTAAGATTGAAATATGAACTATTTACCTCTTTAGCATAAGACAGCTAGGAATATTTTATGTGTTCCTCAATCACAAACAAAATACCTTGAGCTAGTCTGTAATGAACACATCAGCAGACCTGACAGCCCCCAGAGAAGTTGTGGAGCTGGAGCAGATGGAAAATTCTATCTCAGCAGCCTTGTTTGATCCCAGCTAAACTGGGGATTGGCAGAACAGACAGTTTTACTAAATCTCTCTTTGTCACAGGCAGGGGGCATGTCATGTCTGCATGGGGACATGAGTTCTAACAGCCCCAAGGAGTGGAAGGCTCTGGATTTGGAAGTCTTGTCTGAGACTGGTGACACAACCAAACACCACATGGTGGGAGCCATGTTTAAATAGGTAATAGTACTGCAAGAGGAGTGTAGAGGGTACCTTAAATAGCTACACCAGGCAGAAGCCTGGTGTTCCATATAGCTTCACTGGTGTTTTATATAGATCCATTTCTGTATATGACACATAGTGATTACAAGATTAAAAAAAGACATTATTCCAAGCAGTGCTAACATAATTTACTAAAATGTAAGCTTACAAATCCAGCACAGTTGTCGCAGAAAGTAGGTCTCAAGTAAGTGGTCTCTTGGAAGTTGTGAGCAAAGCCAAGTCCTAATTTGGAATAGATTGAGCTAGCTCTCATAAAGTAAGCTGTTATTTCATCCCTGCTAATCAGACCTTCCCTGAAAATAAACAAGAGAAGCTGTTTGTGAGACACACATTTTCTTAACAGCATAAGGAGAATTAAACATATCTTTCTTCACAATTTAAAATGGAAATAGTTTCATGGACCAAAACCTGTAGTGATCTTGGTAATCTTGTCAACTGCTCCCAAAGTCTACAGAAACTTATCTACACATTTAAAATGCAGCCTGTAAGGATAAATTAAATATCTGCATATGCAATGCAACCTCAAAACTACTTCATAGAAAATCTCTGAATAATCACTATTGTATTTTTCCATGCTTCAGTGTGTTAAGAAAAATGTTCTTAATTTGACCGAACTATACATTTGCCAATTTTCTATTTTTGAGGAACATGTTCATTTTAGGAAATTTCCTTAGCAGTATATACTCAATATAATTTAAAAATATATTTTTTTTCTATTATCAGTTCTTCCTCCTATATCTGCCCGGTTACAACTTCTGTAAGCCCATACAGGTGACATTCACAACACATTTAGAAAATGTTTTTGTCATGTTTTCACTTCTATTTGTGGGTGAAGAGGATGATTTTACCACTATAATGACAGAAATAAACTCTAAACATGAAAGCCCTCCAAAAATGTGCTACAAAGTTGATAAGCAGGACTAGATACTCACCAGTCCTTAGCCATTACACAAAATGAGAAAGGAAAACTGGCAGCTATCTTCTCAAATTCTTCCTGGGAAATGTATCCATCCTGATCATGGTCATAATTTTTGAAGACAGACTGTGCAAGGTAATATTAGAACAGTTTATAAGAAGAATGGACTGAATTACCACTTTAGAAAGTCTCCACAATATTTATGGATTTCCTCTCCCACTTTCTCCCAGTATCTATTAAACAGTGCCAACAGTCTAACTGCCTTTTTTTGATTGAGATTAAAGAAGCATTAAGATATCTTGATTTGTAGTAAAATACAGATAAGTCCACATAGGCTTGACTAAATACTTCACTACACAATCACATCTCATTTTCAGTTTTGCTTTACAGAATCACAGAATCCCAAGGGTTGGAAGGGACCTCGAAAGATCATCTAGTCCAACCCTCCTGCAAGAGCAGGGTAACCTAGAGTACATCACACAGGAACTTGTCCAGGTGGGCCTTGAAGATCTCCAATGTAGGAGACTCCACAACCTCCCTGGGCAACCTGTTCCAGTGCTCTGTCACTCTCACAGTAAAGAAGTTCTTCCTGATGTTCACATGGAACCTCCTATGCTCCAGTTTACACCCATTGCCCCTTGTCCTACCACTGGATATCACTGAAAAAAGCCTAGCTCCATCATACTGACACCCACCCTTTACATATTTGTAAACACTGATGAGGTCACCCCTCAGTCTGCCCTTCTCCAATCTAAAGAGACCCAGCTCCTTCAGCCTCTCCTCATAAGGGAGGTGTTCCACTCCCTTCATCATCTTTGTGGCTCTGCACTGGACTCTTTCAAGCAATTCCCTGTCCTTCTTGAACTGAGGGGCCCAGAACTGGACACAATATTCCAGATGTGGCCTCACCAAGGCAGAGTAGAGGGGGAGGAGAACCTCTCTTGCCCTACTAACCACACCCCTTCTAATGCACCCTAGGATGCCATTTGCCTTCTTGGCCACAAGGGCACATTGCTGGCTCATGGTCATCCTCCTATCCACCAGGACCCTCAGGTCCCTTTCCCCTTCACTACTTTCCAGCAGGTCAACCCCAACCTGTACTGGTACATGGGGTTGTTCTTCCCCAGATGCAAGACTCTACACTTGCCCTTGTTGAATTTCATCAAGTTTCTCCCCGCCCAACTCTCCAGCCTGTGCAGGTCTCACTGAATGGCAGCACAGCCTTCTGGTGTATCAGCCACTCCTCCCAGTTTAGTGTCATCAGCAAACTTGCTGAGGGTACACTCGGTTCCCTCATCCAGGTCATTGATGAAAATATTAAACAGCACTGGTCCCAGCACCGACCCCTGAGGGACTGTCTACATATACAATTTGTACTAAATCCTCTCAATTAGTCTTCTCAGTGGTGATCTCTGCAGCTAAATCACCATAGTTGTCTGGTTTATTTTATCAGGTGAATGTTATGTGAAAAGTAGTTATATGACAGAATTGTCATGTAGATAGATACCCATTTCCATGTTACTGTTTGTCTCTTGCCCTAAGGCAAGGAGCACCCCTAGGCCAAATTTAGGAATGTATTCCAAACCAGCATGTATCAAAGGATACCTAGCAAAATTAGAAGTGTCTAGAAGGAGAAGAGATGAAGCAAGGATGCAAAGACAAAGCCTTTACCTCTCTCTGTCATTTTCAGAATCAATCATCTGAGCTTACTGAATGGTTTCCAGAAAAGCAGGTGACACATAAGAGAGAAGAAGCAATGGCTGCTAGTAATAAAGCCACTGAGAGGCCCACTTTCAGATCAAACAACATGATGCTGGAATCCCTGGTAGAAATGGACTCCCTGACTCCTTGGAAGAATGTTACTGGCATTCACACTCCCTACTGGTTCCTTAGCCATTTAAGGAATTTCCTTCCATGCCTCATCAGCCACTGCTGCTATTTACAGTTATGCAGAAATATCTGTTTATGAGGACAGGTGTGCTTACAAACTCAGCACAGCTTTGAATGAGTCCACTATTTTTTCCCTTCTTTCTACCTCCTCATACCTAGAGATTAAGGCTATGAATGAAATGGAAGGTAAATGGGCCAACCATACTTACATCTACCATCCTCTGAACATGTTTGCTGATGGTTTTTGGATCAGGTTTTGGGGCTACTCCTGAGGCCCAATCTGCAACGACTGGTGGTCTGGAAGGTGTCAAAGGCTAGAATAAATTGAATGGAACTTCATTAGTACCACATGGAAAGATTTTCAGGATTACACCTGTTACACATTTGTGACAAATAGCCTCTTGGACCCAACATTATACTTTTGATAATTACATGGTACTTCAGAGTAAGCTCTTCCCTGAACTGTTCAAAACAGTGGCTGTTCCTTCAATTATTACAGTTCACCAACAGCCCTGTAAATGCACGTTTTTTTCCATATTTATAAAACAGAAACAAAACTACAATATAATACTCATGGCTTTCATCACTTAAATCACATAAGAATTCTTCATTTAAAAGAATCTGTATCAATTGCCCAGATTAAGCCTGATGTCATGTCTCCACACAAGTAACTTCATTTGTGTTTGTGTTCATATTATAAAACCTGATATGGTGTCAACACTCCCATATATTCTAGCTTAGGTTTCATCATCAACTAAACAATTTATTCTTTAACAGATTTTACTCAGTCTATAAAGGTGAAATGTTTTCAATTTAGCATAAAATAAAACAAAATTAATGCAAGGGATAGTTATGTTAATCATTAAATTTATGGTGTTTTTCACTAAGACTCTGTAAAAGCCCTTACAGTAGCTCGGTGACTTCGTGGCTCTCGTGCATATGAAAGCTCATAAATTTCATCTTCTGTGTAGTAAAGATCAAGAGACAGCTGAAATCAAACACAAAATTAATTTAATTCCAAACCAGTCACTACCCCTTGATAAGCCTGTTCCTGGTGAGCATGAGTATTTTATTGAGGATTTTTAATTTTGGTAGCACCTAGAAAAAAAATGCATGTGAGCTGCACAGGTGTTCACTGTGATTTAAAATGGGTACATTTCTAAATTCCAGACTGTTACTGCCATTATCTGGAAATCTGTATCATTACACAGCCACAGTTATCAGCTCAGGAAGTGACTGTAGGCATAATTAGCAGTCACTTAATAAGTAACCTGAAAAAAAACATTACTCCCATAATATTCAAGTGGTTCATGTTGTGCAGCTAAGCACAAAAGCACCATTCCAGTGAAACTGTCCATCAAGTCAAATTCTCAGAAAACTCTTGTTTAAGCTTGTCATATTTATCCAAACCAGCTGTGGTTGACTGTACTGAACTAAGAAGTACATGATGAAGATAAAAGACAGGCTTGAATATATTTAGTAAGAACCTTTAGCTCTCAATGGCAATTACATACAGCAAGAAATATTACAGCTGGGTATATAAAGGAAATAGAAAAAATTGTCTAATTAAGACTTTTGCATATGTCCTGGAAAATAGTATAGCAGATACAAATTCCAAGCTGAGATTAAAGACTAGTAACATTTTTAACTATTTGCATGAAAATACACTAGACACAGTTGAATAGAAAACCCAGATATAAATATGTTACAAGCCTCAATCTATGGCAAGGCCAAAGAAAGTATAAGCTTATTAAGAGAGTCAACACTACTGTAGTCTTTGGTATATAGACAAGAAATCTAAATATGCTATTTTAAGCAATTAATAACCTTATTCAAATTGCACACGTGCAACAGCTTTCTGTGAACAACTGCAAACATTACTGTTGTAGTCATAATAGTGAATAATTTTAGATTCTTAGGGAAATAAAAGTAGTTTTTGATACTCCAAAATAAAAGTTCAAATGTTACTTCTATGGATTTTTGACTTATGTATGGAATTATTAATACCTCTTCAAACTGATTTGCCTGCTAATGGGAAAGCAGATGACTAAGGAAACAAAAGGAGAAAGACTGTTGGAAATATCCAGGAACAAACGGGAAAGTTATGTGCCCTGAAATGTTAGCAGATTAGAAGATCCTGCTCTGAAATGAAGTATATCTCTCAATTTATGTCCTATCATATATAGCATATATAATACACATTTCCTTGCCTTATAGAAAGAATTACAAGCATACTGCTGAACTGGCACTTCTACCACTGCTGCCAGATAAACCAGTATCACTAACTTTTTCCTCTTCTATTCCATTAAGGAAAGAAAAATATTACAGTATTATGTATTTATAATTAATAGAATACTTAGTTGCTTGAGAGGTATATGAAATTATTTTTTAAATTGAGGTATTTATCTCATCTAACAGACTTACTGTAAGTAAATGAACAAGGTCCATATTAGCCTCCAGGGGAAGTGGCATTTCCTGAAGTTGTATCAGCTCATTTATATGGTTATACAGAGAGTATAGTTTGTATATGTTAATTTTTTTGTCCTCTAAGTAGTCTGGCATGCCCTCATAAAGTGATATCAAGTCTTTCAGGTGGACCCCAAGTATTGGGATCTTAAAGTTACTGCACTCATTATAAGCACGTCGGTAGCTATCATAATTTCTGTATGATGAAAGCAGTTCCGTCATTTCATTAAACACCTAAAAATAAAACAAAAATAAATCAAAATTGGTTACTGGTTTTCTTCTGGTCATACAGCACAAAAATTTCTCATGTTATTATTATTGGGTTTGTTTGCAATGACTCTTGAAATGCTTTTTAAAGCTTTAGGTTTCAAATGAAATCTAGGTATTTACCTCCCCTAATTTAACTATCTAGAATGTATAATAGATAACATTATATATTATAATAATATAATAATATTATAGTTATAATAATAGATACTATTATAGTATATAATGTAGGAAGACCAGCATTAATGCTGGTAAAAGAAATAGGATCCTCTCAGATCAAGGGGATGTGTACATAGATAATAGATAATGCATAGCACAAGCTCTCTGACCTCCATAAAAGCCATCATCTTCACCTTAAAATGTGGAATGCACTTCTTCAGCTTTCAGGTCAACAGCTGGAATTGCTGGAATTGGAAAGTCTTGGCAGAGAAACCCTACGCTGTGATATGGTCCCATCACAGCATGACCAGAACTCCTACTACAGTTCAAGGTGGCACATCTCTGCTTTTAAGAAAACTTTTTTTCCATGGAAATGAAGAAAAAACAGTATATTTGACTTGTTGTAAAGACCAAATGAATCTTAAGTCTAGAAGTATAAATATTTCCCTTGTATAAAACCATACAGGTACTGATTCTTAACCTTATAAAATCAATAGACTGATGTTTTCCTGTGGAAGTTCCATGTAACACCTTGATTTTTAACCTTTGCAAACTATTTGTTATTGTTAAACTTTAAAGTGTGTTCTCAAGACACTAATTAAGAGCCTTTATTTGCTTGCTTTCTGTTAGTGCTTGTATACAATATCTTGCCATAAAGAAGTTATTAAAACGATGGACACATAGGTAGTCCACTTCTTGTAATGACAAAATTTATAAAACAATATGCTTCTAATATAAGCTCGATAACTTTTTTATAGAACACGAGAGCTGCAACAGTTACCAGTAGGAGGTCATATTCCTGGTCTATACTTCAGGTATGCACTGTTCATTCAAACTGATTATACTGTGATCAAAAGAGGTTCATTAGATACCTATGCAAAAACTTTCAGGCTCTAAACAAGATAAAATAATAAATATTAATCTCTGAAGAAGCCATTCCAGTGCTAAAAAAATATGCTTTTCTTCACAGTTTTAGCAGGAAGAATCTCAAAAAAAGTATCTGTATTCCACACAAATTCAAATGGAAATTACAACTGATTCCTAACATTTCACTGTATTGTAATGTGTGCATACTAGGACTAAGTTTGTTCAGTCTGAAGTAGATAAAATCTGTCCCAGTGAAATCAGATAAACAAAACCAGTCCTTTCAGTTTTAAACTCAAACTGCAGAGCTCTGCGCTAGCATTCATAGACTCAAGATGGTCAGTGCTGCAATCAGTGACAATAGCTTTTTCCCTCAAATGTTCAAGGATCCAATCCTCTGCTTTTGTGTTTGAATGCTATTCTATACAACTGCAAATAAATGAAAATGCAGCTTGTGGCATCTGAGTATTCAAAGAGAAACTTTAGAGAAGCTATAGAAATCTTGAAGAAAAGTGAGGTTGGAAGTATAGGAGTAACTGGTACCATAGAGATGAAATAACAAAGAAAACCCCTCCAAGACCAAAGCAATTCTCTTTCTTTTTTTCTCTCCTGGTTTTCTCTCCATCTTGTTCAACGAAATAAGATAGGTTTTTTGTGTGTGCAGTGGCAAAAAAAGTTAAAGGACATCTTTGTAAAACTTAGAGGAGTGATACCAACCTTAATTACATCATGAGGAACACATGAGCTTGTTTCCTTGAGTCTGGAAATTGAGCTGTGACAGAGACCTCCTATCACTGCCATTAATGTATTGAAGTTCTGAAGCTGGTGGAGCTTCTGTGTTGACAAAGAGAAAAAAAATAGTATTATTTTTTAAAGTTGTTCACTACACACATTCAAATTCTACATTTCCTCTACCATCCTCCTCTAAAGTCTTACAAGTTTTGTGCCAGTATCCATTTTAGTAATGAGCTGTGATTTTACTGGGTGCAATGTACTTATTTTACTGTTATTAGATATTAATTCTGAAGATACACTAAATCTTCTAAGTACTTCCTCAGTACTTCTCCCTCTTCCCACAGCCTACCACAACTAGGAAATGCTGCCTATTGTCTTGATTATGATTGCAGTTGAATTACTATGCAAAGATCACCAATAGGACCATATCTCTTCTTCTACCCAGTGAGGCACATCTAGTAGAAATGTTTCTAATTATTAAGGTTCATGCTTTGGAAAGGGACACAGTCACAGCTTGGAATCTCACTAGCTGATTCAAAAGTAAGACTAGTTTTTCTGTGAAACCAGGTTCTTTTTAGAATGAATATGAGAACGTAATGGTGCCATAATATCTGAATAGCTGATATGAAACTGCAGCATACACAAATATGCATGCTGTATGTATGAACCAGGAGACCAGTACCAACACTCCCAGCTGACCCTATAGTAGCAGCATGGGAAGAACACCTCAAGTGCTGTATTAGAGAAAGACAAAATAAGCACTACACATGTCAAAATTTAACTGACCTGTGCAACATGAATGAACTTGATGAACACTTCAGCCCGAAGCTGTGGTGTTGGTCTGCTGAGAACCATTAGCTGCACCCACTGAGAGATACCATTGCAAAGAGCAATTGATCTTTCCATTGTTGGATTCTCCTTCACACAGCTATTCACAATGTAGTTCTGATAATCTGAGAACTTCAAAACAAACAAACAAAAAGAAAACCCAAAAAAAAAAAAACAAACAAAACAAAGAGCGTAAATGAAAACTCATACACCTCATGAACTGTGCAGATAAAGGCCTGCTTTTTAAATGAAATATGCAAGATATATTTTACATCTTAGATATCCATAAGACTGAAATTTCTCCTTGGTCAAAGCAGAAGGCTTCAACTAATTGAATTAGCTGAAAGCATCTTTTTTGCCACAATTTGTATCACACCATTTAAATCGTATATATCTCAGGAGCCTCAGCTCTCATAAAATTTAGGATGATGGCTATCCTCCCTGCTCAGTGGCTCCTTAGATTCACTGAATCTAAGCTTCAACAGGGAAGATTAAACTGAATTTAAAGTGTAATCTAGTAACTCAGCGATAGTTTAAGGAAATCAAGTGTTCAGTCTATGTATGTAGGTCACACTTCTGAATTAAGCTATACTAATACAAAAAGTAAATTCAATGAGATGAATATAAAACTTATACAAGAGCATTAAGAATGAGGGCTACAGATTTGTTAATATTTTTAATATGGCTTGTGAGATTCTCTTATTTAAACAAAGTGTTCTAAAATTGTTCAGTAGATACCTGTATGTACCAAATAGATTTTTTTAAGCAATTCTTACCAGTAAAAAGTCAAAAAGAAACAATCATTTGGTTTTGTTGATGCAATGCTTACCCATTCAGTTGATTTACCCAATAACAAGAATACACAAGAATTTGAATCATCAGAAAATGCAACATAGGGTTTATATATCCATTCTTTACTATGATTACTAATATTTTACCAAAAATTCATAGCTGTAATAGAGACATATTGCTTTCTTAAGGCCATAGGAGTATGCTGAATGGCATTGATCCTTAAGAAAAGGTCATAAATTGTCAGGCTGCTATTTCTTTTTTTTCTCTCTCTCTCTCTCACTTTCTCTCCACTTTTCAATTTTTCCATACATTTAATAAGAACTATTAACATTTTAAAAAGCAGATATGACAGCAGACATCTCTGGATTTGTCCTCTTATTAAATTAATAATAAGTAACAGTAATAAGTAGAGCTATCTCTGAGATTACATAGTACTTACTTAAAATTACTGTTTGAATTTTGAACCCCAGCCAGATTTGGCTGGATCTTGAAGTTTAAGCAACTACTTTATACAGATAGATAATTTTTCACTACCTGACTACATAATTACGGACTTCATAGCAGTTACAGCACAATTATGAAGCAGTTTGATTAGTTTATATTTTGTTCCCAGCAGCTCTCACCTTCAGAAAAGATTTTTTTTTAATGCTGAACAAATTTATATCTAATATAGTACTTAAAGTTTTGAAATAATTTTGGTGTAAGAATTTATTAATGAGGTCATCTTTAACAAGACCGTTAATGGCAGATATGGTAAAGAAGTCCAGGTACTTTAGTAATTCAGGAGTCTGGCATTGCAATGGCTAACTTACGAGTCTCAACAATAAAATAGAATTCAGATTCTTACAAAAGAAGGTAGCCTCTCTGTATTTTGTAACTGTAAGTTAAAATGGTTTCTGAACACCAGCAGGTGTATGCCATTTTTGCTCTGTGAACACCACTCCCTGCATTTTTCTTTGCTGCAAGATGTATAGTGTCTGGAAGATTTTGCTGTGCTATGTTCAGGGGATCAAGTATTTCTTCCTGACTTTCAAATGACTGAATCAATGAATAGTTATTCCTGTGACTGATAACATGCAAGTCATTTGCAGCCTGTCTTCCAGTATATGCTGCCATGTTAGAATAACAAAAGGATTCTGTGGCTTAGCATACCATGAACATATTCTGCAAAGAGTTAATCTATACAGCTACTTATTAATTAAGCATTATTTTCTGATCTGAGGTCTTGGTAATGCAATTTATACTAAAAAATATGCAAGACCCTGCACATGAAATGCGGACAAGTATGTAACTGTTGGAACTCCATGACTTATCCAACACCCTGACTGCAACCATACTTGTTATGCTCATTAATCATTAATTACTTTTTGTCTGCACAGAGCTTGAAAATGCTAAGAGTTATATAAGCTTCGCATATTATTACTGCCTACAGGCAGCAATCTGTGCATGACTTTGCTTCTATGTCTTTTTGAATTTAACAAAACACAAAGAGTCATGTACTGTCAGCTAAAAAAAAACAACACTAACACACAACAGTGAAATTTTCCATAATCTGCTGAGAGCCCCTCTCCTGGTGAGACTTCATCTTCAAATTGTGCTTCAAAAAAGAAGGAAAAAAAAACAAACCCAAACCAACCCAAACCAGTAAATAACAAAAACAACCCTAAAAACCCCACTTCGCTTTCATTGTTGTCATCACACTGACTTTGAAACCACCTTAGAATTTGGTCTCTAATGTTCACTTTTCCATCTGTGAACTGTATCAGGTTTGAATAGAAGTAATGCTGTAGCATACAAGGGTGCAAGCCAGGGTGCATGGGGAATTTAGCATCTTATATGCTGCCAACATAGCTGAAAAAAACAAAGCAAATGAAAGAAAACATAAATCCTTACAAAAGGAAAAGATAAATCCTTAAAAGTCTTTTGTGTACTTGAAAGCTTGTATAATAAAATATTTTAAACCCCCCTTACATTAAAAAATGGCATTTTCTCAATTGTTTCCTTATCCCTAGTCTTTGTTATGCACAATACAAAATACCAAGTAAAGTCCAGTGGACTTCTGTACAGACAGTCCGTTAGTCACTGCACAAGAATGCTGCACTGTTTTCTACAGCCACAGGAGGTTAGCATTCTAGGAGAATATTCCAAGTTTCCTTCATCCCATCTCAGCCTGGTTACTGACTTGAGTCAAAGGAGGCTGCTTGTTCCTGTGCCAAACACCACTTATTCTAACAGAAAGATAATTTGGAAAAAGATCAAATGGTTACTTCCAACTGACCTTGCCCCAACTCTGTTCCACAATTGTTTAAAAGGTTCACTCTCTCAAATGACAGCAGCAAAAGAGTATGTACTCAGAATAAGTGCCACTGGCCACCTTCAACACTAGTCAAACAAAAAGAGTCTGGACACAGACTCAGCTTGTCCAACAGCTTGCACTGCAGGGTTAATCTTATAATACTACCTCTCTCCCATGTTTTCTATGTTCTTCATATCTTTCTTTAAAATAAGTAAATAAATTTAAAAAATAAAAATCACTTACTGATATTCTTCTGAAAGACTTAAATTCAAGATAGGTAAGGTGGTCTGATAGCTCCTCTGGCTCAAGGTGATCAAAAAGAAGTGAGACTTTACGTTTCTTACTGGTGTTGGTCTTTACACGCTGTGTCAGCTTCCTAGACCAATCCCTAGAATTTCTTTTAGACAAAAGAGAATTACCATGAGTTAGTTTCTGAAGAGCAAAATTTTTGTCTCTCCCTAGTACAAAAATATCACTGTTTTCAGTCCTTACTTCAATAAAAAGTGAGTTATTTGAGTTTCTAAACAGCTAGTTCCTTTTATACATTTGAGATTGTATGACAAATTACTGTTAGTCTTTATTATACTGTTGTAGCAAGCAAGTACTATATAACTATTATTACTAAACAGCACGAGATTATATATTGCCATTCCAGAACTACTATCCATAACTTCATCTTCACTGAACAGATCCAGTGCTCCTCCATTTAAAAATTCTTACAGGTTTCCTTGATGAGCCTCTATGAGCTCTCGCCCTACACTGTTCACACATAGAGTGATGAAATTCAATTGAATTTGAAAAAGTAAAAAGCCTCTTTCATAACCAGATAAAATGTATGCCAAATTCTGCTCTGCTTTTGCCTGTCCATTTCCAACCAAAGTACAAATTGACACTGTTACAGAGTTCCAGAGAGCTATCTTAGTCTCCTTGATAACAGGGAAAGTTCTCTTCCCAAGAAAGAACTATATGATGCATAGCTATTAGGATTTTTTCTTTCTTCTTCTAAGTAAAATTACATAAAATAGAAACAAGAGTTTTACAATGTAATAAACTCCATCTTCTCACTTACCTCAGGTGTTAAAAATATAAACATACTTTTTTAACCTCATCTCTTTTAACCAATCAAAATGTATTCTCCTCTCTCATTGACTTCAAGTGATCCTTCAAAGTCATTAGGCCTCTACAAATTTCCTAGGTTCCCTGGATAGAGTAAAATTTATCTAGCATAGAGAATCAGCACAAACTCTACAGTGCATTTAAATTCAACCTAAGCCATTCTTTAAATATATTCTCTTTCTCTATGTAATATATATATATAACATCTATAATGAAGTATAAACTCTTCTGAGGATAAGTAATATATGACTTATAAATTTAACCCACTGTAGGACAATTATGCTGCTATACTAGAGAGACATTATATTTGAATACATGAAATTCAGAGCAAAAGTTTGTTTTCTGAGCATATTGCGACTTCAGCACTCACATTTGAGTTGTGTCAATTAGACGACAGTGTAGCTCCTCACCATTAGCTTTAACCAGTTCTTGAAATTCCTCCATAGTTGTGGATAGTTTAGAGTCCATTTTGAACATAACCCAGAACTCTGTAATCCAATACCTATTGCACATTGAAAATATAGAAACACAAAAATAAAGGTTTTACTCTAACATCAGTAAGGCTGAAAAGTGATTCAGAATCATTTCAGTGACTGAGTGGAATTACAAAGGAGAATTATCTACTGCATAAAATAGTTTGCTGAATACAATAGAATTACCTACTGAATACAATAAAATAGCTGCAAAATCCCACTTCATTTTTTTAATAGACCTGTACAATAATATTAGACACAATACTACCAATGCTAGCACTGTCAGTTTTCACTGATGGTTAAGATACAGACTCAGTTAAAAACTGTGACCCAAAAATTCATGCACCAGCTTCAATGGATATGCACAAAGCCAGTTGGGTCTTTCTGTTTAAAACTACTAAAGTGAACCTTGAAAAGCTGAATCAGTATAGCTGTTTGTCCTTTTAATATCAGCTTAACATATGTGAAAGCAGTCTTACATACGGCACATGGATAGCTGCAGACTATTACCTATCAAGCAAGAATACTCTTACCTCACAAAATAGCATATCTTTACACACAGCATGGAAGATTTACTTTCTAAAGCATTAAGATAGGTAGAAAACTGTTAAGGAAAACCACATCCATTCATGCATGAGATGAAATACAACATGCTTGATACTTCCATACCTGTAAGCAATAGGAATCATTCTACTGATAACAATATCAGTTTAGGGTTTTACACAAGTGTATACAAAGTATATCGCAGGACTTTTAGCAAAAGTTTATTGTACATAAGACTACTGTGAGTAATACTGATGTAGCTGCCCAAGTACTTAGTTTTTAGTGAAACAATTCTGCTTTCTACATGTTTTTTTCTCTGCAACATGCTTCACAATTTCTAATAAAACTTACGCACTTGCACATCTCACTAGAGTCTGAAACAGTAATACTAAATTCATCAATTACTGCTTCTATGAAAAAAAAGCCTTTTCAGTTAATTACAATTCACTAAAGATTTCCAAAAAAAAAGATTCTCTTTTCTTTTAAATGCAACCAGCTGTATACAGCGGTAGAGAAAAATGTTAAATGCTTCTCTCTGCAAATCTCACCTTTCTAACTACACAACAGTTTCTATTTGACTTGTGGTAACTGGAAATATTTTTACTCTATTAACTCTGTAAAGCACATTTTGATACGGTAGCCAATGTCTTTTGAAGACATGGAAATTCCATTTTCAAAATGGATTATGCATATCTTGTTTCTTCTGCTGCAGATTACACACATATTTTCAGTGCTAACACATAGAACTTCATGGAAATACCTTGTGAATCACATCACAATCTGACTGAAATTAATGGAAGCCTAAAACTACCAAAACTGAGGGGACATACACACATGTAAGCACCCATGTTAAAAGCTTAAATTAGGCTGACTATAGAACCAGTGAGGTCTGAATAAGTTCCCAAATATTTTTAAGGGCCCTGAACTGAATGTCTGAATTCAGATGGTTCAAAAGTCACCCAGAACCATCTAAAAATCAGTCCCATAATTCAGGGGATGGAAAATGGTGAAACTGGAACACCTGCAAGGTTTTTCAAAATACAAGAGCCCAGGCTACCTGATCCATTCAAAACTGGTTCTACCTGTCAATGTCTTTACAGACAGTCTGCAATGTTTATACACAGAGTCAAAAAAAAAGCTTGCAAAATTACAAGTCTGATGAAAGTTTGAATCACTTTCTGACTGTGGAAAACATTACTTCTCAGAAACATACAAGAAACTACTGTCTTCCATTTTTAAAGAGCACATGAGCATAAATTAAATGCATGCTACAGCACAGTTGGAGCTTAGCACACTTGATCTGTCACTTGGTTAGAGAAGCAGCAGGATAGTCAGAACCCAACACTACAGTAAATCTTGGTTGTAAATGATGCTGCTTTTAAAAGCCAGTAAGATACAGAGTTTGGGGAAAGAAAGGATTATCTAAATTAAATGGTATCAAAATTGGCTGGAGATTCTCAGCTTGTCAGGTCTGCTTCCTGTACCTAGTCTCCTATTTAATTAGGTGTAAACATTCTTTACAGCTAAGAAGTCAGGTAATATATGCCACAATTTTTTTTAAAGGTTGGCATTACCAATATGATCTAGTAGCGTTGTTGTGGGAAATGTAATGAGCCAGAAACATACTTTTATAACTCCAGGCAGTTACCTCAAAATGGGAGAAAATAGGAGGGAAAAGCTTATTATTTATTCCAGTGCGAGTAAGTGATAGTGTGAGTAAGAAATACTATTTGTTGAAAATCTTCATCTCCAGATGATACAATTAGAATATTTTCAAGAACTGCCCCTTTGTTCCTTGTTCTTCCACTTATATGGAGGACAGAAAGAGAGAAAAAGAGATCTGAAACTTAGGCCCAGGTTCACAGGACTTAACTGAGGTGCCTCCATTAATCTTACACCTGCTAGGTATTTCGTCAAAGCCCAATGGAGGGTGATTTATCCTACTTAAAATCTGAAATGGAGTTTCATCTTTTGATCTGTGGTTGATAAGCTAAACCCCCCAAAAAACCCCAAACAACCAAACCCCAACCCTAAACAAACCAAAAAAACAACCAAAACCTGTGAAGAATGAGTATATTGTTTAAATAACGGAACAGTAATACACTCAAATATTAAATATCCTCTACTTACCCATTTCAAAATTGTCAAGTTATCTAATATTACCTTAACAGCAGGTGAATGTTAAAAAGGATATAGATCAATGAGTTTCTGGAGCATGTCTGCAGAGGAGATGATAAACTGATGCATAGCCAGAATTATCTTTAGCAGCTGGTTGTTTTGATATGCATTTCCTTCTAAATCTGAAAAAAAAGGAGTATTCATATTGAAATCTTGGCATAACTCGGTAAAAGAGGCTTTTTCAGAACACTAATTCTCATCAGGCCTGTTCACCTACGCTATTTCAAAAATAGCAGTAACCTACTAACTCAGGAAGTGCATCATTTTTCTGATGAGTGCTACATACCATGATTTGGAAGACCCTTACCATATTTAAATAAATAAACAAATAAATAAAAATAAGGCAAGCAAAAAAGCAAGTGTCAAAAGCACTCAGAATATTCAGATCGTTATTTTTAATGATCCCAGCCCAGCAATGCACTTAAATGCTTAGCCTTAGGCAGATGAGTATAACCTTTGAAACAAATTAATGAATTGCAGAGCCAAAGAATTCAGTTACTGATCCATACTAGTCAGTCAGTGGCACAACTGAACTTATCAAACAGTATGGCCATATTCTTAAGTGTTCGTAAGGCTGTTTGTATAGCTGACATACATAACACTGAAGTACGTGCACAGGTTCCATAGAAAGCATGGAACGAGATACAATGCATGCAGAAGCCCACAGGTTAACCTGTTGATGCTCCCTGTGATGGACCTAAATATCCTAACACATTTCCTCAAACTATGCATTACAAGGATGTCACTTGAAGAGGCTTTTAGATGAGATATATCTTAAAGGTCTTGTGGTCTTTTTTTCCATATTCAGAAAAAATCAAAGACATCAAATGTAGCAGAATGTTTAAAAGTTTTAATTTCTGTAACACAGTAGTGAAAGTATTTGTAAATATTAACAGATATTTTTCTACACCTGTCATAAGAGAGCCAAAGTAGCTTGAATTGGAATTAGACACTCTTGTAAATACAAAAGAAGATTTACCATTTTAAATTATTTTAAATACACTGTCCTCTGTGAGGATAAATACAATTATCAATTAAACCAACATTAACACGATCAATATACAGAAGCAATGCACAATAATGTAAAGTGGAAGAGGAAGGTGAAATAGCAGATTTGTGGCATATGAAATGGCATCTAAAATGAGGAGGTAAGGATTTTTAAATTGCACAACATCAAAAATAACATTAAACTTAGCCCACTTGCAAAACAAGATAATCCGTGTTAGTCATTAAGCAAGAGTTTCCTATGCCCTTTTACAGGAAAGTACCGAATGTGAAGAGAGGACCCCAGAGCCCATGTCTTTCTTTTTGAACAATACACTGGATCTTTCATAGAACTAATTAAGCCTGATTTCCTCTAGATCTGTCTCCACTATTCTTCACTACACAATGGTCCTATCACAATATGCTCCCCAGAAAGTCTTTTCCTTCTCTTTCCCACAACACTGCCATAACTCCTCACTCATGCTTAAAGCAATACATGCTGTGGTTGAATCCAGGCAGGCTGACTGCCAGACAGCAAATCAGATCAGACCACTGCTGGGCTCACACAACTGCGATCACCAATCTGGATGTGTCTCTTCTACTCACACAATTCTTTGAGATTCCTCTCTTTCCATCAAATTTTAATTTAAGATGGCAGACAGGCTGACTCTATCTTATGCAGAGTAGATGTAGCTTAGCAGGAAGATGGCTCAGAATGGCCTAGCTCTATAGTTTACAAGTTGCTGTTTATCTAACTGTGAAGCCCTGAAAGCAGAGAACATAGCTGGTATGGGTAACTTCATTCCTCTAGCAAAAATCCTAGTCAGTCTGGAAGACACTCAGCACAACAGTCTTGAAACATCTTACTACAGCCAGCCTCTCAGGCAAGACAAATGGAAAAATCCTGATTAGCAAATTCTGGTGGAGCCTCTGCGACCACGGAGCACCCTCAGCACTATGAGGCCCAGAATGAGAACTTTATGCTCCAGGTGATCTTCAACACTTAACACGAGAGACCATTTCTAAATCTACCTTCTGTAGTTACACTTAAATAGAGCCTCTTAGCTTATACCACAAGTTCTCTGTTTTACAGCATGAACCAAAGTTTATGCATTCACTGTTTCATATCCTCATGCTTACTCAGGCCTGTAGTATTTGGCATTTTGTACTCTTCCAGTGTCTTCAGGAAGAATAAAATTATTTTAGGCCTTGCACACAGAGGCCTCCATCAATTTGCATCCATTTTACAAAACTTGGTGTTCTGCCAGAACCTCCATCCAACAACTCTTGTTGAATCAGAAAAGCAATTCAATATATGCTTAACTTGGAAGCCGAATGGTTATGTGCACACGTACTATTAAGTATATACAGCTGTAACGAAATCACCAACTTTTCAGAAGTGCTCAATATTGATCATCTCCAGCTGACAAAGACAGCAAACAATTCACTTTCTTAGCAGGTTTTTCCTCTGTGTGTATTCCAAAATCTTCTGCCATTATACAACATGGGTACCACTTGGCACAAAGCTCCAGATTGAATTTCTGTCCTCTCAAAGGCCACTTTTCCATTTTACCATGATGCAGAGAAAAAGAGTATGTTCTGCCTACTGTTAGTGATTAGGTCAACACATTTATGGTATTTTCTTGCATAATAAAAGTGCATTTATGCTTCATAACATCGAGACCTAATTATCTCACAACAGAGATAGACTGCATTATGATGACACGCAATTAGTTCGCACACACTAAAGCAGTACTAAGTATTGTGTCATCCATTCTCTCAACAAACTTCACAAAGAAAAACACTGTATTACTGATGGTTTAAAAACAAATTAAAACACTCTGCAGCAAAAAAATCTTAAAGTTCCCAGTACAGTCCAGCACCGAGCAGCAAGCTTTAATGGAATTGTAGCAGCACATAGTTTTACAAACACATGGCATATCAAATATTTAATGTCATCTTCCTGCCGAGTTTTAAAGGAAGCACTTTTCAAGTGCATGCACCATGATACAGCAAATGCTACTAAAGAGGAAAATATTGCATCTGATTCCTCTTCTATTTATATTTCAAAAAGTCATAATTAAAAACAAATCGTGGAGTTAAACTGGTAAAAGTCAAGAACAGACTCCAGCTCAGTTTCAGTTTCTGAACTGTCATTGGATCTGTCACATCTCTGACCACTAGGTCTCTTCAGAGAGCCAACCTTCTAAACAGCCGTGTGTAAAGAAGTAACAAGAATTATGTTAAACTGCCTCTCTGCAAATGGTGAAGCAAACAAGAGGGCTTTCCTGATTGTGTTGCAAGAGTGTTTCTGAATGCCTTTACAGCACTCTCTTGAACCTTCAGCAGTTTGTTTTAAACCTTTGAGACACATTTTTGTTTCCGTTTGTATACCTGTTTCTAACCACACACCCTGCTGAGCAAAAACCACTAAGTGAATAATAAAGTGGAATGGGTGTGTTTCAGTCAATTTATCTTAAAGAAAACTACAAAATACTCTATAATCCTCAGCTTTGTTTTACTGCAGCAAAACACAAATAACCCACTGGTTACATGCTTTTCTTCATGTAAATGCCCTTATTATACTAAGTTGGTTTCTCTGAAACAAACAAGGCAACAGGAGTTGAATATACTTTTCCAGTATTTAACTACAGGAGCGAAAACATAAAACACTTGAGGCTAAATATTTTATTATCTATGTTAGTAACTCAAAGACACTAAAAACTACAGTTACAAAACTTCCATTGCACGTGAGACTCAGTACACATAAGAGTGGGAATATCCTAATCTAGGCCCACTGGCCGCTCTGTTGTATGATCCAATTGGTGTCTCCCTGTTATCTGTGATTTAGAAATAAACTGACGTATCACTTGTTTCTAGTGAATACTTGAAAGAATCAAAGTACTCAAAAGCCAGCAAGCCAGGTTTTAAGAACATACTGTCTGCTTTTCACCAAGTGCTGATGGCCACCAAACCTGTGGTAAGTATACTTAAAGAGTAAGTTTGATAGACAAGATAATTGTACTGAGACCTTCCCACTCAGGAGTGCAATATAAGGCAACAGGAAGATTGCCAAGGATGTCTTAACTGAACTGAATTCTGCAATAAAGTTAGTTTTTCTAGGTCTAAGAGGCCTTTATTTCATAAGCATTGTCTTTATTTCATAAGCAGGTTCTAACTTTATCACTAGTGTACTATTTGAAATTAATCAGAAGTGAATCACAGAGCACTGACATCACGTGATCTGTGACTAAGCTACCAAGAACATGAATAACTTCTAAACTCCCCTAAGTCTTTCAGTGGTTATCAAAAAGTAGCACCAAAAACTATACAATTCAAGAAAGCATCAAGCACTTGCCAGGAGGTCTTGTGTCGTGGTTTAACCCCAGCTGTCACCTAAGTACCATGCAGCCACCTGCTCATTCCCTGATCCCCCCTGGTGTGACAGGGAGAATAGGAGGGGAAAAAAAGAAAGCATGTAGGTTGAAATAACAGTTTAATAATAAATTACAATAGAATCCTATCATATAACAATAACGATTTTGGTTTGAAGGGACCTTAGAGATCATCTAGTTCTAACCCCCTGCCATGGGCAGGGACACCTCCACTAGACCAGCCTCACAGTAAAGAATTTCTTCCTCACACCTAATCTAACTCTACCCTCTTTTAGATTAAAGCCATTCCCCCTTGTCCTATCACTCCATGCGCTTGTAAAAAGCCCTTCTCTAGCATTCTTGCAGGCCCCCTTTAGGTACTGCAAGGCTGCTATAAAGTGCCCCCAAAGTCTTCTCGTCTTCAGGCTGAATATTTATAAATACAATTTATATTGTAATAAATTTATAAATACAGATACTACTAAGAATAATAGTAATGAAACAAGAGATAACAAAAAGAAAAATAAAATTAAAAAGTGAAAAGTCCTTGACTTAGGTCAAATACTACTTAGCAAATGTAGAACATTGGTGTGTTATTAACTCTATCCCAGCCACGACAAGGACATCTTGTCAAGTGCAAGGCTGAAAGTCATGGGTTGATATACTGCTACACTCTAGTGCTACATAGAATTCTGTAAGATTTCTGCAAAGTGATGTAGTTTTTTGTTTCTTGTTTGTTTTTTTTCTGGTGGATTAAAGAAGATGGTGTGGGGATAGTGTTATAAATTTCTGCAAAGATTATTAAAGCAGTGTGTTATTTGAAAACTGAGGCAACTGATGATCTTAAGGTCTCAAAGATCTTGATGGAATACATGGACATGTATGAAATATGGAGGTACATGTGGGAGTACATGCTAGGGTTTAGCGACTGAACTGAAACAGCTGTAAGTAAATGTCTCTGCCTCACACATGAGGTGCAGTACTATGAGAAAACCTTGGAATGGCTAGAAGCAAAGAAAACTGAATTAAATATTTCACGAGTATTTTATGGACATTTTCTGGAACTTCCCTTCACAAACAGGAAACGCACTGTTCCCCTTCAGCTTAAAACTTGTGCAACATATAATAATCTTCTTACATCAGGCTTATTATTGCTACTTGGAGTTTGATACCCTGTAACAGAGGTAGTCATTTAACTCTCTTCATTAAATTGATCACATTTAGTCAAGACTCAGATTAATGAGAAACCACCATCCCGCTCATCAGTTACAATACCATCATGGAGGGTGAACTAGTAGGTTCAACTTAAACAAGGGTGTTTAGTTCTCAGGCTGGAAATAGCCTTCATATTTTAATGACACCTGAAAAAGCAGTTGATGGCAGAAATATGGACTAAGGAGCTAATGTACTCATTCCCCTGCTCCAATGCAGAATCTCAAAGCCAGTATGCTTCAGAAACAGTTTAATTTGTTGTTGAAGTTCTACAGTCACAAGGATTTCACAGCCTCTGTAGGTGATTTATTCCAGCACTTGAGCATCTCCATCATTAAAGAGCTCTCCTTATGGTCTAATCAAAGACCTCAGGCAATTTGGGCAGCTTAAGCCCATTATGCCTGGCTCCCAGCAGAGAGAAAAAACATTTTTTCTCTTATCAATATATTTTCTCTGTGTAAGGATTGCTCCCCTCATTTCTTTTCTGAGCTAGGAAACACGCAATCTTTATCCTCAGATGCCGGGTTTTCTAGATCTCTGGTCAACTCTGATGTCCTTTTCTGAATCACACCTGAATATCATAGACCAGAGGAGGTCTTAGAATCAGAAAATATTATTTTTAATATCCTGTACATAATGCCTTTATCTACATGTACATTTTTATATATGTAAGTGCACATATATAATGTATAAATATAAAAAAAATATTAGGCACACACATCCCTCTATGCATGAAATTGTCTTAGAGCTTCTGCAAAGGCACACTATTATTAAACCATTTTCAGTTTTAAAATTAATCTTCACATTGAGATACTTTTCTGCAGAAATGCTGTATAACAAAGACTTTACCATTTTTACAACTGATTACCCCAAATGCAGATCTTTGCGCATATCCTTAGTGAATTTTTCTTTATTTTAAATAATCATTTTAAGAGCTTAACATCTTTCAGAAATAACATAACTTAATTACAATGTCCTTACAAAGATGAGGTACTAATTAGGTAAAAGAATGATTGTTTTAATTTTAGCTGCAGCAGAAAGCAGGTGGAATCTTGAGCTCTCCAGCTTACATTTAATTCTATGCAGGATGGTGGTTTTCTCCTTCATGCAACAAGAAAGCTATAATGTTTAGCAGAAAGCACAAAAATATTCAGGGAATTGTGCTAAAGTTGGGGTTTTTTGCCTTTTTTAATAAATAAATAGTCTTACCATCCATACATGCCTGCAACTATTAAGCAAGTCATACATAAATTCATTTACACAAGTATTTGGTCTTAGGAGTGGAAACTCCAAAGATAAAATGAGAACAAATCGGTATATTCCAGAGAATCATTCTACTTTGTGATCAGTGCCTGCACCCATTGAATGCTAAACAAGCCAAGTAAACACAGATGTTGGAAGAAACTAAACTGGACACTTCTTCAGGTTTACTTCCCCCTTCAAACTTCCTGCAGAAAGGAGGGCAGGGGAACCCACTACTGCTCTTCCAAATATTCATAAACAATGCAAATATATATCCAAGACTCACAAGTGAGCCTAATATGCATTCAAAAGGATAATAACATTGCTCAGTATGAGGGTAGGGAACATTAGGGGAGAAAAACCTCAAGGGAAAAAGCCATTACCCTCTCTCAAAAACAGCTTTTTGGAAAACTACATCTTGCAGAAAGAGCTCTGGGTGGGTAATTCTTTAAAATGAAAACAAGAAGATAAAAGCTCTTGTCAAGAGGAGATGGGATGATTTTCAGAAATTAAAATGTACTTCGAGAGAAACCAGATTAAATGTGGGTGGAAAGCACTCCATTAGCCTTGGAAATTCAGATCAAGTACATAGAACAAGACAAAAAGTTACCACACACCCCCCCATACATTGTTCTACAGCATGTTTAAAATATTTATTTTAGCAAATTTAGATTAGAACTTTTTAATCAAATAGTCTTTTTCTCCAAAGCCTACAAAACATAATTTGGGAGTTCAAGACTTTTACAATGCTTGAAATAATGATACTGAAGCCACATGCAGCTTTTGAGCTGCAGGCAACTCTTGAATAATTCAAGTGTAATGCCTGGCAACACAGCTGTGCTGGCATAAGTATTGATGGACAAAACAAAGAAGACTCCCAGAACAGAATCTGAAACTTCTAAGGCTGCTATCACAACTGACCACCGAACCCAGCTGCATGCTTAGCACTTAGTCATCCCACAACTGCAGTGTTTTATAAGCTTCTAACTGCATGATCGATCCTGGGGCAGCCAGTCAAAAGATCCAACCTATCCGAAGGTTGAAACTGTAACAACTGGCAGACATCAAGCTGCTTTCCTCTCAGAGATGCTGATGTTGAAGATTGCTTAGATCCCAGTTCCTGGCCTTAATTTTCATTACTGATGAATACTCCAGTATGACTCCTGCTCTAATGTTTCTGACTTACTGTTTCAGGCTTCCCTCCCTTACATACCTAAACTTCCTAGTCTTTCCTCTAACTTCTAGATATATTTCTGGAATTAGTGTTTACAGACTCTCTGGAAAACTAGCTTCTAATGCAGGAGGTGGGGCATGCCTTCCCATACTGCTTCACCAGCAAGTAGGCTGAAGGTGGGCAAGAAACTGGGAGGGGACACAGCCAGGACAGCTGATCCCAACTGATCAAAGGGATACTCCACATCATACACTGTCATGCCCAGCAATAAAAAATGGGTGGAAATTTGCCCAGGCTGCTGTTGCTCGGGAACTGGCTAAGCATCTGTGGTCTGGGGATGAGCAATAAGGGTTGTTTACATCACATATTTTTCTTGGTTTTGCTTGGGTTTTGGTTGTTTGGTTTGGTGGTTTGTTTTTGGTTTTTTTTCTCCTTTAACTTATTAAACTGCCTTTATCTCAACCCACAAATTTTCTCATTTTTACCCTTCAGTTCTCTCCCCCTTCCCACTGAGGTGGGGGGTAAGTGAGCATCTGTGTGGTGCTTGGCTGATGACTGAAGTTAAACCACAGCAGTTCATTCTTAGACTAAAAGACCTCTTGCTCACCATGGACTAAAAGAACCAAAGTTTCAGAAAAACCCCACAGCTTCATGCCCCACTTCAAATATACCTAATCAGCAGGTAGCATTATCAAATATCTACACACAGAAACTTCCCAATTGGTGATTGAAGCCAGCTGCAATAGGCCAAATATTCATCAGAGAAATAATTCTACATGTGTTCAAGTGTAAGCTTTATTGGTCCCACTGTACCAGCTGGCCCACTGCAGAGCAGAATCTTATGCCTCCTAAGTACTGTTGCAAGGCATTCCTTAATATTACTAATAAAGGTATCTGATTATTTTCTATTACCCAACCTAAACAAGTACTTACATTTTTAATACTTTTTTAAAACACTTCATACTGGAGTTCAACATCGACGTAACTGGTTCTCCTGAACAAGAGGGGAAGACCATCTCACCCACACCCAAAGTGAGTATTTTGAAGGTGAATCTTTTTCCAAAAAAAAAGTGAAGGTTAAAAAAGAAAAGAAGCTCCTGACACCTCACACTGCTGTTCTCTGCCAAAGGAGTTCCACATCTCAAAAAACCCATATTCTCTCCTAATGATCTTCCATCACACTAGAGGTGGCACAGGGCACTGAATTTTTCTTAACATAACTTCTATATATATTTGAGTTTTAAAACTGCAGTGTTTGGAGATTCCTGAAGTCATCTCCAATAAAATCTTAACAGCTCCCAGCAGGTACTCTCTTACCTTTGCCTTTTGCCAGCTTTTGCACTTGCACCTTCTTATCTCAGAAATAGGGGGAAAAAGGTGGTATCATGTTTAGAAAGCTATCTTAGCTTTTAATCTCCAGCCTGTCCTGCGTAACATAAAGATACAGGGAACTATGTAACAGTCTAAGGAAATCCCTTCTTCAGACTTTTAAGAAAACAATGCAAACATATGTCTCTACACTTGGCAACACACAGCAAAGCACTGAAAGACTTCACACTAAAGCACACACAATGAAAACTGTTAACACAGAAAGTAAAATGCCTGGGGAAGCTTAAAGGACAAGTGACTTATTTCTTGCTTCAACTTCATACAAAGACTGAGGTGAAGAAAGACTTAAACTCATACATGAATGGAGAATTAATTATTTTCTATTGCTATCTAAGCTTTTTTTTCACTGTTAAATAAAACTTATGTTGTTTTTCTGAAGTTATACTTAGAGATATGAAGGTAGAATTTTCTGTCATATCCTTGTGGTAAATGTAAGTAAAATGGAAACTGCTTTATAAAGCAAGAAGTCTAAGTTTTCTTTTTTTTTATTACTTATAATTTTCCAAAGTCAAGAACTATTGAAAAGACTGAAGTCAAATTAGCTAAATAGAACTTTAAAATTATAAGTAAAGATATGTAAAGTTTCTTTTCTTTGGAAAAGTTTTTTCCACAGACATTAGGTTAAAACAGAAATCTATTTTCGTTTTGGTACAATCACAATTAACTTTAATAGGTAGCTAAACAGCACTTAGAATTCTCCAGAGCAGTAACTACTCTTCTGTTCCCACAATGTCATGAATTCTCCAAAGCAGTAATGACTCTTCTGTTCCCACAATGTCATTAATTGATCATTAACGTACTTTCTGTTGCCAAGCAATACTACAGTTTCCGCACTGTATTTGACCAAATTGCACCCAGATTACTTAACACTCAATGATCAACAACATTTTAATACAGAACAATACCATGAACAAACTTTAACTACTTACTTAAACTAAAGTTTAACTAACTTTAACTGGGACTGGAGACCTCAACATTCAGCCTAGGCTTCAGGGGTGAGGGGTGGAACCCTGCAAGTTTGCAGAGCATGAGAATAAAACAAATGACTGTTCAGGCAAACCTAACAGAAAGCAGCAAATGAGCAAATTTGCCTTCTGTGGATGTGCATAGGCCTTGAAAAAAGTAACTGCTTTTGAGTCAGAATTCTATGTTAGAATTTGGCATATAGTAAATTGGGTAAAAGGATACAGATAAACTCAGTATCTGTACTGTGATTGTTTTAGTAGTTATTGCATGTTTTAACCAGACTGAAAAATGTATTTACGTTAAGAGTATAGTAGGCTTTCCTATATAACTGAAAGGGGAAAAATTGATACAATTTTCAAATTTTCTGTAGTTTAGAGGAAAAAAATGGCTATAGTTCTCTTAAATGAGAGAACTCTAGCTTGCCTGCTTCATTGTAAAATTTATGCAATACTTTCTTGGCTCTCAAAGAATTCCAAAGACTCCACATATTTTTGCATGGCACTTATAAAAGAGTTAGCTATAGAAATATTATCTGTTCACATAACTAGACAGCTCTGCTAATGTAGTTAATTTTTATTCTATAAAATGTTAACTATGATTAACTTGTACAGTTTTAGGCAGCTAGCACCTAAGAGAAAATCAGCACTGGCACCTTTGACAGATTTCTGATTTCTATCAGAACAATTAATGGCATCTTTCATCCAGATCAGTATAGAAGTGCTTTCCAGAATTTCTAAGATTTGTTTGCAAACATCTCACTTTATCACACACGGAGGCAACCAGCTAGTTTAGCACCGATCAGACACCACAGAACAACTTATATGACAATTTACTCTTAGAACTAGTTGTCCAAGAGCATTACAACCATGAGAAGTTGTAAATTGCAACTAGGTTCACGTTTTATTTAGAACACTGCTAATCTTCGAGGTTACGATTTTTAACTTCTTTGAAAAGTAGTAGCCTTAGGTTTACAACTTTAATTTCTGGTTTTGTATTAAAGACTGACATAGGAGTATAAGCAACTAACTCCACTGCAAACAGTTTGCTGTGGTTAAACTTTCACATAGAATTATGCCAGACATGCTGGGAAATGTTTTGTTTGCTTTCCCAAAGCCCTTTAATTACGTCTCTTACAAGAAATCAGACACAGGGATACTGCATGGTGACATGCTTTTAAAGAGGATGTTTCATGATACCTTTATTCCATTAAACACACTCATCTTGTCTAGCAGTAACTGAAGTACCTGAATTGTAGGATAAGCATAGGTCTTCTGTGTGCTACAGTAAACATGCTTCTAGCACTCAAATGTAAGAGGCTAGTGAGAAAGATCTTGCACTCAAAGGTTAAGGACAGAAATACTTTTGTAACATTAAAATTCTGAGGTCTTAGGGATTTTTCACCTCTCAAATGACCCTCAAATGTTTTTAGGAAGGCACAAGTGTTTGTATAAAGCATGACCTTCAAGCGCACTCTTGGAATTGTTTGTTAGGTAGTTCTAAGTAACCTTTAAGGACTTTAGTACAGGCAAAGCAGGAAGATAGCAAATTGATGCTATTGTCTCTAAATTAGAAAGACTTGGATTGGACGAATGGACCACTCAGTGGATGCGGAATTGGCTGGATAGTGACACTCAGAGAGTGTGGTCAACAGCTCAACGTCTAAGTGGAGTTCAGTGGCAAGTGGTGTTCCTCAGGGATCAGTATTGGAACCAGCACTGTTTAACATCTTTGTTGGTAACATGGACAGGGGGCTCGAGTGCACCCCCAGCAGGCTTGCTAACACTGACAAGCTGTGTGGTGCAGGTGACATGCTGTACAGAAGAGATGCCGTCCAGAGTAACCTTGACAGGCTCAAGAGTTGGGCCCATGCAAATCTCATGAAGTTCAACAAGGCCAAGTGCAAAGTCCTACACCTGGGTCAGGGCAATTCCAAGCACAAATATAGGCTGGGAGGAGACTGGATTGAGAACAGCCCTGAAGAGAAAGTCTTGGGGTTGTTGGTTGATTAGAAGCTTAACAACACTAGGCATTGTGTGCATGCAGCCCAGAAGGCCAACCATATGCTGGGCTGCATCAAAAGGAGCACATCCAGAGTTGGGCTTATTCAACCTGAAGAAGAGAAGGTTCTGGAGAGACCTTAGAGCAGTCTTCCAGTACCTAAAGGGGGCCTGCAAGAATGCCAGAGAGGAACTTTATACAACAGCACACGGGGAAAGGACAAAGGATAATGTCTTTAAAGAGAACTTGTGGAAGTCCCTTCCCTGGAAGTGTTCAAGGCCAGGCTGAATGGGGCTTGGAGCAACCTGATCTATTGGAAGATGTTTGTGCCCATGGCAGGGGAGTTGGAACTAAATGATCTTCAAGGTCCCTTCCAACCCAAAACATTCAGTGACTCATCTTACTCATCCTGCATGGAGAATTCATAGCAGCCTTCCAACATTTGAAGGGGACCTACAAGCATGCCAGAGAGGGACTCTGTCAGGGACTGTAGTGATAGGATAAGGGGTAATGGGTTTACACTTACACAGAAAAGTTCAGGCTAGACAAAAGGAAGAAGCTCTTTAATGTGAGGATGGTGAGGCACTGGAACAGGTTAGGTTGCCCAAAGAAGTGATAAATGCTCCATTACTGGCAGTGTTCAAGGCCAGGTTGGACAGAGGCTTGGGTGACATGGTCTAGTGTGACGTGTCCCTGCCCATGGCAGGGGGGTTGGAACTAGACAATTTTAAAATCCTTTCTAACCCTAACTATTCTGTGCTTCTATCCTGATGCAAACTTTCATGGAACTTGAAGAAACCTCTACTTTCAGCACCTCCTCCTCATCATGCTACTGAAACACTGATGTAATGCTGATCTCTTAGATGTAGTGATCATCTACATGACTCAACAGTATCTCATATGACCCTCACTGTCTCTAAAGCACATGCGTATTATTCCTCAATTCAAGCTAAAGAAGACCAAATTTGTGAGTGAAAGAGCACACACATAAAGCTTGCTCAGATCACAATAACCAATTTCTAAAATAACATCCAAAATATTATAGGTCAGCATATGTGAGACTGAATGTGAGACCGAAGATATAACCTCAGTCTGAACAGAACTATTACACAGCAATAGCTTTACATTAGTACCATACACGGAAAGAAACTTGTTTGATTACTCAGTTTACTACTAATATTTCAGCAACTATGGGGTTTTCCCAACATTTCTCCCCCACCTCCACCCTTCCTCAAAATCCCAGATTAAAGTTTTTTCCATCTGTTCCTTTATTAGCACAGCAATGTGAACGAACTTTGCACAGTGGTTTTATTGGTAGCTACAAGAACCTTCTTTAAAGAACTTTGTTATGTAGGTTATGTATAGTTGCAACAGTTGTATTTTACTATTCATTTAAATATTCTACTGGGAAATTCCAACATGGCTTGAAAACATGCATTATGTCAGAAAAGATGTACAGATACAGACACTACTATGAATTGCCCAATTCTAAACTTCTGCACCACACACCATGATCCTAATAATCAACAGCGAGTTTAAGATTATGTTTGCTAGATTACAATTCACTTTGCTAGACCTGTGTACCACCTGTCAAGGTTCAAGAAAACCCTATTTAGTGGACTTAACCGAGGTAAGAAACCCTTTAGAAAGATTCACATGCATGTATAGCTAAAGTAGATAGGTGTGTTTGCTTTCTTTTGTCACCTTATTCCTTATAACATATGGATGCCCAGGAATCTGAGAACACACAAGCATCTGTATGCTGCTATACAAAGAGTATTTAAAAAGTATTAAAATAATCAAGCCAACAATTATCTCCTATTCAGGGTTTCACTCACAGTACTTGAAATCAATCACCATAATAATTTTACTAGATTTTTATATTTATCATACCTTTTTTCATAAAAATGTGGACACATTAATTTTGGCCAAGTAGTCACAGTATTAAAACTGTATGAAGGTCTCACACAGGCTTTAGATGTCTTATCTGACTCCCAGTGAACCAAAACTTAATAGACATTTTTTTAGGAATTGGGGCTTTATAGAGTCCAGTGAGTATGTTCTTTACAATAATTAAATGGACAAGAAAAGAGCTAAAAAGAAGCAAAACGTTACTGACAATTACTTGTTTCATCAGCTTTTCTCAGCCATGCAGTTCTCTGCACATGCTGGTTTAAAAAAAAAAAAAAAGCACAAAAATTTCCAATTAATGTGAAACATTAGTCATTGTTTACATGTTTACACAGCATTTATGTGCTTTATCACTAGATCACCACTATATGTTACTATTTACCTACAGATTAATTATTTTAGAGCCTAGTGGGTTTTCAAGTACATTTATTTTCTAAAGACTACTCTGCAGCTAGGACTTTGCCACATATGGTTTGGGAATAGCTTACAGGGCTGAAAGGCAGCAATTAACAAACAGATGAACTACTTACAAGCAAATTATACAGAATCATTTTGAGTGCCTTCAGTACTAACATATTCTAATAATATAAAAGAAAACGCATTTAGTAATTAAAAAAGTTGGAAAAAGAAACTAGGGATGTAGGACTCAGGGAACAGTCATGCTTGTTCATATATTAAAGGTCTTATTGTAAAAGGACAGATGGGTAACTGACAGATTAAAAAAGGTATACCAGCTGGGATTTTTGTTTGTATTCTTTCTGTTTTGTAGAGAAGCAACTTCAAATACATACAGATAATGCAAGAAGCAATCCAATGCCATTTCGTTCATCTAATTTAAAAATAGCCCTGCTAATTTCAAGATGTTTTATACAAACAGACTGTTTGCAAACATTTTGAGAATATTACTGCAATATGTGAATACAATGATTACTTGCTAAAGTTTACCAAATTGGTACTTGAAGGAACAACAAAAAAAAAACACACAGAAGTACAGATGACTGGTGTTTGTCTTATTCTCAAGGAAAAGCAGCAGTCACACTAATCTCTCTAATCTCTTAGCACATATTACACATATATATACATAAACAGATTCACAAACCTATAAGAATGTGGTCACCTACAGCATAGCAAATTCTCAGTTGTGCCTTTCTACTCCACTAATAAATTAATGTAATTCACTATTAAGTGACCTAAATGTAGCCAGAATGGTAACAAATTAACAAAATTCTAAAATTGTCCAGCCACTCACCAAAAGACTGAATGCAGGTTTCAAGAAGATCTTCCAAAGTGGCCCCTTTGGCCAAGTGCCCCAATGGCACCATTGTGACCTGGGTAAGATGTGAGATGCTGGGACAATGACCGATCTGCTTCAGCTCAAGTGCTGATTCAGGGGCTGTGCTGCATGCTTGGGCAGGTTGCCTAAAAGAAAGCACAATGGCGAAGTAAATACAAGAAGATCCAGTGGTAAATTTTACACTGCATGGGAAAGGAGGAACGATTTAAAGGACTATTATCCCCCTGTAGCTAGGGTGCTGAAAGACCTAACCCTCCCACTTAATACGCACATCAAAGAGACTGCTCAGTAAGTGACTTCCCCCTCTCCCCCTTCTAAATATGGATTGTAGAATACACAATTATAGGTCTCCTTGAATAATATGTCAAGAATTTCAGAAGTACTGGTTCTTTGTTGGGGACTTATGTTTACATTACAGCATAAGCATAAAACCCCCTCAAACTACGTAACAGGAATATTGTTATGCAGAAATCTACTACCACACACTGGAAAATGCCAGACTAGCTTTATTAGTTTTATTTAGAAAATCACTATTAGGTAAACAAAATATCAGTGCAACATTACAGTGGAGTATTTTGCAATTAAAACCAAATCAAATAAAGCATATTAATTTGCATCTGTTCTATACTATTATTTCTTACTAAGTTGTTTTAAAATTGCATGCAGGATTAATGTCTTTAATAATAAAGATAAAAGACACCAAAATAAAGCCCATATCGAGTTTTAGGCTTGTATTTTGGTCATATAAAATCTTAGATTTCAAGAATGTGTATGTTTACAGATAGAAGTAAAGGCTGTTCATTGTCTGCATACATGCTCATAATTCTGCATGAAATAGTAAAGAGGTACATTTTTATATCAATGAAAAGTGCTGAAACATTTTTGCCTGCAAAGAACAGGAACGACCTCAAAATCTGACTTGAGAATATAACCACACAGTTCACAAAAGGGCAACAACCACTTGTTTCAATAGAACTTGGGTTTATTTCAGGGACAATTTACACTCCACAGTCTTCCTAAGCAAGTGACTCCTGCATTTTTAAGATGCTACCTTCAGCTTTCATATAAATTTTCTTTGAACACTATACTAGACTTCATTAATAAACAGTCCTGGGGAAAAAGGCAGACAAATTTATCCAGTGTGCATATCACATACAGAAAAGGAAGAGAAAGACACAAACATTCCCATACAGGCACTCCTGGATGAAGTTGGAAATACGCACACCTTATGAAGACTGACTGGACCTTACCTCACCCCAGTCAAGCTTTTTTCTTTCTCATTTGAATGCTGAGAAAACCATGAAACTACACGTGATGTCACTCACAACCCAACACTGACCCCAGGCCTCCGTAGTTAAAAAAGTCAGGAAGATGCAGGCCAGACCCTGCAGAAGTAGTGACCATCATGCAGCTCATAATTAAGCTAACAGTGGCTATGCAAAGAATGTTCTCTTCCCTTCCCCCTTTCTCTAAATTTCCCTCTTAGCTTTGTGATCTGACTTCCTGTTCTCATCTGAGAGGAGCAAGGGCCTGTTCAGCTTTCAGAGTTTTGTTTTCACAAGCTGAAACCCCTCTCTTAGCTTTATCCCAGTGCCTCTTGAACACAGGGCATAGGATCTTGGCAATGCAGTAGTAATGAAGCAGGAGTTACAGCACAAGTTATTTTTAGGTCTTGGCAACAGAGCATAGAAAAAAACTGAAGAGTCCACACCCAAAAAAAAGTTTGCAATAACACTGTGGCCAACTTGGCAGCACTGGACAAGCAAAACTGAGCCGGTGACACGCCTGGGACTAACGTGTCATTCATTAGAATGGATCCCCTTGCCTCAGCTGCTTGACATAAAAAATAGATTAAAGCTGTGCGGGGGGGGAGGGGACACAAGACACGAGCACCCTGCATTTCCACTGCACGGTATGAGGCGGTGGGGAAGAAACCACAAACAAATGATCACCAGCTCCACAAGTGGCACCGGGGCAGGTGGTGTTCCCCGGCGAGGAGGGTGGGCAGGAGCCTTGTGCCCCGGCCCCTCGCTCCGCACCCCGCCGGCGGTGCCGCAGGTAACCGGAGCCCGGGTGAAGGCCCCGCCGTCCCTGCCGCCCAGCCGTCTACGCCGGGACCGTAACGTGAGGTTTTTCCCAGCCAGGGCTGACCGACCTGCCCTGGGCACACCCGTATTCACAAGGGTAAAACAACGTCCTCCCCTCACACACCCTCTCCCGTGCTTCTTTCCCTACTCTTTCCCACCCGGCCCCCAAGGGAGACCCAGCCGCTCGCACCATCGTCCCCCGGAAACCCCCGCTGAGCAGCACAGCACCAGCGCACCGCGCCCGTCCCCAACGAGCCCGTCCGCACCGCTCCGGGAGGGCTTCTCACTCTCTCAGGCACAGCGGCGTGTGACCCCCAGACCTGCCCCCGAACCGCAGTCCGTCCCGGGAGAGCGGGGGACTGGACCGAGAGAATTAAAGCGCAACTCACTGGGTTTCTCTCCTTTTCCTTAAGGTTCCCATGCCGGTGCCAGCCGCAGCTCCGCCGCCCGGCCGGGTCTGCCCGCAGCGCAGGGAGCGGGGCTGCGCGGCGGGGGGGAGGCCGGGGAGAGCGGCGCGGCCCCGCGCATCGCCTCCTTCAGCCTCGCCGCTCTCCCGCTCCCCGTCTCGCCTCGGGAGGAGCCTGAAAGCAATTCAAGTGGGGCAGCGGCGGCGGCACCGCCACCCGTGACGAGCGCAGGCGAAGATCTTATCGGCAGAAGGAAGTACTGAGCTACTGGGCTGCTCTTCTCTGAAGCCAGCGGATTTACCGGGTACCGAAACACGCTCTCCGGCTCACACTATCCGGCTCTAAAACCGACGCAACTTTTTCCACAGCACAACTTTGGCCGAGCTGGTCAGTGCAGGGCCAGGGCGGGCAGGGAGCGCCCACTCCCTACAGCGGGATGAGCCATCGGGGCTCACGGTGTCCGAGGACAGCGGCTGCCAGGGAGGGGAAGGAGGATGGGGGGGTGAGCCGAATCCCCGACCTCTGACAGCACCGGGGTTACGTGGCTGCGGGTGGAGTGATTGGCTAGGTCGCCAACGGAGGGGTGGGGTGTCCGCCGGGGCCCGGCCGACACCTGCCGCGGGGGAGAACAGGACGGAAGGTGGTAGACAGCCCCGGGATCCTCGGCGGACAGCCCCGGGGTGGTGCGCGGCGGAGCGGCCGGCCCGACGGAAAGGTGGCCGGGTCATTGAGCCCTGCGTCGGCGGGAGCCCGCGGCTTCCCCGCCCCGTGGTATGTTCAGTGTCTGCGGGATGCTGGGGTGGGTGCAGAGAGGTGATACACCCACACTGTCAATTACGATTTTAAAGAAACTGATTATTTGGCACCTTACACCAGCCCTCCAGTATAACCGCACAGCAAGGAATGGGGACCCACTAGTTTTCATGGTCCTTTTACTACAATCATAAGTTCCTGAAAGCTCTTCCAAGTCAACATTGACAACTCTTTTACTTCTGAAGAGAAATAGCCAGACAAAAAGTCTGAAGAGGGTAACTTGTCCTGTATCCTGAAACTTACAATTTGATCAAAAGGTTTTCTGTTGAGAAATACACTCCATGGAGCAGTACAAAACTACTGGGTCACGGGGCACTCCAGGTGCTGCATGTTAACAGCTTATTTTGAGAGCTCAGTTTATGTTCTTAAAAATTACTCAGTCATCAGAATGCCACTGGGCCTCACACTGAGATCCAGACAGTTTTCATAAGCCCTTTCTTCAGTTTTAAGACTAACTGGTAAGGTTCAGGTATTCAGAATGATTCCCTACCAACAGTCAGGGCACATTTCTCTTTAGGTCTCCAAAATGATCAGTTTTGCAAAGGACACAGCTCACTGGCATTTTCTCAGAGGGAGTGGTAACAGCCATTATCACAGCAGGAGCTGTGTGAACCTGACTTTTGCTTTGCTGAAAACCTCCAGGTAAAAGGAAAAACCCCACATACTTCTGGAATTGTATCAGTGATTCAGTAGGTGACACATTCTTCTGAGTTAAGTTTTCAGCTCATTCCTAGCACAGAGCTAGAAGGTCACTGTGGTTTAACAAACACAGATAGATTCATATATATCCAAGACCACAGGTCATGTGGTCTGTGATCTTATCTGTAGCAATTATGTTGGTAAGCCAGTTTCCTGGCTGAATTATACTTCAGAGAAGTGCATCCCAACTCTCTATGCTTTTTCTTTAACACATTTTCCTTGAGCAGTTCATGTGTGGGCATACACACACAAACAAACGGAGGTTTGACAGAAACAATACACACAATATCTTTGCGGTCAGAAGGAAATCCATATGTAAATCTTAGAGTACACAATCTCATGCAAAATTTCAATTGTAACTTACATGCTCACACAACAGTCTGACATACTGATCGTTTAATATAGCATTCTTCAGATGAAGTGGGTTTCTACTGTAAAGTAGATTTGTACCTGGTTTGTGTCCTCAGAGGATCAGAGATTTGCTCTGTGGAAAGGCAAGATATTTATTCTGTTCTCAGTGCTTCAACCAGTGGATGGTTGCTTTAAAATATATCTTACGATCCAAGGGAGCCATGCTAAGACAGTTGCAACATGATGATGGCTAGGATGTAGAATGTGTCCTGTTACTCCCAAGGGAACATGACCAGCCACGTGGTTTTATACTGTTGTGCTCAGATTCCTGGAAGATCTCGCAACAATAGTAACTTAACAAATTGGATTTTACCATTGGAACCAACTTTCTGCCTCAATGCAAGCTGATCCTTGAAATTCTGTTTACTTCAAGATATGCCTTTCTCCCTCTAAGTTAGTGCAAGTCCACAGACCTAGCTTGGCCTTGAAGCAGAGTGAATATAATTTTCTTAAGCTATGCTTTCCTATCTGCTTTAAGCTCATTTAATTTGTCATCTTTCCTGGATCCATATCCCTGTTCTTTACAACGGTTCAAGTAGTGAAGCTTGTACAACCACACAGTGAGTTGCACACAAAAATTAATCAAGGCAAAAAACCCCAACCCAACTAAAATTATGCACATTCTGCCATACAACATTGATTATTTAATTAATTTCTCCACCCACTCTTATTAGCTCAACCACTGCCACAACCAAGCAATGGCAAGAGAGCAAGAACACACATTTTTCCCAATAGCTTTCACTTAGATCTATTTTACATAGATCATTTTAAGATCACAGCCTGATTTCTAAAGCTATTTGCTTGGTTCCTTAGTGCTGATAGAGCATCTGCTAGATACCAGTGTCAGTAGACAACACTAGGAAGGCAAGCTGAACAATCTAGTTTAGGAAGTAATTCCAGAAAAGGAGGAAAGCTTGTTAACATAACTGGAGAGAAGGACAGCAAATGGAAGGCTATGAAGAGTTACTGTGTGAAAAGTCAGCATACGTTATGCAAACTAGGTAGCAATCAGAATCGTTGGGTTTACCAAGTCAGTAAGGGCTTGCTAGCAATTGTACATGAAAAAGCTGCTTTGATCTGAGTTGTGATTGGGTTGTCAGTATGGTGCCTCTGAGATTCCAACTTTTCTGCAAGAAAACAAGAAATTGATAGCTCCCAGTAGCCAGTGCCTCCTTACATTTAAGGGCTGTAGGTTTGTGTACTTTATATGCAAGGCATCTTACAAAAGTTATTAGCTGTGCTACTAACAGATCTACCTATCCAATCTACCTCTATACTGTCATTTCTCCTCTAAAGGCTGCTTCTGTTAAACCTATTAATGTGCACTAGTTAGCTTTTTGCTGAACAAGGTGGAAAAGAGACAAGACTAGAAATTATGAATGAGGAAAAGTAAAAGCTTAGGAAATTTGTCAGAACTTTGAGTAGAACATGGAGTACCCAGGTCTCACTGGTTTTGGATTCTGACAGAGTATTTCTTAGGTTATTATACCACTCTCAGTGAACTCAGTGAACTCAGGCTGATCATTATAGCTACTGGTGAGTAATTTTTGCCAGTTTATAAAGGTTTGTGGGATGGATTGAATGAGTCCGGTCCTAGCAGTGATCTATGTAGGTGTGTTTCATGCTGCCGCTTGATGGAACATTTATGCTTTTCAGTCTTGGAAATTATAGGCAAGACATTGTAGTTAAAGGCAGTACCTTTTATCAGACCAACTAGCACAGTCAGCAAAAGGCAAGGTTTTGAGTGGACTTGAAGAAGGTTTATGGAGAGAATCACAGAATCACAAAATGACTGAATTTGGAAGGGACTTCAGGTCCAGCCGCCTGCTCAAAGCACTGCCAGCTGTGGGACCAGACCTGGTTGCTCAGGGCTTTATCCAGTTGGATATTGAAAGCCTCCCAAATCTGAAGACTGCACAGCTTCTCTAAGCAACCTGTTGTAATGTTTGACTGCTCTTATGGCTTAAAAAGAATCCTTATATCTGATCAGTATCTTCTCATTTTAGTTTATTTGTTGTCTCTTGTACTCCTGCCATACACTGCTGTGAAGAACCTGACTCCTTTTCAATAACCTTCTTGGAAGTACAGCCAGTTTGCTATTACATCCCCCCAAGTCCATCTTCTTCCAGGCTGAAAAGGCCCAATTCCCTCAGCATCTCCTCATAGGGCAACTGCTCCAGCCTCCAAGCTCATTTGCCCTCTGGGGAATTCGTCAGTGTTCTTCTCATACTGAGGAGCCCAGAACTAGATTCAGTCTGGAGTGCTGAGTAGAGGTGGTGTAATCAGTTCTCTTGATCTGTCGGCTCTGTGTCTGTGAATAAAGCCCAGGGTGCTGTTGGCCTTCTCTGCTGTCAGGGCACACTGCTGGCTCATATGGCTTGCTGCCTGGCAAGACCTCCACCTTTTTCCCAATAGTACTGCTCCTCAGGCAGTCAGTCCACAGCCTACATTGGTGCAAGGGTGTCTTCCTTCCCAGGTGCAGGACTATGCATTTGTCCTTGCTGAATTTCACAGGAGTTCCCAGAATCACAGAATCCCAAGGGTTGGAAGGGACCTCGAAAGATCATCTAGTCCAACCCCCTGTATGAGCAGGGTAACCTAGACTACATCACACAGGAACTTGTCCAGGCGGGCCTTGAATATCTCCAACGTAGGAGACTCCACAAGCCCCCTGGGCAACCTGTTCCAGTGCTCTGTCACTCTTAAAGAAGTTCTTCCTGATGTTCACATGGAACCTCCTATGCTCCAGTTTACACCCATTGCCCCTTGTCCTACCACTGGATATCACTGAAAAAAGCCTAGCTCCATCATCCTAACACCCACCCTTTACATATTTGTAAACACTGATGAGGTCACCCCTCAGTCTCCTCCAAGCTAAAGAGACCCAGCTCCCTCAGCCTCTCCTCATAAGGGAGGTGTTCCACTCCCTTAATCATCTTTGTGGCTCTGCGCTGGACTCTTTCAAGCAATTCCCTGTCCTTCTTGAACTGAGGGGCCCAGAACTGCCTTTTACTTTAAACCAAGATGCAACGTTTTTCCTAGCAACTCTGCTTCAATTCAGATCATAGTATGGATATGTAGTAGGGGCAAATAAGGAGGCATACTGATGGGAGTTGTCATTTTTAACTGCTTTGGTTAGAGAAGGTAGATGGCTTGTAGTCAATAGGGAAAGAAGATTGTGGAGGTACAATTGTGGTCTGATGGCTGAGATAATTGAAAACTGATTGTGCATCTTCTGTGGGCTCTTCTGGAGTCCCTTGCCCTTCAAGTAATGATGCTGAAAAGAGCTTTCTGCATATCTATTGACTGTTCCTCAGGTTTTTGATGCTGAATGGGCATCTTTTACCTGCAGAAACTGCACAAATCTGAGCATTCACTACTGAAAATTAAATAAAAACATGTACTTTGATCATGCAAATTACTAAGTAATGCTAATAAGATTTTTGGACAGGTCATCATTGTCTCATTTCAAGTACCACACCTTTTGTGGCCTTTCCCTTGTGCCTCTGCTCCCACTTTTTAAATGGGAAAAACAATCTTATTGTATTTCACAAAGACATTTTGTAAAATCTTTTCTTGACTTACAGCTGTACTGGTGAGAATTTATCCAGTTGCTTAGTAATACTCTGAAAATAATTGTATTTATGCTTGTGAAAGTGCTTGTATATTCCAGTGGTGTATGTATGAGTGCATGATTTTGCAACCCAAATTAGAGGTTTTGCATTCAGTCCAGGAAATTTGACTCTGACAGATGGATATATATATCAGGCAGTGAATACAGTGCATCAGTACCTGAGTTTCATCAGTACCCTGATTAGGATTCTGAGTAGAGATGAATCCCCCCAAAATGGCCAAATTCCTCTTCACTCTTTCTTCTCTTCAGACAAATCTTGCAGGGAAGAATTTCTGCCTAAGAGCTCATCTCAATCTTTCCTCTTTCATTTTATCCTGTCTTTCAGTACAAGATGGGAAGAAGAAACAATGAGCAGAGAGCACAGGACTGCCCAACACACCACAGGCATTGTGAGAGCAGCATGTCCAGTCTCAGTGAAGCCACAAGTCATAGAATCATAGAATAGTTAGGGTTGGAAAGGAGCTTAAGATCATTCAGTTCCAGTCTCCCTGCCATGGGCAGGGACACCTCACACCAAACCATGCCACCCAAGCCTCTGTCCAACTTGGCCTTGAACACCACCAGGGATGGAGCATTCACAACCTCCCTGGGCAACCCATTCCAGTGCCTCGCCACCCTTACAGTAAAGAACTTCTTCCTTATATCCAATCTAAATTCCATCTGTTTAAGTTTGAAACCATTATCCTTGTCCTATCACTACAAACCCTAATGAATAGTCCCTCCCCAGCATCCCTATAGGCATACTTCAGATACTGGAAGGCTGCTATGAGGTCTCCATGCAGCCTTCTCTTTTCCAGGCTGAACAGCCCCAACTTTCTCAGCCTGTCTTCATACAGGAGGTGCTCCAGTCCCCTGATCATCCCTGTGGCCCTCCTCTGGACTTGTTCCAACAGTTCCATGTCCTTTTTATGTTGAGGACACCAGAACTGCACACAATTTTCCTTTGACCTGCTGGTCATGCTCCTTTTGATGCAGCCCAGGCTGGCTTTCTGGGCTGTGAGCGCACACTGAAGCCAGCTCATGTTCATTTTCTCATCAACCAACACCTCCAAGTCCTTCTCCACAGGGCTGCTCTGAATCTCTTCTTTGCCTGACCTGTAGCTGTGCCTGGAATTACTCCAGCCCAGGTGTAGGACCTTGCACTTGGCATGGTTAAACTTCATAAGGCTGGCATGAGCCCACCTCACAAGTGTGTCAAGGTCCCTCTGGATGGCATTCCTTCCCTCCAGTGTAGCAACTGAACCACACAGCTTGGTGTCATCGGCAAACTTGCTGAGGGCACACTCAATCCCACTATGCATGTCACCAGCAAAGATGTTAAACAAGACCAGTCCCAACACCGATCCCTGAGGGACACCACTCGTTACTGGTTTCCAGCCGGACATTGAACTATTGACCACAACTCTTTGCATGTGGCCATCCAGCCAGTTCTTTAATCACTGAGTGGTCCACCTATCAAATTGATGTCTCTCCAATTTAGAGACTAGGACATCATGTTGGACAGTGTCAAACACTTTGCACAAGTCCAGGTAGATAATATCAACTGCTCTACCTCTGTCCATCAGTTCCGTGTTTCCCTATTTAGGAGAATGCTGAAATACAGCAAACACTGATCATCCACCTACAAGGATTATCTGCTTACTTTGCATTAATATCCAGCTGTTTCAGAAGTAGCACACAGGGGGTCTATTATGATACTGCAATATACCATGAAAGGTAATGATATTGCTAACTAAAATCTGTGTTCTGTATCACTAAAACCAAAATCACATTTAATTTTGTCATCAGGGAAAGATAAAAGGTTTTATTTACTGTAACTTCTATTTCCCTTCAGTAGTCCAAAAGAAAGCAAAATAGTTTCAGTTATGGTCTTTCAGAATTAATATACTTGATCGGTTTTGCTTCAGATCATCAGGATGCGTATGTACATGCAATTTAACAATTGATTTTGATAAGAGTTGCACAAAAATTAATCTCCTTCCCTTCCTTCTCCCACTCCACCCAAGCCTCAGCCATATTGCAACATCTTCTTTCTTAAAATGCATGCATTTAAAGTATGGATATATAAGGTGAAAATCAGCTGTTACCCTTGAAATAGCTACTGTCCAGAAACAGTGAGACTCAAGATAAAAAAAGGAAAAGCATAACAATACTACTAAGAACACTTCTTTTAGGTTCACCATCTGATTTAAAAGAATGAAACAGCTACTTAAACAGGATGTAGATAACATCATCCCGAATGTCCCTTTGTAAACATTTTCCAAGGAGACAGTGATTAGCTACTTCCTTTACAGGATAGCTCTTGGTCAGCTGCAAGAGGCAAGACACCCTGCACTAGAAATACATCAAGTGTATTGTTTTAACCTTTTACATGTGGTTTCAAAGATAAATTGTTGTGGATATAACAGTCCTATTGAAAGTATCACTGGATGAGAGCTTGGCTCACAGAAGTGTGTGTGAGGGTTGTTTAATGTAATATTTACTTCAAACTTTTCTGTTTAGCAAATAGCAGCCAATATTGTAGTACTCCTTCAAGCTGGAAAAAAAATGTAGACATGATTTCCATGTGATTTGTTTCTGACAGAGCTACTTCAAAATTTCCAAATTGAGTGGGCAAAGTTTAATTTTGCTGCTGCAGTGTTCAAGGCTAGTATTAATGATTTTGCCCTTGATATTTTCAGTGACAACATCTGTGGTAAGGATTGTGTGAAGAAGCAGGAGTGACAGTCGAGGTAAGGGGGCATGAGGAGTAACAGGGGTCTCACAGGATGTGGGTATGTAGGAAGTGGTGTTTCTGATCTCTTCTACAGGGCAGGAATATTTTCCAAGGGGATTTCACACCAAAGTACAAAGTTGTGCTGATCTGAACCAAACAATGGACTGAGTGCTGAAAATGTAAGTGGGCATGATACGCCACCCAGACATGGCTTATGCTCCTCCTCTACTGAGGGACTCTCTTTCCTTTTGCATTGCTTTAAGGGAAACACTGTTTTCCCATCTCACCAGGTTTGGCTTGCCCCTCTCTTTCTCTGCTCAGTATGTGAGTCAGCTGGAGAATAGAGGAAGTGAGAGGAAAGGGACGGAAGAGAATCTTCCCTCAAACCCATTTCAGCAACTCACCAGAGCCCCTGTTGCTCAGGGGAACAGAAGGAAACAGAGCAGGACTGAAAACAAGAGCAGTGTGACTGCCGATAACAGCAGTGGCTGCCAAGGGCTTTCTGTCTTCTGTTGTTGATTATACAAGAATCAACAGTAAGTTGACCACTCTTTAAAAGGAAAAAAAAAGTCTTAGTTGTGGGCTGAAAATGGTAAGTTTACCAGCCATATGTATGCATAAAAGGAAAGATTAATCTTCATAGACCTCACTCCATTTGTCTCTCATGTGTCTCTTGTTCTCAGTTGTATACTTATGGCTTGACCTGGAGGTTATTTGCTTCACAAGTATTGCAGAAGGAAGGGTGGTTGACTGAAGAATTTATTTGATGCCTTTTTGGTTGAACAGAACTGATGTTTCATATGATACTTGGAGCTAGTCAGAACAAAACAAAAAAATGTTTTTAAGGTTGTTTACAAAAATTGTTAGACATAACAATTACTTTGTTGAATTTCTACTTTGTTGCTGAAGTATATCATCAGGGTAAGTCAATGTACTGGCCAATCTCTAGTTCTTACAGTTAATGAGAATGAACAGAGAAAATACCTTGAAGAAGTGGGTGACCAAAATACCAGAGAAACTGTGCTCAGACTTGTTACAGAATACGTAATACTCCTACTCTGATAACATCAGATTTCTGCTTACACGAAAGGAATGTAAAACCTTTTCCTCAGTTTACTGGATTTAATAGACACTTTGCAATAAATCGTATTAGCAGATGAATGCAATGAATGTGTTCAGGCAGATGAATGCAATAAATAAAGTTTTGAGAGAGCAGGGAGATGATGGACCACCCTTGTTTGTGGTCCACTGTGGCTAGATGTAAAATTAATATAAGGAAATGACAATTACTTAGACCTAAAATGATGCAAGTTTTCTTGAACTTCTGAGATCTTTTTCTTCTCCCAGTTTTATACCTCCTTATCTTCTCAGCTTTAAAGCAGTGTTTATTGTTTCCTGTTTTAAAGGACTTCTCAGAACAGCATTATTGTCAAGCATTACTGTCACTTTTCTGGGTTAGAAGCATTATATACTGCTGGTTTCCATTTTAATCAGGTAGAGTAGCTATAGCATTACTGAACAGAGTATTTACTGAACAAATGTATACCAAAACCAATTCTAAAATGCTAAACAGGGACAGGCTAAAAATTCATATGCTGATGATTACTCTGGTTTAAAAGAAATCATTATTTGTTAGAAGTTCTTCAAGGGGTAATATATTAAGGGGTTCTTGTAAAGCCCTAAGTACACCGTTAGGTTCAGGAACTTAGTCTCTAATTATAGGTGTCTCTGTGAACATCTAACTTAGAAAACAATGCACAGCTGTCAAGATATGCTGAGCACCTTTAGTGCTAAGATTTCTGGTAGTCAGGCTGCAAGAGGATTAGGTAAAGTATCCAAAACTTTTTTATAACCTTTTTTAAAAATAAAACAAAAACAGAACAAACAAACAAAAGAAAACCTTGAAAAAATCTACCCACTCAAAAACAACCAATAAAAAAACCCAAACCAACCAAAACCCCACCAAAAAAACCCTAGAAGCTGGGGTTGAGGTTTTTTTTCCAAAATCATTAGTTTGCAGCTTTTTTTTGCCACTTTGATAATCTGTAAAAAAGGGTTAGCAGTACCTTTCTTTAAAACTTTTGAAAGCTTCTAAAATCTAGTGATATATGAAAAGTAAAGTCGTATGACAACCTGAAAATAATAAGGTAGTGAAAGCCTGAGATTCTATTTCTGTCTGAAAAGTGGTTGTTTGGGTGTGTTTTCTCTCTTCTCATCTACCTGTCCTATTTCATCACTTCTTTGGAATTTTGAAAGGAAGGGCTGTTAATGTTTGTTCAGGATGACTCACAGGCTACAGAAAAAAAATTGTGCGATATTCCTGTGTCAAATACAAGCACATTTAAAGTTTGATTTTAAATTTAATGGTATCTATCTTTAAAAGAGCAGAAAAGAAAGAGGAAGAGGAAAAAACATTGTCAATAAACTGTGTGACTAATGAGTTAGGGTATTTCAACTAGTATTCACCACCTCCCTGGGCAACCCATTCCAGTGCCTCGCCACCCTTACAGTAAAGAACTTCTTCCTTATTTATAGTCAATCTAAACCTTCCCTGTTTAAGCGTGAACCCATTACTACAGTCCTTAATGAAGAGTCCCTCCCCAGCATCCCTATAGGCCCCCTTCAGATACTGCAAGGCTACTATGAGGTCTACATGCAGCCTTCTCTTTTCCAGGCTGAACAGCCCCAACTTTCTCAGCCTGTCTTCATACGGGAGGTGCTCCAGCCCCCTGATCATCCTCATGGACCTCCTCTGGACTTGTTCCAACAGTTCCATGTCCTTTTTATGTTGAGGACACCAGAACTGCACACAATACTCCAAGTGAGGTCTCACAAGAGCAGAGTAGAGGGGCAGGATCACCTCCTTCGACCTGCTGGCTCATGTTCATTTTCTCATCGACCAACACCCCCAAGTCCTTCTCCACAGGGCTGCTCTGAATCTCTTCACTGCCCAACCTGTAGCTGTACCTGGGATTGCTTCGACCCAGGTGTCGGATCTTGCATGGTTAAACTTCATGATGTTGGCATCAGCCCACCTCACAAGTGTGTCAGGGTCCCTCTGGATGGCATTCCTTCCCTCCATTGTATCAACCGAACCACACAGCTTCTTGTCATCAGCAAACTCGCTGAGGGTGCACTCAATCCCACTGTCCATGTCACCAACAAAGATGTTAAACAAGACCGGTCCCATCACGGATCCCTGAGGGACACCACTCGTTACTGGTCTCCAGACAGACATTGAGGTTAGGTATATCACACAGGACTGAAAGAGTTGTTTCATTTTTTTTTCCTTTTGTTTACATGTTTTTATTTTAACTGCCTGTATTTACAGGTCAAGGTAGTATGTAGCCACCTATTCAAGCATTGCTTGTATCCTTCAACACTGCTTTCATCATTTACCTCATTCTTGTGTTCCTTGAACTATAATCCTGGTGGTTTTGGAAACATCAGGGATAAAAGGAAATGCAGGAGGCCACCTCAGCTATTTAACAAGCTTATCTCAATCACATGTCTTGCTGTTTCATTTTCTGCCATTTATGTGTAGACCATAACTTTTTTGGTTTGCTTTGGTATGGCTTTTTTTTTTGTTTGGTTTGGATTTTTTGTTTTTTTGTTGTTTGGTTTGGTTTGCTGTTGTTTTGTTTGTGGGTTTTTTGTTTTTTTTTTATTTTGGTTTATTTGTTGTGCAAATATGTCTTTTTCACTTTTGTTTTTCTTACTATTTCATCTGTCTCTGGCTCTCACAAAGCAAATTATTTGGCAAGACAGTTATTCGAAGTTCTCTGCAACAAATTTATGAAATATATTTTAAAAAACAACAAAAATTTCCCACGATCAAAGTCCTTGTGCTATCTTTTTACTGATTAAATACTATGCTTCTTGCAGCCTTAATTCTTTTAATCTTTTTGATACTTTGAAGAATCACTTAAAGGAGTCTTTTAATTTGAAGCTTTTTAACTTTGTTAAATCTCTGTCAGTTGTATTTTTTAAGTTCCATGGCCATATGGTGGTAATTTTGTCACAGTTTTAATTTAGTTAATCACACAGAACCTGAGGCACGTAGGGGACTACCAACATTGTCATTTTACTAATGGACAACTGTTCGGCAAGATTGACAGCTCAGTCCATAGAGTATTTTGTATTCCAGATTTTTTGGATCCAAGGTAAAATTCTTAATACTCTGACATAGCTGCTTCCTCAGTCTGGTGTCATCTAAAGCTTTGTTTCTGGAAAGGTTAGTAAGACCCCAGCAATCAAAATCTATAATCTGTTTTCTCCTCTGACTATGTTGCTTGAACAGGTTGATCCAAGGACTACTTAATATTAAGTATAACAGAAATGGAACCTATTTTTCCACTTCCCAAGAAAGTGTTCTAGTAGTTGGCTTTGTTAGTGTTGTGTGCATTCCCTGCAAACACAAGGTTCTTTAATTATTGAACAGGAGAGAGTGAGAGCACTCTTCCCTTTTAGATATCCTACAGCCTGGCATTTAAGACATTTTTCCACTGATATGGGGGAGGCAAGGCTGGAATTTCCACAGACAGTAGAAAGAACAGAACCTAGGTGTTTTATATAGTGAGTACTAGAGCACTCTGTATGAGTAAGAGCATCTCTATGGAGGCTCCTAGCATCTGAGCCATTGCATTTAAATACATTACAAAAAAAGTGTTGACTTCTTTGCCCTTTGAAGGCAATCTTGTGGAGAGGCTCCAGAACCTCAAGTAAAAGAAGTGCCTCCATTCAGCAAACGCCACTTCTGCACTCAGATGATATAATTTAAGATATCATCTCTCAGAAGGAATTAACTATGTTAAGCTGCTCCCAGCTCAGAATACAGCCTGTAGTCGATAAGTAATTTAAGGTTCTGGATTCTGCTCCAAGGCCAAGCATTCAAAATGGCTTATTACTGCTCAAAACTGTTAGTCAGGACCGTGTTTCAATGGATCTGAATGGCATGACATGGTCAAGGTAACAAAAAAGAAGCTGGGGAAGAGTAAAATACTGAGTTCAGATGTCAAAAATTGTAACATCTTAACCAAGAGCCAGCCTTCCTCTCTCAAGTATTTCATCATAAACACGTCATAATGCATGCTGTTGACTTCTGCTTCCATCTTTCCTTGATTACATCACTTTCTCACATTGCAGTTGTATTGCTACTGTTTGAAAGTTCCACCCTCTTTAGACATGTAATTGCGGTGTTTGCACAATCAGCTGTATTAGTTGCTATAGCAACCAGAATAAAAACATTCACTAGCCCATTCCACATAAAAAGCTCTTAGAGTTTCAGGTTCTCTCCTTCCATTTTATGCTTATGCTGAGTGTGTGTGACACAATGGAGCTTGTGTGCTTTGGTTTGGTTGCAAGGTGCTCACATTAGTGAGGGTGGAAAAATGAATGATACTGCAACCCTTGCTTTAAAAAGCGAAATAAAATTTCTGACCTGCTCAACAATACTCAAATGAAACATAGGTACCCTGTCACCAGCTTCATTCACATGCTGTTGGCAAGGTATCTCACCAACTAAGAGGAGGAGCGGTGCTTGTAAAGGAGCAAATAAGTTATGACATGAGACAGATGCTCAAACTGCATATTTCAGTGTTAGAAATTGAATCAGTTTTCCCTGAGTCTCAATGAGGACTCATCTACACTGGTATTTTTCAGTAGACCTTGCCTAATTACACCATTTGAGATCACTAACATAAATAGTCTCAATTATGAACATAGCTTCACCTCAGTTTTCATCTCTTTCCTCCTTCTTCCTTTAAATACAGCAGTGGGGCTTCCTGCTGCTACCAATTTTACCCCCTGAAATACAAAGGAAAACTGAATGGTCTTGTAGCTGTTCATGAAGACAGAATGCCCACAGGCTGAAAGGAGAGCTCCAAATGCCATCCAGGCACGGGCAGTTACTCTAGTTCATTGGTTTATTATGAATAATACTTAGGCTTTCTTTCTTTATTCTCCAGTTCCTAATTTGCATTACTTTCATGAGATTCCTTTTTGTTGGATTTAAATTAATAGATTTCTTAATGTAGAGGAAAACTCTAAAACCTAACTGAAGAGTAGTTCTATTAGCATCAAAAGTAAAGTAGTATGATTTCTGTCATGTGAATTTTCTTTCTCTCAGGCTACAGTCTGGCATCTACAGTTGTCCTCCTGACTTCACAACATTTGTATTACATTACCTTTGAGACCAATACCTTTGAATGACATTATTTTTGAGACCAGTACTTTCTGTCCAATTTTGCTACAGTTTGCCAACAGGTTCAAAAGTTACTACTTGAACACATGTGCAGGCACCCATACAGACCCACTGTGATTGCAGAAGTTTCATTTCCTTAGGAAACCAGAGTAAAAACAAGAGGCAAAACAGAGCATTCAAAAATGTTTCTCCCAATCCAATGTGCTATCCACATTTTTGCAAATGAAAAAAATGGAGTATTTAGTTTCCTCTGTAAGTTCTGCAGGTAAAAAGCAGCCTAATCCACTGCTTATCAGGCTTAAATGCAGGAAATCTTGGTTCCTTTATTTGTTATTAGTCAGTTCTGTAATTTTGGTCAAATTCTCATCTCCCATTTCCCCTTTTGCCTGTTTAGACACAGTTCAGTCAGGCAGGAGCAAGCACTTGTCTTACAGTGTTTAGCATGCTGAAGCCCATGAAAGACTAAAAATCAATTTCAATACATAGTGCAGTATTCCAGTAGTTGATTGTTGTATAATTAACGAGAACAGACACAACATCTGAAGACTTCATTCACTGACAGACCAGAAAATAGAGCTGTTCGTAGGTAACTCTTCGAAATGTTCCTGCAGACCAGAGGGGATTTGTTTATTGACTCTGTGGACAGTTTTAAGTGGTATGTCTTCCTCTGGATCATTTAAAAGCGGGAAAAAAACAATCAAATAAATTACTCTTTATGAAGAATAAATCTGAATGACTCATTTCTCATATTCTTCAGCAATCTTTTTAAGGAATTTTCTCTTAAGCACTCACTTATTTGGTTATTTAGAAAATGCAAGCATCCCAAAAGTTAATATCGTCTTTCTTACTATTTCTCCTTTTTCTAAATTGAGAATGAAAACTACGTTGAGAAATTCTGTTTAGTTTTGATGTTACTGGTGGTGCAAGTGCTGATAACTGTAGTAGTTTTTTTTCAGAGAGTTCAAAAGAGCTATAAAATCCTGGCTTGCTCAGTATCTTACTGTAAACAGACCAAGGGATGGGTTCTACGATAAGATAGTAAGCACACACCACACCCTAGATTCAGCTACATCATAAAAAGTAACAGATTTTCATTCACAATACCTCTCTGAGATGCTGTTTACCTTTGCTTTTCTTTCAGCAGAGGCTGAAATAATGAATTTGTGCCTCAAGTTCAGTGTCTATAAATAAAGGTTCTGAACTTTAAAAAAGCCATCCTTGTCTTAACCATAACTGTTGTCTCATTTTTGCATGAAAAATGTGTGCTGTGCTTCAAACTGTTAGAACAGTGATCCCACAAAACCTGTGACAGTTATGAGGAACAATCAGTGAAACTTGTTTTAGTTTGGATTAGATGTCCATCATTCTCAGTTTCAGTTAAATCAGTAGCAAGTTTTATATTGACAAAGCTACCTCCCTCCTCCGATTACTTTTAGGTCTCCTTCTTCTGTATAGTGTGTTTACGAAGGCCTATTTCTCTTTCATGCACTATTCTAGGCATGTCCAATGTTCAGAAACTTCAGAGTAATTTTCCTACCTGACTTACAACTAATCAGAATTTGTTCCTGATTCATAAAAGAAATATTAAGAAAAAAATGTTTGGCAAGGTACAACTAGTATACACAGCATCTGTTAATGACAGTACTAAAGAAACCAAAATTAACTTGCATTAACTTATGCATTATGCAAATTAGCATGAAACACAGTAGCTAATTTGTACAGTTAGCCTAATGAATACAGGTTAGAATAGTAAGGACAAGAAAATATGTTGTCTGTGCTAAGAATGTGAGAACTGACATTTTAGAATTCCTCACTGCTTTTTCCTTTCAACCTCGAACCTTGCTATTGTACAATACATTGACTACTTCAAGCAAAACTTTAAAAAAGTGTATTTTTACTTTCTACTTAAGCACACATTTTCATCATGTGTTGCTGTAGACTTTGCTATAGGTTATTTTGTACTTAGGCTGCTTAGTTGTAGGCTGCAAGTAGTTGGTGTTCAATCTTGTAATAAATGCAACAGTATTATCATGAAACAGGACCTATTGAGATCCTTAGGTGAAAGAAATTTTACTTTGGGACTTAATTATGTTTTCACTTTTCTTTTTTTTTTTTTTCTAAATGTCTTTTGGTGATCTTTGAAGCAGCACATCATACAAATTGTTTGCAATAACTACATTACACTTTTTTACAAACCTGTGTAAGGCCTCCATATATCAAAGATCAGAGCTGAAGCATCAGGAAAGGCATGTAAAATATACTACATGGATACTTTCTGTAACACAGATATATGACGCTTGTACCCACACAACTGTACATGGAGTAGAGAGGCTCTTTCAGATTTGATCAGGACAAGAGTGATACATGTTTTTAGAACAAATCCTTACAATTGAGATAAGTGAACTTGCTGTGTAAAAAGTTTCAGATGGTAAATAGAGAGAATGACAACACAGAAAATATTGCTTAACATTGCTTTGGAAAAAAAAAAAGCACAGTGATTTATTCTTTCTTATCAGCACATTTAGGAAAAATAATTAATTTACCAATCTTTGTATATTTATAAAATCTAGCTTGTAGCTTACCGATTCTACCATTCATTAAACATTACTTTTAGACTTACTACATCTCTTAAGATGACTCATGCACTTGTAGGTAGAATTTCAATAACATTCTGGTTGCTAGGGTACATGTGATCACTCTGACATAAAATATCTGCTAGAAAGTGATTTTTTAAAAATACCTAATGAACAAATCTGTAGGGGTTTTTATTTGATAAATGTTTCTGCCAGCAGTTAATTAGACAAAGAAGCATGACATTTTATGCCTTCAAATAAATATTGAGTTGCATTGTAAACTGTCCCTAACTGATAGGTATGATGGTTTATTTTTTTCCATTTCAGTAAACAACTTTTAATTTCTGCTATATGCATGTGATGCAATACTTCCCTGGGTGATTTTCCTTGACTAAATTTTTTCCCTCCTGGCCCACCATCTCAACATGGTTGCTTGCCTGTAATGGGTTTTTATCTTAGTTTCAAGCTTCTCCTAGCTTTTTCTGAGAACCAGTACAAAAACATTACCTCAAACGTGCATGTAGCTTTTGATATACGCTTTTATGTCTTCATCTTAGAACTACAGCCTTGTTTATATGCATGGCACTGTGTTTGTCCCTGCGTGAAGCCCAACCTTCTCCAGAATTTCTTCTGGATAGTATGACACAATCTCAGCTTTAAGACCAGAGCTGTCTCTGTCACCTGCTATTTAATTTTAAATTGTATCCTGAAGAACACTAAACCTGCAAAGTGATGGGGTCAGCATATAAAGACACCAGAATTCGTGCAGCTTATAAAACTAGAGGTGGGTTAAATCATTTTTGTTGTTTTTATTCTGCTGCAAAATCAAAGAAAACAGAAAGTGCCTTCATTTTATGACAATCCAAAATACTTGTTTTGTTTTCTGTTTTTTTCTACTCAAAATACGCTTTTCTTAGTTTGGATTCACAAGAAAAAGAAAAAACAAAAACCAAAAAAAAAATCCACCTTCCTTGTGAGTCATTAAGGATTTTATTCATTTATTCCACAGAACATTTGGGTTTTTCAATTCTTTTTTAAATTTAGATTAGTAATGAAAAAAACATGATTTTTCAAAATGAAACATCAAAAATATTTTGTCATTTATGAAATGAAAAGTCTTGTTTTAATGATAGCAAAATCCCATAGTTTAATCTCCATACCTCTTAGTATTATGTATCAGATTCAACTAGTGTTTGCAAATGTAGAAAAATGCATTTTTATTATTAAAAAAAAGCCATAGATTTATAGAAATCCTTACATTAATTGGTAGGGAAACATGCATCATTAGACCATCTTTACCTAAATAAGAACTTATTATCTCTGCAGGACTCCTGCCTAGTGACTGTGCATTCTGTGTGCATCATAATCAATGCTAGCTAATTGGAAGCACTGTATTGCAAGGGAGAAAAATAACAAGTGGCATTGAAAGGGAAAGTGCTGTTATGAGAGTCTAATTACTGGAGCTCTTCAAGACTCAGTCATTAAACAGTTTAATAATTTCATTAATAAGCTTAGGATAGAGATACAAGTTTGATGATTGAATTTGCCAATAGCAAAAATACATCTATAGATAGCACAGAAGACTATGATACCCAGGAAGATCTGGGTGACTGTAAGGGCTGGAATAATATGCAAGGGATGAAATTTAATATTATGATGTAGAAGTACTCTTTGAGAGTAATACTAAGAATTCCTGTTAATTTGTGAGCTCACTGACTGGAAAGAGCTGTGGTGGGGACAACTATAGTGAGTGGCCGATCACAGAATGGTTTATGAGCCACTAGTGTGATATGGCTGTGGAAGATGCAAGTGTACTATATGACATACAGTAGCGTTGGAAAGCAGTTGTGTTATTTGAAGTGCAGGAACTATCATCTCATTTACAATAGTTCTTGTCATCCAAGCTCAAGGAAGATGAATTCAGAATGAAACAAATGTTATGGAAGCAGGTACTTCGTTTCTCTGCTATATTGCAATGTATCATAAAATCTTTATTCATCTAGCTGAATATATGAAATCTCATTCTGAAGGAAAACAGCATAGGAACAGATAGAAATGAATAAATTCAGATTCAGCATTAGAAATTTCTGGTAGAATGGTCTGTAAAATCCAGAGTTGGCTGGGTTATGGCTTCTATTTTGGGCAAGCAGTTTGGAACATTTAGGAAAATTATTAGATTATGTGGCTGGCCACAATTGCAGGAAATTAAATTTAGTGACCTATAGCATAATTTAGGTCTGGTAGTTGTATGGTCCTTTGAACAGTCTGCTATTTTTTGCAGTATACTACTAGATGAATTATTTCCAGTTTATTATAATCTGAACTGAATACAGAAAAATTAGCTTCAATTTTACAATTTCTGTTGGTTTTACTTGATTCAATTTAGTAGATTGAAAAAAAAACTGTTTTAAGTTGTATATATGAAATACCAAACTGTATGGAAGAGGCATTTTAATAGAAAATACTCCATTATATTATATAACACTAACTTTAAACTGGCTAAAAGACTATATTTCTTTTCACCTGATTTGTCCCTAACAAGTAGAGATAGTTATCCAAGCAATGTTTTATCTCAAGGTGACTGTTAAGAGTTGAAAATGAAATGGTGTTGACACACAGTTTATGCAAAGGACTTAACTAGACAACATGGTTGAAGTAGTACCATTTCTTAGCTGTTCTACCAGACACTTGTTATCCTCCTGAGGTTTGGCCTAGGGGATAGCCCCCAAGGCTCTAATTCCATTATACAGGGCTTCAGTGGTAAGGCCAGTCTAAGGCATTGTTGTCTTTCCCGTGCCTGGACATTCATTACGCCTATGAATTCCAGTTCATGTCCCCTGCCTTGTACATGTACAGCTGACTGTGGGATTGTGTTGTGAACAGAGCTGGCTAACTGATCTGTCTTATCTGTGCATAGATCTTTCTTTCTAACATAAATCAGTCATGTCCTCTAGTTCACAGAATGACTCACAAAACTGCTGCTCTGTCTTAAGGTAGAAGGGGGACATGCACTATCACTTGAGTCCAGGAACAAAACTGAATAGCTCCTCAAGCCATGGTGTCATAGAACAATGACTTCTAGGTATGTCTGTGTTAGGCACTAGAAGTGTGACCATTGCTTGGGGAGACGAAAGACTTCATTTGTGAATTGCTGTTTGGTAAAAGTTGCTGTAGTAATTTTAAAAGTATCAGATAAAAAAAAGTTTTAATCAAGGCAGGCAAACCAACACCATCATCTTGGTGAATTTAATAAAGCATTTAAAAATTGATTATATCCACTGGTACTGTGCATGGGTTGATCCTATTATTTAATCTTGGCCTACTGAAGTCTAGAATGCAATTTAACATAGACAACACAATGTATTTTCTCTTCATTTTACTCCCACAGATGTTCCACTGTGGTAGTTGAAATTTACAGATATACACTGCTAGTGGCAAACAGTGACATGAAGAATTTCAGCCCCGATAGTTGCAGTTTGTTAGTTAGAAACAAGAAAAGTAGGTAAGTCTTGTAACACTACAAAATGCTAATCCCATTTGTATTGCATTTACTGCTCTGCTTAAAAAACACAAACAAACAAACAAAAAACGGGATTTTTTTTAAATTTATGTTTAAGCTGTGGTTTTACTCTGTCCTTACATGCTCTGCTTTGATTTTGACACAGCCTGTATGAGCGCTTCTCAAAACTGTGATATGACAGGTGTCCTTAAAGTGTGTTTCTGGGAAACCTTTGTGCCTGTCAGGTAGCGATTTTGTAAAATCTGACAAAAAAGAGAGCATCACCAGATACCAGTTTCTTCTTTAACTTTCTTTCCCAGTCATGTGCAAGTAGTTTCTATTTAGTCAGAATTCCTGAACAGTCAGACCAGAACTTTTCTCACACTGTAAGGTACTGCAGGATGCACAGGTGCATTTGAGAAGTGTTTTCTTACAGATATTTATTGAAATCTAGACTAGACATTTTTAAAAGAAATTTTACAATTAAGAATTATATTTAACTCATTGAACAAGTTAGTGATGCATGCAGCACTGAACTTTAGCCCCTTCTCTCCCTCAACTGAGTAAAGAAGACAAAACTGCATTTCTCATTGAAAAAGTTCCAAGGCATTGCTTCACCTAATGCAAAATTTATCCCATCAGAAATATTGATTTGGTTCTGCTTCTCTTCTTTCTTTTCCATGCTCTCCCTCTCCTCTCAGAGTAATAATTTATTTGCTGTCTTTTAAGAAGTCACAAATGTGTCCCTTGTTATATAAACAAATAAATTATGCACTCTTTAAAGAATAAATGAGAACAACAGAAAGGAACTACATGGTCTTTCTGCTGAGGTGTTATGCCATGTGTGCTTAAAGGGAGACTACAGCCTTCCTACCCTGACTCTATGCCCAAACAATCCTGTCCCTTGTAATTTCCATGATTCACTGATTACAGAATCACAGAATCATAGCACTTAGAATTTAAAAATTCAATTACAAAATCAGTCTTAGCTCTCTCCTGTTGTCTGGAGTAATCATCTGTATTCTGATTTCCACACCAATGTGCACACAAACATTCAGATGAAAAGCAGGGATGCAGACCTCTACCTTGCTCTTAGGTTAACACCATACCAATTAAGTGCATCTCTTGTATTTCAGGCCTGTGCATGAGACAACGCACAGGCCTGAATATTGTTTTCCTGCAGAATCTCAAAAACTAAGACAAGAACAGACTAGATGATACATCCTCCTATTTCAGCTACTTTCACCCTCACAAGAAAAATGTATGTATTTGTCACAGAAAAAAAAGCCCTTTTAGTGAGAGCCTAAGTTGCCTTGCATTCAATATTTAATTGTATATTCAAGAGATATTTTCCATGGTATGCTTTTCAGCACCAGTGCAAAGGAGTAATGGTTTGGAAGAAGCAATTTTCAGAGATTGCTATAGATAAGTACATAAAGTTTCAGATGTTATCAGAAGTGGTTTTGAGCTTTGTAATGGTTGATTAAAGAAGAAGCTATGTCACTCAGCACTGACCCAAAGAAGAATACATATCTTTAGGCGCTGAAGAGATCTTAAATAGAAGTTTCCTTTACAGGCTGAGTATGTGTTGGAACTAATGGAAAGAAAAGAACAAAAAATTCCATAAGGAAACAGCAGAAGTCATTAGAGAAAGAGTTTTTAAAAAGGAGGCAGTAGTATGCAGCAAAATGATTAGGCATTGCTATATAGAGAAGTATAATAGTTATTAAATGGAACTGACTATGTTTTGAAAACAGTAGAAACTTCAAAATCTATTTTTCTCAGATCTGTTCTTTGCTTTGAATCACTGTTTTAAGGCTGATCAGTGTATTTGCCAAAGAACCAACAACTCATATTTTACTGAGAGAAACAAGTTATTTACAATACTAATTTGAATTCATGTTATACTGCAAAGCATATACACCTCGTTGGATGGATTTGAACTGACATTTTGCACAGTGGTTGGCCTGTACAAAGACAATAATCTCATTCTTTTCTTCAAAACTTTCACGGTTTTGGTTCAGGTTAACATGTGACTGGTGAGGTGCAAGATTGCATTGGTCTTCTCAAGACTCATCCGAGTCATTGGATTGACTGAATATCATGTCCTTTTGGAAGATTATATCTTTATCTCATCTTTACCTTGATAAAGAAGTAAGGAACAAAGTTGAACTAGTAATATGGGAAACAGAAGCCACAACTGCATTGGCCATGCTACATTGAGCAAAACTGGCAAAATCCTGTTTGACTTGGTAGAAAAGGCTAGGAATCAGAGAGAAAGGTATATCAATATCAATATTCACTAGACCAAAAGGTTACCAGTTAAGAATGAGTTCAGTGGCACCCAGGAATCAGAAAGACTTGGTGCTTTTTTGTTGTTTTTCTGGATTGGTTTGATTTTGGTTTTGGTTCATTTTTTTAATTATGAAAACAGGTTTTTCTGGGAAACCACTTGTTTTAAGCATGACAATTTTAATTTATATTTCAAGATAAATTTCTGGTTATATTGCCTTATGCTAAGTTTGTAGTACATACCCCTAGAGCAATAGATCTCATGCTAATATATATTTTCAGAACTTGGCCAGTTCTTGATATGTGAAATAATTGGTTTTAGCCTTTTTGTTTAAAACAAAAACAGCTACAGTGTTTGTTGTTACATAAAAAAGTATGAAGACCTTGCTAGTCACCCTTGGTTCTAATATATATATGTGCTTCTTTCCTGAGGGCTTGTTCTGCAGCATATCCATGTATGCTCTGTCACACAATAATGCGATATCCTCAAGATGATTCTGGTGCCCATTTTATAATACTTAAGAGAAATGGGGAAAATGTGCTGAGGTTGTCTTCCCTAACTCCAGGTTTGAAAGTGAAGATTTGTGCAGGAAACTTCCACAGACATTCTTAGGTTCTCTGCTGAAATATACAGGCGGATAATGTGCAGCTGCATCCAGTCCTATGGGTTTCTCAGAAAGTGTATGTGCAGCTTTGCATCACTTAAGAACATGCCATGTAAAGGATTTGTAGAGCCTTTCCAATGACATAGGCATCTGTCAGACAGTCAAGGCAATCAGAATGCCTACTATTCACTGCAGGGTGCTCTCATACGTGGAGTAATAGATGAAATGAGACAGCCTAAACATCTAAGGAACACTTTTTGGAAAATTACATGGAAAATCAAATGAAAAAAAAAAGAAGAAGAAAAACAGGAAAATATATCTTTACTAGCCTAGCTAACTAAAAAGTCCAAGTGAGTGGACTCCTACATTTCCTAACTCCTACATGAGTTAGGAAAGTACAATAATGCCAAAACTGAACCTCTGTAGAAGCAACCCAAGAATCCTTGCTGCAATGCATGAGGGGTGAACAAATGCTTATAAACTTCCCGGGCTCTTGCATGTGACATACCCACACCAGAATGATCCCTTGGCTAGAATGTGGTTGCACTGTATTGACAGAGAATGATTAAGTTTCAGTTCAAACAACAGTTTTCTTCTTGTCTAAGACTTTGCAGAACATGAACTCTCATACTGTAATTTTCTCAGATGTGACCTGAAATGAGCACATTTCTGAGAGCAGGCACTTATACTCTGACAACACTGGGTGGCATTGTGTAATATGTAACATTATGAAGTAGTAGAATATGTATACGCATTTTAAAAAGTTTATCATTTTCTGCCCTTCCAGCCCTCAGACTGTAAAAGTACTGTGAAGAACTCACATCTAGTTTGGATACACATATTTGTGCAGCAGTTTTAGATCCTGAGCACACAGTCTTCATTGCCACCTCTTAATGAATTGTTCATGCCTTTGTGTATAAATAGCTCCACTGTGAAGAAGTTTTGAGAAGAAACAGCCTTGGTTATCTTGTTAGACTTGGGTTCAGCAGGGTCAGGGGGTAGTGAGGTAAAAGAGGGTTTTGCACTTAGTCATAAGTGATGCTGGAGGCAACTAAAATCATTAGTATAGACTGGCTATGTGGGGGATTCCATTACCAGCATAGAAGGAGAGATTCACCACCCAAGAGTAGTTTCAGAGAAATGCTGCAGGGTGGAAATTCCATTCTGACCTGAACTTTGGACTAAGGGGCTTGTTTCCTATTGGGGAACAAGAAAGAAGAAGGAAAATAAATTTCTGTGCAGAGAAACATACCCGTGTGTCAGGTAACAGAACTAGCCACAGATCTGAATGACATTCCTGATGATGAGTGAAATTTGTTTTCTTTTCAGTTCTTTGGTGTTTTATAATATCTAGCAAGTAAACTTGTGCAAGAAATGCTACTGAAAACGCACATTAAATAGGTTCAACATAAATTAGTGCTTACAACCAATGACAGAAGGAAAGCACTTTTATGGAGCTGTTCAGACCATCTGTGTCAGAAGTCATATTGCTGCCTCATTTTCAGTCATCCGAATCTCCTTACAGAAGATTGCCATCTTTTCTCAGTAATACATAGAATTTAGGAAGCCTGCTCACCTGTATATAAACTCAGTGTGGCTGACTATAAAATGGACAGTACTATTAAAATTTCTTTCTGTGAGACTAATGATCTATAGGTGTGCACTTCACAGGCATGAAATAATAAAAACCACTGCATCATTTTTACTCTGCTGTATTTATTTGCAATTGCACCTGGTCTTGTACATTCCTTTACTGCTCTCCTCTATATTTATGTTTACATGTCTGAGAATATAAACACGTTACCTTGTTTCTCCTTTTAAAATCTTACATTACATTAATGATTCACTTTTCTACATAAACGCTTCTCTGCCCTACCCCCACCTAAACAAAGAAGTGGAATTTGGAAACATAGGATTAGAAACTACTTTCTGAGTCACTCAGTCTAGTTCCCTATTATAAGCAACCATGAAATCTCTTTTGTAAAGTAATAAGGTGCCGTCATAAAGACAGTGAGGTTATTTACCCCCTTATACCTAGTACAGAATCACAGAATCCCAAGGATTGGAAGGGACCTCAAAAGGTCATCTAGTCCAACCCCCCTGCAAGAGCAGGGTAACCTAGAATACATGACACAGGAACTTGTCCAGGCGGGCCTTGAATATCTCCAACGTAGGAGACGCCACAACCCCCCAGGCAACTATTTGGGAACCTTAGTTTCCTGATGGCTGGAATTTTTCTTAAGATTTAAAATCTAAATGTGTTTGCACTGCATATATCTACTTGTGTCTTGACTATCAATACCCTTAATCAAATAGTATCTTACTTTATCTCTGAAGGGTTTCTCTAATGCCTTTCTAGGCAATTGAATTTATTCTTTGGGATTTTTTTGGTTTCTTTTTTTTTTTTTTTTTTTTTTTGCACCAGCCAACTCTTACAGTCTTCCGTTGCAATACAGTCTTTTCATCATCCTAGGAGCTCTTTGGATTGTCCTGTAAGCAAAGTATAAATAATTGCAATGGCAGCAAAATTTGAAGGGTGAAAAGGGAAGCTAGGCATTTTTTTATCTGTCTAAAAAACGAAGAAACTCACAAAATATTTACACCAGTCTTGCTGACATCCTTTAGTTTTGTAGAAGGATGGATTTTCACAAGAATGGCATATGTCATTTGTGTTGTATTTTGAGCTTTTAGAAGGAAAGCTGCTGTACAAAAGGTATAAAAGGAATCTACTTGTTCTAATGAAACCTCCATGATGAGAAAACTTTTGCAGTAGAACTGAATGAAGATCCTAATTTATTTCTGCTTATTGTACAGTGCACAGATTTTACCTCACCTGACAGAGAACTTCATCTAAGAGTTATGTTTTTATAGATCAATAAGGATTATACTGAAGTTCTGCTTCTCCCTGATTAATATAAACCAACTTACTTGAGTTTAGCGATAGCAGGTGTCTAAAGTTGATGCATGTGAACAACCATCTTAATTCTATAAGATGTTATATAGGTATCAAAAGTTGTGTTATAACTTCTATAAAATCATGGTTGTATCATATTAAAGTCTACCGTTACTTCATCAAGATTTTGTGAGTTCTCTTTAGATGAAATTGAAATACTCATATATATGTATGTGCATGTATAAAAATATATACTTATATAAACTTAAATAAAGACTTTTACACAGTGTTTGGTCTTAGACCACTTAGAACACTACAAAGCCAGAAGGATTCTAATGGAGTTGCTGTTTATTTACAAGTTCATTAGGCTTACAATCAATAAGAACCAGAAAAATGAAAGAGTGCTACTAATAATGGATGAGCGGTGTTTTCATTCCCACACCCACAAGTTTTGAAAATCTTAAATGGATGAAATCGGAGCATTTGAAACTTTAATCTACATCTGAACTTTGCTTTCAGAAGTACCACTCTGGATATTTCAGTTTTCTCTACACTTGGTTGCCTATTAGTGAAACCACCAGTTATTCTGACTGCTGACTGTTGCTATGCATCGGGTCCAAGATATTTTGAAATAATCAGTCAAAATGGCATGTAAATTCAAACAGCTCCTAAACCTCTATGGTTCTTCTTTTAATTAAGTACTATTCCAGCCAACTTTATGAAATAGATTTAACTTGGGGGTCTGGATCTTACTGGTCTATAGTCTAAACTATAACACTGACTGTGCTAACTAACCATCAGTGAGATCATTTTCAGCACCTGTAACCCCTTGTTTTCTCTCCTGTGGGCACCTTGTCTTTGTACCCTGTCCCTTGGCAGGTCATATAATGCTGATAAAGTAAGCCTTGCCTGTGAAGCAGTCACATCCCAGCCAGGACCAGGCAAGCTCTGAAGTTATTTTTACTTGGCTTCCTACACTCAAGTCCTTCACACACAGACAAGTTTCAAACACAGCCAGGAAGAGACAGGGGCAGCTTGACAGAGCCACACAACTTCCTTTGGGCCCTGGCATGAAGCAAAATTCTTAGGGACTACATTAAGAGACCATTAATATGGATGGTCAGAAGGTCTCAGTTCAAGGGCATCCTATTGTATTTCAGAAATGAAACCCTCATTTACATCACACAGACCTAGCAGCACTCAACACAGTGTGCCTAAATACTTTTAGAAGCTGAACACCTAAGATAATGAAGCTGTTCTCTGAAAATGTGTTTTTTAAGGTGTTAACCTATTTTTATTCATTAATAGTAATAATTTCAATTATGAAAAAATAGTTTAAATTGGACATTGAATACACTGAACATTTGGCTTTAAAAAATTAGTAGAAAACTAGAAGTCATCATCACCATACAATAAATAAATAATAAATGTCAGTGAATGTATTTCAATTAAAAAAAAAAAAAAAAGCCACAAAACCAGCCTGCTAAATGCCACAAGTTACCTGTTGCTTTCTTCATGCTGTTCTTTTCATTGTCAGTCATGTAATAGACATTATCCTGGCACCACAGGTCTGAATCTTAGTAACTGATTTGAAGAGAGTGGGAAGGATTTTAGTTTTTAAAAAAAGCAGCAGGTGGAAAGTGACTTACTAAAGGTGACAGTTGACTGAAAAAAAAGGCAGCTGCCTACTCTTTACCCAAATACATGCTCTTTGGAGCAGCTGAAACTGAAAATTTTGACACTAAAGGATGCAGCTTGCTTTACTTCATGCTATATCATCACATCCAGCAGTATTAACAGCATACATCAACCAGAATATCTTCTCCACAGAACATGCAAAACATTTACAAGCTGCTCTGCATCAGATAGGCTTTAATGCAGTAACTGCTGAAAGTGGAGGCTACCTCTCAAAACGTACCTTTTGTTCTACAATTAGTTTATGGTTTCTCAGGCAGGAAATCAGCTTCAGGGGTGGTGGTTTTTCTGCAGCTAACATAACCAACATAGGAAATGTCTAATCTTTGCAGGTTTTTAAATGGATAGCTTTGTTCAGAGTCAATAGAGAAAGTTAAGTATCATCCCTACAGCTACCTGAACATATTTTATAAAGCTATAAATAAATGTATGTAGAAATTACTAAAATGAGAATTTCTTCACATTCCAATATTTTTATTTTATGTTGTCTTGAGAGCTTGCCTATTTATGAAAGATCAAAACCAAATGAAAGAAATAATATGCTTATGCAATAATATGCTAATAACTTTGTTTCCTCTAAAACATGAACAAGGGAAGTTTTGCTTCTGTGAAGATTGCATGATATAGGTTATTTAGAGAAGTATCTAACTGATATAGGGAAGAGCATCTAATCTGAAAAGTGGAAGAACAGTCCTGCAGCTGTGACACTGGAACTGCTGGATGCCAGTCTTCCATTCCTGGCAAAATTTCCTCTGACAGCATGTACAATTCATAGTCTCTTTCTACTAATGTCTCATTTTCACTTTTTCTTTCTGCAGAAAACAGTTACAAATACCACAATCTGAAAAGTGCAGTATTCCTTCATTTTGCTGTATTCCTTCATTTTTTTTATTTTTGAAGGAAACATGGATTATAAACATCTACTTAATAGAATACAATGTATTCACAGTGTATTATAATATCCTGTGATACACTGTGAATACTAGCAAGTGCTCACAAGATATTGTGGCAATTTCAGAGTAAATTAAAATTGGGTATAGCGTGGGAAGCTAGGATGACATGTAATGTTTTCACCTTGACAGCCTTTCAGTGGAGGTGGTACAGCAAAAGAACTTGACACATCTTGACACCAGTGTGAATGCCTTCAAGTGGAAGGCAGGTAATTTTTTTTCAGATGCAGTAAGAATCTAAACTTATCAGTAGTCACAAGACAAAAAAATCCAGAAGAACTTCTGCATTTCCTAGATAAGCACTAATCCTACATGTATTTTTAGGAGAAAAAGTAAGTAACTATAAAGAAAATAAATTTTAAAATAACATATAAATAGCATATATGTAAAAATAGCTATATATATATGATTAGAACAAGTTTGCCTAGTAGAGTAAAGCTGTGGAAAAGTCCAGTATGGCAATTTGGAAAACAGAGATGTTTTAAAATGTCATGTTAAAAACAGTGCAAAATTCCAGAGATCACAAAGAACAAAGGAAAATTAAGTATACAGCAGTAGGTTCTTATTTGCCTTTTTGTCATCAGTCTCAAGAAAATTTTCTGTTCTTTTTTCTTCTGAGTTGCTGCCTTCTCTTAAGTTCTGATTCTCAATGTATTTAGTCTCCTTCAATCTCCTTTTATCTTTTCTTCTAAAATAATTAAAATAATAGATAAGCAGACTTAATTCTGATCCTGTAAAATAAAGTTTTCCTACATGAAAATCCAAGTGTATTTAATAGGCTTGCTGACTATGTTAACATTAAATACGGTCAGTTTTCATTTCTCTAAGGTGATGAGGAATGTGATAACACAGTTAAAACACACAGAATACAACAAGTAATAAAACTAAATGATTATATGATGAGATGTAATAAGGAAAAGATTAACCACTGAACAGCGCTTAGCTGCACAGTGCAGTTTCAAAAGCCTGCAAGCTCACATGAGGAGGCATGTCACGTACATGTCTACCAGCAAGAGAAACTGCAGAGCCAGTTGTGTGGTGCCACTCTAAGTGATAAATTCTGTCCCCTGACACTTGGTCACATAAGATCGCACCAGACATACCTACAGAGCAGAGATCCAGTTCCCTCAGTCATACACAGAAAGCTGACTGAACTTCTCTGTATTCACAGTATGCTGAGTCTGTGAAATGGATTGAGATCCACCCACAAACAATAGAAAGGTATCTATACGTGTAAGAGGTTTCAGGATTACGGTTTTATAAGTAACAAGACTCTTTCTAACTACACTCGCATATAACCCTCATGACAGTGAGAAATAGTGCTATTTGTTAAAGTAACTGTAATGAAAGTAGGAGTAATAAGGTGACCTTACTACGGTCACCTACAATAATGCTGAATGTGTCTGGCTTTCTTTGTTTGTCAGTAGACTATTCAGATATGCAAATGGGTGATAGCGAAGGTATACTGTGATCTGTTAAAAGTCATCATTGTCTAAATTGAGCGGTTTGGTTTTTTCTCCATCATAGTTGCTAACCAGTCCCAAGTTGTGAAAATACACTTTGTGCACTGGTCGAACAGTTTTCATAAGCTTATTTGAAGATATGCTCCCTTTGCTTATTTGCTTTTCAATATGAGTGGGACTAAATAGCCATTAGAAGTCTTTATATTTATTACAAAGGTAACAGGATAGGGCCATATAAAAGAAACGTATGTCTTAAGTCACGCAGTACCACTGTTTCTACCCAGTTAGAATTACCGATGCTTTACAAAAAAAGAGGTTGTATAGGTCCGTGGGTGGTTAGTGGGACTCAGTTCTAAAAGACCTAGATTCTATATTTAGAAGTCAGCTTAGCCACTGGTTTTCTAGACAAGCCGTATCATCAGTTTGTACCTCTTCTACCTAATAATGCATTCTGCCTTGTTTATTGCATTCCAAGCTTTTCCTAATAGGTTGTGCCTCCTGCCGGTTTTATGTAGGATCTAGTATAGGGAGGCTAAAATGCTAGCTAAGTCTAGCAGGCACATCTGTAATACAAATGTGTAAAAAGAAAGAGAAGGGAAAAAAAAATAACAGTGAACATTCTGGCTCCTGTACAATTATCTTCTCTAATGGAGGTAAAATAAGTGAATTTGTGGAAAGCAGATTAAAGCAACTCCAAATATTAAAAGAATGGAAAAAGAATTGGGGGAATATTAAGTAAACCCACAAATTAATTATCTGATGTCATTTAAATATTCAGTAGACAGCCTATTACAGATAGAAGTTTAAGAGGAGCCCAGGACCACACAACAGAAGAAAGACAGAGTTAGGAACAGGGGCCAGATTTCCCATCCCAAGTAGTGATGGTATCATAACACCACCACAAGAAACAACTGTGAACTGATTAGTGTAGGATAATTAGGGAGAAAACTGAGGAAGGAAAATCTGTGCATGCTCTTCAAAAGAAGTTTTCTTAAAACCACATACCAGGTTGTTCCTAGGCCAAAGAGTTCACTCTCATTACAGATATGCACAGCAGAGCCCTCCAGTGACATGAGCCCTTCTGTGCAGTCTATGAAACTAATCACCACCATCATGGATATTATCTGCAGATTTATTTCTTTGAACACGGCCACTGTTGATATGTTAAAAAGGCTTATTTTTGCCCCAGTCTACACAGGAAAACTTCATTCCATAAGAGAAACAGAGAATGGGGTTTAAAAAGAGAGCCCGTGGCTTCTGTTCTCTGCTGTACTCCAGTAAAGTTCTCCTTTGAATTTGCAGATAAAATTTAGCTACTGCTTGTTTTTGTCCAAGTCCAACTCTCGGCCTAGGTACAGCAGCACAATCCTTGAGTCTGCACTGGGTTCCTAAAACTACGTATGTTCTATTGCAAAAGGATCTGCTAATCATTCTATCTAGTGATACGTTTGTTGTAAATTGTTTAAATTATAATGCTATTGTGAAAGTAATTTCAGACAACTGATCTGTAGTGATGAAAAATACTTCTGTAACATTCATAGCACCCTTCAAACATTCCAAAAAACCAAAGGACACTAATTGTGTAGGCACAGCTTTAAGCTTAAAAACCTTTTTATGCGAGAAATTAAGTCTTCATCAAGAAAGTAACTGTTGAAATCTTAATATCTTTCACTGACAGCCACATTTGAAGAGCAATTTTATAGCATAATGATCCTTGTTGCATAATTTGGACAGGCTTTTGTTCTCATTTTAATTTCTCATACACAGCTTGCTTTACCATCTCTCCTTCCCACACCAATTGAAAGGGAGAGATCAAAAGTCAGGAGAGAAAACATCAAGATTTGGGTCTGGAGTTAAACTTCTAAAAAGACTTCAGAACACCTCCTACTTCAAACATGCTGTCATATCTGACTAAAGCCTTGGGTGTCTCCTATAAGACTCGGTCAGCTGCATTCAAGCTGAGATCCCACTGTAGGCACAAAGAGAAAATAGCAACTTTAAAGCCCCCTTTAGACTTCTAGTCAGTTTTCACCCAGGGCTAGAAGTATTTAAACTTCCTGCACTTTAATTTTTACATTCTTAAAGCATCTAGAATATGAACCTGCCCAGAAGATGTGCCAAAAGAATGCTTCTTTTCTCTTTTACTTTACCTCATTTCCAGAATCTAGAAGTTAGTTCATTAGCCTAAACCTTCCTTCAGTAACAATCTGACAGGCTTCCTCAAAATAGGCCTCTGTAGGACTAGGCAGACTATAAAATAGAGTTTCAGATTCTTGCTTTATTATCAGTGTAGCTAGAGGAGAGGTCTACACCCATCTTTTAGACAATTTCATAGCAGCTACAGCATTTGCCAAGGAATGCAATTTCCAATTTTTGTGCCCAAGAGGGTCAAACATGCATCATTCTTCCATTAGAAAACTGTCTGACCATCAGTTATTATTCTTAGTACATAAATTGCTTGATTGTGACATACAAGAGGTCAGACTAGACAATCTAAGAGTCATTTTTGGTTTTAAACTCTGACAATTATGAAAATTAATCTGTGGCCATAAATACATAAATAAATTAGGCTTTTTGCCTAGGAGTCATTACTTTCACAATGTGATAACAATTTGCTACAGCAAAAATGAAAAACTAATGTCCTTCTGGAATATTTATGGCAAGTTCTGTGATACCAGACATGATGCTAACTTTTCCCATGGGGTCTGTCCAAGTCAATACCTTTGTACTCTCAATGGACTGAGGATTTCAGTAGGTGAGCTGAGTCCTATATATAGTTTGTGAAACACTTCTGATCTCAAGTATTCTATAAATGTGAAGTAATATAAGAGAAATATTAATTTCCTTTCCATGTACAGAATTATACAAGTCCAAAGCTTTTATATCCTCCAAGGTAATTTTATTAACCCATAAATTCTAGAAGCATAGGTCTTCAGAATGAATGAGTTGTCTCAATAATGCCTTCTCAGCATGATTATTTTGGTGGATCAAAACCATCTCTTTAGAGAAGAACCCTGTATTGGGTTTGCATTACAAGGTTTTGGGAGGCTGGAGGTGGGGCTACAGGGTGGCTTGTGTGAGAAGCTGAGAAGCTTCCCATATGTCTAACAGAATCAATGCCAGCTCTAAGATGGACTCACCACTGGCCAAGGCCAAGCCCATTAGTGACAGTGGTAGCACCTCTGCTATATGTAACATACTTAAGAAGGGGAAAACACTGCTATGGAACAGCAGCCAGAGACAGAAGTGAGAATATGTGATAGCAACAGCTCTGCAGACAGTAAGGTCAGTACAGGAGGAGAGGAGAATGTGCTCCAGACACAGGAACAGATTTCCCTACAGCCTGTGGTGCAGAACATGGTGAGTCAGGCTGGCACCTTGCAGCTCACAGAAGTCCATGGTGGAGCAGATATCCACCCGCAGCTCATGTAGGACCTCACACCACAGCAGGTGGATGCCCCTAGGAGGCTGTGACCTCATGGGAAGTCTGCACTGGAGCAGGCTCCTGGCAGGACCTGTGGCCCCATGGAGAGAGGAGCCCACACTGGAGCAGGTTTGCTGCAGGACTTGTGACCCCACAAGAGACCCAGATTGAGGCAATCTGTTCCTGAAGGACTGCACCCCATGGAAGGGACCCACACTGGAGTAGTTCATGAAGAACTGCAGCCCATGGGGAGGACTCACGTTGGAGAAGTTAATGGAGAACTGTCTCCCTTGGGAAGGGCCATGCACTGGAGCTGGCAAAAAGTGTGAGGAGTCATTCCTGAGGAGGAAGGAGCAGCAGAGACAATGTGTGATGAACTTACTGCAACTGCAGCATGAAGTAGACAATCCAGGAGTAAAGTTAAGCCTGGGAAGAAAGAAGGGGTGGGCAAAGGTGTTTTAAGTTTTGGGTGTATTTCTCACCCACCTGAGAAATACACCTACTCTGATTTGACTGGTAATAAATTAATTTTCCCAAGTTCTGCCTGTCTTGCCTGTGATAGTAATTGCTGAATGTCCTCCCTGTCCTTATCTCAACCAATGAGCCTTCTGTTATATTTTCTTTCCCTTGTCCAGCTGAGGAGGGGAGTGACGGATTGTCTTTGGTGGACACCTGGCATCCAGCTATCACAAAACCATACTGCCTTTGACTCATTTTTCAAGCTAACTAGGCAACTGGAGTGGGAACTAGGAAAATACATCTCTTGAACTATGGTACTCATATAGCAGACATAAAGACACTTGAAAATTTTATGCAAAAGCAGAAAAATATACATCCCATCACTCTTTCCCAAGAGTGGATGGGAAATAATTTCTCCACGTAGCAAATACTAACAAAATTGTTCAGTGACTCAACTCCATTAGTAACCTTACAGAGCCTAGCATCTGCTTCCCTTACAGCTCAAGTCAGTACCACACAATTTTATTCTAAAATATCAGTTACCCAAATAAACCAAATTTTTTACATGGAGTTTTTAAGAACACAGATTCTGCCTTAGATATAAAATTTCCAACCCTTCAATGAAGTAACTATTTATTGCTTCAACAGTAAATTATCCTGCCAGAAACACTCCATAAAAAGGAAATTAAAATTCTTTTTACCTGAGTATTAGCCCAAAGTTCTGGAATTCACAAGACATTAGGGGGAGCCAGTTAATGGAAAAAAAAAAAAAGACAATTTATCTACCCGGAAGTTTATGAAAGGGATGTGCTGAAAACAGAGCTCATATTAAGTAGCATTTAAAAAGAAAATGGACAGTGAGAGGTGAGAAGAAAATATATCTATTTTTTTTTCATATGGAGTGCCAGTAGAGACCCTTGATTCAGGCTTGGTTAAAGGAAACCATTATGGTTTGGTTGTTCTGTGGGGTTTTTTAACCTGAAGGAAGCATTAAATCAATGATACTGCATCCTTCTTCCTTTTTATTATTTTTTTTCCTTTTTCCTCTGAAAGGGAAGTAATTACCATTTTTCTCTGCCCTGAAGAGCTTGCATAAGACTGAATGAACTACTGTTGTCCCTGCGTTTAGAGAACAAACAAACACGCAATAGAGAATTTGTCGTTCTCTAGGCAAAATAGAAGAGAGACTAGGCAGTCTCTCAAGGCAAAAATGCCTTGAGAACTTGCTGGGAAGTCTGCAGTCTTTGCTGATGTGGGAAGAGGTGCAGCAGCAGCTAAGAACAAGGCTTCTAAATAAGCTTGTATCTCTGCAAGATACAAACAAAAAAAAAGCATTTCAGTACACTAGTGGCAGGGTAATTGGCAGGGTAATTGTCATTATCCTACCTATATCCTTAGGCCAGATTTGTAGGTATTGCTCTTGTAAGACCAACTGGTATAGGTGGGAAAAAAAAACCCAGATAAGCTTTTAGGCTCTTTTTCAAGTCTAAAATAAATATACTGGGTATTACCCCCCATGGAAAACCCCAACCAACCAAAACCCAACAGAAACAAACAACAACAGCAACAACAAATCTAAAGCAAAACTTAGAAAATATTTTAAATTGTTATAAAATAAATCTATCATGCCTGGATTTCAAGCTGATTTTGCTTTGTATCTTGAAAGCAAAAACCTAAACCCAGAATTTCTATACTGAATAGAAACAAAAGACTGCTATGAGTATATTCTCTGAGAAATGGAGCACTCTAGGAAAATTGAATGGGAATAAAAGATCAACAACGCACTGACTTTTTTTTCCTATCTACTACAAGCTACTTCTCATAGAACTACTAGAACTTTTAGGGGTTTTTTTTCCTACTATTTTTAAACAAAAGCATGCTTTCCAGGGCAGTGGCTTGAATTCTGTAGAACATTTCCTGGGTTTCTTGCATGTACATGGGTTCTTCCCCTAGATTCCCAGTTATCATACACATATGTTAAGGTGGAAATATGCATCATCAACTTCTGTGTTAGCTTTAGCCTCTCTTACCTTTCACATTTGTGTTAAATAAACCCTATTTAAACTGGAAAATGCAACTCCTGCCTTTCCATTTTAACTATTTTCTTTCTGGGTACCTCTGTTCTTTTTTAATTTTACTATTAAGATAGGAAGTAAACCAATATCTTAACTTCTAATGCAATATTTGCAAGCTATTCAGGTGAATGTTACTAGTCTTCATTTATTATTTCCATTTTGTGGAGACCATCAGTTGGGCTGCCTTGCTTACATGTTGCTTAAGCTGTCTCACAGTCTACAATGTCAATAAAATACAAGCCTATAACAATTCTAAGTATGTTATAACTGTATCAGTCTGTATTTTAACACAAGAAACCAGCTGTGGTTTAAGCAGCAGATATAAAAGTCAGATGTAAAAAGCAGATGTAAAAGTTAGATGGCTTGTTCAACTCTGTGTGAATTTTAAAGGTACATCCTACAGCTTGATACACAGATCGATGTTTTGGTTTTACTGAATAACATTCTTCGTTGAGGAACAGCTTAAAACATTGTCCTTGTTAGAAATATCTTAACACCTTTTGTTTAGAATTTTGTGCTTCAGAATTGAAAACCATGGGTGAAGATTGCACCTGTAATTGTTAAATCACTCTGTCACAGGCAAGTTGCCAGTTTCAGACCATTCAACCATTCAATCACAAGTACTGAAGGTTAGAGAAAACCAGAAAAGAGAGAATAGTCCTACTAGCTTTATTAAAACATAAAATCATAGAATGGAAGGGAGCTTACAGATCAGCTAGCTTCCATCCCACACCTTCCACTACAGCAGGTTGCTCAAAGCCCCATCAAGCCTGGCCTTGAACACTTTCAGGGTTAGGGATAAAAATTAAGGACAAATTGAAACATACTGTAAGTGCAAAATGCACACAGTGTCAAGTATAAATGCCAAGTTTCAGCCTGAAATGCTTGAAAAAATCAAACACTTGCAATAGTGTCTACACTGAGTTGAGTTGGCCAGTATGGTATCATCAATAGCTAAGCTGCTTTGAATCAGACATACTCTTTAACTTTCCCATGCTGTTTTCCAAGACAGGATGTGACTTCAAAAAAATTGTCCCTTTCCTTAGTGTGGTAAAAGGCATTTTTTTAAATTTCTCAGCCTAATCAACAAATCTTGTACGTTGAGAGCAAATTTGTAACCCAAATGAAACATGGCTTAAATAGAATTATATTATTACTATAGGGTTTTCAAACCATGGTTCAGAGTAAATTCACATTGAGTGTCAGTTTGGAAGACACCTTTCAAACCTTATTTTCTTACTTCAAATACACTTCAAGTTAACCTTACATCTTGAAAGTATTCAGAATATACAGATTGTTTTGCTTCTGGTATAATTCTGGATGGTTGCAAGTAGGGAGACTGTTTCATGACAGTGATCCCCCAGCACTTTTGGTCCTGGGCAAAATTGTTTACTGGAGACAAGACAAGGAGAGAGTGGGAGATGGAAAAGGGACATAACTAACATAAACCCAGGCTGAACAGCACAGAGAGATGGCAACTGGGAATTAAGTAATTCCTCATTAAGAGAGAAAGCCAGGAAAGACACAAAAATGAGTATGTGTTCAGAATAAACTGTACTAGTAGTCAGACTCTGAGGACATCAATATGTAAATGTCCCTTGTGCAGCTACTTTTCAGTTTCTCCTGGATGGGTTGGTCTCACTTTCTGCCTTCATGATCTTTCTTATTCACAATCTGCCCTTATGATCCTTCTGCCCTCCACTTGTTTACTTGAAGTAGTAAAGCAAAAATAGCCCTTTTACTGACAGAATGAGGGATACTTACACAATTTCCCACCAAGTTCTGAGTTTGGTCAGGTAAAGTAAGTAAGAGTACTTCAGAGTAAGATCTGTTTTCTGTATTCTTCATTATGTTACTTTGTTTGTTGAATTAACTTGTTTCTGCTTCCTGTGACTGAATTTTTGTTGGTTTGGCAGCTGACTGTTCTGACTGGTTACTGAAATGAGACTATTAGTAAGCATTTGACTTTTTTAAAGTTCTCCTTCCTGGAGTAGCTTCCAAATTCACAAAATGCTAAACTAAAGGTAAGTGTTCATGTGGGGCTTTTTCTCCCAAAATGTAAACATATATGGATAGCGCAAAAGAGTGAGTGTGTGTGTACAAATACATTTGTTTATTACACGCTAACGCAAAAATTGGTGTAAGCCTGGCCCTACTGATGACAAAAGAGTTACACCATTTGCTTAATTCAGGGCAGGATTTCATCTATAGCCTCTGAAAATTAGAATTATCTAAAAGGCCAGAAACTTAACATGTCAAATCTTAAACAATTCTTGGGGAGGGGAAGTCATTAAATAGCTGTTTATGGGTTTTTTTCCCAATTTAATTTTGGAAGACTGTAATTTGAGTTGGAATGCTAAAACTGGTTCCAAAATTAGAAGCCTTCTTCTTATTTGCAAAGTAATTTTTCTGCTCCAGTCCCTGCCTGTAAATAAAGCAAAAATATGTTAAAACAGTCACCTAAAGGATATGAAAATATTTGACAAATGTTTTGGACAAAATTACTAGATAACACTTTGATTTTAAATGCTTCTACAAAATGTAGAAAGATTATCTCCATAACCTTTTTTTTTTTTGGGGGGGGGGGGGGGGGGGGTGGAACCCAACAGCCCAATCACCATGTGCTTTTTCTTCTGTGAATACTGAATGGAAAATACTCGACATGTAAATTTTTGATACATTTATCAGATCACAGCTCCCTCTTGTGTAATTCATCATTACTACAGAAAACTAAGTTAAATTGGATGGAAATTGTTTAAATCCTATTATATGATACCCATTAATTTTATTCCTTTTACTTTTGTCATCGGTGATACTTTAGGTTTGGTAAATTTGTATTTTCATGCAATTTCAGTACCAGGACAGATAATACTACTTACAGTAAGGTTACAATAAAACTGCATTTAGGAGAGTATTACTTTTGCTCAATGGCATGATTTTGACATTCCTAATCAAAATCCTGTGTTTTTATTTACAAAAATTCATGTCTAATTTGCTATTTATTATTGCTGCTAGGTCTTTCTTCCACACAGCTTTCTAGAGGTTTGGGGTTTTTCTGTTTTTTTGTTTGTTTTTTTTCCCTGTTTTTATTTTTATGACTTCTGGAAAAATATAGCTATTCTCCTTTGTTTTACTCTCTAGCTTTTGTGTCCATAGGTTTTCAGATCACCACAATGTTGTTGTTATCATGAGTTTAAACTTTGTGGTATCTTTCTCTCCGACTCTCCTCAGAACTTGTAAAAGAACATTTTGCAACAGTGTGTTTGCTACAGCGTTTATTTCTAGTTTCACACAGAAAGACTGCATTTTGTTAATTTCACTGTTATTAGCATAAGTTACCTTTGGAACAGAAACAGAAAAATAGTAAAAATAAATGCAGTTGCTCCTGTAACACAGTGCAAAACCCCAAATAACCCCCCTGGAAAAGGTGTATGAGAACATAGTATGGCATAGGTAAGCAACCCCAAATTTTAGAAAGTGCAAACAAACCTGGTGTTAATGGTTTAACTGCCACTTAAACTGTGAATTGTGCCTCTGTGCACTGAAAATGGTGAATTATGTTCAGCCTGGAGAAGAGAAGGCTGCGTGGAAACCTCATAGCAGCCTTCCAGTATCTGAAGGGGGCCTACAGGGATGCTGGGGAGAGACTCTTCATTAGGGACTGTAGTGATAGGACAAGGGGTAATGGGTTGAAACTTAAACAGCAGAGGTTTAGACTGGATCTAAGGAAGAAACTCTTTACTGTTAGGGTGGTGAGGCACTGGAATGGGTTGCCCAAGGAGGTTGTGAATGCTCCATCCCTGGCAGTGTTCAAGACCAGGTTGGATGAAGCCTTGGGTGATACGGTTTAGTGTGAGGTGTCCCTGCCCATGACAGGGGGGTTGGAACTCGATGATCTTAAGGTCCTTTCCAACCCTAACTATTTTATGATTCTATGATTCTATGTATCTGCACAGACCAAAGCTAAGGCAGGAGACAGCAACACCACTGACTACTGTAAGAACCTCCGATCTTTTTTGTATCCCAATACAAATTTGACACCGCATATTCTTTCCTCCTTTACGAATTCAGTTTCTTCACAAAACTGCAGTGGTTTACCATTTTATATTAAAATTTATTGTCAAGCAAACAAACAAACATTTCCAAGTAAACAAGCAAGCTAACCCTTAAAACTCGGTAACAGTGGCCTGTGAATTGCCGGAGGAGAGCGGAAGAAAACGCGCCGGTGATTTTTGAGATGCCCTCCCCGTTGCTTGCTGCGCCTGTTCTGCCCCAGCTGCTGGTTCGCCCCAGCTCCCACTGCCCTGAGACCCGGCAGCTCCCGGCTACACACAACCACTCGCTGACACCCCCCCAGCAACCGGCCCTAGAGACTGCGGGAGACACTGCGCTGCCACCACAGCTCCCCAGCACCAGCTGCCTGGAGGGAGGACTTTTAGGTGCCCATCGCGATCGCCTGAAAGCCTTAGTAGTTGAGAGAGACTGAGAACGAGCGCAGAAATCAGGCGCCAAACGAACTACCCACCCCAGCCGTTGGGCTGCGGGGGCCTGATTTCGAATGGGGCAGCGACCCAATCGGAGGCGCGGGCGGGGTGAGGCGCTGGGTTTGAGTGGTAACCGGTGGTGGGGGTGTAGTTGGGTTGAGTGTTGGGAGGTTATGATGGTGCTGAGTAGGGTGTGAGAGGCAGTGGGGGGCTGCGGGCTCTGGGATGGCGGAGCAGAGGCGAAGGTTGGTGCGGCTGGCGGTGCTGGAGGATCTGCGGACCTCTTACGGAATTAAGGTGAAGAGTGGAAGCTGCCTGGAGGCGGCCGTGCAGCCCAGAGGGGCGGCTGCGGAGGTAAGGGGGGCTGAGTGGGATGGTGACGCTACGGTGCCTAAGGGCGACACTGGCCAGACAGTGGCGGTGCACGGCTTTCCTCCGCGGTGGGGTGGGTGAGCTCGGTGGTTGCTGCCATGTGAGCAAAGCTAACGTGGGCCTGGGAGCTGGACTTCCGTCCTTGGTGGGCACCGATTCTGGTATCGGGGACGTTACCGTAACGCTGTCGTTCTTGCTTGTCCTTTATAGGGCTTAGCCCTCTCTCGGAAGGGGGGGCTGGGGCGGCTTAATCCCTGCAAGGGGGGAAGTCTGTTTTCCCCCTTTTTCCTCAGCAAGCAAATGCTCCAGACGTTCCTCAGGGTGGCCATGTCGTGATTTAGTTACACAGTGGTTTAGTGATGCTAAATTTTTCCCTCCACTCCACACACGCACCCTTGTTTAGGACCCGAACGCTGTGAGGCTGGCCGGATGGTGAAGGAGATGGTTCCTCTGTATTTATGTAGTTGCTAGCCACTCAAAACACTCATTCATGCCTCTGATCTGTACAAGAGCTTTTTACTCTTTACTGTACTTAATGTCACTCATAATGAAATTTAAATCTTTGTATTTCTCAGAATACATATCTATTGTTTCTAAAAACTTTATGTTTCTGATTTTTGATTCCTTAGATTTTTGCTTTGAAGAGCTTTGTTTTCATGGTCTTTAAGTGTGAGATATGGCTGTGTGTTTTTTGATACAGAGATCTGTGTTCTGAGAAATGAAATCTATCCTGTTATCTTAAATACCTACTTTGAATTTGTTGAAGAGAAAAAGCGTGCTTTCTGTCTCAGTGCTCTTAATTAAAACTAAACATAACACATGCCAGTTTATACAGCATTGAAGACCGCTTCAGAACACTGATTTTCTGGTAGACTAACTTAAAGCATGGATGCAACCATGTTCTAACTAAGTTCTCTGTGCAACTGATATGGCACAGAACTGAGCATTCTCACAATGAGCTTTCTGTAAGACTGAGATATTACAAAATGCTGTAGTGACCCTCAGTCAATATAAGCCAAGGAAACTGCAAAAACATGCTTGAGTTGTTCGGTAGTGCAGAGAGCAAGGGTAAAGTAAAAGCCATTATCAAACATGTGGTCCTAGGCTCTCCCCTCTCCCTCCCACTTAAAGGGAAGGTAATAAGAGCTGTGAATAATAGAGGTATGTGATGATGAAAGATGTGTATACAGCTGCATGTGATACTTAAATACGGGTAAGAAAACGTATGTTTAAATAACAATTGAGCAAGGTAGGCACAGGTATAGAATATATTGTTTTGCTGGGTGCATTCTATTTCTATTGTAAAGGAACAGACAAGTTTAAGAACTTAAATTGCTACTTCTGATGTTTCAAACAAAACCTAGTAAAGTGAGGGTATCTGTTACAAATATTGAATGTTCCATTACAAGTCATTTGCAGTTCTCTATTGCATAATCTTGTAAATAAAAGGGGGGGGGAACTCAAAACCCAAATGTTATGTATCTTTGAGTTAGTTTTCTTTTTGTACTTTTAGTTATCAACTTGGAATACAATGGCAATGTTGCTTCTCTTCCCTTATTGAGTTACACTTGTTTTTTTGTAGGACAGATAGGCCTAGGGTTGCCTAATGGGTTAGTTATTGATTAACTAATTTCTCAACATGGTCTGCACTTTGAATTTCAGGTATAAATGACTAAGAGTTGGCATTCATCTCTGATAACAAGTTGGGTATGATCCCAGCCCTCTTCTGTTTGGGGAGGGGCTGGATTGCACCTTCAGGAAATACAAGTAGAAAGAGGTGGGGCAGAGAAATAAAAGTACAAGTTATAACATTGAAATGTGGGCACAGTAACAACTGTGCAGGAATCTTGGATAATTTTTTTTTTAAATGCTGTAGGTGAACATCAGTAGATGCTGAAGGAATTGCTTGTTTTCTAATATGTAACAGATAATCTGATGTCCAGCTATAAGACAACAGAGTCGTAACTGTTTCTTAAATACAGATGCTAAATGTAAGACTTTAGAACAGTTTTCTAGACTATTGAGTTTAATCCTCCCTGAATTGGCAATTTTGGGTGCATCAGCTGGTGGGGAAAAAAAAGCCCCACTTAAAATTAAAAATATATTCCAAGTGTGTTGTGTTGATTTTTAAGAAAAATAGGATTTAGTCAATTTTAAAAGGTATAGTGAGACTCCAGAAGAGTCTAATATTCCTACTACTTTACCTGTAAATGGTCCCTTGTAAAATAAAAAGTGCAAAACATAGTGCAGAAAACCTTTCTATTCTTTCACTGTAATCTAGGTTGCTATCTGTAACAGCATATGCACAGATAGCTAGAGATGATAGTTCTTTTCCTGACAATGCCTCCTATCTGTCTTATCTGAGGGACTGTTCTTTGTCTGAACTACTCCTCCTTTGTACTTTGTGGAATATGTGCTTTTCCTGACTAAATGTAGTTCGTATCCTATCAACTTCTGAAAAACATTAATTGAATTTTGTGTTTTAGGGTAAAATCTTTGGAATATCTTTTCATGTGTTACCGCAATCACTTGTGCCAGAATATGGTTATATTCCAAGGTAAAGTAACACCTTATATATAGTTTTATGCTTACTTTGCTCTCTTTATAGTATTGAACTCCTGTCAGAAGAGGAAACGTATTTATTCCAAGACTGCTAAAGCTTATAGGAGATGTAAGAATAGTTTCAGTTGGAGAAGAGATGTAGAAGTTAGATGGGAATTCAGCTATCATTCAGTTGTACTTCTTTATACCACTTCTCATTGGGGGAAAACTGTCTTATATATGTTTTATCTGTTTATCATTTAATAGCTTTTCTGGAAAAATATAAACCTTATCTTGAGTGTCAGAACTATGTTACTATTTTTTCCCCAGCTTTCTTGTTGATTCTTGTAAGTATTTGGAAGAACATGTTCAGACCGAGGGACTCTTCAGAAAGTCTGGATCTCTTGCTCGTTTAAAAGCTTTAAAGGTATTATTGAAAATCTTTTTTTTTAATAAAAAATAAAATTAAATCTGCATTTCACTTGGTCATCTGCATATTTTAGTTTTTGGGCTACTTTCAGTTATATTCAAGCTTTAATATTGGATGTAGACAGGTAATATTACTTTCTTTAGAAATTAGAAGAGCTCTAGTCCAGAAACTGTCAAACTTCACTTCCCCCCTCTCTGGAATTTTTTCAACTTTCTAGAAGGCAAGAGTACGCTTGGGATTGAACAAATTTGTTGGCAGTTACATGCATTGGATACCATAAGCATATTTGTTTAGCAGTGTTCTCCCAGAAGGGTGGGCATGTGTGAAATACGTAAATTAACACATGTGATCTGACAACATTATCCGTGTCTCATTGTAGATACTGTAATTAAGTAATAAACTAAAAAATAGGCAAGATGTGCCTGTCTTCTCTGACATGTGCTAGAGGATTAATGCCTGAACTTAGGAATCTTGATGGTATATTGAAGACTTCAAATCATCTTTCTTATGAACAATTTCAGAGTAAACTGGATCAAGGTGAAAACTGCCTCTCAGCTGCACTGCCATGTGATGTTGCAGGGCTTCTTAAACAGTTCTTTAGAGAGCTGCCAGAACCCATCCTTCCCCCTCACCTGCAGGAAGGCCTTTTCAAAGCTCAGCAGCTAGGAAATGAGAAGAAAACTGCAACTATGCTGCTGTCATGTTTGATGGCTGACAGAACAATCCAAGCTTTGAGATACTTTTTCAACTTTCTGAGAACTGTGTCCCTAAGGTCAGTGTAAAAAGAGTCCTTGTAAAGATCTCCCAGTTCCTTTAATGACTTCTCTTTCCAGTCAATTGCTATAACTGTCTGTGAGTGGTTTATGAATTTATCCAGAGTCATTCTCTAGAATTCAGCTGTGGTCTTTGCTTTCAGAAATCCAAAGTGTTACCTTAATGAAACTGTATTTTGCTGGAGACTAGACTTTGTTCCATTCTTCCATAGCTGTATTCCTCATTCTTGTTTGGAAAACAAAAGGAGTGACTGATAAAATTAACGTAATCTAAGTAGTGCCTTGCATTCCCCAGAACTGACCAGGGTCGTAACCTCTTGGTTACGGCCTGGGGTCCGTAAGTCTAAACTCATTATTCTTAGTATGTAAGTGCTCAAGTGAATTAGTCTTTTTTTTTTTTTTTTCCAAACTCTATTTGTCTTATTTGATGTTTTCTCTCTCCACTGCTTATGTCCTGATAATTTGTGTGAACCCCCAAATTTTTCTTGTAAAGATCCAAAGAAAACAGAATGGATAGCAGTAACCTGGCAGTGATTTTTGCTCCCAACCTCTTGCACTCAAATGAAAATGAAAAGATGTCAGCCAGTACAGAAAAAAGAATTCGCTTGCAAGCTGCTGTTGTGCAAACGCTTATTGACCATGCATCTGAGATCGGTAAGGTGATAAGTGTTATCAAAATGTCTTGTTTCACATGCTTATGTATGAGTTTTCAACTTTTAAGGTAACTTAAAAAAAATAAAATTTCTCAACTAATTCAGGACAAGTACCAGAATTCATCTTGGAAAAGATTCCTGCAATGTTAGGTGTTGATGCCTTTCAATCTACTCCCTCACTGTGTGGCTATGAAGATGGTGAAAATGAATCTCCGAGTGAATGCAAGAAGAGGAGGCACCAAAGTGTTGGGGGTAGGTATGTTGCCTGAAAGTTTCAGCAACTAAAATGGAATTATTTTGAAACTTGATGTTTGCTGATTCTAAGCGCATGCTACTTCCACAAGCATAATAGAGGCCTGTGAAATTTGTTGTGTTTGATTTGCAAAATCTATACAAAACCTCAATAATATTTACTGTATATTTACTTCACTTGTATTCTGATGTGCCTATTGTCTGCCAAGGAAGCTATTTTGCTTGTGTTCAGATTTGTGAAACCAGATTAATATTCTGGCCTTTTTGTGGAGCCCAGATCCTGTTGCAGAATCATAGGATCATATAATAGTTAGTGTTAGAAAGGACCCTAAGATCGTCTAGTTCCAACCCCCCTGCCATGGGCAGGGACACCATGTACTAACCCTTGTCACCCAAGCCTCTGTCCAACCTGGCCTTGAACACTGCCAGGGATGGAGCGTTCACAACTTCCTCGGGCAACCCATTCAGATCCCTCAGCCACCCTCATAGTAAAAAACATCGTTTTTATATCCAATCTAAACTTCTGTTGTTTAAGTCTGAACCCATTACCCCTTGCCCTACCACTGCAGGAGAGTCCCTCCCCAGCATTCTTATAGGCTCCCTTCAGATACTGGAAGGCTGCTATAAAGAAAAAATTTTTTTCTTGCTAGTTTTGAAATTATACTTGGAAACTTAGGTATTTAAAGTCAGATCATGAGAAGGCAAGGATACAAATGGCATGTGTGTTTTAAATTAAGTAACTAATTTGTGTTTTGAAGCATAACTTTCAATTGGATATTATCTGATACTGTGTCCTCTGATATGGATGTGTTTGGTTTGGGCATCTTTTTTTGGTGTAAGTTTTTTGTTTTTTCAGTTTAGCTATTCAGTAGTTTCTTTGTTTTGCCAAATGTGGGCAATCAAATGGTATGTTCTCTGCATTTTCTTTGAAGAAATACTATGGAACACATATTCTTGACTTCAAATCCTCTCTAACACTGATCTTATGTGTCTTGATACAAAAATGTAAGTATGTATTCAGCTCATGTGCCTGGAATATTAAACAAGACAGCAACTGAATTTAAGGTTTTATTATTGTATATATTCAGCCAAGGTGTGGTGTGGTTGTGGGTTGGTTATTTTTCTTTTTTTTTGTTTGTTGTTTTTTTTCTTTTTTTATAGTGTGTGTGTAATCTGCTTTTCCACTCTGAAGAAGGGACATCATCCTGGAGTTGCAAAGTGATAAATATTTGTGAATGTTAAAATGTTGATGAGAAGCAGTTAGAATCTGTTAATTCTGTGGAATAGGTTCTGGTAGTAGGCAGCTTCTACTCTTTGTTCAGATGTATTAAAGCATAGTAGTATTACACTTTATTTTCTCATAGCTGAGGTTTTTAAACTATCTCATAGCTACTAGACACCATAAAAGAAATACTACAGGCTTGCAGTTTGCTAAGCTTTGCTATGAACTAGAACTGCAGATTGCAATAGCAACTTAATAAAAATACTTCTATTTTTATACTTTTAAGAACAGGCTAAATGTAAAACTTCATGCTGAGTAAAACTAATCTGCTGGGTTTAATTTTGCCTTCAAAAAAATAACACCCCAAGCCAAAAAAAAGAAGTTCACAGAAAAGTTGTATATTACTTTCATACTTCTGTTTGGGCCTAACTTGAAAGCTGTAAGAGCTTTTCAGCTTCAAGACGACTGCCTAGTAAAGTGAGGAAGTCACTGAGACTTTGAGGAAGACTTGAATGGATACCTACTAGGGTTGCCTCCAAGAAATCACAAGACATAATTTTATAATGACCAGTAGAATTTAATTTTCTACAAGAAACTTCTGTCATCTGTGCATTTTTTTTCTTTTTTTATTCTCACAGAAAATAGGATTTTTCAGCTACTGTGAAATGAATAAACTTTTTTGTGAGAAGATTTATAGTTTCCTTTACATAAAACAAGCATTTAAACTGATTTATTTTTTTCTCTCTGAAAGATTACAAGTTAAACTTGAGTTGAAAATAGAGCAAGACAAACTTCATAATTAAATTTGATCCCTCATTGTGTCTTGCATTTCAGATATTGTTAGTGGAGCATTGAATAAATTTAAATCTAACAGAACACCCTCCACTACACCACAACAAGATAGAAGCGGTAGGTATTGGTGTATTTGTACTAAATAAAACCTATGCAGTATCTTCTGGATTTGTCAACTATAGTCTACAATTATTTTATTTTTTTTTTAACTGAAGAACTAGAACCGAGTTGAAGATAAGTGATTACGTTTTAAGTAGTTTAAAACTTTGAATATAGATACATATTTATTGAGGATACTGCATTTACTGTAGTTTTTGGAGCAGCTGCAATAATTGCAGCAGTGCGTGTGTGGCTCTAGGATTACAGAACTGAACTTGTGCTTTTCATCTAATGCATGCTAAGGCTTCAGTGGAGTAGTGCGGCATTTTACATTTTATCATCTTTGGGATTAATTTGCCAGTACTGAAATTCTTTCACTTCTAATCTCAAACTTAATAAGATGACATTTTGTTTTCTTCTTAATACATACTTCCCCCTCCCACTCCCCTTATGTTTTTAATGTGTAGGTTTGGATTTTTTTTTCTGGTACTCTACTTTGCAACAAAACAACAAAATAAAACCAACCCCTAAGCTATACTGATTGCTTTGCCTCTTCAAAATGCATGCACTTTGGCTGAGCTTTTACAATGATGCTCTTTTACAATAATACTCTTTTTTTAACTAGAGTTAAAAACAAACAAAACAACCCTCTATTTATATTTTTGTAAACACTCACCCTTTTAAGTTGTTTTTGCAAAATTGGCTCTCTTAATTTCAGTCCTTTCATCTGTGACTCCGGTGGTTCTTACTCCAAGTACCAAACGTAAGCTTCCAGCTGACTGCTCACAGGGCTTGTCCAGCAAGAAGAGACGATCTTTAAAGCATAGTTTTGCATTTGAGTTGTTACCAAGTAGCATTTTCACCAGCAGCTCAACACCAGCATCAGGTACAGTGTCTTCATTTTTTCCTTACCACTTGAAGAAGTTGTTTCCAGCTTTTAAATGTACTGACTTTTGTTCTTGTTAGGCAGTCATTGGTAAACTTCACTTAACAGTGCTCCCTGCACTACTTCTCTTAGTCTGTGTTTATGTTCATCACTGGCTGTTACGTTACATGGGTTGACCTAAAGCAAAATCTGTTTCTTGTTTTCTGTTCTATTGATGTCTCAAATTTGCCATCATTATGTTTTTATCTTTTTCAGTCCCTCTGTATCATCTAAGTTGTACTCGTATTTCTGTCTTAGCACACAAATCGATGAGGATTTCCTATACTTCCAACCTTTTGAAAGTTGTAGTTTTCTCTCTCCTGAATACTTAAATAGCGGGTCTTAGCTCTAAGTGAAATGTAATTGTTGCTGTTATAGAAGTTTTTTCTTGAATCCAATCACCTCTTGTTTTATCTAGATCCTAAAAAAACCCTCAATCTATAGGAAAAGAAAAACCAAACAACACTTTTGACAATGCTTTAATACCACTTCATTCTACTAGAGTGCTTCCAGGTATTCTGCAGATCCTGTATTTTTATTTGGTTCCTTAATGTGGTGCCAACTGAAGTTAGAGTAAAAGGAAATTTCTAGATTGGCTATGGTTTTGCCTGAAGATAGGGCTTTCTTTCCTCAGTTGAGAATTGCTTTGTTTTATTAAACCATTTCAGGCTCATCATGCAATTCTTGTTTCTATGGATAAGCAAACTAAATCACTAATGCTTCCCAAAGACAGAAGTAATGCATCTGTTTAATAAAAAAAACTTTGAGTAGAATAGCAGCTCTTTCATTTGTTGTTGCTTTACCTGTTGTGGCCAGGTATGTACAAGAAGCACACTGCAAATAATATCAAGGCTGAGTCTATTTTTTCTTATTAAGCTCTTAAGTTTGAGGAACTTATCTGATGATAGTGTGGAAACTTGACGTAGTAATATCAGTAGCATGCAATTGATTACATTCTTCTGCTTCTATGGGTGCTACAAGCAACAGCTTTAATATTATAGAAAAGTTGAAGCCAAAGTAATGTCAAGCCAGCACTCCACAAAACAAGCAAACAAATCTGTGCTGCTTAAAAACTCATTCCTTATTGTATTAACTGTTAAGTCTTTATCTAAAAAAAAATGTGACTATTTTAAGATCATGTAAATATGGTTTTGTTCCCGTAGTTCATTTTGAAGCAAGCCCATGCGTGTGTCTTGAGTCATCACAAATCTCACTGTCTCCTTCAACTGCTGGTGAAAATCATCTGTCTAGTACAGGGAACAGAAGAAGTAAAAGACATGCAAGCAAAAAATTATACAGGTAAATTGCCTGAACTCTCAAGCTAAAAATAAACTGGAAGGGTAGGTCTAGAGTCCTTGACTATTGATGTGTAAAATCTCAATCTTGTTTGGTGTTCAAAACACCAAATATTTACAGTATCATAAAATCACCAGGTCTTCTAATGTGGCAAAATGGAGCTAAGCAAAAGATCTGGTATAGTAACCTTTTGTGCCTATTAGGAAAGCTTGTCAAGAAGGCAATAGAAAAAGTAGAACTAGAGGAAATAGCCATGAATAAGTGTCAGTATTTTTTCATTGCTCTCCTAAAGAGTTAGTGTCCTTCTTCCCCTCTGTTCTTCCAGGGCTGAATCAGGAAAGACAGGTTGTTTTTCTCCAAAGATTAGCCGAAAAGAAATGGTTCGTAGGTCATTACGCTTGAAGTTTGGTTTGGGAAAAAACAATAGAGAAATGGTAAGTATTCTGCTTCTAACCTAGTTGTCTTGTTACTGTGCATATTTTAATCCCAAGTTTTGGGCACTGTAGTTTCAGTAGCAGGAAGGACCTGCTATCAAGGACAAGAAGATTTAGGTTTAGTTTCATAGTGGTAACTGCTCAGCTTGTTCTGGGTTTGGCTAGTGGAGGGGGTAGATTGGATAGCTGGCCCAAACTGACCAAGGAACTGTTTGATGACCGTACCGTGCTCACCAATAAAACTGGGATGGGTTGAGTTTTTGCAAAATAGCCACTACTCATGGTTTGCTGGACATTGGTCTACATGTCATGAGTGACTGTTTTTGTGTCACTTGTGGGTTTGGTAGTTTGTGGGGGTTTTTTGTCTGGTGGGGGTCTTTTGGGGAGGTAGGGGTGATTTTGCTTCCCCTGCCTCTTCTGCCTTTCCAATGTTCTCCATCATGCTCATTCCCTCCACTCTCCAGCAGTAAGTGGCTGGATGAGAACTTACTGCTAGCTGAGATTGATCTGCCACACGTGTGATTAGTTGGTCTCAGTTTCTGAAATTCTAATATTGCAGAGCCTATGCACAGAATCACTATGTTCAGAACGTGGTTAAGCCTACCTTACTGCAGGTAGGCTGTTCCCCACCTGGGTCTACAGAGAATCAAGGAAAAATGAAGTACAGCCAAGAAAAGTCTGCTATGGCTGATTTACATAGCCTTTTCGTTGGAGGTTCCTCTGTAAATGAGATTCCAAATTACAAGTTTATGTGAAAGTAATTAATGCTTTTTGTTCAAGAATATTGTATCAGGATGTGCAGTTGGTAATAGATTGGAAAATATTGGAAGGCGTCTTGCAAGTCAACAAGGTTTGGAAAACAGAACTGAATGCACAAAAAAAGATGGACTCTTCAGCCCATGTGTCAGTGAAAAATTCCCTAAGAAAGGTGAGCATCTAACAGAATGTGTTAGGTGGGGGAAATTTACTTTTTTCTAAAGTGAAATTAACTTTATGAATGAAAGTTACTGGCTTCAGGGGAAAAATAATTGGTTTAGGACAAGCTTGTGTTTCTAGTATATTCTAGTAGTCCTCCTGTTAAGAGAGATGAGATGTGATTTTGGTTCTTAATATTACAATCTTTTTTCATATCTCTGAAACTTAAAGGAAAAATAGCATCTTTACATTCAGTGCTGCTGCTTTGATAATTAATGTTTTTACAAGAATTTTGCCTATAATCATTACCATCATGAAACAGCATTCTTAAACACTATGATATTTATTTTAAGGTTCAAAGAATGTGAGCAAGTCAGAAGAAAACTTACTAACTCCAAAATGTCACAATAAGATAGTTCATCGAATGTCATGGAATAGTCCTACTGTTGCAGATTCTCAGGTGATCAGCAGGAATGAGGAGATTCTGCCAGGACACCCTAAACCAGGTATCAGTTCTTCAGAATCCATTTTGGTATTTGAAAAGCCACCATTAATTCCAGATGAATTCAAATCCACAGCTGCAAGCAAACAGGACAACAGCTTGCAACTTAGTGAAGAGGAAAGTAATTTGACTGCAGAAACACTGCTGAAAGTTAAGCAAGCTTTCTCTGCATCTGGAAGTAATCTTCACAATTTGAGAGGTGATACAAAGTCTTCCTTCTCAGATGTAGCAGATGAAACATTAAAGGAAACCTTGTGTGTCAGTGGGATCAGTCCAAAGAAAGAATTGTTAGCTGAAGAAGTTTCTGAACATCTAGCGAATACAAACTCCAGAGAGATGTCACACCAATTTAATCAATCTTATGCTGTTGATAAACAGCAATCAAAAAAAGATGAAATTAAACTTTTGGGGAAAAGAAACTTCAAAACTTCTATTGAGATTGAACTTGAGGTCCTGAAGCCAGTTATAAAAAATGTAACAGAACTTCCTGTTCCGCAAGTACTGGCCAGGGAAGACAAGTTGGCTGTTCAGAACAGGTCATTGAAAGATGACTTAAACAAATTAGATTGCTTTGGAAGAAAAGAGGAAACAGAATTAATGCACTCACAAACAGCTGAAAACTGTATGGTAAAATGCTGTAATACGGAAGAAGGTACTGCTAAATTTCCTGTGGCTGGAAAGCTTCCTACTTCACAGTTGCCTAAATCGCAGACTGAAGTAGGCAACCAATACTTGCATGCTGAAAGTTCTGATAAAATTTTAACTAAGCCATCAACTGTTCCTGACCACGGAAAGGTTCCTGACCACGGAAAGGTTCCTGACCACGGAAAGGTTTCTGACCACATACAATGGTTCAACAAGCTTTCATTAAATGATCCGAGTTCTGCAAGCAAAACTAAACCACCTCTTAAGTTTCAACGTACTCCTGTTAGACAGTCTGTAAGAAGAATTAATTCCTTATTGGAGGCTAACAGACGATCTGCAGGCTCTCAGCTGCTTAAAGCGAGTGTGGTTGGTTCACCGCTTGTTAAGTCTTTGAGCTATGATTCTGCACTATTCTCCTGCACAGAAAAGCCCTCAAAAAATTGTGTGGCTTTGCCACTCAGGAGTGAAAGTACATATGACCAAGTTTGTGTATCTCATAAGCAGCTAGACTTAACATCCAAATCATGTGGCAGACTGTTAAATCCATCAGATAAGCCTGATGTTTCTGTCAGAACTGTTGGAATCCATGAGCAGAAAGTGACTGTTAATCCGTCGAAGTCTGTTCTAGAAGATCTAACCAATCAGAGACCAGTGAAATCTAGTTTAAAAGGTAATGCAAATATAAATATTCCAGAAAAACCTACGATCGCAAGAAGTGCTCAAGGAAAAGAAAGAGTTTGTTACAGAGGCTCTCCGAAGAATCCAATATCTAAAGTGAAACTACTACCAGCTGCAAAACCTGTAGATTTATAAGATCAAATATGACGGTTAATTTGGCTTATTGTAACTTGGTTAATCTCTGGAAAATCTAAATTTGTATGATTGTTTTAGCTCTATTTGTTTTTTTCTTATTTTTTTTTAACTGAACTGTATGAGTCAGACTTGTACAAATAACAGTTTATGTTGAGGTTTTCTTCATTTACTGAAACTTTTCCAAATGTTAGTCAGTTTACCAAATTGAATTGACATCTAAAACAAAAATAACCTGAATTTACAAACCTGTGTATTAAATCCCATACTTGATTATCTCAGCTTCTTAAAACATGCTGCATCTCCCAAAGTTTTTGCAGTATTTAGACTAAGTACAAAGTTGAAAAATTTCTGACATTTAAAACAAAGCTAACAGACATTAAAGAAAATGTCGTGATGCTTGTGTATTGGTAGTTGGATTTATTTACTGCTTAAAGTGTACTGTAGCACTACATTGTTGGATCTTATACCAGATCTACTTCGAGACAGTGTATATTTATTCCTATTGGAGTAAATTGGGAGAACGTATTTTGACATATGTACACACTGGAGAATTATGGGAACACAGGCAAAATAAATGTGCAGGTCATTCAAGAAGTGACAAGTCTTAAAACTTCATTCAGCAATGTGTTCTGCAAAATAGGTACCAATTATTTTTAGTTGCGAGCAGTAAAATGTTTTTATCTTAATATGGCAGGGTGGTTTTAACTTATTTTTAGAGCAGTACAACAGTGTTAAGTAGATGTTGCAAAAGCAGGTTTTAGATGCTGATAATGTTGCAAGAGACGAATGTAAGAAGCCATAGTGTGGTAAAAGTTGATTTGCACAAGCAAATGTTTACATCTTTTGGAATTAGAACTGTTTGTTTGTCATTGGTTGTAAAATTATTTAAGAGTAAACACTTGAAACCATTAGTTAGCTTTCTGTATGTGCGAATTGCTTATTGGCAGAATGTAAGAGTTGAAAACGCTGCATAATTTTGGTTTTAATAAAACCATTGGTGATGTCCCTTTTCTGACCCTGTTCTTCTATAATGACTCAAATTTAGATTATGTTGTCATATGTGGACTGTGGACAACAAAAAGGAGTAAGTCTGAAAATACTTAGGTCAGAAGTGATTCTGTTCTGGCTTCTGTTCATAATAAGTACATGTTAGTAAGTCTCACAACTAGCAAAAGGATGGTACAACATAATTTAGCAGGAGTAGGCTTCTAAACTTCTTGTGATATGTTAATGAAAGCAATAGTTCTGCTTGCTTTCTATTCTCTGCCTCCTTCCCCGCATACCCACCACTTCCTAGCCCCATCGGTGGTAGAAACCTCCTGCCCCCATTAGCCCAGTTGAGCTGTCTCCTTTAGTTCCTAGATTATTGTCAAGATCTAATACTAGAGAAGCAGTTATGAGAGGGTCTTAACAAGGTTGCTTGGTGTTGTGGCTAAGTACTGGAAGCTCCAGTTTAATGAAATAAGGAGCCAGTGTTAATAGTTCATCACCATCAAAAGAGGCAGCTGCTTCTTGCCATTCTCAGGAAAATGCTCCTACCCTCTGCCTTTGGCTGGTGCTCCTGGGTCCCTCAGCAGGGTGTAGGCACCTGAGCACCAGATTACCAGATTTTGTATTATATCACTGAGGTAAACAAGGTTCAGCAAAGCAATTGCCAGCTGTCATAGCTGACACAAAGAGGTAGAGATGGAAATAAGACAGAGATAAAGGAAATGTCACAAGGATGAAAATAAATTCAGAGACCTATAATGGCGAGTTGTGATATCAATTTGTATTTGTAAGAGCAAGCCTTGAGGGGTTTTTCCTCTGTTAATATCTACCAAATATTTTGAATGCTAATGTAGCTTTGTCGTGGACAAAGCAGTAAACTATTTTTGATCGTCAGTGAAAGCTGGTCTTGAACCAGTACACTTGAACATTAGAGACTTTGGTAGGTGTCTGACAAGTCCCTTAAGCACCAGGGAAGACTGTCAAGTTGAGGTTCTGTTTTTAGAGTTTTTACAGAACAGTTACAGTACACATCCAGTTATATAAAGTTTATTTTGGTTTTGAGGGAGATTAGAAGTGCTAAATGGCCAATGGAGGTCCCTGTTGTTTAATCCCATAAATTGCAGACATGTATAATGTACTAGGGAAGAGCAAAATGAGAGAGTAATCTACATATGCATGTGTAGTTTGTGGATTTGTTGTGGTTTGTGGGGTATAAATCTCAGGACATTCCTGTAGTTATCCTAAAATGTGTCACATTCATGTCAGCAGCAGTGAAGATGTAACATAAAATAGTTTTTAGAAATTACTGGTTTTCATGTGCTATTAAATGGCAGACTCCATTTAGCAAGATCCTTTTATAGCTGCCTTTTTATCAGTCTCTGGTATGGATGGTATATACAGATGTGCTTAACCTGGAGTCCTCTGCTGCAAGTGCTTAGCGATGTTTGCCATATTGTTACCTGTTATACCTGCAGTTAGGTAAAGCTATCATTCTGCAAGTAGACCATTGATCATATTATTCTGGGGAGAGAAATCACAGCAGGAATACGGACAGTCACAGGATAAACTCTTATTCCTGTAAGAGTCAGTCCATCAACATTCAGTTTATCTTTAGACTATTGTGTTTAGCTAAAAGAGGAGATCTCCAAGATCCCACCGAGCTTTGTGTCATCTCATCGCTGGACAGATCCATGCAGCAAGCACACGGCCGAGCAGGTACCGACCAGCTGCTGGCGGGGGCCTGGCGGCGGGGGGAAGGTGGACGAGGGGCCGCGGCTGCGCACGGAGGACGCGCGGCTGCGGACTCGCCGCACACGCAGGGTCGCTCCGGGAGAGGGAGGTGAGCGCGGTGTTCCAGGAGATACTGGGGGTGGCAGGGCCCAGGGAGGAGTGGGGCTGCCCCGGGGGGTTCCTGCGGCGGCTGAGCCACCGGGGGTACTGGGGGAAGGGAAGGATACACGGTCCAGCTTTCCACGGACGCAGCGCGGAGGTGCAGGGTGTGCGGGCAGCGGAGCGGTAGCCCTGCTCGGGTGCGTGTTAACGGGGGATGTTTTGTAGAAAGCAGGCTTTTTCCCATCTAAATAGGAAAGAGGTGGCTCGGCTCCCGTGCAGCGCTCTGCGGCACAGGCGGATGGAGCGGGATGGGCCGTGTGCGGTGTGCCGTGATCTGGTGGAGCCGCGCACTGCCGTGCTGGGAGTATTTCCAGCCTTGGCTCTTTCAGCCATTTTTGTCTCAAAGACGTTTTCAGGTGCCTTACGTGGAGTGGCGGGAGTAGTGGAGCATCTTTAAATGTCTGGCATGCAGTTATCGGGCAGCTGTGTGTATTTTAAGGAAGGCAAGGGGGACCACAGGAATTTTTGTTTATTTAAAAGATTGGAAGTGATGCATTTCAATTATTCTCTGATGCGAGGGGAAACGGAGCTTTCTGGTTAAAATTCAGCCTCTCAAAGAGCACAGTAAGTGGTGCTTGATATATATAGATATATTTTGTTTTTCGTTGCCCAAATAAACTATATTGTGCAGCCGTTTAGTGAAAGGACAAAAATGAAAGCTATTTGTTGCAGGCGGGGAAGATGATGCATATGAAGCAGACAGCCCCTTGTCTTAAGGTACCGGTAAAATATAATCCAGATTGTTTAGCAGTTTCGAGTGATTAATTTTTCAGAGCTTGGAAAACACAGTTCAAGGATGAAGGGTTCTTTGCTTTTAGCCCAGAGCTTCATAAAATAGAATAAACGGGAGGGGACATGTGTCATTAAATGAAACAGTGGACCCATTTTGTTTGCAGTGACTGTAAATGAATGCTGTGGGCAAGCACAATTCAGAAAATCTATTTCTGCAGTTTGCTACTTTATTTTTTTTTAGAAGAGAAGAGCCCATCCACCCTGCTAGCCCTGTTCCTCCTCCAGTTGTCAGCTGGCTAGATTTTCATCTGCCCCTGGAAGCTGTGGTGGTAGACTGTATGCGGTAGTATACCTTTGTGTATGGTAGTAAGAGCAGAAGTTATTTCTAGCATTTATACTGGACTTTTTTCCCACTATCATTTTTAATCAAATTCCTTTCTTTTTCACAGAATAAAAGTGGCTGCCAGAATGACACCTGCCTTGCTTTGTAACACGGTATTTCTGCTGGCATTTGGATTGGCTTCAGCTTTTAGCCACAGCCCTAGGACTCCTGACAGAGTTTCTGAAGCAGATATCCAGAGGCTGCTCCATGGTGTTATGGAGCAACTGGGCATTGCCAGACCCCGGGTAGAATATCCAGCACACCAGGCTATGAATCTGGTTGGTCCACAGAGCATTGAAGGTAGCTAATTTCTGCTTTGAGTTCTGACTAATTTAATAATATTTTTAGTAATGATTGCTGTTTTGCATATAGCTGCAGAATATCCTGACTTTTTCATCATTTTGTTGTACGATCTTTATTTTAAAATCATCATCCATCTTTTACCTTCCATAATGTAATGATTTTGGCAGAAGAAGTGGTGTAATTATTAAGGTACAGGCTTTGTAGAGAAATTCTACTGTTTTAGAAGCATTTGCTCTCTAGTACCCCAAAACAGTGGGTTTACTAAACTTTTGCAGCAATGTGTACACTGGCTAATAATTTGGTGTGCAAGTCCTTAAAAATATATACAAGATAATAGAAGGGAAAACTAAGGGGGAAGGGAAGAAATAAGTTTAATAATATTTGGAATATGCCAAGGCAAAATAGAGTTTTCATCCTGAATACCATCATGACAAAGCGATAAATCACTAAATACTCTTCTGAGGTGCTGTCTTTATTGGAAATTTTTGCCTGAAACTAGTGGAGAGTAAAATTGGGTGTGAAATTCCTGTAATGAACAATTCTAAGCTGCTAGGAGGGTTGACTTCCAGGCATTTATTGGACTGCAGGTTGCAGTGACCAAAGCAGACAGTTCAAAACCTGGTTCATCCCTTGCCAGCATCCTCATAATCAACCCATTGCCTGTTCTGGAGTACATCTGTTTCTCATTTTGACCAGTTATTTAATCTCAGCATTAAAAAACCTTTATCAGTCAGAGCTTAATAATTTTAGTATGTTCCTGCAGAAAATGGGTTTAGTTAGCAAAATGTTTTTCATGAGAAATTGCCCCAGCAGAGTAGACCTGCAATAGTGTTGATAGTTGCAAGTAACAACAGCTTCAGCTAAGCCAGGACTCCAGAAGTACCACTGATTTTAAAAAGGCAAAGACTTCACCTGTTGTATATGTATACTTGCAAACAAGGTGCTGCCAGGAAAAATTAGTTCTTCTGGCTTTGGAATTTGGAGACATAATATAAACAAGTTTATACTAGCAGCTTAATTATAATAAAATGGTTGCAAATCTAAGTGATTATTATAATAACCTTTTCCAGCTGAGTAAGATCTTAATAATTTCATACATCAAAAAATACTATTGCTGTTAGTTCATAAGCATATTTCTTAATTTGCCCATTTTCCATCTCAGCTATTTACATCTTTTCTGATGTTAATCATATTTTGACTTTAAAATGCTAAAAACCATATGTGTTGCAAAGAACGATATGGGGTTATTCTGCCCCTGTCCCACAAAAAAAAATAAATTAGGACTGCCTTGGCTGTAGTAAGTGAAGTCACAAACTTGCTCTGTACCAAAGACAACTGAAAGATAAACACTTTTCAGGAAATACCTTTTGCAGCATGTTCAGTTTCCTAAGTGACCAGATTTCTTGTTGATAGGTAGGAAAAAGTATGGCTTGTTAATTGAAAGAGATTGCTCTGTTTTCTCATATTGAAATCCAGAAATACATGTTTTGTTTGTTTGTTTTTGTTTTTCCTTCCCTTTGCATTTGTCAGTTTACCTGTTACTTAAGATCAAGCTGCTGAAATAGGAGTAGGTCTAGAAAATGCCTGATAAAGAGTTAAATCTACCAAGAAATTCCTGTGTAGTTCAGGCTGTAACCCACGGTGAGGTCGGAGGTCCAGAGGAGTGTGAGTGGTGTGGCTTTCCCCTGTCGGTGGCAACGAGAGCCGCCTGGTGAGAACAGAGGCCGTAGGGAAGTGCTGCAGCAGCCTGAGCTCCCCTCCCTTGCCAGGGCTCTGTTAGCTGTCTGGAAGCAGTTCACGGGATAAATATGTCACAAAGATGGGAGTTTGCTGGCTGATTCCCTGCACTTGGGTATCGCAGCCAGCAGATGGTGCATGGCATGTAAGCATGCAGAAGCCAAACAGATCCTGCGTGATGAGTGTCAAGTGAAGATGTTTTTAACACCCGAGGTGGTATCTTAGAGGCAGCTGCTTTTTGCTGACCAGTTAATAGATTTTCTTTCTTCACATCCCCATTCCTAAAATAAACCCTAAAATAAACTTTAATTTCTCTGATATTAACTCTCCTTGTTAATTTTTTTCAGAAAGCTATTGTAGAGTAACTTAGCACTATTTATAAAAAAGTGGAAAAAATAGAAAAGCAAACAAATTTTTGTTGAGTAGCTGTGTTTCTGTAGTTATCCTTTAGTAGTTTACTCACTAAAATACTGTACAAGCACCACTGGGCTACATTCAGATTTTCTGTAAGCAAGAAGGAGACTGTACCTATGTCAATAGAGGACAAAAGTAACACAAGGAAATAGCTTCAACATTTCAGAAATATACAAGTTATTTTTTCTGCCTGTCAGGGGGTCTATTGGGTTAGAGACCACATGTTTTTTGGTTTTCTTCCCTCGCATGCTTGTAAGTTTATTCCAATATTTAAGGGGTTTTCTTGGGGGGTGAGGGGGTGGAAAGGAATATATAATGCAGCTTTCAGGACTATTAAGCCAACCTTGGGAGAGCAGTAAAACCTCACTTAAACGCACGGGGGCACCTTTAGCTCAGCTTGGGCAGTTCATAGCAATTCACTTGGTAATGGGAAATGTGGTCTTATTTTCATCTTGCCAATATGATCTCCTTACATTTTCATTGTCTTTTGTACAATTCAGTACAACGGAAAACCTCTTGGGTGGCTTGTTTGTTTGTATTTGATTTGTTTTGTTTTTATTTCTTAAAAATACTTCAAACAAGTTGATGGTTGATGAAAGTGCTGGCATGACAGCCCAGAGCTGCAAAAGAGGCGTAATGCTGTCAGCCTCAGTGACAACATTAAATGATGTGTCTTAAATCCTAATTGTTTGTAGGAATAAGAAAATAGTTATGCCTGTTTGGGAGGCTTTTGACTCTCCTGCAGACACTGCTTATAGCACTGAGAAAAGGCTAAGGTTTATTTCACTATTTTGAATGGAAATACATACCTGATTATTGATTTAGAAGAAGTTAGTTACTGTTTGCCTGATTGAGACTATTAAAGTCAAAAGAGGCTGGAACATTATGCTAATATTTCTTCTAAGGACTGGTAGTTAATGACTTGTCAGCACAGACTGTACAAATAGTGCTTTTGCATGAAAGTTTTACTCGCTGTAAAATTATGCAATTACTCATGTGTGTTAATGTCTATTTTGTTTCCATTTTCCTAATACAAAAACTAAGTGCTGGGTTACTTTGCTGTCTGGCCTGTAACATACTTGCAGAACTGCTACTTGTTTCCTGCAAGAACAGTAAAATCTTAGTAGAAAGTTGCCAAAACTTTGCTTATGAATGTACCCAGTGAAAGCAGTACAGAAATGATGTTTGCACTCCATTGCTTTTGGGCTAGAGTATGCTGTCCTTATACCCGAATATATTTTGACTTCACTGGGTGACTGGAAGTAATAACCATTGACACATGGAAGTATAATATTTGGGGTCAGCAAGCATGGCAATGTGATGGCTGCATCCTCTTTGCTCTAGTTTACATCTGCTGTGCCAGCATAGAGGAGCAGTGATCTAGTCCCTGGGCTGGCAGCTTGCCACAGGGCTGGGCAGACCTTCTGCTGCTTCAGGGCCACTTTGTCGTGTCAATTTAGTGCAAAGAGACCACACAATCATTTGGGGTTTGGGTTGCTGCACCTGTTTTATAGAGAAAGTCCTGCTGTACTTAGGATGTAAATTAACATGCACATTGGGACTGCTTTTGCTGAAGCACGTGTGACCTCAATCTAATGCTGCATTACAGGCTTGACATTTAACAAACAAAATCACTCTACTAGTCTCTGCTTTCAGTTGTTGGGGGGTGTGTTTGGTTGGTTGGTTGGTTTTTTTTTTTGGTTTTGGGTTTTTTTTTTGTTTTGCAAATTACTGAAATATTATTTCAAAATTTAATATGAATATCTCAAATTTGTAACATAAAATGACAATCGTAAAGCCTCACTTTTCATCCATTAATATGGTAGACATCTGGATTTGTATGGATCTGTCTAAGAATTCCTACTGTTTTCTTTGTATTTTATTCCCCAAACTGTAATGTCAAATGTAACCAGATTTTGAGTATCAGGCAGTGGTACATGTCATAAGAGAGATGACTTAAAATTATAAGCCCTGAATTTAAAAACTGGTGACATTGTCAAGCAACAGTGGTGGTTTACAGTGAGTTTTCTTTATCTAAGTGGTATGGCACAGTGCTGTGAAGAAAATGTGAAACGATTATACCTGTAACTCCAAACCCAGGAAAATAATGACTCAGTATGCCTTTGTTTGTTCTTTAACAAAGACAACCAGTTGAAAATTTGGCCCATAATTCTTCCATTTAAATGTATTAACCATGACAAGCAGTAAATAATAAGAAAGCAAAATTGCTGTTTGTATCGCTATGTGGAGGTGGTATGTTACCTCGAGGTGTTTGACAGCTTTCCCTCTTGAGGAGCAAGGGCAAGATCCAGTGGAGGCAGTGGTTGTTACCGCTGTGGGCTCTGCCACTTCTCAGTTTCAGGAACTGCCCTTCCTCAATGCCCTGGTGCTACAGGAGGTGCGTAGACACTGCTCTTGTCTCCTTGGTGTGTCTGGGGAGAGGCAGGGAAATTTCTCAAAACTAATGTGCTTGTCAGAGAAGGCAGTCAATGGGACATGCAAGAAGAAAAGTGTGTTAAACCCTGTTTCTGTCCAGATTTGCGCCTAACCTAAGCAATCCACCGTGCAGGCTGGAAGGGCTTACTCTCACTTGCTGGTATGGACAGGTGAGGGTCAAATCGGCAGGTGACAAGGTGCATGGGAAGCTGCAGATGCAACCTTGCATGCAGGCAGACCAGCGCATGGGTAACTTGAGATTACTCAGGAGATGGCAGTCCTGGTTGGACACTCCCTGATTGCCTAAGCACCCTTTTCAAACCAGATTTGCATATCCCACATGCCCTTGGTCAATGTGCTTGAAGTAAGCGTGGTTAAAGCCCTTCCCAGAATCTTCACTCACGAAGCCAAGCCATCAATCCAGATCTGTTATTTGCACGTGGTTCTGACTTGGGGACTTATCTTCAAGGATGCCATCAAAGGTGAAAGCCATTTGGGATGGAACTCTTTCAGGGAAGACAGGTGGCTGATCTGTAGGGATTTAGAATTAGGTAGGTTATCATGTACTTAAGGGGATTTGTAGCATTTTTAATTTATTTTTTACATGTTACTAGAGGGAAATAATCCAGTAACAGAGGTAAGAAACCTGAGGAGAGGAGGGAATATGATAGCTTCTGTATTGTCTCAGCTTTATACTACTTCTGTTTTCTAGTGTTAGCAGATGCTATGTAGAAATTTAAAATGAAACTGTAAAATTTTATCTAGCAATGGAATATGGTCCATAAGAATTTAAAAATCTGCCACTGAATATTGGACAAATTATGATGAGCTCTTGTTTTCAAGGATTTTTTTTCCTGCTTGTCTTTCATATGCATGAAATAATCCATACTTAGGATTTATACCTTTTTCTAATTGTTCTCAAAACTATGTACATTTCCCCTGCTTCCATCTGAATTTTAAATACAGTAAGAGAAGCTTTGAAAATTTGTTTGGTTCCATGAAAAGGTATTTTAGAAGTCTAGACAAAGAAGAGATTCTTGCTTTTCTTGATTGTGGTGTCGTGTGCAGGAGATAGGAGCCCTGGCATGTTCCCGGGGTTTCCAGAGCTATTCTCTCTGTGCTTCCCGTTGTGTGTGCTTTCAGCAGTGCCCTCATAGCTGCTGCAGGGATGAATGAGAAGAGGAATGTTCTCGGCCACTGAACAGAAGGGAGGAAGAAGCTGGTTTCTCCTCTTGGGATGCTTTAGTACCACAGGTTAGCTGGCCCAAGTACCTCTTGCACCATCTAAGAGTAGCACTGGTCTTACCTGGCAGAGCTCTTCATCTCACCACGCTCTTACATCTTCATCATGTGGCAACATTTTTGTTCAAGTGGAAGAGAAACCACACCTTGACTCTGCCTTTGGAATTGTGAGGTTATACCAACTCACCAAAGCAGAGACTTGGGGAGCTTTATAGCCCCACACTGGGCTGTCTGGGGGAGTCCATCCTGGTGGCAGCTCTCAGACAGGCATGCAAAGCTTTTAAACACTTCTGTTGAAGAACCAGCTGGGACTTTGAGGCATCTGCATGGGAAATGGAACTGAATGAATATGAGTGGGGAAATGACCAGGAAAACTTTGTGAAGTTCAGGGGAGTGGTAGGTAGAAGAAACGATCCCATTCCTCACAATTCTGGTGCCCCCGTGTTTCATGTTATAGGTGCAAAAGGAGTATTTTTCTTTAACTGTGAGTGTGTTGACACTGACAGAGCATCTGGACTCCTCGTGGAGCCGGTGTCAATAACAGTGAGTAAAGTCCTCCAGTCTTTCATTGGCACACTTACATTTATGGGACTGAAATAGTGTCCCATCCCATGTGGGATAAAATAGGTCACCTGCTTCCTTTTATTGTCTGGTTCCATACAGCCATGCACTGTACACGTGGTCATTAGAAAGCTAATATTATGGAAGCTACCATACCACACTGGGTGTGTGCTTGACTTGCTTCCCCTTGACTCTGCTGATGCATGGCAGCTGGAAGTCAACATGGTAGAGAGGGCCTATTGCTGTATGCTGCACATTGCACTGTCTGTAAAAAGTAAGCTTATCCATGCAGTGAAGTGCAAAAGCTTTCCCCCCAGACTGGAGAGCAAACTAATATAGTCCATAACAGGACTGCTCAACCAAGGAAGACTTAAGAGATTGTTTTTGCTGTCTCATGAAAACAGTGAGCTGCTAGATCTCTTTTTGTGTGTGCAATTTGAATAATGAATAATAATGATATATAAGCTAATGTTATGAATTTGTTGTGAGAGAGGCATAGGCATTACTTTGTGATTTCACAAAAAAAGCATTTCATAAAAAAGCATTTAATATCTTGCATATTTGTACTGTTTGTAATTAAAATATGGGATAGAATGGAATTATTCACTGAAAAAAGGTCAGTAATTGTATGATGTGTGTGCTTAAGACTTTAGAAAACACATTGAAAAGAATTTGTCCTTCTGCAGAGAAAAAAAGAAAATTAATCTTTATAGTTTAAGAAACTGTCATTAAGAAGACAAGCTGACTCTGGAATCTGGGATGCTTGAGTATCTATAGCTGTAGTTTTCTTGGGTTTTCTGAGGCATGATCTTGAAAGGTTAAGGAAGTTGGCTAGGTTTGTATTTTTCCATACTTGGTTCTGCTGTGCTCTTTCTCCTTTCCTAACTGTCTTATTTAGCAGCTTTTATGGAATAGAGAAAATATAATAATTCATCATTTTTTCAGTGCCTCTTATTTCTTTATCTTAATCCATCTCAGCAACCAGGATAGGAACCTAGGATGAAGCTAGCTGAAGATGCATGAGAGAAATCACATTTGGACTGTGAAGCTTTTAGTGATATAAGGTAAATCATAGAATCATAGAACAGTTGGAAACAACCTTAAGATCATCTAGTTCCACCCCCCGTGCTATGGGCAGGGATGCCTCAAACTAGATCATGTTGCCCAAGGCTCCTTCCAGCCTGGCCTTGAACACTGCCAGGGATGCAGCATTTACCACTTCTTTGGGCAACCCATTTCAGTGCCTTACCACCATCACAGTAAAGAGCTTTTTCCTTGTATCTGTCCCATGAAATGCAAATGCATTTTTTGCAGTGATAAGAACTAAGTCTAGGTTAACAAAAGGTTTTGCAAAGAAGCAAAGATGGTATTGCATCTCTGATTAATATCTACTTACTCCCTCAGGAACCTTACACAAATAGGATAAGGTGTACCAGGCTTTCCTTGCAGCTCATATTTGCTTGGTGTTTGTATAGCTCAAGATTATAAGAGGTGCAGATCTTACTTGGGGGGAATATTCCTCTGTGCATCTGAAAAGGGTTTAGACACCTTAAGAATCCACTTCGTTATGTTTAAGAGCAAAATATGAAAACTAGGGCATCCAGCCTGACTATGTATAAAAGGGCTTTAATTTGATGTCTGGGATTTATTTAGTCACAACATATGCTCATACTCCATTCTACTTTGTATCTCCTAGCTATCATTGACCAAACCACCTCTTTTCTGAATTTGGAAGAGGGATAACCCTATCTACATCATGATGTGGGAAACATTTCCAATCAGACTGAAAGGCAAATTTGTCTCCTTATTTGTCTTTAAATATTCTGCAATAATTTCACACTCTGAAAATCTATTCTCACTGACTCTTCTTGTGGGGCAGAATTACCTGTTTGTATTTGATGTGGAGGATTGCTTCTGAGAGCAGATTTGTTTCAGTTGTTCTTTATGCTACCAGTAGATGGGTAGCAGCAACTAGAATTTCAGTAGACTAACAGCATTTCCACTTGATGTGTTTGATCAGGAAATGATCTAAAAGGAAATTTTTAGTCATTCCAGGTATCTCTAATTGAGGTGATACCAGCAATTAGTTAGATGATTTTCCAGAATGATAGGAAAGGGGAGGGGGCCATTGTTCCATTTTTGTTTTCCACTCTGCAACAGTTCAAGACCAGTGCCTGAAGATGATTAAATATATACTTGGTGCATATATTTCAAATGAAATCCAAATCTTACTTATGACAGTATTGATTTCAGTCCAAAAGGCCTAAACTTCTAGTTTATCCTGTAGAGATGTAAAATCACTGCATTCTCACACAGAAATCCCACACATGAAAGGGACCCGATTGGTTTGGAGGATTTTTTTTGCCAAAATGTGGCACACAAAAGCCAGTTCATACAAGAAGTAAGGAGAGGTAGGGAAAAAATAGATTTATCTAGATCATCCTTTCTCAGTGCAAGCATGTTCTCTGTACTATTCTTCTGTATTTTTGCCAGTCCGGTTTCAACTACTTTAACAATGGTGTCTCTCATGCTTCCCTTGGATAGCAAATTACAAGAAGTTCCTTAGTCATCTTTTTCAGTCTCTGACAGGCGGTTCAAGAGAACCATTTTGTGCCATATTTGTAGCTGACTGTATATGTTTGTATCACAGTATTTTGACCTGGTAGCTACAGTGTGTTTAATCCTAGTATGTTTCTTCAAATCAGTAACATTACAATACCAAAACTAATGTGGCTTGTGAATTACTGTACACAATATCCCTATGTGGTATATTCATAGCATTTTTTTCTATTATTTCAGTCTTTACTGAGTGCACTATTTATCATATTTTATAAGGAATGGGCTTTGCTAATGCTATCATTGAGTATAATGCTATTACTTGAGTGATTTTACTCAAGTGTGCTAAATTATGGCACCAGAGCAGGTGCTATTGTCTCTACTCTTGGAAAGAAAGGAAAAACCCTTAAATGATGCTGGACATTTATACCTAAAGGAAGCAATCCTTTATATTAATATAAAAAGATTGTTTTGTACTCAGTCAAGCGAATTCTTGGCAGTCGGTTTAAACTTACATGTATATATAGCACACTGGAGCCTGCTAAGTACCTCTGTTTTCTTTATGGATGGAGCTTTGGTGCCAAGAGGTCTGCACCACATACAAGCATAGATATGCTTCTATCTGATGGATTGTCCCATAGCGAACCACATTGTATACAGGATGTTCAAACACGTATTGATTATGTGGTTCTGTAGTTTACAGCACAATCATAACCTGATGCTTTTAAGTACATATATGCAATCAATCTTCATGTGAAGGGGCTCAGTACAAAGGAAATATTTTATGTTATACATTAGATGTTAGATTAAATGACATTAGATTAAATGTATGTTATACATTTTTTAACCTCATCCCTGTAGCATTATTGTGAATTTGTGCAGTTCTTACGAGCACCATCTTTGTGTTGACTATGGACTGTAAATATATAGTAAAGTTCATAGTGTGTATAATGCTATTGTGGTTTTAGTACCAGGTCCCGTGGTCAGCTACAAGGGAAAAACCACATGTGACAGAGATGCAAATTTTTTTATAGGGCACTTTTATGTTTGTTACATATCTATGAAACTTTCCTTGAACATTGCATTACACAATAGGAAATGTGTACTTAAGGGGGAAAATTAGCATGTTGATTAGATTTTAGTCCATCGTGCAAATAAAATTGAAACATATATGTTTATAGACTATCTTGCTTCTGGTACTTTGATGTCAGCTTCCAACTGATTATTTACAAAATTTAGATGATTTGACTCACCTGCTACTTCTAAATGTAGAAACAAATACAAAATTTCTCAAAACTGCCTTATGTTAGCAATTTTGAAAGTGATTATGTTATCTTACAGTGCCTAGCTGTATAAAAGATGCTGTAGGGTGGTAGTATTTATTTGTAAGTTGGAAAAGGAGTACTTGAATGCTTCTTCTGGAGCAGCTTTCATGTTCAGAATCTTTATTCCAATCTTCTGGACCTACAAAAATTATAGAAATGTGAATAAGACTATTTGGTGATAATATGGTGATCATCCTATTTACCCAAACAGTTGTGTCTGTGTTCACTCTTAAACTCACATTTTCCAATCATAAAATTCCTTTTCCTCTCATTCATTTTTTGTGGAATTTATATGTTGACTGTATATTGTTATCCCTCATTATACAGGTTTTTAAAAAATGTTGCTGTCATGCAGCCATTTCAGAACTCAGTAACTATATTAGCTATTTCTGCAACGTGTGTGGTGGCTGTCATATGGCAGAGGAAAAGAGCACGCTTGAAATGAAGTTTTTATTTGACTGGAATTCAAAAGAATACTGTACAATAGTATTTGCAAAACTCTGCAAGCAGCTGGGTTTTAGCCTGTCGATGCATTTGGCCAGTAATGCATGCAGAAAAGATCTGTAACAGATAAATATTTGTAGAGAGACATGTAAAGAGAATGGCCTGAGCTTGGTTCCCAAACCTTTAGTGAAAGACCTTGCTTATCAAAGGCAAGGCGCCCAAGCTGAGATGTGTGGAAGAAGGCTGTTGCACAACACTTCCATGTGTGTTTGCCCAAGAACAGGAAGCCCATCACCCATTGTGCCCTCCACCACTGAGTTATAAAACCTGCATGCAGTTTTATAATAACACATATAGTAATACATAGTGTTATTACATGCATGCTGCTGTTGTAATCCTGCAGTGATGGCGCTTCATGCAAATCTGTGCAGACAAATATAAAAGCCTGCATCTAGTCCTGATCTGTTAAGTCTAAAATTCACTGCATGTGATGTTTCATACCATACTGACCACTGTGTAAGTATACCTGCACAAGGATTCTAATCAGCAATATGGAATCTTACTCACTTTTCACCATTACTGCAGAAAACTGAAATTGGTGTTTAAGAAATGGTTTGATTTAAAAACAATTTTTGTAGTTTATACAAGCGAATTTGCTATACCTTGGGTCCCCCACATGACTTCACTGATGTATTTCTAGGCTGTGCAAATAGCCATTATTTTTCTAATGTCATTAACTTTGTCTTTTTGCCATGATGCTGTCTTGCCATATCTTCTTCAGTTATTAGTTGCTGCAATGAACAGTAAAGGCATTTGTTACTGAAGATTACTGTGCTGTAAATCTATTAAGTTCCATTACTGTCTCATGTTTCTTTTTCTTTGCATTTTCTTACCTGTAACATAAATAGTTAAGGAAGATACATAACCCTAAGATTAATGATAACTGGCTGATTTTGTTTCCTAGTTTCATTTTTCATTACCACAGTTATCCAATTTAGGTCACAGAGTTATGTTTCTAAAAGAGATGTTTGAAATCTAAACTTGGATCTGTCTCTATAACAATTGTACATGTATTTTAAAGTCTGGATTACTTGAAGCTGTGAAAGCACTCGCACTTTTAATCTTGTAAAAAGACAGTGTGTGTATGTCATCTTTGCTAGGTGGTGCACATGAGGGTCTCCAGCACTTGGGTCCTTATGGCAATATCCCAAACATTGTGGCTGAGCTGACAGGAGATAATGTACCAAAGGATTTCAGTGAAGACCAAGGATATCCTGACCCTCCAAATCCCTGCCCTATTGGAAAAACAGGTAATTCTGCTGTGGCCTTCTCACTGTACCTCTTTCAGTCTTTCAGCGCTGTACTAAGTAGTACAACAGTTGATTAGGAGTGGGTGCTTTCTTCTGTTCTCTACTCAAGGAGCAGAACTGTTGATCAATCAAGCTTTTTTTTCTGCGTGTATGTTAATATGTGCACCTTCTGTATTGCTGTATGTATGCTAGAGAAGGTCAGGTGGAAGAAATCATCTTGACCTTGGAGTAGAAGATAGTGAGATTTACGATAGTGTTTTGCTCCTGAGTGAGTTCATTTTTAGGCTGGCCCCTGAAAAAAAGTTATTATTCTGTACAGATGAGATTTACCCTTATTTTAGAGACTTTCATTGTGCCAAGAGGAATGAAACTGTCTGCCCTGATCTCCAAACCAGACCATAAGTCAATATTTAAGATACTTTGGCTCCAATCCATGTGGCTTTATAGCTCACTGAGGGTGCATCTGTGCCAAGAAACAGAATGACGTGGACATACTCCAGTGCACTGCACGTAGGGTCACTCTGGCAGAGGAGCAGCACAGCCTTGGAGTGCAGAGCAGTATGGTACCTGAGATAACCAGTGCGTTCCTCAGCTTGCAGCTGTGCATACACCAAGCCATGCTTGGATGGCTTGTGCTGAAGGATGTCGAAAGCAGCACTGCATGTGCATGATAAAGGCATATCCTAATGGAATTGAGCTTTTCCCTGTTATCTGAGCCAAGGAATGACTTCCAATTCTGAAAGTAGTAGTAAAATACCCATTGGCTGCTCTGGAGCTGGAACTGGGAATGAGCACTCTATTTTTCTCATTTTTTCATTTGTGAGCTAAGAGATCCTTTAAAAATCTTTTCTGTTTAGTCTTCTTTTATGTTATTTGGATAATGCAAACCAGTTGTCTGTATTCTTATTAAAAAATGTTCTAACTAGCTTAGAATTAATTAAAAAAAAAGACATGAAAAGTTTTGCAAACAGTGTTTTTACATTTCATTCAAAAATATGACAAGATTTTGAATAGTCCTCCCTTACTGTTTTCTATTACAGCCCCTTTGGTGATGATGCCTGCATCTCTTCTGAAATATCTAATCTTCCATTTTGTTCAATATAGCTGTTGCCTGACAGGTTGCAAATGATGGGTATAAGTTTTCTCACACACAGCACATACAGAGACTTACTTAGAAAGTTCTGTGCTTGCCCATTAGACTTGTTAGTGATTAGATAAATAAATTTAAAACCTGACATCCAGAGAAATGTATTTGAAAATCCCTTCAATTTGTCTTTCTTAGGTGAAATAAAAGTTGTTATTAGCTATTAGCTAAGCTAATATAGTCAGATCTGAAGGCAGGGGGAATTCATAGGGAAGTGCTGCCTGTTAGGATAAATGGCTCTGTTGTAGGTACTCTGGGAGTGAAGATAGTATCTAGTAGGATTAGAGTAAAATGTTTTTCAGAGCCTTAAATGGAAATTCAAGTGGTGACTGTATTATGCATACAAATTACCAGAGGCCTTCCTCAATCAGGTCTGTGGATTTGCTTAATGGAAAACAATTTTTCCAGTCACTGTCTACACATGCACATTCCACAGCAGGAATACATAAGCCTGGAGCACTTGAGCTTGAAGACTTTTGAATTAGCAGTCACAGAAGATGCACATATGTCCAGCTGCCCTTTGTGTTTTCTACCAAAAAGACACAGATGCTCTGAGAAAGTCTACCACATTTCTGTTGTCACCTGCTTCTCTCTTGCAATGACCTTGTCCTTGCTGAGACTGAAATATTTTTTGAGTGCTTATGACCAAGTTTAATGGTTTCTGAGTTGTTTAACCACTGTGGTTAGTTTTCCCCTGTTTCCTGTTGGGGACTTTTTTCCCCCTGTTTTAAGGAGAAAAGAGAGAAAGCAGGATCTCTTGCACTTGTACCTCATCAGGTCATTAAATCAACTAATTTTTAAGTCAAGTGTCTACTGTTTCCCACATCTAAGGAAAAAAGATAAGCCGTCTGCAGATCTTTTTACATAATGATCACACAAGTACAGAAAGGAAAGTTCACAGGTGTCCCCTCCAGGGTGCCTGTGTTCTGACAGATGTAGCTCTTTGGATGCCCAGCTTCATGCTCCATGGTAGGATCTCCTTGGTTATGTCTGAGAAGAACTAGGACTGCAAGCTGCTCTGCCCCCAAGTCACTGAATCTTCATTTAATCTAAAGATGACTCTTTTTTGGTAAAAAAAAAAAAAAAGGGTATTATCCTTGAAGTGACACCATCTGCAAAACCATCCACTGTGATTAAAGGAGGTTTCTGGACCCATCAGATACTTACCAATCTGCAGAAGTGTCTTCAGCATAAAACTTCTGTCACATTGCATTTTTATGAGTTCTTAATTATGCATAAATGATTTTCAGCCATTTTGAACAAAGTAGCAAACCAGAAATGGAATTCATGAAGAGCTACTCAGTAAAAGGAAATTATGTCTTTGCTCACAGCATTGTTTTACCATGAGCTTCAAAAGTATTGCCTAAACAATTTCTAAAGCTTCCTTTGGGCATTTAAAAGTGCAAAGAGGATCCGATCCTTTCTGAACCAGAATAACATGCAGTTCTATGTAAAATCAAGCTCAATCACTAATTTAAAAGGAAATTTTTTAAAATTTAAAAAAGAGTGGGAGAGTTTGAAAAGTCAGTTTGTTCTGTTTTGAAGTCTCATTAAGTTCTGGGTTTGGTTTTATTTTTGGTTTTTGGATTTTTTTTTTTAATTGAATACATCCTGACAAACCCCTTTTTTTAAAAAAAATAATCTGATGCTTTCTATTCATCCAGGTTTTTTGGCTTGTTTTTTATTTTAATTGCATAGTTACATTAAAGAAGTTTGTTGATTAATGTGCTTCATAGTGCTTTCTAACGTACTTTTGCAGTTGATGATGGGTGTCTAGAAAACACCCCAGACACAGCAGAGTTCAGCAGAGAATACCAGCTGCACCAACACCTTTTTGATCCAGAGCATGACTATCCCAACATGGGCAAGTGGGTAAGTACATGCTGTGTGATTATTTTTGTTGCATGTGAAACTGGGTATTGTCTGCTGCATGGGATACTATGAAACCACAAGGAGATATTGTGTTTATTGCTGGAAAAATTAAGGGAAACTTCTTAACAAGATGGACTTGCCCTTAAAAATATAGGAATAATGATTGTGTGATTGATTGGTGAAAAGCCCATAAAAATAGAAAGTAGAAATCTTTCTCTCATTACCTGTCCCAAAGCACAACTGTGTATGAGCTTGATAAATGCAGTGAACCATATTTCAAACTACAGTAAACATGTAATTGAAATTAGTCCAGATTTTAGCACAAGGCTTCAAAATGTAGCAGGTCCCTAATGTGAAAGATTATCCAGGTTCAGTAACTGTTCACTGTTCTGCTACTTAGATACTAAAAATAAAGAAATGGAGTGCAGCAGCGCATTAACACCTTAAAAAAATCTTGGTTCAAGCAAATTGGTCTGAGGAAGCTCTCTGGCTTAAGGATTTTGGAGGACTGATGCTGCTTCTTCCTCTATTCAGGTTGTGCACTATATTACATTAAAAACCTATCATCTTGCACATTGCATATAGTAAAGACAGCAAGCTGCACTAAGGTCAAAAATCTTGCTCTGAGCATACAAGGACCTTAATAACTGCAGTTAGACTATTTTAGAGGCTAAAGGCTCCAAAGTGAGCTCTGCTGCTTAATCTTAGATTACATCAGTCAAATGTCCAATCCCAAATCCATCTTCAGGCACCAGGAAAACAATAACAAGGATCATAATTTATGCTTCTACAGCAAATCACAAAATCTCATTTTATATTGTTATAACCCTTCAACAACTGAAGATTGCCCTAAACCAGTGTAAGCCTGTAAGCATATATCGATAAATGGACATACTTGGCAGCCTCTGCTCCTGCTGTAATTGTGAGACGGTGATTCATCATCCATAATCAAACCAGTGAAGATTTATAGTCTTAATTACTTATGTGAGTGCTAAATTTCTAGAGAGAATCATGCCAATTATCCAAATTTTGGAAACTCTTATTGCATTCTAAGTAATTGCCATCAAAGGTTTTTTATTTTAAAAACACCAGATGGTGAATTTTCTTATTTATGCCAGACAATGCTGTTATTTTTCTTATTATTCATAAGTAATTTGTTTTCATAATACCATTTTTGAAGGCTATAAAAGCACCTCTGTAAATCTTTGGCCTATAGTGATATTCCAGAATCAAGCATACATACGGCATTGTCATTAGCAATGTATACGCTTAACAAATTGTAGGTGATCATTAGTGAATACTGGCCTTTTTCATGTCTTCATCCATCACTGCTAATTCAGGGGAAAAAAACTCATGCATGGATTAAAACAGACTGTTAGGTACTAAACAATAATCATATCTAGCTGCAGCATAGCCAGCTCCAGATCTTTTTAATTAGAGATGAAACAGCTGGTAATGTGCATGAGCAAATGTTCTGCTGAGATCCAGAACTGCCCCAGTTGCCTCCTCATTGTATATTATTGCACATTAAAAAGATAAATACAACCGTATCTGGCTTTATGGCAGGTTTTGTTATTTTTATCTCTCTAGAAAAATAAGAGCAGAAAAGCACTCTAAAAATTAGCTGTTTGAGGCTTTATAAATGAGAGATAAAGTAGATCAGATCTTTTACGTCTCTTACTGTCATCTGGGTTAGGTTGTAAATGACCAACAGAGCCAACTGCGGGCTGCTCAGCTGGTGACTGTGTGCATCCTCATCCTCCCACCGCCTCCAGCCACCAGAATCCCCTCTGTCCACTAGCAGCTCGTTCCTGCTTCTCCTGTGACAGAGCCTAGGACCAAACACCCCAGGGGCTGTAACGGCTGTGTATTTACAGACTGCATTTCCACGAACTCCTGCGTGCTGTGAATGCACTAGGCTGTCACCACCGTCTGAAGCCCTTGGAGCCAGAGTGTCTCCTGGACCCGTGTGAGCTGGCATGTGCTCACAGCTCTTGGGGGAGCTTCTCCCCTGCCTTTTCCTGCCACAGAATGGTTGAGGCAGTGTTACAGCTCCCTCTGACTTGTCCTTTCAAGGAGCCAGCACACATTCCTTAGCGTAACCACAGTAAAACCCAGATTACATTAGCAGGTCAGGGGAAAAAAAAAAACAACTAAAAGACCTGCTCGTTCATGAATAATGGCAAAGAAACAGGTTGGTTGATTTGTTTTGGTGACAGACTCACATGCTTGCAAAGCTGAGGGACCTCTGTAATACCCTGTGAATAGTAGAAACATAAGAGTAAAACAAGTCTAGAAGCTGTCTCATACAGGAAAGTGTAGGATTCCATGTAGATGCAGAATATTACGTGTAGATACTACTGATACATAGGATGATACAATATATGAATCATACTAAATGTATGCTGGGTTAGGGAAGAAAGAGAAAGAATTTTCATGTCTTTGGGACAACTTTCCAAATATCAATATGCTGCCCTGTAGGAAGTCCTGGGAACAAGTTAATTATATGGTGAGATAATTAGCTTACACTCACCCCTAGCCCAAAGACTCTTTTTATTTTCTTTTTTCTCCTCATAGATGAAAAGCCTAGAGGGGATAGCAGGACTAGTAAGATAAGGAACTTTTGGAAGTTTATACCCTATTGTGTAACTATAGTTTTTAAGATTTATGTTGTTTGTTGGTTGGTTTGTTTTTTTTTCCCCTTCAGTTCAGACTTTTCCTTGCAAGAGACAAGTACTTTCCATTTGAGTCTGCCTTTTCTGCATCTTACAATTTGACTCTTTAGATAGTCTGAAAAGTGCTGTTGGCATCCAGAAAGACTTGCAACAAGACAGCATACAATGTACAATTTAGAGTACAAATCTAAACCCCACTTATATATAAGTTATTTATTGAAACTCGAAGTGTTAACTACTACTACGTGTACGGGTTAAAAAGAGGAGGGCAATTCGGCTGTGGTTTCTGACAGTGCAAATGGAAAATTAAAAGCAACTGTGTTTTTCAGGAACATCTCTTTTTACTGAAGCAATGGTTAACATTTCATTTTAAGGGTAGATATAATGCCAGTTTTGCTTATCAGCTACATGGAGGGATGCAAGACACTGCAAAGAAAGGCAAATGGGAAACAGAGAAAAAAATATTTGACAAAGTTGAACTTCTTGTTAAAGAAGTTATCAGCTCTGGATTCCTAATTTTAATGGAAACATGAAACTAGTTACTCAGATTTAATTTTAGTCCAACTTCAGTTACAGTGAGTAACACTAATTCTTCTTTACCCAGTATCTGGATGTCAAGGGTGATTATTAGGACAGGTTACGGTAGGTCTTCAATTTCAGACAGTCCAGCTTGTTTAATACAGTGTTGTATGTATACTTGGTGTAATAAAAATTGTCATGCTTGATATATTGAATAAGAGTAAATTGGTAGGAAAAAAGCCCTTCTGAAGGGATGCAAGCTTGCTAATGCAGGTTTCTTTTTCAGTTTTGCTTAATAATTGTGCAGATCCAGATTACAGAGCTGCTAATTGTCAGTGATTTAAAGCTTCAGTGAAGTCTGAAAGATCTAAGGGTAACTCTCCCTGATATTAGTTGGTTAGTTGTAAGCATTTTAATTTCTGGGTTTTTCCCACCCAAATCCCATCCTGTAGTATCCTAATTCAGGAGAGTGCAAAGGAAGCTCCACAGTGAGGGGAAAGCAGCAATTCACATGCAGAGCATCTCCATACGAGGTGTATATTTTTAACTGGAGAAATTCTGCCTTCACTCCTAACAACTCCTAAGTGATGGATGAGAATGGTGAGCACTACATGGGCAAATTTCGGTGCCTGATGAGTGTGGGCCCTTACGCAGTGGAACATATTTTCAGGATTGCTATTACCGTACAAGAATACTCTTAGCTCATGCTCCATAACCTCATTTGCTTTGCACTCCGCATAACGCTTAAGTAGTAGTTACGGTCTTCAAACATTCCCAAAGAGACTAAACAAAATACAGTCTTTCTGAGCAGGAACAGTTCAATTGTAAGGAATTTTCCTGAGTGACAAAAAACTTAGCTGCAGTAGTCATGAAATTCTTTCTGTTTCAGAAATGCTATTCCTCTGTGAAAAGTATAAGGTCAAATAGTTTACAGAGAGAGGCTTCAGCAGTACTTTGTTTCATAAATAGAATAATTTACACATCTGAAGGTTTCTTTAAAATGTTAAATTGGAGTTTTCCTGAAGTCATTTTGCATAAGTGACTAGTCAAGAATGTCTCCCCTGGCCAACTTCATCTCTGTTCCTTTTTGGAACAACTCAGACAAAATAACTGAGGTCAGGCAAGAGATAGGCCTTGTGAATTTGGGGTTTAATGAACATGAGAAGTACAAAATAGACAATTTTGGCAGATTTCATTGTAACACTTGAAAATGTTTGTTTTTTCTCATATCAGGGCTGCAGAGAGGATAGAAGTGTTTGGTGAATTTGTCTCGCGCTAGAATTACACTTTCTATTTATATAATCAATGTTAGGTCAGTTGTTTATAGCAGAATTAATGGCCTTGTTTATACAGTGTTCTGCTTTTATACATGTGATTCTTCTCTTCTTCCATTTTCAGGTTAGGGTTTAGTTTTGTTTTTCTTCATAATACACAATTGAAACAAAATGTGTTGAGCATGTGTGTTATTCCAGACTTTATTAGAATTCACTGCTTGTATGAAATACAACAATATGTGGATGCACTTATGTAAACTATGGTCAGAGAGGTTTTTTTGTGTTGTGTTTTTTTTTCTTCTTCTTTTCTCATCATCATAACTTTCTCTTCTGCCAAGATGTTTTTGGCAGTTTTCAAAAGGTTTGCCATTAAAAATGTTATAGACCAAATGGTTTTTAGAGACTTTATTGAGGGCACTACTTAAACAAAGGAAGAGTTGGCTCTGAACTCCTTTCAGCAGAACTTTGCACTGGGAAGTGTTGATATCTGGAATGGAATAAGCTAAGACAACAAAACAGTAGGAATGACGCCAGTTGCCGTTTTTAAAAGGAATTATAAAATCCCTTGTAAAGCAAATATTTTTGCTTCTGTTTTTGTGTCACCTCAAGTGTATAGAAAGATGTAGCAGAGGCAGGATTCCTGTTTTCTATCCCTCCCACTTTTACTTTTTTTTTTCTTTCTGTCTCTTTTTTTTTTATTACTTTTCATACTGTGTATCACATGATGGGAGCATCCAGTTAATATTGTTATACCATCGTGTGCTTGATGCATTTACTGCCTGAACACATATAATAATATAGTGCAACATAGTGGAAAATTACTGGCTTTTAAATTGTCAATAAGACTGTGACAGCTTCTGAAGAACTGCAGAATGTTACCAGGAATATCTAAATATTTATTAGTGGTTTATCTTTCCTATAAAATTACACACCCCTCTAAACTTGTAATATTTAGCAGCAAAAGTTATATATTTTTAAAGAAAAGTGTAATGAATTTGATGGCTGCATTTCTTCTTCCAGAGCAAGAACTTACTCTTTGAGAAGATTAATGGTGGTCCAAAAAGAAGAAAGCGGGTAACTATCAAAATACTTTACAGCCCCTGTATCATCTAGAGAGTTAATAAGAATTAGTATCATACTGTTGAAATGAAAAGTTAGTCTAGTGCTTCTGCACTGCACCTTAGATAATGTGTAAAGTCAGGGAATCTCTGTGATAAACTACTACAGCAAGCTTCAGGACTGTCTGCTGAGTACAAGATGTATTTCTCTAAATAGCCTGTTGCTTTCAGAAGATGCACTTCAATGCAGAGCATTAATTAAAAAAAAACTTATATTAGCTGTATTTTAAAATCTATGCTATTTGCATAAAACCATTTAAAATTATTTAAATGTCTTTAAAATGTAATCAAAATTTCCTACTAAAATACTGGTAAAATTAATTATCACTACCATGCATGTGAATATGGCTTTGGATGTAAATGACAGGGCTGGTTAATTAGCTGATGTAATTTGATTCACTTATGTACTTAGATTTACCTCAGATTAAACTCCTACCTTTGTGTCCCACTTGCTTGAAAGACAAAGATGAATGCATTCTCATCTCTCAGCCCCTGAAAATGGAAGGCAATCCATGTATCACAGAGAAGCTCTGTGCAGTCCACCTCACTATCACCTCTCTCTTTTTAGTAGTGTCAACCTTCCTTTTATCAAAAATCACTCTCAAGCAGAGCCAAGTTTTCCGCTTTGTCGCTGGTATATTATGTATTTTTTTTACAAGAGAAAGCCTAGCTCTCTGCTAGAAAGTAGCTTTTCAAAATATGACAGCACAGTTTATATTGTAAATGAAGTAAATTTGGTTTAAAATAACTGAAACATTTATTTATTTCACTCTCAAAAGTCTTTGCTAGACCGGGAGAAGATGAGTTGATTTCTTACTGATTCACATACCGCTAGCAATAAACACTGTTCAGCTATAAATTAATGATCTATCTTCAGCTTATTGTCTGATTCCCACTTACGTTTGATTTTCAGTTTTGTTAGCAGAAAAGGAAAAAGTAGGCACCTGATTTTCACTCTAAAGTGAGTAGAATTTCCTCTGGAAATATAGTTATTTGGATTATTTATTAATAGCTAGAACAGCGTGTTAGAGTAGGATTAGAGCAGCAGCAGATTTATTTTCTTAGCACAGGCATATCAATACTAAATTCATTATAATTTAAAGTATTTTATTGTTTTGAGAGTAATACTGTAACAATTGCTAATGCTTTAATGAACAATTTAGAATTTTTACTTTGTCAGCAGAAGGGTAACTGAGAGCTGTCAGCATCAGTGTATTTTTCCAGAAACCAAGAACATCACTGGGTTCCCCTCCTGCCTTCTGCAGTCCCTGCCACTCCTCCATGCCCTTCTGCACAGAGAGTCTAGGGAGGATAGCTTATGGCAACAGATTGGTCTTTAGGGTCAGAATGTTGGTATTTTAGCTTAAAGCAAGTCATTTGCAAATGTGTACAACGTAACTGTGTTGTATCTGTACGATGCTATAGATACAGAGTAGTCACAGAAACACTACTGGTGTCTACAAAACTACATATATTCTGTGTGTATATAAACACACATACTAACGTGCATATGCACAAATTACTAGCATGTATAGCAAAGGTATGTATTTACTGCTTGCTACTGCCTTTTTTTCTTTCAGCAGCATTTGCAGTGCCCAACAAGCAAGCCTATGGGGACCACTAATTTAACTAGCAGTTTTCCCCTTTTTAAAGTATCTATGCATGAGCATAGCCCTGTCCAGAATCTATTATCCCAGTCATGACAGTTCTGTAATCACTGACTCACATTGCCGTGGGCTCAGAGCTGAGCACGCAGGTACTTGGGAATCATGTTACTTTGAATTCAGCACAGCTGTGTAGGATTAAACATTTTTTAGCAAAATCAGCCAAAAATTTTGCATTTTATTATGTGTTTTCTTTTGTCAGTTGAGAATTCAAATTTTTCTGTATTCTCATTCTCTTCCACTTTAGTTCAAAAAGTAGCGAGTACCATTCCAAAAAAAAGACCAATTCATCTTCCTAAGAATCTTCAAATAATTCCTAGAAGTTTATGCAACAGACGAATTTCACTAAATTAACATGAAACAGAACTTCTTTAAACAAACACAAACAAATCATTTACATGTGTCTTATTTTTAACAATTTAAAGCATTAAATTAGTGTTTTGTTTTCAAAGTTTTTTCCACATTCATTTCTGGTTCTTAATATTTTTATGTTTTTACTTGCAGCAAGCAAAGCACTCAAAAAACAACAGAAGCAAGCAGAAAGGCTGTTCTGTGCTATGATTAGGTATTAATGATAGCATTTACAAATCTGGAGAAACCCAAGGTCTTAACCTTGAAGACAAGACAAACCCCAAATCTTTTCCAGAGATTTGACAAATTCTTAGGATATTTGAAGATAAATATTTCATGCCTGTTTTAAAAGTTGGGTTTGTTTTTTGTTTGTTTTTTTTGTTTGTTTGGTTTTGTTTTCCATAGTTTTGAATTCCTACATTTTGGGGAAAGAAGCACAGAAATATCCAAAGTAATATTTGCGATACAGCCAGCCTGACAAGAATCAGGAAAATTTGCATTCCTCCAAAGTTTGTTCTTAAGCAAACAATTTTTATTGGCATCAAAACCCAGTACACTGGAATTTTTGTCTATATCTGTGAAAGTATATACTTGAATTTTGTTTACACTGACACTATAACAGGCCAGAAAGTGGGTGTAAATAATATTTAAGTTAATTCCAAAGCTCCACTAAACTGCTTGATACTTGCAATTACAGTAAATGCATTTTATTCCATTGCTACAGATAAAATTCAAGCATAGATGTTCTGCATTACTATGATCTCCAAACAGTTTGGAGATGGGATCTGTTCATCTTCAGTTTCACGTTGTGCTGCTTGCATGGTGCAAAGTGAAGTTAAACCCTCTCCAGGGATATTCTTTCCAGCTTTCCCTTTTTCTGGCAGTGGTATGAGAGCTATTTCCTATGCCAAAACCTTGCTTGGCTCTGCTTCTGTGCCAGCACTTTTTAATCTCAGTATCAAGAGAGGAAGCAAGGAGGGGTTTCCTGGAGAAGAGACGGGGTAAAGAAGAGACTTTGGTCAGAAATGGTATCATGGTATCTAACTTGTCTCCCAGCGTAAGATTCATCAGAGCTTAAAAACCTAAAGCTTACTTCTACTCTTCAAGCAAGTTCTGTCCTGCCTCAAGAATTAGGAAGTGAGATCTGTTGCTGCTGCTTCTCTGCTGAGCTGAGGAAAATAGAAGCGGAGCAAAAAGGCAGTGTTTAATTCAAACTGTCCTTTATTCTCAGTTGTTCTCCTTTACTTGTATCCTTTTTAGTGGGTAAGATTAAATTCTTGCACACAAAAAATACTAGAAAACAAATTATTGATTGACTTTCAGATTTACTCCCTGGGAGTTATTTTCTTTGTTTTCTTCAGTGTGCAAGTATTTGACAGATAAGAAATACATAAATAGATCCATGAATCCTACTTGCCTTTTGTATGTTTCCCTGTTTCTAATAAGTATAAATAATTTTGAACTTTTTCAGAGTGTGAACCCATATCTGCAAGGACAGCGACTGGATAATGTTGTAGCAAAGAAGTCTGTTCCACAGTTTTCAGATGAAGACAAGGGTCCTGAATAAGTACCATAAAAATGAATGATGAAAACTCATGCCATCCTCTGCTAGAACATAATATTGCTTATATATAATCATCTATTAAAATCCTTGTGAATGGCAGCATGTTTATTATTTATGTAATTGTAGATGAAAAACAGCTGTATTTATAACAGTATGTTCTCCTAGATAACAAAAATATGGTTCTGCTTTTTGTTAATTTACGGTAAAAGGACATTTCTGTTGTTTTTATTTTAGTCATGGAGCAAACTTTAAAAATGTTAGTCATTTTAATAGCTAACGTGAGGTAAATGGTCTTAATGAGCAGCTTGTAAATAGGAAGATGTAAAAAAATGCCCAGTCTGACTCCAACATTTAATCTTAAATGTTACGATGTTTGACACAGGAAAATTATAGTTTTATGTTTTGTTCACAAATATTGTTACTTAGCAAAGGCAAAGTATTTATTTTACCCAGAGAATTTTGGCTTTTGGTCCATTTTAATAAACATTTAAGCAATCTACAAGGTTTGCAAAGTGACATTTTCCAAAATATTTCAGAGGCTCATTTGTCTCTGTTATTGCTGTGCAAATTTAAAAATTAAAGAACAGCTTTTTGACTCTACCCACTAGAATATTTTTCTGTTAGTTTTAATCGTTCCATGTCCACGACTTTCCTGAGCACTTGCACATCTTTCTTCCTTATCAATGGTACTGTTGTGTGGAAATTGATCTCCCCCTCAGTTCTTTGTTGTAGTAACACCAGCATTTGTGCACTATAGCATTCTTAAATTGTGTCCTTGGGATATCTTAAGTGAAGATGGAGACACTTGTTGACGCAACCTTATTAACACAAACATCTTCTGAACCAGAATCCAGGATATGAAGGTCATTACAGTCGATGATCTTCTGAAAAAAATGTGATACGCTAATCACTGGTAGCTATCCCTGCTTGTGAAGTTGCTCTGGGAACCTTAAATTGCTTTTTTGCCCCTTGGAGGCTGAAGAACTTTTATATTCCAGAAAACTGAGTTCTCCCTTTCTGAAAGACGAGAATATGAAATGACCTAAAATGTTGTTGTTTTCAGGGTGCATATGAAATATTTGAAGCCGTGTGCATAGGGCACTGAATTTGTGGAAAACAGTATTCGCTTACAGCTCTGAACTTCAAATCTACGGGGGAAAAAATGTAGTTTCCTTCCCCGTCCTACAGACAGACACAGTAAAATGACGATGACTCCTTACAAAAAAACAGATGAGAAACTAACAGAAACTCGACGTCCTAGCTACATAAGATTAAAGTTAACAGGATGGCACAAATATGACTCTGTATGGCATCTGCTTTTTCTATCCCAGCATTTAGTAATTTGTAATAGATTAGGTATGCAGAGAATAGCTCGTCTCACGTCATTTATGGGTAGATTGCAAAACTCCGTAACATTCTAGGCTGAACTATCATGTCTTTCATCATATTTCCTCTTTAAAGAAGTTCTGGAAGAGAAAACTAAATAGTATCTAATGCAGTGGGGTTTATATTCACACATGACAGAAAATTGAGGAGTTTATGTCAATCGTAGAGCTCCTTCTGCTTCCAGTGCCTAGAATGGGATGGGAGTAATCCAGCTGTTCACACGAGAGAACTTGTACTTTCAGCTTCTTAAACTTACTCTTCTTATTTGCACTCCTGCTTAGCCTTCACACAGGTTTTGAGAGTTACAGAGTTGCAAAGGTTGTCTCTAAAGCCAGGAAAATCCCTACATATCTTGGCATGAATCAGAAATTAGAAGCCACGGATGCCCAGTGGCCCAGAATCCATAAAATGGTCATTCCTTCCACCTAGTCCCCCAGACAGTCCCTGGATGCTGCCACAAGGCTTCCAGTTGGGCAGAGGCTTGACTTCCATTCCTAAGAAACTGATGTTTCTTCAGACATTCAGCTGTCTTACCAATCCTTTTAAAGTAATCTGAGCTATATTCTGTCCTTATTAGCTCCAGTAAAATCAATTTTAATCACAAAAATGAAGCAATCATGAAGGCATTTTGTCTTTTAAACTCTCACTAAGGATCAGCACACAGTGAACAGCAGGCTTAAAAAGGGAGGGACAAAGAAGTATTGCTTGCTTAATAGTATCAGAAATCCCATGTCTGATTTCTGAAAGCACTTCGGGTCACTACACCCCCTGGATGGGGATGTGATAATCCAGCACAGCAAACTGACCTCAACAGGGATCCTGGTGGCTGCTGCGATCCTGGCAGGACCTAAAGAGCTGCCCTTCTGTCTATGACAGCTCTGCACAGAGCAGGCAAAGGGAAAATGACACAATTTAGAGACATTTTTGTCTTTAAAACTCACACTGTACAACACAATGATGCGTCTTACAGGAACTGCCTGCTGAAGAAATCAAACGCGTAGTGGTGAGCAGCCATCTGCTGAGTCCATCGGCAGCCTTGAGTGTTTCACCAGGAAGACTCAACAACACTATTGTGAAGTTTTAATAAAATATAGCTATTACACCATGATAATTAGATTAATTATTATCATTTCAGTTTCATAATAGAGCTGCCTTTCTGTACTGGGATTGCTAGTCCCATATTAATTAAAAAAAAAAACCCAAACAAACAGACAAACAAAAAAAAAGGACCCACCAAGGTTGTCCCTCCTACTGCTCCAACAACAGTCCAAACATGTATATAAAGAGAATTTTTATAGAGAATCAGTGCTGTGATGACCAGTGCTGGTCTTCCAGAATCACTAAACAAAGATACCAACTTGTTAACTTATTAATAACCCTTATTAAGAGCTCACTCCACCAAACAAGTATTTATAAGAATGTAAATGGCTGCTCAGCTTTTACAGGTGCAACCACGCTCTTACACTTATGATGCATGTGAATTAAGGAGCATGTATATTGCTATTGTGTTTAGAATTTTCACTAAATTAAAACCTTTTTAGATTATTTTAAAGTCTGCAAGTGTGTTAATTGCCTCTAACGTAATTGAGACACAATGTGCTTGAACGAACCTATGCAAAATAAAGTGTATTGCCCTGCAACATTGATTTTGTCTGGTAAAGAAATATTTATGACCCTAGTTTCAATAAAAAAATACTATGCAACTGAGCAGTTTATAGGATTTGCTTTGTGACACAAAACTTACTGTGGAGGTGCATGTTTATATACATACACACTAACATATACACACTTTTTTAAAAGATAATATAGGCTTATAATAAACTTGGTAGTAAAGAATATAAAGTTGACAGCCCACAGAAGAAAGTAATATAAAAATGCTTAGTGAATTATTTAGGAGGGGAAATGGCAATGTACTTCTTTTTATTGGCACATTTGCATTTACCTAACAAAACCATGCTGCTAATCTATTCAGCAACTTACGAGCAAACAAAAAAACCTTGGAACTAGTTCTGTGAATCTGACATCAGAGTCCCAACAGTCATTTACAAAGCTGTAAGTAAAGCTGATCTGAAGCTTATTTTATAATCTATGGTGAAGTGTATTTTCATTTCTTAAATGGAAAAAGAACACAGGCAGGAAGACAGCTACCAAGTCAAGTAAATTTTTGGCTTCGTTGTGGACAACGTAACACTCAATCCCCCTTTTTTCCAAACGTCAGGAGTTGGGGATAAAGACGACTATTTTTTGATTATGAAGACAAACTTGAGTCCATACCTTCAAATCAAGCCTCTAACCAATAGCTGTGTGAAAATGTTGAAAAGGCTTTGTTTTCATTTTCATGCTGTACAAAACCTATTTTTTTAATATTTAAATTTGTTGGGAAAAGCCCATAACACCAACCCAAAACAAACTTGGAATCTTCTGGTCTTATTGCTGGTAAACTCACTAAAACAACTCTTACCTCATTTGTAATGCTGTAACTCATGCCCTGGGACTTTTTATGCAAGTATGTATTTTTTACATGCAAGTCTGGAATGTCTGGATCATTAGGACAAAGAGTTTAAAGATAACTTTTCAGCCAAAGTCACAGACTCTGATGTATGGAAGAAGAATGGGAAGATACATAGGCTACTATGACCACGTAAAAATTTAAAACATACAGGGATAGTGCATTTTCATGTGACCCATAGAGGAGATGAGTCTGGCCACTGCCACTGCCTTAATAGCTGCATGCACTTAAGGCACCTCTCAATCCAAGTCAGAAGCTATCAAGGCAATCAGAGAATCAAAGGACATTATCTGCATTTCTGAGACACCTGAATCCAAAGTTTCAGGCTAGTGGATTTGACAATTAAATTGAATTATATTTCCATCATGATTGATAGAATTAGGATGTCAATCTGATATGCCTTAAAGAAACAACAGCAGCAAGAAAACCAAACAGAATATATTGAATCCATTGCCACATGTATACATATGCATACACTTAAAAATTCAGCTTTGTTTGAAGTCATGCAGTTACCACAAATACTTTTAAATAAGTATCATGTTCAGGAATTACCTCAAATAATACATCTTTTTAAATAAAGCATGGCTGTGTCCCTTAAAAGATCTGCTTTTTGTGGTGCCTAGGGCAAATGAGATTCCAACCATGAGCAAAGATAACAAGCTCCCTTAAAGTGCTCTGCTGACAATGACCTATGTACATGCAAACTAAAAAAAACCTGAAAAGAAATGTAGAAGAAGAAAGTGAAATTGCCATCATGGAGGACCCCAGGAATCGCAGATATGGCTGGCTGGCACAGGATTAACAGATACAAGACAGTGAAACCAGTAAAGAAATTATTTTCCAAGTACCTGCATGGTCCAGGTCTATTAACTCAAGCCTTTTGTTGTTAGGTGAAAAACAGCACTGAGCTCACATTCATCATCCTAATTCACCATGAGAAGGAAGCATGTAGTATCCGTTCATGTTTGCTTTATTTATGATGTTAACTGCTTTGCTGTGATTACATGGATCCTTACTGTTGGAAGAGCTGCTAGCCATGTGTTAAACACATGGGAGCATAACGAACTTTAAATGATGTGAGTGTCATGGCAGCAGCATTACCAATTGGAACTAAAAGAGCTTAACAAAAATTCCTGTTTGAGTAACAAAGTCTATTTTTGTATGTGGGGCAGAGGTGGGTAAGAGATCAGAGATGGTAGGAATTGAGAATGGCTTCAGATTTTAAAGATTAGGTGGATCTGAGTCACCTCCTTTTTTCCTATAGTTCCTGTTACCAAAATACATGGAATTCAGCTTCTATTGCAATGCATGGGTGTCTTTTACATTTAATCACTGTGTTTCTTCATCCTACCCTGTTCTCCAAGAAAAACAGTGGTGGGAGTTGGTGGCTAAATTTTGTTGTAAACTGAGTGAGGCAAAGGAGAAAGCACAAAGAAAAACAATGTGCTAGCCTCAAATTCTCCCTCATTCCGTCCCATTTCATTTACACACCATTAAACTTTGATTTTAAATGTATAAACACTGGCTACTTTTATTCATGATCTTTGTTCTGAAACCAAATACCACAGGGCAACATAACTTTCCTGGGAGACACCAAAGATCTCTGTTACAGATGACAGGGTTTTTTAGGTCCAGGCATCTGAATATTTGTTAGATCATAGAAGGCATGTATGGCTTTGAGGCTGAATTCAGTCTTAGCCTCTTTTAATTAATTCTTTATTCTGAGAAACAAAACGAACAAACAAAAAAAAACCCTAGCAGTTCTTCAGTGCATTATTTACATTGTAATGCTCCAAAGTCCTCTGAAAGTGGCTGAAATTCAAGTGGAACAGCCCCTATGGGGAAATGTGGTCCGTGATGCCTCATTCTAACATATGCCACACTGTGGTATTTTGTATTTCCAAATGAGCAGAACAGACTCATGGAAGGAAAAGTCAGGTCACCCGAGAGGAACTCATAATTCACCATTGGTTAATTTTTCCTTTTTTTTTTTTTTTAAGAAAAAAGAAGCAGAACACACACACACACACAAAAACCTCAAACACTCCAACCAGTGACTAACTCAATTGCAAAACTTTAAGTTACTCCAACAGGGAGTGCAATGGCTGTGAGATTTATGGGCTTTAAAGCTGTGTTACTGCAACTGAAGTAAGAAACCTATTTTTAATAAACCATTATTGCGTAAACCATTTATCAATTTAAACAACAGCCATAACTAATTTAAGTCAGTTCTTTAAAAGTCATTGTTATAATAGATAAGCATTGCTGTCATAGTTTATCCATAGACCCTGACTACTAGTTAGATTTCCAAACAACCCTGTAACTGTGCTGCCATAGGAACCTGTGCATGTGCAGATAATGTGTTGCACACAGTTTAAAAAGCAGGATTTCCCCTGCTTGCGATTCCCTATGACTTTCTCCTGCTTTTCCCACAGGCTCCAGTTCTGCTACAGCCTTTCAGACAGATATGGGTCTGAAGTTATGGAGTCTTGGAACACTTTTTTTCAGTAGCTCTCATGAGTGCAAGTTAGCCAGCATGCAAACAGTGTGTCAGAATGATATACATTTCTTTCAGTTTAAAATGTATTAAATATTTTCTGCTTTAGTTGTTGAGGCTATACTCTAATTTCTAACCATATTGGCTATTTCCTGCTGTGTTTTTTTTTTTGCTCTCAGCAGGAACCTATGAGCTGTTAAAAGGACAGGAATTATCTGCAACCTTGAAGACCTTCATAGACTGCCCCTGAAATCATAAAATGGTTTGGGTAAGAAGAGACCTTATAAATCACCTAGTTTCACCCTAGGTGGGTAGGGACACCTTCCACTAGGCCAGGGTGCTCCAAGCCCCGTTCAACCTGGCCTTGAACACTTCTAGGGATGGTGCAGCTGCAACTTCTCTGGGCAACCTGTTCCACCCTCACAGTGAAGAATTTCATCCTAATATCTAATCTAAATCTATCCTCTCAGCTTAAAGCCATTCCCTCTTGTCCTATCATTACTTGCCTTTGTAAAAAATACCTCTCCAGCATTCTTGTAGGCCACTTGTAGGTACTGTAAGACTGCTGCAAGTTCTCCCAGAAGCCTTCTATTCTCCAGGCTGAACAAGCCTAACTCTCAGCCTGTCTTCACAGGAGAGGTGTTCCAGTCCCCTGATCATCTTTGTGGCCCTTTTCTGGACTTGCTCCAACAGGTCCACGTCCTTCTTATGTTGGAAGCCCCAGCACTGAAGGCGGTACTGCAGGTCGGTGGCTTGTTAAAATATTGCTTGCCTGTTAAAATCACTTTGTTCTATCTTGCTATGTATCTGAAAGTTCTTGATCTGTAGGTTTACTAAACTTCGAATTACTCACAATTAAGAGATGAATGAACAGTTGCAAAGAAGTTGAGGGCTGGCTCCACTAAAAGCCTAAGCACCACACAGTTGCACTTCTGGGTAATACAAATACCAAAGTCCAAGCATATGATCCTCAAACCTTGCTTCCCTTGCCTGATTCCTTATACAGCTGAAGTCTATGCACAACTATGCTTTCTTGTCAATAACATACCTCAGGCACCTGAAATTATAGTCATGCCAAGGAGTGTTTGAAACTTGGTGGACCTCCATAACTCAGTCCTAAACTCAGTCTGAATCCATAGACTTGGCAATTCCTCTCTTGTATTCCTTGGGGGAACCGGTCTGGTAGGGACCCACCCCACATATGTCTACAGGACCAGGCATTGCACACAATACCACAGTAGAAGTAGACAGTTTAATTAAATAAAAAATAAAAAAAATAAAATAAAAAAAATAAAATAAAAAAAAATAAAATAAAATCAATAAAATAAAATAAAATAAAATAAAATAAAATAAAATAAAATAAAATAAAATAAAATAGAAGTCTGGAAGAGCTATAGCAAAAGAATCAAAGCTCTAACAGCACCAGAGAAGGGGACCAAGAATGAAAACAAATTTGTAACCTAGTGGTTAGTAGGGCAAGGTGACCATGAGGAAGGACAGAGGAACACCCGGGCTCTAGCTAATCCTCAAGGAGTGTTTGGGTAGCTAGCCAGGCACTGGATAAATATGCAAAAGCAGTGTTAGAGCCTGGTGACAACAATCCACCGACCCTTCTCAGTCCTACCCAGTAGATGGTTTCTTTTGGCTCCCATCTTGATTTTACTGTTTCCTGAACTGTTGAGCAGCCTCAGCAGGGGAGTCCTCTCATGCAAACAAGATCCTGCCTCATGGCTAAGAAAGTCTCATGACCTTATGAGCCTTAATGCCTCAAGACTACACACGTGGAGGTGCAGGAGATACAGGTTTCAATGTCTCCTCTGAGTAGATAGGCACCATAATCTTTTCTGCCTTCTGAAACAATACCAGCCTTCTTTCACTCACTTCTAATGTATTATATTTTCAGGAAATGTAGATGCATTTAGCTGCTACACAAATAATTGGAAGAATGTTAAATTTGGCAAGACATTGAAATTAGAAAGTTCATTTACTTGACTGTGCATTCTTTATTCTAGTAAATTTAAAAATATCTTTAGATCATTTTGCATGTGTTGAAAAAGAAGTATTTAAAAACTCCACTTCCTTACTCACTATTAGCATTCCAGTGATGAATTTGATCTTGGAATCTGACCAAGAGCTCCAGTGATACTAAGAGACGCTGTCAGAGTTGCTAACAGGACATCTCCTTATAACAAAGCATGTCGATACAAGCATTTTCGGCGTTGAAGCTAATACACAATCTTTGCCTCCACACCAGCAGTAATAATTCTTTCCAAGCTGATTTCAGGTGGAATTCTCCCTATTAAAATATGCAGGGTCAAATACTGAAGGGGTTGTCAAAGTTTTTCCAGAAGCAAAAGGAATCTGGAAACCAAAAAATCACCAAACCCAAACAAAAAAGAATAAAATCAAGCAAACAAAAAATTAAAAACAAAACCCAAAACAATTTGATTTGAGGTACTAAACCATAGAAGTGCTTGGTCTTATAAACTTCTCTAAATTAGAAACAAAGAAGTCATGTATGGTTATGGTGTTCTTAATCTGTCTAGGAAGAAGGTTTTGTTGTACCGGATTGCAGTAGTCACTTCCACCGAAAACTTTTAAACAGATCATCCTACCTCCATTGGATAGAAAAGTGCTTTCTGCCTCCAGCTAGCCTGTGCCCTCACCTGGATTTACCTCAACTAATTACATCAGATAAAAACCATTGTACTTTGTCTTTAATATGGTTTTACACCACGATTGCTATCTCAATGTAAAAACTTCAGCCTGTAGCAAAGGCATAGACAAAAGAAGTCATAAACCCTGAATCCAAGAATTTACTGTATTGAAAAGGAGGATTTCTTCTTTGCCTCACAACACAGGGAAATAACCTGTTAATTTCTGTTTTCTCTTTGGTTGGATCAGAAGATGAAATAGATACAATGATTTTATTTTTCTTTTTAATGTGTCTGATACCTTTTGGTGATGTCACCTCTCAAGGATTCTGTCCTCTAAATGTTCTATTTTATTTTTCAAAAGGAAAAATAGGTGTTTGCTTTTTGGCTTTGGCTTTGGCGCTTTTTTTTTCATATTTATATGTTCATTTTGAAACCCTGACAAGAAATAACACTACCTCCTTTGCAAGGAGTCTAATTCCATCTGGTTGAGAAGTGAAAAGTCCTGCCACAGTCTGCTCTGAAGTGTAACTGAGCTGATTACTTGTGATTTAACTTCTTTGCTTACGTCTTTAGTGCATTAAGAATTCCTGGGGATGGGAGAGGAAACTGTTTACATTTTTAGACTTTTCAAAAGTACATCCAAAACCTCCAAGTGTTTGGTGCCTGCTTAATTACAAACACCTAGACAATGGCTCCTGCGCATATTTACAGAACCACTCCTAACATTAAGTGATTTTACACTTTTCCAGACACTTTGAATTGCATGTTATTTATGGGAGGAAACAAAAATAAAAAATCATTTAATCAAACTGTCAATGAAAGCAGCTAATGGAGAACTGGTGAACTGTGTGGTTAGTCCCAGAATGTTGAGATGACAGCTCTTCCATGGGTCTGAGCTGCTTCACACAGAGAGGAGAGTGATGCCTGTTGAATGTTTGAAGAATAAAGTAAAAGCGCTTGAAAAATGCTAATTAGAATTCAAGATACTGTAGTAAAGGGAAAGATCAATGAATAAATATAAAACTGCCCTTGGCCAAAACAGGTTAAACAGGAGACTTTTGACAAGGAAACAGAAGAAGGAAAACAGAACAGTTGTTGGAAATATCAAGACAAGAGATTTGGCCCTAGGCTCGCCTGTGTAGTTTCCCAGAAGTGATTTTTTTTGGCAATTTTTGAAAGAGTAAATTTTTGGTAACTATACAGATAAAAAATAGACTATTTTTGTGCTTTATTAGTATTATATTGTACTTTTAATTCTTAAGTTCATAAAGTTTAGCATTCTAATATGCACATCAACCAGAATGCCCTTTAACAGGGGAAAGATGTATATATAAATTATTTTGGGGTCTGTTAGAAAGGCTTGCCTGACTCAAGTCTCTTGGATTGTTTTATGCACTTCATTTTATACAGTCCAAGTAATCCCACTGAAAACAAAGTCAAGCATCTGGCAAACCCCTGCAGGATTTGGGTCTGAATCTAAGTTTAGCAAAAAAACCAAGTATGAGCACAGATCCACCTTTTTTACCAAAGCCCTCAACTATCTGCTTGCATTCATTTATATAGATAAAATACTATTAAAATCAACAAAGACTGCTAAATTGAAGTCTTATCTTCAGCAGTTATTTTAGATAACCACAACTGGTTAAACATTTCTTTGTCTGCCTTTAGATTTTTCTGTCCACAACAGTGAAAACTTGGCTTATTCGCTGGAAATCTTTTTTTTCTTAAAAGTTAAAAGCCCTTCTTCCCCATTAAAAGCTTTTAGAAATTTGAAAATGAGTGCATTCAAGCACGTAGACAAAAAATAAGTGGAAGTTAAAAAACATTATTTATCTTTCCAGATTAAATCAAACTCTCAGCTTCTCTTATTAACTGCTTGTTTAACAGAAAGTTTGGTGCCACACCAGCTTTAAGGATTTAGCACAAAATTATCTTGGCCTCTTTCAAAACTGGTTGCTGTTGCAGTTTTATAGAGGGAGAAATGGAGAAAATCAGGCATGTGGAGCAGGATGAAGGATGAAGGTGAGGAGTGGGTGCACTTGTGCCTCTTACATATCTTCTTGACGTAGAGAACATCTAAACATAAAATGACAGTGAGGAAGAGTTCTACTCTTTCCCACTTGCATTAATATTCACCCCAAAAAGTGGACTAACTGATGCTGCAGCAGTACAAGTCTTTAACAAACTTCTTTCCTTCCTGCAACACAGCAGCCATTTTTGTGACACTGGATTTCAAATATGAAATGCAGAAGTTCTATGCAATGTAGATAAGTTGTTGTCTCAGCCAAAAATGGGCTTCAGCTCTTTCATTTCTGCAAAGCTATCTGGTATTCCATTTTTTCACCTAGATATTGCCAGGAAAAACAAAAAGAACAGAGAAGATTTCAATATTGAAAAGAGAGCAATGGGATGAAAAACACCAACCAAACCAAAACAGAAGCTTTGCAAATCTTGCTTACATAATAAAATAGTTCTCCTGCCTCTCTCATTCTTTTTTTTTTTTTTTTTTTTTTCCTTTCCCTACAGGCATAGTCAGGAAAAAAAAGCCTAGACTTCTTAACTCCCAGCTATCTACTTTACCTGCCTGGCTGCAATTGTACGCTGTACTGGTGTGGCACAAAAACTCCCATACAGCAAGGAGGAGAAAGCACTCTTCTTCCAGGTAACAGCCTGAGTTACAGGTGGTTGCACAACAAACCACCTTTCATCAAAGCAAGAAAAGATTAAAGGATCTCTTTTTCCAGAACAGTGTATAAGATATCTGTACATGTCTTAAAAGTGTGTGCAACCTGTCTAAGATGTTGGGATGCCGTAGGGTGTGGGAAGGCAGTTTCTTAGTTTTATAGCATAATTCAAAATTGTACCTTGTAACTGTCATATCCCTGGAGTGTAATATGTAAGTGAATAATGCATTGAACTCCTTAGATGCCTCCTTTCATAATTCCCAGTTATGACTTCATTCTATAAGGGCTTCTTATGCTCATACAAACTAAGTTTTCTTGGCTGAGTCACTTGTATAACATCGCTCCAGAACTGCCCTGAAAGCAAAGCATGTCAGCAAACACCTCCTACAGCTTCATGACACACGAGAAAAAGAAAAGCAAATGCATGAGGGCAGAGGAATTTTTCATGGGTATTTTGTGCCTTTCATTTTCTTGGCAAAATCTTCTATAGCCATCAAATACATATAATGCATAGAAAAAAATCGTGAAAATAGTTATAAAAAGGTTAGCTTGACAAATGATATTTCCTCATTTGGCATAAAAGTTTATATTTGTGCAGCAGTCAAACTTCATCCTGATAAAATAAGCTTTTCTAAATCACTTTTGAAAAATAGTCACATATGGATGGTATTATATATGTAGGTGTTTTGAAGCCAGAAAACATATTTTTTGTTCTGTGTCTGCAGCACACAGCAGAGTGGAATGCTGGTGGGTGACCACTGCTCCTAGTTGCAGAGATCATTACAAGCCCAAAACCTGACTCTACATGTAATAGATGCTAAATGAGAAAGCTTTGCAGAAGTATCAGGAAACCATACTTTTCAGAGTGGGATCCCAGACTTTCAAAGTATTTACATGCGTAAAGCTTTTATCTTGAACTTATTTATTCTTCTGATTTCCAATGTCCTATTTCTGAACACTGGCAAATTACCCCTAGATGAAGTAATATTTCAAAACTGAAAAAATATAATATTCCATTTGCAAAACCAAACCCAACCCCAAGATAAATATTTTCCCTTATTCAATTTTCTCTCATTCATCTTATGGAAATCTACACATTAAAATGTTGATATTCTATCAACCTAAACCTAAAATACTGTTTCTTCACTAAGTACAATATTATCCAAATTTTTCTTGTCAATCTGTGGGGTGGGACCTCTATCACATGGACATTAATTCTAAAACTCAAATGAGAGAAAGATTTAAATTCTTTAATTAAGCAGAATTTTTTAATGTGAAGCACAGTCTTATGCTTGATTTTCTAGTAGATTTTGTGATAAATTTAACTCAATTCAGACTAATCTCAGCCTTTTCTGGTATTGCTTTATACTGCTTTATATGAAGTACAAAGCTATTTAAATGAGGTGCTTTTCATACAATAATCTATAACAGAATCAACAGTGGAATATTTCAAGAAGAACTACAGGGCTGTCATGTTGATAGAGTATCTTGAAACCAAAGCCCACATCTCCTTCCCTCATCTTATGCCAGTTATTACTGTCTACCTACTTAGGTTTGAAATAAAAAGTGAAAAATCCTTTTCCTAATTGGTTTATCATACAGCATTTTGCCCATTACTTTTGGACATATCCAAAACTCACAGGAAACTGGATTCTTTGAGTATCACTTCTTTTCTACAGCAAAACATAGGGTTCTTATCCTATGTAAAGTAAAGAAGCTCCCACACCTGGGCAAGAATGTAACAGTGGGACGGTTCATCCAATACACACTACACATGATCTTGCTTATGCTCCAAGTCATTAATTACTTCTGAGATACCACTTGTCTTGCCCATCAAGTCAGGAAGATCAGCAGCGTACACCACAAGAAGCTTGACAATCCCCACAATACGAAGATATCCCTCTTCTCTGAGTGCATGTCCTGCAAAATTCATTTCTGCAAACCAAACATCTCTGCAATGCACACATCTTTTGTGGCATCAGCTAACAACTGTGCCAAACTTCATCGCCTGACACCTCTGCTGTACAGCTTCGAATATCCCCTAGGATAGCAGGTGGTGAGCAGCAGAATAGAGTGGAAGTCAGAGCTTGCTTCCAGCCTTATTAAAAGCCCAGTAAGAAAAGTTATGGTTGTATTGGTGAAACAAATTATTTAACACTACACCCCCTTATTTTCACAAGTTTTTCACGAGCACCACTAGAATTTTAAAGGGCAAAAAGCACTGCAAATCATCAGTACCTCTGTTAACAAGAAGTTGAAGCACACAGGTAGGTAGGTAGGTAAGTAGGGAGGTACATAGGTGCACACATTAATATTTTCTGCTTTAAAATATGTAAAAAAAATTGCTTGAGATTACTCTTCTTGAATGTTACCAACAGAAAGGAAACATCTCAAGATGCTGTCATACAAAAAGCACTGAAAACATTAGAGATTTTGTCATCAGCTGCTGAGTTTCATGTACCCTGTTAGTTTTTCCTCCATAAATTAGTGCCAGATTCTTAGTCCTGTAAACTAAGCTCCTTTCTCTCCTTAGCAGAACAGTTCAAAATACCAAGTAAAGCAGTTCAGATGTGCCCTGTCTCTCCCAGACAGCTTGCCTTACTTCTGACCTGGAGGAACATGTCTAGGAGTGAGAGATGTTGTATTTCCAGGTATATTAGGGCCAGATTCTCAAGATGGCATAAATCAGTTACATCTCCCTGAAGTTATTATAAGCTATTCTAATTTACTCAAGAAGAGGATCTGGCCCCTGTCAGTCTTTGGCTTCTTTGCAAAGGCTTTTAGTAAGGCGCCAACTGTCCTGGCAGCGAGGCTATACTGAGAAGCGCTCAAAGTTAGCAGTAGCAGACAGGAGCTCAGCCCAGTAACATTTTTCTCTGCAAGAATTAAGTACAGCACTCCTTTTAAGCTTAAAACAATTCTTACTGTTCCACTAAAACAAAGAACAAATCACACAGTGAAAACCAGCAAGAAATGGAAGAGGAAATTAAAAAAAAAAAAAAAACAAAAACAAAAACAAAACCCAAAAAAACCCCAAAACTTAAAAAACCAACAAAACAATAGCAAGCAGCAGTTAAAATCCAGCCAGGTTCATAGTACATGTCACTACCACCCCATGACATTGAAGCTCTTCATCTCAAACCTATGCCAAAAATATATGCAGATTCCCACAGGCCTCTTTTATACTAAATAATTACACAAAATTCCCCAGTCAGTATTCCAGCTCCAATTAGCAGCACTGACAAGCATCAAAAGAATTTCAAGTGTGAGTAAGGTGCAAGACAGAAGATACCAGAACCTTGCCTATGGTTGGGATCTGATCAGCATTACTGAAATTTTGGAGTAAAATTAGGGAATGTTTCGTTAAAGAACCTAATGGTAAAGGAATACAAACTTCCAAGCTGGAAATTATCTTTTGGATACCTGATGTTAAAAGAACAATGAAGAAAGAGATATTTTTCCCCCACCTCTGCAACCACAAAGAAATAAAAAGAAATAAAAATAAACATGTTTCTTCTTTTCTGACAAGCCTTTTTTTTAATTTTTTTTTTTACTTATTTATTTATACCTTCATCCAGTCCAAGGAAGCAGATACAGCTACAATTATTTACCTTATTGGTAGCCAGATGCTTTATTTTTCTGAATGAGCAGGCACTTACAGGAATAATCCTACATTCCAACCATCAGAGAAATCTGCAAGATTGTCTTGCTGGACCCAAGATGCTAGTGCCTATTTTACTTGAAACACTGTGTGGATTAAGCTCAAGTAAAAGAAAACAGATGGGAAAATATGGTGCAAAATGTTCAAGTGCAAGAAATGAAGACAGATCTTAAGGAGGGAACACATCTTCCAGTCCGGGAGATGCTTCCTAAAGGGTTTCTTAGTTTGCTTTAAGTTGGAGTGAGATCTATTCCAGATCAGGGACACTGGCTAGATGTTTGAGTGCAGTGAAGCAATAAGTGCAGATATTTGCTCTGCAATACAGGCCCAGAAGAATCACAATCTAGGAAAGTCAATGCCAGAGAGGCATGTAAACTACATTCCAGAAAAGTACAGCAGAGAGGCAGCTTGCCTGCAGCAATGCCTGGAAGTGCATGCAGCATCAGTGCCATTATTGGGCACCAACAGGAGCTCAGGACAAGAACAGAAACCACTTCCTCCAGCACCCATCTAACACTGGATCATGGCCCTGGGGAAGGTGCGGCAGAGCAGCTCCCCAGCCATCCAGGCTGGCCCTAGGACAGGCAACCAAAGCCGGAGAAAGCTTGCAGGGCAGGAGAGAGGTGAATAGACCTCTTCCCTATGCATCAGTACAGCTACTTAACAGAATAAAAAGAAAAGAAGCATAAAGTCTTTTAACCTCCTGAGAAGTGGGAATTGTGACTTTTTCTTTGGATTCACAGTGGAAGGACCCCAGTAAATTAAAAACATCTATCAATTTTAGTAGCACTGTTTTTTGAGTAGAATAACAAAAAATCTTTAAAAATCCCTAGGCTTCTCCTTCCATCCATCTAGATGTCATTTGCTGTGATTCTTTGCCAGTAATCCCTCACCCCTTCACTGTATTTGAATTTCAGTGGCCCCTGCACATGAATGCATTTTCTTTCTCATGCTGCCACCTACCACTGCACTATGGTTGTTTGCCCTGTGATTGAAGAGATTGTTTTTTAACAAGCTATCACTAAATGTGTATGAGAGTTTCAGCAACAGGCCTGATTTACTGCCTTGCTGAGCACTCACCTACATAACTGGCACCAAGTGGAGCCATGCTCTGGCCCTAGCAAAGTACAAGTTTCTGCTAAATACTGTGACAAGTCAGAAACCTGGCATCTTGCCTACCCCTGGTACCCCTAACGTAGCAGATACTTTCGTTTGAATTCATCTTCCTAGCTGCAAAACCAGGGACAATAAAAATCCCTATTTGTCAGGTGAGATCGGATCTCTTAGGGCCCAGGGTGCGTGCTGACTGTCAGCGCCGGGATGCAGAGGTACAGGGCTGGCTTCCCTCTCCGGCAGCAATTCCTGCCGGGCGGTAAGGCGAGGTTTGCTTTCAGCAAAGCAGCAGGACGCTCCGCTTTGCCTCGCTCTGCTCCGCGGGGTCTGATGCCCACCGCTGGAAGCGGCAGCTGACAAACGGCTCCGTTTAATTAGCAAGCCTAAAGGTCAACCCGTAGTTCAGAGGCTGCTCCTGTTAGTAGCGACTCTGTAGCGCTGCCGCCCTCCGTGGTAAAAAGCCGGTGGAGGTCGAACGCTGGTGCCGGAGCGGGCGGGTGGTACAGAGGTGTTGCGAGTGCCACTCAGCCTGGGGCCTCTGCCCGCGGTGCCCCTCACCCTGCAGACTTGGGGTAAGTTTCGGCCAACAGCAGTGCAGAGAGTAGAGGCGGCCGCCGCTCGCGGCTGCGAAGAGCTTGGTACGCAACGACGCTCAGTCTCCGCCGGTCTTTGCCTAATTCCTTGGGCTCCCTGGGGAAGCTGGCCCGGGAACAGCGGCCTCCTTCCCCAGGGGCTGCGAAGAGGCTATGAACTGCCCCCGCCGCCACCTCGACGGTTGGACGCCTCCGGCCGCCGCCGCTTTCAGCTCTCGCCGTCCTGCCCACCGCGGGATGCCTGAGGAGCCCGAGCCCTCGAAGAGACGCAGGAGCGGGAGGGGGAAAAGACACCCGAGGTGTCCCGCCTCTTGCGGGACAGAAATAAATAAATAAAAAGGATACAAATAAATAAACCCCTCTCACTGATGCAGAGCTATGAGCGCGGCTGCTGACCGGGAGCCACGGTTTGACACCACCCCCCCCCACACACACATCCCCGTGCGCACACATACACACAGGTTTGTAGGGTTTTTTTTGCCAAAGATACGTAACTCCCGTCTGCAGGAGGCAAAGCTCATCAATGCAAATTTGTACCAGGGACGGTAAGAGAGCCGGCTGCCTCCCTCCTGGCACCGGCGAGACGGTGAAGGGCTTTCCCAGGGCAGCACCTCTCGCCTGGCCGGCTCTCGGGCAGGAAAGCGCCCAGCAGCTCAGCCCCGTCCCGGCAGCGTGCGCAGAAGGGCAGCGGAGGCGGGGGCTGGGGGGGCTCTGTGGGGGTTTAACTCTTCTTGGATGTCATACTTTAATGGGGATGGAAAATGTGAATTTTCTGTGCATTCCAGGAACAATTCCTCGGGGTGGTGACCTTTAGCACCGATTCTCTTAAGAGAGTAAAGCAGTCGAGTGTTTATCAAGATGACTGAAAGCTTTCCCTGGTGGAGGTTTATGGAAGTGTTAAAGGGGGCGGATAACACGGGCTTTGGAGGCGCTTGTCCAATGATCTGGAGGGGCTTGGAGAGCAGATCTCAGCTGGCAGACATTTAAATGGGAGACAGCTCGGCGCTGCTGCAATTTGTAGGCAGGATCCGAGACTCTCCCTCTCTATGGACTCCCAGGCAGCTCCGGGCTCCCACGCCACCCGCTCCGCCTAGTGAGCCGCCGGGCAGAGCCCCACTCTCTACTGAGGAGCCGCCGCCGCCGAGCCGGGCCCCGCCGCGGAGCCTCCGCCGCAGCGCAGGTGAGCTGGGCCGCTCTGCGCTGCTCGCGCGCACAGCGGGGGAGCAATCGGGGCCGCAAACGAGGCAGGCAACTGCGGGGTTCGGCCGGTCACTGTGGGAGGTAGAATTCTAATCTATCCTGCCTTCGGAGAGGGGTCGTTCGTCGGTGTCTAGAAAAACTCCGGGCCCCTCGGCTTTGCAGAGGGTGACACCCGTCCCTCCCGTCCGCGGGAGCGAGGCGGACACCGACATTTCCGCTGCAGTGCTGGGGATTAGGGCGCCGTTACATCCCTGTCCCCTGGCAAGCACAGGGATTGCAAAAGCCCTGTTAGCTCTGCCTCTCATCTCCGCCTACAGCATCACTCCCAACAAATTGGATTTGGCGCCCACCCGCACACGGCAAAATCCCGATCCTGCCTCTTCGCGGAGCGGGGCGGGGGCAGATCCCCATGTGCCGGCACCGGCGCCTCCCGCCCCTTCTGCCGGGCTGCCTCCACGAGACCCCTCAGCCCCCGGCTCTGTCCCGACCGCCTTTGCAAACCTCTGGTCATCCCGGAGAGCGTGCCCTGGGCCTACGGGAACTCCCCGCGGAGGCTGTGCCGCCCGAGGGACTCCGTGTGTGCCGGTGGAGTCGGGCGACGGGTCGCGAAGGGTCTGCACCTAAGAAGGGTCTGCACCGGCGGCGCGCGAGCACTGCGCGTCCTGGGGCGCCGTCGGGCAGGACGGACCGCGGCCTCGCCACTGCGCCCGGCACCTCTTCGCATTCCCCTCCGCTACCTCCTCGCCCTGCCCTCCCACCTGACTCGGAGCCAGAGGCGTTTTGCCTCGCAGACGGCCGTGGGCATCCGTCAGCCACCTCTCCCCCTCCCCGTGCTGACAGGCCCCAGGCTCACCTCGGTCTGGCCAAAGCGGCCAGAGCCCTCCCCGCAGTGCGCCGGCCTGGTGCTGCCCCTCTCCTCTCGGCCCCGGGCTAACCTGGCGCTGTGCTTTTCCCTTCGGGAGGACGCTTTATTCGCTCGCCCTGTCCGTTTTAATGCCATCGTCCGACGGCTCGGGAGTCACTGCTATGGAGCTCGTCCTCCGCTGGGCAAGCCCAGACGGCGGCTGCCTCCCGGGTGGAGACCGGGTGATGTCTCCAGCCGCTGCGATGAGCGTCCGCGACCGCGGAGAGCCGGCTGAGCCGCTGCCGGCTGAGATGAGGATGCCAAACCGAGCCGAAGGCTTCTCTCCCACGGCGCATCCACGCTGCACTCAGCGACAGCCCCGTCTTACCTAGGCGGATCGGGCGGTGCACCGGCACCGTCCAGTCCCGGGCGGGGCCATCCTGTTCTGTGCTGGGCCGCGGCGGCGGGCCGCTGTCCTGAGCCTTCCCGGCCGTCTGCAGCGGCTTCGCTCCTGGTGTCCCGCTCGTGGCTCCTCTCAGTGAAAGTCTCACGAGTGAAGCCCGTTTCGCTCATCGGTACTGAGACCCAGTGCTGGGGAGACCCCTTTCTGAGCAGATTGCAACGTGCGTTGGGCTCGCACTGCGAGCTGGAAGGGGTTTAGTCACCCATTTGGTCAGAGGCACGGAGCTGTTAGGATGCAGCGCCAGGGATCCCCCGCCGCAGCCGCTCTGAGCCCAGCCCGGGGAGAGGGAGAGCAGTCGCTCGCCTCCTGCCCGTCCTCACCGTGTGAGAACTCCAGAGTGACCGGCTAGCGGGCGTGGAGACTTGCGTGTCGGATTTAAAGGGCGCCAGTACCCATAGTTTTCTGCTCCTCTTTCGGATTCGGGCCCAGTTTGCGCTAAAGCGTTCAGTTTTGCTTTCAGCGATGTCACCCAGAAACGTGTAGCTTCTCCTGAAGGCTTTCTTCTTTCAGCATGTGTGGCTGTGCGCAGAACAGTCCTGGTGGGCCCAGGGCTCCGAGAGCAAATACGTCTGGGGGAGCTTCGCTCTGGTGAGGGGGAGCTGTCAGGCTTCACGGATGTCAGCAGGAGAGTCTATTTCAGGTTTGCTACCAGCCATACCCACCATGATGTTCGCCTTCCGTGTGGTCCCTAGAATGTCCTACAGAGCAATGCCTTCGGAAAGGGGAGTTTCAAAGTTGGTGTTTTGTGGGGTTTTTTTCCCCTTTTTTTCCCTTTTTTTTTGTATTGCTGCCTCCACTCGTGACGTTTCTCAAAAAAGGGCATCTCCATGGCTTGCAAGCAGAAGTAAGCTGAAATGTCAGTGTACCCAGATTCTACCAGAGATGTTAGTTTTGCTGTCTTGATCTTAGGGAAAAGGAAAAAAAGGGTTCTCTGAGAACTGCCATTGCCATGCCTTTTTGTATATTTAAAAATACAGATCCTTGAAAACTAGGAAAACATTACATAAGACTATTTCTGTAATTCATATATAATAAGCCAGGCATAAAATTATTCCGATCCTTTGGGACATAAACCACTTCAGTTTTCTCAGTAGTCAAATGGTTGTGTTTTGCCTCTTTCTTTGGCTGATATTTGAAGCCCACCAAACATATGTATTTTTTTTTAGGTCTTTGTCAGATTATTCTTCATGTTTTCTGTGAAGTGCATGAGCCCATGGCTCATCATAATATTTTCCTAGTAAATATGGTTCACAGATGAAATTACAGGCCTGCTGACGTCTGTGAGAATTTTGCTGTGTATTTCAACAGAACCAGGATTCCATCCAGTTCTTTTGAACAAGTTGCTGTGTGCTAAAACTTTTACTAATAACTTTCTGACTCTGCCTGGGAACTCATAGGGAAATTCTGCATATGAACTGACACATGGCGATCCTTAATTTATAGCAGAAAATGTGTAAATGAAGAAAACACATCTTAATTGTATGAAATAATAAACCTGAAAGCATTTACGCATTTCTAGAAACAGATCCTAGTATTAATCCACCAGATTTCTAATCTGTTTTAGATGATGAGATCCCAGGCTCTAGATAAACCACATATGAAGTGATATGAATGTTAGGGCCCAATTCTGCTCCTGTTTGAAGTCAGCAATAAAACCTCTTTTGGCTTTAGGACTAAGAATTTACAGATGAACAGTAGAACTCATTTTAGCAGTGAGCTATGGAAAAAATAGATTTTTGAAGTATTTGTTACTTAAAAAAATATTCTATCAGATCTCTCTGAACGAAGTAAGGGGAATTGATCATTTTGGCTATAATCATCTGTTTGTTCAAAGGCTTCTCAAATGGATCCTCAAAGAGATTTCTGGCTATGACAGTGTAACAGCCAGTATCAGGTACTGAAAATTTTGCAGAAATCTGGAATGTGAGCTTTTGCAGCCTGATTCGTCACAGCTGCTGCCCAAGCTCCAGAGTTATTACTTCTGCAGAGTTATGACTGTGACAAGGAAAAAAATATTATGCTAGGGAGAGATTTCTTTTTGGTAGAACTCTGGGTATGGTAACACAGATTTAGCTACCTGTACTGCTCTGCATTCTATTTATTTATTTTTTTTTTAGTAATAAAAAACCTGTTAAGGAAACATTAATAAACACTAATTCATAGATGGATGGACCACTCTAGTTCCTAATATAAGCAAACAGAAGTGTTGTCTTCTCTCGCAAGCAAACGGCTTGTCTTGGGACCAGAGGTGGTGCAGAGTGGCTGCTTTCCTTGCATACCCCCTCATTCTCCTTCATATTTTGCATTTTTTAAAAATAATACCTTTTTTTGTTAATAAATGTTTAATAAGTCTCTATAAAAAGAAGGTCTTTCTTGAGCTGCTGTGGGGGTCATGAAGTTCACAAAACTTTTCGATGGGTCCATGTTTAAACTGTATTTATCCCTAAATGACTGGATTATTTGTACTTTTAGATGTGTGTTTTGGAAGGGACCATTACAACTGTTTTTTGCTGAGTTGCTAATTTCCATTTGAACCACAGTCTCTTTAACGAGCATGTGATATAGCTTCCACATTTAAGGCTGAAAACCAGCTCAGTGAAAAATTGCCTCCTGAAATTTAGGATGATACTGAAACACATGCTTGAATTTCCTTAGGGTTAAGCACATGTTTATTAATCAGGCATGAATCTGAGATACAGATATTACAACAGTAAACATTACCATCAAATTTCCTCTAAATTCCCATCTCAAAGTACACCTCTTTTTCCCATGATTAGACCTTACTGTGTTATCAATTGCACATTTATGTCAGGGGGGAGAGAGAGAAAGATGAAACAATGTGGAGGTCATCAGTTTTAGAAATAAAAGTAGTCCAGGAATATGTTTGTTGGTGGAACTTCAACTCAGTTATGGGACACTAAGCAAACACCTGAAGCTTGCTGGCACTGCTTATAAACTAGCAATCTATTTTCAATTGCATGCAATATTTTTTTTTTTAAAGAAAAAAAATTTGGTTTCAAAAGAAGCATGTTTAAATAACATTTGGGTTGCAGTAGAAATAGGGAAAGAAAGCAAATGTAAAATTCAAGCTGACACTTGAGATTATGCTGCACTAGTCTTCTATTAGAATTCCCAACTTTTTTTTTGTTGTTGTTCTATTTCAGAACCTTAAGGTTATTAGAATCGCATGTTACATTTAGATATTAAAAGCAGCCCTTCCAAGTTGTCCATTGGAGTCGGCAACAGTGTCATTCTTGCAACCCTCGCTTGAAGCCTGAAGTTTCTGACAAACATGGGACATACTGGTACAGAAACATAAATGAATAAACCAAAAGCATATATTTATCATACATATTATTAACTCTAGGTGCTCCAACAATCTGTAGACAAACATTTAAAACATTAAATCCACAAGCAAATCCCTGAATACATTGAAAACTCTATGATACTCTTCCACTCCAGTAATTCCTTTCCCAGTCCATTTGGTAAGAAATGCTTTTTGAACAGCATAATCTAACACTTATTTTCTCCATGTGACTAGAAAGACTAGTAATTGAGAAATTAACAGATATCTTTTATAGCAAATAGTACTTACCCTGAGCCTCTGCTGAGTCTCTAGGTGGTCCTTACAGCATCGGCATTTGGCTGCTTTCCTGCCTAGTTGTGTGGTCTTGGGTAGAGCGGGTAAAGCCATCCAGCGTGGTGCCCTTGGTTTCCCATGTTTCTTGGATAGTAGCACAAGCAGGACTCTTCAGTTCAATCACTAATTTCCCCCTTACTGATAAAACAAGCCAAATAAGGGATATAACTGCATCACTCTAAGCAGGTAGAAGACGTCCCAAACTACCCAAGTTGTTTGGGGTTTGTTTATTTGTTTTTATGTATATATATTTTTCACAATTCTTCCCTTTTTAATGCATGTGCTTCTTGGCAGGTCTCTTTTTCTTTACAGTTTTTTTTTTGCAAGCAGTCACTCTTTTCTGATGGCTTCTTCCAAGCTCCCACTGGGAGGGTCCCCTGAGAGCTTTTTTCCCTGATCTGTTTGTCTTGCTTGCCACAACCCTGGCTTTCCAGAACAACATGGAAACCATGGCACTTCTGGAAAGGGGAAAAGTGTGACAAGTGATGAATTTTCTGGCTGGTTGGTGTCTAACTGAGCAGCCAAAAGAACTCAGAGCTTTGGGAAGCAGCAGAAATGGTGGAATAAGAGAGGAAAGAAAGGCTGCTCCTATGCTTTTAATTAGGTCTGGAGCAGGGGTGCAGTTTTAAGAACCTCATAGTCTCCGCTTACTGCGCTTCTCAGAGTGGGTTTTCTTGTGCACAGGAACTACATGACGTTTAGTGTCATATATGAAATTCTGTTGTCCGCATATGTTCCTTTCAATATTTTGCTGTATATAATTAATAAAATTCAGAGATCTGAAAAATTCTTAACACTGTGACTATGTCTGTTTAATTTCTGCCAAAGATTCAGAGTAATGTGAGAGAATTTGTGTAATTTGCAATTACAGATGCATCTCTTTTAACATACACCTACGTATTCTTTAATGTTGGTTGCATGTCTTGTTGCATATTTCTTACCTTAAGCAGCATTACACTCAGACACATTGGACCATTTCACAGGTGCAGTGTGACTGAGCTTGGGATGCTGTAATTCAGACAGCAGGTGGATATAGCATGCACATTATCTTCTGGATGTGTATTGTGCAAGAAGCTGTACAAAACTTATGAGACTAACTTAGGAACACATACCTAGACTAGATCTCCTGAGTCAAAGAGTTTAGTTCTCTGGTATTGTACATGGCTATGTCATACAAACCCTTGTGTAGCATAAAATCTGCTCTTCCACCAGTTATAAATTGGGAGTAACCTTCCTAATGTCAATGAGATGCAAGAAGAGAATGAGAACTCTTAACTAGGGTAGTATACATGGAGAAAAGAGATGGAAAAAAATGCATGCTACACAAAATAAAATTCTCTTTAGACTTACTTTAGCCTCCTACTTTTAATCACTGTATATGAAAGCTTTTATCGCTTAGTAATTTGGAAATTGCTTTCCAGCTGGGGAAAGCTAATGCTTATCTTTTGTAAATGTGTGTTTGCACAACCCCCAATTTCTTTTATGGAACTGAAAATATACTGCATACCTGGCTTCTGTTGATACCTGAAATCCACAACTGTGCTTTATTCCCTCAACTTCCTCCATATAGGATGGTCCGCACTCTGTACGCCGTCGGTGCTGTGTTTCTTCTGATGGGATTTCTGCTACCAACATCAGAAGGGAGAAAGAGGAATCGTGGATCTCAAGGTGCTATCCCTCCTCCTGACAAAGATCAGCCCAATGATTCAGAGCAAATACAGACACAGCAACAGTCGGGTTCTAGGCATCGAGAACGAGGAAAAGGCACTTCCATGCCTGCAGAAGAGGTGCTAGAATCTAGTCAGGAGGCATTGCACATCACTGAGCGCAAATACCTAAAACGGGATTGGTGTAAAACTCAACCCCTCAAACAAACTATCCATGAAGAAGGTTGCAACAGTCGTACCATTATCAACAGGTTTTGCTATGGCCAGTGCAATTCCTTCTACATCCCCAGGCATGTCCGTAAAGAAGAAGGCTCCTTCCAATCTTGTTCCTTCTGCAAGCCCAAGAAATTCACCACCATGACTGTTACACTCAATTGCCCTGAGCTTCAGCCCCCAAGAAAGAAGAAAAGAATCACCCGAGTTAAGGAATGCCGGTGTATATCTATTGACTTGGACTGAACTGAGACAAATGTAGCAATTGCACTCTGACTGTACGCAATCATTGCCAGTGTGAGAGTGAGCAGCATGAACTAGGATGCCTTCAGGGCTTGGCAAAACTGAAAGCAACCTAGCAAATTACCTAAAACAAGTAAAAAAACCACACACACACACAAAAAAAGAAAAAGAAAAAATGTCAATGTAAAGAAAGGGCATGCATGTGTTTATGTTTGTGTGTATGTGAGAAAATGGATGTGTGCAAGCAAATACATGAATGTTCACTGCAACAAAAAGAAATTAACAGAGGTAGAAAATATTAAAAAAATCTATTTACCTGCAGTCATGAATTAGGTTTCTTAGTGTATATTCACATTTTTGCCGCTTGCTGGGAAAGTGGAGCTGTGGCTTTTGTTAATGTTCACCTGCTGTGCTATTTGCTTTTACTGTATTAAGAGAAACATCAAAGTGAGAGGACAATATATTTAAAAGCATAAATCTATTCTTACATACAAAGTAGGCAAGAAGCAGTTTAAAGCGTAACAAAACCATCACTGAAAATAGCAGCTGTATCAAGAGTTTGTAACATGCTTCATCAAAAAAAAAGAGCTGTAGTCCAAAAGCCATGTCTGGAGAACAATGGGGGATGTGGGAGTGTTGAAAAGTAACTATAGGAGGATAGAAAACAGAGCTACAGCAAGTTAGAAAGCAAAAGGCCAAAGTAAGTAAATGGGGAGAGTACAAAAGGGAGTAGAAAAAGGAAAGATACATAAATAGGAATATACAGAGGAATAGATAGTCTTCTGTTTATGTTTTACTTTAATTTATATACCGAGTCATATATTACATAAATTAAAGAGAAACTATATACTAGGCTATAAATACACTTCTGAACTCTAATGGCTCTCTAAATAAATCAAAACACATTCTTGTGCCACTAGATCCATTTGATGTCTTGTATTTCTGATATCAGTTATTCTTCATATCTACATATATATATGCAGTATCTTTTAGTCATGGGTATCTATACATACATACAATGAGTATGCATACTCTGTTGTGTGTAACTGAACTCTCTCCTCTTTTTCACACACATACATAAAAAACATACATAAACCTCAGCACAAAAAATCTTGCTAATTAAGATCAAGTACAAATGGCAGTAATTTAGTACATAAAGAGCAAAGCAAAAATTAAAACAAGCATCATGTGACTGCAAATGCAATAACCACACAAGAGACAAAAGACACGACATTCATGACTAGTAAACATTGCATTGTTATTGTTATTTTAGCTTTGCCACAGGCATGCAGTTTGTTGGAAAAGAGATGCAGAACTTTGCCAGCAATAATCCTCTTTTATATCTTTTACCACAGACTTGCATTTAAACTGAATTTGGACTAAGTAAAGAGAATTTCCTGAAAATTAAGGGCTAACCGCCCCTCTCATCTGGGGGGCGGGGGGGGGGGGGGTGGAAATGTAAAAGGGGACACAATACTTTCAACAGCTTGATGAATCTCACCTGTGAGGTTGTTCTGTCTTCTCTTTCCTTCAGGATTAGAAGCTTAAACTTGATGAGGGCTGTAGGTTTTGGCAAGAGCACAGAAGGTCCTGCAAAAGAAACTGTTTTTAGTGAGGTGGACCCTGGGCCATTGAACCCAAGAGGCATGTTGCCCTTGCTTTACTGGGCACTTGTTGAGAAGCTTGGGGGATGTCTTACTGGCCACATCTCATACCACATGGTATGAGTGCAGGCTGCTAATGCTCTCCTGCATGCTGGCTTTGCAAGGGCACTCTCTAGCCAAGTGCTGAAGAGGTCACAGGGTGCTGTACACTCTCCTCTCCATGTTGGTACCTGTGCCTGTACCTGCAGGGCCCTGACAGCAGGTCCTGTCTGATAGGGTACTGAAGGAAACGCATATTCCTATGCCAGAGTCAATATCAGGCCTGAAAGGAATCCTGACATCATCATGGATGAGAGTGAAATGGGAATTAGGTCCACATTAATTGTATGATGGGACTTGAATAGTTCAGGACTCAGTTTCCCCAGTCAGCAGCAATATTCTCTAGTATCCACTGTCAGGGTAACTGTCCTCTCACACTAGATGCCTCTCTCAACCACAAGGTGATTATCTTGACATCATTTCTGTCCACTGAACACTAAGGAAGAAAATTTTGCTCTTACTAATATGCACAAAGGGAAAAGTATAGAGTGAGTGGCAAGTCACAGATGAATCCCGAGTGCCCTCATTATATTAGATGCTCCAGCTGTTATACAGCACATCACACAGTTATTGGCAATATCCTGCATCTCTGCAATTAATATATTTTTATTGTAATATCCACTGCTGTGAGATCTGCATTTGTAAGATTAAGAGATTGCAACTCATTAATTGATATTATTAAAATGCATTTCATCTGGTATATTCTCACACAGCAGGTTTGACACATTTCTTTAAGGATTTTAAAATCCAGTTTTAAAATCTGGAATTATTGGAGGTAGATTTCCACTGTGTGGAATGTGAATAGTTAAACAGAAAGATATGGCTATTTAACATTGTTATTGATACAAATCCTCTTTCACTGACAACAGGCAGGGGTTGTTTTCACTTAAGTTACCTTTTTGAGTTGGTTTGCAGGGGAAAGGGTCAATCCCAGTTGTTGATGAAAATTTCATTGCTGAAAGTTTTGTACTAGCCAGGGTTTCTGTTCAATAAATGGGAACACCTTAAGAATGAATTTTTCCCTTCACGTGAAGTTGACAAGAGTGAACACTATGTCCCTAAACCCTTAGCCACCAAGCAAAGCTTCAGACATTACTTACTCCTTTATTTAAGATTAGGCTAGCATTCTGAAGGAAAATTAATAGAAGTTTTAGAAGTTTTAGTTTTTATGTTCCAAAACAGCTCATGCATAGATCACGATGGAACTCCCCTTGAGGCAGATTCACTCCCCCCAATGTATAAATTTTATACAAAGAACTTCTATGAATTGCTAGTTATTGCCTGAGAGTAAGAAAGTTCTGCTAACTTACAATTATACAAGATATTTAATATCAACCATTTAAATGTCTGCTTTATTCTAAAAACAATGGACTATATAACCTAAGGCTGCAGTATTTTCATGCTCGGTCTCACAAAGCAAAACTTCGTTTAAAATGAAGTTTTAATTATTTTGTAACTGAATAGAATTGGAGTTTTTTCTTCCCAGCATTTTGTACGTCATTTTAACTACTAGTAACAAATAAATAAAATATCTTCTCCAGCCCATGTCTATTGTTGCATTTCTTTTTTTCATTTCCTCCTTAAGTTACCAGCTCTGTCTGGATCTGTTGTACTTTACTCTGACTTCCGTGGTTTCTTCTAATTATAAAAGGGCTTACATTATGACAATGAGACAGAGACAAGCTATGGCACCATCATTCAACACGGCTACTTCAATAAGGTTTTTAAATGAGATCTGTCACTTCCCCCTCACCCTTCCACAATTTATAGAAGGAAAATCTCAATCTTTACTCACACTTTTCCCCTTGTAAACCATATAGTGACAGTTCAAGATATAAATCACCCTGGAATTGTAGTAGAGTTAAAGTTGGAGTCAACATGCCTGCCTTACACCTTATCTCAGTTTTATGTCTAGCTAGCGGTCTACTCCCACTTTTAGAGAAAACGAGTAACACCTTTACAATACCGCATGTTAAAAGCTGTAAACAGGGACAGAGGTTAAAATAGTTACAAAAAGGAACAGGAAGATTTGTCCCTGCTGGCAGCACTTAAGCAAGGTTAGGGTTGAGGAAGGACTGCAGCCACAGAGAGCAGGTTTCTTCAAGCTTTCCTCCCCAGTGGTGGGAGATAGGCACCAGTAGTATAAATTTTATCTTTCCAACCTGCCACATTGCCAGATCTGTGAGGAACCTGGTTGGTCACTGCAGATCTCTATGCAATCTTGCCATCTGCAGTAGCAAGGGCATTGTCTACCCTTGTGAAGAAGGCTGCTCTGACAGGGACAGTGATCTTGCTGAATAAGACAGAATACAATCTTTAATTTCGCAAAAACCTCTGAGCAGTGATGTAAGCCCAGTAATTTTCAGACATGTACCTTTTAGTTCAAAGGAATGAATGACATAGTCGTGTATATGGTCATATAAGTGAACATCATGTAAAGCTTTCCCATGGAGCACACAGATAATCAGAGAATAGGGTTAGATGTCCCAACTCCAGCTTTGAAAAGCAGGGTGCCGATAAGATCCAGTCTGTTCTTCCTTCTTGCAACAGTGGAGCTGAACACTTTAGTAGTACTGGCTTTTTGGAGCCTGTTAAAGTTTGGGATTTTTTTGTTTAGTCTTCCAGCTTTTTTTATGCTTCCAAAACTTACTGAAAGGATAATAACATTAAAATAATTCTTTTTAGAAGGCAATTGTCTATTTTTGGTCTGAGATATGGCACAGTTGAACAGAATAAATTTCCTTGAGAAGTTGTGCTTATATATTTATTTGAACATTTAAAACCGAAAGAAAAATCTCCTGGACTTACCTTTCTAGTACTCTGTAGTACCATGGTCTTACTATTTATATGCTAACAAGTTCAGATACTCATTATAATTTACATTTGGCCTACATGCCAGCTTTGAATTGAAGATACATCCACTGGAAGTCCTCACTGCTTTATAGATTGTTACACTGAAGAAGACAAAGAACTCACACACCTCAGTCAGCTTTCAGGGGCACAGATAGACATAAGGCTATTTTTTCTCTCCCCCCAGTGAGGCAGGCTACATTTCTGTTTGGGATTTCTGTGTGTGCTCTGTCATCCATGTGCTCTGCAGTTGATTTGCACACACGTTATAGGACTGAGGCATCAATAGCATGTCAGTTTTGCTGAGCATGTGCAAGACATCTGAGCAACACATGCACACAGTAGGTATGGTGCATCCTGGATGGGTCAGTGGAACAGACAGCATTGTGGCTCCTCTCCAGCTGCCTATCAGCAGCAGTGCCTGGCTGGAAAGGGGACAATGCATTTGCAAAAATAATGCAGTAATTTAACCTTGTAATTTACCTTCTCCTGAAAAGAAAAATAAAAGGAGCACCAGAGATTTGCACCCTTAGGAACCAGTATTTCTGTGTGCTATTCAGTGTAAAGGAGTAAACCTGGAATTGTTAGTTCTAAAACATTTCCTAGAGGAGAAGCACCTAGTCACTGGTAGACTGAGATGAGAATGCTGGCTTGCTTAACCCAATGATCTCCTTACACGAACTCCTTACACATTCTTTCTTTGCTTTTTAAAAACCATACATCTTACTTGAAGTAACTCAAACCTGCCTTAGAAACTACTTCATTAGTTACTGAAATACAGAAATCAGTACTGGCAGAAGGTCCCAATTTTTTTCCTGAATCATTCTGCTTACTTGTGTGGTTGCACTAACCAAAGTCTTCTGAAAGGGAGACCTGCATAACTTAAGATTTCAGGGAGTGAAAAAAATTAATGTGTATTTGGATTTAGCCAAAACACTGGAGATGGATATCACTAGTATGTATTTTTAACAACCATCCAGTCTTGGCCTTAAGGTATCAAAAAGATTAACCATAATAAGATTTAGACACCTTGCTTTATCTTTTTTGTCAGACAAGACTGAAATCAGGAATACACAGCAACTCACAGGTATCATAACAAATCCCAGTGCAGATTTTTGATGCTACCTTGTAATGCAGCTTCATAAAAACATCTGAAGCCTCTCTGCACTGCCTGCCTGGGAATGTAACTGGTGACTTTAAGGTCCCCTTTGACAATGTGTGGCTTCTGGCTGCCTGAATTCCTCCTCTAGCTTTTATGAGTTGGGAGAGAACAGAAATTTTGTCACTTGCTCCCTCTCCTATTATTTCCTAAAAATACTGAAAATAAAATCAATAATCTGTCTTTTTCAAATACAGAAGGAGCAAGATAGGAGTATCAAATTATATATTGACATTAAAAACCCCAAACTTCTAAGCTGTGATGAGCAATAACTTCTCTTTGCCGTGATACAGATGTAAATAACATAGTTTGGGGATGAGTCAAATGGAGAAGTTACACTGGCTCCCAATAAAAGTTCTGCAAATAAAATTTGAAATCACCATGTTTGCATTTCTTTTTTAAAGAATGCCTTATGGAAACAGCCATATTCCAATTCATATTACAAGAGATCAAAAGAACAAAGGTTAAAATAATATCTCCATCTCTCTCTAGAATAATTGAGAACTATATCTTGTCCTTCTGTCCAGTAATATCAATATGGATTCCAGCAAGAAAGCAATTGGAAAGAATTAATGTGTCACAGCTCATCTGGGACAGCAACACGCAAATTCATTACTCATAATTTTATAGTTACTTCATGGCATCACTACAGAGCACTGTTAAGTTTGTTTGATTTATTTAATGATGAATTTGCAGACCTTAATATTCTTTTCCCTTTAAACTTTACTGAATTTCTGTTTTGTAATTAGTTTGTTAAAGCATAAAGGCATAGTCTTTTGTGTATTTAAGAAGCAACATATTCTTAATCTTAGTTTTGTGTTAGTCTATTCTATTCAGAGAATTAAAAGATTGTGTTATATAGATATAACATACATTTACTTATCTCTCTAAACAAAGGTATCAAAAGCCCAGGAATGCATTAGGTATATTTAGAAGTCTGAAAAAGTACATTTGATATGTTTATACATAAAAGTATGGGCCAGTTTGTTCATGGTTTAACAACAGACTTTGAGTGATTAATATAGAATAAAGTCAACAATGACAATAATTACAGCAGTAAGCATAAAAAGTATTTTTCAAGGAAGGGGGCAGAGCTGTGTATACTCAGTAACTATTTCTAGACAACTACACGCAATGGTAAAGATGAAGGCTAGCTGAATCTCCTTGGAATCTGAAGGACCTTGGGTGTTTCTTAGGAAAGGGCTGTTCATGAGGAACATGTATTTCCATTTTTGTTGTTAATTTGTTTCAATGCCACATGAATGAAGAGGCTAGAATTTGGGTGTTAAGTTAGATGTAACAAATATAAAGGAGAAAGAAAACTATGTGTACAATGGAAAGAACTTTCTGAATGTATCTAAACCCTATGGTAGGTAATTTGATCTAATTTTTGCAGAAAGGCAAATGCCAGATGTGTGCTCCACTTTGATCTTAATAACACTTTAGGCTGCAGACAATAAGATTGGTTTAAAATTTATTGTCTCTTTGATTTCTCCATTCTAATGCTTTTTAAATTCTTTACACAAGACAGATCTATATATAGGCAACTGGGGTGGCATCAGAAGCGTTGTATACTTAAGACATTCTTGAAAACCTCAGTGTGGAACAGTGTTTGCTGTTTTATGCATCAAAACAAAGCCAGATTTTATACAAGCAACATTCAATTTTCATTTTATTATAATGTCTCTTTTTATTTTGCATATGAACTTCTGAGTGTCGCATCTGTAGCACAGCTCCTTATATGCTTTTATCTTTCAATAACCTTATTAAAAGTCAAGTCAATATATTAAATCAACATTAAGCAGCAGGAGTTGAAAGTTAAGTTAATCCATTCCCTTGCATTAGGAGTGTAATCTATGTATATTTTTAATTTTGCTCTTAAGCTGCTTTTAGGACTTTTTTTGTACAGAATATGCTTTAAAAAGAGAGTTGCCACTGAATGGACACTAGTGAAAACTTCTGAGAATGCATAACATCCAAGAGACATCCAACTTGCCTTCAGTTTGTATGTTCATGCTCTAGGAGGCCATTGTCTGTGAATGTGAGTTCAACTCAGCTTACGGCTGCTGGTTAAGTGGCCCCAGGTTTCCAACAGAATGTCTTGTATATTTTCTATTACCGAGAAACAATGAAAAGCAAGTGAGACTAAGAATAAATGGTAGAGGAAGAGCAATGATTAAAAAGAAACAAATAGAAAAAAAAAATCCTGGAATGCAGCCTGAATGTCTTATCATAATTCTCTGGCATAGTTCAGAGCCATCTGTCCCTTAGGTCCAAGCATGATGTCTCTAACCAATTGTTTTCACTCTGCTCAGCCCAGTAGCCTGGAAGTTCAAAAAGTCAGACTCAGTTTTCCTCTGAAGGAAATTATGGACTTTGCTGATGAAACTGCCATCGCTCAGCCAGTCCTGGCAGAGCTTTTTAAAATGATGGTGTTGATGGGCTACCAGAAGTCGGCAGCCTCTCTCTTGTACTGCCTAGTTCTTGCAACAAACTCCTTTGTAAATGAAAGAAAAATTCTTTCAGAACCAAACATTTTAGCTCATTTCCAAGAACAAAACATTATACAGAGATACTTGGTAATAAATACTCTTCCTATCACAGAACAATGACAAGTGAAAAGACTTCCCGTTACCTCATCCCAACAGAATTGTCTTAGGTCCAAATGCATCTTCATGTCTTTTCTTCCTTATCTTTGCTACATCTCCTGAGCTAAAACATCTTTAATGTAGTTTACTATCTTCATTAATCACAATTACATTGAAATTCTGTTTGCATAATTCTGAGGCATGGTTTGTGAACCCTCTCCTTGACATAATGTACCACCTGTACCATTAGAGAAGAAGCTATTTGAAAAGATTGGACAACTAAGTCACAAAACATAGGGAGGTTTAAATAGCATTTGATTTCAATTAAGAGGCATCCAGAAGCACCCATTTCCTGAAATTCAAGCATGATGTTAGGAGACTCTGAAAATCTCTTGCAACACTAGCCTTTGTGCATCATAGTTGAAAGGTGTGCAAATACTACCCAATGAAATTTAATGGAAGCCACACAAGGAAAGATTTTAGCCTTGACATTTATCTTTACCAACACACAGAACCACCTTGATCTGTTTTAGTGTTGGTGAAAAAAGAAGGTAGTGTCTATTTCACAGGAGAGGATAGGAAGTACGAGTCAATGTGATGGATGGTGGAAAGAAACAAAAGCCAAGAGGGAATAAACATGAGCGTCAGGTAGTGATCTCAAAGATGAGGTCTAGTCTGCTGTCAGAATGTGTATAAATAGCTTATTAATAACAGAAGAGATGTATTGGCATTAGTGTTAAAGGAGGAACACACTCAGTTTGTATTGTTTTGTCAGAAATAAGCCATCTGTGTACAGTTTATATTTGTTAGATATGAGGAGACTACACAAGTACAAATCAAGTATATGTTAATTTCTGTGAAAATACTCACTCACCTCAAGGCATTTATCCAGCAGATGACTCTGCAGTAACCTCTGCCGTCCCTAGCAAATCTGTCACATTCACTTACTGGAGGTATAGCTGCACTGCAGTGTAGCACAGAAATCTAGAGGAGTTTTAACCTCACAGACATGGTTACCAGCAATAATTTAATTGCAAAAGCTTGAAGTTTATTCTTTAATTAGTATCATTCAGTGGGTGAGAAAAACCAGCAAGGGCTATCAGGGAAATTTTCTTTTAATCTTTCATAATTATTATATCACACCATTGCTGAGCATGCCAACATTTAGAAATGACACCTATTTTCTCCCTGGTTCTCACTTAACTTGCCTGTCCCAACAGCAGCTCAGCTTCTATCTGAGACTTACATACTTGGAAAAGGAAGACCAAAATCACATAAGGGTTTATGCTGAGGGTAAACCCTGCCAAGTGAGTCTGGTGCTACTTTCATCTTGTCCTTGATGGCAAGGGAGAAGTGTAATATCAGAAATATATCTGCAGGGCATCCTTGACACAAATTCAGCAGCTTGATGCTGGAATCTCTCACTGTCAGTGCCAGTACAACCAACATCTCCTGGGAATCCATCTGGTTTATTGCTTCATGCCGAGATATTTTGGTGATATTTAGGAAATGCTTCATTCAATGTTTCAGGTCTTGCTTGATTTAGGCACCTAAGTCTCATCTCCAATGACTTGCAGTGAAGTTGTTGTTTGATCTATTATTTCTTTTCCAAATAAAATTAGTATTGGACAATATATTTTGGTCCTGGATTTTCAGATTTCAGGGACTTAATTAATTCAATTTGCTGCTGAACAACACACTTCCTGATAGCCATGGAAATAGGTTCTCCAATCTGTGGATTGTACCTCTAAAAATAAACTAAGCAAAGAGTCTATTCAAGCAAAATGTTACAAAGGGGTTACAGACTGTAGCCTTTCCTCAGGGCTCATTGTTATTACAACAATGTGAAGTGTATGTGCAGTTTTCATTCAGGTCAAAACAGCCTGGAAGCTGGGGTGGCAGCTCTGATTTTTATAGCTTCAGCCTTAGTCTGTTTGACTTTGCATAAAAACCTAATCTTAGAGCACAATCTTGGACAAGACTTGCTTTACGCAGATAGCACAAGCTGCCAAAGCTTGTATGTAGGGCTGTGTTTGAGGAAGAACATCCACAATGTAAGGCCTGGAGTGCTTATTACCCTCTGAGTTGAAATCGGATGTTATTCCCTGAGGCACAGGTCAGCATGTCCGTCATGCACAGACAAGACCGTCTGCTCCTCTCGGTTGGAGAGTGATATTTTCTTAAGGAGTAGGATGTCATTCCTAGAGGTCTGCCCCTTGGTAGGGTCAAGAGTAGTATTTTATGGTTAATGTTTATGATTAATTTTGGCTGTGGCCTTTCCTTTCAAAATCTGTACCATGTCAGTTCAAGTTGGTAAGGGGGAAGCTTGACAAGGTTAAGGCGTGAACCATACACTCACTTTTCCTTCCAAAGTAAATACTACAACAACAATGCACATGGGAACCAAGCAGCACATTCCTAAATTAAACCAGAAGATTCACAAAAGGGAACTAAAACAGCAGGGTCCAAGAGGGTGGGTTTTGCTTTTTTTTTTTTTTTTAAGTCCAAAGGATACATTTTCAGAAGGATGTCTTGGAAATTAGCTCTACACAGTCCCAGGAGCAGAAAGGGCAGTATAGCATCAGATTCCTTGTGCTCACATTACTTCAAAATTAATATTGCCTTTGCCCTGTTTCTCTCAAAAAATATCTGCTAAAGTAAGGTGAATGACTCTCAGCTGTTCAATGCTGCTTAAAGGACATGCTAGCATCACAGTGTGATGCAAGTTTATATTAAATCTTGCTTTTGGCGTATATCCAGATTTTCTGTCTGGTTTTAAATAGGATCTTTAGATTCACATGCAAATTATTCTCTTTTAAAGAATCTTACCTCTTTTCTCAGCTTCTGGAAATTCTGATTTCCCTTCACATTTTTTTATTAATGTTCTAGTTTCACAATAGGCTTGCAGATGGATTTGGTTTGATATTTTAGTAGACACTTAAGACCAGAAGAGATTGGAAACTTCTAGAATCCCAAAGTGTTCTTATTCTCTCAGAGACTTTCTCTAGCTCTTGTTTCTTATTCATTCTCTAGGAACTAATTTCTGTAGTGAGAGAATACAACTTTAAAATTCTGGGATTACAACTTTAAAATTCTGAGACCTTTAAAAATCTTTCAACTCTTTTAAAATTACTGAACTTCAGACCCTAGGGGTAGCACGTTTTGGGAATGGATACACCTCAAACATCTGAAAGCATTTTGTGATCTATAATTAAAATTCTATTATCCCACATAATGAATAAACAACCTCCTTGGAATACTGGCATCATGCCATTGCATATCTCAAAAATGGAGTTGTTCAGACTGCTCTGAATCACATATAAAACTAGCACTGCCAGTCTTCATCAGTTCTTCAATGAAAATTAAAGCTGCTCCGTGTAAAAAACCCAAACCAAAAATAGGAACAGATCACTTCTGATTCATAATCAACAGCCCCCAATATTGCTATACATGCTGCAAGTGAGACTGGCAAAGAGCACTCTCAAACATCATCATGTTGCCATATTTTGAGGTTAATAAGAGAGGCAAAAGATTAAAAATATGGACACCAGAATTTAAAAATATTTCCCTTGACTCACACAGAGTCCTTTGGAGTTCACTTTAAATGGCCATTTCTGAGTCAAGCTTTTCATAACTTCAAATTTTATCACTCAGCTGATTACAGAATTGCAGAATTCTCAATGGTTGACTGGCACTATCTTGATTAGTTACGAACCGTGCGGTAGGCTTTTGTGCCTCTGTGACTAATAGGGTCTGAAAGAAAAAAATGTACGTATTAGTACAAATATTTACAAGTATGACCAACAATCTGGCTGAGAAACTTGGAGATCAATTGATGGAGCCATTTCAAATGGCTTAATCATTGCAGTCTTGGAATTTACACTCTGAATAAATTTCATTATTAGCAATGAACAAATGTTGGAGCTGGATGAATGCACATGGAACCAGCAATGGTTTCTTAAACAGGGAGGGAGAAAGAGTAAGACAAAAATTTACAAAGAGGAAACAATGCAAAAGAAAAGAAAAAAAGAAAGAAGTCTTATAACACACTGTGATTGAAAAAATTATTCTTCACTCACCCCTCACATTCTTTTTAAGAAGCTGCAGAGGGTTTTCATGAAGGCCCAGCATGCCTAAACAAGTTTCACTCAGAAAGAATAAGTTGTAAAAGTTAAATCACCACTCATTTCTTTTGAGCCTGTCTTCAGCTGTGGTCTCTGCAGCTTTAGTTTCTCTTGTCAAGGATAGATAAAACAGAACTGTAAGACCAAACTTGAAAATCCCAAATTTTCTTAATTGGATGGGAATTACCTGTATAAGAACAGTATTTCTTCTAACAGTAGCTCATGCAGCAGATAGCCTATATGGGAACTAGAAAATCTAGAAGCCCAAACACCTGTTAATGCAGAAGATGAGATCTGGCACAATTATGAATGTGTCAAAGATTGTTTGGAAGATGCACAAAACCCAGAGCAAACAGACACAATGAAATGCAACAATCACGTAGAAAGCAAAATGAAGACTTGCAAACCATTCTGGACATTTTTTTCATCCTTCCCAAAAGCAGAGCACAGACTGAAGGGCAGCTATCCTATTTGGCTGGCTTTGCAGCTTGTACTGTTTTTCTTTGCATCTGGAATCCCTTGGTTTGTTGACTCATAGTGGTGTCACTCTCAAGATCAAGGACTGCTTTGTTTGACCTAGTGTGTTCATCAATATTTGCATTGTTAATTTCATTATTTTGCAAAGCACCTTGGGATGTGTCTCATGAAAGAGGTTATACATAAATATCTCCAGTCTGCTTTGATTAAAGTTTTCTGACAAGTGCATCTCAAATGCTAGTCATCAATAATTTGCTTTTCAATTATTTCAATAACTGCAGTATTCCAGCTGTATTGATCTTGTGCTAAGTATCCTTTCCTGAATTAATGACGTGTGAAAATTTCATTATATATTATTGAAAGATAGGTATTGGATCTATGACTGGATCAATTTCTTTTGCTATATAAATAGCATAGCTTGTATTAGGGATGAGTGTACACATGTATATTAGACATATACATATGCATATGTATGCATCTGCATATTAATAAAATAACATAGCAATTGCCTGCTTTTATCTCCAAATTTAACCACTGGATAAATAGCATTAACATCTACATATATGAAACAGTGCATATCTGAAATTATTTAATTGTAAACTGCTTATTAATTACAAGAAGAAAAGTTGTATTATAGTACTTAACAGCAGTCAATCATAAAATCATTCTGTATTTATGAAGTCACACTTCTCAATAACCCTAGAGCTGAAATACACTAACAAATAATGAAGAATTCTACAGCATAGAAAGCAAGGTTTATGCCTGGTGATAAACTGTTATGTTCATAAGAGTAGCATTTAATTTAGACCTTCAAGATTGGTCTATTTTGGATTTCTACTCAACTTTGGTGTTACGTAGGCTTATTCTTAGAAGTACATTCTCTTTATCTGATGTATTTGCTTCCTTGCATGTGGTAGTTCTCCCTCAGAATAACTGGCACAGTGTTAAGGCAAATACTGCTCTTTGGCTAGATCTTGTCAGTTGCTGAAAAAAACCTGCATTCCAGCATAAGGACAGTTCATGAACTTCAGGGCTCCAACACTTCTCTTGGACCTGAGGGCCTGAGGGTCAAATTTAGGTTCTTAATAAACACTAAATCAGTTGTTCATGTGGATAAAGAAAAACAATCTGTCATCTGACATCTTGGCATATTAGTAGGATTCCAAGCAAAGAAGCTTATAACATTAATTTCTTCATCAGTACACCATTTTATTGTCTTAAAGGATCAAGAAACTAGACAATAAACAGTAAGAACAGGAAAAGACAGCAAATGTATCTTAGTTAGATTGCTTTGGCTTAGCTAATTTTAACTGGGATTATCTGGCTCATTATATACTTGCTTAACTGTTCAGTGCCTAGCTAGGTATTTCTACCATGCTCATCATGGTGGTATTTAAGCACATCTTCCCCAATACCTATGTGTTCCCTTCTCTTCTACAGAAAATTAATTGCAAATAATTCTTCACATTTGGTTAATGTCTATATCTTGGTGATGATCTCTGTCTGGCATCTCATCTCCAATTCAATTTTGTAGCTGAAATCTTTGTTCAGGTTCTTGTCTTCTCCAGACCCACTGCAGTAGTCTCTTCCGTGATGAGAAATGCATCTTTTCAAACCAAAAACCATGGGTTTGAACATGCTGCTGTAGATTTGCCGAGTATCTCCACTGACTCACTCTTTTAACCTGACAACTTTCTTATATTTTTCAGTATCTTTCATAGCATATCTTTGCTCTTACTCTCTGTTGACATGATCACTCCAACCTCTTATTGGCTAAGGATAATAAATACATTAATGCTGTTCTCATAAACATCTGAAACCACATCACCTTCTATTTTAAGTTTATGTGATGTGTGATGCCAAAAATCCCTCAAAAGTGCCTAAATTATACCAGTCTTTGGGGAGTTGCTGAGCATCCTGGTGAAGATGTGTCCAGCTGCTGCACTCTCCCAATGGTCAGTTGTTGGATGAAATTACTGTACAGTGTTATATTTTAATTGTTTTCTATTCTGACTGTAGAGAAACCGGAAAAAATATCTCTAATGATCTATAGTAAGGTTTCCTGGCTATCAGTCTACACTAATACAACTGTAAAATATAGATAAAATAAAGATAAAATTGTATTGTAAGTTATAGATTTTTTTCCCTTTAATATTTGAGCCCAAATATGGATACATACATTTGAGATACTATTTAAATATAATTTTGTGGGCAATATGCTTCAATATCTGAAGAGCTTTGAATATTAGGTATTTGCATATGCGGCAAGTTGCCAAAAGTGGCCTAAGAACTAAAAGAAATCCACATCACCAGAGGTGTGTGCAAAATACTTGAGATGCAACCTTTCCCCAAAAACTCATTAAGTTACCTTCAAAAAAATGACACCAGTAAGCCACATATTTGATTTTTTTGTGGATCCCTAAAATATTGTGTATTTTCTTAAAAAGCATACTGAACCTGCAATACTAACTGGATCAGTAAAGCAGTGTAAATAAAACCCATCATTTAGACAGAATTATTTAAACATAGAAACCTACAGTACCTTGACAATACATAGAATCATAGAATCATAGAATAGTTAGGATTGGAAAGGACCTCAAGATCATCTAGTTCCAACCCCCCTGCCATAGGCAGGGACACCTCACACTAAACCATATCACCCAAGGCTTCATCCAACCTGGTCTTGAACACTGCCAGGGATGGAGCATTCACTACCTCCCTGGGCAACCCATTCCAGTGCCTCACCACCCTAACAGTAAAGAGTTTCTTCCTTAGATCCAGTCTAAACCTCTGCTGTTTAAGTTTCAACCCGTTACCCCTTGTCCTATCACTACAGTCCCTAATGAATAGTCCCTCACCAGCATCCCTGTAGGCCCCCTTCAGATACTGCAAGGCTGCTATGAGGTCTCCACACAGCCTTCTCTTCTCCAGGCTGAACAGCCCCAACTTTCTCAGCCTGTCTTCATATGAAAGGTGCTCCAGTCCCCTGATCATCCTCATGGCCCTCCTCTGGACTTGTTCCAACAGTACCATGTCCTTGAGGACACCAGAACTGCACACAATACTCCAAGTGAGGTCTCACGAGAGCAGAGTAGAGGGGCAGGATCACCTCCTTTGACCTGCTGGTCATGCTCCTTTTGATGCGGTTGGCTTTCTGGGCTGTGAGTGCACACTGAAGCTGGCTCATGTTCATTTTCTCATTGACTAACACCCCCAAGTCCTTCTCTGCAGGGCTGCACTGAATTTCCTTTTTGCCCAACCTGTAGCTGTGCCTAGGATTGCTCTGACCCAGCTGTAGGACCTTGCACTTGGCATGGTTAAACTTCATGAGGTTGGCATCAGCCCACCTCACAAGTGTGTCAAGGTCCCTCTGAATGGCATTCCTTCCCTCTAGCGTATCAACAGAACCACACAGCTTGGTGTCATCGGCAAACTTGCTGAGGGTGCTCTCAATTCCATTGTCCATGTCAGCAACAAAGATATTAAACAAGACCGGTCCCAACACCGATCCCTGAGGGACACCACTCATTACTGATCTCCAGCCAGACATTGAACCATTGACCACAACTCTTTGAGTGCGACCAGTTCTTTATCCACCAGTTCTTTGTCCACCGAGTGGTCCACCTATCAAATTGATGACACTCCAATTTAGAGACAAGGATGTCATGTGGGACAGTGTTGAACACTTTGCACAAGTCCAGGTAGATGACGTCAACTGCTCCACCCCTGTCCATCACTTTTGTAGCCCCGTCATAGAAGGCTACCAAATTGGTCAGGTAGGATTTCCCCTTAGTGAAGCCATGCTGGCTGTCACCAAGCACCTTGTTGTTTTTCATGTGCCCTAGCATGCCTTCCAAGAGAATCTGCTCCCAGATTTTGCCAGGCACAGAGGTGAGACTGACTGGTCTGTAATTCCCTGGGTCATCCATTTTCCCCTTCTTGAAAATGGGGGTTATATTTCCCTTTTTCCAGTCATCAGGAACTTCACCTGTCTGCCATGATTTTTCAAATATGATGGCCAGTGGCTTAGCAACTTCATTCGCCAGCTCCTTCAGGACCTGTGGATGGATTTCATCAGGTCCCATGGACTTGTGTACATTCGGGTTCTTAAGATGGTCTTGAACCAGATCCTCATGTACAGTGGGCCCAAGGTCTAGGTTTTCACAGTCCCTGCGTCTGCCTTCCAAGACTCGGGTGCTGCGGTCAGAGCCTTTGCCAGTGAAGACTGAGGCAAAGAAGCCATTCAGAACCTCAGCCTTCTCCATGTCCTGTGTAGCCAGTTCTCCCGAAAGCTTCCGGAGGGGGCCTACATTGTCCTTAGTCTGTTTTTCAGCCACTACATACCTATAAAATCCCTTCCTATTATCTTTAACATCCCTTGCCAAGTTTAGGTCCAATTGGGCCTTAGCCTTCCTAACTTGGTCTCTAACTACCCGGACAACATCCCTGTATTCATCCCAGGCCACCTGTCCTTGCTTCCACCTTTTATAAGCCTCTTTTTCCTGTGAATTTTTCTCAGCAGCTCCTTATCCATCCAAGGGGGTCTCCTGGCCCTTCTGCTGCACTTCCTTCTAGTCGGGATGCAACACTGCTGAGCAGGTGATCCTTGAATATTAGCCAAGAGTCTTGGGCCCCCCTGCCCCCTAGGGCTATATCCCATGGAACCTTGCTAAGCAGGTTTCTGAAGAGCCCAAAGTCTGCTCTCTTGAAGTTCAGGGCAGTGAGCTTGCTGCACGCTCTTCTCACTGTCTTGAGGACCTCAAATTCGACCATCTCATGATCACTGCATCCAAGACTTCCCTGGAGAGTCACATTTCCAACGAGCCCTTCCCTGTTGGTGAGCATGAGGTCAAGCAGGGCACCTCTCCTCGTCGGCTCCTTTATTGCTTGCAGAAGGAAGTTGTCTTCCACACAATTGAGAAACCTCCGGGATTGCTTGTGCCGGGCCATACCGTCGCCCCAACAGATGTCAGGGTGGTTGAAGTCCCCCACGAGAACAAGGGCCTGCGAGTGTGAGGCTTTTCCTATTTGTCTGTAGAGTTCTTCATCCAGAGGTTCCTCTTGATCAGTCTTGATCAGTTACAGGCGGTCTGTAACATATCCCCACAGTAATGTGTCCCATCACCACTTTCCCCTTAACCCTGACCCACAAACTTTCTGTTAACTGATCACTTGTTCCCAGAGAGAGTTCCATACTCTCCAGCCTATCCCTAACATAAAGGGCAACTCTCCCTCCCCTCCTACCAGGCCTGTCTTTGCTAAAAAGCCTGTAACCTTCCATTCCAACACTCCAGTCAAAGGAGCCATCCCACCATGTTTCTGTGATGCCTATTATATCATAGCCCCTTAGATGTGCCCACATCTCTAATTCCTCTTGTTTATTCCCCATGCTACGGGCATTTGTATAGAGGCATCTGATCTGAGCTCCAAATGAAGCCAGCTCAGTGGCTGAAGCAGCTAGAATATTACTACATTGCTCAGAGTATTTATTATAGGTGCTGGCAACTGACTGGGTGTGTTGGGATGGAATGATGCTCCCCTCCCCCAACACGACTAGTTTAAAGCATCCTTGACAAGTCTGGCAAGCCTCCCAGCAAAACCACTCTTCCCTTTCTTTATCAGAGCAGTTCCACTAGCCCCCAGTAGGCCTGGCCTACAAATGTGGGCCCCACGTCCAAGACACCCAAACCCTTGACTATGACACCACCCTTTTAACCATTTATTAACCTGTCCAATCCTCCTTGCCCTTGGAAGGTCCTCCCCTGTGTCTTGGAGAATTGTCGAAAAGACTATCGGAGCTCCAGAACCCCTGACCACCTCTCCCAGGGCTCTGTAGTCCTTCTTTATACTCCTCAGGCTACTACTATCTATATCCCTAGCACCCACATGTATCACTAGAAGCGGGTAATAGTCCGTGGGACTTACTAGAGCAGGCAGCCTCTCTGCAACATCCCTGATCTGTGCCCCAGGTAGGCAACACACCTCCCTTGCGACCAGGTCAGGCCGACAGATGAGCGCTTCTGTCCCTTTCAAGGCAGAGTCCCCTACTACTACAACCTGCCGCTTTTTCCTGGCGGCACCAGTAGAGACCAGTGCACCAGACGACTGTTTCTGGTGCAAGTGCATTTCCTCATTAGCCCCCTGCAGGACAGCAAAGCGGTTCTGGGTGGGTACAGCAGATTTAGGAGGAAGCCCCTTGCTTTTAATTGCTCTCTTCCTCCTTTTGTCGTTTTTTTTTTGTTACTAATTCCCAACTTCCCTGGTCAACAGCCTCCTTCTTTCCTCCATGAGTTAGAGGGAAAGCTTGAGGCCTCTGCGCTGTTTGGGCCTGGAGCAAGCAGTCCTGCTTCCTCTCTGCTTCCCTGACATCTTGCAGCTTACTGACAGCATCCCGTAGCTCAGCCACCTGCTGGAGGAGGACCTCCATCAGGGAGCAGCGAGCACAGCCCTGCCCATTCTGCACCCTTCCCTCACCAGACCAGTGCAGGCACTCACCACACTCCGAGCTCTGCACTGCAACCTCCCCTCTTACCGGCTCTGTCTGGGTGTCTACGCTGGCCGCCGTCAGGGCAGCCAAGGCAGAGCTCCCAGACCGGACCCTGGTCATACGGTGAGCGCTCACCAATCCGCTCGCCTGCCCCCGCGAACTGCCGCGCAAACTGCCTCGACCCGCTCTGTTTGCCTGCTCTGTTCGCCGCGCTCCCTGGGTAGGTTTTTAACCACTCACAGTTGGTGCCACTCCTCCTGGCTCCGCCCCCGGTGAGTCACCTCCTGACGGCAGCTGAGCTGCCGGCTCCTGGGCATGTCCTGTCAAGGACTTGAGGCTTCCTCCTCAGTGGCTCTTGTCGCTCTGAGGTGAAGCTCCTGGACGCTGATCTCCCCCCGCTCCGCTTCGGTGTTACAGGTGTCCTCTCTCAAGCTACTCCCCTCAGCAAGTGACTGAGAATGGCAGCGAGCGCAGCCCTGCCCATTCTACACCTTTCCCTCACAAGACCAGTGCAGGCACTCTCCACATTCCAAGCTCTGCACCGCAGCCTTCCCTCTTACCGGCTCTGTCTGGGTGCCTACATTTTGCATACAAAAATACAACTGATAAAATGAGCAAAAATACTGAGGAGGAAAATATAGTCTTTTATTTACAGTCAACAGTTCCTTAAGAATTTAGTTTAAAAATAAATACTCCATTCCACTACGAGAAATTTTACAAAGTTAATCATGTGCACATCTTGGGTTTTGAGAAAATTAAACTTTCAGATACATAGTAGAAACACACACACACATATTTAATTACAATGTGAAGGGGGAGGGGGGGAAAGCACCTGAATCTATTTAGCTTATTCTTTTAAGACAATTATAACAGACTTAGTCAAGAACAACCCTAAGGAGTTTAATCCCTGAAAACCAAAAATCCTAACCCATATTATATTACATTATTTTTGCTGCACATTTTGTGGGATGAAAAATACAGAGTAGAGCTCAATTCAAGTAACAGCAAATATATATGCTGAGTCTATGTGTGAACATTCAAGCAAAACTATGATTTTATTAAAGCAAATCCCATCTGGATGTGAAAGACTTAAACCATGTTATGTCTGTGAAACTTGCTAGGTACACAGAGAATATTAATAGCATTGCAACAGAATTTGACATTTTGCTACATCTTCAAAGAGAAGTTAAACAGCCAACGCGGACTGTATTTTGATGGTCAGAAGAGAGGGAAGAGTACAAACAACAATAACATTCAACAGTACAAGTATTCAACTCGAAATGATTGGAAAGGAAAACAAAAAGATTTCAAAGAACTAAATGAAAGTTGAAAATCATACTATAATCCTATTGAAAACACTTTCTGGATGCCAACTCTGATTCTTCCCAAAATAGTATTTCTTCTTTATTTTTGTTTCCTCTAATTTCTGGGTATGTCAAAGCTTTTAGCCTGTACAGAAGGTGATAGCTAAGTACAATGAGAGGGGCATCTTTTCTTCTTGAGGCTGATATACCACCCAAAATTAAATATAATTATAATAAATATATATTTTAAAAGATCTATAAAAAGAATTCTTTCTCCTGGGCAACATATTTTCAGTCATCAGGCTGGGCATTCACATTTGCTGAGAGCTCCTGCAAAACCCAGTACTTTTACCAACTCTCTGCAAAGTCCTTATCCAATTCCTTCTGACATGGAGCATGAGTTTTTCTTTGCAACAGGTATCACTGAACTTTCAAACCAAGTGCAATAAATGAATGCATTTAATTTGGAATAGCTTTTCTGAACTTGACACCTGAAAATCCATTACATGTCCCTCTCAAGTCTCTCCTTTCTCTGAGCCATATGCAGATGAAGCAGTGTTATTCAAGGCTACAAGTGGACCTGTTGAGCATGCATACAAATTATTTTACTTGACTAGAACTTGAGCCCCACAGAGCCCTGTCCAAGACAAGCTAGCTAGATTGTCTATTTTAATAGAATCTTTTAACTGAAATAAACAAAACCAAACACTTCAATAGGAAGTTATGTGAGGATGAACTTCTTCAAATGAAAAACCATTAGAAGGAAATAGTAAGCTTTATATTGTTTCAATTGTATTATTTATCAACATTTTCACTTTATGTACATTACTGAGTCTTTTTGCTTGGCCCCATGATAAGTTATGGAAAATATATATAGAACGTAAGCCCAAACACTCAGATACATCTTCCATATCACACATACTTCTGGTCTGGAATCAAGCAGAAGTTGATTACATAACTAAACACACAAGTTCTGCCTTCTACTCAGAGAGACAAGCTTTCTTGATGTAAAATGATAATAGAAATGCATGAAACCACTGTATCGATTGTCTAATTTTCTGAAACTAAATTATGTTCAACTTAGGTAAATTACAAAAAGTTCAACTTGTGCTCAGTAAAGACACGTAAGTCTTTCTTGTGGTTTGGAAGTTAATCAACCTCTCCTCACCCAGCCTTTGAGCTTTTTTTGGACCTTTAGCAACCAGTTTGGTAAGTAAATAACTTTGGTTTTAATAAAAGAAGGAGAGTGGGGAATTACATGAATTACTGAGGAAAAGTGATGGTAGGGGAGGAGTTCTGCATGGCAATTTGCTGAATTTGAACATTACAGGAAATCTTTAAGGAATGAGATTCATAGCTGAATCTTCTAATTTCTTTACAGCCCTTTTAAACATAGTGAACTGTAACACCAAATGAATAACTGAATAAAAAGGAATCAGAAAAAAAACCCCATTGTTTTTATGTGAAATGTGTTTTTTTTCCTTCACCTTCCTGTCAGGTATGTCAGAATTCTAGAATAGAACTGTGACCTTGTTCCATTTTGATTCATTACAAAATGGTATCATTCCCCCTAAAATCTAGAAGATATCAATACCACAAAACCTCATTCTGGTAAAGAGAAAAAAAAAAGTAAGAATTATAAGAACATGGCTTTTATCCAGTTTTACAATGATTAGCTAGTTATGGCAACACGTTCCTCAAGATACTTTACAGCTAAGAAATAAGCATCAGGTGATATACAAAATATATGTTCATTTGCTGACTATCAATGCTCCAAGCAATAAGAAATAGTGCTATATTCTTTGATATCTACGTATTTTTTGCAGTTTCTATAACACACTGTCTGTGAATGGTTGCTCAGGATGAGCATTTTTCCAGCTACAATGTATTTACAGCATGCCAAATGAGAAAGTAAAAATACTGAACTACAAGCCTGGTCCCACTGGCAGAAGTCAGAGAGAAAATGTACCATTTGAAGTTTTCAAATGCATAATTCACAGAATAACAGGAGTCATCTTGCTGAAGTTTCAAAAAAAGATTAAAGAAACACAGTCAACCAGTCATGTCATCTGAATTTATGATGAGGAAAGGCTGAGAACTCAGACAGCATGACAGTTGAATTCATCTTACCTCTAGGAAAATAGGAAGGTTCCTGGGAGAACAACACTGGGAAACTTGAAATACAACTGCCTGCTGGGACTCAGTTAACGGATCTATCTTTGAACAGTTTTTGTAGTCACCATTTTAGTGACTGCAGCACAATAAACAAGTAGGAATAAATATGTTATTCTGTTCATATTAAATAATCACATGAACAGTAAATACAAGAACACAGGCACAGAATGAAGTTCATATAGGAATGCAGAATTTCTGAAATCTGTATAATCTAAAGAATAAATACAAATATACAAAATTTCTGCTATTATGGAAGACTGCTAGCTTTTACTTTAATCTGGAAATGTAACTGTGATCTCTTTCCCCTTTGAAAATGTATGGCTGTTGACAGTATTTTCCAGTCTCACTTCCAGGAGTAGCTGGGGCAGTCTTGGCTCAGGGAATTCAACTGCAGTGTAACTCCAGAGAAGCCATACTTTCAGAAATTGATGCCTAAAGCAAAGATGTCATTCCAACAGCCTCAGTCTCCATCCTCCAAAATGTCCCAGAGCTCCAAAACCTTTAGAGGCCCATCTTACCATGAAATCCATGTTCCATACTAAGATAGTTCAGGAAAAATTTCATAACAGGATTCTGAAAGACATTTTAGTCAGTCCCATGATGCCATAATGTCCTCTGGATACTTTTTACTGTGTGAGCCACAGGAATACTTATGTAAATAAAAGTAACTGCATATATATATACATCAGCCCCTATAAAAAGGCTTTGTATTACCTCAATATTAGATTGTTGAAGATGAAATTGAGGTGACAAATTATTAAATGAAATTAACCAGAAACATCTAATAAAAAAAAACAAACCAAAAAACACCCCTGCCTTTAACTGGCTCTAAGATGACATCTGGCAGAAGCAAACCACAGGAAACACAATGCTGTTTGACATGATGGGAAAGCTGATGCTGCTTGATAATGTCACTCCAGGAACATGGTGCTTTCTGGGTCTAAGTTATCAGTTCAGCATTTTTATTTCATTGCTTTATACCCATTACATTTTACAAAGAGGCACAAATTTAAAAGCTTGAATTCTATAGGTATCAAATAAAAATCATTTAAAGCCAACTGAAGCTTGTCAACTTACTGAAAATATTACAGACTTTAGGTGTGCCACATTTTCAACAGGTGAAAAAAATTAACATCCATTTTAGTAATGTTTCTAAGAACATTTTTTATTTTTTTTTTAAGAAAAGAAATAAAAGTTCTTGCAGGCATTTTTTAAAAAAAGAACCCAATTTGCAAAACCAACTATTTTTGAATAATTCTACCAATTTTGCTTGCACAACTGTTGAATTTTACATCTCAAAAAAATACTACGGAACTAGTGTTTTGATGATCCTGGTTTCACATTGTACAATCCAAAATGTCAGTTTTCTCATACCTAGCTTGGGAATTTCTAAAATGTTGCTGAATTCCAGAGCATATAAATTTGCTACCTTGTTAATAAAACAAGAGGCATCAGGCAGATGTTAATTACTAATTTGAAATAGCCACATTTACAATTTGACAATGGTTTCCTGCATTATGTTGTTTAAACCACACTGTGATATTTTAAATTTAAAATCACAGCAGCTTTTCTAGCTTGGATAAGAATATTTCATTACAGCTGAGAAAAATATTTTATTAGCTCTTTTGATATACTTTTCTGTCTAGAGGAACTATTTGAACTATTGAGTCAATGGATATGGGATGCCACTCACATACATCTGAGTCTAATAAGATGTATTAAACTACACAAACTTTTCAGAAAGCTGTTCCATCCTCTTTTGACAGCATCAGAAAACGGAGAAATCAAAACTATCTTCGTGACCTTTTTCAGTGATTAACTATCCTCATTAACGATAGTTTGGGTTTTATTGCTAATGTTAATTTATCTGGTTTTAGTTTCTATACTGGTTTGTTACATTTTTCTTCAAGGAACCATTTATTTCCTAGTATTTTCTGTCTTTGAAGCAACTTATTGACTATAATCAAGCTACCCCTTAACTTTCTATTTTATTATCTTTACACAGGTGAATGCATATGCTTGTGAATGCTCCATCCCTGGCAGTGTTCAAGGCCAGGTTGGATAAAGCCTTGGGTGATATGGTTTAGTGTGAGGTGTCCCTGCCCATGGCAGGGGGGTTGGAACTAGATGATCTTAAGGTCCTTTCCAACCCTAACTATTCTATGATTCTATCTCCAAAAGAAGAATGCTAAAGAAAACTCTCCAGACTGGAAATCCTGAAATTCACTGCAATTGGCATTAACAAATTCTAAATGCATTAAAAAAAAAAAAAAGAGGGGAAGATCTGTGACAATATTGAACAAGACTGAGAAAAGGCCAAGAAAAAACTAGGTGGATATGATTTTTGGAAATAAAAAGCTTAGACTGGTGACTAAACACAGATTAGGGAAGTGGAATTTTAGAAACACATCAATGCTATAATGAGATTAATATTTCTAAGTTGTTTGGGTGTTTCTGAAATTCCACACCCACACAAGATTAAGGCATTCATTTCTAAGACGACCTGAAGGAATGAAGAAATAGGATGACTAAGTAGAGAAAATACACAGTCTTCCAGTGCCCCATATTCATCAGCCAGGAAAGATGTTTAGATATAAGAAAGAAATTCCTAACAATTTACTGGAAAATCAGGGCAATGAGCACCCTGTACGTCATATGGAAAACTAAATATTTTCTTCATGTTTCATGTAGGAAAAAAATAAAATGATGAGAGATATTCTGGCTGTTTATATCCGGTTGGAGAAGATATCCTCAGCAATTCAGAAAGGTTGATATCCTATGTAAACTTTATCCTTAAATTATTTTCTCTCTGCTTCCTGAATATTCCATCCATTCTACTTTAATTTTCTGAACTATACATCACAGTTTCTATTTTGCTGCAAAAAAAATCAGCTAAATAAAAAAAGTATAATATTCAGTCTATACTTTTACAAATCTATAATAAAGCACATGATAAAGCATTGACATAGGTTAGTCATGGCAAAACACCTGGGAGTTTTTACAGATTGATAAAAACACAATGAAAATATAATTTATACTGTTAAAATATCTTAAAGATGCTAAAAGATCTTTAGTTTTAAAATTAGTGAGTATTAATGTTGCAAATAAGGTAAAGAGCACTTCACAGATTATTGAAATTTTCTCATCTAAACTGAAATCTTCCTAACAATTTGATTTATAAGTCAGTAAGATACATAATTTTCCTGGGTAAAAAGCACCTACTGAGCAATATAGGGATTAGTAGTGTGTTGCTTTACAGACTTCAAGAAGCTTGGCAATAACAGAAGAGTTGAAAACAAAACAAAAAAAAAAGAGAAAAAAACCCCACTCTCACGCCACATCTACTTTGTGGTCACTGAAGTGACTTCTGTGTAGTGTAGAGGTATTTTAAGTTGCATAGTCCAAAAAACTGTAACTGTCTAGCTATTGCTGCTTGTCTTAATTTAGTTTACTCTTTACTTTTACTTCCTTGACAGCAATGTAGACATGCAGCAGAGACTTCTGTTACATTCCATCTTTTTATTTTCTTTCTCTCCTTTTAATTCCCCCCAAACTAAGAAGCTCAGGGCAAACTCAGGCACCAAACTAAACACAAGGTTAAAACACAACTTTTGGTGACACTTTGTGACCATAAGATCAATGCTGATTGATGCACACTTGTTGTGTCTGTAGTGTCAATATATATGATATTTTAACAGTTTACATAGATACATAATACCTGTTGATATCTCTTTTCTAATACAACATTTTAGTGTCTGAAGACACTTCTGGGTATCACTAAGGGTGTAAGTGTGATATTTAGCTGATGAATTCCATCCAAGACTCTTGAAGTCTTGATTAAAAGAATGAATCAAAAAGTCTGGGTGAATTGATTTTTTTTTTCACTTAAAAGTAGTTTAACTAGTAGTAGAAGATTTAAGTCGCGGGTGAAGCTGGAATAAGAATCTGTTTAGGGAGGAAAATCAGTACAATTAAAGATGAGGAAGAAACAATGTCTCTGAGCTATGTAAGTTTTTCAAACTTCTGAAAAAAAAACCAGCATATAGTATCAAAGCTCTGGTAAATTGATAATCTAAAAAAATTATAAATCTGATCAAGGAATGCTTTACACCAATAATTTTAATTTTAATCCCTTTTTATATACATTTTTCAACATTTCAAAATGAAAAGTCAATTTGAACTAAAAAATGAAATTTCACATTTAGGTATTTTGAAACATATTTCAATGATTTAAATTTTTTCTTCATAATATATTTCTAATAAGAATTTTCAAGACCAGTACTTTTTCACAAACAGTGCTACCCTTCTTAACTAACAGTTCAAGTAAAACTTTTCAGTGAAAAATTCCAGATCAAGTTAAATGGCAACATACACTGTCTCCAAGATAGACAGAAAACCGTATCAAGACTTGTTTGCTTAAATATTTGCCTTGCTTGCTGTTGCTCTTTGGCTTTTATAAGCATTATTGCTCTTGTATATCCCTAATAATACTGGGAAAAAAATGCATTTTACCTATTTGATGGAATATACTAAACTTAAATCTCTGGAACTTCTCTGCCATGGGAATAGATAAATTACAAATCAGGTTACTGTAGCTGGTATAGTATTGACTTTTTCATAAAAATTATGCTTACATATTTTGAGTTTATCTGCAGCAGCTAGAAATTTCGAAACACACAGAAGAATCTTGATTCCCTTATTTTTGTTCATGCAAGAGTGAGTCTCATTTAAGAAACCTGCAGTATATGAAATCTTCAAGTTAACTCATGTATGGAGGGCTCTGCAACTGCTGTTTTCACTGAAAAGTGTACACTTCTGGCTATGACATTGTCTTAGAATTTATCACAGTTTCTCTATCTAATTTACTCTATGGATAATCCACGCCTGTCTCCTGTATATTCTTCCCAGCTTCTAAGCAAAGGACTAATACCTTCCTCCTATTAGCCTTTCGTACTTTTTTGCTTCACGTAATTTCTCTTCTAAACCAAATTCAGATATAAAGAAGGGGACTTCTCTTTTATGAACGGCAAGCAGAAACATGTTTTATCCAAGTTCGTTGCTCCTATTTATAGGTTGTTACCTACTTGTATTTAAAAATCACTTTTCTGTTTTACCTTACATTAACTTCTGCTTAAAGATCTCTCCTAAAAATCCAAAGCCTTAAAACGCAGTAAGAAGCTTTGAGTAACAGGAATGGGTTTCCCAGGGAGGTTGTGAATGCTCCAACCCTGGCAGTGGTCAAGGCTAGGCTGGATGAAGCCTTGGGTGATATGGTTCAATGTGAAGTGTCCCTGCCCATGGCAGGGGGGTTGGAACTAGATGATCTTAAGGTCCTTTCCAACCCTAACTATTTTATGTTTCTATGATTCTATGATATTCTGTAGGGGTTGTTTTTTCAGGCTCTGACACTTTATGAGCAATGGTTATAATGCTACAGGAAGATAGTGAGACTCTTTTATTTCTTCCTCAAGTTTTACTTATTAGATTATATATACATATGTATGCTGGACACACTCTTCATACAAATATAGTGGGGCAAATGCTGGCTGCATAATATATTTTAGAGTGAGATATCAAGTTTAAATGAAAGCTTTCAGTAGAATGGAAAGCCAGAGATTTAATGGCAGATGTGTAACTTCATGGAGATGTACAGTCATATTTTAGTTCAATAAATAATGACTAATAAAACCATAATTTTATGGAATTAATATTTTCAATATATATTGAAATAAAAAATTGATTTTTTATTATTTTTCTTTTGAAGCTTAAAATTTACGAAATGTTAGGTTAAAACCACAAAAATAATGAATCAGTTATGCCATCAAACATAAAGCTATTTTTAAGCTATTCTTTTTCATGTGCAAAACACTGTTTTCGTTTCCATGTATGGCATAAGCTGAAGCTTCTATAAAAATATTTATAGTAAAATACAGCATAAATCTATAATTACATTTAATCGGTTTTAGAAAGATGCATCCAATACTTAGACACTGAAATTATTTAGAATCAGTCAAGTTTACCTCAATTCCTGCTGAAGAAACAAACATATGATGTAATAGTCTTTTGTAAGCTGAATGGCACATGTTCTCTCATCTACACAAAGCCCTGTAAATAACCTACAGGTTGTTAGTCATTACTTAGCAGCCAAAATGCTCTTTTTAGCTCTTTCATATTAACGTGTTATGCTCAGAGTACTTCAAATAACCATCAGCAACCAGATGCATTTAAAGCAATGGTAAGGAAGTGTTACAGAAAATAGTTCATGCTTCCCATGTAAAAACCTTCTTAGAATTCCCTCTATGGAATGTACAAACCCCTCTGAAAGAATTCAAAAGTCTTTAGTTGATTGTCTTGGTACAGATCAGCAAAGAATTCAGTGTCTAACATAAGGTGCTCCCCGGGCCATGGCTGTAGTAAAGCATCATGCAAGGTATGAAGTCCACTATAATTTTCATTTTTCTTCTTTCAGTTAGCTGTCACACTGGCTTCTTTCTGACGTAGTCTTTCTTTCTGTTAAAGAAAAAGAAAGAGTTTTATTATCATTTTTGTTCATACTTTTCCACCTCCTCTCAAGTTGCCATGAGCATTTGGTCTAGAAGGCTGAGAAGTAAATCACAGTAGATTAGAGTTCTAATTAAAAAAAAAGAATTAATGCCTGGAGCACTAAAGGAAGGCTCAGAACCAGTTTGTTACTTACTGTGGAAAAACTGAGCTTGCTTTAGGTACACACTTGTCAAATACTTTATACTTTTAAAAGTACGCGACTCTGTGAAGACCAGTGCAGCTAGAGAAAAGCAGACACATTTCAAATTCGTGTGAATCTAATACCTTCTCTTGTCTGGAGCTGCTTCTGCTGACATAAAGTCTCCAATTAAGCATTATCTAGATTATGTTGTTTAAGGACCTCCTCCCAAGCAAATGTAGTCATTCATATCTTTGCCACCTGTCCTGCAACTGATATGCTCTGCTGGGAATGGAAATAATATACTGATTCCTTCATGTACATTTCCTTCCCTTAGACTCTTGGTTCCTAAAGATAGGGAAATACTGATGTAACCTGAGCCTTACATACAGACAAAGGTTTCAGCTACAGTGAAATTACTAGTCCTCTTTTTGTGTGTATCAAGAAAGAAAAAAAAAAGAGGATATGGCGAGGAACAAATTGGGGACTTAACACCTTCCACAACTATTCAATGAAGAAGATTTTGTCAGGCGTTTAAAAAAACCAGACACTTATCCATTAGACAAGTATATGCAGTGAGCCTCAATGCACTACAGAGCATGAAAGAAAATACAAGAGACTTCAGTGGAACGGGAAGAAACCAGAGAAGCAGCTCTTATCATATTTTTTTATCTGAAATAGCAGAACCATGCATAAGCACAACTAAAGTAAGTCTTAAACTTACATGTTGGACTACCACAGGACATAAGCTTAAAGATTTCTAACTGGGAACAAAATCACTCTGCTACATTCCAAGTAAGAATAGTACATCACCCTTCAACAACAGCAGAAACCTGCCATCATTCTGAATGACAAGAATAGGCATCACAAATCCCTTTCTGAATGTCATATTGATGAACACATCATACCAGGCTAGCTGTAGGATTGATTTTCTTCGTTTCAACTTTCTTCTCTGCAGTTAACTTGCTTACTGATTGCTGAGCCACTTTAATTCTGAAACAAAATACACAGAAAACAAATTGTTAGATTCAAAGAGGTGTTCTGGCTCTGCCTGTTATATACTCTGTAAGAACTAACATTTTTAGGCACATTAGCTGAATAAACTACTATTACTGTCCAAAGGTACTTAAATAAAGTACCAGAAGTAGATCAAAGTACATTTTTAAACAGAGAAAGGCAAAGCAAAAGGAGGGTCTACCTGTACTGCTCACTGAAAATGTCATCAGGCAAATGATTTCTCTGTTCTTGCAGGATGTGGGCTTTATAGAGTATCTGAGTTTTATGAATTATCTTTCCCACCAAAAAAAGCTACAGTATCAAGGCAAGAAGATATTCCTCTGAAAAAAAAAACCCCAAAGCTAGCTTACTCAATCTGTTGTACATAGAGAATAAACTATTTTATTAGGTTGTTTGCTAGGGTACACCTCATAATTCCTCTGAAAGCCTTGAAATGAAAGCATTTATCAGTTTTTCCTTAATGTTTTCCCTGTTGCTTTACATGGAATTGACTGACCAGCTGTACTGACGCAGCAACAGGAGAAGCAAATTAGAGGGGTTTCTTTTCTAGGGGTAGTTAAACCAGTCTGCAGCTACAGTCCAGTCTACCAAAAGCACTACTGAGATAAGGTGAAGGAAGAACACAGATCTGATTCCTGTTTCTTGCCTTTTGCTCTTAGGGTGTTGCTCTTAGGGTGTTGTAACCTTTGTTCCTGTGAAGATTTTACAAGAACCCAATCAGAAGTTTAATCAGGAGGAAAAAGAGAAACAGAATTTAACAAAAAGGGACTTGCTACTCCTCTTACAAACAGTGGAAAGGGCAGGGAAATGATGTACTAAACAGTGATAGAAAAGGGAAGCACATTCTTGGCACTCCTAAGACATGATCTGCCCAGCTATCAGTGCCTTTAAAATGCTGATGCTATGAACACCTACTTTACAATTCTATATGCAAAATGCAGAAGGAAAGAAGTTGCAAGTGAATTTTACACGGAGAACTCAACAAACCAATTTTCTCTAATGCACACTAAATCGTTCTTTTACTAGAAAAAAAAACCACATTTCTTGGCACTCTGGAACTGAAAATTCTACTTTCTTCTCCTATTTAATTTTTTCCACTGGCAGAAATAATTGCTATGGCCAGGCAAAAAGTATTTAAAATACCATGTCCACTTCAAACCACTTTCGACACACTCAATTTTTGAGGAATTTTGGAAGAAAAGCAAAAAGGAAAATGGATTAGAGCTGCAATTATTGATGTGTACTTCCTTGCCATAACACTAACAGCAAACTAGATTCTTTTAAAAATATAGAACACAATCATAAGTTCATTATTGTGTTTATCAGTGCTCCCCACTGGAAACTAAAATTTCTTCTCAAAGCTATCTATCAACTGAGTAGTATTAGTGTCTCATTTTCCAGTGCTTAAGAACAGGAGGAAACAGTTACACTACTTTCAGGTAAACTTACTTTCAACAATGTTTAGCTACAATATTGATTCAAGCTGCAAGTACACAAATATGAAATTATGATTCTGTACATTTTAAATATATCCAAAGTTTTTTTAAAGCTTAATTAGTGTTCCCTGTTTCTACAGGCAAACAACTAAGAAGCAACACACCATTCCATCTTTTTACAATTTCGTTAATCAGCACAGTTTACTTCTTAGTGATGGATGATAGCACCCTCTGGACAGCATGTTATTCCTCACAGCTGCAAAGTTTATGCAAAGATGATGATGTATTTCAAGTGACAGTATTCAGGTTCAGCAGAATCACACTAAGGGATTATTTTCTAAACTCTTCCCTTTTTTGAGCACATTTCCTTCTCAACCACATGTTTAGAGTCCTTATTTTCATCTGAACAGAGAATTTTAGGGATTGGAAACTTTTAGACTTTGAAAGAAAAATTTGCCTGTCACTTATTTAGGCCTAGCTATATTTGCACAATTTCTGGAGAACTTTTTTTAAAAAACAGAATGCATAGATTGGAATACAAAACAGAAATAAACTGGCTCACTAAAATGATTTGAATTAAGTGATATTTGACTTATAGAAACAGGAGATTTTTTTTTCCTCTCAGGGAAAAAAGCCATCACTTTGCTAACATGAGATTAGCAGGCATTACCGGAAACGTAAATGCACAATATCAAAGGAATGTAATTCTTTGGGATTATTATTATAAATACAGATGGCTCAATTTTAATAAAGTAGTTAGCTCAGTAATTACATCAGTAAAGCACCTGTGCTATAATGGTGCCTTATAATTAAAAATAATTCTTTGTTAAACACGGACAGGGTACTAGGACTGGCTACTGCCTTTGGAAATACTATCCTTGGAATAAGGACATTGAAACAGTTTGAAAACTATCAACATTTTTTTCTTCCTGTATCAGTATAAAATAGCATGGATGGACACACTAGTCTTGCCACGTTTTAGAGATGTGAGGATAAACTGGGATTGAATCTAACAGACATGAAATCAAGAAGAAAGGGAAACAAATGTCAACAGAAGTATATCTAAAACAGGAAAGCAAAAAGGGATACAAGTGTGCAGTAAAACATGCTAGGAAAATACTGTCAAGGACACTTTTGAACAGAGATCACTGCAGAGGACAGAGACCAGAAAGGATGATATGACAGCTGAATCACAACACAAAGATAAAAGATATGCAGGTGCTAACTTAGCAAAGTGATAACATGAGGCCAAAAATTAAGGCATGCAGGTTAGTTATTCCTTGAAATCTGACCAGCTGCAACATGTGCTCAAAAGGAAAGTTGCTCTCCTTCAACAGTGAGCAAAAGAGGTCAGTATCCCTTAATGAATAAAGGTGTGGTGTCAACTGTAATACTGAGTAGTATTGCACGTTAACACATAATATGGAAAACAAAATTGAATGAAATTATCAAAACAATGTATTTTAAACAGGAAAACCATGAGTCCAGTATTGCATATGGATCTTTACTATAAGCAATGGGAATATAACTGGCTTTTTCCTGCCTCTATGTGACAGGTGTTGTCTTACCCTATATCTTGGATGAAAATCAGGCCTTGTAAATTAGAAGATATTAGTGAAAAATAATGATATTTTTTATTCAAATTTATTATTTTTATTTTGTATCTAGGTACAGAGAAACTAAATCTAAACATAAGCCTGCATTTATTAAAAGTTTCCTTTATAAGCTCATGAAAATACTTTTTGTCCTCACACAAAAGATGCTATATTATCAAGCCAGGGACTAACCAGGTAAACTCATTATCATTTTCACCCGTTTCCCATTCAGCTCAGACAGAAGGCATGAGCTGGAACAATCCATACTCTAAAGTCCCCAGTCAGAAAATGAGAATCACTTCTAAATGACCCAGTTTCTACTCATGTATGTTGAGGCTCTGCTGTTGTGCAGATGGGGACCAAATATATGGTTCTTTCTCAAACCTAGCAGATACCTAAGAGCATATAAGGACAGCCAAAGTATACAGTCATAATTCCCAGAGTACTTTCACATCTAGAAACTTTCTTCATATGTAATAGTCTTTCATGGATTTTTCTAATCTGAATTTGTACTGTTACCATTTTTTTATGGACCATAAACCACGAGCCTACAGCCTGGCAATGCCGTAGGGCTCATTGATCTAATTTTCTCACAGATATGTTGCCTTTTTCTGATGCTGCAACTGTGAGCACAAGGAACTCAGCATAAATCCATAAAGTTACCTAAGGATCTTAATGACCATATTTAAAATATTTTCTTAAAACTCATTTATGCTGTGATTCCAGTCTGCTTTATTAGACCATTAGTTTAGCATCAAATGAAATAAACAATGTCTGTTACATTAATCTTTTGGCTTTAACACAGGCAGATTTTATACGTGGATGATGCCCTATTCTGTAGTGTTTGACTAACTCATGACAGTGTTCTACCATAGTATACATTGATCAAATTGGCTGCAAATCAAAGACTTCTACTGACCCTCCTTGTCTTAGGTAACATATAGATGATGCACAATAGATGTAAGAGAAATTACCTATTTGAATCAAACCATAAAATAAAATCTGTTCTTTTCAAATAGATATAGTATCTTGAAGCAAAGATTACTTCTTCTCCTTGTTCACTGTGATATTGAAAATGAAAATATAATCCTCTAGTTCTTCTGTGGCAAGTGTTTTTGTCAAAATTCAGTCATTTGTTAGGCACAAGATATTCTCATAATTAGCTTAATCAATAGTTAAAAATATTAAATATTGTATTGGCCAGTACTGCTAAGAGATTCTGCAATTTACGTGTTATCTCTTATAATGATGTGGTGTTACAAACCAGGGCTCTCCAGACTTACTTTTTTCCTGTGCAGAAATGGAGTGCAATGAGCACAATTCATTCTGTATTTAATAAACTGAAGAGGTGGGTAGAAAGCTATAGCCACCTTTAATTTACTACAATAAACAAAAATTAGGTGAGCACAGCTCAGTGCTTTTCCTTTTTTACGACATTCTCATCTTTACCATTTGCTACCTCCACTGCTACAATTAGAGCTCCCACTTGTCAAAATTGTTATTGCCTTTGTGGGAAAAAAAAATCACCATGTCTTTTTTTCACTAGGTTAAGGTGAAGCTATCAATATGTTTTGTGCTAGAGATTATATTCCAGAACAAATAAAGAATTTTTAAAAAAGAACCTTTTATAAAAAGTATCATTAAAAAAATAGGACTATTTTTAAGATGAAGTATGCAATTCTGTTCATTAAATAATAATCATGTGTTCTCCAACTATTGAGAGAAACTTTGATTCTCTTTTTCTGTTCTAAATTCTGACTAGTAAAATCTGTATATATGTTCAATCTGAAAGAGATGGCTTAATCTAATAAGGTAACTATTGTAATAACCTTACCTTTGTAGTGTAAGCAGTGGGTCAAATTAACAGCAATAATCCCTTTTTATATCTAATTATTTCATATATCCAGGCTAACACCGATAAACAGATAATGATAATATTTGTCACATTTCTTTTGCAAAACATACTATCACGGTTTGTGATTAAACTCCTCACTGCAAACTATAGCATTTTTAATTCATTTATATATTTTCCCTATATTCAGAGTTGTCTTGGATATCCTCCTAAAATGTACTTTAATAGACCTTGGATCCTTTAATGGCCTTAGAGAGGCGTTCATGTATATTTAGTTTTTATAAATACATATTTGTTTTTATTCTCAATTCATAGACATGCCCATGCAATGTACCATGATGTAAGTCCATTGTTGCCAAAAAAAAATCAAGCCACCTTTGTTTTAGCTTTCAATTCAGTTATCATCTCAATGTTTTATAAACAGAAGGAAGCATAAAAGCAGTTATGTACCTGGATGCACAGACATACTGATTTATAAAGCTGTCAACAACAAAACTGGGGTTTAATGCAAAGCAAACCAAAACCAAATCTCCAACATTTGGTGAATATTACAGTGTGTTTCCATTAAGCTGCTTGTCAGAGATGAGGAGGTGATCATTAAAGCAAATTTTATTGTATTGTAGTTGCATTCTAATATTGAAGGGAATACCAAGCCTGAAAGAAAACTGTCATTGGCGAATGACAGAAATCAAGAAAATGACATCAAGAAAACCTTTCAGGAATACGGTATTGAAAATTTTCTTAATTTTGTGTTTATACTAATTTATATATCATATTATTTATCATATCATATCTAGCTTTGTTATCTATCTGTAGCTGCCTTGCATTCCTAATTGGTGTGCAAATTTTCTCCAGGAAAGAGACAATGACTCAACTATATTTTGCAGGCAGCTGATTTATTTTCACGGTAGGTTAAATGAAGGGCAGCTCAGTTAAAGTGTTTCCTTTCCTTTAAGACAAAGTCTCACAGAAGTCTAATTAGATTTCTACAGTTGTGTTACATTTGGGAGCCAAGCAGTTTTTAGACAAAACAGACTCTTGCACCTGAGGCTGTCATTTAGTTCAAGGCAGTGTTCTTTTTTTCTGAAATCCATAGATTTTAAACTTGTTTGTTACACAATTCAAAGTAGTTAGTTTTTAGTATAAAGTTTTTAGTTTGGAATATTATTTTGACCTATTTCTACTACTATTAGTTTTAAGATAATAAATTTTTAATTATACCTTTACCTAATGATAATTCTCAACATTATAATTTAATTTTGACTTTTCAGAGCCACATTTATTGAGAGACAAATTATAATCTAATACTAACATTCCTATATGAATGCAAACAATTAAATACAGTTTTAGATAACTGTGTGACTAATTCAGACATATTTTATGCTGAATTGATGCATCTCCTTCTGAAATTTGCAGGGTAATCTAATTGTAAAAATGTTCACATAAGGATATCAATGCCCCAGTTGCAGAACCCAAGTTTGAAAACATTGACTTACACTGCCAACTCTTTCTCTTTATTCCTTCAAAACAAAATAAATTACAATCTTTAAAAATGCAAAACAAATACTGCATCAAATTAATTAGCACTTAAGGAAGACATCTGTCCATTCCTGTCATAGTAAGGTTTTCAGTTCAGTTCAGTTACCAATCTGCACAATGAGTCTTAGTTTGCTTTTATGGACAGCAGTTCATCAACTCCTAGTCTCATACTCTGTAAAACAGAATCTCGAAATGGTCATGGCTTTACAGACCATTTTCAGGTGATGAAAACAGATTTTCCATCATTCTAATCTGCTGATTTCATGATGTTCTTCTTTTCAGTATCACTGTACAGGACAATTTAGAATGATAAAAACAGCTCTTCTGACATTCTAATTTAATTCTTATGCAAGGCTCCTTATTTCAGCAGCTCATTGTCTTGACGAATCACCCAAATTCTGAATGTAAAGGAGGATGAATTGTTCTTGTGAGATTAATAAAACTTTGTAAAAATAATTTGAAGTGAACTCTGAAAACATACAAAGTAACTGCTGCTCTTCATTTCACTAGTATCGCTTTACACTTATGAATAGGAATAAAGGTATTCATCAAAGCAGCTAATAAATTAGTAGTGCTGCATTTTTATTTGTAGATTTTATTTATATAAAGATTAAACCATGAGAAATTCCATGTAGGAAGGCAAAGAATATAGCAGTTTACTTACAAACAAAAATTTCTTGCATATTGTATTAAGAAAGTTATAAAGTTACGTAGTGTTAAAACATTTGCAAGGCATTTTATATTAATCTCTTTGAAGGGATCACTGTATGCTATTGGTAAGGTCCTAATTACATAAAAAGGAATGGATGTATGGTCTAGAAATCATTTTTTCTTTCCTTGCTTACTTAAATTCTATTCTTCCTAACTGCTTTTGGTACAAAACCAAGTTATGATTCAGCAGAAAATATATCCCTGAGATGACCCTTATCATGATTATAGCTACTTGTGAGTGTTTATGTTTGTGTAAAACAAAGTTGCATATTGATCTAGACACAAGGAAATAAAAGATTCTTTGTAAGTTTTGCAGTTGCCAGCTTCTAAAATCAATCTGATCTTACATAGACCATACAAAAAGCTATGATTTTCATGTGTTTAAAACTTGTAACATCAGTAAAACAATGTAGATAATTGGAGATTTGTAATTTCTACATCTTGTCCTTTAAAAATCTACTTCTATATGAACCTAAAAGCCCCACTGACTTGGAGAAATATGGAAAATATAAGTATAAATGAGTTTACTACTTTAGCAGATACTATTCAACACATTGTTTTCTAAATCTGTGTCAATTTGGAATAAGCACCTGGATTTGTATTTTGTGCTCAAAGTGATTAATCCATTCTCTTCCAAACCATGACCATGCTACTGCTCTTTAGGTCTTTTTAAATTAATTGAGCTATGGTAAGCATGGTGCACTTGCAGTGGAAGTGTTTTTTTCCTTGTAAAAGTTTTTAAGCATTTTTAAGAAAATCACGAAAATAACTGAAGGTTTTCGACTTTTTTTTTTCTTTTTTTTTTTCACTCTAACTAATAAAATCAGGAGACTGTGGTGAGATTTAGCGGCAAGTAGTTTGATGTCCTCAGCAGGACACCAAAAGTCAGAAGTAGTGCTGTAAATTCAGTGTGGGGCTTCAACGCTGTGCTAAGTGTGGCCTGAATCTCTGGGGCTTCCCTTTGATGCAAGTGCAGTATATTAACTGGAAAAGCATTCACTTTTATTTGTCTGTACTGTCTGCGACAGCAATATCGCCTCATTTAGGCTAGTTCAACATGAAAATGCACAGAGAAGCAATCTGTTACAAATTAGCACAGCTCTCCTTTCATTTTACTAGCTAGTAATTGGAAGGGGTTACAAAAGTGTAATTTATCAGATTATATGTGTTTATCTTTTTGTGGGGACAGCATGCCTTTGGTGAATTTTCCTACACACCCTTAGGGAATAATCTTTCCTTGATGTCCATTAGATCTGAAAGAAAACAATGACGCCTGTGAAATACAGGAGTATAATTTGTTGGGTTTGAGAAGGAACAGTTTCCCAGACATCTAAAATGGTATTAATGACTTTATTAGAACCTTACCGTTCCTTAGAAATGCTTTTGCTCTCTCGTTTCCAAATGGTCTTGAAGTCACTGCAGAATTCATACCACACCATGAAAACGTAGTTTGGTGTGATCTCCTTCTCACCAGGCTTTGGCTTTATCCCAAAGTATCCCACTATTTCTTCAAAGCTACAAGGGAGGGAAAAAAACCCAACTGTCAACACATAAGGCCACTGGGGAAACAGTTTCTCTGAGAGCTGGCTCCCGATTCAGTAGTTGAGGTTGGTAATTACTGTAACTTCCCCTTAGCCTTGGAAATCTTAGTAGCAATTCATTATGAGTGTAACTAACCTTCCAACACCTACCTCATTCCCAGGAGGGTAACTTGATGATGCATGAGCCATCACAGAGATACGTCACACAGGCAAATCATGGGCATTCAATTTTAATGAGAAAAAAATAACTTCTTGCATTTCAAGAAATGCTATATTGTATCTATTTATTTAATTTTAATTAATCAACAGTCTGTGAAGATCTTATTCTTCCATTTATCTTTACTGAAGGACTATGGAAGAGTCACATGCCAAGTCAGGAAAAAATCTCCAGGCTTGGTTAAAAATAACCTTCAAATACTTAGGGATAACTGGGAGTAGCAACAAAAAAACCCACAGACAATGCAGTAGTCAGTACGCAAAATTTTTACTGAAAATAAATCATATCCTTCCTCGTGTCAATAAGCATTTTTCAATATTTGAATGCTTTTTTATTTTATAACATGGTTACTGAATTGCTATGAAGTTGGATATTTTCAAAGTAGCCTTTTATTATACTTCTAATAGCATTTTTAGTTATTGTGCCTTTTTAAGCTTAGTGATATGGTTTTGTATAAACAGAATTGAATGATTCACGTGACTAGTTATTTACAAGCCAAAAGTACATTAACTTTTGCAAAGGTTGAATCACTCTTCCCTGCAAAGCAGATGTAACGATCCTGAAAGATTTATTGATGGTTATTAAAAATAATGCTATAATTTAAAAAGAAAGGGGACAATCTCTTTCAAAATAACTTAAAAATATTTATTTTATTTAAGCAAAATAAAGTTATATTCTTCCTTACAGTTGCCAATAGGTTCTAAATCTAGACCACAGGCAGTGTAAAACTTGAAAATAAAACAAGAGGTATTTTAAAGACTTGTAAGGAGTCCCCAACTATTCAACAGATGCTACTTTAGCAACAGATAAAGCTGCGACAAATATTTCTTTCTTAACTTCTATTTGCATTTGCATAGTACACATTGCATGTTTTCATACAGAATTACCATAGTTACGGTCAAGTTTTTTTGCCTTAGGTTGAGATTCAAGCTTTTAGCTAGGCTTGAAGAATATAAGTAGCAAAAAAAAAAAACCAAAAAAAAAACCAGAAGAAGTACCCCAAAATAACAAAGTATTTCACAAAGTAAGGTGGGGTTGACCACACTAGGCAATATACCAGTTTTGGGTTTTTTTCTACATAAAAGATGGATACAACCCTAAAAATATTGAAATAAGTAAGACAATCACATAGTTAGAACAGTTCATATTCACTAGGCAATGTAATTTCTACTACATTCAAATGGGCCAAATATTCTTCATCAGTTCATACCCCTCTACTAAGATAGCTGAGCCAGGAACAGTAATATAGAAATTCCTTTTATCTAGAAATTTCTGCTTGTATTTGCTTCATGTAACAGCAGCCTTGGTATCATGCTTTCTTCTTCCTAAGAGAACCCTTCTCCATCCCAGCTGTAGCTGATACAGTTGCCCCTGGTTGCTCCATGATTCTGAATTCCTATACACTCTCACTCTGCTTTCATCCTGACATGTAACTCCTCATCCCCTCTTCATGTTTCATCTTCAGCCCTTCCCCCAGTAGGTCTATTTTGCTTTCAACCTTCTTAATCTGGCTTTCTGACTTTCAAAACTCACAAATATTTTTAGCAGCAATTTGAAAAAGTGAATGTTTAGTTAGCAATTGAAAAACCCAAACTCCATTTCAGACAATCAATTTCTTAATTCAACAGTAAATTAAGTGCATCTCCATACCTTGGAGCGTCTACTCTGCTCCAGAAAGGCTACAAATCACCTAGGATATGAAAGAGCCTGTGCCACAAATTGTAGGTTTTGAGCTAGGTAGAAAGGAAACAAGCCAGGCGCAACCCTCAACAAACAAAATGAAGAAGTAAAGCCCTAGCTTATGTCACTGAAGACTCCAGCCAATTTAGGCACCTTCTGCAAGCAAATAGCAACATTTCATCAAAGACTTGAACTGCATTTGGGAAGTGCCTATCTCTCCTTTCCTGATTGTCCAGGAAGACTAACCTAGGTGTCTCAATCAGATGAACTCTGGGCTTAGAAAAGTAACATTAAAACGCAGATTACCACAAATTTCCCTTTAGCGACCATAAAGAGAAAATATTGATAAGAAGTTAACAATTAATTTACCCTGGTTGATTTATAGTAGCTCCATAGCTAACACAACAATGTTTAAGGCAGATCCTTCACTCTCACAAATCTAATTTGGTAAACGGAATTATTAGAAATACTAACTTATTAAATATTTTACTATCTATCTAGAAATCAATTTCACTTCTCCCCATTTTTCGCCTCTTTGGCCTAACTAAGGCGCAGATATTCAGGAAATAAAACATTAGGATTTCACCAATTCCTCAGTATACTGCATTCAGCAGCCTAAAGTGCTGAAAATGTTCAGTGACAATGGAATACATTTTTACTACATTAAGTAGTTAATTAGATATTATTATAGTCTGTTGAAACTGTGATTCAGTTCAATGTTGACAGTAATTAAAACCTCAAACTTAGTACACTGTTTGGCTAAAAAATCAACTGAACTTTTTCCTGGAAGACTATATGAGAACTTTTCAGAAAGCATATTATTTCTTTGAAGCACAGATCCTTTTTCATATTTAATGCAATCCCTAAGATCAATAATGTCTTTGACCAAAATAAACTGTTAGAAAGCACTAGCAAAAAACCTTACCATTTTTGTGCATTTTCCAAACTACTCTCTTCTTTTTTACGTTCTTCTTTAGCTGCCAATGAAAAACATTTAAAAGACACGAATTACCACCTTACTGCTTTAGAGATTCCACAGATTAAACATATCTTACATTTAAAACTGGATAGGTTGTATACTAAGTATTATAAATGTGATAAAGGTTTGCTAATATTCAATTTTCTTATTGTATCTAAAGGAAATGCATATGAATAAAGTGTATTGGATTTGAAAAGTCATTTAAGATCCGTAATATAAAATATAGTCGTAGACATTCATCTGAATAAAAAGCAAATAATTAAACTTGGCTTTCAGATTTTTTAAAAAAGAACATCAAGTTGTGTATGTTTATTTACTGTTGCAGACCAGAACTTACAAATTTAAACCTGTTTTTGCAGCACAAATAATTGGAAGTTCAATTGGAATTGAACAGGTACCAAACACAGTTAACACCAACTGTTCCATATAGCTATCACATTTTGCTCAGGAAGCTGGAAAGTGAAAACACATGTACTAAGTTTTAAGTGTATGGTATGTACATGATTTTTTCAAAAAGCAGCCCAGAGTTTGAAATATGATTAGTCAATCTGAGCCCCTCTGTTACAGAATCCTCACACAAAGTACTTAAAAGGGCATTTCTACTTTTGACAATGTTTCCTGAGCTGGGTACTTAAGCAAAAGCATTATTTTTTATTAAACTGTTGATCAGTTTTTCTTAATACAGTGGAGCAACTTTAGCTGCGGCAGAATACCACATAAGTAAAACAATACTAACACAGAAATTATTCCTACCCCACGTCAGAATAATCCTGTGAGCGCAAATGTTAATATAAACAGAATTCAGACACTTCTTTATACAAAGATAAAGAACTGTATCTTTTTGCTGCCCCGTCTATAAGAGTGCATTGGCTGGTTGAAATACAGTTACAAACTTGAGTTCACAGACAAGGCCACTGCAAAATTTATCCAGAAAGCTTCCATTATGTTACAAAGCTACTGACACATAGGGTTGCACAAAAAGACAGTCAAAATAATTTAAAAACTGGATTATTTCAGAATATTTGTTGTTAGCAAAACAAATTAATTTCAACTCATATGTTTACCTATATTGAGCAAGAGTGCTGGAGATACTTATTCAGGTTATTTCAGCATGACAAAAGCTAGAAACAGCGTTGAGTGTCCTTTGCAAGGAAAATGATTAATCCTATACCATTAAATTCTCCGCCTCAAATCCTGGTGGCAAGTCAGCTACAACTGAAATAGGTAAGGCAGCTCTGATTTACTGCTTTCATCTTAGGAACCTGAGAAATTCAGCTAACGTTAACCTACTGTACTTATTATTTCCACAGCCCTTTCATTTTATATCATTAAAAATGAAAAATATAGGTTGGAAATCTGCTGGTTCATCATGACACAAAATTAACTACATATAGAAAACCAAAGATGGTTAAAAGCTGAACTGTGTATAAAACTTTATGATTACATTAATAATTCCTTTCTGGTTAAGGAAATGAAAACTTATTAGGTAAGGCAAATTTCCCAACATTCACAGCTACAACAGAAACGGAATATCCTCAGGCCCCTGCACATGAACAAGAACACAATAACTAACAAGGACTTAATGTATGCTTATACATTTATAGTTAGAAGGTAAGACCTGACTTACTACCTTTTATTCTTATAAGAAAAAAAATAGGTAAGATAAGAGATTTTTAATTTGTTATAGAAAGTAGAAAAAAGGTGTGACTTCTAGGAAGGCATACACAAAGTTTACATTAATATAACAGCGTGTGTTTGTGTACCAATATAAAGGAAAAAAGGAAGGAAGAAAATAACAGTATTTTCCATATTTTTAACTGTACAAGTCTACCAAGGAACTGCTTAAAAGCATTTATTTGATGTTTAGATGTTAACACTTTTTAAGGAAACAAATGAACAACTCTATGCAGCAAATTCTAAGTAAACAGTCGTTACAAATACCACATAATGCTCAAGAAACCAGAGGAATTCTCTAATCTTCCATACAATTTCTAAGTAACCTTCCACTCAGAATCCTGCTCTTTTCCTCCTCTCCACAACCTGCAGTGACTAACACTATCAATGCTCTCAGTAACATTTTTCATGAAACTGTGGTCTTCCTCAGCAGCCCTCAAAACCCGATTGTCAAAATATCAACTCTCATGTTAATTCATGGAATTACTGCAGGCAATTAAAATTAACGACATAAAGAACATCTGCCTTTTTATTTCTCTGGTAACACCATATTTGTTTGCTTAGAATTTCCTTTTTGCTGAAGTGGGATCAAATAATTCTTTCATCTGAGACCACATGTTTGATTTCAGTTTCCTCAGTTTTCTTAAGAATGAAATAACAGATTGGCATAGGGGCTCATCTAGGCTAATATCCCGCCTCTGGCAGATACTGAAGCAGGTACTAAATTAGAGTTAAGGACCAGGACAAACACATGATCCTTCCTCCCCTGAGTGTTTCTCTGCTTCTGTAGTTTATACAAAATGCTTCCTGCACTGGATGTCATTTCAATGCAATTCTCAATGGATTCTCTCCCCAAAGCTTGCTCATTCTCTGCTTAAGTTTTTATAAGCTTTTTAGCTTCCACAAATCGTTGTGACAAGTGTTCTGTAGCCTAACTATATCTAGCACATACTGTTTGTTTTGAAATGGACTCCTGGTATTACTCTGTTCTGCATACTGGAGAAAAACATGACTGCAATTAACACTGAAATACAGTGACGATTTGCATGAGGTTTTTAATTAGGACACTTCTGAAGCAAATTTCCTCACTGTTATTGAGCATTGATTTGGTTTGAAGCTAGGTTCTGGTGCTTGCACACTGATTTCCATTAGGATGAAACTAAACAGGAAGGTCCCTAGCAAACACACTCTGCTACTTAATAGGGACAAAAGGACAAAAATAATGCTTAAGCCTTCAGGCAGCTTTGAAGCCCATAAGGTGGACATGTTCACCTCAGATTAAATCTAACTCAAAGCTTACAGCTCTACTGTAGGTGGGTAAAAAGCAATATAGATGTTCTCTGGTTTTGTACAACATTCTGGGCATGCTTAAGCTCCCATGCCATATAGTAGTACAAATAACACCAGGATTAACAGTAGGATGAATTTAGCTTTCTTTGGTGTTGCTTTCAATAGATCTGTTAACACTGAAACTTTCTGAATAGACTTAATTTTTAAAAAATCCTTTGAAAAAACCTGTCTGGACTACATATAGAAACCAAAATTTTCATGGTGGTGTGCATACAAGCACCTGGCAGCTTTTTTGAGCTGCAAAGAACTATCATGAGCAATTTAATGAAAGTGTGCTTTCCTAATGATTGTTATTTTAGCGTAATGGCAGCCAATAGCTATGTAGTACACAGCACTTGCTCATTTGCCCTCTTTTCCCTAGTGGGATGGGGAGAGAACAGGAATAGCAAAAGTGAGACAAACCTACAGGTCACAATAAAGACAGTTCAGTAGATGAAGAAAAGGGGAAGAAAAAACAAGCGATGCAGGACAATCACTCACTACCTCCCACAAATTGACTGATGCCCAGCCATTTTTTGAGCAATGCCTACCTCTCCCAAAATCCTTTCCCCTCCTTCATTGCTGAGCATGACATGACAGACATGGCATATTCTTTTGGTCTGTTTGAGTCAACTACCCAGATTGAGTCCCTTTCCAACTCTTGACCACCCCTGGTCTACTTGCTGAGGGGACAGAATGAGAAAAAGACAAAGCCTTGACAATGTGCAAGCGCTGCTCAGCAATAGCCAAAACACTCCTGTGTTATCAATGCTGTTTTAGCCACAGATCCAAAACAACTCCCATACTGGCTGCTATGAAGAATATTAACTCCATCCCAGCTGGACTCAGTACAACAGCACGTAGCTACATAGGAAACTCACTGTAGATGAATGCTAGGATTTAGATCAACTGGATCATTTGGACAGTTTTTATGCAGGAAAATAAAGTCTAGGGATTTTTACTATCAAAGTGTCCAGACACTTGATTTATCATGTTAAATGATCTGCAGTTTTCAATGCAGTGTGACATTTTATTGTTTCACTGATGACAGCAAAGCAAACTTCACGTGGCTAACAATTTATACAAATTGTTCATAAGTATCATCAATTTAATCTTTTTATTATTAGTGTTATCATGCTATCTAGAAAAAGATAGAGCCCTACAGAAAAAGATCATGAATAGAATACATTGTAAATCATATAAATTAACACTTTGTGTACCATAACACATAAAAATTAATTTCACTACCTGACACTATCAAAATATACTTTCTTGAAATGTGAATTTCAAAGGAATAGAAATCAAAATAACAGAATCTTTTAAACAAATTAATAAAGTTTAAGTGCAAATAAACAAGTATTCACAATAATACACATATCAATGCAAGAAGATGTGAAATCAGAAAAATAATTCAATTGGAATACAATGTATTTTGAAAATGGCTTAACAAGAATAGGTTTGGTACTGAGTATGGAAATCGGTGTTTTAGAATTGTTAAAGACACAGAAATTTAATTTCTAATCTACTCTCATATGCTAAGGGGATGAAGTTTTACATTTCATACAGAGTGAATACAAATTTAGCACTGTTTTACTTCTTAAAAACACATCTTACAATAAAGCATATAGCAACAGAGGGTATAGAAGTTCTCATAAATTAGGTATATACAGTAAAAATTAATTTTGCAATTTCAGACATTTATACTTTTCACTCTGATTATTGAATAGACTTTATTAATAACCTTAAAAGTTTTTAGCAAATTACAAAGTTTCAGAAATTCTAGAGGAGGTGTGTATCCTCTTCTAGGCAGAGATATACCCAAGAAAAATAGACCTATCTAGAGCTATACATAAAACCTGAATGTTCTACATCATAATATTGGGTTACTTCTAACATAGCTCTATGCTCTGAGATATAATATTACAGTTAGCTCTATAAAAATAGTTCTTATAACTTAAGAATTGACTTCATATATAAATGTAGCAGAGGAGAATACATACAGTGTAAAACATTATTCATTTTGCTTTTTATTGTATTAATTTCAAATTTAAAAAATGCATACTTAATATGACTGCAAATTATTTCACATGACTAGAGTCCATCATTCTCACATAAGAGCATTTTTGTGTTATGAAAAAATATGTAAATATTTCACTCTATGTCCAGGATACTGGAATACAAAAAATCCCCAAAGCAAAAAATCCCACGCCTATCAAGAGATCTTTTTTCCATGGTATCAGTTAAGCAAGGTCTGGGAGCAATGGAATCAATGAAACTTGCCCTACTGTGCCAAATCGGTATTTTAGAGCTAGTTCCCAAATGGATTCATTAATGTTTAATTAAAGGTTGAGTTCATGATACAGCCTTTTTCTCCTTGGAAGGCTAATAGGGTCACTCTTGTCTATTTAGCCACATATTTTCATTGAGTTTTTAGGAGCTTAGTATCTTAGAATCTCTTAACTCTGCCATGTTTGGTCAAAATTGGCCAACGCATTAAAAATTATCGGCAGGGGAACAATCAACAGGCAGTGTGATCACATAAGCCTTGTTTCCTTTACCTCTTCTCTAAATTAGAAAATACCACATTCTTAACATGGGATTTTGCTATGCAATTTTTTTAGGTGGTTTAAAAACTGGTATAGACATCTTAAATCCTTTCAAAACAATCTTCAGAACACTTGCTGCCATGAGGTCTTAATCATGCTTCCCTTGAAACAGTCCTTACAAGTTTATTTTCCTTTGCAGTGCTACAAATTTTTTTTTAAACTAAGAAACCCACATCCAGTGATGAACATGTACAAATGTTTCATTCATACAAAGAGCCCCTGTGCAGTCTTGGGAAGCTGCTTAACAAACAAACAAGTTTACCCACAAGTAATCAGGAATATCAGTTATTAACCTGTATCGTAGGTACTGGTCAAGGTCTAATTAACATGGACCACACAGAAATTCTTTAACATTATGAAAGATTCAATATTTTTAGTGTTATCAAAGCATAACAAATTGTAGACATTTATACACACACAGAGGCACAGAACACCAGCAGAACACATTCAAGCAACACATTAGAGAAAGTGTTTATTATCATAGGTAATAAAAAACCTAGGAAATTATGTTTTCTTTTGAAAGTGATAATGCTGTCTATAAATGTGCCAGAAAAAGTGTTGAAGGTCATTTTACCAGAACATTAGAGCTAACTATAAAGAAAAGAATTTTTATATTTATTTTCATAAAGTCCCATATGTCTTAAAATTATGTTTCTTGGTCTGATGCTTCTACTGTATTCTGTGAGAGCGAACTTGTAAGTTTAAGCTATTTTTTTCAGTTAGCTTTTACATAAAAAGGTTATTGTTTTATTAAAATTCAGACTAGAATTAAGCCTGATTTTCCCATGATCTGGAATTATTAATTACAAAGCAAGAACTAGCATTACATTTTACAATTTATTCCAATTAAATTATTTGAAACTGCATTCTCTTAAAATGAAATCAAGCCATTAATCTCTTATTCTTCCACATGTGGTTCCAGAGTATAAATATTTCTTAAAGCTTATTAATACTTAGCCACTATAGAAATATGTTCTAATTTCTTTTTAATAAACTGTTATAATGTTATGGTCTAATTCCAAGATTAATCTTTGAGATGATTAAATATATCTACACAGTTTGGAGCTGAAAAATTAGTTCTAATCCTTTCAAACAGAACAAGATTAAATCCAATCTGTTCTGTGTTTAGGAAAGCTATCCAGATTATCTGAAGCTACAATCTCCTGTTGTAAACAGAAGTAAAAACTTTAAGAATCAGCATATTTTTATAACAAAAAAAAATCAACTTTTTAATAGTTGAATGACTATTAAAACTAACAGGAAGCAGAAGGTCTTGTCAAAAACCTAAGAATGAATATATATATACATATAAAATAATATTTCTTAAGTTTTTGACAAGACCTCCTGCTTCCTGTTAGTTTTAATAATCTATATAAAACAATATATAAACAATTTATTAATGGTGAACCAACATCTAATCTGGTGGGTAAATAATGAATTATACAAATATAATTAAACTAATTCCAGAAAAGCTTGTGAAGTCTGTGGCCTGAAAACTTTTAGGAGAGAAAAGCCATAGCATTGCCTCCTCCTGTGTAATGATAACAATGATTTATGAAGCTATAGTCATTTCTGCTGATTGAGCTCAGTCAATATTGGTTTCACATGATCAGCTAAAGTACAGCAATACGTGATGTGTAGTGGCCCCACATATTTGAACACACTGGGACATGCTCTTCTAGGTGATCCATAAGGGATGGGGGTGGAGGGTTAAAAGCTGCTGCTTTGTTTTCTCTACATTTTCCCCTCATTAGGATACACTCCTCCTGCAAAGTAAGCCACTTCTGGTGGTCGGGAGCAAAGTCTCATTGTAAACGCTCAGCAGGATAGTGGCAAAGCTGAGATTAATTCTCCATAGATTTATATATACCTTTCTCACTGTTGATTGCTTGTACTGTTTCAAAGGTGTGTATGTTGCCTTTTTTTATTGCTGGTTACTGACTTTATTCTAGCATATGGTGCTTGGCGCCATGACACAAAGTGAACATTTTATACTAGAATTAAAGTGGATATTTGACAGTTTCTGTCAGAAAGTTCAGAGCAAAGAATTTGTGAGACAAGATTTATTGCATATTTTATATGGGACACATCTGTTTCTTTGCTGCATTTCTGTTTAAATAAAAAAAGCAATGAAGGTTCTTTAAGAAACAAAGACTGTCAATAAAAAGCATGAACAGAAAAACTACATTATTGAGAGTGAATTTAATCATTCTGACCTTCTAAAAATGTGCTGCATGGAAGTATGACAGTCACCTTCCCCTTTTTGTTCTGCCATATAGACAGGATGGGGGAGGAGAATTCCAAGACCAAAATGATTCTCAAGTACACAGCTACCTATATTTAAGGGTAAATCAAATAAAAATTAAAATCAAACTAAATCTAAGTATTAATATTAAATACTTGCATTTAAAAGCAAGCTGAAATATTAAGGTGGATTTTTGCCTATTTCTTTTAGCATCTATAACTGCATCTTAGTGATGTGAAATGCACCAAATAATCCTTGTTATTTTGCGCCTAAAAACTCCTTGGTTTTAATATTTCTTATAAAACTACAGACTAGCTAAAACAAGACAGACAGCAAACTTCTCCACAGTTATCTATTGACATCACTGCACCTGATATAGTTTGGTATCTAAAGTTCAGTATTTTAGCCTTCATCATACCTGAATCAAAACTGAATTTGTAGAACACCTAGCAGTTTAAGAAAAGAAAAAAAATGATGCCTTATACAGAAAAGAAAAATTATTTCAATAAAACTGTATTTTTAGCCAACAATTTTCCTGTTTATAGATTGTTATTTAGTATGAAACCCTAAGATTTAGCTTGAGAAATATGAAATTCGAGTAGGTAGAATTAAATAAGAAAGAACAAGTACAATATAAATAAATTATATTGCTAAAAATCACATATGTTTTTATGAAAAAGCATATGTCTTATTTAACTCTACTTAAAGAATACACCAATAGAAAAATCACCTCTGTTGAACTACATACATTTCACACAAATAGTTATGAAAGATGGTAAATAATATATATATATATCGTGATATAGGCTCGACTTCCCAAACAAAATTGTAATAATTTCCTTTATAAAATCACAAATATTTGTCAAATATTTGGATGCTATTTTTAACTGAAGGATCTTTTACAATTTAGATTTATGCAGGAAAATTTATCCAGTTGCTTGTTTGAAAGGCCTGTGATTTGAAACTTAATGTAAAGAAGAGGCAAGCTTGGACCTGCAATATTTCTCCTTCATGCCACAAATAAAATCCAGGATACTAACTTTAAGAAAATACTCTTTTAATCAGTAATTTTACAAGAAACATTGAGCTGCATTTAAGTACAAGGCATACATTTTTTCTGAGCTTGATTTTTTTATATAAACACATAGAAGACTGTATTTTTTTTTAAAAAGTGTCTCTAAATTTACAAATAAACCCCCTACTGTTCCTCTTATGGGAAGAAGATGACAAGAGAAATAACGCATATGTGACACGTTCGGCCATTTAATTCATCCCTAGAAAGCACTCAGATACTACCACAAGAGTGTATGCAAAAGAGTAAAAATCTCCTATTAGTGTAATTTAAGACTGGGAAGATAAAAAGAATTGTTATTGCACCTACCTGATCTATTTTGTTTTTGTACTGCTTGCTTATTTTCTGTTGAAGTCTATGCTAGGAATACCCATATTTCCCCTCTACCCTCCATCAGATGTAAACATTTTTAAATGTTCATGTCTATCCTTATTTAAAGGGAATAAAAGAATATGAGTAGTACATAATAGGGCCAGCGAATGTGAGTGCAGCAGCTAAGCCATGACTGAAGACTTTCTGCTCATTGTCCCTTTGGGCCTTTATTACCTTACTGTTAACCTTTTTTAGAGCATTTTTTTCCTTTAGCATTATACTCTTTAACATTTAAAGTTTTCTGCTTGGCCAAAGAAGCTACATTGTCATGTCAGTTGCCCCTGGCTGTCCTTGGGCACTAGGATCCTCTTTGACAAGAAGTTCCCTTCCAGAGATGTCAACACTGTGAGGGGAATTTTCAGATTGCAAGACACTCTCAAGATGAAAGACTTTATACACAGGCTTTGTACAAATAGTTATATCCTAAAATATACTATGCAGTAGCTGAAAAGAAGTCCTTTGATAAATATTTTTTAGACACTTTCAAAATAGTTGACTTGGGAAAAAAGTTTATATGGCTGAAAAATGCTGATGCTAAAAATTCTGAATTGACTTACATGCCATGAAAGAAGTACTGATCTAATTAATTCCATATATACATCTCTTAAGAGAAATAAAACTACTGATTTCTCCACCTCTGTCAGGGTGTTCATAAAGCAGCAGAACAAAGGTACATTTAAAATATCTTGCCCTGGCATCTGGAGTATTTAGGCACAAAGATATCACAGAATAAGTTGCAGGAAAGGTTGAATGATGACCTGAAATCAGACTTTCTTGAATCTAGGAGGAGTCTGTCTTTTATCATAGCTGTAATCCTACAACACTGTATCATCCATATGTTTTTACTTGTCATTTTCCAATTTTGAGAGCCTAATACCAATCTGGTGCTTTGTCTTTTAACTAGCTTCAAATTTCTGAGATCTGCCCTATGAACATGGTGATTGTTATTTTTGTTCTCAAAACAAATGAACCTGCTACATCCTGTTCAACAAGTTTGGGTGTCAAATTTATTTATCTTTTTTTTCTTAGAAAGAATCTTCCTTCTGATGGCTATTTCCTGTCTGGCCTGAAAGTTTTACCTGTTATCATTGCTTAAAAAGGTCAAATACAGTTTATACCATAACAGAACCTAATACAGACAGCTCAGATTTCCTGAAATTTTCAGCATTTTTATCAGTCATGCTCAAAAGCATTAAAGCAGGATATTCATGTGTTTGCACGAGTACAAAACATAATTGAGAAAAAAGATCAACATACAGAGAAATTCTACAGAAATGCCTATTAGATGAAGCATGTTACTGTTATAATCAGTCTGTATTAAGACAGCAGTGAAGGGTATTTCTAAGATTATGGTATGCAATTACAGGGTCCAGGGGACAAGCATTACGTGAGAGTGACCAGTGTGATGGTGTTAAAGTCTTTGAGAACAAGTCTGTTTGGACCTCTCATCATTCATCAAGTGCATTAATCTCTTCTATCCAATCCTTTCCAATTCTTGACTCTGCTCTTTCCTTGCAGTAATACATTCCATATATTCAAGCACTTGCTCATAGGTGATATAATCTAAAGTAATAAATTAGTATCATCCTGATATCCTGCAAGAAAAGCTTTGACAGGGATTTAAATTCTGTTTGTTCACTGGCTTGGAATATCAGCACAAATAGGGTAAGATAAGGATGTCAACAGAACTGCAAAAGCAGACAAACCCTGTGCTAGTGGAATTGACTGCAGTACAAAGAATAATGACACCAGAAGGTAAGTAGATAAACAGGAAATCATCCAGCAAATTCATAAGAATATAGCAAAGAAGAAGAAAATAGTTGGACTAAAACAACACCCTACTAGGATCCCTGTGAAAACCCAAAATATGTAACCTATGGTTCTGCTTACCTGTAAGCCTATGATATGAGCAATGGAAGAAATACAGTGGAATTGAATAGAAAATAAAGGTTTCAATGAGAATTTCAAGAGAATGCTAAGCTCCCAGCAGCTGATAGTGATTATACTAAAGGTACCAGTAATTCTAGGTATAGAATTTATAACTATTGTATACCTCTTCATTTTGTATTAAATCAGTGTAATTCAATATAACACAATCAAATTGAAAAGAAGATGGAAGGAACTAATGTCTCTAAGAGATTCTTTCCTTGTCTTCTAAGAGAGGATGACATTGCATTTTTAATTTGAAGTCCTTCTAAATTATCTTCATATTACATTTTTTAATGGAGTGTAATGCTCCAATTTTTATACTAAGTCAGGACATAGTAGAACTGATTATAGCAATTTGATGTATATCTGTTTCTAAAATAATCAAATGGAAGTTTCCTATAATGTCATAGTTTTAATTAACATCAGTTTTCAGGACTTTGATGTTGGTAATTCTTTTGGTAGTGTAAGAGGAAACATTTCAGAGCAAATTCTTGTTCTTTGAATCAGCTCAGTATCAATACTGCATTAGTTAGAGGCATATGGATACAATCACATTCCAGGACACCTTATTTGGTGTCTTACGGACTTGAGGCTATTGTCTAACTATACAATTGCAGTACCACAGCAATAAGGTTCTGTGTGTTGCAGATTCATGCCAATTTATGTAAATCACTCTTTCATCTGTTTAAATACAATGATCTTTGAGTGATGAAAACAGTTGTGACTGTCACAAACAGTTTGAAAGATTAAAGTAATTCTGCTGATGGCATATAAAACAACGTTCCAGATCTAAACACAAACTTTGCCTGGTCTGTAATGTCATTGCTGGGAAGGATAAAAAGTTTTATGCAAACATTATCACTGCAAGGAAGTATGACATATTTTTCATTTTTGACACTGGACATAAATATCCTCCCACACTGTTTAATGTGAGAACCGCATATGTGTGGCAGAGATAATAAAACATCTCAGTGAAAACAAATGAAGGGGAAAAAAGAGTTATGATAAGTAGAACAGAAAATTAAGCTTTGAAGTGAAAAGTCTTCATATTTGTACAGTTTATTCACAAAAGGAAGAATCAGTATTTGATATGCAGACTGGATAGTCACAGAATCTACAAGACTGTCTGATACAGAACTGCTTATCTTTACAGAAATATGATCTGTCTTTGATAGAAGCAGCTTCATAATTGCAGGTAAAAAAAAATCAGGAAAACTGTAATCATTATAAGTGCTATTGCTTTTCTACTGCTGTTTACACACCATATTTTAACCAGCAGCTGTTATTGAAATATGATGCTCTTAAAAATTATTTTTTATTTTCCTGCTTCAATTATTCAGCATTAAAGTGTTCAATAGCTTTGCAAATATAATAGAACACAAGTACCATAATCCAATAAATACTTTAAGGTAGAGAAGTACACTAGTGGGAAGAGAAGTATGTGCTGTAATTTCATATACAGTTTTAGTATATTTTTCTTTCTTTCTGTTAATATTCTTTCTGGGGAGAGAAGCTGTATTTTTATTGCACACAAATTGCACAAGAGTAAAAATCTAAATTATTTCTTAAGGATTTTTGAAATTCTGGAAGTCATTACAGGCAAGCTTTACCAAACTACTATGAATAAGGACATAAAACATAGTCTTTATATCTGTTTTAAAACCAGCAATATACTGTGGCCAGACTATTAAAGGAAATAAGTGTCAATGTGTATTTCTTGCTAATCTTTGACAATATTAAAATTTATAAAAGCATATCCTGTTGATAGGGAGATATAAGAAGTATTATTGTATTTTGAAAATGGTACTGACAGTAGTGTCTTGGAGGATTCTTGACTTCTGTTTCACTGCTATTAAATGAGATTAGCATCCTGCTTTGACTGAAAAGTGGTAGAGGTTTGAGTTGGAAGAACCTTTTTGCTGTAATATAAGAAATTATATTATTGTCTTCCTATACTCAAAAACATACAGGGCTATAAACTAGGTAAAGAGATTGTTTTCCCTGGGTTGATACAATAGGCGCTATTAGACAAAGAGAATAAATTACCATGCATGAGCATCTATAGGTGAGAACAGCATTTAAGATGGCATATTTATATACCCAGGAAAGTATATAGTAGGAAATAACCAACAAGAAACTGGAAGTCTGCTAGCTGAAATATGCTAGAATAGAGTTGAAGAGAAGTTAGTGCATCAATTTCTTACATGAAAGTAATTATAAGATGGTATTTTAGGTATTGTTGACAAATAAAATAGAAACAAGCAAAGCCTGTTAAAAATCAGTTTAAGATAGCAACAAGTAATGTTATAATAAAATTATCTGAGTAGGGATATTAGGAATGAAAAGCAACAATAATAAAAATATCTTCCTGGATGCTAGCTTGAAATCAAGATCTAAATGATTTATTACTTCAATTATTTGGTTATAATAAGTCAAAATTATTTCAACAAGGTTTCACTTAGAACTGTGATCTAAAACCAGTGATTTCTAATAAAGAATCGGTATTTCAGCTTTTTTACTGCTGAACAAGTTTGCAAGAAAATAAAGAACTGCAGTATCCAATGAGAATTTATTACCTAAACAGAATAAATTATTTTTCTGGAAATATAGCTATGAAGACAGAACTGACAGAGATGCATGAAGACATGAAGACATGGATGATAAAGGAAATAACAATTCTTTATGTAGTTGCAGTAACCTACATCAAACAAATTAATGTGAAATTGCTTCAAACATTTGAAAATGCCAGGACCATACTCTATGCTCTTCAGGTAGACAGGTATGTCATGGAATGCTGCAAGCCCCCTTTCTGTCCCCCCTATTTTCATGTCAGAGAATGTAGCGATTTCAATCAGTTTCTGGCTAGTACACTCAGATGATTTTTTAATTATTATTATATTTCTTAATTTCTTGGTGTAATCCCCCCAAGAATAAAACAAAACAGAGAGTATGTAACATACAAGTGAAGGTGGCTAGACCTAATCATAGAATCACAGAATTACAGAATGTAATTATATAGTTCTTTGGATCTTTGGGACCTTAGAGATCATCTAGTTCCAACCCCACTACCATGGGCAGGGACACCTTTCACTAGAGCAGGTTGCTCAAAGTGCCATCCAACCTGGCCTTGAACACTGTCAGGGACGGAGCAGCCACAGCTTCTTGGGGCAACAGGTTCCAGTATCTCACCACCCTCACAGTAAAGAATTTCTTCTTAATATCTTATCTAAACCTACCTTCTTTCAGTTTAATGCCATTTCCCCCATGTCCTATCCCTACATGCCCTTGTTAAAAGTCCCTCCCCAGCTTTTTTGTAGGCTCGCTTTAGATACTGGAAGGCTGCTCTAAGGTATCCTTGAAGCTGTCTCTTCTCTAGGCTGAACAAACCCAACTATCTCAGCCTGTCTTCACAGAAGAGGTGTTCCAGCTCTCTCACCATCTTCATGGCTTTTCTAATAGAATTTAGTTCTTATTTTCTTTCCCACTGTACTACCTCAATAATCCTCTATGGTGCATTGCAATAGGCAAAGGAGTGAATGTGGATCAATGCTCCTATTCTGCATCAGAAACACTTTCAAAAGCACAATAGATACATGCCCAGGTAGCTACTGCAGCCTGGCTAGAATTATTAAGAAGAAATCAGCCAGCAGTAAAAATCAGATTTACTGACATTTTCCATGTGGTTGCTAACCTTGTCTGAAAAATGCACTACCTCCTGACATAATACTCTGATGAGAAGCTTGGCCTATAACTCTGGCTTTATATTGTACAGTTCCATAAGTGCACAGTGTTTATCTTTTATGCAGTGTAAGACATACAGCAGTTGTAGCAAAGAATGAACTTAATCAATGTTTCCTAAACGCTAGGCTAGAATTCTAAACACAGGTCAATTTCTTTTACTGTAGGATTAACCTCAACAGATCTACTCTATTTGACAAATCCCTCCCTCTCCATCTTTCTATTCCCTTGGACACTTCAGTGCACCATGTGCCTTTACCAAATAACTTTGCTTTCCACTATTAATGATTTTCAAAAACCGTTCTGTCTTGACATCAGACTACTTGCTTCCCAGAATATGCTGTAAACTAAACAAATTCCTTTAGTAGCAAAGTCTTCACCATCAAGATACTTTATTCTTAGAGAAGCGAAGAGAGGCAGCCATGCTTTTCCTATGCTCTATGCCATGAAGCAGGAAGACATTTTCATTTGCACCTTCTAGTATATAAGGAAGGAAATTGAGCCCAGATTAAGGTTTTAACATGCTTTCTGACCTGGAACCAGTGTGTGAGATAGCTTCATATCAAAAGAGAACTTCTCTTCTAAGCAATTCTGAGCAAGAATTTAATAAATTAAGGACCATTCCAAACCAACTATTAATGTCATGATTTCAAAGTTTGTTTTGCATACCATGGCAGTTTAAATGGAAAACATTATGAATACAGTTCTGAAAAAAAAATCCAAATCATACAGTAAGTCCACTGGAAATACAGTGAATGTATATTAATTTATAGCAATTCTTAGGTCTCCGTATTATACTAAGACTAATAAAATTTGTTAAAAACAACATCATTAAATCTACCAAAGACTATTGCTACTTTGAGGATAATCAAAGCCTTTTTCAAAAGGCATGGGTGTATCAAATACAGCTAATGAAGTGCTAACACAGCTTACACATGATGCCTTTCATGTGGGAATCACAGAATACTTGACAAAGATTATCTTTCATTACAAAAAATAGCAAGAATCATTATTTAACATTTTGTTTAGCTACTTGACATGTGATGCTAGACTAGTGAAGTGCTCTCTGAAACAGACATTAACCAACTATACTAGTATCACATGTCAAGTAGCTAAACTGGGAATAGAACCTAAGGGTTCTGGCACCTCATTCCCTGCTGAAGGCACTAGACTACATTACATCCAGTTACACAAAACAGCACTGACATCAGCAGAAGTACAGTTTATCCCCTCTAGCATTTTAGAATGTCAGTCTCCATAACACTCTCTCAGTGTTTTTTGTTACAACACAGCAAGTATTATATTTAATTGGTATTAATTGTAATTAGGAAATGTAAACAGTTCAGTTTAAGCAAATCAAGATGGGTTTTTTTATTACACTATTTCCAACTTCGCATCAACTAGAAATGATGGGAAAATGTGTGTGTGAGAAAAACCTGAATATCTATGAGTTCCAGCCCTGTTTTCAAGCCAGAAGTTTCAGAAAAGCATCTGAGCTTTGGATACTTGCTGTGAGCTGGCAGAAAGATAACAGACATTTATTTCTTACATTTGCTTAAAACAGCCACAACTCTTTTTTTAAACAAACAAAACTGAAAGCAGATGCTTAACGGATGCTCAGTATTATCAGTTAACTCCTAATTTCAGAGAAGCAGTTTGGAGGTCCAGTGCCTATTCTAGTACCATAAATCAAGATGTGTTTCTGTGTTATTTTTCCTTGTCTTCAGGGTAGAAATTTGTATGATTTTCATTGTAATACCACAGGAACTACCACCACCAGGTACTGTGTTGCCTTTGGATGGAGAGGAGCTGTAGTGATACACATTTGTTATTCCTTCTACTGTTTTTAGCTGGGGTGGAGTTTAACCTTCTTCATAGCAGCTTTTCATAGCACACATATGGTGCTGTGTACTGCGTTTCTGACCAAACCAGTATTGGTAAAACACCACTGATTTAGTTATTGCTGACCAGTGCTTACACAGCATCAAGGTTTTCTCTGTTTCTAACACTGACCCCCAGAAAGTAGGCTGTAGGTCCAGAAGCAGCTGGGAGCATCCACAGGTGTGACAGCTGGCCAAATAGACCAAAGGGATAACCTATACCATAAGACATCGTGCTCAGCAATAAATGTGGGAAGAAGGGGGAAGCGGGAGAAGATCAGAGTTATGGTGTTTGTCCTCCCAAGTACTGGTTATGCATGATGAAGTCCTGCTTTCCTGGAGATGGTTGAACACCTGCCTACTGATGGGAAGTAGTGAATGAATTCCTTGTTTTGCTTTGCTTGCACATGCAGCTTTTGCTTTCATTATTAATTTGTCTTTATCTCAACCCATGAGTTTTCCCTCTGTTACCCTTCTGACCCTCTTTTCCAGCCAACTAAGGGGAAGTGAGTGAGTAGTTATGTGGTGCTTAGCTGCCTACCACACTAACCACAACAGTCCCCAAAATATCTGGGGTGTAATAACAGAATCTGTCATACAGTCATGAAAGACATCATTTGATTAGGGTCTTGGCAAGACCTAGGCAAAACTGAATTATAGATCCAGATTTATACATGAGTCTATGATTTATGATTCTGACTGCTCTGACTGGCTAGTAGTGTGGAATGAATACAGTTTCTTTCTGAGCTGCTCTAACAGGGTAATTCTTACAGTACAATGAATCAATCCATACAAGTTACAGTTACACTGATATGTTAAATACTTTGGCAAGCAAGATTAAGAAGCATGCTGGAGATACAATGGTTCTGTAGAAATACATATATAACTATCTCAATCTTATTGTTATTCTCAATCTGTAGGTGATGATTTCCAATTAGATAAACTGGAAAGGCAATACAGCTGTCCTGCAGTGACATTAAGATTTGCATTACAATTTCTTGTTTTACAAGTTCTGTGGCAAGAAATTTTCACCTTTAATACTGTCTAAATACATTTGCAACTAAAAGAAAAAATATATCAAATAAATACATTCATTGAGCTCCATGGCCTGGGAGAAGGATGAAGGAGAACATTAGTTTATTTAACAGTACAACAGTCTGCTACTTTTAAAATATCCTCTTTTCACTTATCAAAGTAATTAATAAGATAGTCTCATGAAATAAAGTTATCAAAAAGACATTAGGACAATCTTTATAAAAAGGATTAAGCTAATTCATAAATTATTAAATAATCTGAAGAAAGTAAACATTCTGCTTGGATTAGTAGATTCAGATAGTTCATTTGACTTCTCAAACAGTAAATTGCTAAACTGCTCACAATTTCTGTGAGAAATACTAGTCCTTTGCTAATACCTCATTCTTAACAACTCCTAATATAGTAATCAGAAATGTAGCACTTTGTTTTCCCAAGTAGTCTGTACTACTACAACTTGGAGGGGGAAAAAATAATCTATTCGCTTATCTGTTTTGCACAGCTCTGAAGGTGATCGTGCTGGCAGAAACAGGTGACTGGGAACACAGTCTGGGAAAGAGAAGAGAGCAGGACTTTGCAACAACAGCAAGGTGTGTTTACTGTTTTGAACTGATATCAAAATGTACTTGGCTCTCATCCCTGTTGTCTCCAGACTCTACCCTGGCAAATCACTTCCCTATGCCTATTTCTGTCTCACACAAGACAAAATCATTAGATATGAATTTGTCAGTTCATAAACACATACTATCAATAAAAGATGCCACTACTTCATGTAGAGCAAAGCAGAAAATCAGTAGGAAATCAGTGAGATCAAGGGAACAGTTATCTTTGACAAGTGATGTCCAGTATCCATGTAACCATTATTCTTACATACACTAGGCATGTTAGGAACATAATCCATAGGAATTTTCAGAGGCAACACATATTCAATGCAGCTTACATTATTTATAAATTTGCAAACTACTACACTATATACTACACTATATACCAATTTTATTTTTGCATTAAGATGTGATTACCTTTCTGGAAGAATTCCTCTAGTTTCTCCTTGAAGGGCTGGAGATGTTCTTCAGAAGACTCTCGGCAAACTAACTTCATCTGCTTTTCAGAGGCTACAAAAAGAACTTGAGATTATTCTATGACATTAGTGGCATATTTCATCTACCCAAAGTAGATGTCAACACTGTAGAAGCCTACATCTGAATTAGTCACCTAAACTTCCATTAGAGGAAATGGAAATAAATAAGCACTAAGGAATCCAGCAATTACATTAAAATAAAACCACCAATACTAGTCTAGCATACCAGATAGAACATTATATATGTGTTTAAAGAGTGGAATTTGTCTTTAGTAACAACTTTGTTCTAAAGCTCCACCTGTGTGCTGAGAGCTGCCAGGAACACAGCCTGCCTCACACAAATTCTAGCTGGTATTTAAAGACCGAAACAGTTTTTGTACTAACTGGAGGATGTCTTGTATCCGGACTGACAAATCCATCAGTGCCAATCCCACAATCAACCATTTTTCCTAACAAAGACGCAGGAATTCAGCTTTACTTAAGCATTTAAATTCCAGGCCACGATATGAAACAGTAGAAGACTATAAGAAAATTAACTTACATCTATCTGCATTTTGTTTAGTATTTATCTGTTATTTTAAGACCAGATGTCATGTCAATTTCCAAAAGCTCCATGTTACCTACCAATACATTTTAACATTCTAGAACTTCTAGTAAACTTTGTAGATTCCAGCATCCACATTAATGGTGAAATGAGACTGTAACAAATCAAAAGGCAGTTACCTTCCATTTAGTAAATGAATTTATACTATAAGATTTTTTTTTTTCACAACAACTTTTCATTCCCAAGCAGCTAAATTTAGATGGACATTTATTTTGGAGTTGAACCCAAGTTACAGTTTGGCCTCATGAAACATATTCACACCAAATTGCTTCCACCATCACGTAATTCAACTCATTGCAGCAAAAATTAATACAAAACTGTGGAAACAGAACTTTAGAATTTGTAATTCAAATGTCATGTTAACATATGTTTACAGTGCAGTGAAAAAAGTCAATGGAAGGTTGAAAAAAGATGCATACCTTTTATTGTATAACTAGCACTGTACCTACAATACTATTGGACCAGCGGGACTTAGAAAAAAGTCCGCTTTTCAATTAATTGAGACAGTTGTTGTTACAGAAAAATTATGAGAGATACCTGTTTAGATCAACGTGTATATTTTAATGCAGCATCCCTCCACAATTCATGCAGGTTGTGGACTATGTGTTACAAAGCTTACATAAAACGGACTAGGCTACAGTCTAAGTTTATCTTTAATCTCTAGTTTTGCAACATGGAGCATAAGACAGACCTTTGAAAATATTCAGAGTAAAGTTAATGAATATTTGTTTTTAGCCAGACAGTAGGCAGAACATAGCATTAATTTAAACACAGCACATTGAGAAAGAAAGACTTTTATTAGCTGTTCAGTTATGTTTCTTTTAAAAACTAAATTAAGCAAAACAAATCAGAAGCCTGGGAAGTTTATATGACTTTTAAAGATTATTTTCTTATGATACATGCCTCTTACCATTAAAAATTTGAACTTTCCATGACCGTTATCATATACTGAATGGAAATTTATGTGTACTTAACATTTTTGTTTGTAGAATTAGAGGATTTGTACACCTAATCCAGTAAATTTTAACACTTTACTTTGGAAGAAGACAGACACGTTAGAATTGTATGGGGGAAAAAACCAGCAGAATAACAGACAACATTTGTAAGTTTCTGACTGGAAGGTTGAACAAAGTAGCAGTAGAGGTTTGTGGTTTTTCTTTGTGCTTAAACAAATCTATAGAAAATTATATAAGGCAATATTTAGAAATTATTTTAGATAAAGTGACAAAAATGTAAAAGTATTAGTACATATATGTTCAGGCATTTGGTACACAGCAACAGGAGAATGCACACTATTATAATTATGTAAGATTACAACTATTGCAAGTTAATAATTATTTCCTTATAATCTTCTATAAGAAATTTGTATAAATCTATAAAGAAGTAGATTTCTATGAATAGGTATTATAATAAGCTTGTAGCTACAGTAGTATCTAAATTTACTCTAACATACTATAGAAACGCATTTTCCCAAATATATGGTGTTGCTAATACACTGTCTGAAGCATTGAAAGCTTCCTAGATGCTTCCAACAGGCTTAAATAACACAAGATTTAGAAAAGTTACTGAGGCATGTCCCATGTAAATATTGAAATGACCAAGACTAGGGTGATTTTTTTTTTCTAAATGAAAAAACCTTAATCAGATAATAAAAGCTACAGGAAAATATGGACAAGAAGTACCAGCATATAGAGAAAAATCTGATTTGGTTAGCAAATGCTTAGGAATTCTAACATCCTTAACAAGCTTATCAACATCTGGCATAATGGGAGAGGAAGACTAAGAGGAAAGGCGTAGAAGAGCAAATGAGAGAGATTACATAGACTAAGTGAATCAGGGGAGCTAATTAAAACTCTGAAAGATTACAATAACATGAAATTAGATGAGACACTATTTTGTTTAAAACCAACTGTATTGACATATTTGAATAAGACTTGAATTTATTTACTTGCTAACACTAAAATAAGGTATATGACATAGGTATGAAGTCACTGGCTGAAGGCACTCATGAACTTCAGCTGGAAATGCAGCCTCAAAAATTTGCTATTTCTGCTGAAGTCTCTCCAGTCTCAGTCTTCCCTTCAACACTGAAATGTTCTATGCAGAAAAATGATTCTTTGTTCAAAATGATGGCAAGGAACACCAACCAAATGTATCTTTTCGGCTGAAGAATTTAGGAATATCATGAAATTTGCCTGGTGATAGATATAGTAAAGAATGGTAGAAGTGTGTTCAAAGGAATCATAAGTCAAATACTAATGAATACACAATTGGAAAACGAAAAAGATTTTCATGCCTAGGCTAAATCAAAGGTTCTAATTAAAATGGTAGTTGTAATTCTACAGATTAATTCAGCTTATCTCTGTCATTTTAATACTGGCGGAAGGCTACCACACAACACTATGACCTGCCTCAGTTCTACAACATAATCATGTTTCTGGTAACTAATGGTCATTGAATTTCCTGCTATATAAGTTCTTTTTTTAACAAAAAAAAACCCCTCAAAAATTTACTTAAAATATAGTTATTTTTTCTTTTTTTTTTTTTAATTACCACATCATGCCAAACATTACACTAAAAAAAAAAAACGAAAAAGACCTGTTCCATCAGTTGCTCTGTTTTTCTTTGGTAAAAATGCTATAACATAATTGAGGGACTATTACATTATTTTTTTTATATTTTGTTCTCATATTCACTAAAATGGAATATGTTTTTTTAAAAAATATTTTATCAAGGTTTTTATTACAATAATTCTGAGGCAAGGACCTTATTCATAAATTCTGAAAAGCTTCTTTCTGAATAAATTTCTTTCTGAAATTTTGAGGAATCTGAAGGAATTCTGAGAAATCTGACAGTACACTTCTCATCTCACCATATCATTCCAAAATAATCATTTGAGAAAATATACAACCTGTTTCAGCATTACTGAGTTCAAACAGATGCAAATTCTCCATTACTGTAATAAACTTTTGGTTCATTTTCTTGGTATGTGCTGCATGTTAGTGAAATTAAATGTAACACACTACTTTTGAAAATTGTTTATTTCTGAATGAGGTATTGCAAAATTAAAAAAAAAAAGAAGAAAATACAAGCGTGCAATAGTATTTGAAAACTCTTACAAATTGTTGGATGTACATCATGCTTCACCCACTGCAAATCTTGGCCACAGAAATGGAAACCATTAGCAAAACATTAAGAAAAAGCTGGAAACTGCTGATTATCAGTTTGCCACTGTCTTCAGATTTAATGCAGTACTTGGCTCAAAAAGTTCTTTAAAAATCCCCAATATAAGTGAAAATATTTACAAAATAGAATGTCTCTCACTTAATGCCTATTGGGCAATAGTCTTTTAAAACCTCACAGACACTTGTAAATCTGTCAAAAGAATCACTGCCCATAAACAAACTTTCACATAAAGAGCATTTCACTGTCAATCAGATGAGATTTGGAATTTTTTAAGCACCATTTTAAAAGTAAATGCAAACCCAGAAATAGGTTAATGTCGATAACAGTAAATTACTAGCTATTTACTCCCCAGAAGCCACCAGTAGCATTTACAGGAATCATCCTGACAGTGAAATCAAGTATCAACACCATGAATTCCTATAAACCTGTCACTGACACTATGCCCCATGAGTTATGCCATTGTGAAAGCTGCTAGACCACCGCTCTCCTCTTTTCTGTTCAGAGTTTGGCAGGTTATACTGCCAAGCTTGCTATTTTATTTCCTTGTTATAATGCAGGCCTATGTTTGACAGGAGGGTTATTATTTGATAATTCTTTTTTAGAACCCTTACCTCTTCTGTTTCAACGGAGATTTGAAACCATGCTGCAAACAAATTCAGTGTAGCACTAGATAATCCCAAGTTTCTGTATCAGAGGATCAATGATTTTTTTATAGTGCAGAAGCCTGTTATACTACTTGGGTCTATTTACCCAAATAAGAATCTAATAAACTTCAGATAAAATGTATAAATCTAAATTATTCAGCAAATGCTATATAACTTCCTCATGGTTTAGTTCATTTGGATTTGCTTTATTAAAGCAAATTTCATGTTTTAAATATTGAAATTTTCTAACTTGCAAACAACTTTCCAAGTTATACCAGAAGGTACTGGAGATGCATGTTTACTTGTTGGACACTGTTGTACAATTTCGTTATATTCTCTTGTTATTCCATGCAATATAGACACATGTTTACTGCAGGTGCACATACAGTAATGTTAGCTTTATTATAATCCATTGTATGTGTGGCATCTGTAACTCTTGTGCTTATGTATAACTTTGTGTTTCAGATAGAATTTTAAGTAAATGTGGATAAGAAGGGAAGAGATTTACCATGATTCCTTTTGACAACTTCTAACCACTGCAAGCGATTACAGTGCTACTGACCCAGGAAAGTTTCAGAGACAGTATTTTACTCATATTTTTGGACACACACTGATAATCAATACATATCTCAATGATGGCAATATACAAATACGAAGTTTTGAACACCAACACTCTTCTCAGAGCTGGACTAATACAGAAGCCTTTGAACCTTGTAAGAGAGGGAAACACTATGAAGCAGGGTGTGGGAATTTTCTGAGAAGAAAAGTATCTGAGAAGAATGTAGAAAACTTGTGGTGCTACTCTGTCCTTAAGCTTTGTTTTTACTGTCTGAAATGAAAGTCAACAATACAATGCAAAAAAGTGTTATCACACATAAAACTAAGTACAGCATTCTAACCTACTAATTGCTTGCATAGTTATTTTGTGAAGTTACTTTCAGCTAATTTAGAATAAATTGATAATTCAGTTTTCTTAAAAAGCCATTTCAGAGTCTAGAAGCTAATAAGCAAAACTTTAAATAGTATTTCAAACTATATTTTCCTTCTGCCACACAGAAACAAGCATCTGTTAAGCTGCTCAAGCTCTGACATATAAACGAGACAGAATAACACTTCAATGATAAGCCCTAAGCTGTGGAAAGTGAAATAAATGTAGTGGCATACAAAACACCCTGTAAAGGTCACCTGTTCTAATGAACTTTTAGGAAGCTTTTCGGAAAATTTTGGAAGCTGAGTCAGACATTTTAGGAACTCTCACAAGTTTGATCAGTTATTCTGGCTTTGCCTTTTGAGTTTAAGGTTTCTGAGGGGGTTTGTTTCTTTTAAGTTTAACAACATGTTGAACTTTTACAGTATGTGATGGCATGCAGAGCAACTCTCAAACCTATATTAGTTTCAACTAATCTAGAAGAAAAGGGGTGGGGATTTTTTGTTCCTTGTTTTGTCAAAGGATATCAGCATCTGATATAAGTAATTTAAAAAAAAAACTTTCTCTTAAGATTGTTTCCTAAGGATATATTTAAAGAAATGAACAAAGATTACTAGTAAAACTAAATATTTTTCACACCATAGCAACATATCTGAGACATTCTCTCTGAAATGGTAGTTTACATTCAGCATGCCCTTAGCAGAGAAGCATACTGCAAGGGACTGAACACATATAAATGAATATAATTACTAAACTTTCATAATTTTCCAGTCGTCTCTGTAAGTTTCCTTCAGTGATTCCAGCACACATTATTAGTAGAAAGTTTTGATTTAGTGCCAAGATCCAAACATACAGACCCCCACACATCATTTAGATCTGTCAGGAGCATAGAAATGTGTGTTAACAGAACCCACTGAGAAATCGGAGCATTTCCCTTCTGTCTGAACAGTACAAAACCCAAATATTTTGAAATTGAAGAATCTTGTCTGGCTAATTCAGAGGAAGACAAAAAATTTAAGAAGCATTAATAATATTTTTTATCAGATAAACTAAGATTCTCACGGTGCTAGAAAAAAATGACCTTTCAAACACACAAACACATTATCACTTAGTGTACTGAACAAGGGATTTGGTAGAAGAGAACTTGCGGACAATGGCTGAAACAGTTTATGAGCTGGAATTGTAAAGGCTGGAGAAGTGATCTCCTGTTTATCTCTGTACTGCTGGATCTCTGATTTTCTCTGCAAGACAGATCATAAAGTTTTACCTAATTAATTCTTCTACCAAGTTTATGGCTTTGGTTCTGCTAAAGCATCCTGCTTAGATTTAAAATCATGTAAATTCATAAACTACCTACAGTATTAGCTGGAACACTTCTCAAAGTGCTAATTAGCCTCACTACTATTAATTTGTATCCTACAGTCTGCATTAATGTACTGTCAATCTTTGATCATTGGCAGTAAATACACAAACAGCCACCTCAATTCCAACAGACATCTGCCTTTCCTTCTACTGCATACTCCCTCAAACAGGAAAAGCTGATGAGGCTCATAAATATGAAGTCACTGTTCCTCCCAACACTGGTATTGCACACTCTTCAAATGACATCATTCATTATCCAGCACACATATTGACAGGGACAATATTCTTCCTGTTCAGAGATGGACACTACCTGCTCCTAGATGTGTACTACCTACTTATGTAACTAAAGCTTAACACACACACACACACATTTATTTATTTTTATAAAAGGTCACATACAAAAGTGCACAGAAAATCATCACTGTGGTATTTCCAACATTCACTTTAGAGTCTCAACATTTGAAGAATGATTTTTAACATGAAACTTGCAAGGATTCTTTAGACAAATTAAAAATATTAAAGAAAAAATTAACAGCACACCATTGTTTAAGCAACAGAAAGCTTTCGCTCTTGCTTTTGCGCACACATGTGGACATCTGCTTCCAGGGAGTGAAATCTTCTAAAACATCCTTGCTTTGCTCCTCTATTTCTGAACTATATTAAAATCATTCCATACTATTTTCTATTATCATAAACTAGAAAATCTAATGGAATTTTAAGAAATGATCCACTTAGGAAAATTGGCACTTCATGTATTCGCTCATGAATATTACTGATGGAACACTGTCAAAATGATAGATTGCAAAATATAATCCAATGCACACATACAAGCATGTTTTTTAATGTCTCTGTTCTATCTTTGCCGAATTAAAACAAACTGCAATATATCTCATCTAGTAGTAAGAAAACTCTGAGGAGGAGAGTGCAATTTTGTCAACCCTTGAAAAAAAACCAACTTCTGTACAAAGCCGTCTTTTGCTCTTTTACTTACACCATTCTTCAATGCCTCAACATATATAATGTAAATGTTGACAGTGCAAAAACACAGTGTCACCAGGTAAAAAGAGCACACTCCACTTATTCTAAAATCTAAAGAAATTACACATGCACCTATTTGGCTTCTCGCTTGCCACCACCAGGTTCAAATTACAATTTGCCTGCACTTACAAAATTCTAAGTTTAATGTTGAAATTTAGAAGTATAATTACTATTAAGAAAATTAAAGTGACAAGTTCCTGGAACGTATCATATAACTTCTCTGCTCCTGCTGGGAAATTTTTTCCAGGAACATTTATGTGATTTAGATGTCTAAAAGCCACTGTGAAATTGACTTAAAATGTTTCATTTAAATTAGAATAAAGCTTCAATTATTTTAAAATATTCTAGAAAAGAGCTTCTAATACTTTTTTGAATACTTATTGTGGATTAAGCCCAGCTGGTAATTCAGAGCCACGCAGGCCACTCACTCACCGCCCCTCCTCCCTCCTCCCCCTGCTCCTGCAGGGATGGGGAGGAGAACTGAAAGAATGTAATTCCCATGGGCTGAGATAAGAGCAGTCCAGTAACTAAGGTATAACACAAACCACTACTGCTACCACCAATAATAACAATGATAATAGATATAATAAGGGGAGAGAAAACAATTGCTCACCACCCACCCACTGATACCCAGGCTCCTTCTGGGTAACTCCCCCCAGTTTGTATACTGAGCATGACATGCTGTAGTATGGAATACCCCTTTGGCTAATTTGGGTCAGGGGTTCTGTCTCTGCTTCCTCCCAGCTTCCCATGCCCCTCCCCACTGGCAGAGCATGAGACTGAAAAATCCTTGATCAGAGTAAATATTACTTAGCAACAACAAAAAACATCGGTGTTACCAGTGCTTCCCCCAGGCTGAAAGTTAAAAACACAGTACTGCACCAGCTACTAAGGAGAAAAATGACTGCTACAGCTGAACCCAGGACAATACTATCCTCCTGTAATGAATAAACTGTCACCTTTCACTGAAAATGTCTATTGATGAAACAAATTATTCAGAAATTTAAAACTCAAAATTATATAGTATTTAGAATTTTCATGATCCACTAACATAACTGTCTATAAAGCAAATCAGACAATAGACAAAGCCTCTCAACATCATAATAATTGCCTATTGATAATCATTGTATCATGATTATACTAAAACTCTCCTCCATAAAACATTTTATCTAAGGCCATATTATGTATGAACCAAATACGTTATTCCACCTGAATACATAATAACACATTCACTTAATTTCTCCATCTCTGCTTACACAGAAATCCAACAAAAACTGTAAATTTCTCAATTTATTAGATGAACACATTGATTACTCTTTAGAGCAAACATAGTTAATTAGTGGACACTGTTGCAAAAATTGTTAATTCAGTTTGAGGACTCTGATGGGAACACACACATTTAACAATTTTAAATTACCTTCTTGTAAATAATAGTGATTAAACATTTATGCTTTTGTATATTTTCCAATTGGCAAATATATTCCCTTAGAATTCTTTGCAAAAACAAATGCTCAGTACTTTAAATATGGAAAATCAGAGAATTTCAGTCTTAAATGAGCATAAACTGATTATTTTTAATTTTTGTTGCCTTTTCCTTGTCTCTAAACAAATCCCAGCCATGTCAGCCAGTAAGTCAGCTTCATCGAGGGAACAACTTAAATCAATTTATGCAAATGCACCTAGTGGGGGGAATAAGCAATAGGAGTTAGAGACATGTGCATGCCTGCAGTGCTATGATCTTATAGGTGTCACAGAGACATGGTGGGATTGGCTACAATTGTGTGATGCCGTGGAAGGAAGGTGAGCTAGCAGATGGAGTGGTTAAACTGCTATCTAGACCTGAGAAGTTGTGGCAGTGCAGTCAGGTTAACACTGACTGGAAAAGGGGAAACATAACCCCCAGTATCCAGTACCTAAAAGAGGCCTATCACAAAGCCAAACAGACTTTCTACAGGGGCATGTAGTGATAGACAAGGTGGAATGGTTTTAAACTGAAAGAGGGTAGATTTAGATTAGACCTTTACTGTGAGGGTGGTGAGACACTGTAACAGGTTGACCAGGGAAGCTGCAGCTGCCCCATCCCTAGAAGGGTTCAAGGCCAGGTTGGACGGGGCTCGGAGCAACTTGGTCTAGTGGAATATGTCCCTGCTCATGACAGGGGGACTGGAACTAGATAATCTTTCCAATCCAAACCATTTTGTGATTCTATTGTTCTATTTACAGTATCTGTGGCTGCAAGAATCAAGAATTATTGACACTTTTCAATTTCCATCCATTTCTCATTTGTAAATTCTCTTCCATTCTTGTCTTATTTATGTAATACTTATCCACTTCAGAATATAATGTGATAAAAGAGCTCCCTGAAGAGGCACTGAATGAGAGCAATGTGATGTAGAAGTTTAGTCTGCTCTAGTAAGCTAAGCAGAGCAGTCAGCCATATTAAGAAACAGTATTAATTAGCAACGATGTTAGTAACTGTTTCTATGAAATCTATGTTTCTATGATAAAGATTATATATATATGAATATACATACACACATATTCATATCTGTAAACTAATATATGTGGTCATGCCATTCAAGAATGAAAATAAAACTAAGCACTTGAAGAGGCAGAAGAAGCCAAGGATGTTCAGTCTGGTGACAAGAAAGCTGAGGATCTAGTTTTTCGTTTCAACTATCTTATGAACAGCTATATAGAAGATGGAACCGCCTTAGAAATTACATCTGAAGAAAAAGGAGCAATTGTCACAAGCAGCAGCACACGAAATTCTCACATGGGATAAGGAAAAATATTCAGTGATTCAGCATTGGAACACGTACTCAGAGAGGTGTTGGAATTTCCATCCTCAGATTCAAAACTGAGCTGTCTGACGCCCTGCGCAACCAGATCTGAATATGAAGTTAGCCCTGCTCAAAGACTTTGGATCACAGAACTTCCAGACGTACCTCCCAATCAACCAATGTGCATTTCTCTGTAATTTTAAGATGCTTGTAATGCTTCCATATAAAAAACAATGTGAAAACAGCAATTTAACATTGTCATGTCTCATTTTTTCACACATAGTTTTATTCGCTTCGCTTTTAATCTTTTTGTAAGGATTATACAGTTTTACAAGATGGAGTTGACACAAGCTTAAGTTTTGATGAAGTTACACTACTTAAATATGGAAAAATTGAGGGTAACATATGCAAGATACAGATCTGTCATCTGGTTAAGAGGCCCCCAGTTTGAAACCATGTCTCCTGGAGTACTGATATCAAACTGATTATTATAGGTTGCAGATCTATGAATTTTAGAATAAATTATTTCATTTTGGTCATGTTTGTGTGTGTATAAACACCTACAAATTCATACACAGTTAAGATAGTAAATATTTTAAATGTATACACAGTACTGAAAAAAGTATCAGTATGAAAATGGCGACTAATATCTCTACTGATGGTCATGAAAGAAGGTAAAAGCAAAAGGTATGTGGATATTCAGTGGGATCAAAATGTTACAATCTCATAGGAAACTTAATTAATTATGAGAAGTAAAAGTATGACTCTTCAAAGCGTTCAGAGTGGACCTATGTTGTTTTCCATTTTTAAACATTCAATAAGTATCTTTCCTCTTTCAGTTATTATATTCTTAAGGTCAGGAATACAAAAAAGTTACAATGAACATTACAGTACATCACAGAATCACAGAGTCAAAGGAACCTCAAATTGCTTTCTTTTAACTAATGAAACAGCATTTTAAAATTTTATGAACTGCATTGCACAGAAGAGCAATGAGTATGATAGATGTACTCAAGCTACAGTGTAATTAATTTTGAATAATTAAGATTGTTCAACTTCGGACAGAAATGAATAAAAGGTTCATGATAAAACTTACATAAGTCTATCATACTGAGACTTTCTTTCTAAAAATCATCTTACAATTACACATTTCAAGCATTCTGTTCTTATTCCAGAAGAACACCAATCAAGTGTCTTCATCGGTGACATGGAAAGTGGGATTGAGTGCGCCCTCAGGAAGTTTGCCAATGACACCAAGCTGTGTGGTTTGGTTGATACACTAGAGGGAAGGAATGCCGTTCAGAGGGACCCTGACACGCTTGTGAGGTGGGCTGATGCCAACCTTATGAAGTTTAACCATGCCAAGTGCAAGGTCCTACACCTGGGTCGGAGCAATCCCAGGCACAGCTACAGGTTGGGCAGAGAAGAGATTCAGAGCAGCCCTGCAGAGAAGGACTTGGGGTGTTGGTCGATGAGAAAATGAACATGAGTTGGCTGCAGTGTGCACTTGCAGCCCAGAAAGCCAACCGTATCCTGGGCTGCATCAAAAGGAGCGTGACCAGCAGGTCGAAGGAGGTGATCCTGCCCCTCTACTCTGCTCTTGTGAGACCTCACTTGGAGTATTGTGTGCAGTCCTGGTGTCCTCAACATAAAAAGGACATGGAACTTCTGGAACAAGTACAGAGGAGGGCCACGAGGATGATCAGAGGCCTGGAGCACCTCCCGTATGAAGACAGGCTGAGAAAGTTGGGGCTGTTCAGCCTGCAGAAGAGAAGGCTGCATGGAGACCTCATAGCAGCCTTCCAGTATCTGAAGGGGGCCTACAGGGATGCTGGGGAGAGACTCTTCATTAGGGACTGTAGTGATAGGACAAGGGGTAACGGGTTCAAACTTAAACAGCAGAGGTTTAGATTGGATATAAGGAAGAAGTTCTTTACTGTTAGGGTGGTGGAATGGGTTGCCCAGAGAGGCTGTGAATGCTCCATCACTGGCGGTGTTCAAGACCAGGTCGGATGAAGCCTTGGGTGATATGGTTTAGTGTGAGGTGTCCCTGCCCATGACAGGGGTGTTGGAACTGGATGATCTTAAGGTCCTTTCCAACCCTAACTATTCTATGATTCTATGGTTCTGTAAGTGGCATTGGCCAGACTAGAAGGGGAGTCATGTTTGGTCATAGGGAAAGGAAAAAGTGGAAAACATTGTCCTAGACAATGAATAGGATATTTTACAGTTTTAAAATATTGATAAAAAGCAAAACCTTTTTTTTTCCATATAGATTAACTAGAAAGCTAAAACCTGTTAAATCAATAAATGTATCTGCTTATTCCACTACCTAATATTTGAAAACCTTGGACATACACTGACTACACAGACCTGGAGTGAAAACCTGAGCTTACAGAAAACATTTCTTTTTCCTGTGACCTTAAAGTGGAACCAGATTTCACTCTAAAACTTTCATCTCACCATTTAATATTGCATTCTTTTGCACTTCTTTCCCCTTAAATGTCTATATTAAATGCATATTTTTGTTTATAATTCTTTTAAACTTAAAAATGTTCATTATCACAAAGTTTGTTCTGGAATATATGTTAAAAACCTCTAGGATTAAGGTTTTCCAAAAATCTGATTGAATTTTTAAGCCATACTTTAATCCCTTTAGTCTAAAGCTAGTCTGTCCCTTTAAACTCTAATCTGAAAGACTTCAAAATAGCAAATTGTAAGGAACACAATCTGTTTATCTGAAAAGGATGAAAGAGTTTGTGCTCCATCTAGATTTGAACTTTTGGTTCCACAGTGTCTAGGTATTTCAAACCAGAGGTTTACACCATTAAGACATGCCACTCATGATAATTCAATCTTTTCTATGTTAATAAGCATGATAGAAAGACAAATGAATGCCTTGATAAGCTAGAAAAAAATATTTTTAAATACTAAATGACAACTATTACAAAAAGTGTCTATCAATATTGCTACATCAGGCACAAGAGATGATATTTATCTTTTTTAAAAATATTATTCAGGAAAAAAAAGTGACCTTACTAAGAAAAAGCCTCTTTCATTTATTACCTTTGTCTCATCCCACTTAAGCAACAAGGTAATCTGCTTAAGACAACCTTACTCAACCAAACTGTGAAATAAATCCAATGTACCCTATATAACACAGGCAGACGCAGTTAATATTGTTCAAATTATTTACATCTGAAGGGCCGCGCCTGTCTGGATAGCTGGGCCCGATGCTTCTCTGGACTTGGTTTCTGCTACTCACATCTGTTTCAGCTTTAGACTTTCACTGGTATTCTGCCAGCAGCCACAACTTTTTAATGGCTACAATAAACTACAGAGACTCATCAAATCTTTGTTGTACGTGTTAAAATTATAACCTCTTCAATTAAAATTTTGATTTAAAAATAAACTGCAGCATCATCTGAAGAAAAAAATTTGAAAGGCAATGTTTGAAAGAGATACAACATTTTTATATGACTGATTGTTCCTTTGTTAAAATACAAGAGAAACTAATCACAGGAATGCTTGTTAGAATTCTGCTGCATATTTCTGAGTGATAGAATACCAAGCTCTAAAAATATTTCCACAATCTTTTTTGTTTCAAATCTTTGTTGTCATTAACTTTATATGTTAATTAGTTTGGCTGGGTTTCAAATACATCTTTATAAAGAAGAACTATGAAAACAACACTAACATAACTTTTCTAGATTTTCTACAAATATCTAAGAAAATCTGGTTTAGGAATTAGAAATCCCTGATTACAAGAAAGCTGCAGTTTTTATTTTATGAGTTAAAGTATTTAGCTTTTCCTACTTGCTGTTTGTGTCTTTGCAGTGTAGAACAAATATGATGTGAACATCACAGCCTCAGTATAGACCTTGCGAGACTAAGATACATGACAGCAAAACTACATTCTGAAAAAGTGCAAGATCAAACACAGATCATGTTTCTGAACAAACTAGCCCAAAAGAGGGCAGGCCAAGAGGTTTACAGGGCCAGGTGATGAGAGGAGATAGAGCACTTACTTATGCCCGGGTCGAACAAACAACAACTGATACTTTCCTACCACTGTTAACCTCTGAAATTATCCTAAAGATGGCAGTGACCTAATCCAGTAATTTCTAACTGTAAGGATAAATTATTTTGTAATCGTTTTCACTGTCTTATATTGAAAATAATTAAAAATAATCTTGTTAAACTCTGATTCTAAAAGTACTCTTCATTTTGAGGCAGAGATTTAAACATAAATGGAGACGTTTTTACAGGCTTTCATGCAGATTCTCTCACTAAACTCTTTTCCACACGAAACTGCTTCAGTATAAGTAGCAGCTTTTCCTTAACAATAAAGACAGGCACAAAATAGTCAGTCATCATTTGGTGGATTTTAGAAAGTCACATGAAGCACAAAATAAAAATGAAACTGCTTGGAATACTTAGAGAGCAACCCTTCCTACTTTATTTCTGCTCAGTACCTTGATTGATGGATGAGTTGGGTTTCTGAGCCCCTCTTTATAATAAACATTTTAAAATGTTTATTTTATGTCTCAGGGTGAAAATATTTTGAGCTGGAGCTTTCTATTTCCCTTTGCTGTGCCTTGGCAAGCTGTGTTTTATTTCTACATTAATAGTATTCAACTCTTTTTTGTAGCTGTTAAATTGTTGTTATACAAGTACTGAAGAAAGTATTTATATTATGGAACTAACAGATATCTACAGTTAAACACACAGTTCTGGAGGAGCCAGAGGAAAATTCACACATAACTAAAGAAAATTTCAGAGAGATTTCTTTAGGGGCCTTTTGATTGCAAAAGGGAAAATTACTGTTCAGTATCTTTACTTACATTTTTATTAAGTTGTGAGTTTGACTTTTTTTTCTAATTTATGTGAGTAATTTGTGCCACAGTGTAAAAACTCTAAATGAATCAACACTATAAACCTAATTAGCAATAAGAAAACCTCATAAAGATCACATTTTAAATGGCACTTTGTTGTTAGCAGAAAAAATGTGAAAGTTCCCAGTTACCTTCTAGATCTCTCTTCAGTTTCCTTAAGTCTTTTATTAGGTCTTCAAATTTAACTTGGGAGGCCTGGAAAAAATCCTGTGGTTCTGGTAAAGGAAAAATACTCTTGTCTGTTCCTGCTTCCTAAACAAACAAACAAACAAAAATGCCACTATGAAAATTGATTGCATTTGCAGTGAAATAAAATACTTTTTTTTAAAACATCATATATGAAAGCTTATCATAAAACTGCAAAATAAAATATTTAAAATAATTAATGCTAAGCCAACATAAGAATCAAGATGAAATCCTGTTCACTTTGAGTTTTGAAAATTCCTTTTTGATGTTGTAAAGAAAACTTTACTCAATTTAAACTATGAAACAACATTGAGCTCACAAGTGACAACAATGAATTTCTGTTCATTGTATGTCAATTGAGGTTTAGATAAAGGATTAGAAGTTTCTTAAAAACAGATAACATGAATGCCTATTTTAATGAAACAAGTGATCTTATGCCAAAAGTTTGCGGTTTTATTCTCTCACGATTCATTAAATATACACACACTTTATAAGCATAAATGGAAAACAATATTTATATATTGCCTGGAGTATTTTATGCATTTAAAAATATACAGTTGAAGGTTTATGCAGCTAAATAAATTCCATGGTTTAATGTCTAGATGGAATTCGTAAGTATATACCTTACTTTTAGCACCGTAAGAAAAACAAATCAGAAGTAAAATAGAACAAAATGAAAAACCTCACAAGGTTCAAAGCAATATCTCCAGTGGAAATTAAGTATATGGATGATATTAATATAACATTGCTGTGTATAAACATATACTAGTGAGTTTAAATACTACCTGTGCATGGATTTAATGTAATAAATGTAATAGACAAATTCTCATAGGTTGGAAAACTAATTGTTTTGTGAACAAAAAAAATAATTTTATTATTATAAAAATATAGACTTTTTGGGGAAAAAGAGTAGAACTGATGACATTTACATAGTGTCCATTTTCTCCCAAGGAAGATAAACTGCTTTGAAAAAATTCCCTGAAGTAAAACTACACTGTAGTACAAAGTTTGCAAAAATATTAAAATCAATGAATTAGAGACATTAGCTTCAGCATACATATGTCAATACCCTAAAAACCAAGAGCATTAAATGTCAGACGAAATTGCTTTTGTTATGAGGCTTTTTATGAGGCAGTTACTTCAGTTAAAGTAATGACACTATTTCCCTGCTCCAAAGGAAAAAAAAAAGGAAAAAGAAAAAAGACAAAATGAGAAAGAAAACAAGTACAGATCTACGTAACTGCTAGCTTGCTAGTTTTTTATCTCCTCTACAGCTCAGCCACGGAAGTTCTTCCACAGGCTTCTGACATACAGACCCTCCAGCACTAAAACTCATAGAATCACAGAATGGTTTGGGTTGGAATGGGACCTCTAAAGATCATCTAGTCCATCCCCCTGTCATGGGCAGTCTTCTCCAAAAAAAAAAAAAAAAAGAAAAGAACAAAAAAAAGGAAAAAAAATATTTAAAATATTTGTATTTGAATACACATACAGCTGTTAAAAATTACACTAGTCTTAGATTCAAAGATCAGATAAAAGTTCAAAACCAAGCAATTACATACTTAAATTAATAGTGACAATAGTTCAAATTTTCCACTTAAAAACTTTGGCTGCTGCTGCTATCTATTTAAAAGCCTCATAAATATAACTCACTCAAAGCAGCAGCCACACCTCTTTCTGTATTTTCAACCCCTAACTTCATCCCCATCAGCTGACTCATCTATCTTAGAATACCAACCTGTCCAAGTATTCTGTCATGAGAAAACATGCTTCCATCTTCCATTACTACCACATCAGAACAAGATTTACAACATTAGAGTAACCAGGGCGTAAGAAGACAGGACTGGAGTGATTGCCTGCCCAGTCTGCTGCAGTCACAGTCAACTGCCTGCAATGGCAGCCAGGTCAACCATTACTGTAGAATTTTCCAAAGCCTTATCAGAAAACCTGTAGCAAATTTCAGACCTACTGAGGTCCACGTCTGTTATATGAGAGCAAAAGAAATTGATTTTTTTTTTTGTCAGCGCTGCTATGTACAGATTTTAAAAAAGCTAATGTAAACCCTTTTACAATATCCTAAAGAAACCTAATTTTGGAGAGACTGATAGAGTAAATAAATCTCTTACCTTATCACAATGGCGTAGGTAATATATGACGACATAATCCACAAGATTAATACCACTATCCTAGGAAAAAATTAATGTATTATTAAAAATGTGTGTTACTAACACTGCTCAAATGAATGAAAATTTCTCAATTTGAAAATAAATATATTACTCTTATTATTTTATAATGCCATGAGAAATAGGACTTACAATATCATCAGCCCTAGCATTACTGTCCAAAAAAATCAATCTTTCATAACATGGGATTGATTGTACCAGCACAGGACCTAGAGCTTGTTTTGGTTCTAAGAAAACACCCACTGGGAGAAGCTGTCCCCATGTATTTTTTAATAATGCAAGGCATTACTGAATAATAATATTAACTTGATTTAAAATATTAATTAATAACAATATTCTTTAATATAATACTAACTAAATATTACAGCGACCTCAGATATATTCAGGTGAACTGAATTTCTTGATTTCTCTAGTCTCAATTCATCTACAATGAGGATCTGAAAGAGGCATAAATATTTTATTTTACTCCAAATATAAAACCAGACATTATATACCTAACAAGTATATTTCATGCCCTTCTGCCTTCTAAATATGAATTTTAATGCTTTGTGGAATCATAATTTCCATGGTCCCGCTTATAAAACAACTGTACACAACATCATTTTATTTATTATGTCATTGGGTCAGCACAGGCCAGATGAACTAAAGGAAAAGTGTGAAACTGACTTACATGTTACAGGGTACTGTTTAGCAATGTAAAAGAATCATAACATAGGGAATTATATCTGGAATGTCCTTGAAGTTTTTTTGGATGTATTTTCATATTGTATATTAGAAGATATCAGGACAAATATTTGTATGTGAATAATGTCTGACTTCCTGTACAATGCTGCCTCGCCTATGTTAGAGTCTGCAGCACATTATACTTTACTAGTGTCATACAACAGCAATATTCTTAACTAAGCAAGTCATCACTGTCATACAGACAAAGCCACTCTGCTTGTATAACAGTATTGGAAGACATTGATGCAGGTCATGCAACAAAAAGAAACTGAGGGGAATCATGAAGTGGTAAATGCTCCATCCCCGGCAGTGTTCAAAGCCATGCTGGACAGAACCTTGGGTGACATGGTCTAGGGAGAGGTATCCTTGCCTATAGCAGTGGGGGTGGAACAAGATGATCTTATTAAGATCCTTTCCAACCCTGACTATTTTATGATTCTATGAACATTAATTGCCTTTTAGAGTGAAATACATCTGTTGCTAAACTATCAAACCTATTGCTTTGGTTTAAAAATATATTTGCATAAGATGAAACACAGAGATTTTGAAGTGGTGAACTACAAATTTTAAGAAAACTATATCAACTAACTTTCTAGGCTCACGTTACAACAAATGAATTTTATAGTAAGTAAGAGATATTTAACACTGATACTTTACCTTAGCTTCTGGAATTCAGCTTACCTAGATGCAATACTCTTGCTGGTAGTTCCCAAAAAAAGGGAATAACAGAACACAGGAAGGATACTTTAGTGTTCAACTATACAAGACCCTGCATTCTTCTTCCTTGCACTATGGTCTACCAATTAACTCCAAGGTTTCATGTCTGCCCATAGCAGTTGGCCCCTTTGAGTTTTTATGCATTTTGGAGACTAGTCTAAATGAAATATATATTTATTTTGGCTACCATGGAATTGTAAATACCGTATTTTTATAGCTTGTTTTGCTAAGGAACAAGTCTTATGTTATTATATTGTACATCTGTCACTCCTTTGCATAATTAATAATTTTGGAACACGCTGGCTAAATTCAGCCAAATTGGAAAGTCACAGAGATAATTAAATTCTTACAGGTTTATGGTTAGATACAAGAGCAAGACTAAAATTAGCACTTCTACTGAGAAAAAACAGGCCAAGCTCAGTAGTTATACATTTTTCTTTGTGGCAGCTGGCCAACCAATGAATACCTGACTACAAGGAAACTTGGCCTGGTTCTAGTTTAGCTGTAGCTTGTAGCAAGTCTTGTCCATGGAGTAGGACTGGAAGAAAAGTGGTCTGAATTAGAATTAGAAACATAGAATCATAAAATCATTTAGGATGGAAAAGACCCTTAAGATTATCAAGTCCTAACAGTAAAACTAATGCTACCAAATACACCACTAAACCATCCATGTCTCTAAGTACCACCTCTTTTAAATACCTCAAAGGATGGTGACTCAACCACTTCCCTGGGTAGCCTGTTTCAATGCTTGACAATCAGTGAAGAATTTTCTTCCTAATATCCAATCTAAACCTCTTGTGCTATCACTTGCTACTTAGGAAAAAGAGTTTGACAGCCCCCTCACTTCAGCTTATGTTCAGGTAGTTACAGAGTGAGTGCTAAGGCCTCCCCTGAGCCTCCTTTTCTCCAACACAAACAACCCCAGTTCCCCCAGCTGCTCCTTGTAAAACTTTTTGTCTAGACCCTTCACCAGCTTCATTTGCTCTTTGAACATGCTCCAGCACCTCATGTCTTTAGGAGACAAAGGACTCATAGAACTTTCATTAATACAGTTGCTAACTGAACAATTCATTAAATGTGTTTTTACACATTATTAATGTTTGCATTCACAAATAAAATAAAAAGCTCCCTAGACATACTAGCTCTCAGACATTGCCTGTCACACAAACACATTCTTACATACATGAAACATAAGGGAACGAAAGCTTAAAATTTACATTTCTTGTAATTCAAGAGAGCACTTCATTGCTGCTTCATGTATCCATGTAGTGTCTACATATGCTCTGGCAAAGAACAACTTTAAGTGGTGTTTCCATTTCCTACATTATTTAACAACTTCTCCTCTGCCCTACTGAAATAAGGAACAAAGCAATCTCATCTAAAAAGGTTTCCAGAGTTTGTTTGAGACTAACTTTGATCCTAGCATGACTAATCAAAAATGTGCTAGTTCTCAATTTTTGACAAAATAATTTACTGCCATCTGTGAGCATTTTTCTCGTGCATGCCACTCAGAATTCATGCCCTACATCCATTTAACTGCTAATTAAAAAAAAAAAAAAAAAAAAAGACTATCTTGCTGGGTCTGACATGCCTCTTTGAAGAGGATTAGAATCCTGTATATTATAAATTTATATGCCTTAAGTATAATTCCACAGTGTGTATGGAACTGAACCTTCACTGATACTTTGCTTTTAAACCTGATTTTTTAAATATTTTTACTCACCTAGAGCTACCTTAAGTTAAAAGCATGAAAAAAGAATGGGCACATTTACTGGAGAAGGCTTCATCAGTCTGTGCTCTCTCACTTCCCGATATCCTACTGTAATTACATCCCTCCTAGTAAGAGAGACACCCAGAGAAGCCCTCACAGAAGACAATTATCCTAGTAGTACTGAACAGGAGAAACTTGAGATTATGGAAATAAGCACATGTGCAAAAGAAAGTGAAAAGTCAGGAGAAAAAAAAATAATCAAGAAAATGGTACAAAGCGCCTTGTTCCTTCAAGCAAGAATGGTAAAAAAATTAGAAAATACTAACTTTTGACAGATGAAGAAACAAAAATATCACTTGAGAAAAAATATCTTTAACTGAAAATTAGTACTTACTCTGCTTTTGACATCCTTTAGTTTGGGGAGTATTTCCAATCCAAATCCATCTGCTTGACCTCGGGTCCTATTCCCACCATTCATATAATTTCCAAAAGCAAGAATCAAACCTAAAATTTCCTTTACACTTGTCATGTTCAGCAAAGCCTGGAAAAAGGATACTAGTTGGTAACTTCTATTGGCACAAAAATTCTAATTGCTAATAGAATAAAAGCTTTCCTTTTTACTTTATTTTTGCTAGAAGTTTTGTTTCTTCTGTGTTTTTATTCCACTAGGGAAAGGAAGCTAAAAATGGAACAAGAGTCAAACATTTAAGAGGAACATTTATTAGACTGCACCTGCCTAAGACACTACCTTTAACTTAATGCATATGAAGCAAATTATATGGTAACATACACTATGCAGATGACAAAACCACATTCATTGAAGATTACTAAGCATCCTTAGTAGCCTTTAAAAAATCTTACTGATGAGGTGGTTTATCACTATTCAATGATTCTATGAGTTTGCATGATGCACAGTCAAATAGAGACGTGCTATTTTTCCTACCACTAGGTTAGACTCAGACTGTCATAGTCAGTCTACTTCCCATTGGTTCTGCTGCTCTGGAAATTCATGTCTGGATCCACACTTAATGCAGACATACGAGGGGTAAGGACTAAATTATTGCACCTCAAAATAGAAAAGAAACACAGCAGAGAACTAATAAATTATTTTACTTTACAAATAAAGACATCTATCTTGTCAATTGAGAACCTGAGGCCACTGGCCTAATTCTTAAATATGTAGCCTTATCCTACACACTGGATAAATCAGTTGTAGTGTGAGCTCCTCACAAGTAAACTGAGAGTAATTCCACTTCCCCTGCCTCAGACAAAACTGAATCCTTATTTATGTCTCGTTTGGAAAGAAAACACTAAGTAACTATTTTCATTAGAATATGCAAAGGAATCCAAAGAGGCAGAACACGGGAACTTTGTGAAGGCAAACAGCAAAAGCTATCTCCAAATTTGGAGGGAAAAAAGAAAATAAATATAAGTCAGGATGCTATACTTTAGGTCACTATTTAAGTCCTCTTTGATCTCCTAGCTCATTCTACTTTTCATGGTTTATTGGTTAGAATTTAAAAATCTTGTCTTTAATCATTCATAGTATAGAAATCTTAAGTAAAGCTTTGTCCACTATATTAGGGCTAAAAATCCACTATATTAGGGCTAACAGAAATTTACAGATACCAGGAAATGTAATAAGCTTACGAACGTGATAGACATTTATTGTGGATAGCATCAACAGTGATGTGCAAAATAAAATAAGCTTACAAGGCCCTGTACTAAGCTAATCTTATATTTAATTTCTATTTTATGGAGATTATCTGTTACTCCACTTAATGTGCAAAGTAATAAAATCTTCCACTGAAATAAAAATCAGTTTTCCTATGTAGACCATAGGGTATCACACACAACTCATCTTCCTTCTTTCCTGTTCCTTTTGTTCTTACAAGCAGCTAAGAATATATATTTTTGTTTTCCTGAATAGCCAATAATCAGGCTTAAGGTTCATCACTTATGTTAAGAAACGAAGTATATTTCTGTTTTTATTTAGCTTTCATTTGGACTTACCTTGGAAACACGAGTTATGATATCAACTTTCCGGTGCACTGATGTAATCCCTTCAGAAAAAACTGACTGGAAGATAATACACTGAGCCCGTTCTGTGAAGTTGGGGATCTGAGATAACTCATACAAAAATCTGTAGGAAAAACAAAAGTATAAATGAATCTTTATATTTCTTTTCTGTGGGGTACAATAATGGATCAAAGCTGTAGTATAATGAAATATACATGCAAGTTTTCCTACTTAAATCAAATGTGACAGAATTTATTATTCTTACATTCTTTATGCTCAATGTCTTAGAAATCCTATTAATATCAAGAAAAAGGCAAGATATTAATCATTATCACATGAATACATTAAACCACTATCACAGCTGAATAATAAGTAGAAGAAACATAAACCTAGGTCATAAGTTAAAAAGAAAAGAAAAAAAAAGGAAAAGGAAAGAACTAGAGAAACTCTATTTAATGTTTTCATTCATGTGTTTTTGTTTCTCCTACAAATTTGCCCAGCAATACAAAACTCAATATATTCCTACAATGTTATTTTATAATATAAAATGTCTGCCAAGAAATTTCTTCTGATGCTCAGCCTCAATTTTCTTTTACTAATTTGCACCACACTTCCAATTATACAGCAGCAGGTTTTATGGTAATGCACCTAGCCGTGTATTTAGCTCTAAAATACTTGCAGATTATATCTCTTCTCAGTCACTGCTCAGCATAGTTCTTTACCTATCCTCATATATGCACTTTCCTTGTAAGTCTACTCCAGCCTCTTCCTTTAACTCTTTGGTAAATATAAACAAATAGAAGCATATTCAACAACTGTAGATCGGATATGACAAAATGAAAGCATCCCAAAGGCATGTGTAATTCTGCACTTCGGTTTAAAATGTCAGAGCTTAGCTAAATAATAAAAGAAGCTTTAGCATTTCTTATAATAAAAGAGTTTGCATGATTTGCTTTGTGGGTTTTGAATCAAGGATTTCAGAGATACACATGGCTTTCTTGAAATCCAGAAACAAGCTGTCTTTTGTTCCAGTATTACTTTAGAACATTCTTCTAATCTCATGTCTACAGATATCCCCAGATACCCCTTAATACAATGCCATAAAGATCTTTCTACATCACGGGAAATTATGGAAACCATTATTAGTTTGCATTTTTAATGAATGTATTTTAATTATTTAAACCAATACATCTGATTTAGCAAATTATTTCTATTTTATAATATATAATATCACTAGCTTCAAATCTGATTTATAAATTTCTCATGCATGCAACACTTTGTTGAATACATAATGGCTGTCTAAATTAACAGCAAAATACACTTGTGGCTGGTGTGAAATACATTTTAATTGGAATATATATATATTTTCCCTTCTTTTTCTTTCTTCCCTGATGTAAAAATCTATTGTGAGAGAAGGACTGGGGAGGCCCAGCTTGGCTCTTACACTTTAGCAGTGGGGAAAAAAAGAAATGCCAAGCTGGTATTAATAAAAATGCTTCCTATTGGGAATGAATGGTATTGCCAGGAAAAAAAAAAAAAAGAAAAAAAAAGAGGATACTTTGCACTTTGTGTGAGAGAAACAAAAGAAAGAAAAACCCAAACTGTTTCACTGAAGTTCTCATATACATACATCTTAAAAGTTTAAATTAAAAAAGCCAAATGACACACATTCTTCTCTTCCTTTGAAAAGGCAACTATTTTCTACATGCTGGTCACTGGAATAAAACATAATTGTGCCAAGAGTTAAAACAGCGTCAGCATAAAAAGAAAATATCTCCAGATATTGAAATTCAAAGTATTCAGTGTAAATATCTAGATAGAACACATATAACTGAAATCCATCAAAAAAGGAATCTTAGTGATTACGAATGTAGCTACAAAACACAAAATCACGGCGTGAATCTGTGGTTATCGAATCATAGAATTATAGAATAGTTAAGGTTGGTACGGACCCTAAGATCATCCAGTTCCAACTCCCCTGCCATGGGCAGGGAAACCTCACACTAAACTATGCCACCCAAGGTTTTGTCCAACCTGGCCTTGAACACCGCCAGGGATGGAGCATCCACAACTTCCTTGGGCAACCCATTCCAGTATCTCACCACCCTCATAGTAAACTTCCTCCTTTATCCAATCGAAACTTTGCCTATTTAAGTTTTAACCTGTTACCCCTTGTCCTATCACTACAGTCCCTAATGAAGAGTCTCTCCCCAGCATCCCTACAGGCCCTCTTCAGACACTGGAAGGCTGCTATGAGGTCTCCACGCAGCCTTCTCTTCTGCAGGCTGAACAGCCCCAACTTTCTCAGCCTGTCTGCATACGGGAGGTGCTCCAGTCCCCTGATCATCCTCATGGCCCTCCTCTGGACTTGTTCTAACAGTTCCATGTCCTTTTTATATTGAGGACACCAGAACTGCACACAATACTACAAGTGAGGTCTCACAAGAGCAGAGTAGAGGGGCAGGATCACCTTCTTTGACCTGCTGGTCACGCTTCTTTTGATGCTGCCCAGGATATAGAATCATAGAATCATAGAATCATAGAATCATAGAATAGTTAGGGTTAGAAAGGACCTTAAGATCATCTAGTTCCAACCCCCCTGCCATAGGCAGTGACACCTCACACTAAACCATGCCACCCAAGGCTTCATCCAACCTGACCTTGACTTTCTGGGCTGCATGCACACACTGAAGCCGGCTCATGTTCATTTTCTCATTGATCAACACCCCCAAGTCCTTCTCCGCAGGGCTGCTCTGAATCTCTTCTCTGCCCAACATGTAGCTGTGCCTGGGATTGCTCCAGCCCAGATGTAAATCCTTGCACTTAGCATGGTTAAGCTTCATGAGGTTGGCATCAGCCCACCTCACAAGCATGTCAAGGTCCCTCTGGATGGCATTCCTTCCCTCCAGCATATCAACCGAACCACACAGCTTGGTGTCATCAGCAAACTTGCTGAGGGTGCACTCAATCCCACTGTCCATGTCACCAACAAGGATGTTGAACAAAACTGGTCCCAACACTGATCCCCAAGGGACACCACTCGTTACTCATCTCCAACTGGTCATTGACCCATTGAGCACAACTCTTTGTGTGCGGCCATTCAGCCAGTTCTTTAATCACTGAGTGGTCCACCTATCAATTTGATGACACTCCAATTTAGAGACAAGGATGTCATGTGGGACAGTGTCGAACGCTTTGCACAAGTCCAGCTAGATGATGTCAACTGCTCCACCCCTGTCCATCAGTTCCGTAGCCCCATCATAGAAGGCCACCAAATTGGTCAGGCAGGATTTTCCCCTAGTAAAGCCATGCTGGCTGTCACCAAGCACCTTGTTGTTCTTCATGTGCCCTAGCATGCCTAGGCATCTAGATGACGTCAACTGCTCTACCCCTGTCCATCAGTTCCGTAGCACCATCATAGAAGGCCACCAAACTGCTCAGGCAGGATTTCCCCTTAGTGAAGCCATGTCGGCTGTCACCAACCACCTCCTTGTTTTTCATGTGCCTTAGCATGCCTTTCAGGAGAATCTGCTCCAAGATTTTGCCAGGCACAGAGGTGAGACTGACTGGTCTGTAATTCCCTGGGTCATCCATTTTCCCCTTCTTGAAAATGGGGGTTATATTTCCCTTTTTCCAGTTGTTGGGAACTTCACCTGACTGCCATGATTTTTCAGATATGATGGCCAGTGGCTTTGCAACTTCATTTGCCAGCTCCTTCAGGACACACAGATAGATTTCATCAGGTCCCATGGACTTGTGCACATTCAGGTTCTTAAGATGGTCTCAGACCAAATCCTCTCCTACAGTGGGCCCAAGTTCTTCATTCTCACAGTCCCTGCATCTGCCTTCCAAGACTAAAAATTGGTGAAGATTTCACCAATCTGTTGATTGGTGAACCACCAGTTTAGGTTGAGAGAAACCATCAATTTTATTTCAGCCATTTTTTGCAATTTTAATCTGATAAAAGTATTGTTTTGACTTAAAGTAAAGATGACTATGACATAGCTTTTTGATAGGTTTCTTATTGCTACACTTCTTATGGCCTAAAGCAAACAGAATTTGCTGTTCATCGTTGTGAAGTCCATTTTACTCCTCTCCTGCAGAAACTGTAATAAAAAAAAAAGAAAAGCCTTTACTTGAGAACTCTTTTATCCTACCAGAATCCTGTAGTTAAGGACTTAAGGGTACTTTCAAGCCAGTCATATTTCCATGTTGTTAGTGTAACAGAACATTCTTCCTGAAGATAGACAAGGAAGGCTCATTCTCTGGAGGTAAATTATCAGTTCACATTTATCCACATTTGAAGAACAGAAAATTTGTAATTTTTTTTTTGGCGGGAAAAGGTGTATCTAATCCTGCAAGTTTCTAAGTAAGCCAGTAAAATTGAAACGGAAGTCAAATGAAAGCAGTCTTCAATGAAAGCAAATGGCACTACTTGGACAGCTATTATCAATAGCTCACTAATTCCTGAATTCAAACATATACATACAATACATACAAACCAGGAAAGCTCAATACCATATTTTGCTGCTACTTCCTTCATTTGTATTTCTTTCACAGCAGAGAGTACTTCAAAGAGTTTATATTATAACTGAAAATATCTTCCTAGAAACTAGCTAAAGTATCTGTATCCTGCTAGCAAACCCCCAAATTGTGGTCAATTGTGCATATAAATGTTTATCATGATAATGAATATTAGCATATTAACAACTATAATCATAAAGCATAATTTAGGGGGGTATTGTCATGTTGCTGTCATAATTACAGTTTGTGCCAACAACAGCAAATTTAACATGCCAGTGAAACAAATCAAAATCACATGTGCAGGAGAGCATCAGTGATACCAATAAATCTTTCTAACTGTCTTGTAATCCAAGCATTTAAAAACAGCAAATGTTTCCTTTAGACTTCAGTGAATTCATGTCAATGAATTCATTACATGACTGCCTACTGCTAGTATTTCCAATATTTTTTTTTGTCTTTGACAGTAGTATTTGACTCTTGAATGATCAGGCATAACTGCTTTATTTACAATACTTTACTTTTAATTATTGAACAATGATAATGCAAATCCAACTTTGTGTTTAAGATTAACATTTACTCATTGAAATTTACAAAAACAGACAACCTTTTGTAAATCTGTAGTTCTATAAGATTTGTATTCTCCAGAACAAAAAAATGCATTAATAATTGTTTCATTTAGACATACAGCAAACATTGCCAATGATTCAAGCTCTGGAAAACACTAACTAGTCATACAGTGTACTCTCATGCCCCAAGACAATGCAATGAAAGCCATGGATATGAGATGCAAGAACAAGCTAGTATATACACTTTACAGCTATTTGTCATCTAAATCTTACTTAAGAATTATAGCCACTCAATCAACTACAACAGGCCCCTCTACAAAATTAACGTGTTCCCTAGTGGACAGTCACAAATGAGCATTTAGCTGATTTGTATAAGGAGAAAGAGAAAAGAGAATGTGCTTTTCACCACAAACATTCTAATGGGGAAAAAAAGTAAGAAAAGTCAATACTTCTGACATCAACCAGTCACATAGTATCTCTGCTATTTCAGTTCTTCCTCGCCCTGCCCTTTCTTATGGCAAAGACAGCATAAAAGGCAACAATTGACAAGAGTAAGAAGCAAGATGACAGAGAGGCCTCAGGGCAGGAAACTGCACTGTGATTAGAAGAAAACTGTGGAAGTACAAAGGGAAATGTAGCAAAGTAGCAGAAGAAAACACCACCAGTAGTCCAAAATCTGAAATCAAATTAATACACTAAAATAAAATTCAGGATTACAATTCTGCTCATGGGTTCTTGTGATTTTCACATTATTCTAAGGTTTATTACAACAGAAGGGGTAATACTTTAGAAGTTTTTCATCGTAAGAGTTGTCAGTGCCCAGAACAGTTGCAGGAGATGAACTGTGGAATCAGCCTTGTAGGTCTTCAATTAGCATGACCAAAGTGTACATTGTGTCTTTGTCACAGAACTCACCAAAACCCTCCATGTGTAGAGCTGTTTCAAATAATCAACAACAAAAATCAATCTGGCCCTGCTTTATGACATGTTAATTTAGACCTAAAAGCTGTAAGGGAAAGATAAGCCTTTTATAAATGTGAGAATGGGAACAGAATTTTTTTGACTCAAGGCTACATATTTTATCAGTTGTGGTGGTCCCAAGTTGTAGTAAAATTTGTCATGTCTGAAAAAAGTTGTGATTAAGTTTACATCATGCCTTGAAATACACAAAAAGGTTGAAAATTAGCTACCCAAAAATCGTCTATCAAGATCCCTTTTAACATATCATCAAGAACTATATTATATAGCAATCGAATATTACAGAAAGATAATCTTACTGTTCTGGTTTATCCAGAAGCTTCAGTTCCTCCTCTTTTGAAGTCTGATAATAATGCTTGATTTTCTCCAGTTCATCCTTTTGTGCTCTCTAGGTGAATTAATATAAATTTATTAATAACTAATAACAAATGAATAGAATACTATTTACCTCTTTGTCTGCAAGTAACAACTATATTTTTATTGGAAAACATTTAGACTATGCAAAAGAGTGAGGAATAGAGATCTATGATAAATTTATTCATTGCCTTGTAGTGACATTTACTATCAATGGACACAAAGCAGAGCACCCTTGTAGAACACAGCACTGCAAGTATTGCTACAGGATGCTTCACACAGTTTAGGTCGGAGAGGTACAGGCAAGTGTAAATGTATTCTTCCATGCAACTTCATAGTCATACAGTTCATGAATGCTATATACTTAGTCTGCAAAGCAACTTAGGTAAGGACAGCAATGCACTAACCCAAGTTAATTGCTTTGGCCACTTATATTGTTAGCACAAAATAGGCCTTAAGTAAAGACAGTGTTTTTCAGGCAGAAGAAAAAATTGCTAGATATTATGACTTTTGTTACATTTTAACCTGATTCCCAAAACAGCCCACTGTTTTAAATTTCTGACATTTAAGGAAGTATGCCAGCCAGAGAAATAAGCATGTCAATGGGTATTTTCTTACATTACCTCTTTTATTACTGTTAAATTCCCTAAAGACTTTTTCTATTCAATCATAGAATCATAGAATAGTTATGGTTGGAAAGGACCTTAAGATCATCTAGTTCTAACCCCCCTGTCATGGGCAGGGACACCTCATACTAAACCAAGGCTCTATCCAGCCTGGCCTTGACCACCGCCAGGGATGGGGCATTCACAACTTCCTCGGGCAACCCATTCCAGTGCCTCACCACCCTCATAGTAAAGAACTTCCTCCTTATACCCAATCTAAACTTCCCGTGTCCCCTTGTCCTATCACTGCCACCCCCTATGAAGACTCCCACCCCAGCATCCTTAAAAGACCCCTTCAGATACTGGAAGGAATAACTCTATTCTAAAATTATTAAATATAAAAATAAAACTTAATTTTGTGTCTGAAATATTGTGGTGATTAACCACAGCTTTACTTAAACTTACTTACATTTTCATATAGTGCTTCCAGTGTTTCCAGATCTACTATGGAGTCATCAACACACAGAATAGCTGTATAGAATACAGTGACAAATTAGATGCTTGAACATCTTAAACTCAGTTCAGTTTGGTTTCCTAAGAAAGGTATTAAAGAGATCTGACCTAGACATATTTGTATTCAGTTAGTATTTTATTATTTTCAGCATTTTACTTTTGTTTTGATTTCAAGTCACAGTACTCATGGAAGAACTTATTATAAACTCTTCGGAGTCTCCAGAGAATGGAGTTCTACTTTTCCTCTCCAGTATACTCAGCAATCAAAGATATGACCTTCCAGGCATTCAGCTGATTGCATAGGTGGCCAGGCAGAACATGAGGACAATTGATACCAGACAGATTTCACCATAGCTTATAAGGATGGATAGGAATGAATTGAGAGTTGGAGTATTTAGGTCTCCCTATGTGCATGGGAGATCTGCTTCACTTGGCACTAGCAGTGTTCGAAAGTAGACACGCAGACAAACTTGCAAGATTTGCAAGTTGCAAATTTGCAGGAATAGAAGACTGTGCTATAGATTTTTGAGGTATCTTCATAGATCAGGTCACATTCGATATAGCTTTATCCTCTCAAAAACTACCCACATGACACTTTCCAGATAAATACTTTTACACATCATACAGAGACACCTAAGTATGCTCTTCAGGGATTAATTATGCCTCATGAAAAGTCTCAACATGTTTCCTATCTTAGTTCCAAATGTTTCTACATTTGGAATATATGATGTTAGGTGTTTCTGACATTTGCAAATCCCACTGCAATTTAGGCAATGTATTGGGACTCTTCTGAAAACTAAATAGGATCATTTCACGGTGATTTCTAATGCTCTCTAATGTTAAATTCGAGTAAACTGAGAGATGCACAATGGAATAGAAATAACTTTGGATGTTTAGTTTTTCTAAAGTTCGCATTTCCTCAAGACTCATAATGGGACTGGGCACAATTTCTGAACTCCTGATGTGTTTAAATGTTACTGGGAACATTAATCACAAAACAATCAAGTTTAAGGGGTTCACCAATTTTCCACATAATCGGTGACTCATCAGTAGCTAGTAGCTGATAACTTTTAATTTCAACTATATTATACTCCTTCAAAGGAAACGTGACCTCTTGTGAATTTAGAAGATTTTAAAAGCTCTTGCTGCATTTGCAATCCATGTTCGAAAGGGGCAAGGCACACATCTTTAAATAATTATTTAAAAGTAATAAGCTTTCGCCTGCTCTTCCACCTACCCCATGATTTTACATTGTGAAATTAACCAGCAGGCCAGTAAATTTTCTCTGTGGCAGGCTAATTAATTTTATTAAAAGGTCCAATGACATTTAGAATGCTTTAAAATTTTGCCTGTCAATTATGATTCTATCTGTTGACATTGTACTGAATTATATGGAAGAAAACAGTATCAGTGAAAAAACATCAATAGCTCCATTTTTGCCCTATTCAAAAGATGCAAAAAAACTTAAGAGTATAACCAAAATCTTTACAGATTGAATCTATGAGATCATCTGTTGGTTCTTGCAAGATGGTTCCATGAATTGCATTATAGTTTGTATTATTCGATGATATTTCAAAAGAACCCAAGAGATTGGAAAATCTATTGGAAAACCAGTTTCACAGTTCAATATATGTAATCGCTAAGATTTTAGTACACATTGAGTTCAAAAGCCCTTGTGGTTTCACTTTCATCTTATTTTTGAATATTCCAAAATCCGCTTACAAGGCAAAATTTATTTGTTCAGAGTTATCTAGAAAAGCAACTTACTGGAGGCAATCTGAATTAGTACTAGAAATGCAAAATGTGTAACTAATAGTACTTTTTTTTTAGCTACAGAATTATTACAGTAACAGGAAGTAGCTTTGGAAAAAACACTTAAATAAGAAGATTAAGATTTGTACACCTAACTGGAATTTTCAGACAGGGACTTATCAGAAAAAAGTCCTCAAAATCAGAGTGATTTTTAATGCTGTACTTATCTATGTTTCTGTACTGAATACCAGTTCTAAAAAAATCAGCACTCTTTTGGAGTGACAGGATAAAGCAAAAAAATGTTTGAGATTAAACTAATAAAATACAGTCTGATAAATGAACATATTTTTAATAGAATTAATAATTGGCAACATTATTATTTTCCCTTTTGGGCAGGATGTGATTGTATATAAGTACAAAGAGAGAAAATACTTTCTGATTTACTTGCTATACGACCTGTCCCATGCTATTATTGGCAATGTCCATACAAGACAGGCTGCGGTTAAATATCTAGGCATATTACTCAATTCAGTAATAGCTGGACATCTGAGGATGTTAACACATATAGACCCAGACTTGCAAAAATTCGTAAGTACTGTCAAAATCCACGGACTCCTTTATTTCATCTTTATGTATTTTAATATCTTTGTCATTTTGTCTTTTTCATTCAAAGTGGTTAAATCTTATGCTATAGACATTTGGAGCAGAAAACAAAAACATGTAAAATACAGCATGGGTAATACATTCACAGTGTGCTGTGTAAATTAACTTGAATTGGGGCTGCTGAAAAAAAAAACCCATTATACTACTTCAAAGAAACTAATTTTCTTTTACTTAAGAGTTAAAGGAACTAAAGCTTCATAATTTTTCTGTGAAAACTGTAACCCAGTTTTAATCATACGTTTATTAACATTATTAAAATGAATAAAAAAGGTAAGCTTTTCAAAGTGATCTTTCTGATACAGTGATTTTAACTGTGATACTTCACTGCACTAAATCTCATTATATTAAGACTCACATAAGTGTAAGTAATATAGGTGAAGTATCATAAATCTACAAAAGAGGCTCCAAAACAATAATTAGCTATTACAATATCAATCACCATCAGTAGTTTTTACTTTTATCTTGCTTTCTAGTTAGCTGTCTTCCTTACACTGTCAGTTCAGTTAGAGTATTTCACCTACACCTCACAATATGTCAAAAGGAAGTAGACTCATGCTGTGAAAAGCTGGTAATTTTATTGGGTTCCTCTACCTTTAAAAAATCTGTTACTTGGCCAAGTCTGGTTTCTGAGATCCTTTTTTTCAGGGAAATTGAGGCAAACATTTTTATGTGGCCTATGGTGTCTGCTCACAACAAGAAGAATTTATATACACAAAGATCATTAGTGCTGGGTAGCACCCATTAGGATATAATAACCGTCAGCTAGGACAAAAAACAGAACAGCATCATGCATTCAAACTAACAGGCACACATAAAAATACTTGCCAACTACATTTCACATACTAAGAGTATTGCTTTGAATATAAACTTGTACCAAAGTTTTTTAACACACTCACTTTTTAAAAATTAAACTGTACTAACAGACTCCTTACACACAGATTTTTCACATACTCTGCCTTACCACTTCAAAAATGTAGAGCAAAGAAAAGCTGAGAATTTAAAGTATACTGTGTGCAGTCTACATTCAGCTGTAGGACTTAGAGGTTAAATATCAGAAAGATACTTCTCTTAACCAGCTTAAATACCAACAATCTTAAGGCTGATACTGATACACAGCCTCACTCTAACCAAACATTTTGATTAAATCAGGTTTGAAGTCCTGCTGACAGAGCTTACATGTACTCAGCAATATCAAACCATTTAACGTGATGATTAAAGTATGAAATATAAAGAAATCACCTTAACTGCTTCCTAATGATAAAACAGAAATATGTTATTTAAATAAAAAGAGCTTTCCAAAGGTACATTTCCTTGTCCTGGAAGTAGTTCACTGTTTAATGTAGTACATTCTGCTGAGTTAGGCTTGATTTCATGCGAACATGAAGCCCAACAATGGAAATTTTAATTAAATAGTGACTGATCTAGTCAATTAGAAAATGACAACTGTTAAATACTAATTCCTACTTGGAAAACCACTTAAAATACCCAAGTCACTCTGGTTTACTTCTGACAACTTGTGTTTTTCTCCAGTATTTAACTATCATGCAACACAAAAGCCATTAAAATATACATTAAAAGAAGCACTATGGGCATAATGTAGGTTTGGAAGATAGAAAACTCAGCTTCTGCAAGAAGTCAGGAGCAAAAGACTCTGGCAATAATGTTAACCTACCCAATTCAGGCTGGATGCCCAAGAGATTTACAAAAACATATGTTGTGAATTTTCCAGAGAAAAAAAACCAAAACCACCCCTCCTCCCCCCCCAAAAAAACCCAAACCTTTTAAAGAAATTTTTTTCCCAACTTCTGAGATGGGTATGCAGCTATCTATACTTCATTCATAGTATACATATATAGAGAATGCATACTTGTAATAGTTTCTGTAGGCAGAAAAGTCATGCAACTTCGATCAACAGTTTTTAAATATTTATAATCTATACTTCCATTCTGCAAAACATTTTAGTTGAAACCCCCATAAAACTATTTTCACGTAGTGCAAGTGAGAAATAGTCCAAAGCATTTATCTTTAGCCAGAAGTATTTCCAAAATATAATAGTGAAAGGAACTGTCATCCTATTTGTGTTGCACGATACAGTTAAAACACAAATTGAGATTCAGAAATTCTGAGCACACTGAGATCTGCAGATTAGAGTGGCTTTGGAGTAGTCTACCTTATACACATAAAACATAGTCTTTTGGATGCTAAGTGCCTGGTTAACAATGATACGCTGTAATAAATGATAATATGCATAAACTGCACTAAGGAAATGCAACCTATTTATGTAACCTCCATGGCTTCTCATCAGAGGAAGACCACACAGAAATCGCTGGACGATTAGAAGCATAATATGAAATTAGAATGATTATTGGATTGATTATCAGTCTGGGTGAGTTAATCTGATGTTCACATTTTCCCAGTTATGTATTCCAATCTGTTGACAACAGAGGGTAAATCACAAAGTTGGAGAAGACCAATCAAACACTTTTCAACTGGTTATCTGACATTGTATAGCAGTAACACAAGAGTGTTGTTTCTAGAAAGTTGGTGCTCTCATACAATGCCACAGAAAAAATTTTGGTGCAGAATGGCATGAGAGTTACCTGCATTGCTTACCATTAGAATATCTGTGGCACTATAATAAAAATATATTCTACATTTGAAAAGCAACAAAAAAACAGTAATGAAGGTGGATCTACAAAAGCAGATGGCATAACCTAAGCTTTTCAACAAAATCCATTCTAATCCAACCCACCTAAGTGCGATCAAATATATTTCTCTAATTAATTTTCAAAGCTTAATATGTCTCTGAATAGATAATTTACATTGTTTGTGAATAAAAGAATGTTTCAAATGCACAATAAACATACCAGGTCCCCATACATGCTATTACAAGTTGACCAGTGCCATCCTGATTTAATAAATGGAGTCTTAGATATTATATTTAATTGTTTAACATCTAGGAAGGAAAAAAATACTAAATCAGCATTAGACATAGTCTCAATGCTAAGGATCAGCGTTACATTCCCCACTTTGCCATATAGGCTAAGTTCTATCAGTGTTACACTGTTAAACTCTTGCCTTGGTAAATGTACTAGCAAAGTCTGCAGCTGTTCTGTCTGGAGTGATATGGCACTCCATTGCCATGAATTGTGCAATAGATTATAAAGTGTGCATCTGGTGTGATCTATCACATCTCACAGATTTGGTCCTAAGGAAAATATACCAGCATGTAAAACCATCTAGTTGATGTACCCTGATGGAAATCAGGGGAATTAGTGAACTATTTCTAGCAATGTTCAGAAGCAGAACTTCCAATCCCTCATAATTTTAGTGGCAAAATGCAGGTATTATGGACTTAGGGAGGGATCTGGGATAGTCACTCCATTTGACATAGGTGTCTACATTTTATGTACTTCCCACTTTCTGTAACTAAAACTATTTTTCATCTGGGCTACCCCATAATTTTGCCAGTTTACTCTTGAACAAAGATCTCAGTATCTCATGGGAAGCCAGTACAGATTACGTATGCTGCAGTAAAAATTATTATTATGCATTTTTGAGTATACTTGCTATTGCTAGCTACTATATTGGGAACTGCCTGAGTGACTGAAATGTTGCCCTGGAAAAAGCTGAGGCCAGTGCCCACCAAGGGTCTTTGCATACAGGTATAATCAGTATTTCCCATTAGAAACAAAACTGAAACACCTCACTGTGAAGCAAATTATAATACTCAGCAGCAAAGCTACAGACGTATTCTTAAGCCACAAGTTTGTCTCTGAAACTGTAATATTTCAGCTGAACAATAATAGAAAAAGACAGAAGTTCACTGATATGAAATGGAGATTACATCTCTAAGTATGTTAAAATATGTTCTTTACCTAGCAGCTGACCTCCAGTATCCCTCATCTCTTCATCAAGGTTTTTAAAAACTGTAGAGAATCAACCTTGAAAATAATCTCAAATCTATGCATTACTTGGTTATTGCTATTTCATTTTTAAATAAAAATAAAGATCCTATATAGCATATTGAGACAAATTTTCTGTCTGCTCAGGAAATTATTATTAAATAGCAGTCTAATCAGAAAATATATTACATTCTCCAGCACCAGATTAATGGATAAAATTTGTCAGTGAGCTCAGAACATTACAACACCTAGGTTTTCTCCTCCTCTCCCAACTACCAAAGGATCAGGATGACAATTTTAAATGTCCCTCTCCATCATATAATACCTACAATAACCAAAATGTTCACTTCTTCATTGTCTTCTACCTAAACCATACTCATATACAGCAAGAATTTAAACTTATCTGCAAAAGATGAACTTCAGTCTCTCAAACATGTGTGGGAGATTCCCTTCCTGAAGTATGGCAGCTGGCTCATTATCAAATGCAAAAATTAAACATCTGGGTGCCAGAGATAATAATTTGCTTGTTTTGTACTGTGAGCTATCTACAGAATATGCTGTGAAGTTATTTACTTTAATTTGAGAGGGTAATCCTACTGATGCAGAACTCTTACACTACTTTCAAGAAGGATGTAGCTTTTCTTGTGATGACTCTTGTCTTCTCTACAATTCTGCACACATCTGTACACATAGTTTTTCTATCAGTAGAAACATTTTCTACTTCTTATCAGTTTTTCTGTAACTGCTACTCCAGGTGCAGTAATCAGTATGCTGTACACTGACAGCAAATTCATCTGTACGTGGCTTTTCAACAAACATTGCCAGAAAAACTTGGAATAAAATTAGATATCCATTTCTTTTCATGTTTACTTTCTTTTGCTTCTGGTTTCTTCATTCTCTATTGCAAGCTGCCGAAGACCATGAATTTTCCTCTTCCCTGTCTTCACATACTGAATTATGCAATGGAAATTGACTTGAAAAAATGGATGAGGACTTATTTTTCATGTTTTCTAGAGACAGTTCTTTGTAACTTCATTTTGTAAAAAAAGCCTTTGACATTCACCACCCAACAATCATACAGGGTTTTGGTTAGGTGTTCTCATGAGCTATTTAGCTTATTAAGATAATTTTTCATTCATTATATTTACTATAGCAGTCTTCAAAGAATTTGTCTGCAGATAAGCAGGACTGCACACAAATTTAAATTAAACAACATACTAGGGGATAAAGACTAAAAGAGAAACAAGCATAATCCTACTGTTGTCTTCATTGTAGCATGCATTTCTAAAGATCCTCTGTACAAAACAGATCTTTTTCCCTGAGTCTGGAAAACTGGTTTTTATTTCCCTACATGATAGTCTCTGAACACAAATCTTGATTGGAATCACTCGTCCTGCTCTGTTAATATATTTCAAAAAGTTCCATTAACAATTTTCCCAAGTCCCATTTGAATCTCCTAGCTGCTTCCATAAGCGAGAAGCAGCATACCCTATTGCTGCCTTGAGTAACACATGTGGTGACAGGCCGGTCATTTGCTACCTCAGAATAGAGAGCGTGATGAGTTATAAACTTTCCTTTACTGACAGCACTTGTTTTGGTGTCTCTCTTCTACCAACACTCTATTTTTTATTAAACTTGTAGGACTATGTTAGCTATGTCTTCAATTGCAAGTAGTGCAGTCTTTAGAAACAGATTTGTAAACAGCAGCAGCTGGTACTGAGGATCCAGTGTTCACACTACACACATTTCAGGGAGTTGTAACCATCTCTGATCTGATCCAGCAAAATTTAAAGCCTGTTATAAGTGGAGATTGCTGGCACACTCCTTGAGCAAATCTTTTGATTCAATTTAATTCTTAATGATGTTTGCCCACTCTGAGACTGCTCTGCATTGCTCTGCAATGCAAACACAACAAAGGGGCCAACTGGTAGATTTGATTCAAAAGTGTACTGCTGATTTTACATAAAATGCTATTGTATACATACCAAACATTTGATTTATTCTTTTCTCTTAAATTTGGTATGAATTGGCCAGAGGGTTTCAAAAGCTATAGAAGTACAGCAAATGACTTGAGAAAGACACAGATAGAGATATGTTCCATTTTAGCAGAACATCGTGGCACGGAAAATAAAAAGTCACGAAAACATCTCCAAAGATACTTAAGAATACTACCCAGTTATTATAACATAGCTTCTATCCTATCTTATGCTGCTGTAATTCCTGCCAGGAAATTATTCAGACCTTTAGTAACACTATTTTTTTCCATCTTATTCTGATACCTTTCACACAATACTGGCAGGCACAAAATTATTCCTTCTTTTCGTTGTTTCCCTCCATTCCAAGAGACATCTGTAAGCCTTTGTGCTTTCAAAGTGCTAGATGCTCAAAGGCTCTTCTGAAATTAATAATAATCAATGCCAGCAGCATCTCAACACCCTTCCCAGTGTTTGCATGTGATGGAGGGAAAACAATAGCAAAAAGGAGACATCAACTTGAATTCTTCCAGCAGTTGTTTTAAATGGTGAATATTTTCCTTTTTTAATGTGAAAAAGAAATAAACAATATGCTTAAACAATATCTTCTAAAATCCAGAACATAAGCAGAATCTGAATTACCCCAGTGTTCTGAAAATTCTGTATTTCTCTACAGTCCTACTGGCAAACTAAGATAATTTCTACCAGGAATGGAATTTATACTGAGTAGCTCAATGCTTTGAAAAACGCCATCCAGTAATTATCTTTCTGATGATTGCTACATGGTAGCTGCATCAGTTTGGAATTAGTTTTTTAAAATTTAAACATTCAACAAATACTGGCTACATGCTTGAAGCGAAAAAGATTTGTATATAAGCATTTGATTTCATTTTTGTCAGTGGAGGACTCAAAAAAAAAAGAGAACTGCAGGGGAGAAATATAAAACAGTTTTGAGAAAACACTACAGAAAGTGATATGCTAACTGAAACGATATAGAGGATTGTATCTAAATGCAATTCTGATTATTTAGGTGAAACTTTTACATATACTGGAATATACAGCAAGAATGATTCCTCTGGTAACTTAAAGAGGACAATACTCAAAGCAAATTCTGTTAATGTATGAAATTCTCTGAAGGAGGCTGTGAGAAAAAAATAGCCATGCAAATATGACACATTAAGTGCAAGAAACACCTACCTTGTTGAATATCCTTCATCTCCAGGTGCAAACTGGATATTAAAATTCCTACAGTTTGAGACCGTTTTCCATCCAATAATTTGATAATCTAGAAAAATGATGCAAAATGATCTGGGATCAAATGAACACTCTACAAAGAATTCATTCACATTAAGGACAGAAGCTAATTTGTTAATTGAACTGTCTCCCCAAACACCAAATCTTTTTATTAAATAAATATGATAGTAAGAAATTAATCTTATCTCAATGCTCTTCACCTTAACAAATGGCTCACAAAATGTAAGCTTGACTTCTTACCAGGTCTAGTAAAGAACACCACCTCTTGTAGGATGGTATTAAAAAGGGGAAAAAAAGGCACATCAAATATTTATTCTGGAATTTATTTTTTCCCTAAGTTGATCAGCAGAACTACTTAAGACACCCTGAGTACATCACAAATTCCTTAGGTTGTCTGCTAGTTTATGTTTCAGTGTGAACGCATTTAAGTCTATCTCTTTGACAAAGGATTGATTCCTGAACAAAGAAAATTGAAAAATTGTCTTTTTAAGCCCTCTCAACACGATTTCTGGATTACTGAAAGAATGTTTTTCACTCCTGTATGAAAGTGCTTCTTCCATACCCTTGCCACTTCCAAAGGACTTGAGGATTTTAATAATATTTTGGGTAATAGACACTTGTTGGTACAGTATACTGACACTTAGAGGTTAATCTTTTCAGATGTTGGGTGGGGGAGGAGAAGAAAAGGAGGGAGGGAGACCTTGAGGAAATTATTTTGGCTGGTTGAAGCTAGTGATATTGATGTGGATCAGTCATAAATAATGAAAAGTAAACTAAGAATTTTAGAAGCATAGTTCAGATGTTAGAAATACCAAAACCACACTTCCCACGACGATTGGACTGTTGGCATTTGTGATTTTGATTTATGCCATAAGGAAGATACAACAGCAGCACATCACAAAATTCAAAACAGAAGGTCTTCAAAATAAGAAATGTTCATATCCAAGCTGTTGTTTTACTTTATAGTGTTGATGAACAAATAGTATTAAAAATACTAACAAGGAAAATGAAAGCTAATAGCAAAGTTGTCCCTAAATTACTATTTATTATATATGAACAATATTTAAACTACATATCAAAATTTACTTTTAATAGCTGGGTGACAATAATACTTGTTTTTTTTTAATAATATTAAAAAACTTTAGGTAATTTTTATCACTTATCCCTGTAATATTCTTTTAGATGCTCACACTGCAGATAGTTAACTGACAAAATTTGTACTAGCCCATGCAAATGTTTCTTATCTATGTTTTATAGAATTTAGGAATATTTAACTGTGCAACTATTTATTCAGTTATATGAAATGCAGATTTGTAATAGAAGAATACAGGAAAAAGAGAAATGATAGTGACATTTTCATCTGAAAATGCAAATTTAGTTCTTATTTTTAGAGTACTGAAATTGGACAATACACAAAGAAGTTGGTATACATGTTGCCTTCAACAAAGTTCTGACAGATATTTTATGTCCCTGTTGTAGGGACTAAACATTTAATGAACTGATGTTAAAGTAGATGTTGCATATTTTCTGCCAAAACTGGAAATAAAATCTACCCTGAGAGGATTTTCAGCCTGTATGTATAGCACATATGCTGGATAGTAAAAAAGCAATACTATTTAAAGTGTTTTATTCAAATGAAAAACACTTCAGGGTCTTTATCTCCTGAGTACACAAGCAGACAAGATGATGTGGCTACAAGTTACCGTAAATGAACAGTGTGTAAGCACCACATCCTGTTGATTGTGCTTTTTCACTGCAAAAGTAACTGCCCAGTTTATCTTGGTAATTTCTGAAGCTTTACATGAATTTGCTGAATGCTGAAGCACATTAACTTCTTACAGGGATAATTACAGACTTGAGTAGTACGCAATTTGTATAGCATTCACTGACCTCCAAGTTGACCTTGTTCAGGGGCAAATTCATAGGTTGTCATAAACCCCATTAGACATGCCTAGTTTGAGGCAAAACCTTTCCAGACTATAGCTGTTGAAGACAATATATTTGAAATTATCCTATTAAAGTATTTTAAAGTGTTAATATATTCTCCAGATAGGATCAAACTAGCTCACATTGCTAAGCAAGACTTCCTCCTTCACAGATCAGTGAAAAAAAAATTAAAGATGACCCTGCATAATTTTAAAAACTAAACCAGAGATTCATGTTTTAAAATGGCCAGCTAACTCTATGCTCACATGCATTTTAGACAAATGTACACATGGTCACAATTACCAGGCATCAAACTAGACTCAGACTACCTGAAAGAGCTTCGACTAACTGAAATCTGTAACTGACGGCTAATACCTTATTCCTTAGAGAGCAAAAATGGAGTAACAGGACAACAGAATAGCTTAAATTGGCCATAAAATACTATAAAAACACAGTTATAATGCCGACATAGATTTTTTACAATCAACGTGTAACTTGAAAGATCTTGCAATACAGAACGTATTTTCAAAGATATTAATTTCCCCACAAATTCTGGTTATTCTAGGACGTCACTGTGACAGGGAAATAAGCATGTGTGTGAATTCCAAATAGAAATGAGACACAAAAAATATCAGCACCTTTCCAGTTCATAAAAAACATAAGGCAAATGAAGTAAAAGTTTGTAAAGACTGCACTGAGCTATTTAGTCTATGCTTTAAAAAGACAAATCACTGACCACCTCTCAGCATACTGGGACTTGCTTGTACCTGGCAGTGACAGGTAAGCAGTTAAAATCCAGCTGACGCCAGTTGGTGCTTCTATGCCAGCTGCTGGCTGCTCCTCCAGACTATGAATGTATCTTTGTAATGGATGCAGCATCTTCTGGCTCAGTGACAAAATTGTAACTGCCGGTGCTAATTCATTTAATTCACTGATCCATAACATTATTTTCTCTATGTGGTGTTGCCTGACTACTTTTTAATGTTACTAAGTGAGTTGGCTTGCTGTACGCAAGTGCCTCTTCTACATCTTTCAAATACTTGAAAGCTAACTTAAAAGCAGAGACATACTGAAGCTTGAATGCACTCATAAATTACCCTGTCATTCCCATTAGAAGGTGTTTCTCTACTGTAGTCAGAAATGTATTTAATTAAATATTATAGGACAGACTTCACTGTTTTGTCTAACTGCAATGTCTACATTCTATCCAGGACACTTACTGGTGCTGAAATCTGAACAGATTCAGTTTACTTTAGTGATTAAAAGCTAAGTCCTTCCTCTTGCTGGTACATGGATTCTTTCCATAATAAATTTACTGAGAGAAACCATAGGCTAAAAAATTATCCTGCATATCACAGTGTTTCCCTCCATTCCCACTCATTAACTTTTATGGTGAAGTCAACAGCCTGGACCCACAAGTAGTCTGCTGAAACTGTGCTCAAGCAAAGGAAGAATATCCTGTACAAGAAGCAAGTAAGTATGCCCCTCTAGCCATTCTACATAAACAGCCCAAGAGGCACCAACAAAATTTCAGAAGCTTAGGACTAGACATTATCTCTTATATGTCGTTTCAAAGGAGAGCCAAGTTTAACTATTTTTTATTTAACATAGATGAACCATAGTTTTATCTTTTTTATTTAATATTTATAAAATATTTCAGGAGACATGTTATTTTGTTTGCAGTCATACTGGATGAAAACAAAATAGTATTTTTAGCCTTTTGCTAAAGGACAAGCAAACGGCAATTTCTCAGGATAAATTAGGAAGTAAGAAATGAGCTAGTAAGAAACTTATTTCAACATCTTTATTCCTATCAAAACTGTAAAAATAAGACAAAGGCACAAAATAGATATTTACCCTTTACAGATACTTTCCATATCCTACCTGACAGCAGAGCTTTGTGGTAAATGAAGAAATGTCACATTAATTCTTCTCAGTACAGCATAAAATATAAAAATAAAGCGAGAATGCCTCCGAAGAGCAAATACTAGCTTTTTACTTCTTCTACTCAAGTTTGAACACTATTTATTATCTTATGCAGACAGCTGAAGACAGTCATTGTGTCTCAGCCCTGAAAAGCTTCCAACATTTTCTGCAATATCTGCCCTTATTGCGGAAACACAAAATTCATTAATTGTAATTCCTCATTTAGTTAGATGGATAAAAAACTTGCTGACAGACATATCCCTTTCAGTTAAAAACATGCAATACACTCAAAATATTGACACTCTTCTTAAATGAGAACACATGTTAATAATTATGTGAAGTCTGTTAGAGATAATAGACAACAGAAAAGCCATTATCTTTAACGCCATCCTGTGTCTTTGAAATGATAATCATTGCACTAAAGGGCCAAAAATGATTGATGGACTTTCATTTGGAGCATACACCTGACATAAATTACTTAACATTTACTCATTTTTTTTGTAAGATGAAGACAGAGTGACATCACAAACATGAAACTATCCTGTTTCTTGAAAAAGTATAGAAAATACCCGAGGTTTTGAGAATGAGTTACTAATGAGTTACTAACAAGTGCTAAATACTAATGCAGCTTCAAAATTTAAGTCCAGCAATAGCACTACAGAATACACTTGTAATAAATCACAATAAAGGAATGTTCTTCTCTAAATTACCTCTTTTTCAGGCTTACAGGGTATCATAGTTTAATAGATAATGAATCATGGGTTTTGTTTCATTCCAAAATATATGCCATAATTCTGTCTTCTATTTGGTATTACAAGAACAGATTTTGGTTCTGCAAATTTAACAGGAAAGGGAGAACCTACGGACTGAAAACCATTACATGCGTGTATCAGCTTAAAAATGTTCATGGTTATGTACAGGTGAGAAATGTTAACAATTTAGAATGAATGAAGGAAAAATTCCTTACATGTAAACTTCAGTCCTTTATCTGATATGAAAACATCTGCAGAATAATTTCCGAGTCTGAGAAAGATTATAGAATCATAGAATCGTTAGGGTTAGAAAGGACCTTAAGATCATCTAGTTCCAACCCCCCTGCCATGGGCAGGGACACCTCACACTAAACCATATTACCCAAGGCTTCATCCAACCTGGCCTTGAACACTGCCAGGATGGAGCATTCACAACCTCCCTGGGCAACCCATTCCAGTACCTCACCACCCTAACAGTAAAAGAATTTCTTCCTTATATCCAGTCTAAACCTCCCCTGTTTAAGTTTCAACCGTGTTAGATCCTTCAAATTACATTCAAATCTATTGATTTCTTTTTCTTTCCAAAACAACCAGTGGTTTTGGGTTTGGGGTTTTGTTTGTTTTGTTTTCAAAAAAATAGGTTAGAGTTTTAATATTCTAACTGATTTCAGTTTTCATTGTTTTAATGAACAACTAACGACTTTAATGGTACTGTACTGAATATTCTTACAGTTGAACATTGTTGGTGCATAAACCTTTATCATTGAAGTCCACTCACAACCTGACAAATGTAACTTGCAGTATGTTTTTTTTATTAATAAACCATACATTCCCAGATGAATGCTTTAATAAGAGTGTTAGTGGATAATACAATAGGTGCAGAAATCATATGTCTGGAATGCTACACCTGAAATCTAAGCTTAACAAAATATAGAAAAGAGGATGAAAACAGTCTAGGTTAACTAGTCCTTTCACAAGCATGTCAGGAATACTTTAAAAATAGAACTTACAAATAAGATTAATATTTAAAAGGCATTTAAAGTCTAAATGTCCAATAGAATTAATCCCTAAACTGAAATTATGTACTAAACTAACCTTGCAGATCTAGTCCTTTTTCTTCTTGATTTCCGAGGTGTAACTTCTAAGTAATTTTTAAAGTGGGACCAACTACAAGCATTTGAAAAAGTTTATCTGAAAACACCATCTTACATGGTATAAATACTTTTAGATCCAGTGTTTATTGCCAAGCTTCATCGTACCAATAACTTCCATGTTTAGATTAAGCAAACTGAATTAACCAAAACAAGAGAGAAATCTGTTTCTTTTTCATGTGCTAATAAACTTCAATTTTGTCCACTAACTACAACTTTGCCTGCTGCAAATGCAACCATTTCAGAACTATGCTACAAAATAAATTCTACTCCTTCTGTATATTACTTATTGATCTAGAGCTGAGAAAGTCTCATCTTCAAGCAAGCAGTAGTCTGTTTTCCATTTCATAAATATCATATCCAAAAAACTACTGCATTTTTTTACCTCAAATAAGATTATAATGCTTTTAGTCTTACAATTCAGGAACATTTTTATGAAAGAAGAATCATATTTATGAATGCTTAAATATACTGCACTACATTTTGCTCCAATATTGGGACATAACTATTGTATTTATCTAGAGACTAAATCACCTTCATCCAGAAATGACACACATAATGCCAAAAAAAAAAAAAAATTTATTTTTACCATTATCTACATAATACTTTGGAACTTTCTTTACAAGATGGCATTTCAGGGTTTTCTGAAATATTTCAAAGGATGTAGAGTTGGGAAAAAATAAGAGTTTTCTTCCAAAGTTCCGAAATGTTCCAAAGGAGTGAACAATTGAAGAAGCATGAGTAGCTAAACACTTTGCAGAGCTTCTAAGTTCAGATAAGCATGACCACAACAAACTTCAATATGCAAGTATGTCAGAAAGGTACATATGACCTTCATTTAAACTATATTATTCTTACACTGCTTCACTATCAAGTGAATGTACTGTTATTTTCCAAAATAAGTTTATATATGCCAAAAATAAACCATCCTCTATTCAGTCTTTGAAGCAATTTATATACATTTATATGTTGCTGGAAGGTTCCTAGCTTGCCTTCCTTTTCTTTTCTATATACTTGTTAGAATATCTTTTTTTTTTAATAACCACATTTCAAATTCTAATAATTTCATCCTCATGTCAGGATGATAGTTTCTAGAAACTAGAGTAACTCAATAAGAGTAACTCAATAAGAGTAACTAGTTACAGTAGAAACTAGTGTAACTCAATTAATAACCATTTCATGATAAGCCATTTTCTGGCAGGCACAAAAGCAAAGAATTTGTGAATCATGAAAATGCTTCCACTCTGGAAAACAGGATAGCTAGCTGTTGTCATTCACAGGACAATAGACAGAAAGTGGACTTTGTGTTTTCTACCGAGTAATGGAATCATGATGTCATCCAAAGCGTTTATGCACTTCAAGACAGTATCAACTATATGGTACCATTCTAAACAAATTTACGTAAAGATCTCCCAGTATAGAAACACAATCTCCCTAGCCAAAATTGCTCTGCATTCCTCCGGTATTCTTATTCTTAGAAAGCTTTTCATAATTTTTCTTTGCAGCAGCTGCATGCACTTGATGACACTTAGTGTATGTTCCAATCAACCTTCTCTTTTCTAGACTAAACAATAATAATAATGCAATTCTTTTCTCAGAGATGATTTTTACAATTCTCATCATTCTCACTCTTGACTCTTTACAGTTATTAAACATGTCTAATAACGGGCTGTAGTGCCTAAATCTATATGCATTTCTTAACTGAGACATGGCTGCGTATATTGTCTTGCAAGCAATACTTCTACTATCTACCAGAGTTTCATTTTCACTTTAAAGTAATACCATGATTTGGCAATTCATGTTACTCTTGTGAGCCAAGAGTTAACTTGTATCTTATTAATCATATTAGCTTTGTGCTAGTCCCTACCTTTTAGACCATATCTCTGATACATAAAAGATTTCTCAAGCATCAACTCTAGTACATTTGAAGTCTCTTGCAACTTGGTGGTGGCTGCAGTGTTAATATTCCATTATCTAGGTCATATGTGAAAATATCAAACTAACCAGACCCAGCATAGATGCCCAGAGAATCCTCAATATATTCTCCTATTTTGACATTGAGTATACATATGAGTACAAATATATTCTATACTACAAATATTTATTTTATAAATTATGTATTATATTGTATGCACATTAAATATATGTGAGTATAAATACATATGAATATAAATACATACTCAGAAGTTTCCCTTCTGAGCATAGCTTGCCAAATGGTACTGGAAAACAGACCATCCCTTCCATTTATGCAGGTATTTAGATATTTCTGACTGAAAATGGTAGATGCCTACCAGCTGCAAGCAAGAAAAGCATAGCATACAGTGAATATTTTCATTTGTGTTGCTGTAAGATGTCTACTATGTGGACAAATATGTAAGAATAGTGCAGAGTGAAATTTCTGTATGTTTAATGTCATTCTTTCCACAGAAGCATTCATTTCACAGACTAAGCATCCAGATTATTTCCACGTGTTTCACAAAAATAATAATTCTGAGAATAAATTGAATATTATTTCATTTAGAACTGCAAGAGGAATGTAAATAGGTGGTAAAGATGTCACCATTGGACAAGCTACTAATTGTTAAAGTCACCTTAGTCTTACAAAGTAGACCCAATTAAGTGAGAACAAGTCCCCTCTGAGAGAATCTTAACTTTCAATTCCATAAGGAATTTGATTGCTAAGCACCGATGTACTTCATGATGTAATTCATTCAAGGAGAAATTTATTAAGTAATCATGATTTAATAAGCAATCCTGCACCACCTGATGGTCTATAATTTCTCTAAATACCAAGCAGGCAAAACTTAGTGTGTATAAGATGGTATGGAATATGACAAAGTTTCTGCAAAGAGCAAGATTCATGTCTATCATTATGTCTGTAGAAAGATAGATTATAGACTGTGATACACTATGTCACTTGTAGCATCCTTAAGGCCAGACAAGCACAAATTTCTGTACTGAAGCAAAGAAAAAGATTGCTCTTTTAAAACCCTAGTAGATAGATAAAATTGTTAAAAAAATGCAAGAAAAGTTGAGCTGAGGAAAAGCATGAGAAAACACAAATGAAGCCAGCAGAAGTGAGAGTTTTACATTAATCTATGGGAACTTTCTGTTATTATCTACTAATAAACCCTCCTGCATCTAAACAAAATGCCCCTCTACTGTTGTATCACTTGCAGGCCACCAAGACTGATCCACTGGAGCCAGCCTGCAGACATCTGGGCTTTCAGAGTGACAAAAACATAGGACCATCCAAGAGGACTGTCTGTAAAAACTCAGAAGCTACTATGAATTATTTAGCAGAGAAGGGTGGAAAGACAGGATATGCAATAAGGAAATGCTATATGCAATTAAATTCAAATTTCATCTGAATTCTGAAAACTGATTTAAATTGACCAAATAATGGAAAGCTTAGCACTGCTGACTACGAGTTTTTAAAGTTTTCACAAAAGCCCTACAATTCTTATGGTTTATAACATCATGATCATAATACCATGACTTTTGCCAAATTAAAGACATAATAAGTGACTTTAAGTCACTTTAAGTACTTTAAAGGAACATTTAATTTCATTAATTTTGGTAAATATAATAAGTTTAAAATACGCAGTCTTAATAAGTTTACATTTAATAGCAAAACAGAACTGAAACAGTGACATAAATAGGTATGTTTGAAAGGAAACACATTGATTTCTCACAAGAAATAGTACTTATTATACCTTTATTTTCCACTGAAATTGAGTAACTATTTTCCAATTTGATTTGGCATAAAGTTAAGAGAGTTTATTAAAAAAATGCACTGATGTAGCAAATAAGTTAGTTTACAGAACAACAAGAAAAAGAATTATGAGATTTCATCTTTCGGAACACAGGCTTAATTGTCTACCTGGTTTACTGTCATACACCTGGAGAAATAGGTATATGCACTTAAATTAGTGAGATTTTGAAATAGAAAGGCAATCATTTGTTCATATCATTTCTCCAAGTTACGCTGGTTACATTCATTTTCAAAGTTCTTTAAAATATGTATTTCCTATTAATTTTTTTTTTCTGAAAGAGGTAAATTAATGAAAGATCTGATTTCACTGATACATATCTATGTATGTGTATTTCATGTTATATGTATTATAAAATTTAGATAGCATAACTTACATACAAAGTGCCCTCTTGTGGTCCCAAGCAGGTAATCTCAAAGAGATTTATGATACAGTATATATTTAAATGGGTTTCTAATATATAACCACAGTGTTTTAGAATAACAGTATTTATTACTAGGTAGCCTAATTTACCCACAGCAAATATTGCTAAGCTTTTTCTTTGTCCTCTCTGCACACAGAAATTGACAAGTATATACTCTCTCTGGAATGGCTCTTGTCTGTGGCAGACAATATCTGCGCTATAGTAATGACACAACTACTACTTAAGTTTTTGTCCATTAAAAACATGATCGTCCTGCCCATTCCTGAATGGGCTCTTCAGTTATACCAGGAAAAAGTTTTTTGGCATTTCTTATTCAAAACATCTAACATATAAAGCCCTGTGTTACTTTATATTTTATTTTTCCAGTAAAATTAATCTCAGTGGAAGAGAGGTTCACTAGGGTAACTTAATGACAGCCTTTAATTATAAATTAGCTCAAGGGCAGACACAGCCTGAAATATCGGGACTTTCACATACGTATTAGAATTTGTATTCAGTTCTCTTATACAATATCTTTTCTACCTCACTGGGATGTGGAACTTTAATTTTCAAAGTCAAGAAATCTTCCAATGTAAATACGAAATCCACATTCTCAAGTAAAAGTTAAATCAGCAGTCTGCTTTGAAATGAGAGTTAGAAACCCACCAATTATCTGTTTGCTCACAATAAACAAAGAGGGAGTTTTCTTAAAACGTTAAAACTAAACAGTGACACAAAAGAAGCAACTACAAGAAACAATAAATACCTTTTTGGCCTTGGGTTTTTTTTCGTAAGTCTCTGATAATGGCTTTCTTTTTTCCTGAGTGGTGTCTTTGGAGAATAAATATTCAAACTCAGTAGTATCAAGTATATCAGGTTCTTCTAATGATTCCCATAATGTTGGCATAGCAGTTTTCCTATAAAGGAAAAGGTAATAATCAAATTTCCAATAAAATCTTATGAAGAACCACAATAGACTTAACCACAACAGATGAAAATTCACAATAGATTTAAAACTCAAAGAAACATGCACTGCTGCTATACAGTCAGCATTCTTTCCCTATACCTTGCTCTGAATCAAAATGTTTTACAGAAGGCTGTTCCAAACAGTTTAGCTATTCCATATCTATGCCTGCTAGACTATTAAAATGCATAATTTGTGTTGCAGCTTTTGGTAGAACAACCAAATATTACAACTGCAGCTTGTGAAATATGTCTCAAGAGATTTCTGCCACTTCAACTAGGATTAGGAGTATTTCAACAGCAGCTCTTTTGAAAAATTCCCAGTAATCTATTTAGACCTATAAAAATAAACAGTGTCAACAAATAGTGAACAAAATTTACTCAACCATATTTTAAGAGCATTTGGGGTCATTTGTATAGGACTTGATTCACTTCATGTTAGCTGCAGTTGTTGTATGTTCATATTTATCCTTGTTGCACTTCTGAGAAACTAGAGAATTACACGGCCTATATTTTTGGAGACCAACCAGTGTTCCGCTCCATTCAACCCACTGTAAATTTTAAATGTGTGTTTTCTTCCCTTAGTTTTTTGTCTTCCAAGACGAGATTTAGTTTTGGAGCAGTCTGGAACTTGTTTAAACAATCCTCTAGTATTATCTGGATTTAGAGAAAATACAATTTAGTGGTGCAAACATGGAAAATATGTTGGACAAAATTTGAGTGCTCTTCTTGTCTGTTTATCAGTAGGAGGTGGGCCCACTTCTTCCAGCAGATGTCACTACGAGGCAGTGAAATTATTTGCAAGGGAAAAAAATGGTGATGAAACCTCCTAGAAAATATGAATGGCTGATGTCACTAAAAGTACTTTTATTAGATGTAATTTGCAGAAAATGCAAAAGCTACAGATTCAGGCAAATAAAGGTTTTGGGATATTTTAGAGTTAGGATTTTTTTTACTTGGTACTCAACTGTACGTTTATTAGCGTGTATGTCTGGAACTCCATTAGCACCCAATGATGCACCATACTCTGTGTCACAGGAGACGCTTACAGCTCCACAGCTTCACTCTCCCTGATACCAGAGTTAGTGTCAGCAACACAGAAAAATGAAGGATTCTTTCTGGCTCAATAACAAGAACTCTGAAGTCCTCGCTGGCTGTTGATCTGAGTAGCAGACCCTTGAAGAAGATTCTAGTTCCAGTACAGACCATGAAAATGTTGAACCACTACATCTGGTGACCAGCAGTTCACCAGAAAGCTATGAATGGGACCTTACCTTGCATTCAGGAAAAGCTTGATTAACCAGCAACATTTCAGAGCAAACGTTTTGATTTCAGTGAATTGAAAGAAAGAATTACAGTAACACTTGTTTATGGACCAACGATTTCTTCACTATGAAACTATTTTTCACTAGTAAGTATGGAAAAGTAAAACCAAAATGCTCAAACTTCATGCTCCAAAATATTTCAATGCCTTTAATTTTGAATCATTGAAAGAATATAATTGATATTTCATTAGACTCTTTGTTCTTGTTAAATATTTTATATAAAATATTAACACCTTAAAATGCTTTCTTATACCAGAATGATTTTTCCTTTCAAAATAAATTCAAACAAGAAGTTGTAAACTAAAATAAAATTTAAATTATTAAATTCAAATATATTGCTATTAAATTTTTAAATATTTTTAAATATATTTAAATAAAGATATTCAACTTACAGTGCTTAAATATAATACTAAAAATAAAATATCAAGAATAATCGTAGATAATTTTTATACATAAATACTTTATAACTACAATTTATTATAATTATATATAAATGCAAGGGAGACCTTAAAACAGCCTTGCAATACCTAAAGAGGGCCTACAAGAAATCTGGAGACTTTTTACAATGGCATGTAGTGAAAGGAGGAGGAGAAATGGATTTAAAATGGAAGAGGATAGAATTAGATTAGGTATTAGGAGAAAGTTCTTTACTGTGAGGATGGTGAGGCACAGGAACAGGTTGCCTTGAGTCCCTTTCTGGCTTTCTTGTAGGCCCCTTTTAAGTACTGGAAGGCTGCTCTAAGGTCTCCCAAAGCCTTTTTTTCTCCAGGCTGAACAAACCCAACTCTCTCAGCACATCTTCATAGGAGAGATGTTCCAGCCCTCTCATCATCTTTATGGCCCTCCTCTGGACCCAGTCTAACAGATGCATGTCTTTTTAGTACTGGGGGTCCTACAGCTGGATGGAACACTCCAGGTGGGGTCTCACCAGAGCAAAGCAGATGGGGAGAATCACCTCCCTCGACCTGCTGGCCATACTTTAGTGCAGTCCAGGATACAGCCGGCTTTCTGCGCTTCAAACTTGCTTTGCCATCACAATTTTTTTTTATCCACCAGAATATCCAAGTTCTTCTCTGCAGGGCTGCTCCCAATCTATTCACCCGCTAGTCTGTACTGATATTAGTAAAGATTGCCCCAACTCAGGTGAAGGACCTTGCACTTGGCCTTGTTGGACATGGGGTTTGCAAAGGCCTACTCCTTAAGTCTCTCAAGGTCACTTTGGAAAGACCACTTCCCTCAAGCATATCTAACATTTTATCCTAGCACTAAATCATGGTAAGATCGGTAATTTTATTTTTTTAATCAATCTTTTTTAACTACAGAGGTGTCTGTAAGTATTGATACTCCTTAATGGATTCTTCACACTGCATGTTCCCAAGCTGCATATATTTATACATATGCTTTAATTTTCCTGCTCGTGACAGAATGATACACAGAGGTTAGGTCCCAGTTTAACTGTTTCTAGAACAAGCATTATAGAGCTCTGTAGATGGTATCATCTGAAGTGACTGGGAAGCAAAAATTAAACTCTAAGTTCTTGTCAGAACAATCACAGAAATTCCATGCCTCTACACTGATTTTGCTATACAACCCTAGAATGTTAACTTTTTAAGTATTAAATGGTACATGCCCTTGTATCATAGGGTATAAATAGCAAGTCCAAATAAATATATTTTACCTGCTATCTTGTAATTGTATCCGTGTCCAATACAAAGGCTTCATGGGACGGCTAGGTTCAATGGCAGGTTTTCGAGGACCTTGGTTTGAAGATAAAGTGCTATTAAAAAAGAACCCAGGCCCAGGAGGTGGAGGGGGTGGTGGTAAGCCAGATCCAGGCAGTGGAGGAGGCACAGGAGGTCCTGACCCTGGAAGTGGGGGTGGTGGAGGTGGTGGTGGTGCTTGAAAATTCCTACAGCTTTCAGAAGGTGGAGGTGGCAGTGGTGGGCCAGATCCAAACTGAGATGTTAGTGAAGTCGTACCCACTGGTAAAGGTGGTGGTGGAGGAACTAAACCTCGTAGTGAAGAATCAGGAAGGGGAGGAGGAGGTGGTGGTGGTGGCGGTGCTAATGGTGGAGGAGGCAGCATTTGTTTCGGTTGACAAGGTAAGACACTTTCTGAAGACTGTACATTGTAATTGTCCTTATTTTCACTTTGGGCAGAAATATTATGTGACAAAGAACAAATATTAAGCTTTTTGGGTACTATTTGGTTATTTTTCACAGCTCTGTTTTCTTCTTCAGTAGGCTTTATGAAAGTTTCTCTGTCAGTCTGTATACATACATTTCGGTATGTCTTTGGTGGGTTACCATCTTCAGTAGAAACGCCAATATCTTTTGCTTTTTCACTCCTTCTGTTTAGTTTATTATCAAGTTCATTCTTCAGATGTGCAATTGTTTCCTCAAGCTGAGCAGTTGATACAGCATGTTCTCCACGAATATGGAATACCCTGAGTTCAAACTGAGACTGAAGAACAACAACAAAAAAACCCTTAGTGCAAATATTTTCTAAAGTGTTCATTTTGTTGTAATTAAAAATCTTCACGTTTAGCCCATATTTCTGCTTTAAGCCAACACAGATACACTTTCCCAGTTCTAAACAGCTTTATTGCAAGCTGTTACATAAATGGACTACTACTAATCTTTAAACAAATGTAAGCAGTGTATGTTTCAACAAAACATTTCCAGCTCTGGAACATCAATTTAACAAATTCTATCTTGTACCTTGCCTTTAAGCAGACTTCCTAGTTTCTAATTGCTGAATGAAATAATTACTAGTTAAATATGAGGAAAAAATGTACCTTTTCCGAATGGTATTGTACCTATGACGTGATTTTATTGACTATTTAATTTCATACATATGCCATATATATAGTTAACATGTTAGGAAGTAAAAAATAGATTAAACATAACAGATGACTGAATCCCTACAAGTTATTTTCTGTTATGCCATGCTACTAACAGGCAGCTGACTTGCTGCTCTTTCTTTGCAAAGCAGTGACTCCTGAAAGAGCATATTCCATGGTTCTATCAGGATCTATGTACAAATGGAAGCCAGCATTCCAACAGAAGCAGCTAATGAGCTGTGATATTCACAAATTTCTGCAGGCAGAGCAACTTACACTTCAAAAAATCACACAGTGCTGGTCAGAAGCAGCAATATAGAACTCCCTACTTAACATTTCACCTTGAGTATTACGTTACACTTAATAGATCACAATGTTAATTACTATGCATCTAACTCACTTATATGTAGCTCAGTATAGAAGATGAGTGTAATATACTTTAACTTTATATCATACAAAGAAGCTTCAATAGGTATGCAAAAAATATGTTATTTTTTACAGCAGTATAATCAACTTGCATTCTAAATCAATTTAAGATAAAGTCCAAAGTAAACAACCTGAAAATACTGGATACAAAAGGCTCCTTCCCTTAACTGGCAAGCATAAAGGTGGGAAATGGAAAGTTTTGCAAAGAGAATCAAACAGCAATTTGTATTGGAAATAACCCAATTTCAATTATCTTTATAGAAGAACTAGAACTAATATGTATAACACGCTGAATGCTTTTCCCTTGGTTTTACTTGCTGTTACTCTATCCAGCTTTGTTGCCACTCAGCTTAATTATTAGTTCACTATCACAAGATTTTCTGTCATCTGAACTGCTCCAGAGCAATCACCTTTCTTTTTAAACTTTAAACTCGGCTTGCTGGTTCATAAATGAGTCAATGAAGTAGGTTTGCGTTAGGGAATTTAGCTATTTTGTATATCATAGTATTTTGCCCCGTATTGGACATCAAAAACTACCTGACAGAACAATTTACTTTGAATGTTAAAGATTTTTCCAGCAGTAAATCTGAAGTCACCTTAAAAACACACTGTAAAACAAGCACAATATTTAACAAAACTACCTATTTCATCTAACTGGGCATGAAAGCAACTGTGTTAGTATTCTGTACATTTTCAGCCCCAGATCTTCTATCTTTAATTGACAATATAAAATCGGTGATTCAAATTCAAAACTGTATTTGAGATATAATTCTACACTTTGTTCTTGCTTTTTACTCTTTGACATTTTCAAAATTATTTTCTGTTAATAAAAATAATAAACATAAACAAGAATTAAAGATGAAATTACTAAGCAAAAGAAACAAAAGCAGACAACAAAAATGAGACATTGGGAATCTGTTTTGAACATCTCATTAATGCAAGCAATCAGTCTTATCCAACTGACTGCAATATAAAAGAGGATTAAGTAATACAACAAATTTTAATTTTAATTACCTTACACCTCAAAGCAAATCTTGTTCACTGAAATAAAATTAAATAATATTGAAATCTTTTCAGTTTACCTATGATACTATTTTCAACAGAATTTTCAAGAATATATATAGATAATAATTTTAAATATACATGTAACACACATTCTTAATAACAGTCTGCTGACAAGTATTTCTTCAAAAGAGATAGAATCTTGTAACAAATTAAATGAAATCAAACAGCATCCAGTCATTCCATGCAGGTAGAATTTAAAACATTTCACATGGTCACAAAATTTTTCTACATCAATTGGTGATACAGTACATACACAGGCAAATCTTTTCTTTCTTACAGTGAGACTAAGGGTAGGAATAATGGAATCTTTTTGTACTTCACATTATTCTAAACAAATTCAACATACTAAAATGCAGCATAATAAAACTACTTCCACATCACAATTTCAAATGGGAAATAAATCAATCAAAACTACTTTCATACTATATGTTGTCACCAGAATCCTGAAATATTGAAAATATAATGTGAAAAGAGAGACATTTAATTGAACAGAGATTAGTGCTTGAAGCATTTGTGCATTTCCAGTTAAAATGCTGTTTTATTCTAAATGGGAACCAAAGTTCTTTTTACTTTAGTATATATACATCTACCAAAGCTTACAGTTTTATTTCCAGGCATCTGTCAACACTCCTTTAAAATATTTATGATGGCTGCAAAAAAATACCTGTGGCTGGTGGGAAGAACCAATTTTTAGCTGAATTCAAATCTATAGGCACTTGAACAGATAGAGTTCAAATTATTCAGTTGGATAGATACAGCTCAAATTATTCAGCATCTTGTTACTGAATCACATCAGCAGTTATTACTATCATGTTGGAAATATACCAAGTCTGTTTTCTTGGCATGTCATGAACACGACTCAGAGTCTTTGGGAATTGCTGTTAAAGTGAACAATGACCAAAAGCTATCTGCAATTTGGTCACAGCTATTTTAAGCAGAATGAAATGGGGGGTGGGGGGGAATAAATATGGTGATTCCTGGAGAGAAGGATCTGTGACAGCATGACACAAGCTGATTGTGAGTCAACAACTCCATATTAGAATATATAAATAGAAACACCATTTGCAAAAAGACAGTCCTTGTGCTCTACTCAGCTGCTAAAAGTCATGTGTATGTTTAGTTTAAGAAAAATGCCTTCCCTGTGTTCACAATCACTGATACTGAAATCTGGGGTGGTTCACTCAGTATTGATTTTACATTGCCTTTGTCTCCACCTCACACTTCCTGGATAACACACTCCTTGTGTCCTTAGTTTCTTTCCATTTCTATTGTTGAATAATACTTCCACTGAACCCTTACATTTGCTTTGCAAGATGTAGTTCAGCTGGATTGTTGTCTATTATCTTTTTAATCCTATGCTTTTCTGACCTCTAAAACTAGCCTTCCTGGCTGATGACTTCTTTTTTCCATTCTTGCAAGGCTCTCTGCTTCCAATATCCATTTTAAAGAGGTTGAATAAATAGGCAGTTTAGTCTACCCCTCTCTCTAATAAATCTTATTTTGCTTCCAAATCTGCCATTTCTTGAAACAGAGGTTTCAGAGTTTTTGCACTTCTGATTCTGACTAAATAAAGGCCAAGCCCATTTGCTATTCAAGCCTCACCAAGCCTCTTCTATCTGCCATTGGAATGGGCACAACCCATTTTCCTTGACCAAAATCACCTCACCAGGGCAAATGATCCCAGCTAACTCCCAGTTCCCTTAAACAGAGACATTTATATATAAGTTTAGAAGACCTGTAATACGCTCTTCCTGGAAGCATACTGTTCATGGGTAAAATAAAAGCCACCCCTATGAAAAAAAGTCACCTGTCTTACTAAGATACTTGTTACTGCTATGATACAAAGGTGATTATGTAAATATCCAAAATACTAATATAACCTGGAAAACAAGAGGAGGTTTCTGGAATGGCTTTCTAATGTCTTTATGTCCTTTCTCCTTACATCCACCCCTCTGGAGTATGGGTCCAGTGACACTATTTTTGCACCTGCTAAGTGACTTGACACCAGAAAACATATATTTGATATATTTTACAAAATAATGCCAACAGCTCAGCCTTGGTCCCGTGAGGCTCAGGAACATATAAAGCGTATGTTCAAAGGAAGAAAAAGCCCAAAAATTGAATCAGTGCACTGTACTTCCATTAATCGTTAAAGACTCTGATGATAAAGCATGTAATTTATCACAAAAAAAACCCAAAACAAACAAAACCAAAACTAAACCAAACTAAACCAAAACATATAACAAACAAAAAAAAAGACTATGTACTCCCACTGACAATGTAACCTACAGGTTGTTTCACTGTCTGACACAATAATAGGGACTGACAGAGATAAATCAGTGTCTGCCTTGTTATTAGTCAAGACTTACTTGCACCATAAATATTTTTAGAAACTCCTATGTGTAGCAGTAAAACATAAACCCATAAAAAATGAAAAAAATCTCTAAGCCAGTGGTTAGAGCTAGCAATATGTTGAACTTCTGCTTTGCAAATAGCAAGTTAATGCTTGGCTGTTAATGCATATCTTTTCTCTAGTGTTTACAGTGCTATTCTACTCTAAAAAGCAACTGTGTAAAAATGGCACATCTTTAATGAACAAAGCTGTTCTAAGTATATCAGAGACAGACCTCTTCTTTAACTGAGAAACACACACTTTTACTAGTTTTTACTCTTAATTAGCCGGGAAAAACAAAGTAGTAGTGAGAAAGTGAGCTCGATTTTATTCCCTTCTGACTTTATACACTGATTGTTACCTCTAATTAGTTACTTATGCCAAGCCATGGAAAGGAAAAAAATGGGAACAAACCAGAAACAAAGTATCTAAGCATATGGAATCTAGAGGGGAAGGGGGAGAGAGAGATTAAAACAAAAGAGAAGAAAGATAAGTGACTGAGTTGCCAGTGAAAAACATTTTCATAGACTTTACAGCTTTTTTTTTTTTTCTTTATAGTGTTGTGGCCATCAAAGTATTGTGCATGGAAAAGAGAGGAAAACCAAATTTTTCACAGACAGCCTCTGACTTTTTGGTTTTGTTTATTTTAAGTAATTTCATCTTCAGCTTTTGGAAGAGCTCACACTTTTTATTCTTGTATTGTGTTGACAAAGAAAAAAAAGGTCCTTTTTTGTTAAATCTCTGTCCTCAAAAAAAAACCATACATTTGTTTTAAATTTTAACAACAATCAGTGATTTAGGAAAGGATTTCTCCATGAAAAAAAACTTTAAACCTGTGCCAATTTACATAAAAATCAAAATTCCCTTCCAATAAATACCTCAACCAATATAATCAGTTACATATGATACATCACCATTTTCAAGGGTACACAGCAAGGACTATTCCTACACCTCATAGTCAATAAGTAAGCTAAATGATTGACCACTCTCAAACATTCAGGAACTCTAAATATTTGCACAGGCTATGTATACAAAGCACAATTCTCTTTCCAATTTAAAAAATAGTACAAGAATCTGGGAAGAAATTTTACCATAGTGGATATGCAGAACGTTTTTGTAGATATTTTTGAATATTTGGTTATTAACAGTTACTGGCATTTGGGTAGTTGAGAAAGAAATACAACCTTATAGACAGTATATCGGAATACAAAATAATTGGCATAGCACATCATTAAAATATACCCAGTCACACTGCAAAATACTGATTTTTATTTTTAAAAAAAAACATAATGTGCATGACTACTTCTATATAGGACTATAGACAGCTTAAAATTCATGCAACATTTTAAGCACAGATTCATATAATGTTTTGTAATTTAAGTATTTACTGTGAAAATATATAATTTTTGATTCACACACACATATATATTTCATGTTATGAAATACAACTTCTGATTTAACAACAGCTGCAATTACTTGTAAAGATTGATATTAAAGTTAACGTTTCTACAAGGATATAGTATAAACAGGTCCTCAATCTCAAGTAACTGCACTTAAGTAAAAGCTTGTCATGGTTTGAGCATGTTAAAACATGCTCAAACCATGACAAAGCTACAAATAGACACCAAACATGTAGCTATTTGATTACACTTTAAAAAAATAAGGTATTATTCTTCCAGCAACTAAGTTGCACAATTATTCAACTCTGTAATTAAATTACATTTTGGCATACCAAATATTATTACACATACAGAAACCAAAGCAAATCTTTAATAGATTAACTATTTAAAACACAATATGAAAAATCTTCATTTACGGAAAGGAAACATAGATATAAAGCTGCATAAGAATTTTAATAATTCAGTATTTGAGTATATCAGTTACACATTTAGAATGGCTCAGAATGCATTTTCCATACCTTCCTTAATATTTTATATCCGTACTTAACAGACAGATTGACATATTTAAACAATGCACATTCATATAATGAGTGAAGTTGTTAAAAGCTCTGTTTCATTATAAATGCATATCACTGTGAGCTTAAGGAATTTGTTACAGAAACTGTAACACTAGACAGAAAGCTTGGTGCAGTTAACATGTTCAGCCTTTATAAGGCCCATATTTATACTATATGAAGGAATGACTAATGTAAAAAAGGACTGTTAGTATAACTGCACAAGTCATGTGAATTATCTATCAGAAAGAAAAAAGTAATGCCATAAGCCTGCAATTCTGAATTCACTTATGAATTTCTACTTCCTATGTCACCAATCTAGATGTCCACAAAATGAAAAAATCCCTTGTATTTCTAGATTAGTGTAAAGGGAAGGTGATGGTAAGGAAGTTTTACTACTTCTTCCCTCTTTCACCTTTTTGATTGTACTGAAATAATTGCTACAATACATTTAGTTTCATCTTTTTCCTTGTCCTGTCTGGAAGAAAAAACATCTAACCATGCTCAGCTTCAAAAAAGCAAACAGGTATATGAACAATTGACTGTATGTACGAGAAAGGAATACACTCAATACAAGCAGGTATTCAAAGGCAATCTAAGCAAAAATTATTTTTTGAGACATGTACTATGCTTTGTACTCCATCTGCTGTTATTTCTGGTATTTCCTTATTCTTTGTTAGAAAAACTTCAAAACTAGCAAACAACAATTCTCAAAATGCAGAAAATCAATGAGAAACTGAAGATATTAACATAATAATACCTATTCTCTCTGCTGCAAAAATATTCAAATTAAGCAAGGCACATTTTGGTGAGTATTTAAATTAACATATGCTTACATTTGCTTGTACGTTTACATGTTTCTAATAATCTTCCACTCATTGTTCCAGTTTCAGTCAAAACTATTCTTAATGTAGCCAGTAACATGTTCTTCAGGCCATTTCAGAAATAGTTTGCATTTATAACACATTTTGAATACTTATTTTCTATAGACTCAGATTTGCATCCAAAAATAACATTTATTAACACCTTCAGCCACTCTTCCTGGTCCTCTCTCTATATGGCATGTCCACACTGCTGCATACCTCCTGTACTTTGCTCCTTGAACTCATTTCCTAGCAATTCCCAGTGCTGGTTTTCTCTTTGTCTTTCTATTCATCTTTTATGCATATTCAACTGCATGCTACTTGGGAAATGTGTCACTTAAATTATTATATTGTTGTCACCCTTCATTTTTATCATATAAAATGATTCTTCTTCTTAATTAAACCCCATTCTCCAGCAATAGGATTCTTTACAGATGTTTTCTGCCTATTTTTCCTCCTTTTTACCATTTTCCAGGACCCAGAATCAATGACAGCCAGGCTACCATCCTTCCCATTGCAAAGCCTGTGTGCTTTTCTCCAGCAGGAAGTGCCTGTCAAAAGATCTGCAAGCTTTTGGCCAGTGCATTTGTATATATTGAGTCTAATGGCTTTATAAAGATAACAAACATTACAGAACTGTTTTAAATATATATATATATATATATATATATGCATCATAAGTTTAGAAAAATAAGATCCACAATTGGAACTTATTAAGTAAGTCTGCTGACAAAGAATATAGTGGAAGCAGGAACTGAATCAGGTCATTCTTTCACACTAGTGCTAAGCTCTCCGAGGTCGCGTATGTCTAACGTAACAAACACACGTCCATTTTTCTCTCTATAGGAAGAATATAAATAGCCACGCAAAGCAGAACTATGACATAAGGACTCTGTAGCTGTTTTCTGACAGGACCATGCTTTTCACAGGTTTATTTTGTGCAAGATGCAAACCATCCCTTGCATTATGGACTGCAGATAGTCCTATATTCTTCTAAGCCTTAGCATTTCCTCTTCCAGCTGCTTGTGGACCTTCAGTCTCTTTAAATGTTCTGTCCTCTTTTCCATGCTCCTCACAGAGTGATTTCCAAGCTGCCTTAAATTTGCTTCCCTCATCCTGATTGCTTTGTGTCTGCTCTGTAAATGTTTCTGTGAAATTATATTCAATGAGGTTTTGTTTCTTGCACATATTTCTTCTCCTCAATCCTTTCGCTACCATCCACCCATTTTAGACTACGCAAATTAACTCACTTGAAGAACTTTGTTACACAATACATAGCTCACAACACTCATCTCTAATACTTGCTTTTCTACAGCTGTGCTATTTACGTATAATTTTACTCAGATGAACCCTTTTACTAAGAGTAAATCCCTCGCCCTCTCCACAACTTCTATTCAAACACCTTGATGCAGCCTTGAAATTTCTTGGTAATATCTCAAAATCCTGCAAATATTATGAATGCAAATACATGGGAAAATATCCTATTACATCAACTTGGTAAGCCATGTACCCTACTGTGGCATCTCTGTGCCCACAGAGAAATCTCACTAGAGTCTAAATCCTTCTTGAATCTAATATATATATCAAGCAGAAAATTATTAATGCCTTGGAAGCACTAACTTCTCGACACAGGCACATCTGCTAAGCAATGTCATCCCTTGACATAATGATAGCACCTCTAAAATACTAGAGAGAAATGAAACCAAGTGTTAAAAACATGTGCTTAAAGAGGTACATTTCAGGCTATAAATGTGTAAATATTAAGTAGATAATTTAGCATTTTATGTAGATTTTATATTTTTGGTAGGTAACATAAAATTCCTACTAATACTAAAGTTTCTGTGCATTTGAATGAATGTTTTTAAAAAGAATAAAACCATGAAAAATTCAATTGACAAAAAAAATATATATAAACCTGTATGATCTCAGATAGCAGCGAGAAGGGAATACCATACCCACTAGAACATTGCAAGTAAGAAGAGAAGGCTGTGTGGTGATCTCATAGCAGCCTTCCAGTATCTGAAGGGGGCCTACAAGGATGCTGAAGAGGGACTCTTAGTCAGGGACAGTAGCAATAGGACAAGGGATAATGGGTTCAAACTAAAGTAGATGAAGTTCAGGGTAGATATAAGGGGAACGTTCTTTACTGTTAGGGTCGTCAGGCTCTGGAACAGATTGCCCAAAGAAGTGCTAAATGCTCCATCCCTGGCAGTGTTCAAGGCCAGGCTGGAGAGAGCCTTGGGTGACAGGGTCTAGTGTGAGGCACCCCTGCCCAGGGCAGGCGGATTGGAACTACATGATCTAAAGGTCCTGTCGAGGTTTAAACCAAGTCCCCCTACTCCCGGAGAGTTAGGAAGGAGAATCCAAAGATTGTAGCCCCCACGGATTGAGATAAGAACGGTTTAATTGCTAAGGCATAACACAAAACCCCTACTGCCATTTACTACTACAAATAATAATGATACAGCAAACAGCAAGTGAAGAGAATACAACACCCCACCAGCCACCGACCCATAACTCACTCCACCCTGCCTGGCCGAGCACCATGTGCTCCCTCCTCCATTTTTCTCCAGAGCTCTCTCCCTCCAGCTTTCTCTTTCCCAGTATGCATCCTGGGCATCACATGCTATGGTATGGAATACCTCATTGACTAGCCTGGGTCAGGTGTCCTGTCTCTCCTTCCTCCCAGACTCCCCCTGGCTGGAAAAAACCTTGAACAAAAACACCCTCAAAACATGCTCAAACCATGACAGGTCCTTTCCAAACTTAACCATTTTATTATTCTATGTAACATCCAACAAGTGCCATACCATACAGAAAGGGAACAATCCTTGCATAAAGTGACTGTGAGTTGATTCTTCCTAAATGAAAGCTAGCCATGCTAGGAAAAGTAAATCTGACACAGTCTGCAAAAAATGGGTAGGCAACAAAATTGAGACCTTGTAAATTTCAAGTATAACTGATACTTTCATGGACAATTTAGTTGGTAATATCTCTACATATTGTTAAACCCTGTTAAACATTTAAATTCTGCAGAACAGAATGAGATAATTCAACATTCAACATGTCAGTAAATGTAAATGATGCATCGCATACAACTTCTTGGAGGCCAAGCTAATTAAAGAATGAAACCACAACATATGTTGAAAATTCATTTAAAATTTCTGTTGAACTCAGACAATGAACAAATAACATGCAGAATACAAACATCATAACAGCCTTTCCCATCACAAAACATTGCAGTTACTTTCCTATTCTGTTTCTCACTTGCAGCTGCTACCCTAGTCTTAAGGTTCCCTAGGTTACTACGTCTGTATAGGTATAAAGGTACTAACAGCTATTTATGTGGTGGTATTCAAATTACTATGTCCAATGAGAAAAAAAAATAATTGCTATTCAAATATTTTAAAATACACCATACAAAAATATAGGCAGGTATTTAAAATTCTATTTTAATTAACAGACTTTTTTAATGAAAATTTACTTTAAAAAAGTTACAGTATTTCTCATTTGCCAGGGAAATTATAAGAATAATTATTTTTACTGATATATATAATGATTTGGCATGTAAAATGTGAAAACAATGAAAAAATGCCTGAAAACGAGTTGAAAATAAAGTTTCAGTGACAAAAACTACAGAGGCAGTATGGATCCAATAAGAAAACTGATTGTAGTAGAGAGCAAGTTGTCTCTGATCTTGGGAGAATGTTTTTGGACACCTAACAGCTTTTTTATTACTGTGGCTGATTAAAATGAAAAGCCTTACTACTAAAATGTTCTTTTTGATGAGTTTTTTTGCCATGAACTATAGACCTTGCAATCCAGTGGGATACAAATCCTTTGATCCTGTGCAGTCACATAAATTCAAAGTCGTAAAACAACATTGAATTTGATTTTATTAGTGTGGCTGATGTTGCCAGAATTGTAATGCAACCTTGTTTTCCTTCTCTTTTCTTCGTTTTCTTTTGGGGACAGGGTGGAGAGGAAAGGAGAGTTTACTGTCAACATTGCTTCACAGTATGAAGAACTAATTTATTTGGCAACCAGGCTCCAAGATTAAGCCATTATAACAAAGCTTTGTAACTATATAGGAAAGTAATGATATAAATCACATTCTGCTAAGTTGTAACCAATTACTTGGTTGAAGCAAAAGTCAAAGCAAAAAAACGGTGTAAGTAAAGCACAGGGAAAAGAAAATAAGAAGAGAAAAAGTTATACATCTATAGAAGGATATCAGGCAACAATGAATACTACTTTTCAATAGGAAATATTCAGCCAAACAGTGCTATATAAGTTTTCTATAAGATTAACTCCTCACTTTGAGAAAATTTCAATGATGTATGAGCATAATTTTTGTCTAAAAATTCTGAGAATACCTAGACTGAGGAGATGACTACCCTCTCCACCAATACAGAGTTCACACACACAATCATAGAATAGTTAGGGTTGGAAAGGAAGCAACTAAAAGATTTTTAGGTGTAGCAAACCACTGACTTCCTAGCTATCAATGGAAATCAATTTTCTGGGACCTTTCTGACACCAGATAGCAAAATACAATGGAGATTCTATTTTACTTTAAGTAAAATAGACTTTACATAGTCACCTGGTAGATGACTATGTTCCTGAAGAGATGACAGGTAATTCTCTGATGCTTACAATTATCACATTCCTCATGTGTTACAGAAAGGGACCTCAACACAAAACGAATGACAGCTTGGTGAAACAGTCCTTCCTTCAACATGGAATATGTTATACTACAAAAAATACTACCTTTTTCTCTATAGCAAAGAAAATGAAGGCAGAGGTTAGATTCACATTCTGAAAATGGAATTTTTCAGAAAATTAACATACTTTCTTAAGAAGAAAATCTTTTCTTTTTCTCACAAAATTAAAGATCTTTTTGCATTGACAATATAATACTTGGCTTAACTACAGTGATTAAACAGAAGATTTAAGCTGCAGGTATCTCTGTCAAGGCAAAGCATATGAGGATATCCTACACACACATGCTTATGTTTTATGATTTCTATTTCAGTTTACCTTGGAAGTTCCCAATTCTGCGTATACAATCATAAACTTTAGTGGTAAAAACAGAAGACAGACTTTAAAAATTCACCAATCAGGTAATATTTAGAAGAAAACTCTTCTGTTTAGAAACAGTCTTTTTTTAACATTGTAAATATGTTTATGCTACACTTAAGAGCTAAATATACCAGTACACTTATCTAAGATATCCAAGGTATCTAAGAACTTCAGAGATTCTACCTGGAAAAACAGAAGTATAACATAGGCATATATAACATCAGTTATGGATTACACACATAACTACTTTAAGCTAATATATCTTATGTGCTAATTACGCACCATCACATTATTCCATGTGTTACCATTATAGAATTTGAAGAAAATACTGCACACATAAGAATGTGTTAAAAAAGCTACCTTGGTCAATTATTCAGAAGGGGAAACTATAAGTATGGTTCCCAGAGCAACCTTAATTTCCTCCATCTCCATCAGTGTTTCCTTGTAGCACAGCTATGCAAATAATTTTGACAGAATCAGTATCTCATTTAGTAAATATAACCAAAGTTATTTCAGAAAATAATTAAGAACTATTATGAAAAAGCTGCAAGCTTGTAAGAGTTCTGCATTAAGTATGCTGAAGTTTAAAGGTATATAATGAACAAAGCATGGAATCTCAGGAAGAGGCACAACAGTATTTTATCAAAGGCATGATAATGCTGACCTCAAAAAGCAGATTCTATACCTACTCAAACTGAAAAGTTCCCATGAGTCAAAAGTCATTTTAGTCAGTGTTTCTCAAGTGGTAACCAATGATACATCTTATTTTCTAAGCAACTATCTTAAGATTCTGGGATCCTGTTTACAGCTGCAAAGTAAGTTAAAAAAGAACAGTGATATGAACGTAAGTATAGAAGGGTCTCTGTGCTTAATAATAATAATCATAGTACATGCCAAACTGACTACATATTATCAAATCAAATTTATACATATAAAATATCCTGACAAATTAAAACCTGTGACACTGGAAAGTATATAATGAAACTATCTATATTCAGATTACATTTTGATTCATAAACAGGGGAGAGTACTACTCACTGAGTAACAAAAATAATATCAAGTACTGAATAAACTACATTAATTCTAGGCTGTTATTCTGGGCAGAATTGTTCACTTCTAAAAAATCCTGGTTTATGATGCCCAGATCCAAGTCTCTGCAATCTATCTTCTGTAATTTTCTGTATTAACTTCCAGACTACTCCTTTCTCCCTCCAGCTTGCCAGTCTCTGTTTTCTACCTGATGCCCTACCTGTCATATATCCATACATCTTTCCAGCTCTTTTAGTCTGCTTCAAATTCCAGTAGCTTTTATTTCACACTGACTCATCATCAAAAAATGTGTCAGGAGACAGGTTCCTAGCCCTCAAAGCATCTTTAGAAGTATGATTCCAACCTAACCAAGAATAACTTATGGCACCCATTGATCAGTGGATCTTAGTTTTGTCCAGTGTTATTTTATAACAATTTAGATGGGTTTGGTATCTTCAGTGGAATTGTGTAAATGGTACATTAAAAATGTGGTCAGCACCAGAAGATGCAATAGGTCAAATAAGCACTAAATCTGCAAAGTCAGAAGCTGCTAAAATATGACATCTTTACTGACTTACATATTTCATTCAAAGAAATGGCTTACTATTATTAGATTCAAATAAATGTCTGGTGTAGTAAATTTCAAAAAGCAGATAATTTTGACAAGGAGGCACAAGGCACATGTTTTCAAAATCAAAATGGTAAAATAACATTGACAGTACTTAAGTTTTAGTGCCTTTTTTACCTCCTTGATCACATGTCACTTAATTTCTCTTGCAGACAACTGTTTCACATGTTACAGAAGTCTTCCAAATCTGTCAAAATAAAATGTTATCATGTTCACCATATGTATTCTACTTCATTTTCCTGAGTGCATAACATATTTACTCAAGGTGACAGGATAAATTTACTCCCATAAACTATGATAAAAGCAGGAGTTTACAATGCATTTTTTTTAGAAGTGCTTCATTTTAGTCCTAATTAAGCAGAGTGTGTAGAGTGTTTAAATTTGAGCAGGAGCTCAGTCTTAATGAATTTTCAAGACTATAAATTATACTGATGATCTCTATGCACATTTTTAACTGCATAATACCATGTTAGTGTTCATGTGCTGAAACAGAGTTAATATTTTCACTGTATGCAATATGCAGAATATTGTCTGTGGCAACTTCTTAAATAAACAGGAGAATCCTTGGATCAACATGTGGAATTAACAGCATTCTGCAGCTGCCATGAAGTCTAAACAATAAGTTCTTACAGCGAAACTGTACTGATTAAAATAATAAAAAGGCAATGTAAGATACAGCAAGCAGCAATGAAAAATAAACCCAATGCAATGGAAGAAGAGTCTTCCTGGATATTCAAGCTATATAATAAAAAAAAAAAAAAAATCACTCACAGTGTAAATATATGAATAAAAGAAAATAAGGATGAAAAGCAGCCACTGCATCAAAAACACGGCAAATAGGAAGTCAGTGGAGAACGGGAATAATTTTGTTTAAAGTAAGTATCAGAGCATGGCAGAGATACTTTAAACTTCATCAAGAATTTAATTATGAAGTATGATGTGAATATAGGCATTATAATGTGCAAGTTTTTAAAACATAATTAAGCACTGAACTGGGGAATATTTTCATACACCATGAAGAATCATTCCAGGCTCTTTTTGTGAATGAAGATGTAATTATCATCAACTGGTTCCAAAGAGATTAAAGTGCTTCATGTTAGCTCTTTTTGTGCTTGTATGTACCCTGAAGAAAGTTATTGTTTTATTTCTTCTGTCTTTTGCTGTCGTCTCTAGTCTGCTACTCCACCTTTTCTAGCACTGACAATACAAATTTTTCATTACAGGTAGATTTTTCTCCTGCTGGGATTTTTCTATTTCAGCAAATGCATACTTTAGAGATAATCTTGCTCCCATTGTCTGAGAGCCTTGGAAATACTAAAATTGATATCTTAATACAATTTCATAGGATTTCATTTTCCTCTTTCTCATATTTTTAATGCATTTTTCTCAATCTTTATTTTCACTGTCTTGCACTGCCGAGAGGCTCCACACTGAACAGGGAGGATTCCTTCATGAGGGCAAAGTAGCTAAGAAGATACATAAAGACACACAGTTCACACACAGTGGTGAAACCATACATTTAGCAGCTAAGCACAAAAGACTGAAACATTTCAAGTTACACAAGAGTAGTATCAATAATTAGTCACAAACTGGGAGACCCTCATCAGTAACACCACATGGAAATTCTGAAAAGCCTGAACAGCTCATTAGGAAAGACTGATTAACAAACCCTTACTGACCTTGGTTGCTTCTTTGAGCTGCAACACCACCAGACAGAAGCATACATAATACAGATTTTCTTCTGTTTGTGCATGCTGGGACATGAAAATCCAGCAAAAAACACACAATGCAGCTAGCCACCTGATGGATGCATTTCATTGTATAAAGGTTAAACACAATAATTTCAGCATCCTGAAGCAAAAAGTTTCATTACCAGAAGTGAGCATATTATCAACTTCATAAATGTTCTTTTGCTAAGTACTGTGGCACATCAAAGCTTTCAACAGTATTGATCACTGGCCCCCGGATTTTAGGAGTAGATTTCAAAATATAGTGACCTCAGTCAAATTGTGGAATCCCTATTCACATATGCACACACAAAACTAAGAGGAGGAAAAAAAACCAACTAAATATTTTTTGTTTCCAGAAGGGAATGCTAAAGATCCCTACCTATTCATCCAGGTCAGAAATTTTTCAATTCAGTCCGTTAAAAAAAAGAATGCTACTTCATTGTATTAGACTATCTACAAAAGAGAAGATTTAGACAAATCCAAATGTTTTAAAATGTTTTGATTTTGTATTAAAGCATCTATTTTATTCTGTTTTTTCTGAAGCAGAAATGAAATTTCACTTTTATATATAAATAAAAGGCATTTTAAATTGTCAAAATTAAAGTGAAACCACCCACTTCTATAAAAAAGGGGTTTTGAGAAGCATTGGCATATAACAGCGTCCTGGGTTCAGCTCTAAAAGTTATTTGTCTCCTTAGTAGCTGGTACAGAGCTGTGTTTCGGCTTTAGTCTGAGAACAGTGTTAATTTTTCAGTGTCTCATGCTCTGACAGCAAGGAGAGGCATGAGAAGTCAGAAGGAAGTAGAGACACGACACCTGACCCAAACTAGCCAAAGAGGTCTTTCCCTTTCACATTTCTTTTTCTTGCACATTTTTCAACCTTTTTCTGTGGCACTTTGAGGCACTAGTCTTTAAGGTGAATTTATTATATGAAATTGTTTTCAAAGGTAAGCAAGTTCAGTGAAAACTAAATTGCTTCCTACCCAGTTCTACATTTCAGCTCTTGAAACCTTTGCAAAAATGCAAAAATTCAAACATTACTAGGGAGATCACAAAGGTCACAGAACACTCAACACTCCTCCCTAAATGAGGCTTATTCTTTCATAATGTCATGGGCAGTATTACACCAACTGCATTAGTCTTCACTATTTCTTAAGTTTTGATATGTTTGTAAGATGTTAAGTTCATATGTTAGCTGCAGTTACAGGCATTTTTCTCTAAAATTTGCAATGAGCTACTTTGAGAGGTGCAGCAATATTATTTGATTATAATACTTACTGTTTGATTTCTGATAGCATATATTATACAATGTGCATAATACACAATAATGTCACTATAATGTGGTAATGGCTAAATACACCATTATTTTCAGTTTGGGAACATGTAAAAGATGTAGTGAGTTGGTGGAAGCCAAATAACCTGTACAAGAGAGAAAGATCCATGCATAGGGTACAGAGTTATAGAACAGCTTAGGACTTTGATTCCATTTTCCAAAAGAAATATTAAACTTACATGTAGCTGGAGATTAAGGGATATTTGGCGCCTTGTGCTAAAGGGAAGAAAGAAAACTTAGGGGAAAACATAACTGTTTTACTCATTTTATCAAATGAAGGTACAGGGAGAAAAAAAAAAGAAGTATGCTGCACCCTTCTGCAGCTATTTGTTGGATTAACTACTAAGTACTGCAGTCAGAATATTGCCTTCAAGTTAATTCTTTCCACTCAGAAGTTAGTGGTCCATTTACAATATTTTGATTTAACGTTAAGTCATTGTTGTCTACTTTCTTGGTTATAGATAGTGTAGAATTGGTTCTGTAGGGAAAATCTATTGTTGCTCAACAGATACTTATCTATTGTGCTAGCCTTTTTGTCGACCTAAGACTGTGACAGATCCACAGATATTGGGCAGGATGCTATCTCCACACATTCTCTCACAGTTTAGAAGGAAGTGGGACATTCGCACACATACGGAGAAGCTGTGACAGGCTTTTGGAACTTCTTCTGCAAGACTTAGCTGACATCTAGTGGCAGGAGCAGGAAAAGTTAAAAAATCAGCAGTGGAGAATGAAAATGGTTTTAATTTGTTAAAGATCTATAACTCAGGGGTTTGTAAATAACACGTGAAAAATTTAATAAATGTTTTGAACACAACACCTAGTAAATGTAGTTAAAAATAAATGGGTAAAAAAGAAGTATTTATCACCTTTTCTACACATTATCTACATGTGGATGATTCAGTTGAATTATGTACATCAATGAAGAAGCTTTTCTTGTTGCTCTTGTCATACCTGGACAAACTAATTGCTGGAAATGGTATTCTAGGCCAGGATTTCTCAGTAATTTAGTCGCTATGCATCTTTTATGAATCTGATACCTGACACCAGGCTGGGCTAAGATCCAAAATCAAGCAGCACACTGCTAAGGAAGGGCCATGGAAGCAGTGATAGTAGGAGTAGTAGGAACAGTAGTAGGAACATGGAAGAGACAATAAGGACACTTAAACATGCAAAAAAAAAATCATCCAAATCAAAACAAAAAAACTGTATACAGGAAGAAGGCATCACCCTTACACTCTGTATTTCTTACATGTACTCTCTATGCATTTTCTAAGCACCCACTACTGGTCACTGCTGGAGACAGGATACTTGCTTCAACTGGCCTTTGGTGTAGGAAGTTTTTATAGCATTCAATATTGTAAAATGAAAAATTACATTATATCTCAGGAATCATCAGTCTTACAAACAGAACTCTCTACATGATCTCTAGTAACTTACGTGTAACTCCAAAATGGAAATTAAAAAAAATTGTTTGAATTATGTCTTACATACAATAAACTTAAGTATTATTTTTAGAATAAATTGTTTTCCTGATCATTATGATGCAAACTTTACACTTCACTTTACCTAAAAGGCTTTCAAAACATTCATACCACCTTTTCTGGTTTGCTTTCAGAATTACACTGTGTAAGGCAAAACGGTAGCAAACATGAAAATAATCACCAGTATGAGAAAATACGACCTGCATGACATTGCTGCTGAAAGTGTGTAAGTCCTCTACTAATTCTTGACAGCATACATTTGCATTTTAGCTCATTTCTAATTATATTTCCATACATGTATATAATGGTGAGAGTTTATGGTGCTGAAAGTTACCATTTCACTTTTCTGGAAACAACACACAATTTCCTTACTATTAAACAAGATAACATATAAACACGATTAATTATTCAGACATGATGATATTTGAGGAAAACTCAAATAATGCAAATAGAAAAAAAAAAACCCAACCTAATTTAAATGTGAATGTTTGTATCATTCAAAGTTACAAGCAGCAAATAAATGAACCTACTTCTCCTCCTCCAGTGCCTTTCAGATGTACTCTTATGTACAAAACAAAATGTGCAAGATGAACATTCTTTTAATGAAAGAGTAAACTGGAGAGATGTGCAGTTCTTCATGGATGCCTGCCAGTACTTGACTCCTTTGTCTCTACTGTTTCCAGGGCTGCTGGAGATGCACAAGCACATTTTTATGTCCAAGAAAACTGAGACTATGTAGTCCCTGAAATACCCTCTCAAAAATTAATAAATGCACCTTGCATTCACCTGCTGTTCTTGTGTGGGACAGCTACAATACTGTTTCTAAGAGTTATTAATAAAATTTATTGTAAATTACCATTGTATTTACTTTAGTGATAGCTTACATTTCTCTATGATGAATTTTAAGAGATGCTGCACACACAGGAGAGTTGTCTGTACTGTCCAATCCACAAGCTGCTACCATCATTTCACTCCTGTCTACTCAAATATCTCACTGAGCTTTTTCAAATTCTTAGGTTTTATGACCATTATGTCCTGGCTTTTGTTCAGACACAAAGACACAAACATTGGTAGTACAAACACTGTACTTGTACTATTCTGATGACTGCTGTATGTGATCTGCCTAATGACATGGTGAATGTATACTGGATTATCAGACACCCTGTGTTAGTAAATTTCTTTTTTTTCCATTCTATTTGCCTTAATGATGACAAAGAAAATACAGAATGTTTTGCACTTGATGACTTGTATACAAAGGATTTAGCACATGACTTGTATACGAAGGATTTAGCACACAGAACACAGTGGGGCTGTACTTAAGCAAAGGAAGATGCAGTTAATTTTTCTTTAAATTAAGACTGCTCAATAGATTCACTCACCAGTTACACTGCTATTTAAGGTCCTGCTATTATGATAAAAGCACTTCCCTGCAACATTTCACTTTGCTTGGCAGAGTCAATCCTGCCAAGGGGCAGTGACTTCTAACATTAAATTTTGCTATTTCTGATTTTGACAATTAGCTGATCAAGTTTACATTTACAAAACCAGCCACCAGTAAGGAGTGTTCAATACAGAATTTCAGAGAGTCTTACAAATGGAATTACCGTGCCTCTTTTTAAGTCCACAATGACAGAAAACTGCTTCTACAGAAGTATGTTTCACTGAGAAAGTCAGTAGTTAAATGCCAGAGCCTTAATATAATAATCAAATGTAAAAGTACTACACTGCTGAGTTAGAGGGAAGAATTTAAGAGTACAACAATAAGGAAAACTACAAAGGGGAAACATGTAAAACTGCTTTTTGCCATCATATGTGAGTGTATCTATGGATTTTAACTAGATTAATTTTACCTGAGCTGGCAGTCAACTGAAAACAAATTTTAGAAAGAAGCAAGTTCTTAACATTTGATGAAAAATGTATGTTAATGAAAAGGACACATCTGCATTACTTAAATCCATAAAATGCACTACAGTCAGGGAAAGAAAAAAATACTACAAAATTGTACCTTTAATGTTTCAATTTCTTCTTTGTGTTCCCTCTTCAAATGCAAAATGGCCGCTTGGTACTCTGTAAAAATAAATAAAAAAATGTACGCTCCGTTAGAGTCAGAAAACAATGTGCCATCTTCAGCACAGTGTATTTCATGCAACACCACCGGGTCCAGAATGTAGATGTAGGCTCTCAAATAAAAGACCTTTAACAACAGTGATGGAAAAGAACATCTGAACACAGTAATCAGCATTATTTTCTAAGGCCCCATGACCACATTTTCCATGGTGCTTCTGAAAGTAGAGGATAACACAAATAGGTCTTCCAAACTGGGAGGCAAAAGTACAGGGAAGACACATCAGACTCAAATAACAAGAGGAAACTTCAGTTTTGCTTAGGCTTGCAGGTAAATGTATAGCTGATTGGGATATTAAGACATGCATGCACATACGCATGCACACACACACACCCCTGAATTCTAAAAAAACATGCATTAAATACAATGATTTAAAGTCAACTGTAGACACACAGTCACTATCACAGTCAAATTGGATAAGAGAGCAATTACAAATACAAATGAAGACCTGGAAAAGTACCCAACAGCAAGAGATACAAACAAGTCTTTGTCTTAATTCTATCAGATAAATATTAATTACAGAGCTTAAGTACCTTCAAAGGGTACCGAACAGCTCTTCCATTTAGCAACAATATAATGAAACCCGAAGGTATAACAAAACTGAAAGCATGAAACTTAAAGCCAAAGAAATTTAAATCAGCAATGAAAAAATTAGGAGGTTAGGCACTGATTGCACAGGTTTAAGGTGCAGATTTACCAAATGAAACTCTAGAGCCTGGGTCTCATACTGTGGTTTCCCTCAATCCATACCATGGCTACATATGGCTAGATGAAGAAAGATAAGACCTTTCATTACACCTGTGTAATGATTTAAGAGAAGCTTCTCTTCTCTAAGACACTGGTCCTAGAAGCTACCGTCCTCAAAAACAAGCAATTGGACTTCATCCTTAGACCATCAAAGCCACACTTCTATCTGCTTCTAAATCAGAATTCATCCAAAAGCGTATTTCCAGTTCCTGGCTTGGCTTCTGCTTCCTGGACTAAGAAAGGAATCAAATGCTAACTTAAAGAAAAAAAAAAAACCAAACAACTATTGAAATTAGTCCAAAGTCTTTAAATTTTACTGTGTTATCTAACACTAAGGGGTTTGTATGGTCCCTAGAACATTAAAACCAACAAAACAACCTGAGAACATCAAAACACGTATCAAAGCACCAGATCAGTGAAATATTCCAATGCTTTGGGGGTTTTTTCTTGTTTTCCTTCTTTTTTCTCTTGGGAAAACATGGAGAAAAGAGGAAAGATAATCTGGTCTTCACTCTGAAATCTGTATGACATGGAAGCTGTCAATACAAAGCTATTTTTTTTAAACTCAGGTGAAGCTATATGCAAGCAGGTGAACTGATATACAAAATTAAAAGGAAAAGGGATTGATATTTTATAAGGCACAAAATTAAAATCTTGGGTGATTTCAACCACTAATAGTATCTACCTTAACTCCTCTTTCTTCTCTAACAGTCCTTTACTTAGAGCTTTCCAGCATGGGAAAATTGGCTGCTCTTCTGGAATCAAAACCAGTTAAGTCTACAGAGTTTTAGATTTCCTGCTATTAATTCCTTTGACTGGTCGATGGTCCCTCCAGACACAGGCTCTGCTTATCCATTCACCTGACTTAACAGTGAATGTTGTTTTGTTAACAGGTCCCTCAGGTCCCCAGAAAAAGCTGAGACCCTCCTGGCACCTCAGCTGGTTAAGCACTCACTCAGTTTGCAGGTCGTGAACCTTATGAACATCTTGACTTGAAGTTTAGGTCTTTAAGGTGATATGGTTTAGTGTGAGGTGTCCCTGCCCATGATCTTAAGGTCCGTTCCAACCCTAACTATTCTATGATTATGTGATAACTGAAGCACACAACAGACTGAAAATACTGCAAACAATCAGTTCTTAGTTTGGTTAACAGAAGAATACAGATCTCTCTTAACAGAAGATTTACCTTCTCTCTGGGATTGCTCAATGCTTAACATTCTTTAGTATTTGGGTAAGAGACTCATATGCTGATGTACACCTGCACTGGTATCAAAAGCAGATTTTTCACCATGTCTATCTATTACCAGCTCCCATGGTTTATTTTCTTATCTTAGCACACATGTTTGTGCAGTCAGAGAATGGTGGAAGAACCCCCCTGGATGAAGCCTAAAACAGCATAAAAAGTTAAAGATTTTTTTTTAATTAATTAAGTATATGTCATTTTTGTGACATACATTCTGCAGCATACCATGATTTTAATTTAAGTTGGCATGCATTTTTCATTACTTCTGCCAGCTGAAAGCTCCAAAATAAGTTCCAGAAATTGCTTTGTTTAATCCTTGCTCTAAAGTAGAGGTAAGATAGACAGTAGCAATTCTTTTATGGTTTACTTATTCCTTTAAAATATGCTTGGAAATTACTAGATTATAAGAACAAATAGACCTAATTAATTACTTAAAACACTGTTACTGCATAAATTGATATACTGTAACATATCTATTGACTGCCTACTATGCAATAATCTGACATTCTACAGCATAGGCTTCTTCTGTTTCATTCTACCAGTGTCTTTTTTTTTTTAACTAGAAGAAACCATCTATTGGATAAAAGGTGACATCCAGCAAGGTTGGAATTAAAAACCTTTTAATTCCTCTCAAGCAAACATTTATTTTTGTGTGTACGATATCATAATGAAAATCACATCACAATTATAGTTTTCTATGATATAAAGTAGCAGAATAATAAAATTTAAGTGGCTATGTCACCACCTCTGGAGGTATTTAAAAGGCATGCATATGTGATGCTTTAGGAACTGTTTAGCAATGGATCTAGCAGTGCCAGGTTAATGGTTGTACTTGATCTTAGAGATCTTTTCCAACCTGAACAATTCTATGATTCTAAAAAGGAGCTGAAATTCTTACCAGAAACTTTCCAGGAAACACTCCAAAATGCAGTGAATTAAACAAAACCATCTCAGTCTTACTCATATCACATATCCCTAATCCACATAGGTTTGGGGACACAATGCAAAGGCTATTTTTGTTCCTATTTCTTCAGGTTCCTGAAGAGGTGAATTGGGACCTGTCACAGCACACAGTGAAACAGTGCAGAGTGACTGTGAAATAAACATTCTGCTTCATAGTGAACAAAATCTCTGTAGAGAAAACCCAGTAGCCTATTTTGCCTAGTATCCTGTCTCAGTAGCCAAAAGGCAAACATGTAAAATATTAAAAGCCTACAAAAAATGTAGTAGTACACTCTTTCCAGTACACTCTTACAGCAACCTGATTTGCAATTCAGAAGCTTCCTAACCAGAAGTTGTTCGCATATTTAATAGTCTGCAAATGGATTCCTCTACCATGAATGTGCACTGCTGATTTTAAAACTCCTGCAAGCAGACAATGTCCTGCAGCAAAGAATTAATTGCAGGTTAGGTAAAGACCCTTTTATTTCTTTTCAATCTGCACCTGTTATGTTCATTTGATTTCTCCAGTTCCTGTGCTGGAAGAAAGAGTAAAGAACTGTTCACCATTTACTCATTCACTGTTTCTTAAAATTTTAGAGATCTCTATCGTATGTTTCCTTGACTGATTCTTTTCCTGTTGAAAGGATATTAGTCTACCCAGGCTTTCCTTATAAGGAACATGTTCCATGTTGTTGATTAAAGTTGCCATCCTTCCCTGAACATTTTATAGTTCTACTGTACTCTCTACGAGTTGACAAAACCACAGTTTACATGAAATTCAAAATGTGGACGTTTATACCATGGCATTATGATGAACTAGGAGATTTTATCTCCTATTTCTTTCCCACTACTTCTCAACACTTCAGTTGCTTTATGATCACTACAGAGTACAGAGCTGCCATTTATTTTCACATCAAGGTCTTGTTTTTCAGAGAGTAATGATCAGACCAGAGTTCATTATTCTCTATATGTATTTGGTATTTTTTCCTCTATATTTTGGATTTCCTTTGCTATTTTATTGCATTGGATAAAAACCCTGCAAACTTCCCCTTCTCAAGTCTCACTTTTCCAGTTCTTTTATGAAAATGTGTAGAGTGTAGAGCTGCAAAGTGCACCCTCAGCAAGATTCCTGAAGATACAAAACTGGAAAGAGTGGCTTATAAACTGGAGGGTTTTGCTGCCATTCATAAGGACCTTGAAGGCTGGGGAAATGCGCTGACAAGAATCTTATGAAGTTCAACCATGGGAAGTGCAAAGTCCAGGACCACGGGAGGAAAAACCCCGGGCACCAGGACATTCTGGGGAGCAACTAGCTGGAAAGTAGGTTTGCAGAAAAGGACCTGAGGGTCACCAAGTTGAACATGAGCCAGGAATGTGTCCTTGCAGCAAAGGCAGCAGTGTTCTGGGCTATGTTAGGAGCCCTCTTCCCAGGGGGCTGAGGTAGGTGATCCTTCCCCTCTATCCAGCACTGGTGAGGGCCAGACATGTAGTAGTAGTGTGTCCTTTTCTGTATTGTTAGTTTGAAATATTATTCTCTACTATAGATAAATATAATTACAATTAAAATAAGAAAATCAGTAAATATATTGCACATTCCTTTAACAAGAAAATAGACCTCTGACTTTTTGAAAACATAAAATGAGCCATTTCCACTGGGTAGCAGTTTTGTACTCCATTAATAACCTTTTCTTTTTTTTTTTAATTAAAGCATAATTTACCAATTTATGGTTACAATTTTCCTTTATTCTGCATGTAAATTTATCTCATTAGTTTTTAATCTAGATTTTTATTTTGATGCAGTTTTTCATCATCTTTTTCCTAATGACTACTTGTTAAATTTTATTTGCCAGTAACATGAACATTTGATCATGACTAATGTCATGATCCTGTTCTGACACCATAGATATAGTCACTATTAGAAAGTATCATAACTTCACTTAAAGTCAAACTATATTTGGTTCTGCCTACAAACAACTACTGGAAAAATTAATTACAATTAGTACTTTATCTGATTTTAGACAAGTATTTTAGCATTGATTATCGCAAAGACAGAGCCACTGCAAATCTGGTAACATTCTTCCTTAGATAACTTCCAGATATGGTATCAGTCTGCTCATGATTTGAAAGTATGTTGTCAATATGGCTCATATAAAGATAACATTAACTAAAAAGGTATCAGTATATCAGGAAAAAAAATCTGGATCTGTTTTTATAACATTTTCTTTATCATAAGGCTTTGCAACACTAAAAAAAATGCTCCAGTTAAAGCATGAAATTAACATCTATCACAAAGTAATAGATTGCAAGAAGGAATTTAAAACAAATATCAATTGCAAGGAGGATGCAACTCTGTGTCCTGTAATCACATCAAGCATAATATGTAAACAGGTAAGAGAATTATTGCGGAAGCACAACAGAAAACCTAAGAAAGTAAAACCAGAAAAATAAAGATGGGTGAATGATTAAGATGGACAAGAGGTGAATAAAGGGCTTAAAATGCTCTAAGGCGGCAGAAATTGAATTCATTACAGAATCATAGACATGAACTTTGTGAAAACAACACAATATTGTGAAACAGTGGACAAACGCCTACAACCATTTATACACCACATCTGCTGGAGCAAACAATGTACAAATACTTTAAAGAACATTAGGGGTGTGCAGGTACAACAGCACATTTTAGTCACATTCTGTTGATAGCAACTTAAACATAAAAGTTCCTGGAACCCAGAAAGTTACTGAACACCAAAACTGACACATGGGGAAAAAGGGAAGGCAATAGAGAGAACTTGCTTATCCTGACATAAATTGAACAAAAAGCTCATACTTTTTGATAGCTATTGTACTTTATGAGTTTTAAACTTTAAAAGAAAATAACCTGAAACAAAGGAAGATGTATTCAATATACTGGACTTATTTTTACAGCACTGTTTTCTAAAGTTTTGGCCCTCCATGCTAATCTTGTAAATAAAATGTGTAACACAGAGCTGCTCAAATCTCCCTTTAATAATAATAAAATCCAAATACCTAAAACAGCAGCATATTCTATTACTGGGCCATTGATATCTGAGTATCAATAAGTCCATCACTACACACTGCACCAGCTGTTCAGCTTCTGCATTTACCTGACCTTCTAGGATAAACATTGCCTCCAGGCAATATCCCAGTAACTTCTGTGGGCCTGTTTGAGTCTATGGTTTCTACAGAGAAAGTTGAGCAGGGATATTGAGGTGCTAAGGATATTGGAGGGCTTAGTTTGAGATGGCTCCTTTAAAACACACAAAATTTCCAAATAATTACACCTCTGATCTTTCTAGTTACGAATTCAGAACAACTTCAAAATCTGAACTGTATATATGTATGATCAGTAATACTGCTTACTGTGTTCAAGAAATTGCATAGGCTAGAATTCCTTCACCTCAGAACTTCAGCTTTTTAGGGTAGAGATGACTGGTAGGATTTTCTTTTTCTGATCCACAAACAACTATAACATATTATTTACTTATTTGTTTCATTGGAAAAGAGGGGGGAAAAAATGACATTTCTATGGGACAGGCAAATGTAATAGCTTGCTCATTCGCCCAGTTTCCAAGCAGGCAGTAAATCACAAACATGGCACTTAATTAGTGCGTAAGAGTTTCTAGACCTCATCATCAGAGTTCTGTACAGTAAAATCTACTTATGATGAGGGAAATGGGAAATGCTAGAAATTTAATTGTTAGGAAGAGATGAGTCTGTCGACAAGACCAGACTCTTCAGAAGTCCACTTAATGGCAGTTTTACGTAGACAAGTTTCCTACCCTAAGATCACTGATCTATATGCAGGGAAATTCTAACAAACTCCAATATAAGTTGCTTTAATTAATTCAAAAATTATCTGAACTCTGTCTTATTTCCTCAGAAGTATTCATGCAGCTGTAACAAACATGAGCAGACTTTCATTATGGAACTTCAAAGGGAATAGCACAGGGCTTCAAAGTCCTTTGGATTTATTTCTTCTAATATGTTGTCCACTTGCATCATCATCTAAATAGTGTTTCATGGTAGAATTAAGGACTACTTCTTCAGAGATAATGTATCAAGAGTTTATCCTGGTCATAAGCTTGGTCTACAAGTCTTGTAAAATAAACACATTGAATATTCACCAACAACATCTGTTTAATATTCCTAACTCAAGTACAAAAAAGGATAAAAAAAAAGAAAACAAACCTTAATCCTTTGGAATTTAGAGCAGTTAGCTGTACTGTAATGGTTTGAAAAGCAGGAGAACATGAAACTGCTGAATGAATAAACAAATACTGATGATCCATACACAGTCTACTGATGGTTTCTTAACTTACAGAAATAAAGGAGAAAACAGACTAGAGATGATGAGGCAGTACATTACACTAAGAGGGTGACTCAAAACCAACTTCCTGTTCTTAAGAATGGGTGTTTTAATCACTAAGGAGTTGGCATTTGATCATTTCAGAGTGTCTTCTGGAAGCTTGTAGTCAAGTATCTATTTTAGAAAAAAGGCAGATTGAAATTCCTGAGTACTTTATGTACATTATGGATTACGTAAACTCATATGTATCAAAAAAGCAGCATATTTATAAAAAGTACACAGGTTCACCACCTTCATGACATCAAAATAAAACTAGTCAAGTCTTCAACTAAACTATCACAAAACCCACTTGCTATCTCAGCTGTCACAGAAGGACCCTACAGAAGAAGTCAGTTTCTTTCTTTTCCACATACATGGAAAAACACAAATGCTCTGAAACATGCCATATTCAGTTACATCAGTTACTTCAGCAAGCAACTGCAGAAGACAAGTCATTGCCGAAAAAAAGAGAAATACTAACAGAAAATCCTTTTTTAAAATAAATTAGGTTCCAACTCAGCTTCAGTTAGTTATCACGCATTCAATAATAATTTGATAGTTTGAAAGACCTACTTCAAAGGAGTTTCCAAGTCATGAGAGTTTTGTTCAAAATAAGTTCCTTTAGCTTCATTTGAAATCCAACAATGGCTAGGGCTCTGTATGTCCTGCTTTTAGTGGTATACAAAACTGAGCAAAAAAACAGAAACACACAGTAGGTGCTGTATCTGAAATAAACTTCCATGAGTCAGGTTAACATTGTTTATTTCCTTTCCTAAAGCACAGTTAAATCTCCTCTTCCTTCAAAAGACATCTTTACAGATTCGTCGCTAATGATGCTGTTAGTATCTAACTAACCCTCAAACAATTATAGGGATTTTATTGTATTTTGGGATTTCCATTGGAATTTATTGTATTTTGTTGGCAATATTAAATGTGCTCTTGCTTTGAATAAGGACCAGTATATATTCAAATACAAGGTTATATCCAATAATAAGGTCATGGAAAAGTAAAAGCTATCATCCCTTTAATCCTTCCAAACTGACTAGTACTAAACCAGCAAACGGGGCAAATTTTGTTCTTGTAAAAAAACTTCAGCTGGCATTTTTGATGAACAATATTAATTCAAAGCAGTAAAAGTATGCTACTACAATATTTCTCATTATTTCTTAATTCATTTCCCCTTGTCTTTTTGCTTAAATTCAGCTGTTACCACTGTTATATATAAGACACGTCTCACAATGGAGTACCATAGCCCACCAACTCAGAAAGCATTTTTCCAGCTCAATTTTCACTATATCTACAGTCTTTGATTCAAAGATTTTAGAGTAAGCACTACTAGATTATAACCTGTCTAATAATTGGGCTTGTTATCTCTCAAATGGGTTATATTTACCTGGAGTTTGTCCACAGACAAAATAAACGAGAAAGAAAAAAAAAAAAAGAGAAGGTAACACCCCAATTCTCAATGGTGATGTTCTGATCAGACCTCAAATCCTAACTTCGTAAAATTTCACACTCAGCATCGTAGGATGGATCTGAAGTCAGCAAAATCAACCTAAATTCCACTCACTTTAATGGGATGGTGGCCACTGAAAGTGAAGTAACGTAAGCTAGAATTCTGAAAATAGCTCCTCATCTATCTTACAGAACTTCTGTAGCCTTTATCAAATTTTTAGTCCTAAACGGTGGTAGGTACTGCAGACTTCACCTTTATCATTTTTATTCCATCAAGGAAAGGTAAACATTGCCCTTACAATAACAAAAGGGACCAAAGACTAGACACAGACAGACAACATTACACTGTTCCACCCACCTGGTGGTACCTCCTTGTAAAGCTTTAGGTGAGCTAGAGACAAAAGCATAAGTAAAATTGTATTTAAGCTTCATACTGTCAATTTTTATTTTTATACTCATTAAATACATATTCTAGCAGGGAGTCTGGCAGAAGACGCAAGACAGGGGTGGAAAACTTACGAGAATGCCTAGTTTTTCTTTTCAAGTTGTTTCTAAAACACAAACACGCAAAAAAAAAATAGACTGTGCAGTAACAGTGACTAATGTATGACATATGCTATCAGGTGGTAGCAATAAAGCATAAAAAATACTACTAGTGATTAGTGAAGTCTGAAGCATGCTTCACTGTTTTGCAAAGAAAATACACACTATAGTACCCCTGCTTTTCCTTAGAAAACTAAGCATGAAATAACATCAGGATGTTTTGGACATCCTGTGCTTAGCATATGTCCAGTTGGATATTTACACAGAAATTATCTGAATACAGAGCAGAAATAATGTTTACAAATATAGACAATATATGCTCATGTAAATCTTTGTCATGATACTGAGCAAGCTACACTGCTCATCACTGTTTCTAAAAGAACAGGTACAAGGATTCACTCGTAAATCTGCTGACCTGAAAATTTAACCTCCCAACTTTGGGAATAATGGGAATAGCGGGTGACAATGTTTCAAATGGCAATTTTCCAAAACTGTTTCCAAATGCAAGTGTACACATTCAAATATTTTTCAGTATTATTGTGTTCAAAACTGCTGTGCAAAAAACACCTTTTCTTTTTTCAGAATAAAACATCTTACTCACTTGAGTAATTTTAAATAAAATCTCACATGAAAACCTTTCACACAGAAATCTGCATAACCCACATTTCAAGTAAACTAATTGCTCCTCCAACCTTACACAAGCAATTCAGGAACAAACCTTCTCTGCCATCATCTCAAAACTTCAAGCAGAAAGTAAAAGCTCTGAAGATAAATTACCTACATAGCCACTTCTTGTCAGTGCATTCTTTTTTGTAAAAAGTCTTGCATATCAATCTCAGTATGTGGAAACATGCAAAATGGTGTTAACACAGTTTAGAAGTAATGAGAGACCAAAAGCTGGGAAACCCAAGTACAACCTACCTCTCTTGAGATGTACCACACCCTGTAGCATAAAGGAAATCATTAGCTTTTAATTGAGCTGGTTCATTAAATTTCAAAACAGGGAGGGTTTCTTAATTTTTTTCTCCTTCCTTTGGCAGCCCTTGGTTCCATCGTTTTCAGTATTCCCATTTCCAACAGCCTGTTTCCTCCTCCATTCTTTCCCCATGTAGTTTTCCCGTTTAGCCACCAGGTGTCAGAAGGGAATCTACACACCGCAGCCTCACCTTTTTCATTATTTATACATTGGTTTTTACAGGAGCATTGATGGGATCTTAAGGCCTTTTTCAGTCTAGAGTGCTAAAAAGCAGTAAATTTTCAGACCTTTCATTCAATAAGCACAGTCACGCGCAATTTTCAAAACACGGCATTTGTTCAGTTTTGGAATGGTGTTTATAATGCATGATTTTACACAGAAGTTACGCTGGGAGAAATAAGACATTTATTTGAAAAGCTACATGAATGCAACAAATTAAGACAAATTGTAGCTTACACATCTTTTTACAAGATGATTGGTCAGTAACAGCACAAAGCTTAGGTTTATGAAAAATTGACTTCCTTAAATTTTCTGAATGCCAATTTGAACAAATTTGGCATTTAAGTATAATTTTAGGATTAGGAAATCAAAATTGATTTGTGATTCAATAAATTCTTAGAATTAACCATTTTTTTAGGGATAGGGGATTAGCTAAAACAATACTGAATGTACTTTTGACCCATCATCTAAATCCTTCTCACCCCATTCCAACTACTATCTGTCCTCCTTTCTTCACTTCCCAGCTCCATAATTCAACACATATAAGGATGTCAATTTTCCATACTAGGAAATGAGCAGACATCCTTCACTTGAACTTATTTAATTAATTATTTAGACTTTTAAGGGAAGGAAGAACCTTTCACGCTTAAAACTGCAATTATTTTCAGCACCTTAAAGATTCTGGTACAGTACAAATATGGAAGATGTGAGGAACAGAGACACATGGAGAATAAACAGTCCTTAACCAGTCAGAATTCTGCCTAAACTCTGTCCAGATATTCAGATAATAGAGAAGATTACAAAAGTTAACTTACTATAGAAAATTAAGTAATTTCACAACACTCACTGAATTCCCTGAGAACAACCAATAGAATGATGCCCACAGAAAAGCAGCCTCCAGAAGGAAAAACCAGCAACCCCTTAATTCTCTGTTATGGAAATGAAGAAAATAGTTCTTACTCTTTCTGACTGCAAAGCAGCATAAAGCACTATTCAGAAGCAGTCACCTGAGTAACTTACCTACTTGACCATTCCTCTCCTGTGAGAGGTTACAGCTACAGTTCATTTACCTGAGAGGGGAAATAAATAGTTTCACTTTTCTTTTTCACCCTCCCAGAAAAGCAGCATTAAGAGGCGCAGCTGCTGGGGACATTCAAGATGATTTCTTCCTCAATAAACATCCTACTTTGTCTTTACAAAACCAGCCTATTATAGGATGATATTCACTAATGCAATATGGCAAACAAAAAACACCTTACCAGCAAACACAAGGAACATATTTATTGAAGAATTTCTTTGCTGAGTTCCAGACTCTATCTACTTCATCTAGCACAAATATAAAATAGAAAGCACTTATTCTAGATCTATAACTCCTTCACAATCACTGTATACTACATATAGTAGGCATACACTGAGAATGCATGCCTACTACATGTGCATTATATTTACGCAAACACGGCTGGGTATGTGGGTGAATGTAGGCATACTACACATGTACACACACAGGCACGTCACCTAATGTATCCTCATCAATTCTCAAGTTTAGAGCTGTTGTCAAACTTAGCACATGGATATATATAAGGAGATGGGGTTTTTACAGGTAAGAATACATGTCTGTGCCATAGCAGAGGATGCAAACTTGGCAGGGATGATACTGAATTGAACTAAAAAGAAACCCAAAGTGCATTTCTAAATCCAAGTACTAATTATCAGAAAGTGTTCAGGCCCAATGTTTCATATAGTACAGCACCTACATTTCTCATGTTTAAATGCTGGGCCAACTAGAAGTTCAGATCACATGAAGAGTGAAACTGGAGAACAGGAAAGTGAATTCAGTAAAACTCAGAGGCATTTCTGTTATACAAAGTGCCTGATATATTTTGAAGTACAAGAATGGAAATAAAATACAAAGTCGTCCTTCTTGTGCTGTACACAGTTGCTCTTTCACTGTGTTCTCATTATATAACGAGTCATTTCACAAAACCCTGTGACTGTTTTGGGCTTTGCCATGTTGCATTGGTAGGATCCTACACTTAAAAATAAAATCCACAGTAAAAGAAACAATTCATAGAACTTGCCTTCATTATATTCAGATAATAATCTTCCCACTAAGAAAAATGGGGTTTAAAAATCAAGTTTTTACTTTGAGTGGACCAAAGCTGTTCTCCATGTTCTTAAGCATGCTATCTATAGCTACGTACACATTCCAGATATGCCTTGGTCAGGCAGCTGCTGCAATAGATGAATCCAGACTCAAAAACAACAGGTATTGCAAAAATCACTAAATTTCTATAGGTGGTATGCATAAGAGGCATGAAGGAGGGATTTTCATTGAAAAAGTGGCGCATAACCCTTCTGCCTCATCATGCAATAATATCATTCTCAATGTGTAGGAGGACATGAGCATTTTATCACATGGCTGCAGGCACAGTTATCACAATGTAAGTGTAATTTTTTGCAGATTTAAGTTAGGAAGTCGGTATTCTTTTCAATTCTGCATTTCTATCTAGTGCTAATAGCCCATGAACATAAAACAGGACTTGAATTTGGCTTGAAAAATAGGTCAGGACTCTTATGCCAATTTTACAGATGGGCAAACTGAAGCTTAGAAAAGTCTCACAATTTTCCTTAAGTCATTCCAAGAGGTAGCAAAAGGGCTGGAAATGGAATACAAGCATCTTACCCACAAATCTTCAGTATTAACAGGGGCCTACCTTTTTGTTCCTGTCTCAGGAGGTACAGTGTGAATGACTGTATCAGCTGAGGTGGGGAGAGAAAAGGAAGATTCTGTTGCATGCTTGGCTTTGAGGTTTTTTGGTAACATTTTCAAAGTAAATCTTAGGAGACAGAGCTGCAAGATACCCGGAAAAGCATCTGCTGCATTGATCAGCATATGCACAACCCATTTGTTTTGAGACTATAGGGATTTCCAAGCAGCACTATGACCAATACCTTCCATATCTATAACATTATAGCTTTCATTGGCATAAGTAAGGGGACAAAATGTTACTGTTACTCTAGAGGAATACGATATGGCTAAAACAGTCTTGTAATAAAAACTCAGCCTCTCAATAACAAACGAAGGTATTTGTCAGAACATGAAATGCTAACATAATATGGCCAAATATGCCTGTCATGCTGCACAAAAAAATGCAGTAAAATATAGTAAAATAATTAAAAAACCCTTTATGCAGTCTACCTGTACTCTTGAAGTTACATCCAACTGACTGGTGACCATTAAACCAGAAAAATAGTCTTCAAATGATGCATAATATCCTGCTTACTGTAGTCCTGCTTTATCTAATTCATGACAATAAAATTTATAATAGAATCCCAGAACTAAACCCTAAATACCACATTGAAATCAAACAAACTGAAAGTACTAAAAAAGTCAAGTTTTTAAGATGAAATCAACTGTTAGTAGCCACTGTTACAACTTCCTTCAGAACACTAACATCAGCATTATGCCTTTTTTAGAGACAAATTTTCAAGGCTAAAAAGGACGCTTATGTTAAAGAAAGATAAGAAATCATGTCCTTATCTCTCATCACTGTTCAGGCCATTATGCCTCTCACTCATATAAGCTGCTTATTCTCTGCATTTACAGCATGAGCATAAAGTGATTGCAAAATGGGAACCAAGAGCATAGGGGACTTGATAATAAAACTCTGCCATTAATTTGTCTTTAATTCACCACTTACTTAGACACACTTTGTTAACAAAAGTTTTCTCAGTCACCTCCTGATTTTCTTATTTACCCTGAAATGTGTTTACAGCATCACAGACTGCTGTCACAGAAATTACAGCACCATAAAGACAGCATTACATCACTGCAGATTTAAGGATGATGAATAGACAGACTGTGAGAGAACAGGGGTTTTTAGTATTAAATACAGACATTTGAATTAACAGGAAAACATGTAATGAAAAACAAGCACTAAATAGATTAATGTTTCAACTTGATTTTTTTAAAAATTGCATTTTAATTCCAGCAGATATGTCAAATACTTCTGTCATCATTTTAAGTCTCTCTTTTGCTTAAACAAAAGACTAAACTGTCTCTGTTTTGTACACAAAAAAAAACTGTTAAACCTAATGGCTAAAATGCAATTTTAACAGGAATCACAGGATCTGTGTATCTGTATCACCTTAATACGGAGATTGCTCTTCAAACACAGTTTTACAAGCAGCAGAACTCACTTCTAAAGTCCTCATCTTGGATGTAAGAGATTGCAAGTGCTGACATACTCACATGCAGCAGTTGACATGTTTAGTATGTGTGCATTCTATGTGATCTACTACCACAGATGAGTTCACTCAGTACAGACATGGATTTGTCTCCTCTTCCTGGCTAGATATTCTTACCATACCTAATAGCTGACACATCTACCCTTGTATCAGATTTAAAGATTTAAAAATGGGAGAAATTGCTCTAAGAATTATGGAGGAAAAAGAAATAGAAACTTTTCATGAAAACAGAACTTTAGGACCAGAGAAACATGCACAGAAATGTCTTTGCATGGTAAAGATTTCCATGGAATAAACCTGTAACTATAAATTAAAATACTCTTCTTCTAGTCTTCCAGGATATAAACGGTGTAATGCACTACAGACTTTCTGGACTTCAGCTATTTTAGACTGACACACTTCAAAGAAGTTCCAGTTTCTCTAGAGAGCCATGCAAGCAGCTTATGCTAATTACAGAGAGCCAGTTGACAATGCAGTCAATTGCTTTATGGAAACAGAGGAATTAAAGGATTAAGAAAACATAAGATATGCCAAAATATAGTAATATCATCCTTTTAATTCAAAATTGACAACTCAAGATTTTGGTCTTGGGGGTGACAATACTGTGACTCCACAAGATGATATCAAAGGCATGAAAAAAACATTGCAGAGTTACATTTGTTCACTAAGTCCTTTCACTTCTGATATTCCTAACAAGCCTAGTCAGCTTGACACATGTGTTCCTTGTTATGTCCATTTGCTTTTCAGCTGGTTTCCCACACAACAAGCCAGACTACAAGCTTCAGGAGGGAGTTAGCTACTCCTTCAAGCTGCTATGAGTCACTGTGATGTCTGCTGCATAGGCCAAATAAAGCCTGAATTTCTTGCTTCCACCAGGCAACAAGAACAATGAGGAAAAACATGGCAAGGAGGTGAGAAGAGATCAAAAAGCCAGGAATCCTCTCTGTCAGTGTCCCTACCTTCCTGTCATAGCCGCTGTAATGCATGGAAGGAATGAATGTGAATCAAAGACTTGGTGCAGAACTATAAGAAAGATTACAGCAATCCAACTTTCAAATTTTCAGTGTTACTCAAAACACTAATTTCTCATGGCAAATTAAAAAAAAACTCATAAAATAAGTACATATTCTTGTACTCTGTTAGAAGTGCAAAGACTTATGTCCATAGATTTATCCTTGAGTGTGACCACACTTGTGACAGATACATTTTGTTTAAACTTAAAATAAAGCTGTGCTAAATGAATACTTACCTAATAATTCAGCCTACTCTTGTTGTTTGTATACAGATTCCTATTGTTTTGGTAGATAAAGCTCTTTAATCACAGAAATTAAAATACTAACATAAATCATAGACTGAGAGGTAAAACAAGTCACTGCATTTTTTATGTTACCAGTAATCATCTGTTCAGGAACATCAGTGGAGGAAGACTGGAATCACAAACATTCCTGCCAAACACAATTTTTGGGCTCTATTCTGAAATCAAGATATTTTTTTTAGTTGACCTGAGCTGTCAGGACAAGACACTGGGGTAAGAAACAGGGTTTCACATTGAGATTGCTTGGGACTAGTCAGTTTAATGGTGATCATTAATCTGCTTTATATCGTATTTTAAGATGTCCACTATGAAGCACAGGTGGCTGGGTGGGAATTTTGGATAGAAAGGGTCATGAGCGTAAATGCCCGTATACACATGCACTTTGAAGGTACCAACCACTGTCACAGAGAAGATACTGAGTTCAGAAGTAATGCCATATTGCCCCTTTAATATTCTTTAAAAGAAAAAACAAAACCTGTCCTCCCCCTCCCCCCCAAGCAGTAAGACCAACACTGAATACGAGCTCTTGGTTTTTTAGTGTCAGCACGACGCATGAGCAGTACCTTGCTTCACTTGCAGAAGACTGCAGAAATTAATTCCTCAGCATAGTGCCTTAAAACAGTCACCCTTTCACTCAGAAAACCAGAATGTAACCAATCCATCATACACAAATTACAATTGCTTGCAGTGTTCTTGCAGCCACAACTGCTTTCTGGGCATCCATGAGAAACATAAACCTGCTAACGACTGAGGTACACCTATAGCTCTACTGCACTCCTAACATAATGTTGCAAATATGGCCTTTCCCAATTTCCTTTAAAAGCTCTGCTTCTGTCTCATCTTAAGCTGAATCATCAGCAGTTTGTTTTGATTCAAATGCCTCTCTCTGCCAGACACTGCAGTGACTAATGAACTGCAGAATCTGGTCTGTATAAAAATTTGACTTCGCAAACTAACCATTAGCATGTTGATGACACTGCCACCCAAAATATCACAGTAACAAAAGAGCAACAATTTACATGGGCTTTAAGCCAGTCTGCCCTTCCTATTCAAATTTCAGGAAAACATGACCTAATTTCTCTACAAGTAGTAGAATCTGCAGCTTTTGTTAATTCTGTTTCCTTTCCTTTTTTGTTTCAGCATATGTTTTTGCCACAGATGATTACAGTCATTAGCAGAAAAAATATTTATTTGGGTAAAATTGAATATGGCAAGTCTGTAACAAGAATCTAAGAGTAACAGAAAAAGCCTGTAGCACTCCCTGTAAACAGCTGCATCCCAGTCCTGGTCATCTACTGATACACTCCCACACACAGTAAATTCAATCCTGTGTATATGCTGTTCCTCTCAAAACTGAAGTTTATGAATCTTCCAGCAACTTTTATACTTCCTATACAATGCCCACTTTACAAAAAAAGGAAGACTGAGGCAGAGAAAACTGAGGAAAGAGGGAGAAAGAAGTAATACAGTAAACAATACAAAGCAGTAGATCCACTACTCCTTTTTGTTCCTTCTCATATGCAAGGCCAAATGGATATCTACTGGAGCTGGAAAGAACCATACGGTATTACCCTGTACAATTTCTCACAGCAAGGTAGTATAAAAGCTTGGGATTTAACTCCACTTAATCCTTTCTAGGTGGTTATTTTCCAAGATCTCCATGTATATGAAGAACAGATGGTCTATTGCCTTTCCTTTTGATACTTCAGACAATTCCAGAGTTTCTGACTGATTTCTGACTAACAAGGCCTCCTGTTTATATTTAAGAATATATATCTGAAACAGAGTTGCAGTAGCTACAATAATATTTTCTTTTCCGTTGTAAATATGTCATGTAAATATTTATCTACAACAAACACAAAAAAATCAGAAATATTTTTCTGTGGAAAGCATATCTGATAACTCATTAGCATTGCACTTTGAACATACTCTCTCATACATCTGTATAGTACAACATACATAGCTAGTTATAAAAATGACCTGAGCAGATGTAAGTATTCCTCTGTTTACACACAAGTTGCAATAATCTGTATTCATTACCTTTATTCTGGACAGTACCTGTAAAAAAAACCTGCAGCCAGACTAGATTCCAGCAGGTCACTGCCCCTTGCATTCTAAGGCAGTCAGGTTTCCACTCCTTCATTATTCTGTCACTCAACTGAACAGAATCCCGTTAAAAATTGATAATCTAATTCAGCAAAAACCCACTTCTCTCCTCATGAATTTCTACAGGCAAGCATTTAGGTTTCAACGCAAATTTCACCATTTATATTTAAAAATCAGATGCTTAAGAAGCAGCAGCAAACAACACATCTAAAACAAAAAGTCTTGTTTTTCCAGATAAGAAAACACTATGACTTATTATCATCTCTGTATTAAAGAAGAATAAAAATATCAGAAACTAATTTCTGCAAATGCTTCACCTCTGTTTTACCTGCTTCTGTGTACTTTAATCCTACTTTTACTTCTTCATGCTTTGCTTTTGGTGGTGGCCAGACAGTCTGGAGTCTCCCTGGAGTCTTGTCATCTTGCTCTGAGGGACTCAGGTCAGGCTGTTAAAATGATGCAAGAAAAAATTAAAGTCTGCAGTGTCAATTGATTCCAAAACAGCAACCACCCTGTTCAGCTCTAGATGTATACTCCAGAGTGCTCATCTGCCTCATTCTACTGATTGAAACAGTGCTCAGTTGATTGGAAGGGATACAAAGAAATCAGTGTAGAAACATAATTTGACAAGGAAAATAACATCATGCGTGTGACATAGGGTGATATGTTGAAACTGTCCACATCAGTGTGGGAAGCTGTGTTTTGGTGAACCACACAGGTGGGCAAGAGCACCAATGAGTTTTACCTGTATCTTTTTTCTTCAGAGTGAAAGGACCCATCTGTGCTCCTCTTACATGTAAACATTAGCACAATTCACCTAAGACATCATTTAACAATGTAATTTTCTGGAAGCAGAGCTAGTTTATGAAATTCCTGCCCCACCCACAGCAGCTTGCTCAGTCCACATACCATGTAAAACTGTCACATTAAAATGCTGCTGCAGCTGTTAATGGGACTGCACTGTCAACTGGAATGCTAAAATAACCCTTTAAATGGGGAAAAAAACAAACCCAAACCACTAAACAAGCACTCTCAAACAGGTTTAGGATTTGGTTTTTTTTTCATCTATGGCATTTCTGTAGCCTGATTTACAAAATGCTGCTACAAGCAACTGCATAGACACAACTGCACCAACAGCAAAACCCGGTATGAAAGTGGCCCCATAGATGGCCCACACAAGGCAAGACCTTTCGCTCCGGCTTTGCTCCGAGAAAATGTGCATTTACACTAGACCGGACGTTAAGCAGACACTTGTAAAAGCCACTCCTGCTGAATTCTGCACTTCCTCACTCACTGTATGAGGACAGCTTCCCAAAGCGATTTGCTGTGAGCCACACAAGTGCTTACACCAGCACAGCGCAGGGAATGGTGCAAGCAGGAAGAAGCAAGCCAGGAATGTGAAGAGCACAGACTGCAATTGCTGTATGAGCCACAGCCAATGAGTACCTCTTTTCTCCTCCCCATAGGTAATTTACTACACACTAGTATTATCAGTCTACCCAGGTGTCACTGAAAATATTTTAAAAATTTTTAATTTTATGTAAGAATAAAAATTTGAGAGTACAACCAACACAGCAAATTAACTTAAGGAGCTCCTGGTGTAGGGCCCAATCCTGCTAACTTAATCATTAAGATAATTCCCCCTTTAGCCATTCAGAACAATCTTAACCAATTATACCTGCCAAAGATGTAGCTGCAAGAATCTGAGTTGGGGAAACCCCAACCCAAGGGTTACTCATTTAACTGAAAAGTTCAAATCACATTCAAAGTTATTCAGCATTATGGTTCTATGAAAACTTAGCAAAGGCTTGGGGTTTTTTTAATTTCTTAAAATTTACTAAATCTCCATATGCTTATTAACCTTACAAATGCTTACATTACTCCATAACTTGAGCCATGCAACCGGAATCGCAAAGTTATTCTCAGAGAAGGTTAAATGTTTATCAATATTTTCAAAGCCAGACAGTTGCATGCAAATAGGAAAAAAAAAAATCTTTAAATTCTATGTCTTGGATAAACTGAGTTGAAAACCATCCATAACTTCTTGTGTAAGCTCTTACTATAGGATTATTCCTAAAGGTAAAATGAAATACTGCTTTTAAAAATAAAAACCTCAATAAAAAAAAAAAGTGAGATTGAGGAGCTATGAAATAATACAGCAGATTATCTGCAGCACCAAACTGATATAAAGCCATACTTACTATATGGACAACTGATCTTTCTTTAAAAATAAGAAACTGATTTTTTAAGCTCTCACTTCCAATTGAAAGGCTGTGACTACCACCAGGTCTTACTGAATTCTGCTACAACTGAAGATGACCAGGAATTCTGACAAATTTGCCCCAACCTTTCTTCAGTTGGGAATCCAAAATCTGAGACTGCCAAAAGAAGAGGACAATTCTGACTTTTTGACCTTCATTCCCCACCAGTATATTTTTTAATCTACTTCCAGATCTTAGGAAGAAAAAGTAATTCAACCTACAGACTTGTCTGATGGTCCATCCCCAGGTTTCAATTTTGACCTTTCAAATACAGCTTTCAAGGACTCTTTTTCAGTTCTCATTTTGCGTTTTATGGCTTCCAGCTCTGAAGTATCTGCAGTTGTTTCTTTTTTTGGAGGCCGTGTGAATAAAGCTTTAAAGACGTCCAGTGCAGATTCAGCAGGGCTTGATTTTATTTCCTCAGAGGGAAATCGTGATTCTGTTTTGCTGGAGGCTTTGTTTTCTTGAGCTTCATCACTGTTCTCAGTCTCCCCAGATCCTTCACCAGAATCCTCAATTCTACCTTCATTCTTAGAGACGTCTATGTTTAACAAGTGCGAGAGTTGTTCCAGGAAAGTAGGACTGGCTTTAAGTTCAGCTGATTTTTTTTTAGTGGCCAAACCTGATGTAATACTGGATTTCTTAACTGGCTGTCGTAATTTAAGCAGAGCTAAATCATTCTCCCTTGGTTTAATTTCTGTAACAGTTTCCCCATCCTCTGTGGTTACTCCCTTTTTCCTCACACGTAGCCCACTAAAGAAAGCAGGCAGCTGGAAAGTCTTTTCAGCCAGTGCTGGTTTTTGGAGCAGTGTATTATCAGTTGAAGGTCTTTGTTCTTCATCTGGAAGTTCTTGAGGGCATTTCCCTGTAGCAAGCAAGACACTGAACTGCTCATCCATTAACATTTTGTCTTTTCCACAGGAGTCATGCTCCAGAATACCATCCAGATCTTTCGGGAGCCGCTCAGATATTGGTGGGTGTAAGCCAATGTCATCTGTATCCACAGTGTCATCACTGTTACTGTGTCCTTCTGATTCTGACTCTTCCTTATTTTGATTGTTGTTGCCCGAAGTCTCAGCAGACAAAGCAGCATTGTCTAGACCAGATTTGCTTGTATTGTTTTCACTGGTGTTTAGGTCCTTACTCTCTGTGTCCGATTCTGTATCGCTTGTTGTCTGAACCAAAGTACCTTGTACAAGAATAGCATCCTTGTCATCATTGTCAGATTCAGACAAAGAAGTCTGTACAAACCTTAAATGGTGAAGAAGTAATTCATTTTGTTCAGCTAACTCCAGCTCCAGGTCCATGTGCCTACCAGACATTGGGTCAGCTTGGCCACTGGTACTATTCATGCCAGGCTGATTTTCTGAGTCGTCATTACAGTCATTATCATTCCTCTCATGCCAGGTGTCAGCATGAGTATTTATATTGGTGTGCAAAGGTTGAAATGCTTTAAGCACTGTTTCTTCTTTGGAAGCTGTAGATTCATATTTAGTTGTAAGTCCAAAAAGTGTTTTCATTGAAAATGGAGTAAAAAGATCAGGCTCTCTTTCTGCTACATTCTCCAGGTCTGCAAGATCAACAAAGTCAGGCACTGCATTTTCTTCTTCCATGTTGCATGAAGTACAGAGTAAGTTTGCTTCTCCTAGTGCCACTAACTGCAAAACAAGTATTTACTACGTGCATTCAGACAGCAGGCTGAACTCACTACAAGCACTGCAACAGGCAGCTCTCCCCTGCCCTGCTAAGGCAGCCAGCCTCCCCCAGGTCACCCTGCCCCTCCTTCCGCTTCCAGCACTCCACCCGACCGCCGAAGGGGCCGTCGGGGCTCTCAACTCTACTTCAGGAGCAGCAAAAAGACCCACCGTAAAAATGTTCTCAGCAGCGTCAGTGACTTGTTCCTTCACACAAAGGGCTTTTTGTCACAGCAAATATGCCAGCGCACTAATCTCCGCTGAAAATTCAACCAATGGCTACTGCTGGGACGCCAGCAATCCTACTGGCTGCACGCAGCTTCCTACGTGCTAAAAGCACAGAGCAGCTATATAAACAAGTCCCCGGACGGAACTGGGCACATTAGGAGTTTGCTACTTCCTTATCCCAGTACACAAGCTGCGAGTGGTTTTCAGTAGAAAAGTCCTGATGAATTCTTTTGCATAGTCTTTTCCCCTTGATAAAGATCTTCTATAAATCCATAACAACTCAAAAATGTCAAATGTAAACCTGAAGTAACAAATCCGAAACTTCCAATGCCACCACTCGGAGTCTGTGCAGAGTCCCCAGCTCCTGTCTGGCCAGAGCGAACTCGCGTGAGTGCCCTTGAAGCCGAAGAAAGCAGGAAAAAAAAAAGAGACTCTCTTCCGATTTGCTGCAGGTTTCATCTGGAATGCAGATTTCAGCCTCCAGGGCCATGAACAAAAACCAACGAGACTGGTTTCATATTACTACTGTCCTAAGTCTGCACAGCTACTTCTGTGAACTGTACACAGGTACTTATCAAAGGCTTTTGCCACCACACCCAGTGACTGGGAGCTCTTTGGGTGGGCAGGGTAAACAGCCAGCGCTACCAACGCCGAGTTAACTGTTTAGATCAGCAGGGTGGCCATCTGCGTGGCACCAAGCCTGGGTTATTTCAAACCAGAACAATCTCCGCTGACATGCTTTTTGATAACTTTTATATATATATATATATATATTTTTTTTTTCCATGGTAATGCTGCAGGTGTGAGATTTGTTTTAGTTAATACTGGCAAAAACACTTGAAGGAAATCTTCAAGACTGTATAACTCAGTATTAACAGAAGCTGCCAGAGATAATGCTTTTTTTTTTCCTAAAACACCTACAAAGAAAGTACAAAATACTCTTAAGCACCTTTGATATTCAGAAATTCAGTAACATTTAGATAAGGTTCCCATCAAAAGTCTTCACTTTTGTTCCTTTTCTTACTTTTGGAACTATAGACTGCAGATCTACAGGAATTGATACTCTTCTATTCCCTGGCCTGTAAGAAGTTTGTTTAGCCGAATTTCCACATTAGTACCTTAGAAATTCAAATATACGATTTTTTTTTTCCCACGGAAGTCTGAAGGTCATTCTACGGTCAGCCGTTCAGCTGTGATGAGTAATCTTAAACAAGCAGAATGGGGAAAGCTGTCCTTCACAGGGAAATCAGCTGCAGATCACACCATTGTGTCAGTTTACTCGAAAACAATTGAGAAGCTAAACATTAGAGACAAGCTACAAAATAAAGTATCCCAACACATTTAATTTTTGGTTTCATGTTTAAAAATGTAGATTGTACAAAAAGTATGTATTTACCTTTTCAATATATTATAAAAGATCAACAGTAAAAGTCAGCAGGAAGAAAGTTCCCCCCAAACCAGATTGTAACACTGAGGCCTTTGATGAAGCTTACAGGCACCTTTTCAATTACAGGCTTGCATGCATACCTACAGACAAAGGGCACTGGAATCATTCCAGTCTTTATCTGTGATTTAACACAGAACAGTATCTTCTGCCTTACTGCCTGGCATTTCCTGTAGGAAGCTCTGGACTTTCTTCTCTGCTATGCTTAATCATCTGGTTACAAGGACAGAAATGACTGACAGGTCATGACTCCCCTTGTGTTCTAGGCTTAATATAGATGAACATCACAAAATGAAGCCCTACTCAAGGAAAGAGACACAGTATCTTTATCACTCCCTATACCAACTTACTCTTAAAATCCCAGGGTTTGTAAAACAAATGGAAGGTAGCTACCTCAGCACTCATGGTTTCCCCTAAGGCAAGAGTTCTTGAAGGCAAATCTATAGCATTTCCAGATTTAATTTTATTACATATGACATATAGTGATAGGACACTGGGTAATAGGTTTAAACTGAACTAGACTAGATTTAGGTTAGATATAAGGAAAAAGTTCTTTACTGTGGGGGTGGGGAGACACTGGAACAGGTCGCCCAGAGTTGTAAATGCCCCCTCCCTGTAAGTGTTCAAGGCCAGGTTGGATAGGACCTTGAGCATCTTGATTGAGTGGAAGGTGTCCCTGCCCATGGCAGAGGGTTTGGAACTGGATGATCTTTAAGGTCTCTTCCAAGCCATTCTGTGATATATTCTGTGACAACTGGGGCAAAGTGACACTACTGAACCAAAGTTTTCTGCATTTAAATTTACATCTATTTTTATGTTCAACCATAGGATTAACTGTTCATTGTCTTTACACTTTCTAGTTATGCCTTGCTTATTTATTTACGTACCTGTTTGTTTGGGATTTGGTTAACTTACGATGGCTAAACATTGAATTGTATTTTTCATAAACAGTTTCACTGCTCACTAACAAAAACTCTATGTGAACAACTTCACGGTACCTTTTAAACTAAACATTCAAATTATTACAAATATTATCTGTTTGTATTAATGACAACCCATACTTAGAATAAAACTTTCCTGTAATAATATAGGGTTGTCAAGCTGTAACAGTTCTATGAATATTGTACATAGGCAGGTTACTGAAAATAGTCATTATGTAACTATTTAAGATTCTAATAGTACATATGAAAAGTTTAGTTTAAAAGTGACTTAAAACTAGGAAAACCGTACTTCATATCTAAACAACATCCCAACAAAACTTACAAGACAATGATTCAATGAGTAGTGAAATGAATGGTGCTTTGAGTGTCAAGCCGAATTTATGCAATGCATTGAGATGCTAGAAAAAACAGAGTTGAACACTGAATAACTGAAATTCCAGAAGCAGAAATATACCTTATAAAGCCAGAGGTAATTTCATAAGCCTGCAGAAAATTATACTGTTTTATATGTACTTTTTTCTCTTGATAATAAACTTAAGAAAGTGAGAAGAAACTTTTAAGTTTTTTGAGCATTAGGATGAACAAGGAAACTTGTGTCTATAACTATATCTGGAGAAATGATCAAAAACTGGAAGCTAGCCAGTCTCTCACATTCACCATGCAGCCCATAAACCCCCAACCTCAAAGAATGTTTTTGTGAGGACTTGTTTCTTACAGTCTAATGATCATCCCAGAGGACAGTGCCCTGTTGAGGAACTAGATAACTGATAATGAAATACACATTGGTACTTACCCAGTAGAGTATTTCTGGGTAAAATACCTAGATTGATACATGCCCTTAATATTTTTACACAAGAAGGAGATTGTCATATTTTGATGTGCAAATGAGTCAGTTTGCTGGCAGAAGTGGTTTAATGCTGGGTGGATCTATCTCATAAGGAAAGTATCTCTGAAGAGGTTGTAATACTGCATCTGAAGGAAGGAACAACTTAAAAATCTCTAGAAAAAAATCATTTATGATATTCATGTCACAGATCTCTACTTAATAAAACTGACAACTCTCTGGTGCCTCAGAAAAGCCCCTGAAACCTGTCATACCAAATTTCAGAGCAGTCAACTTGCTAATTATACAAAAGGACAATCATTCTTTACAGTTTAAAGCACATTTAATAATCCACACCCTTCCTGACCTACATTTTATCACAGACAGAATTCACACCTACAACTCACTCCTGTTCTGTTTCTGAAGTGTCTAAGATCTCCCTTTAAGTAGTTTTTTAAACTATCTTTGAGGAAACACACAATAAGCTATAATAATCTAATTTCTACCACTTGTCATATGGCAGGACACAAAGCTTCCTGACCCCATATCTATTCAGATTGCCTTTTCAGATCTCTGCAATAGCAAACTAGAGAAACAAGAACAGGATATGAAGACATTTTACAAGACATTCGAGTGGCTAAACATCTCTACTGTTTTTCATCACAAAGAGCTTTAACCAAGAAAATTTGTGTAATTTATTGAAAATAATAATAGAATCATAGAATGCACGAGTTGTGTCAGGCTTCAGAAAAACCACGGAAGCTGCAGGTTGTGGTTGTGTGAAGCTCAGCTGACACAGTCCTGCCCTCTGCCCTGTCCCAGGCCCAACCCTTACTGTGCTGATAATGGATCTTAACATTCACCTGCTCTCTTGTTTTTCTCTCCTGGTGCTTATCTCATTTTATACTTAGTATTTTAACTCCTTAAATGCTGTCAAATAGAAAAGGAAGAGAAGATGGAAGGAAATCTGTAAATCCTGGATTTTCATCATTATTCTCAGCCTTGTTACCTCACTGTGGACCATTATGTGAGCAATTTTCCTGAGGTTTGAGTATCTGGATATCACCAACATAATCGTTTTAAATGCAAGTAATTAAGTTTAGACGTAGCAATAGAAACATAGATACAATAATTCTTATCAAAATTCAGCATTACATGATGTTAACAGAATGAGTGGGCACCAGACATTTGGTGTAGGGAGCTGTAGAAATGTAATGTGGTTTTTATCATCTTCATCAAAATTCTACTTGACATGGAAATATGGACTACTTTAGAGAATTTGGAAAAAGATGAGAATGGTTATATGGTTATAAAACTGGAAAGAATATTAAGAAAGCAAGCTAACTCTTAAGAAGAACATATTGTATCAATACATGTATGGAACAGCCTGTAAAACCTATCACATCACAACAGTGCTAATTCTGATGCAGAATTTGTAGAAAGATGCGTTGGCTGATCCGGTTAAAACAAGTGGACATACAAATAACAAAGACAGGGAACAGAAGATCGCTGTAAACTGTGTAAGTAAACTGAGTAAGATCTTTGTGCATTAAGGCACAAAGGCTGGCACTTAGTGTAACAAAGAATGGAGATGAATTTTTAATCTTTTCCCCTTGTGCTTTCCTTTTCTAGGTTTCTCTCTTTTCACCTTCTTTTAATTTCAACAGGCCTTTTGCTCCGAATCTACAGTATGATATAATAAAAATTAAACAAAAAACTGTATAAAATTCACAGTCATGTAAATTTACCAATTTTTTTTTAGTGATTGCTACCTATTAATAGTTGTATTAGCTGCTATTTCACATCTCATTTATGTGCTTTTTTTATCTGAGATGAAATGCTGCATAAAGAATAGGGTGGAGCTGCATTTCTATTTTGTTTCATTATCTTCCCTATTGCCATATCTTTTCTATGCTGGCTTGTGAACGAGAACACAGTATGCTCCAACTAAAATTTAAAATCCAACACAGGATTTTTTTTCAGACTTCTGATACAGATTTATACTTGAAATTCCTGTCAAAGCAGAATGTATCCACTCTCTCACTCATTTATTTTATTTGCCTTCTCCCAACTAACAAAAACATAGAAGCATCTTTACAATAACATAAGCAAAGTGTATCAATATGTGCACATAAACAAATATATTATAAATTTCCGTAAGGATGATCCTAATCCATAGAAAGCATTCAGTAAGAACCCTGGGGTTTCACATTGTCATTATTATGAATATAACTGCTTTTTGATCAATCAGGTTAAACTTTTTCTTCCAACAGCATCACATGGTTGGGTGCAGCACAGCTGTGAGGAAATATATTAGTCCATTTCATCATTTGTTTCAGAGTTCCTCTTCAGACACAGACACATTTTTTGACCACAGTTGTCTTCTTGTCCGGTCTGAGAAGTGCACAGGGAAGATAACACCTGGGAATTGACTGCCATCACCAGACCAACTCACGCAGCCTATTTTTGGCCATTATCTTTCTTACAGGCTGGTTATAGCAGTGCTGCAGTCCAACGGATTCTGATGGACCCACCTGCAGCAGCCTTCTCACTACCGTTCTTTCGGCAGCTCCTTCTTCAACCTTTGTCACGCAACTAGACAGGGAATCATCCTGAAGCAGAAAAATGGTCTGCCAAATGCAAGGGAGTTATTCAGCCCAGAGTTCAGCTCTGAAAGACTTTCAGGAGTCACAGGGAGTAAACTGCAGGATAAAGTGTCCTAGTGGGTCATTAACAACCCATCAGCGCGTACTGAGCACCCCTCTTGTTAGAAATGGAGGCTTTTGTTCTGCATCTTTTGGAAACACTGAAATAAGTATTCTTTCTTCAAGAAACTGAAGTCATCCTCTTTTTCACAATGTAATTAATTGGACAGAAAATGTCGCTTTAAAAAATGTGAGAAAATTCAAGCAAACTGCTTATTAATCTTAGAATCCTCTTTACTCATTATTGTTCTTAAATAGCTTTTAGCTTAAAGGTCCTTCTGCTCTATATAATGACTTTGTAAATGCAAAAGAAGTATCCTCATGGACTGGATTATGCCTGTTGTAGCATATATTTGTAGCAGTGATGACAACTATGTCACAGTACTTTTCAGTCCAGCAATTCGTTTTTATCTCAACATTTTATTACAAGGATAACCCCATACCATCAGTGTAATACAATAACATTCTAATGAATTATTTTCAGAAGGGAGGTTAGAAGGAATCAATTTTATTACAAGTTCAAGAGAATAGTAACGGTGAGTGAAAGCATACTAAAAGCGTTTAAAATGTACTTCTAAGTCAGTTCTGGTATTTCTACCAATAGATGTCACTATTACACAAACTGCCTTATGTAATCTGGTCTTTAAAGCATTTTTCTTTCAACCATTCCATCCTTTTTATGTTTATTTTCCTCTTCTCCTACGTTCTGTTCTTTTGTCCCTTCAACTTGAAAATACTGCCAAACATGGCTATCTGTAGGCTAGTTACTGTTTATCCCTGGAGCACATGCATATCTCCAGCTGGATTAGGCCAGGCCATGTTGAGTAAGTATCTTGTATCACTCAAGTAAGTATCACTCAACCTCAGTGATTAACTCAGGTTGCCGTCAATTGTCTTATAACCCAGGAAGTCTAGAAACTTTTCCTATCAAATTCCTGGCCAGTCTGACTAAAGTGCTAATTCAGCTGCTCCAAAACTGAGCAGCAATAGCACGGTTCCCAGCAGTCCTAGGCTCACGGTACATGCATTCACACATGCACACACACACATTTCTTGCCGATTTTAATCTTCCTGGTATCTGTTCTTATGCTTGTCATCTTTTAGTTGCTAGCATCTTCAATCCACTTCCAAAAAACAACTAATTTAAAATAAACACCCATCAGGATTTTAGAAACATCATATATCAATCTATTTATATAATTTTTAAAAAGTTCTGTATGTATTGCTCTGAGGCTTAGCAGCACATAGGCATGTGGACTCACAGACCATCTGGAAAACTGTATTCTATCCAAAACTTTGCAGCTTGTCAGATAGTTTGGAACATGGTTTTAGACATACTAGAAAAAAATGCATGCCAGAAATGTAATTGCATATAATAAATGCTTGTTGGAATCCCATATAGCATGAATAGAAACATACTCACATTCAGTTCCAGGCTCAAATGCAACATATTTCTGCTGATCTTCTCTTTCTCACTGAAATGAGCAAATGGGTTTGAGAGCCCCACTGTGCAATCCAAACCCCAGGTATCTTCATCTCTGTTTGCCACATCCAAATTTGTCAGCCGTTCAGTGAGGTGATCCTTTAAAGCTGAATCTGCTGGAATGCAAAGTGAGATGAAATGAAATAAAGTAATTGTATGTATCTCCAGATAATCCCTGCATGTAGAAACTTCTGTATCTTTTTGAAATTCTGGTATACACAACATGTATACCAACATGTATACCAACATGTGCACTTCCAGTTCTGCTTATTTACAACAAAATATAATGGCATAAATAGGGTACATATTTTCACTGAGGAAAAAAATACTTTTGTACTTAATATCTGTGGGACAGATCTAGCAAAAAAAGTGGGCTGCTTATCTTTCCCTCATACACAGATACACATTGTATGTAAGGTGCTTGAGATTTCATTTCCCCTGCCAAGTCACTCTTGCTTGTCCTCCTGAATGTGTCTGTTACACACTCATATTTCAGAGGTGGCTGTCAAGTATAAAATCAAGCTAAGGAAGCTCAACAAACTGTTTAGACAAACTTTGTAACACTAGCTAAACACAGTCTTAGCGAGGACTGTGCCAGTCCACATTAGTCCATTACACCAAATGCATAAAAAGCAGTTTTTCAATCAGAAGTGGTATGTTAACACTTGATCCAGTAGCCTTAAACATAATGTCAACCTAGTTGGGGGACAGTTTAGCTGCAAAAAAAACAGGTGTGCATTCAGTAGGAGAGATAAGAGCAAAACCTGATAGCCAACAGTACGCACCCCTACCTCACACACTGCAACCACCCAGCACTCTCCCATTCACAGCATTGCTGGTTTATTGATCCCCCAAAAGAGACGTAAGTATTTTTCTCCACTAGTTTCTATTTTAACAGTGAGAAAACCAATGAGTGCCACTAAGTCAGTGCGTTCTCTGATGTGAGATGTCTGACATGCTATAGGGTATATACACCTCTTTTTATATTCCCTTGGATATATACACTTTCATATACACAGACTCATCAATCTTGGAACATTTTCATGGAAAATTCATAGGCTATCACAATTCCTCGCTGCTATATATGGTGGCTTAGCATTATACAAGCACTTGAATTTACAGTTTTGTAACTTATTTTTAATTTTTTGCATCTTCCCTAAATTTAAAAGACCATGGTAAAAAAAAGAGGCACTAGGATCAAATCTGTAGGCCTGTTTGCTTAAATATAGGCTTATTTTTAAACTTTTTGAAAGCTTACAGCTCCAAATAATTTAGGTGCCACGCTGTATCAGTAAGCAGAGTAAAATAAAACATTTGGTGAAATGGCCAACAATCCAAAGTAAAATCAGATATTACTGTATGAATAAAATCATCTTTCTTATTTACACAAAATCTCAGCATAAGATACTATCAAAAGACAGCATTTTTGCAAAGTGTATTGTACATACCTTACACTTTTGGAAAGTGTGCTCTGCATAAAATATGAAACTGTATCAACATACTAAAATACAAGACAGTATAATTTAGGATGTGCTCAACTCCAGATGTGCCATCTTTAATAAGATCACATATCTGAAGAGAACTTTGCTGACTGTCGGAATCATTGCTTTTCTGTATACTTCTACAAATTTAACATACTTGTTTTCTTGTTGGACCTTACTTAATTATGGAAGTCATTCTGACATTTAGAAAACTTAGGTTCAGAAATACAAATTTGCTTGGATTGTGTAATTATCTGTTCACTGGTTGCCGACCCCACACAGCATTACCTCTAATACTTCAAAGCTTGGCTGCAGTTGCATTCTGCAGTCAATTTCAATCAATTATTGCCTATGTCCCTTCCACATCAAGATGCCTATTCTAGGTCAGCTACTGCTAAAGTGCTAAATTCCTATGTAGCAGTGAATTTTATGCATAATGTGGTTACTCTCATAATTTTCATTAATTCATAAGTGATGATACAGAGCTGTAGCAAGAGGCCACATTCAGAACTCCTTCTTGCAGCAGCTGTTCTTTCCCAAAATTAACTATGACATAGCTAAGAACAGTCAGCCTGCCAAATGCTTTCTGGGCTACTAAAAAATTAGTACCTCACTCAGCTGGAGAGATTCAGTTTTTGTCCAAATTTAATTTTTCTCACAACCATATTAATTTATGGTACTTTTGCTGTTGGCAGCAATTTGCTCCTATGTCTCTTACCAAACCTCTATTCACCTTCTATTCCAATTGTTACTTAATGTTCTGTTATCTATGTTTACCCTGCAAGATGATGACCCAATTCTCCCCTGAACCAGTTCCCACCTGTATGTACTGTTAGCATACAACCACTTCTATGCTAAGGGACCCATCTACTTCAGCAGACAGTGGAATAGGAAAGGGGAACTTCAACCATCTCTCTATTTTATTTTAAGCAAGTTCTTATATACTTAGCCCTATTTTTCCCTTAAGTTCACCATTCTGTCAGCTCCAACAGATGGATTTTACTGCTGCTTACACTTATCCAGGAAACTTTTTTTTTTAATTGGCAACCCACTGTAAGGAAATTTAGATTGTTTCTATGATTTCAGGAACTCCTGTTGAATTAGGTTTATTTTCTATATAAATTTACAATTAATTTTTTAAATATAAGTGTTTGCTTAAAACAAAGATCACATATTTAATGCATGTAAGTACAAACACATGTATACATCCATTCATTGATAGGCTAAATTTAGGAAGTTTTAAAATGCATATGCTTATCCTTTAGCCAACTTAACAGATTTGACAATTTTTTTTCTCTTTGTTTGTTTTCCTCTGAAAAATAAATTAATCCAAGTGTCTTAAACGTTTTGCGATTTATACCAATTAGGTAGTGCCTCTTATGTACACTGCATGTAGACAGAAGACTGTCTAAATACAGATTTGCTGCCACCTGTTGTCCCAAGGGAATGGAAGTCAGAGCAAAGTAAACGCAGGAAGACTGAGTAGTACTTCGTGCTTCCTTGGCAATTTGTACCACACAGACTTTGTGAGTGTAAGTAAACAACTTGTTTATCTTGTCCAATGTACAGGTAAGACAAATGAGGCACTGAAGTCTCAGGGATACAGGCACGGTCATCTCATCAGACTGTGGTAATAAATAGTACATCCAGGATCTCCTAAACCCTCTACTCCTGTGCTGAACCTACATACATAGAAGGTCATTACACCTGTCTTTTTTTGTACAAATGACACATTCTTGTCATAGAAAGTCTTTTAAACATGATTTCTTAAATTAGCAAAGAGGAGTATTAGATAACAATTAATATATTTGTTAAGTCACTGTTGTGGAATCTACAGTTCTACAGTTGCTATGGGACACAGTATGTTTTTGCTGGGAAGTCTTTGCGTTTTGAAAGCCTCTTTGTATTTTCTGAGCTGTCTTGGAAAATGTACTTGGGGAAAAAAAATCAGCTTCTCAAATTATTTTTTTTGTTTGTCCAAGGAATTAGGATGAGTCATAATATGCATCCCTGTGGGAACATGGTTTGCTTAACCACAACACACTTAAGTCTGAGACCAAAGTTTTACACTGTGTCTTTCTAGCTTTTGTTTCCCAATCACTAGACATTCTATATTATATTAATCTTTTAATTGCACTCCATCGTTTCTAGATTGCACTCTTGTATCACAATAGATACAAATATAATGGTTATTATTTTTGTACTGTGATTCATATGTAATATACAGTTCTACTGCCTATTTGGTTAAGTGCTATAAACACTTACATGTGAAGCATGAATAAAGAAAGCCTTAAACACTTGTGTTCACTGCTTAGTTCTTGGAAGGAGTGAAAAGAAGATAAATGAACCAAAATTTAAGTTTTTGTATACCTCTTGAGAACAGGCCTCAGAATGCCAAGTTTTGGGAACTTTTAAGATTTTGGAGGTCTTCAATTTTAGAAACAAACAAACAAAACAAAATAACCAAGTAGATTTATACAGTAAATGGACCACAAAAGTACAACAATCTAAGTGGCGAAATCACTTATTTAAAGGCACTGTTTTGACAGCCGACCTGAACATTAGAACTACATTTAGAGCACTTAAAATATTACTTACTGGAAGACAGTGATATTACCGTAGGGATTTAGCTGTTTCAAGATCTTACATCAGCATGTCCCAGCATGTTAAACAATCTTTGGTATAATTCCTTGCCCAAATACATTAAGCTTGAGTAATATTACTGAAAGCAGTGGTGGAATGTGAGGGTAATCTCAGCTGAAAAGTCAATGTATTTTTTAAAAAATATGGAAATCCAAAATATGCAGATCCCACCAAAACTGATTTTTTGCAGTGTGGACCTCAAATTTTATGATCCAGCCTTCTTGCGTGACCTTTTTCTTTCTAAATCAGGAAGCAAGTAGTAAACGGATTCTGATTTTTTGTGTTTAAAATTTCTCTTTTTTTGCTACAGACACCAGTTTAATAAATCTCAATTTAAAAATAGCACTGGAAGTAGTCTCAACAGTTTCAGATCATGTAGGTAGATGATACTGCACATTTCCATGCACATGCCATATGTGGTATCTCAGATCTTTTAGCACATAGAGATTAATTCTATATAAACATATATATTCTGCAGCCAGTATTCCCACGTATGTAGATGATACAGAGGACAATAATTAGATATTTTTTGGGTGGGAGTTAAACCCTCTTTTGAAGTTCAAGAAATAGGAATAACTAGGGAGAAAAATAAGAAAAACTGAAAGGGAATTAAAAAGTCTAGATGGCGCCCTCCTCCTTCCCTTCTAATTTTCCAGATTTCCTTCATGGGAAGGAAGCAAATAGAAGGAGCCTGTTTGCTTCGCTAGAGACTCAAGAGAACACTGAAGAAAAATTTTAGTATCAATACAGTCTTTTCTATTGTATTGAATAGCATGTAAAGCAGTACCTAGCTTTCTGCACAGAAAAGTGCACAAAGACTAATAAATGCTCTTAACATCAAGAAAATCTCTAGATAAGTGCAAGACTGGATGGAGCAACTAGAAAAAGACGCTAAATACTGCCTTTGGGAATGAAGATATTATGTGACTTCTGTCACCTTTCCTCCTATTTCCTATATTCTGTTTGATTTGTATTGGAGCACATGGTGATTCACACTATAAGCAGTTTAGCAAAATCCTTCGTAAGATTGCCTATGTTTATACAGTAATTTTAAAGAATTTATTTTGCATGATGCCAAATTATGATTTTAAAAAGCTGGGCCTGCTACTTGCTAGACTGCTTTAACAAAGAAGCCTGAATAGCACAGTACTGAGTACATTTTTCTAAATCAAATCCCTGAAAGTGGTGAACATAACATCAGAGTTCTGGAGACACAAAACCTTGCAATGGCAGTGGAGGACTGGGGTCCTTGTAATGCTCAGAGAACTAGAAGCTCCCGGAGTATCAATATCCAAATAAAAAACATATTGTCTTTTGGCTGTGTCCTGTTTCTCCCAGCAAAGAATAAATACAGTTTAGTTACTGCTAATAATGAACAAAAATGTTTAGAAATCTATTATCAACTAAAATTAAGACCTCTCTCTCAAGCTAGTAAATAAAGATTAGTGTGTTACTCTGAAGTATGAACTCAAAGTAGAGTATCTTCCCACAGGAGGAGATAAATTGTACACAGCCTTGACATGAACTTCTAACATAAGAAAGTGAAGATAACACTCTCTGGCCTAGAAGATTTGAGTATACAACCACTAAACACAGGAATGTGAAGGAAATCCAAATATTTCTTTTCTTTCAGGAAACACGTGCAATTTCTCAGTGTAGAGTGCATCAAAAGTATGTGATATAACTCAAAGGTTTTTAAAAAATGCTTCAGATTGGTCACAGACCTGAGAAAGATTGGCAACATGTATCAAATCCTGTAAATTACTTCCATTAATTTCATGGGTTTGTATTAAAATAACTTTTAATTAGACTATTGACATTGTGGGGTATTTTTAATTATGGATTTACATTTACAGTAATTTATATACTTTAAAATGTTTTTTTCCTCCAACTCCATACTTATTCTAGACAAAAAAATCCCAACCCCTAGTTGAACAAACTCTAATTGCATAAATGAGAATACTTAAAACTAGCTTGGCGTAGAAAAACTAGTAAATTTGGATTAGGAAAGAAAAATAAGAGCAAGATCATGAGCAGAAAAATGAGACAACCCTATTCAAGTTTCAGTGCTGTGCAACCATCCAACAAGCACTCAAGAAACCTGAGGAACAGGAACTCTGACAAGTACAGAATGTATTTGCTGAATTAAAACAGCAGTCCTCAAGCTACTGCATAGTTTGACCCCATTCAGCATACTGTTTTAGCACATACTCAAATTTAACAAGTTTAGTTACACTGAGCAAATCACAAGCAGGACCTGACTTGTCACTTTCCAGACATATCTTGTTTTCAGATGTAAGTGGGATGCTCTCCAAGTGTTAACAATTTTCATGATAAGAAAAGAAACAAAGATAGAAGAAAAAACCCAAGAGGACATAACATGGGAAGCAGTTGGCACTTCAGTGCAAATTCTTAATCTCCTACTGTTCCTACAGGAATTGCATATGCCAACAGCCAAACCCGACAATCAATGTAGAGACCAAGGTCCTGAGCTGCAATGCAAGGAACTTACAGCAAATGGCTCATTTTTAATACTAAAGAATTTTAGTTCTCACAGTAACTTCCAGATTGGGATAATACCCAAAGTAATCTAGTTAAAGATCCAACCAGCAAATATTAATTATACAACATTTCCCAAGTGAGCAATTAGTGGGCTTATAAAAATTATATATTACACAGGGTTTGAAATATATGACAATTCACATATGCTTTTGGTATTAATCACGTACTAAATGTCTTGTGGATTCTAAAATTGTAATGATAATTTTCCAAACCCAGTTTACAACTGTTTCTTTCATTACCTGAAGTTATTTCTATATAATCAGAGTACATACCATACTTTTTATAGATTACACTCAAAGCTGAAGCTTACTTAATACCATAATTGCTGTATAGTACAAGGGAAGTGTTTCACTGTCTCTTCTTATAAGTGGTTTTCTGATCTGTGACCTTAGCCAGTGAGCTGAAAGAATGTGGAGGAGGAAACTGATGTTTAAATTCTTGATGCCCTATTTTGTTTAGCAAGATTTAACTATGCAAGCAATAGTCTTATATTAGAAAACTGTGGCTAGTGCAATAGGAGAATAGAGATGTACAAAGAAAATCCAGACAAAAACCTATACAGTTGAAAGATAACATCTTTCAGGCAGCAAGCTAGGAACAGAGGAGAGGCTACAAGAGTCATTGACCGCAATGTCAGTAGGTTAAGTAAATTTAATAATCTACTTAATGACTTAAAGTGTTTACATTGCTTTTCTCATGTGCTTTATAGAATATTTTCCCTTACTCACTGGCTCTCACTCTTCTGTTTACTATCAGAAAGACAGTCACACCAGTAAAATTTGGTTTGGGCATTAGATAAGAAGCATGACATATGTAACAAGATTGATTATAAATAATCTACATCTTTTACAATACACTTAAAATGTTGAAAACTGCTAAAATAAACTCTAAAATTGAGGAATCTATTTGCAGAGGTCACTTCTACATTGCACAAATGTTATTATATACAGATTTTCAGTACAAGTGTTAAGATTTGAATTACTGAAGTATGGATAGAAATGTGCAAAAGCACCAGAAGCAACAATTAAAATAATAGCCTGTAAGATACCTAGGGACACTACTGACATGAGCAAAACTAATTAACACTGTGTTATTTATATGTAGACCATGGTGCATATGAATCATCAGTGGAAAACTGCCCTAATAACAGGAGGAAGATAACAAGAGGGTTATACTACATGTCCTGTGCTGTTCTTCCTTCTCCTCATGGAATAACACTACATTGCATGCGACATTCTTTTGCCCGTTATCCAACAGGCCAATAGCCACAGTTATTGAAAAACATGAAACAAAGATAATGGGCAGCAACCTTGCTTAACATCCGTGACAGGCAAAATACCCAAACTTTTGTGGCAAAAAGACCATGCCATACTAACTGTTGAGTCTTATGGGTAAAAAATCTTTTTTATCCTTAGGGGACAAACCACTTGAGTCTAGACTCAAGTGATGTAGTAAGGACTTGACAGCTGGTGTCTCTTGTTCTCTATAACCTCATTAGCAATGCTGGCCACGCACACATTACTTTGAATGAGAGTGACAACATGCTGGGAGTGGCAGAATCAGCAAAGAGAATCCACTTCCACAGAGATTTTAGAGACCATTTTCTTCTGTAATGTCTCACAAAAATTCTTGTTGCATTAATTTCCTACATCCAGCTGGAAGGATATTGGAGTCAGTGGCATCAAAACTACTAATCTAATAACTAGTTGTACTAATAAATAGGTACTACTACTGTTTAAACAAGCCCTCCATAGCTGCACTGTAGTATATAGCTATAGTATACAGCTGTACTGGTTTCAAATACAAACTAGTATCTCTTCCTGATTCTGCGCTACATCATGCAGGTACACCAGCTGAATTCCACACCAGTTGGATATTTCTGCACTGTTACACAGTGTAAATCTATCCTCTGGGAATTAATCACCAAGCTCTCAATTCAAGAATGAGCTTGAACACTGGCTCCTTTTCTTGGTTACCTTTCCTTACTTTTATTCCAGCACTTGTCTTTCATTTAAAGAGAGGTCACAGCTTCTCGTACACTGCCTGGGGCTGTGGTGGTGGTAAGAAACAGCGCAGGTTGGATGGAGGATGGCCTCTACAGATACAGTGTTTTACAAGAAATACTAACAGTAAGACTCAATGACACATGCAACTGATTTTAATTTTTGAGTGCCAGTTACTTAGACACATTTGATGGAAAGATAAAATATATTCTTAACAAAAATTATCTTCCAGAAAAAATCAATAGCTTCCTTCATATATTCTTAATATAACTTTTTTTTTTTGTAAACCAACATTTTTTTCTTCAAGCTGTTTCTCACAAGTAGGTGAACAATTTCAGTGGACATTTGAAAAACTTCAATTTAAGATAAGCACACAAGTTGTATAAAATTATCAAAAATTATTAAAGTTTCATGAACTGAAAGAATCAGTGACAGGCATCAGTAACAGCTCCAACTGTAGCCTATAGCAATACTTAATACTTATTCATTAGCAAAATAGCACCTTACATGCCTTCATCTCAGTGTGTAACCTGTCCTATCCCTACTACAGGCAGTGCCAAATTCATATCTGCAGGAATGCTATCTATTAAGTTAAAGATACAGTCCTCAGTATATACTCCCATAAGCAATGATTAATACACAATAATCTAGAAGAAATTAAAAGGTACTAAATGTAGTAGTACATGTTAGCTTGATGTTTTACTAAGAAGTGATGACAGGTAAGTCCAATGAAGAAAGATGTAGAGCTAATATTACTGATGAAATGCTCATTTTCAGTATTAAATGTTTAAAAATAAAATAAATGTTAACATTGAAACTGACAGATCCAAGAGAAAGGTTGGTTACTTTTTTTTTCTTTTTTAGGATTTAAACATTAGTGGTTTTTTGCGGGGTTTTTTGTTGCTGTTTTGTGGGTTTTTTTTGAGATCTATCTTTATATGTTCTAATCCTGTAAAGTAACACATAGAGCTATGCCAGGTTCTTATGTGTGGAAGGATTTAATCTATACAATCAAGTAAAATTTTGTGCTTAGTGATGAATTTAATGCTAAACAAACAAAATAACACAGTACACAAGGATTAACAGTTTTAAATGAGAAAGAAGAAACATGCTTCAAACAATATAAAGCAGGTCAGGCTCAGCTACTGACTAGTAGAGACAGAGAATAACAATATATTTTTAATGGTGAAGGACCTACATTATTTCTCTCCAAAGAAACATCAAAACTTCTCAGAATATCTGAGGCATAAGGAGTGAGAGATGTGAGTGAACTGAAGGCAGAAAGAAACGGGGTAATGACAGTGTTTGTGCCAGTCAAGATGCCAAAAGAGAGACAAAGCAGAGGAAGTAATAAATGGAGAGCTGGCTGTAAATTGTCCAGGGTCAAGGATTAAGACGAGAGGAAGATGGAGAGGGAGAGCTGTGAGACAAAAGACAGTGAGAGAGAAAGCAGATGGAGATTTAGGAGGAGAAACAGACTGTGAAAGGATTCCAATTAAGAATTTAGTGCACTGTAACTACCACAAGTACCACTCAGGAAGATTTTCTTGGCAAAGTATACAATCAAGCAGCTTAAACAACTGAACTTATCTGGGAGGGTAGGTTCCTTTAAGACATAAGCAGTAAGAAGGTAATCCTGATGTTAAGAATTTGCTTGTCAACACATTTAACCATGTGAGTACTGAATATGTTCAAGTGGAAAGACAACAAGCCTGTCACCACTCAGTGTAAGTTAAAATGTAATCACGGGTTGGTTTACATGACATCAGGCCTGCTGGCAACAGATGGGGTACACCTATCTCAAAAGGGAGAAAGGATCTTTGCACAGGAATTAGGAGGGCTCATTGAAAGACCTTTAAACTAGATGTGAAGGGGGAAAGGGATGTCTTGGGTTCAGCTGTAGCAGTAATTTTTACCCTTTTTAGTAGCTGGTGCAGTGCTGTGTTTCTAGCTTTAGTCTGAGAACAGTGCTGGTAACACACGTATGTTTTTAGTTATTGATAAGTAATGCTTATTCTGATCAAGGACTTTTCAATCTCATGCTGTGCCAGCTAGGAGGGGCACGGGAAGCCGGGAGGAAGCCAAGATGGAACACCTGACCCAAACTAGCCAAAGGGGTATTCCATACTACAGCACATCATGCCTAGTATATAAACTGGGGGGAGTTACCCAGAAGGCCCATATCGCTGCTCGGGTAGGGCTCGGTATTGGTGAGTGGGTGGTAAGCAGTTATACTGAGGATCACTTGTGTTTATTGTTTTCTTTGCCTTTTCTCCTTTTAGTTTTATATTCTCTCCCACTGTTATTTCCCTTATAATTATTATTGGTGGTAATAGTAGTAGCTTTGTATTGTACCTTATTTACTGGACTGTTCTTATCTCAACCTGTGGGATTTATGTTCTTTCAATTCTCGCCCCCATCCCTCTGGGAGCTGGGGGGGAATGAGGGGAAAAAGTGAGTGAGTAGCTGCATGGGTCTGAGTTACTGGCTGGGCTTAAACCATGCCAGGGATAAAACAAGTCTCGCTAGAGATAAGCCTTAGGGGCAGCACACCCCCAGGGATACTTGTTTGATGTATGGTTTGATGGTGTTGATGTTTGAGGGATGGTGTATTACCAAGATCCTCAGTGGAGGTAGGAGATGTAGATCCATGCGGCAGCAAAGACACGAGGTTTATTAATGTGTTAGAAACCACTGAAGTGGACACACGGAATTAGGTCTTCTCCTCCTCAAAAGGTGGTGGGATCAATAGCCCAGCTGAAGTGCAGCTACACCAGCATACACAGCATTGGCATAAAGAGTAGGAGCTAGAAGCCATTGTAGAGCGAAAAAAGTATGATATAAATGCCATACGGCAGGGTAGCCCTGTATATTAGGAAGTGTTTTGGTTGTCTAGAGCTAACTGATGGTGAGTGCTTACGGGTAAGAATCAGGGGGAAGGCCAACCAGGCAGATATGGTAGGAATCTGTTATAGACCACCCAAGTTGGGTGAAGAGGCAGATGAAATACTCTGTAAGTAGGTGGGAGAAGTCCCACAAACACTAGCCCTAATTCTCACAGAGGACTTCAACTTACCAGGTGTCTGCTGAAAATGCAGTACAGCAGAAATGAAAGTTTAGGAGGTTCCTGGAGTGTATGAAAGAAAACTTCCTGATACAGCTGGCAAGCAAGCCAACTAGGGAAGGTGTCTGGCTGAACCTGTTGTTTGTGAACAGGGAAGGACATGGGGGTGATGTGATGGTTGGAAGCCATCTTGGGCATAGTAATCATGAGACAGAGTTTTCAGTTCTCAGAGAAGTATGGAGGAGGTCAGCAGAACAGCGACTCTGGCCTGTTCAGGAGACTGGTTGACAGAGTCCCTTGGGACTTGACGGACAAAGGAGTCCGGGAAGGCTGGGCATTCTTCAAGAAGGAAATCTTAAAGATGGAGGAGCAGGCCATCCACATGAGGAGGGTGAACTGGCAGGAAAGAAGATCAGCTTGGCTAAACAGAGCTTTGGCTGGAACTCAGGGTGAAGAAAAAGAGTTTATGACCTTTAGCAGGGGAGGCAATTCAGAGGGACTAAAAGGATGTCCTGAGGCTATGCAAGGAGGAAACTAGAAAGGCCAAAGCCCAACCAGAACTGCTTTTACTGCTGTAAAAGACAACAATGTTTATATAAATCCATTAGCAAGAAAAGGAGAGCTAAGGAGAATCTCCATCTTTTATTGGATGTGGGGGAAAACAGTGACAAAGGATGAGGAAAAGGCTGAGTCACTTAATACCTTTTTTGCCTTAGTCTTTAATACTAAGACCAGTTGTTCTCCAGGTACCCAGTTTAGTTTCCCACTAAACTGAAATAGTAATTCATTATTTTATCCATTATTATTATCCATGCTTTTATCTAAAGCATTCCAAGGCCCCACTTGCCTCAGCTGATCATTAGCTAGCTGGCTCTATTAAACAGGACAATGAATCAGTTAAACAAAGAAAACTATCCATAGGCTGTCTTCTTTCTCAATTAATTAAAAAAAAAAAGAAATAAAATCATTCATTTACTTATTCCTTTTCTTTGGTACCATTTCTGACCTGATCATTACACACAACCATTGGACATTTCTTTTTCCATTCTCACAGCTCCTGAATATACACTGCTATCACAGATTTCACAAGAAGCTAGAGGTGAACAGTACCTCTGAAAACAGATTATGCCATTTATTTAGATACCTTCCCCTGTGAAAACATGGGCTTGTGGAAATGATAATAGATTGCTTAAAATATTTTAGTTTTCTTTGAATAATTTAAGGTTCAAAGTATTTCCTTTACAATTACACTTTTTCTGGCATCTTGGAGTTTTTTGTAAATGTGCAATGAGATGTACTCTACATGAATAACATCTGTGAGGTCAAGATTAATGTATAGTGACATTTGTGAGTGGCTTCTCTTAAAATGTTAAAAATGGTTGCAAACTGAAAATTCTGCATTCAGACAAGCTGCTGTACAGTTACCATATCCATTCTACCATCAACATTTAGATGCATATGAGTGACCTCTCAGGTTAATATTGAGTGTCCAGATACAGCAATCACATTCACATTCATCCACATGTTTTATGACAAACTTTCAAGAGCTCAGATCCTGTCTCAACATATGCTTTGGTAGTCCCATTCTTCACAATTTCCTCTTATACTGGAGCAGTGGAGAAGTTCTACATTAAATATTCAGAAAACACTATTAACTATATTTGCTCCTGCAAGCTAGGTAATATTTGTACAGAACTCAGGAAGTAGGTGGGTGTAATATGTTATCACATATCATAACTTATTAATTGAAACAAAAATTTACAAATTTGTGTACAATCAGGCTGTTTCACACTAAAGCACAATGTAGGAAAGTGTTTGGTTCCTCCCTTTATTTCTGCCTGAAGTAGGACCTGAAATTCTTACACGTCTGTATTGCCCTATTGAACTTTTCTAGACTGAAGCCTCAAGTCCATTGTAGCTGAAACATGATCAGTTAGCCAGGCATTAAAAAGGGAGACCATCTGTTCATTACTATGAAAAAAACCCCAAACTTTAGAAAATAGTTCTAAACTACTTCTGATCTGTATGCTAAGAAACATAAACATAGCTCCCAAGGAAAAAAAGAAAGTGTTGCTTCTCAGCAAGGGAAAGTGTTCAATTCTATATATTGACTGATATTAGAACTGTCCAATACAAAGTAACTCAACAAGTGAGTAAAATGTTTAGGAGGGTAAGCTACACTGCCTCAGCTTTTCATTTTTCTTTCTTCCAAGGACAGAATGCATTCCTAAACAGTACTACATCACTGCAACAAGACAGTGGGCAACATCAGTGTAAACAATGTTTTTAGCTGAGAATACATTGGGTTTTTTTACAATATCAGAGAAAAAAAAAAATTAAAGAAAAAGAACACAGGACTCAAATGTCTACTAGCTGAGTATCCTACATCTAACAGAGCCCTATGCCTAAGGAATTGTGTAAGAACATGAAAGCACTTAGGATACTTCCTCCATTAAAAAAAAGAGGTATTTTTTCATTACTCACATGATTTTTTTGTGCTTTAAAACATCCTGTTGTCCTTCCCTGAACATGAGCCAGTTTTACCATATACTTTTTGAGATGAAGAAGTGAGAAATGCAAGATAATTTGAACCTTGAGAGCACAAGATCTTGTAAAGTGGTATAACATTTTGGTGGTATTTTTCTTTTCTAAAAATCCCTAGCATTCAATTTGCTTTTTGAAAGTTACTGATTTTTCAAGAAATATTTACATGGAACTATCTGTCATGACTCAAAAATCACATTCCTGAAAGTTAATGGTCAGCTTCATTTTATGTATGAATTGAAGTTGTATTTTTGTGTGTGTGTGCATAACTTCATCTTTACTTCCTTGAATTTCACCTGCGTTTTTACTGCTTTCTCCAATTCTCCACAGCACTTCTCCTCAGATAGCATGGTACGATATGCATTAGCTAGAGCAGTATTCCTGCTCCTCAGAGAGGTCAGGCTGGGTATCATGATTTACATCAACACTGTATTTTATAGTTAGTGGTAAAAATTGACTAGGACTGGTGGAACTGTGCTAGGATAGTACAAAATAGGGGAATGGAAAGAGAATGGTGCAATGGAGAATGTTTCAGAAGTTGTGAGGGAACATGCTACTCTAGAATATTTACCTCTCAACACCACTCATTTCCTTTGTATTACAGTAAGATTCAGTGAAGGACTGGCTAATATAGCAATCTTAAAATTACTGATAAGTAGTGATGCAAAAAAGAGCTAGAACTTTACATAGCTACCACCTAAATTTCTTTTTAATACAGTCTGTGTTTAGTCGTATTTTAACAAGTATCTGCTGCTGTGTCAAGAAACATTTCACAGTCTCAACTCATCTACACACAGCCACATGTTAAAATCAGTCAAGTTTGAGGACAGCTTGTTATTTTATTTAAAGTGCTTTTTTGGAAAGACTTTTTCCCAGGGCTGGTGTATGGCATGTTCAGTAACACTTGTACATCAAAATAACTGTATAAACCACCAGAAGAAGCCACAAGTATCTTTGCTTTATCAAGGCAAAGAGTTCTATTATGAAAAGAAGAAAATACTCTTCATTATGGAACATGGCCCTTTTCATTGGCCTCAGGTCTGGCAGAAAAAAGCCTTAGATGTCTAAGCACCTAACAAGTAGCCTGCTTAATTCATTTAAAAATATTTCTGTCATTCAATTAATTTTTGCTACTGCTCCATGCAGTTATATGACATTACTAAGGAAAAAAATAAGCTGTATTCTTTTGAAAATTCAAGGTCTAACTAAAAGATGGTTCATTAACCAAATGGATTTTTGTCACATGAAATTTTTCACTGGCATGCTAATGAACCAGATATAAGTACCAGTTACTACTGCAATCCGGCAACCTCAAGGCTGCCAGTATTAATTTTACTTTAAAAATAACATTACAACTTAGCAATTGTTAGCCACGTAGCATATAATTTTGTTTTGGAAAGCATTCCTATTTAAATCAATCATAAGCACATACTTGCTCTCAGTCTTGCTTCAAGTTAAGCATGCATTCAATACTCTTCTTGAAAAGGGTGTTTTTCTCTTTCAAGCCACAGTGATAACATACGCCATGCTAAAGCATGCCACTATGTGAATGTGCCAGCAAAATGCTTTTGGTCGTATTTCTAATTCGAACAAAGGGAATACTTTATATTTTAAAATTCTTTCATCTTCAACATGTAGATGCCAAAGGAACCAAATGAGAGGCGTGACTTCCTTTTAGTTCTGTTGCTCACAGTTCTGTTGTAACAGTAAACCTGTTATGTAAATTCTGCACCTTGGCCATAGATCTCTAAGGTTTGTCCTATACTTGTGAGCCAAGAACAACTCCTGAGTCCTATACTTGTGTCACCAGGAACTATATTAGTTTTAGTTGGTCAAATTTCCTGCTAGGATTTAAAAAAGGGGATGCTATTTCAGTGGACTGAGAACCATAAAATCATTTTCTGGAAAAAAAACAGTATAGTCTGTTAAGCTTTATGGCTAAAATTCAAATGAAGTGCCTTAATACACCAACACAAAGACAATGCAAAAGTATACTTAATTAGAAATGTAATTCAGAAATACAGGTAGTTCGCAGAAGAAAGCATGCAGAAATGGAGTTCAATTTTTAGACCAATGAACAGACTACAAATTACCAAAATGTATGGTGAGATTCTAGGCAAAAATCCAGAAATGAGCTGCATTTGGTTTTTTTTATATTTTTTTTCCCTGAAGGAATAAATGCAATTCTGATTAGTTTTGCTTGATGAAAATTAACAACAATAAAAGTAAATAAAAAGCTGTCACATAATTTACATACAATTATTTGGATTCTGTTGCCTAAATGAACCTTAGATGCTAAAATTAATTTATCCCAGTCCAAAAGGTGTGGATCATTCTGCATCAGATTTGCTAACTCTCTGCCTGTGCCTCAGACACCCTAGGGCACCTAAAACTGTGTTTTTCCATTCTGCACACCTTTGCACCCATCCTAAAGATCTTGTGGAATAAGGAGGTAGCAGTAATTCAGAATTCTTTCCTTTAATTTGTAAAATGATCTTACAGGTAATTGCCCAAGGTATCCAAACAGCAAGCAGAGATTGTTTCTTGTGAATAAACAAACCATGAGCTTTCTTCTTTTGAAAGGTACAGGTATGAAAGTGTAAGTCTCATGAAGGAGAAAAGCAATAGGAATAGAGGTGCAAACAGGCTGTGGAAGTGTAGTAAGGATGAGTGCTGAGTAAGAAAGCAAAGCGGTATGCTATACAGCTGGTTCATGAGCACATCACCAGAAGGATGGGTGGAAACATTTCCGTGACTATTCAAAGCCATGACTGTTTAAATATTAGTAACATTAGATGTTGTTTTTAGCAGCCATGGCTGCTAAAGCAGACCTGAATTCCAAGAAACCTTTCATTTGTTCCGCTGGAACACCCAGCTGTCATCCCAATTTGCACATTTAACATCAATTTCAATGAGAGTTACACATAAGAGAACTCAACCCTGTGATGACAGAGCTGCAACTTACCTTACAAAGTTAATTGAACCTGCTTTTATGCTCTGTCTCATTGACCATCTGCATTATTACTCAAGCCCAGGCTATGTCACAGCCTTGTTTGCAGCCCAAAATCTCCTTTGAGCCTATAGTCACACCTAACCCACATGAAGAAAGCTTAAGGTCCTTGCTCTGTGCCACAAGGGTGGAATGACTGTAACTCATTAGTGAGAGAAGGTGTGTAATGCCAGCCGTGAAGATTTTGGTAGATGCATGAGATCTGTGCAGTAAGTATGAAAGTCTTGTTGAAGCTCAAACTACTCTTTGAACTGCATGAGTATCCATCCATTGAGTCTCATAGACCAAACTGCAAAAGCAGTGTGGATTGCTACCATGGACCAGACATGCAATGCAAACACACCCTACATGACTACTTTCGTACAAAGCATCTACATTATTCTAACTGAAATACAATTACACAAAGAGGGAAAAAAGTAGGCCTTGAAAGTAAATGAGTATGGTCAGAAATATCATGGAAGATGGGAAAAAAAAACCCAAAACCCAGACTTCTGCCTGTTCTGGATAAAACCCATTTAAATCATTTTGGAGCCATTACAGAACAAAGTAATCTCACTGGAGTTACTATCATGCAGCATCTCTTTAACAAAAGAGATACCTCTTGCTAAATTCATGTCATCCTGGAAATCTGGAATAGCTTCAAACTATCACCCATTTCCTGCTAACCTTTGAGCAAACACTTTAAACTTGAAGATCTTACTGGCACCAAAATCTGAATAGAATGGAAACAAATCTCTTGTCTAGATTGCAAGGTGAAATAGTTTACATGTTATCCAACCATGTTGATGAAAAAGACTGGACAAGCCAAACATCCAATGCCTGATGAGATGAAAAAGATGGCTCTTTAGACTAATTAGGCTTGGCCTCTTTTGCTAATCCATATGCTAGAAAAATACCCTCAGGATAGATTAAGACTGTCAAACTAAGCAACAAAGTTATGATTTTTTGTTTTCTCATAACTTGGAAAAATATAAGAAAATATTGAAATGGAACACTGCCTCAGATTATAAATTAGATTACAAGATAAGAACACTGAATGCTAAAAGCAAGAGATTCTTTTTTAAAGTTAAAAACTGAAGAAGTATGTGCTAACATTTTTCTTCCCAGCTCTGGGTGACATCTTTCATTTTTGCATAATTAGGTATAAATTGCATAAGTAAGTGTAGAAGTGGAATACAAATTAATCCGAAGAATGAAAGGTGAAAACCATTCCTGGGAATTTATATGGTGGTATTTATCTTAGATTTAATACTTAAAACTATAGTTCCACTGTGTGTCAGATTTAAAGAATAACCTGGTTTAGTAAACTAATACAAACATTATTAGATCCATATCACACAAAAGAAGCATATGAGGAAAATTAGGGTACAAAAGCATCATAAATAAATACTTAGGTCTTATACAGACTATGCTGCCTATGCAAACATGTATTAACAGCCATGTTCTTGGTGTATTAATTGGGTTTTATTATTCTAGTACATAATTTTCAGAAGGCTACTACCTTTCTATATGTAGGATACATATATATTACTGGCATGAAATAGTAAACCTATCAAATATATGCTCAGTTTTAAACTGTATTAGTTACCTGAAATTTATACCTAACTAACTTAATTCTAATATACATTTATTTAGAAATATATATTCTCCAAAATGTAATAGTTTTTATTTCAAAAACATGCTTTCAATAAATTATTCATACTTAACTACTTCAGTTAAGACAAAACAAATCTCATTTTGAAGAATCAGAAATCAATGAACATTTGTTCAAGTTTACAATATATTGACAATGACATTACTGACAGGAATATATACTCCAGAAGAAAGTTAGAGAAAATAACCTCTGATTCTAATTACTATGAGATGAACTGGCTCAATGCTAACAGCTGTACCTATCACAGAATCATAGAATCATAGAATGGTTTGGGTTGGAAGGCACCTCAAAGATCATGTAGTGTTTCCAACATACTGAAGAGAAATGAGTGTAAACATGGTCACATGTTAGCTAAACCATTAATCAGTTATATTCTTAAACTTTGTAGTTTATAATTATTCAAAGCAAAATCATTAAATTGCATACTGATAGCAAAGAAACATGATCACTCAGGAGGATTTCAGAGAACCTCATTGTATTCAAAATACAAAAGTCTCCCATATACATCTTCATTGTAACAAGAAACCTTACGGAAAAAAAAATAGCACTTTTCATTTTCACACTTCCAAAACATAAATGTAAAAAAAGATAGAGTATTACAAAGCATCAAAAGTTTTATCAAACGGGACCCTACAAGTGGCAGTATATAGAGAATGTCACTCTGGTGAGGGACTGTGAATTCTTTCTATTTCATTCCTTACTCACCTCTTGTCCTCATAGAGAGTAATTCCACTCAGCCTTTAAAATTTCTCCTCTAAAACACATCCCACAGTTCTCCAAGTTTTCTCTGTCCTGTTTTCACTTCACTGATCTCAGCAACGTAACACACAACCCTGAAGAGATCTCTGACTGTGCTCTGGAAAATCCTAAACACTCAAAGCAAATAGGAGGTCTCTGTAATCTAAACATAAGAGTAGTCAAAATGTAATCCCAAAGAAAAATTCCTCTGACACACTAAATTAAATACATCATTAAACTACTTTTAATGCTATAACTCCTAAATAATAGTGATAATTATAATTTAAATGTATTATTGTATATTTATTTTCACATCCAAATAATGAGATACTATTCAAAATTATTTACTGATAAAATATACTAGAAACACATAGATCGCATTTTGATTAGTCTTCACTGCATACATTTTAAGATACGTTTTTAGAAGGGAGATATGCAAAATTTTTTTACCACTTTTACAAGTTGGATTTGGTGCAACATCAGCTTTTCTGAGACAAAATACCAAAAAGTAGCTATTATAGCTTTTAAAAATTCGTATATACATTATTAATTCTTACAGAGGTAAAGACTTTAATTTGATCTCAACTTTTAGATCATCCTGATACATCAAGAAAAAAGTCAGCTGAACCATTTCTGTTGTCTTTTTTAAATGGCCAACAGAATACATACAGATCACATAAATTACAACTTCCACATTATGTCAGTATCTCACTTCAAGAAATTTTTCTTACATTGATAAAAAAAAAAAGTCCATTTCATTACAGTAAGTCTCTTAAACTGAGTGCACAAACTGTAACCAGAGTGAATGTTTTGGCCTTTTCCCCTTCCCATGAAACAGAAAATTGTTAATCTGTGATCAGCATAAAACATTAAGCTCTCTCTGGCTTTTCATTCCAATTTAATTCACTTGGTTTCCCCTCAGTGATTGCCTTTGACTGAAGAGTCACATGTTACAAAGAGAGATGAAAATATAACTGTTGCTTAAGTGCATCATGCTGGGAACTCATTCAGCTAAAACAGGAGCTATTTGTTCACAGCATCTATCAAGGTCAGTCTTCAGAGGGTCTTTTTAACTCAGACTTGTCATGGACTTCCAGTTGTATCTACATTCATTTCAAACTGCTATAAATCTACTGTTTCAATGCAGCATTGCCTTATATTTTTTTTTTTACAGTACAATGAAAAAGATTTTGACTTCACTGGAAAGAAATATTAATGATCTTTTTCCTTTACCATGTGTCATAAGACTCAATAGAGAACAATCAGTGATGTCCATGAAGAAAATCGTAATACACTGTATGATGAGGCTATGTACAGACTGTGATTTCAGTTAGACATATTATTAGCAAACTTTGCAAGACTACATATCTAGAAAGGTCATGCAGACTTTACTGGAAAATTTTAGATACACTCTGCAATTCTCTACAGAAGGAGCAATAGAAATCCATATCAAAGAGGGTATCTCTCTTACAAGTAGCAGTCAGGATGATTCAGAAAGCCAGTATCTGGAAAAATCTCATGAATAATTACATCCTTTTAGCTATACTGAGTCTTTAGGTAACATAATTACCACACAATATTAAAGACCCACTGAGGTTTTAAAGTGGGGGGGGGGGGGGAAGTTCCAAATAGAAGTTAATGACATTGACAACACTGATATGGCAATTGAATTTTGCAGAGATGATAATGCACAGGAGAAACACTGAGGGAAAATAGAGATTATAATTGCTACCCCACAAGTACGTATAGAACACTTGTTCTGTTAAGTCACTAACAGATTTAACATAAAATTTCATTATTGTAGATCCAGACTCTAATCTACAGAATCATTTCATAGTCAGAAAAGGAAGACAATAACTTTAAATAATTAAAAAAGATTGACAGGATTTATATGATCCAAGATTTGGATTCAGTATCATAATTAACCTTATAAATTTGATGTGCTTATTAGTTGGATCTTTGTTTAGAAAAAAAAAACTGTGATAAAACTATTTAAGTTTGAAATTGATGAATGGAGGAGGGTAACTGGCAATAAATGACATAGAGAAGACCAAATATACCAATCCCTTCTTCACCTTGGTCTTTACCAGTAAAACCTGTCTTCAGGAATTCCAGGCTCCTGAGTTCAGAGGGAAACTGTAGCAAGGAAGACTTATCCTTGATGGAAGAGCACTAGGTTAGGGGGCATTTAAATAAACTGGTTGTACACAAATCCATGGGACCAAACAGGCTGCACCCAAATGTGCAGTGCGAACTGGCCTTTATCATTATGTGTCCACTCTTTATTATCTTTGAATGGTCACGGCAATTAGCAGAGACTGGAAGAGAGCAAATACAACTCTTCAGAAAGGAAGATCCAAGAAACTACAGGCCTGTCATTCTCAGCTCAGTCCCTAGGAAGGTGATGGAAAAAATCCTCCTGGGATGCATTTCCAAATACATGAAGGTCAAGAAGGTGATCTAGGGTAGTCAGCATGGATTTACCCAGGAGAAATAATGTTTGATCAACCTCACTGCCTTATACAATGAGGTGATTAGCTTGGTGGAGGAGTTGAGAATGGTACTTTAGTAAAGCCTTTGATGCTGTCTCCCATAACATCATCACAGACAAGCTGACAAAGTATGTGTTAGATAAGTGGACCTGGAAAAGGATTAAAGACTGGCTGACCTACCAGGCCAGGAAGTTTGTGATCAGTGGAACTAATTCCTGTTGAAACTAGTGGTTGAAACTAAGCAACAAACTAGTGGTGTATCCCAGGACACAACACTGAAGCCAATACTGTTCAACAGCTTTATGCTGACCCAGACAATGGGACAGAGTGCATCCTTAGCAAGTCTGCAGATAAGACAAACTGGGAGGAGTGGCTGATATACAAGAGGGACTTCAACAGGCTGGGATAACAGGAACCTGTTCAAAATAGGGAAGTGCAAATTCCTGCACCTGGGGAGCAACAACCCCAGGCACCAGTACATGCTGGGGTCAATTGGCTAGAAAGTAGCTTTGCAGAAAAAGACCTTGGGGTGCTGGTGGCCACCAAACTGAGCATGAGCCAGCAAAAAAAATTTAAAAAATAAAAAAAAATTTAAAAAAAGGCCAACAGTATCACGGGCACAAATTAAAATGTATGCAAATCCACCTAAACATGAGAAAAAACTCTTTCACTGTGAGAGTGACCAAATATTGACACACATTGCCTGGAGAGGTTATTCAGTCACCATGCTTAAGAGAAATTCAAAACCCTACTGGAAGCTGGCCTGGGCAGCTTGCTTTAGGCAACCCTGCTTGAGCAGAAGGTTGGACTAGATGAGCTCAGATTTTCACCATAAATGATTCTGAGATTCTGTGATTCTATTTAATTTTTTTTTTTTTGGTAATTCTGTTCTTACCCTTGTCGCTCAATTCTGAACTCCTTCATAGCATCTTCAAAGAACATGCACTCTGAATAAGCTGCTTTTAGTCAAGCAACACACTCATATATACTATTTTCATGTGAATTACCTGTGAGAAACTATGCATCATGTTTCCATGTGATCTATATGCAAACTTACCTCATGAAGTGCATACTTGTTATGGACAGAACACTACAGTGCTTTTAAAATGCTAATTAGCAATCCCTGAACCACTTCAATTAGAGAATATATTTATAAACCTTTCCCTTCCTTATAAAAGGAACATCAAAAACAATATAATATCATCTGCCTCCTGTTCTAAGAGCCTTCAAACACAGTTTTGTTTATATGAAACTTCATTTTCTAAAATCATGGTTCAGGAACACATCATAAGGTCATGTTATTGAATTTCTCTTAACTGACTTTATTTGCCCCTTTTCAGCTTAAAGAGTTAGTTAAACAGGGAAAAGACAAAATAAATTTAAAATAGTAACTTGATATTAATTATTTTTGCTACCTTCATCAAATGTCTAGAATAAAACATTGTATTCCATTTTTCAATCAGAAGTCTTCTAGCTCTAGCAACTGTGATAGATTAAGTGCTTGTGTTTAGTGGTAATATACCCAAACAAATTCAAACCTAAGGTTTCTCACATGGATACTTCAACCTGCCACTTTAAAGCTAGAAATTTAAACAGATGTGTAGAACTAGGACTATATAACTTCTATAGTTGTTGAATCTGAGTATTCTTGTTCATGTGCAAGTTAGCTATGTTTACACAGCAAAGAGGAACACAGGAAACATGTCAAAACCCAGTTTTAACTGACAGTTAAAAGCTATAAGGAGCAGGGCAACCCTCAGAGCACATTTATGAAAACTGTTCCTTCAGCCACCAGCAAGTGAAGTACTGAAATAAAAATACCCTTTTGAGCTTTTCATTCCCTTCAAAGCCCTTGAGGACTATAATACAAGGATTGACTATTTTAGACCAATTAAAAATAATACTTATTCACATATTTATGCACATTATTAACAGTCCTTTATAGGTTGAAGTACTTATATTATATTTGAAGACTATAAAAAGGATCTACCAGTGATAGCCATTAGCAGTTCCAAACAGCAGTGCATAATTTTTTACAACCTCAAAAAATTGCCAGAATGATCATTTTCAATTCTTTCTAGCAGAAGATGAACTGCTGCCACAGAATTGTCATTGGCAGCAAAAACAAGAAAACAACATTCTCCATCTAACCATCAGCAGGGATAGATGAAACTACAATTATATACAGAATATGTTACAAGAAACATTTGGGCGTGTATCTTAATAGTAAATTAAATTATCTGAGAAATAATCTGAAGAATTGTATTCACCAAACTCTTCCAGCAGTTAAGACGCCTTCAGCTGCCAGGAGGGAGATTTAGATTAGCCATTAGGAAAAAATTCCTCACTATGAGGGTGGTGAGGCACTTGAACAGGTTGCCCAGAGAAGTTGTGGATGCACACTCCTGGCAGTGTTCAAGGCTAGGCTGGACAGGGCATTGAGCTACCTAGTCTAACAGGAGGTGCTGCTAATGCCGGGGGGTCGCACCTACGTTCTTTAAGGTCCCTTCCAACCTAAACCATTCTATGATTCTATGATTATAACTTCTACAGCTTTAAAACCAAACCCTATTACCTCGTCTTTCTTTTTCTTTCTCCCTTCTCTTCCCTACATCTCCAGAATTTAATCTGGTATTACACACTGACTTCATGGATCATCAGCAAGACTGTTAGGTTTACATCCATGATATACATTCTGCTGGTTATAGATCCTTTTGCACATTTTCCCACAAAAACAAAAAACAAAAAGAAAACCCAAAAAAGCCCAAACCAAACAAACAAAAAACCCCAAAATCTCTTATCTCTAATCTGCCATGCTCCACTTGTTTAGTGATACTCCATTCCTATTCTCTATCCTAGCCAAGGCCACTGTACTCAGCCCACTGGAGTTCCCCTTTCTTGATTGTCCAGCCTCTTGTTCTTCATGCTTCGCTACTAATACCACTCACTTAAAAGATCACAGTGTCCCTGCATGCTCATCCAACTTCATCTACCTCTTATCTCCCACTCACACCAACTTCTGTTTAGTTATTTTCTCCTGGCTTCCAGTTTTGGGATGCAGCTGAGGCCTTGGATGTGAGCAGGGGTGGCCTTGCTCATTTTTCATTTCTACCTCCTGGCAGCACACTTTCATGTCCTCCCTCAGCCTAGCCTTGGTTTTCATCAGATCACTAGTGAGCTCTTCAGCTCACTAAACCAGCAAAAGCTAATCACCTCCTTCCTTAGCAGCTCAGTTTTCAACTAACTTAGTGATCTGAATCAAAGAAGAGGAGGCATAGTGAGAGAGGAGGCCTCTGCTGAGGGAAGGGAAGACAAGAATGGACCTGTTACTTTCAGAGCCATAGGTTCAGTCATTTTACCTGGCACAAGCCTTATTCACTCAGTTCTATTATCGAATTATAGAATAGTTAGGGTTGGGAAAGACCTTAGATCATCTAGTTCCAATTCCCCTGACAAAGGCAGGGACACCACACACTAAACCGTAGCACCCAAGACTCCATCCAGTGTGGCACTGAACACTGTCAGGAGCATTTGCAGCTTCCTTGGGCAACCCATTCCAGTACCTCACCACCCTCACACTAAAGAATTCCTTCCTTATATCTAGCCTGAACTTCCCCTATTTAAATTTTGACCCATTACCCCTTGTCCTGTCACTATAGTCCCTGGTGAATAGTCCCTCCCCAGCATCCCTATAGGCCCCCTTCAGATACTGGTTATCTTCCATTTGTTTCATTTTTTTTTCTGTACTCCTAGTAACTTTGGATTTTTGTGTCTGTTGGCTGTGTTCTTTTTACAGAACTACTAAATATCAAAAAAGGAGCAATCATCATTGGCAGAGGGCAGGGTAACACATTCTCTTCAGTTGTTCTTTCTTGCTTTCACCATCCCCTTGCCTGTTTTTTACTCTTTTTCCACAGCAGCACTAGAATACAAAATGAAGTGTGATGGGTGGCCCATTCCAGTCTCACCCTGACTCAAAGCACAGTCACTAGTCATTGTCGTGGAATAATGAGATGTCTTGCCTGACTTGCCCTAAGTCACAGAGGCTACGTCATAACCAGAGATATTTTATTATATTTCCTGCTCTGAATAAATTCACTTTAGTAACTGCTAAAAATATAACTTATCTTCCTCCTCTTTCAGGTAATACTTAGTAAAATAGCATATTGGTGTTAATCTATTCAAAACAGGTCTGAAAATTTTCTTCCTATTTTTCTCTGCCACTGTGGACAACTTGAGAGAGAAGCACAGTCAGAAACTAAAGGATCTCAGAAAATCTTTCCTCAAAACACATTTCAGATATACTGAGGATCATTTCAAAAGCAAGCTTGACTTCTCCAGGGTTATAAAACCATAATGTATTTTATGTTAGAGCAGAAAAGGAAGTATGTTTTTGAGGATTTAATAAATGTCTTTTTATGAGAAACTGCGGTGTATATTTTTATTTATTTTTGCTGTTTGAAGCTGAACATTTTATTTCTCAAAAGTCTTAATTTGTTCTAAAGCTTTTACTTACAATTTTGATAATTCAAACAGAACTATTAAATGCAAATATAGTAATGTTAATTCCCAGGCCCACTTACAGAGAAAATTGCTAAATAATTATTGCTGAGCTATAAATTCTTCCCAGTTAACTATTAACTTGCTAAGATAAAAGCTGTGACCTGTTCCCATGGCCAGCAGTTGCACTTCAACAGGAAGATCCAGAGAAGTGTACTTTCAAATGAATTACTGATAGAACTTTATGCAGTGAAGCTAGGAGATTTGTGCCATAAATATCTGCTGTAAAGAAACTGGACTTACAGAAAAAGTAGAAGTACAGAAAAAAAGGCACTCTGTCTTAGTTAAAAGTTCCAGTTTTGACTGCAGGAATATTTTCCAATTATCCAGAAAGAGAATGAAGGATCATTATTTCACACAATCAGAAAAGAGACTTAAAATTATGAGGAGAGCTGTCTGATGAGTCCAATTCATTATTTAAGCTAATAAACTAAAACATTTTAACCCATTCATGAAATTTTTCAAATACAAAGTTACACAGGTAATAAAAGGCTCCAAATGTTTCACAGAATGTGGCAATGCAAACTGTGGTTGCATTGGTACCTGTGCCAGTGCCTCATCACCCTCACAATAAAGAACTTAATTAAGATCTAATTAAGAACTTAATTATGATTTGAGAAATCATTTCACAATAGCACCCCATTACAGACAAACTTGAACAATAATCTTGAATTTTGCTTTTCACACATGGGAGCAATCTGCTAAGAATCAAATCAGGACTGTAAATTTGCATCTGCAAATGTTAACATCACTTATGTACTCTAAATTTGGAGACACATAATTTACCCCACTGCACTACAGTCAATTAGTTATTACTTAAGTCAGTTTATAGAAGAGTGGTACTCCAAATGCTGTGTCAACAGGTATGACTTCACCCCTGGTGCAGAGCAAAGTGGAATGTTATATTATCCCAGATACAGAGACATACCTACAGTGTTGTATATGCCAGCAAAGTAGGAAATTTTGCCTTAAAGTTACAGGTTGTCCGACACACCGGTAATAATGCTGGCATGCAATCATAGATTAAAACAAAAAATAAAATAAAACAACAAACCAACCAACAAACAACCCACCCCAGAACAGTATTATATATTTCAGAAAGTTGCAGTGATATTTTCAATCTATATTAATGTTGTCATTGTTGGTAGGGCAAGAAACAAGAAGGGGTTGATGCTGTGCTAACACTGCTCAGCACAAAGTAGAACATTGGTGTTACCAACACCGTTCCATCACAAATACAAAACAGTATCGTACAAGATGCTATGAAGACTATTAACTCTCCCAGGCAAAACGAGTATAAGAGTGTAGTACAGTAAGTACAGTTCCACATCCAACAGTCCTAAATGATAAACTAAAGAAATACTAATGCAAAACAGGGGGGAAAAGATCGGACATCCTACTTTAGTCTTATGAAGGGGTGAAATTTTCTGCCTGGTTTCATGAGCTAAACCAGCTCACCGAAAAGTACAAGAAGTAATGAGAGGGGCAGGACAACACAGAACAACAGGAACCAGAAAAGGAATTCTCTCTGATTTAGTCTTGAGGTGAACCAAAGCAGCTTCTACAAGTAGCAGGAAGAAATGCAAGCCTCATAGACAATATTCAGCACCCTCTGGCTAAGGTAATGGTTTCACATCCCTACACATCTCTCCTTTCTGAACCCCCCTTTCCCATGTCTTCCTCCATGATTTAGTCTGCAGAATCTTGTAATCCTGCACCAGCTCTGTCAGTCAATCATTGGGCCACCTTGGGAGGCAATTTAGGTAACTAAAACGGCAGACTACCCTCTGTCATCCCCCCAACCCCTACAGAAACAAACAAACAAAAAATATTGTTGTGCCTTTTTGGTGACCTGAATCAGCCAAAGGTAAGGTAAGACACCCAAATGCATTTTGAAGGGAAGCAGGGGTAGGAATGGGAAGATTTACCACATGAGACACTCAAGTCAAGGAAAATAGTTGGGAAATACAGCTATTAACAGGTTTTTCCCTTTTTTTTATTTTTAGTTTTCCTTTAATTTTAGACTATAGAAAATTATCCTGTTTTCAGGAAAAATTATAAGGCTGCAAAATTAGCATCTCTTTTCCTTTTATAGTGAAATCATGTCACTTGGCACTGTCAGCCCCCCCTCTAACACATAGCGACCAGTCTAAGCCACACTTAGACCACTGTAGGATTAGATTCTCCAGCCTTCCTGTTTCCTAGAGAAAAAAATGAAGTGTATAGATGTTGATGCTAAGGAAACAGTTATTCAGTATTCCATATATTCTGTATATTTATGCATTATTATATTGACAGTACATATCTATAAATGAACCCATGCACTGTACTCAAATAACACTGTACCATGACTCCTGCATGCAATCCTTTTAAAACCCAGCCTTTTGTTGTTTCAGAATTTACATCAACCTCTTGTAGCTAAATGGTCAAAGCACCAGTTCCATACTTAAGGCAATGTAAATTAGCTTGCCCAGACAATGTTCCATCAAACTAAGCTAAACAAACTAAAAAGAACATTTTGGATAACAAATCTCATAATAACATTTTCACAGATTAGAACACAGCACAGGAAAAACAAGAAAATAAGGATGCAAACTTTTTTCATTTTATATAGAAAAACATTTAGCTTGGTCAAGAGGTCATTCAATGACAACTGGACTGAATATAAGCTGACATAAAAATGCATCTGAAAGGAAATATTGTACAGCTGTAACTTTTGTTTAAAAAAAAATAAAACCAACTTTTCACTCAATCCTTAAGAAGTGAAAAATACTTTAATTGCAAGCATACCATTTATTATTGAAGGCTAGTATTAAAAAAAAACACTCCAATACTTTCATGGCTGGCCAATACTGTTAGTTTAAAAAATGAAATAGGACTGACCTGGACAGAAGTTCTGCTGTGTCTGAGTAGTTACTTTTTCTTGTACGGCACGCTTTTCAAAATGCCCTGCAGTTGCATTCTGATGTAGGCCTCGTTGTCTGGTGGCAAATCCCGATTCTCCAGGTTCAGAAAACTTCAGATAAAACTGTGGCTCCAAATCACCAAGAGAGAGGTTTATAGCCCCATGTCTCCCATGGCCATAGTCAGGGAACATAGATTCATCCTCGGTGTTCTGTGCTGGTAATGGGAGAATCCGATGATGCAGCTGTGGGCTAGGCAGTCTCGAAGATAACGGAGAAGGAATAGGTGACATTTGTTTGTGTGTATTAGATACCGGATATGAATTACTAAAAACATTACTCACTGATACTAACGAGGGTGAATGCAGCTTTTTGTCTTCCAGTTTAAGATTATTACTTGTCTGAGAAAGATCAGAACTTTCATTTACAGGCAGGTTCAAAAATAAATGCTTGTTGCTTCCCTGGGATACCGTGGTTCTTTTCTCATACATTGAGCCTGGCAGGTTTCTGTCTACTCTTGTAATTTGTTGCAGTCTCTTCCATTCTGCAGCTTCATCTAAACTGTCGCTCCGAATAACTTTCAGAAGAGCTTTATTGACTGCTCCCACAGGGTTGCATGACTCATCAGTAATGTGCACTCTCTCTGCTTTGTACTGCAAACCAGAGCCGCCCTGCTCCTTTTCCTGCAGCACAGCATTTTTAGAGTCTCCAGCAGCTTCATCTATGGAATATACATGAGTTCTTGATATAAACTCTTTATTTACTGTTGGGAGAACAGGAGGAATGGTTTCTTTGTCTCTCTGAAAATCAGGTAAAGACTCTGAAGGGGGTTTGTCCACTTTTTTAATGCAAGCTTCTGGATCCTGTACTTCAGCAACAGCTGTGATCCCTGGTTTCTTCCTGCCTACTGGCTCAGTATACTTGCTACTTTTCAAGCTTTTAGCAGCTGTGGATTTACTTAATGTCTCAAGTTTGTTAGATAGACTGTCCTGAGATAACTTTACCAAAGAGATACTCTGCTGCACTTTCATAACTTCAGGGATGCATTCCCCACTGTACACTAGCTCAGCTGTGGCTGTGTCATTGTTGTCTTTTGAGCTAGAACTTGGTAAGTCAGCATCCAGTTTCACACCTTTGTTGCTCTCAAGAGAGCACCCCTCTTTTATCCACCTTTCTGGTCTTATACTGTTGTCTACTGGTAAATCATCCTTACCTTTTACTGCTACCCAGCTGGAGGCAGAAAAGGAACTGGGAAAACTCTTGGTAGGAAACGCTGTGGGGAACATTCTCTTATTTTCCAGTTGCTTGTTTTTTGCGTTCAGTAAAGAAAGATGCTGTTCATGTATCTTTTTCCCCCCTTTCCAGTGCCTGAACTCCTCAAAGCCCTCCTTCCTTCTATATTTCCTCATTTTTTGGTGATTCAAATTGTCTCTATTTGTAGAATCCAGAAAGAACTTCTGCTGATGTGTAAAACTGAAGTAGTTGTCACCTTTAAGTTTTGGGACTCCAGAAACATCCTGTAGCTTTCTCTCCTGATGTCCTATGTTAAGGTCCAGAATATGATGTGATCTCAGAAGACCGGATAACAGCGTTTCCTTTTCAGCAGTTAGTTTGTACAGTTCAATAAGAATGTCTTTTGTGGTACTCTGCTTGAAAATAATATCTCCAAAGTCCTCATATGGCTTTTCTCTCAGCTCTATCTGTAACCTCTCCCTTACTTGATAGCAGCTACAGAAACGTTTACTGGTTCTATCCAGAGTTAAACAGTGCCTGTAAGTAAATCCTCTGACTTTGCCTTCTGGAAGATAGAAGCTGATGTAACAAAGCTCCATAATGGGTTTGTGCAATTGAAGGACAGTATGCGTGCCTTCCATTATGCTTGCCAAATTAGTCATTCGTTTAAATTATGTGCTATGTATTTCAAAGCTTGCATGACATAGCATGTGAGGCAGGGAATGGACGGAAGGCATCTGACTAATCTTCAACAATAATATTGTCTGCTGAAAAAAAATAAAGAGAAGCCTGTCAAACTTGATTATGGAAAATTTAATACGACAAATAACAAGCCTGCAGAAGCACAATCTTCTCTCAGTGTTTTCTGATACAAATCTCTTACCTTGAAAAATCTGACCCAAAAAGGATGTCATTGCTAACACTCATAGTTGGAGTCATAATCCATCTCTCATACATCATTTTCTGTCTCCAAGATTCTCAGTTCAGAGAACTGTTCCATAAGGCCACAAACTGTTCACTAAACCACACATCTGAAACACAATTTACTTTTAAATACTATATCCTATTGCCTTCTCTCTGTTAAAAGTTAACTTGCTGTTGAACATTTAGTAAAAAAGAACCATTCAAGCACGTATGTCGCCTTTTTTCTCAGTCAGCTCAACCAGCAACACCATCAAAATGTAATTAGCTCTCACTGCTCTATTTACCAAGAAAACATTAAAAAAATAAAAGGCTGAACATTTTCTTCTAGTACTTATCTGTGAAACTGTCGTGGCATCAAAAAAAACTTGCAAGAATTAAAAAAATAATTAAAAAAAGATCACGTTCTGTTTACTTGGCTAGGATAAAGGTACTGTACAAATCTATTTTGAGTCAACTAAATAGTGTAATTGTACTACAGGCAAGTTTATTGAGCTCTGTAATTTCTTTTTCTTTGCATCACATTGTATTTTCTTGCTACCAGTTAGATCTATTTACATTCATTTGATATATCATGATAGAAGATGGTTTACTAATTTTGATCACTAAATTGGCTTTTTATCCAGAAAGAACTCTATTGCCACAAGAAGTCTGCAGTCACCTAAACATCAGGGAAAGACAGAAAGCTCAGCAGCAAATCCAGCAGCATGCAAAGCTGGAGAGCACTGACTCCAGGGCTTCTCTTTGTTGAAAAATGTAGGAATTTCAGTTTTCAGTTTCAAAACATAAATACAGGGTAACTGCCTGTCATTTAAAAATAGTAAAACTCAGCCTCAGGCAACAATAGTTAAAAGGAAGGTGTCATGTTACCACATCACAAATTTCAGTTTTATGTATTTTTTACATATATTAGTATTGTATCAGTTTTTATTATGCAAGAAGTTAGATGTGATAAATTGTTGGCATAATTTAATAAGTAATTAGCAAATCCTAACTCTAAGAAACAAGCAATGTTTACGCAAAATCTATCCTCCCAGCAAGTAGTCATTATTACAGTGATTTTGAGCTAAGTTTTGTTTAAGCATTGCATTTGTTTATAACGTTCTTTAAATAATTTCACACTTTCATTTTACTTTGAGTAGTATCACTTTTCATGCAAGCAAAACTCTTAATTTGCACACATAATCATTGAAGTCAGAGGAGTGATCCTAAGGAGAGAGACTAACAGCAAGAGCAATCTTCCATTAGGGTCGGATAAGCTTCTTAATTCTGTTCACCAGCAGTCAATAGCCACATGGCATCATTCAGAATCCCATCCAGGTATCGGAGGGTGTAGAAAAGATGCAAAAACTTTAGTCAGTACTTCTGTTGAAGGCTGTCTTATTGTTTCATAAGCCTACAATAGTTTCTGAGAATATTATGCCACACTGTTTCTTCTTGTATTCTTGTTTTAACTCATTGCCTGAGTTTGGAGTTCAAAATATGGACAAGTTTGAGTATTGCCTAAAAGAGCAGCCTCACTTTAGTCTTCCCTGTCTCCAGCTGTGCATGCCTACTGCTTTTCTAGTGTAGAACTGAGTGATCATGCAGCCACACCATGTCACTGGCAGATACAAATAAGCAGTTCTGCATACAGAAATAATAACTATCAAAGAAGATTTTTTCATCACAGGAGCAGTCTTGAGCCTGATCACTCTTCACCCAAGCAGCAGAGAATACCCTTTACAATAGCAGTTTGTCAGTACATCACCTTAGCTGAAGCACCAAACTGCCCCTCAAGTAACCTGTTGTGGTGAGCTCTATCAAACATGAGTTAGCCAACATGTGGGCATTTCCATAAATGAATATTCAGCAGTGCCAGCTAATGCATGATGAGTCAGTTTTTAATTTCAGGAGAAGTTTATTGAGGAGCAGAATTTCAAGCAAGTTACTAGGCTAGGAAATGGATGGCGCAGTTGGTCCACTGGCAATGTACAGCTGTTAAACCAGGAAGAAGAATAGGCAACTGGGAAAAACCTAGCTAAATTGAGGATGAGGGTGGATATCGCAAGTAGACCAAATCTATGCTTAGTGTTGGCTTAAGGAAGATGATGCATCACATCAAAAGTATTTGTCAATGCATTGATTTAGAAAATAATAACAGGAAAGGAGCAATAGGAAAAAAGGGAATTGGTTGTGGGTTTATTTAAATAAAGGGAGTAAGGTTGTATTATGCATATTTCACAGTCTTATCTAGGAAAAAACTTTTCAAAATTAGTCTGTATTATTTTATGTGTTCCTTTGTTTCACCTCAAATAACATTGTATTTTCTCACTGAAATATGATTAAGTGACTAGAAGGAAATAGCCTCATGGAAAATATAGACCCAGACATTATGATCAAATTTAATATCTTCAAATGACTCTGTGGCATCATCAGATGAAACTCAGCTCAGTTCTGAAGAATATTTTTGTTTTTTTTGGACAAAACAATAAACGTGTAAAGGAGAGAACCAGCGAGCCCTCACCTCTGCCACACAGATTTGCTAGGCTATGCCCTCCCAAAACACAAGCAGTTTCCCTAATGTGATCTGAGCTTTAAGTCATTACATTACTGAAATGAGACCTATGGCTCTCCCTTATATCATATTGTAACTACAAGAAATTTTTCAGTTACAAGCAAATAAACCTATTGAAGAATTAGGTGTTGGTTTTTTTTTAACTCTTACCAGCTTTGACAACATCCTGCCAGGCAGCTTAGACCTGTTTTACAGGTTACATCCTATTACACCTCTTCTTAGTTACACCAAACTAAACACTGGGTTTGATGCACACATGATGACACATTAAAATGTACAATCACCTTGAAGAGAACATAATACCCCCCTTATAATGAAAAAATTTATACATGATTTAAATCATATGAAAAGTGAGTTTTAGAGAAAACTAGTAATAACAATAGCAGTAACAGAAAGAACATTTTGTTGCTATTAGGCCAAACAAATATTCTTTATCAAATTTTTCATTGATTTAAAAGATAATGTGATACCATGTACTGCTGCATTGTTTAGTGGTATTTTGAAGCTTATTTCTATTAATAGATACAATCTTTACTACGAGAACCTTTTTCTCTCCAGTGCCTTCAGCATTTTTTCAGACTTTTAATAATCTGCCATAAGGAAAGAAAGTGAACTCTTTGCTCTATGAGCAGCAGCATTATGAGAAACTATCATAGAATCATAGAATAGTTAGGGTTGGAAAAGGACCTTAAGATCATCTAGTTCCAACCCCCTGCCATGGGCAGGGACACCTCACACTAAATCATATCACCCAAGGCTTTGTCCAACCTGGCCTTGAACACTGCCAGGGATGGAGCATTCACTACCTCCCTGGGCAACCCATTCCAGTGCCTCACCACCCTCACAGTAAAGAATTTCTTCCCTATATCCAATCTAAACCTCTGCTGTTTAAGTTTGAACCCGTTACCCCTTGTCCTATCACTACAGTCCCTAATGAAGAGTCCCTCCCCAGCATCCCTGTAGGCCCCCTTCAGAAGAGTTATATTAAGGAAAAGAAACTGGTTAAGGACTTTCAAACTTAATTTACCCTACTTTTCTGCTTACCTTGCAATCTGTTAATAATCCTACTTTTATTCACAAAACTTATTACAGGGAGTGAATTTTTGTAAATTAAAGGATTTTTTTTATTTTTTTTAGTTCAACAACAAAAATTGGCCCAGATTTAGTGCTTTTCAAAGTCTAGGGACAACACATCTATCCATTTTGCTGGTCAAAATGTGCTCTTAGGAAGCCAGTTTCTTCTCTCTATTAGGACATACCATTTGTTGCTCAGCATGACAGATGGTCTTCCTCCTTTCCCTGATCTTTAAGTAAGCAAGAATTAGAACTGTACTTTCCCAGTACTCTCCCCAATATCTGATTGTTATTAGGTGGCAATCTGCTCATTAGTATGCTGTAGGTAACTTTCTGTGCTGTGTTATGTAGCCAATTTACATACCAATCCAGAAAAAGCATTGTAAAGGTAGTAAAAACATGGACAGAAGGGTATATGTCACAAGCTAGAAAAAACTGAAATGAAACTGCAATGATACTTGTTTACTGAGCACAACTTGTTGATAGAGACAAACTGCATCATTTTCTTCTCCTGCTTAAAATCTCTTGTGGCATGCAAAGTTTATCGGTTTTAAGTTTCTGAATGGACTAAATAATATGATGACATCTCACTAGAAACAAATAATACATTCTCAGAAGCCAAACAGCCCTATACTTGTTCCTGGTCCTTTACAGGCCATTGCCTCATTTGTAATAGTTCTAAATAAGCGTATTACCTTTCTAGTGCACGGGAGATGAAAAAAAAGCAGTGTTGATACTTTGGGGCTTAGAACTAATGCGCACTATTTATTTGTAGAATTTGTATTCCATTTGACTAGTCAGGTTGGGAAACAAACATAAAATACATATATTACTCACATCTCATGGTCTCCAAAATTGTTTAAAAAAACATACACTGCAAAATTAGAACAATATGGAAATTACTGACTTTACTATTTAGTTTCCAAAGTGTTAACCATATTTTTAAAACAGTAACCTTCTTCACTATAAAACACCACAACTCCTAATATTTTCAGTTGTACTCTTAGCAAGTAAGTCCCTTTATTCAGATTCCTGCTCCTATGATTTGAGCCAGGTGACCTCCATTACAATTTATCTAAGTTAAATGCCAGGCATAATGACATTTTTCCTTACTACAACCATGCAGTTCTAGTTCCAACAAGTTCCAACCATCTGCACTAACTTGCTAGTGACCCCTTTCTAACAGCCACATGGTGAGGAGAAGCTATATAAGCCTTCCAACAAAGGAACAGGGACTTATAAAAAAATTGCTACTGAAAAAGCAGAAAAATTTAAAAAGGATGCCTTAAAGTGTAATAAATATCGCAGAATTATTTAGGTTGGAAAAGACCTTTAAGATCATTGAGTCCAACTGTAAACCTGAAACTGCCAAACATACCACTAAACCATCATAACGGTATCTTTAGAACGCTATTTTTCAAAGACCTCAGAATGAGATGTATATAAAGTCAATTATATTCTTTAAACTGATCTTTCCTATTCAGTGGATTTCTTAGTATTGGTTGGTTGTAAAACATCTTAACTCACCACAGTATTCCTTCAATAAAAATTCTTGTATGCCCTTGTGTTAGTAGCTTCCATTTTACAGTAGATACATGATCACATAAAAGAAAAAAAGGTTTCCAGTATTACAATTCCTGTAAAAATATTTTGCCTGATATTGTGTTGCAATCTCTACTTAAAACCAAGTATCTGCTATAAACTTTAAAATAATAAAATATACTCCTTATAAACCATATTTCAGTGCTGACTCCTTTCTTACATGATTTTGAATTTTTAAGACAGAATGACAGAAAGTACAAACTCAAAGGACACGACAGAACAATGAGAATGAAGGAGATGTTAAAATGGGTGAGGAGAAGAAAACACCCCATCGATATTCAGATGACACAAGTTAGTCAAAGATTTATGCAGATACATATATGTGCTTGAAACCTCTCTTCTCAAACACAAAACTTTGAACAGTGAAAATATTGCCCCTCTTTTCTATGCCTAGTGACAAACCAGTATTCCATCTAAACAGTGTTCTCTAGCATGCCCATTTTTCTGCAAACTGAAAACATTCCAGATCTCCAAAACAATAACTACTAATGAAAAGTATATCTCTTACCATATCAATCTTTTTACCTACTTCCAGCAAAATATTGTGCCAGGTAATTCTCCATCTTTCTTCCAACAGTCACAAAAATGAGCCAATATAGCTTTAAGAGACTAACACTTCTGTAGCAACGCATGTTAGATTAGGCAGGACCCACATGAAGAACTTCTTTCTCCTAGATCAGGTTTGACTGTATGCAGGAAGAAGAGGTTTTAATGTTTTGTAAGGAACTTTTGCATTACTTATAATTAAAAGGATTCAAATATAAGGCTTCTTTTCAGATTTGCAGAAATTATATTAGGCAAAATCTTTTGATTCACAAAGCATTGGCAAGCTACAGCTAATTAGATGAACTAATGGTGCTCTTGTAACCCTAATAGAAACTCTGGGTTACCTGGCACTCCTGATGCATTAGAGACATCTTCCAAGGTACACTTAAGTGGCCACTAGCAACATAGAGATTGGCCAGGTAGTTTTTATATAGTGTTTGAAACAACAAAACTTAATCCATAAAAAGGTAAACCATCCTTTTAATCATCCACTAATCAAATGACATTCATGGTTTCTTACTGATTTCCAAAGTACAATATCAATATATGACCAGACAAGGACGTTTATGCTCTGCTTCTACAAAGTTTCACTTTCACTCCACTTCTTTATAAAAGTGGCATATGTGAAGAACCACAAGCAAATGCTTCTGGTTTCTCACAAAGCTATATAAGGTCACAAGACAGCCTTGGTAAGTCACTTGATAGCAGCAAATCTACACAAGAGGAATCAAAGGAATGGATATATGGTTAACGATCTGACAAAAGAACTCTTTCTGTATGACAACCACCATTACACGGATGAGAATAGATGAAACACATATAAAAGGGACGTATAATCTCCAGGTAGTAAGCACTTTTAGATTTGCTATTAAATTCTGTCATCTAATTAATCTTAAAGTTCACAGAATGTTTTGTCTTCCAATTAGACTAAGTATCTCACTGAAATCTCTTGTAATAACACGCAATAAATTTTAACAAAAGAAGAAAGTATCACAAGATTACAGAGAGCCATTACCTTGAAATATGTGACAATTACAGGTTCTACAATATCTATATTTTATCTAAAAGGTGATATATATTTTAAGAATGATGCTGGAATGAAGATCACAGAACAGAAATCTCTCTTAAAACATTATTTTCTGCTGATGATTACAGCTAAAACAGAACATTAGAATTTCACAGAAATATTAAGAAGTTCAAAGACTTGAACTGAATTTTGCTTGTTAGTGCATTGTTACAGAAGAGAGCACATGAAAAGGAAGAAAAAAAGAGAAGCATAGAGCATATCTAGAAACCTGATACAAAATATTTAAAATATGATAGGATTATTCCCCTAATTCCTCAAACCCATTTTCTGACATAGCTAAATACAAAACTTAAAAAAAAAAAGCTCTGCAGGCTGTTCCTACATTCTAACTGTCCCAAATATTCCCAGCTTAAAAGTACTGCAGAATTTCACTGAATTACATTTTTGACATTGGCTTTTTCAACAGTAGAAAAAAGTTATAGATGGAATTGGGGCCTACAGGGATGCTAGTGAGGGACTCTTCATTAGGGACTGTAGTGATAAGACAGGGGGTAACAGGTTAAAACTTAAACAAGGGAGGTTTAGATTGGATATAAGGAAGAAATTCTTTACTGTTAGGGTGGTGAGGTACTGGAATGGGTTGTCCAAAGAAGTTGTGAATGCTCCATCCCTGGCAGTGTTCAAGGCCAGACTGGACGAAGCCTTGGGTGATATGGTTTAATGTGAGGTGTCCCTGCCCATGGCATGGGGGTTGGAACTAGATGATCTTAAGGTCCTTTCCAACCCTAACTATTCTATGATTCTAGGAAAATAATTAAATAAATATATAGCAATCCTTGATGACACTGATGTCTTTTACAGTAAAAAGAGAATGGGAAGGAAAGAACAGAGTATGTAGTATTTTGAAAGTCTGTTTTTAAAAATCCAGATAAGAGATTTATCATTATACTGCAGGTTGAGCAAGAAATCTAATGCATCATTTCTTTAATAAATAACTTACAAAAAAAGAAATCATTTCCTGCCAGGTCTAGTTTTGAACTTGGAGTATAAATACGGAAATAACTGCATTTGGAACTACTAGTGATTAAAGAAAGGGAAATAATTCTTTTAAGGAGCTTAGTTAGGGTATGAGCTGATTCTTGGAGATTAAAACATGACTAAGTAAACTGAGAAGGAAGTCCACTGGAAGCACTGGCAGATGCTAATGGAAGCTCTGATAGAAAGTAATGTATTTTTCTTCTGTTCAGGGTACTTTCTGAATATAACCTGCCATAATTTGGAAATACACAAAATAATTTGTACAGGTCTTTGCTGGAGGTTTGTTTTTTTCTGTTAATATTTTATCTGTGCTAATTGCACCTTTTGCAATTTTAGTTACAGAGAGAAATGAGACCTCTCCCCCTTGGAAAAAAAAATAAAAAGAGACCGACAGGAAAGTTCTCATCCTTCTTTAGCCTACAACAACTTAGTAAAGCACTCTGTTGTCTTTTCACACACAGCTATGTCAGCAAGTTAAAAGGAAAAAAAAAGGAAATAAAGATGACACACATCCTCAATCCTCATCACTACCAAAATTTTGTTGGCATAGTTCAACCACACCCCAGAACATACTTGCCCAAATCTGTTTGAGAAAGGTGACTAATTTGCAACAAGTTAACAAATTATATTTCCAGCACTAACTCTCCTACTTGACTGTTTAAGAGGTTGCTAATAAAAGATTCTGCAATATTACAACTATGAAAAGTCTTTAATGTAGTAAGTAGTAAACCAGAAAACATTAAAGATCAAGGAAAGGCAACACATATCCCAAAGAAATCACTGTTAACATAGTCTGTTTAAAACTGAGTATTTGACACAGAACAGCATTTAAACAAACAAACAAAACCCTCTGCACTTCAGTCAGGTTTTTATATTCTTCTGCTTCTGGGTACTTAGCAGGGAAAGAACTGAGAGAACAGATGAGTCAATCCTCTTGCTTCAGGTTTTTTTTGACTGGAACTGTTTTCTGACTGCTGAAGAGGCAAACTGCAAGTATCACTACAAACATTGCATTCCAGATAAAGATACATTCATCATACAGGATTTGATGCAAAATGTCATTCCCAAGTTTCATAGCCTTATAAATAAGGGAGTTTTTTCTAAGTGATGTCAACAGCAATTCTTACAGAATGTAAAGACATTAAATAGGTTTAATAGATTATAACATGATCAAAATTATATTTGTCATTTCTCACCCCACTCCTCCAGTTTTACTTCCAAAAATAATTGCCTTAGTTTTTTACTAAGATTTTTGAAGGAAAAACATTTCATAGGGGAAGATTTGACAGGGAGAATTGCAGCTGACATAACTAAATGCCACAAAGCTGTAACTGAAAAGAGAGTCTTATAATGAAACATGCCTGACCAAATTCAGTATAGATGGTAGTAATCAGTCTTGCTGTTTTTTTTTTTTTTTTTAATTGAGTATCAGGAAACAAGCTTATGTACATGGGAGATGAAACAGGAAGAAGCTGTAATTTGTGTGATACTTGAAACACAAGACATACTTTGATTAAATAAACATTTTTAAATAAAAGAATTGTCTTCTTAATCTTTGTCCAAAAGCTTTACTTTTGCTTGTTCAGACATCAGAGTCTCAAGGCAAGAGCTGCATCTTGTTCTGTTTTGTACTGATTAGCATCTTCAGTTTCACTAAACAAAGACATCATATTTTTATTTAATTATTGCATGTCCATGCTTGTTAGTCCCATGAAGCATTTAGTACATAGCCTTTCAGACCAAAGGTCTTTTGCCAGACTTCATTTTCAGAGACACATCTGGCATACCCATATAGTCTGAATTTAAACTCAATTCAGTAGTTAAAAAAAACAAAGCAGAAGAATACTAAAAGGCTATGTTGTATCTTCGAGGCTATTTCATGAGCAGAGAAAGTATTTCCAGCTGCAAAAAGTTTAGGCCAACTGCAAAAGGAGGTGTAAATGCCAAGGTAGTGAAGACGGAAGAAAAATTAAATTTAAAAGAATAATAACAGCAATTAGAAAACCCTCTTATAAGAACATTTCGTACCTTTAGAAGAATCCTTCCATAAAATCCAGCAAGTTTTGAATATATCTTTCTGTAGTGAAAGGTCAAAGATGCTGTCCCACATTAAGTTCTTAGGGATCAAGAACTATTATGTGAAATAATGTATTTGACAAGTTAACAGATCTATCTTTAACTATGTATATTGTAAAATATTAAAAAAAAAAAGAAAAAGCAACTTTGAAAATAAACTCACAAAGCGTTTAAACTTTTCCCCCTTCACTTTAGTGATCTTCGAATTACTTTAGCCTTAAGGAATATTGGGTTGCTTCAAAAATTATACTTATCATCTATGTTTTGAAAGTCTTGGCTGTACTGGATGAAATGGAATGTAATGACTTGTGATGATCACATTAAAACGTCAAAGAAGGAAGTGTTAAAGCAGAAAAATTTGGTTTTATTTGTTTTCTTCAGTGCAACTTTTTGCTAGCAGCATTTCTTACAATAGCTAAATGTTTTTGACATACGACTACAATTAACAAAAAATTATAAACCAAGTTGCTATCTGTCTGAGAGGAGAGATAACAATAAGTTAAAGGCCTGTTAAACAAATAAATACTTAAATATTGGGTTTTATATATATATTTAGTCTTTTTTATCTGTCCAATGCAAATTAATTAACATTTAAAGTCTTGAAAATGGTTAATTGCTTACATGTCATTGTGGTTTTCTTGGTCTGGGGCCTATTGTAGAAGACCGTACTTGAATTTTCATTAAATTTTGCAAGTGTGTCAACAGGCAAATGCACTTCTACCAATAATAATGTTTACAAGTATTTATAAGACTCAAATTTTTTAAAGATTAAACAGGTTGCATAGATCCCCTCACAGGGATCTAACTTTAGCAACAAGATAACCCTCATGGGAAAAAAGCAAGAAGATTAAAACATGAAGTCACAGTATTTCAGTATAATAAGCTTAAAATACAGCAAGATAAAAAGAATGGCTTTGAGACATATGTCAAGTTAAATCTTGATGTAATAAATACTGATTTTACTTCAAGATTTCAGTAATACCATTTAAAATAATTTATAAGATTTAACAACTCCTTAAATGGAGGACAGAAGCAATTCAATACTAAGAATTTACAGGTCTTACATAATTTTCTAAGGGCCCAACTCAACAAAATTTATATGGTATTATGAAGATACTAAGCCCTCCATTATTTCCAGAATTCATGCAGTACAATTTGCACACTTCCTGCCCCTGTTCTCAGGCTGAAATGCTGAAACTCACTATACATACTGTATCTCTACTCTGGCAACACTTACAGGGAAGCAAAATCACAAACATTAATCTGGAAAGGCATTATGAAATTGCATAGGGTTTTAAATGATCATGACAAAATGCATAAACCTCCCTCAGCCTCCCTGTTTCTGGCAGCTCTAGAGTCTACAGGCTCCATTGTCACAGAGGATGGTTGAACTAAACAGATAATTAGGCATACAATCAGATAAAAATAATGAACAAAAATCACAAGGGCTGACTTGTCGTGCTTGGTCATTAAAATATTAATGCAGCCTTTCCTCTTACTGTCTCCAAATATGTGCAAATAAACCTGGATGGTGCCCACTAGCAACAATGACAGGGAGACATGGTTATTAATAACAAAAAATGAGCTTGCGCATAAAGGAAGAATGTATAATTGTATGAAAAATGCTAAAACAGTAGAAACAATTTATACCCAATTAAGGTTCAGATTCCATTGATTTATTTCTATTTGATCACTCCATGACAGACAGCGTCTTGCCTTTTTGGTGCTCTTCATGATGCCTAAAACTAATGGAATATACATTCAGAGTAAATATTTTGAAAATCTTATGAGATCTAAGCTAGAAGAACTTCTTTCATGCCAAAATAGCTAAACCAAAATTAAAAGCTGACAAATGTTCTCAGATGCCAGGAAGACTGGGTGGAGAAAGGGCTGCAAACTAATTTTTGAAAGCACCAACACACAGGCACATGGAAAGTTTTTCTCATTCAGTTCTTAAATACTGTGTAGTAAAGAGCAGCATGTGATCCCATCCTTAACAAGGACCTCTATGACTGTTCTTGGTTTCCTTTTCCTACTCTTGACCACCTCTAAAGAGTATAAATCGTGGTAACTTAAAAAGCTTGCTTTGACTTTTAGTTCCACTTTCAAACATTTTATGTGTGCAAGTTAAAGCAGGATCAAAGGCACAGAAAGGATCATTTAGTTAAATGATACTGTAAAGGCCCAAGATTACATACTCCTTTACACGGACAAATTTCATCAACAGCTGTTCTTAAATAAAGCAGAAAATTACCTTTTTTTCTGCTGCCAGAGTAAAAGCGGGTTGTTAAGTCCTTTCCTAGTTAGGGAAAAATTATCAAAAACCACAAAAAAAAAACAACACCAAACTAAAAAAACCACAAAACCCACAAACCAAACCAACCAAACCAAAATCCACACACAAACCCCAGCAGTTCTTCATGTCCCAGACAGAACTAGATCTTCACCACATTTTTACATCCAGACAGATATCAGTATAAAGCTGACATTCATTAGTTTGGCACTTATTTTGAAAAGCATCCATTTCTCAATTATCTATTTAATATTTGCTTATAGCAAAAAGAGGTCTTCAGTTTCTAATTGTTAAGCTTTCTCAGAGTGAGATTTTATCCAGTTTGACATCATCTTACAGTAACAGATCAATTTCTTCTTTGAAAAGAATTAACAATTTAGTTTTTAATTTAAGTGAACAAGGATTGAATAATGGATCAGTACTTCAGCCTTATCCTAACAAGTTGCAAAATAGTAGAGAAACATTCACCTGCTGTTCACTACTCACTACAGGATTAAGTCACCCAGTCCAATGAAGCTGTATACCTTACACATACTTCTATAAAAACCCACAAGGAAACATGCAGTTCATGGCACTTGACTTTTAATGAGATAGCTGGCACTCAAGTCAAAACTAATTTCCATTGTTAAAAAGGCACTTCACAAGATAGCTTGATTTTGTACCAAACAGCAGCTCTCTACCCTTAGACATTCTGTCTACAGTCCTTCAAATTAAGTTAATGATGTTATGGGTTGACAGTTTCTTTTTTTTTTTTTAGTAAGACAAAAAGCACTGTCCATTTAATCTAAAGTGGCTGAACTATTTCTGCTGAAACTTACCAAAACGATACAAGCACAAGCCAAGCTACCTGAAAGGTTAAAGTTTCAGAACATCACATGTAAGTGATTTACTTCATAGTAATATTACAGATATACTTGTGGAAATAGTCTTAAATGTGTACATAATGGTTTAATAATAACACTTGCACAAAGCATTTGTATAAGTAAAATGATCATTAAATCATCACAAACAATTCAAAGGGTAGATAGAAATAACTAAAATTACTAACAATAAAATATTTTCTGTAATTTCTTAGCAATTTTAAAGTATTTATTCATTTTCCATGAGTCTCGAAGAAAGTAAGGACTCATTGTGATTCCTGCTACACTGTAGGGAAAACTAGTATCACAAGACAAGACAATGGGCCAGTCAGAAGGACTAAGTATATACAGTTCCCAGACCAACTCTCTGTCAGTTATATCATAATGTGATTTATTATTGCGCTGGATAAAGGAGACAGTGCAAAACAGCAAAAGAAGGACTTCAGAATGTCATTATGTGTCCTTTTCCTGCTTGTAAAAGATATTCGGAAATGTCATTACACAAATGCATTCTAACTCAGGGTAACAGTGCAGTAGCCTCATCTGCAACGGTGATTCCCATAAGCTTTACAATATAGAGTAACAGATTGTCTGAAAGCTGTAAATATTAATCACGTGTTTTCCACTCCTCTGCCCTCCTGAGGGCATGAGGCTATTTCCACTGGCCAAATGCTACAGAATCGTAACAATCTGCATCCCACCCTTCTCTATACCCATCCCGTATATTGATCAAGAATAAAAAAGAGCATACAGATTTAAGAGCAATTTTGGGTCGGGACGAAGTAATCCAGTGACAATTTACATTAGCAGCGCTGACAGGAAAAGGGGAGAGAAGGGGGCAGGAAAGAAAGCCACGGACTTTCTTAGGACCGCAAAAGAAACTAAGCGGTCCCAGTTTTCATGATCCCGCAGAAGCTATTTATAAGTAAACAGAGCAAGCGGACGAGATGCAAATGAGGACGAACTAGATCCCTTCTCTGCAGTCCTGAGTTAGTGGTTTTATTTTCTAATCCATTCGATTGCGATAGAAGCCACTGCAGGGAACCGAGCAGATGGGCAGAGCGGTAGAGGAGCAAACGAAAGGGCATTACCTTGCGAGAAGCGGAGCCCTGGGCTCAGATGTTCCAGCTGCTGTTTGAGGTGCAGGGGAGGACATGCGATGCTGAGTAGCTGCGCGCCTGCAGCCGCCCCGAGCTAGCCGTTACCCAGGAGCTCGCCTCCAGCCAGCCCTAGCCCTAATCCTGCTCTTGGCCGCCCGACTCATTCCCGACGCAGGAACCCCTGGCTGTGCGCGTGCCTCAGCACCCCTGCCGTCGGGGGAGGTGACACGAAAGGATTGACGGAGCAAGTGACCAATGGCGGGACTGCGCGGCCGCCCGGCGCTGACGGCAGGCAGGTGGGGGGCAGCTGAGCGGGGCGATGCCCTCCCCTCCGGAGCGCTGGCGAGGGGCCGGAGGTGGTTTGTGGCTCCCTGCGAGGGCCGTCGCTGTGCCATTTATTCTTGCCTCTTGACGTGTCAGCAAAGGGATTCTCCAGCGAAGTGCGGGCTTGCGGGGAGCTAAAAGCATCGAGGCTCCTGCCTGCGTATTTTTGTCATAAACTGCCTTTGCGTAATCCACCAAAGCTGTTGGCCGCCTGGCAGAGCATCACTGCCAATCATACCGCTTACCACAGAAATTGCAATCAGCCCTGAAGTAAATCATACATAACTCTGAACTGTAGCGTTAGAGGACAAGGAATCCTGCTACCCGTTACTTCTAACGCTGCTTGAAGAGGTAAATCACAACACAAGCTTGTTTCCTAAAGGACCTTACAAAATATTTAGCTATTTCAGCTAACAGGATTCTAGAGGGAGCAAGAAAATGAACTAATTTATCGGTCTAAACTTTTGTTTGTTTTTTTTTTTTTTTTTTTTTTACAAGTAATCTTCCATTCCCGCTACTCTTCACTGAAAGTATTCCATTCTGGAAGATGTCGTAAAGGGAACAAAAGGTCTTTGGAACAAGTTAGGTGAAAATAATAGAGACAATTCAGAAGTAACAGAGTTACAGTAAAAATATTCCCAGTAACAGACAAATGGGAGAAAGACAAGGTCTTGTGATTCCCATTGATGTTTAAGACCCTTCTTGATACTGAAACAGTGCAATGAAATATCCTTTCTCACCATAACTTACATACTCCTGAAACTGTCATATTTGGTTCTGCTGAGCTTCATTAATATGTGGTAGGCTTATTAAATTCTTTATTAACTCACTGCAGATTTTTCATAAACAAATGTGGTCTTACTTAAGAGAAATCATCCATCTCCACTTGAAACACTGGGCATTGTCAGATTCCTATCACTTTAGGCCACTCACAACATCATTTTCTGATCAACTCATAACCTGTATATAAATACTGACACAGGTGCTGCATATTGAGACATGTCTGCAGACTATGGAATGGGAAAAAAAAAAAAAAAAGGCTGGAAGTAAGATTTTCTCTTCTGATGTTCAGTATTTTCAAACAAAGTTTAACAATTACTCTGTTAGCAACTGCCCTTTTTGTGAGCATATGGTGTACATGGAGACAGAGTTCACAAAAAAGCAACCAACATGAAATGATCATGTCAGGCTGCAATGTAGGGCACACTGAGAGCAAAACCTAATCTCTGAGAGGTTTCCACTTCATCTGCACTCATCTGCATAATCAGCTTTTCATCTTGTCATAGGATAAATGCAACCTGCCTTCTGCTTCATTTACCCTATATAGAACACTAGTATAGATTTGTATGAAGCAAGCGGTAAGAGCTTATGTAGAAATGTATTTGGAAAAGAGCTGGAAACCATTCAATTTTTAAAGGAACATTAAAAGTTGGAAGTCATCTATTTAGTAAGTTGACACACTAATTAGAGTTGAAAGCTATTGACTACATTGAGTAAGCAAACTGATCCTCTTTTAGATGAAACAATCCTTACTTTCAGCTACAATTTAATGTCTTAATCCATGCCTTTGGATTGTAAGCAATGATAACTGTTGCTTGAAATTCTCAGGAGCTTTTATCAGCTGTTAAATTCCAGTATAATAACCCAAGCTGTTGTGTGGAACCAGTATGATTATTATTTGTTTTAGTCTCTGTTCAACTGAGTGTGGAAGGCTCATACAAGTGAAGACCTTCATGGAACAAAGAAATTAGTAAAAGCCTCCAATTCAGGCTGCTTCTGTATTTGGAAAAGTATCATCAGAAGTCATAGCTAATCATCAGATGAAACACTTCAGCAAAAATGTTCTCAAATGCAATGTCTGAATTGAAGAGCTACTGACTGACTTTGATGTCTGGAAATCTGAGTCTAAAATAACTTCTAAAGGCTAAGTATGAGAATACAGGCTGGCCAATTGAATATTTATGATTCTTTGGAATATTCAAAAGATGAATATATTTTTTGCACTATTGTTAGAAAAAATGTCCATAAAGACATACAGGTAAAGCCCTAGAAGTACATGAGGAAAACACAAAGTATATGATGCAAAAATGGGACTAGGAAAGGTTACAGAAGCTTGCTGCCAAAGCAGTTGTTACCAGTCTGTTTGAATGTGGAGAACTAAAAAGCAAAAAGCCATCCTGTATAAACCACCTTAATTTTCCTTTCTTTTCATGACTGCAGCAATTTCTCATCCCTGAACAGGTGTTTCCATCTTTCAATATGTTTATTTTCTTGTCTTAACATTGCACATCAGAGCTGACACTTCAGTGTAACAGGGATATAAGATTTAATTTTCTCAACTTGAAATTAATATTCTGAATTCTGAATAAATTCAACAATTCATTGTGTACTCGTATTGGCACGGCCAGTTTTGAACCCAAAAGAACTGATTTTTGTTTTTCCTGACTAGTTTAGATACATGAATTGAATCTGTTTATGGCATAATATATATGCCCAGATCCCCCCCGATCTGTGTTCTTCAGTTCCAACTCCCACACTCCCTCAGATCCCCCTTGTGTCATTATCCCATATTCTTTAATCCACACTGCTCTATGCCTTGGAACAGCAGTGTGAGATATGCTTATTAGCTTCATAATTCCAGAGATTCCATGCTCTAATTACTACTTGAGATCATGATGCTTTCTCTGTCCCCCCACCAGTTTTCTTCTCATGTCTAAACCTTAGTAGAAATTCTTCTCAATAATACTGAGAATAAATTGTGAAATTTTATGGAGTACTTAACAGGATTAACTATAATGCTGGTTTAATTGATAGACAAAAAAGGAAAACACCTAGTTAAGTGTAAGACCCCAACTGTTTTCTTGAATATTATTAAAATAAGTAAAAATTGACCTGTAGGACCTACATTACTTTGTGTCTTCATGCAGAAAAAAAATGTCAATAGCACTACGTATGAACAACATGAATGCAAATATATCATCAGGGGACTGGAGCACCTCCTGTATGAAGATAGGTGGAGAAAGTTGGGGCTGTTCAGCCTGCAGAAGAAAAGGCTGTGTGGAGACCTCATAGCAGCCTTCCAGGATCTGAAGGGGGTATATAAGGATGCTGCTGAGGGACTCTTCTTTAGGGACTGTAGTGATAGGACAAAGGGTAACGCGTTAAAACTTAAACAGCAGAGGTTTAGATTGGATGTAAGGAAGAAGTTATTTACTGTAAAGGTGGTGAGGCACTGGAATGGGTTACCCAGGCAAGTTGTGAATGCTCCATCCCTGGCAGTGTTCAAGGCCAGGTTAGACAGAGCCTTGGGTATGAGTTGCCGTTGCCCATGGCAGGAGGTTTGCAACTAGATGATCTTAAGGTCCTTTCCAACCCTACCTATTCTATGATACTATGATTCTATATCAGAGTGTGTTTATAAAATTGTTTGGATGGAGTTTTTTTGAGCAGAGTGGGGTTTTTGTCTCTGCAACATGTATTATACTGCATTGTGTTAATTTGGTTTATACATAAATCTTGACCTCAAAAGAGCTAATACAGTTTACATTAGCAATGCATTTGTCATGCATCAATATGAAATATTTTGTTCGAATGAGAAATACAAATTTGCCTGTTTCAAAGTTTACCAAATCTAATTTTTCAGTTCACCCAAATGGTGAACTTTGTCCAAAATAGCTTTCTGTCTGATTAAATAATACAGAACTTCAAAAGACAGCAGAGAAGCTTTGTAATTTTCAAAATTCTGAATGTATAAGGCTTCACAGTGCTGCCAACTCTTGCTATTAAATGACCCAATTTTCAACAGGAAGGAAGCTAATCTTACAACAAAAGTGTGTGTTAGCACATTTCTGAGAGCAGGGGAAAAATTACTTATCTTTAGGGGAAGGGAACATGATCAGGACTCTTGCAGAAAGCAGACAAGATGTTACAAAAAACTTAATGCAGATGATCTCTCTGGAAATGAACATGCATTTACATGACAAACACTGCTAATGGTAAGGGTGTTAGTGGCATCAGTTTTGTCAGTATGTTGATACTGAGGTTCTCTGTCAGGCTGGAGTACAAGAAGGGAATTAAAGAAAATGGCAATTAAAACTTGAAAATAAGGAATACAAAGAAAAAATATCACTTGATTAACATACTGTTGTATGAAAACACAAGCATGCATATTTCAAGCATTCTCTAATGCTTATAAATACAGAGTATTTCTTTGTAATGATATTTTAAAAAGTATACTGTTTGGCATAAACTACTGTTAACAGATTTACGTGAAGCTATTACACCATCAAACCCTTATGAAAAAAATGAAATTCGCATGACTGCTTATGCAAACTAAACCCTCAGATTGTGAGAAGAGTGTGTGTGTGTGTGTATGGTATTAAATACTATTATAAGAATAATAACAACTGTAGATACAGCCAGTTATTTAAGTTAGGCTAATAGTGGAGTGTTGTGATAAAAAAAAAGTATATAATGACATGATGTACGTATCTGTATATATCAGTTCTACAGGGTGAAAGATTGTGGAGACAAACTGCCCTCAGAAATGATATTAAGTTGAAAAAAAGGTCTTAGGACAGCAGAAACTCAATACCACTCCTACCTCTTTTACCTTCTCTTTCTTCCACATATATTTGCTATTTTGCAGCCCTAGTCAATAAAGGATCAAACATTACAGGTGCATTTCTGAAATAAGAAATGGATTCAGTTTGCATAGAGATGTTTAAAAAAAAAAGGTATAACTCAAAGCCCATTTATTGTGTACATTCAAAATAAAGGCTAAATGAAAAACAGGGCAGAACACTGACGGTGTGTGTCTTGGTTTCCATGTCACTCTCAGCATACTAAGCTACATACAGATAAAAGCAGCTATAAAGCAGTCCTGACGTTTGTCTCCATTATGCCACTGTAGCATTTTTGTACTTGATGTATATACTAAAGTTTAATATTTAAAAAGTCAGGAGATGATCTAAAGAGACTAAAATAACAGAAGCATACTCAATAGATACATTGTCACAAATGCTTGCTTAAGAAAAAACCCAACCTCAATGAAACAATGTTAATACCAAACAGCTGCAGTTCTGCATAATAAATAAAAATATGGGAAAATATGTCATATTCTTTCTACCTGTATCAAAGGCTTTAAATACATTTTAATCAAATGCAGTTTAGCAACAGTGACAATTAAGTAGAATTAACTAGATGCAAAACTAGTATTTCTGAGAGCTAGGAGTCTGAAATAAAAGGTGGGGGAGAAGAAGAAAAGTAATACATGGACAAAAAAAAAACAGTTGCACCTTTCCTAACTCTGTTTTGGTTTTGGATATTTTTGGTTGTTTGTTTTTTTTTCCCCTCAATTGATTCTGATTATAAAAAAGAAATCACACAGTCAGCTGTTCTGCAAACTCTAAATATTTGGAAGGGGAAAACCACAGATTTAATGAAGATTTAATCACATAAGCTGCTTTATAAATTGATCATGTGAGTTTGACATATTTCTCCTTAGGACAGTTAGCTTAGAATAAAAGTAGCTTTATTTACTGAAAGTTACTAAGAAATATTTTATTGACAACAAACATTTATGCAATCTCACCAAAATAAAATCCTAGTTCAAGCTCTTCAGACATTGAACAACAATATTTCTTAACATTCTGTCACTATCGAATTTGAACTTCATGTAATTGTCTGATGCTGGCCAGACTTGGCATCTACACTCTCTGCAGAACAGCAGAGCTTGCCAAGTCTAAGACAACCAAAAGGAAAGCAGTTAATGCTCCCAGTTGTTCCGGAAAGAAGACTGCAGTGGTACAAGAATCAGAAATGCTGTTTATTTTACCTTCAGATTCTAAGCAGTCGGAAGCTTTGTAAACCTAACATTGACCCCAACAGATTTTAATTCAGTGGTCACTACATTAAATAGGATAATCAGCTGATTAGTCATCAGACTGACTTTGTTAAAAATGTAAATTGAACTTTAGCTTGTTGCTGTCATATGGGCTGATACCATATGATTGCTCTTCTGCTGATTGTAGCAAACCTAGTTTGTTTTTAGTTGTTGCTAACTAATGTTCACTGTGACCAAGGACTTTCTTGAGTCTCATGCTTTGCCAGGGAAGAGGGGAAGCCAGGAGGAAGCAGAGACAGGACACCTGACCCAAACTAGCAAAAGAGATATTCCATACAACAGCCCGTCATGCCCAGTATATACATTGCGGGTAGTTACCTGGAAAGGCTAGAACACTGCTTGGGTCAGGCTGGGTATTGGGCAGCAAGTGGTGAGTGGCTGTATTCTCTTCCCTTGTTATTTCCCTTATCATTATTATTATTGGTGGTAGCAGTAGTGATTTGTGTTATACCTTAGTTACTGGACTGTTCTTATATCAGCCTGTGGGAGTTAAATTCTTTTGATTCTCCTCCTCATCTCTCCAGGAGCAGGGGGAGAAAGGTGGGGAGTGAGCAAGCGGCTGCATGGTTCTGAGTTGCCGGCTGGACTTAAACCATGACAGTTCTTTTTGGTGTCCAATGTGGGGCACAAAGTGTTGGGATAACGCTCAATCTTGTCTGATCATGGAAGCTAAGCAGGGTCTGGCTCGAGTCTTGTCTAGGATTAGATGGCAATATAGAATGACCATCAAGAGATTTTCCCCAAGAATGGACAGCTGTGAGTGGCATGGTATGTGGGACAGTACGGACAAGTATCTAGTCCAGTGGGTCCCTCCAGTGCTTTGCAAGTGCCAGAGATGGAAGGCAGCTGTATGGAGTTCCCAGTGACAAGTTGCAGAAACTGCTGAAGGAGAAGGTGAATCAAGTCAGTTTGCAGGGGTGAAAGCCACAAAGCTGGCCTTTGACATTGCTGAAGGAGAAAAGTGGCCAGTACTTTACCTCTATACTGAGTCATGGATGGTGGCAAATGCCCTGTGGGGGTGGTTGCAGCTGTGGAAGCAGAACAACTGGCAATGCAGAGGTAAACCCATCTGGGCTGCTGCACTGTGGCAAGATATCACTGCCCGGGTGCAGAACCTGGTGATGAAGGTATGCCATGTAGATGCTCATGTACCCAAGAGTCAGGCCACTGAGGAACACCAGAACAACCAATACGTGGATAAAGCTGCTAAGATTGAAGTGCTTCAGGTGGACTTAGATTGGCAACATAAAGGTGAATTTTTTTTGGTCCGGTGGGCCCATGACACTTCAGGCCATCAGGGCAGAGATGCAACATACAGATGGGCCAGCGAATGAAGGGTGGACTTAACAATGGACACTATTGCCCAGGTTATTCCTGAGTGTGAAATATGTGCTGCAATTAAACAAGCCAAGCAGTTAAAGCCTCTTTGGTATGGAGGACGATGGCTGAAGTACACATATGGGGAGGCCTGACAGATTGATTATATCACACTCCCGCCAACCTGCCAAGGCAAGCGCCATGTGCTTACCGTGGTGGAAGTAATCACTGGATGGCTGGAAATGTATGCTGTGCCCCACGCCACTGCCCGGAACACTATCCTGGGCCTTGAGAACCAGATTTTGTGGCGACATGGCACCCCAGAGTGAATTGAGTCAGACATTTCTGGAGCAACTTGGCCAAAGAGTGGGTATATCACATCTCCTACCATGCACCAGCCTGTGGGAAAATCAAACGGTACAATGAGCTGTTAAAAGCTACACTGAGAGCAGTGAGTGGTGGGACTTTCAAACACTGGGATACACATTTACCAAAGACCACCTGGTTGGTCAACACCAGGGGATCTGCCAACAGGGCTGGCCCAGCCCAGTCAGAACTTTTACATACTGTAGAAGGGGATAAAGTTCCTGTGGTGCACATAAAGAATTTGCTGGGAAAGACAGTCTGGGTTATTCCTGCTTCAGGTAAAGGCAAACCCACTCGTGGGATTGCTTTTGCTCAGGGACCCAGATATATTTGGTGGGTCATGCGGGAAGATGGGGAAGTCCAATGGGTACCTCAAGGGGATTTGATTTTGGGGGAAACAGCCAATGAACTCAATTGTATGCTGTTGCCTGCTATGTAGCACTTTTATAGCCCACAAACTAGATGATCTTTGTATAGGCCCACCTGTCAAGCATGCTAAGGTCCTTCTGGATGGCATCCCTTCCCTTCAGTGTACTGACCACACCACACAGCTTAGTGTTGTCGGCAAACGTGCTGAGGGTGCATTCAACCTCACTGTCACCAATAAAGACGTTAAACAGTGTTGGTTTCACTACTGACTTCTGAGGGACACTGATCACCTCCGATCTCCTTGTGGACATTGAGCCATTGACCATCCAGACAATTCCTTATGCACTGAGTGGTCCATCTGTCAAAACCATGCCTCTCCAATTTAGAGACTAGGATGTCATGCGGGACAGTGTCAAATGCCTTGAAAATTATCTTTCCAATAACATTAACAAAAAAGCAATCTAAATATTTCACTTGCCAGAAAAGCCTAGGTCTACCTGGAGAAGGCTCCATGGAGACTTCATAGCAGCCCTTCCAGTATCTGAAGGGGGCCTACATGCATGCTGGAGAGGGACTCTTCATCAGCGACTGTAGTTATAGGACAAGGGCTAATGGATTCAAACTTAAACAAGGGAAGTTCACATTAGATACAAGGAAGAAGTTATCTACAGTGTGGGTGGTGAGGCACTGGAACAGGTTGCCCAAAGAAGTTGTGAATGCTCCATCCCTGGCAGTGTTCAAGGGCAGGTTCGATGGAGTCTTGGGTGACAAGGTTTATTGTGTGGTGTCCCTGCCTACAGCAGAGCGTTTGGAACTCGATGATCTTAAGGTCCTTTCCAACCCTAACTATTTCATGATTCTATGATTCCATGAATGAACTAGTTTACAAAAAAGAGGAATATAATGGCTCAGTACACTGCAAAATTTCAGTGTAAATATTTATTACACTTTGCTATAGTGTTTTCTTGCTTCACAATGAAGTGAAAAAAGTGGATTTTTTTAAGTCCAGGAAATTCTTTCCAAAAGAACGCTATTACTACCTTTAATTACATTCTGTTTGTGTGACAAAGCATGTGAGTCCATGCTACAAGAAATGCTAGAATCTGAAACAGATTTTAATTGTTCTATAGTTCAAATGTTTCACAGATGGATCACACATTAGTTACTGAAGCTACTGATGAATCTGAATACCTATAATTTTTAAACACTGCTCTCCAATTGAATAACCCATTTCATTCCATTATATCAGCTACATCTACAATTCTTTTATCTATATGCCAAGACGAATGCCAACAACAGAGCATTCCAATTCTAATGAATATTTGTAATGAAATCTTAATTTGGTAGTGTTAATAATTTCCTGATTATTGTGTGGATTAAAAAATGTTTGGTAGCATTAATTAGATATTTTTAAAATAAGCAAGTTTCTAATTTCTGTTCTTTCAATCTATACTAATTTTACAATACGCTTTAATCTGAGTAATGTAAACTGTATGGCATCCTTTCAGGACATTAATAACAAAAAGAGTGTGTGTCTTCACAATGTCATTATTTCATTATGTTACTGTCAACTACATTGATCAAGAACAGACTAGCAGGGTGGTTTTTTTGTAGCAAGTTCTTCATATTGGATTTTTCAGTTTAAAAAGAAAATGGCAAAACTAGATCATTAGCTGACAATAACTGACTGCACAAAGAGTAAAAGACTTGATGTACAATGTACATTGTATAAACTATTAATACTCTTCTTCCAAAACATCCTCAGATTTTCCTAAAGCAGACAGTCAATGAAAACATTGTCACCAGCTCTTCAATGTAAAGCATGAGAATTTAATATGAAAATTTTGTTCTGCACTCTGTAGCCATGTTAGATACTTCTGTGCAAATGCAGCAAGAGAAGTCTGCACTGCCTTGTGTTTGGAACATTACTCTCAAAATATCATCCTTAACTTGTGAAAGGCAATGTTCTGCAGAGACAATAATCTGGCCTCTCCATTCCATGGAAAGCTTTCTGTTCCTCAGGGGAAACTAACAGATTATCCCACAATCCTTGTGCTCTTTGATGCTGGACAACCGTATTCATTATTTTCCATTCACTTAGTTATTCCTTTAAATCTTTCTTTGATGCTTTTCTTCATAGAATAGTTTGGGTTGGAAGGGGCCTTCAAAGGTCATCTAGTTCAATGCTGCTGCAAAGAGCAGGAACATCTTCAATGAGATCAGATTGGCTAGATCCACTTCCAGCCTGGTCTTGAATGTCTTTTTAAAAGCTTGTGCTATTTCTTAGCCCATTTATAACCCGCTTAATATCTGCAACTACTAAACTGCATCTGCTGTTCTAATTTTATCCGAAATAGCTATTTTCAGAATTCTCTTTGTATAAACAGATTTTCTCATCTCACGTACAGCCTTAGCAGTTTCTATGGTTTCCTCAGGGAAAATTATTTAAAATTTGAAATTTTAGTGTTAATATATTTCTGTTAATGCCATACATTATGCCAATGCCTTGATGTCCTATCATCATAAAGAATTATGATCTGAACTATGTGTCATAACCAGATTTATAGAATTGACCTGCTACTTCTGTTGTTTGTGGCACGTTTGCTTTCCAAGTAGTAGTGGAAAAAATGAAACAATATAGTGGAAAATAGAAATGAAAACCCTAGAATTAGTTTAAATTATATTCCCTTTAAAGGAAGGCTGAGCATAGAGCTCAGATGACATACTGGGTTTTTAACACTTATTCCCATTCCCTGTTTTCTTGTAAGAAATATTTCTACTAAGCAGAAGATAAATAGTTAAAAATAACCCATCTTTTACAAGGAAGGAATTATAAAGTGTAAAACACAAACTTGCCTGTGCAAGGGATTTCAGCATTTGCTTAGACAACTAACCCTTCCAATGCAAACTGTTCTATTATACATAGAATCCTAACATCATAGAATGCTTTTGGTTAGAAGGGACTTTAAAGATCATTTTGTTCCAACTCCCTTGCCATGGGCAGGGACACCTTCCACTAGACCAGGTTGCTCAAAGCCCCATCCAACCTGGCCTTGAACATTTCCAGGTATTCTATAATTATAGAATACCCTTATTGATAGGCATTGAATAATCCTGAAAAAATAATAGAATTTATTTCAGTTTAAGATATTAGGTCATTACCATTTTTCATCTGACATGCAAATCTGGATATCAGACCTTTTACAGCATTGTCTCATATATTAAAAAGAAAAGTTACACAGGGAAAGTATAGAAAATATAACCTTCCAATAGCCTCTATTATATAAAGTATGATGGATCTAATTCTAGTAGCACTGCTAATTCTATTGAACAAGAGGTAATGACAAATATCTAGATCTTCAGTCATTCAGGATTTTATGGATTAAAACTCACTGCATAAGCTCAACCATAACCAATGTAAGAAACAAATACAGATGGTGTACTACTCAGGCTATAAGCCTGTTAAGAAGTGGGTATTCTACCACAGTATCTCTTATTCAAATGATGTACTGAAGGGTATTATAAAAGAACTAGATGTACAGAGACATAAATATTACTTACTCTTTCATTTGTTGTGGGATAGATTTGTTAATAGATTGTTTGCTGTAGGTAGAAATGAGGTATCCTGTTCATTTAACTATTTCTAATGATCCATCACCTTGGAAGAACTTTAACATGTAACAAAAGCAATACTAAGCAGGTGGTGTTATCAGTGTTGGAACAGAATAATTACAGTCAGTCTCTCACTTTATCTCCTGCCTTGTCTGGAAGGTAAAAGAAGCAATTTCACTCTAATATGTTTTGCCAATTACCACTATAAATCAGCATTCTGGGGTCAAAGTTAACAAATTGCAGAAAGTGAGATGGCTAAAATATGAGAGAAAGCAAAACAGAAATGGAGAAACCACCATGATAGATTCCCATGTGGTAGCTCATGCACCTAACTACATTTTCTCTATTTGTTAATGTAGTATGGAGTTTCTTCATAGGTAGCAGTGAAATGCAGATATGTTAAAATAATAATATTAATCTGTTAAAATAATTATTCAGTATGTCTTTATTCTTCTATAAGCTATATTTCAGTGCAACTGGCCACCAAGGTATAAATCCTACAAATAAAGATGTACTATAACAAAAATCTAGCAGAAAAGTTGTAACTGAAATTGAAACATTTTCAAATTACACTTGTTCAAATTTCCTTAAGAAACACAGGTGTCAACACACAATTTTAAAGTAATTCATAATATTAAAAAATATTGCAGTTTAAAATGTAATTTGATAGGGCCACAGTAGGTTTTAATTTTGATTGTTTCTAAATTTTTACTGTAAAAGGGGCTAAAACTTTCAATCTTCTGTAAAAATAAATTTAACATTATCACACAATATGAAGCAGGGATATCAATGTAGAAATGGGGAAATGAAAGCAAATCAATCTTAAGCCATTAATAAAAAAAACATGTGATAGTGCTAAACTGAAATAAGTATAAATCTAGCATCAGTGTAATCAAGAATAGAAAAAAGCAAATATTAATATTAGGATTTATTAGACAAAGGCAAAACAGTACAAATGTAGAAATCTTGATGGCCAAATTCAAAGGTTCAGGTGTATATAATGTTGCCAAAACATGCCAAAAGTTCCCACATGGTTTGTAAATTTCAAGAGATATGCATATTCAGGTCAAGAAGCAACAAGGTGATGTCTTGAGCATAGATATTGAAAAATTAATAATTAAAAACATTAGGACCAATACCTTGTGGCTCTTTCTTTCACGGAGGACTTCATTAGATTCAAATGACAGTTTACAGTATTTAGCCATGACTTTAATTAACTCAAGAATTAAATTGATGTTTAATGTCTAGGTAAAACATTATCCTTTACTACTGTGGGGTTTTTTTGCTTATGAAGAAATCTGCTACTGATTTTCCTTTCTCAACTTCTATCCTTTCACAGCATGTTTTTAACCACCCACCATACTTCAAATGGTATGATAATTTGAACTATGAGGAAAAAGGCAATAGGACTGTAAAATTTTTCCTAATATTTATGAAGTAATTTTTTTTACTATGCTTGCTATCAATTGACTACCATCAGACTCCTAATTGTTTGAATTTTGTTGTTAACTTCCCTTTCACCAGAAAACAGAATTCTTGTTTGTTACTGCCTTGTGAAGCATTAAAGTGCTAATTGCACTAGAACTGATTCACAGCTGGGATTAATTTTTTTTCAGAACTTGCAGCTGGAAACAAGTGCTTTGAACATTTAATTGAACATTTAATGAATTTCATTGTAACTGGTTCCTTTGTAGAGTCATACTTTGTTTACACTTGGATTTTTGTTTTTACAATTTTTTTAGAATTGTTTGCTGGAAACACTGTCTAGGGAAGAAAAGGTATTTATTATAACGTTCTACCCACACTTTGCAGCATCATGACTCATACACAGTTAATGAAAAACCACAAAATTAATTCAGTACCAGTTTGTAGAATTTCATGTAACTTCAGTACCTGCTAGTTAAGGTACTAAAGAGCTATGAAGGTAAACACAGAGCTATAAAGTTAATTCCTCAAGACTAATCACTCACTCACTCAAATACTTTCCTTATTTTATATATGGAGACCAGCCCATAATAAGTTTAAAAAATGCCAACCACGTTCAATCAAAATTTAGAATAATATTCTCATCCCTTACCTTGCATTATGATAAGCCTTAACACATTTTTTGTAAAAGAAGTTATAAAATATTTGTGTTAATGACAGATGTTATCTGCTATGTATATCCTTTATGAAGACTCTATTTTGAAGACATACCAATAACCTTACGCATACTCACACCTTTCCAGAAGTTATGTCAAAAGTAATGGTTTACCCTTAATTTGCTCTCTCTTGTTAAGGTCCTCCTCTCTAAATGGACTGTTTAGCAAGTGGAAAATACATTCTTATGCCACCATCAGCCTCCTGTTCTATTTTCATTTAATAACAATAAACATTTATTGTCAGTGTTTAATGGAACATTAAAGATTCAAGACAGGCCTGCAAGAGCTTGTCATCTTAAGGTTTGGTTCTTTTCACTTTCCTAGTAAGAAGACACTCTGCACTAAGAAGGTTTTAATACTTAGAGTGACACCTTACAATCACAATTTTCTGGACAGGAAGGAATATATGAATAGTGGACATGGAGGCTTTACAATAGCAGAAGGAAACAGTGTATCTTTGCTAGTGCAAAGTACAAATATATACAGATTTCACAGTGATTAGACACCTGTCCTGGGTTCAGCAGTAGCAGTCATTTTTTCTCCTTCTTGGTAGCTGGTGCAGTGCTGTGTTTCGACTTCCGGGCTGGGAACGGTGCTGATAGCAGCGATGTTTTTAGTTACTGCTCAAATGTTTGATTTGTCCAAGGACTTTCTGAGCCTCATGCTCTGCCAGGGAGGAGGGGAGGCCGAGAGGAAGGAGAGACAGGACACCTGACCCAGGCTAGCCAAAGAGGTATTCCATATACCATAGCACGTCATGTCCAGGATGTAACCAAGAGTTACCCAGAAGCGCTAGGGCTCTGGGGGGTTGGAGGAGGTATCGGTCAGTGCTCTGTCAGGCAGGGTAGGGTGAGTTATGGGTTGGAGGCTGGTGAGGTGTCATATTCTCTTCACTTGTTATTTCCTTTATCATAATTATTAGTAGTAGCAGTAGTGATTTGTGTTATACCTTAGTTATTAAACTGTTCTTATCGCAACCCGTGGGAGCTACATTCTTTTGATTCTCCTTCCCAACTCTCCGGGAGTTGGGGGAGCAAGGGGGGGAGTGCACGAGCTCTGTGCGGCTTGGTTTAAACCATGACAACACCTTATTCATATAATCAAGGACCACACAACAGAAATATGTAGTTACCTTCTGCTTCTACTTTGTATTATATATTCACATAGAAAATTATTATGTGTTTTTCAGTGATAGTACATGTTTTATAATAAGGTTCTTGGCAATGCAAGACCAAATGAGAACAATCAGGTAAAAAAGACCTTTTTTACCTAAATGTACAAAGTTATCTAAGGTTCATACACAATTACATATTAAATAAAAGATTTCAAAACCAGCTGGCTGAGAGCTTGTTTTGGTTGTATCCAAAGCAAAGGGCAATTTGTCAAATCAAGTGAGCTATTCAAACCCCATTTATTTTGGGAGAAAAAAACACAAACAAACCCACAATATATAAAAAGCTTCTCTATGACAAAACAACTCCAGTCAGACTCAATCCTTGATAATGATCAATACCATGTTTTCAGAGACCTCCAACTTACTATAAAAGTTTCTGAGATAACTAGCAAAAATATATACTTCCTCTCTGTTTAAACTTGCTGGACTGGGACTTTAACATTGGTAAAATTTACAACATACTTCTCTCTTAAAATGAAATTTCATATTTCTCCTCTTATTATACCACCTAGTGGGAGTATTTTACAGAGACACAATTATCCTACTTGTTATTTTAAATAAAAAAATCCTCTTACAAATAAAATGTATACTTCCTACCCAGTAAATACTTATGTATCTATTTACCAAGGGTGATCCCACTGTATGAATCTTTGAATAGCTACATCCTTTACATCATATGAACATTGTACTATAAGAATTAAATTTTATTTTGATATCTCTGTGGAATTATTTGGAGGACTGAGACAGAAATAACTAGCTGAGACTAATCCTTCAATTGCTGAATCGCAAGATTTTTATTATTAAAAACTCCAGTTTTAAGACCTCCATATTAACTTTTTATTTTTCAGCAGCACTTTAACTTGGGAGATGTTTTATTTTAAACACTCATTATCAACACAAACTTTCCATGAGAAGATAAATAAGGCCTCTGAGCCTTGGACTGGAGGATCACTCCAGCAAACTACTATGCCAGTAGCAAGTATGAATTGGGATATTTTAAGTCTCCATTGCTATACTCAGTATGTCAACAGAAAAGGAATACATAAGATTAAATGTCAAGGGGAGATAAAGGCAAGCTCTGCACCCATAGCAATGGGTAGACTTTACAGTTTTACAGATTATAGCAGCTGCCTTCATTTAATCTGCAAAAGCCACAACCTCTATTTGGCTGCAGAGTTGATTCATGAGAGTCTGGGGTAAAGTTTCTGGCATTTTGAATACTCTATCCTATTTCACAGAATCACAGAATCCCAAGGGTTGGAAGGGACCTCAAAAGATCATCTAGTCCAACCCCCTGCAAGAGCAGGGTAACCTAGAGTACATCACACAGGAACTTGTCCAGGCGGGCCTTGAATATCTTCAACGTAGGAGACTCCACAACCCCCCTGGGCAACCTGTTCCAGTGCTCTGTCACTCTTACAGTAAAGAAGTTCTTCCTGATGTTAACATGGAACCTCCTATGCTCCAGTTTACACCCATTGCCCCTTGTCCTGTCACTGGATATTACTCACCAGTCTGTCTTATTTCAGCCTGTAGTGCAGACCTTTGAACCTCACTAAGCAGGGTTCAGAAGGACTCTGAAGCAAATTTGAAAAGAGTGAGGACTTCTGTCCACTAAGGCCTAAATTTGCTCCCTATGTTCCCTTAGACAATTTACTGGAGAGGTACTGGGTTTGCACGGCAAGGTCTTGGTAGCAGGGAACTACAGGTGTGGCTTCTGTGAGAAGCTGCTAGAAGCTTCCCCATGTCCAACAGAGCCAATGCTGGCCATCTCCAAGACACTGCCCACCACTGGCCAAGACTGAGCCTATCAGTGATGGTAGTAGCACCCCTGGGATAACATATCTAACAAGGAGAAAAAAAAAACCCTGTGCAATGGCAACTGCAGCCAGAGAGGAGTGAGACTATGTGAGGGAACCAACTCTGCAGACATCACGGTGAGTGCAGAAGGAGAGAAGTTGCTCCAGGTGCCAGACAGAGCAGAGATTCCCTTGCAGCTTGTGGTGCAGACCATGGTGAGTCAGGCTGGCCACGTACAGCCCATGGAGGACCCTATGCCACAGCAAGTGGATGCCCCTAGGAGGCTGTGACTCCTTGGGAATTCTGTGCTGCAGCAGGGTCCTGGCAGGACCTGTAGCCCCACGGAGAGAGGAGCCCACACTGGAGCAGGTTTGCTGCAGGACTTGTGACCCTGTGTGGGACCCACACTGGAGCAGTCTTCCTGAAGGACTGCACCCAGTGGGAGAGACCCATGCTGGAGCAGTTCATGGAGAACTGTCTCCTGTGAGAAAGAACCCATGCTGGAGCAGGGGAAGAGTGTGAGAAGTCCCCTTCCTGCAGAAGAAGGAGCAGCAGAGACAGTGTGTGATGAACTGACTGCAACCCCCATTTCCCATTCCCTGCACTTCTTGGGGGAAGAAGGCAGAGAACTTGGGCATGAAGTTAAGCATAGGAAGAAGGGAGTCATGAGAAGTGTTTTTTTTTTTTATTTTCCTCAAGATTTGGTTTTATTTCTCATTATGCTACTTCTGCATTGACTGGTAATAAATTAATTTTCCCAAGTTAAGTCTGTTTTGACCATGATGGTAGTTGCCAAGTGATCTCTCCCCATCCTTATCTTGACACATGAGCTTTTTGTTATCTTTTCTCTCCCCTGTCCAGCTGAGGAGGGGGAGTGATAAAGCAGCTTGGTGAGCATCTGGTGTCTAGCCAAGGTCAACCCAGCACAGTGTCATTTAAATATTCTCATATGAATGAAGTGAGCAAGAATTTATTTTTTTGTTTTACTATTGAACATTTGTGGATGGCAGGTCAGGCTACGTCCTGTGAAGCCACAGTGCCTGGGCCAGTTTGGCCTGGCAGTCTTTCCTTCAGCAAGTGGGGCCTGCCTAGCTCTGCAGCTGGGAGGTCACCCACAGAATGGGACACCCCCCATAGCACGGCTGCTGGCCCAGAACACCATTATTGTTAACATAACAGCAAGATTTCTCTGTGCAATTAGGACTAAGTTAGCAACAGCAAGGCTGTCTAATAGCACGGAGACTTCACAAACATTAAGTAAATTTAATTGAGTATACGCTTCTTAAGCATTTCTTCAGGGGCCTGTTTGGACCTACCTGTGGCCAATGCAGCCACCACTGGCAGCCTCGCCTTGTGCTGGGTAGACTAGTATGGTTCTGAGTCTCCTTAACTCCTGCCGGCCTATCAGAGCACTCGCCAGCAGCTGCTGTCTCTCTGTGGCAGTGGAGTCAGGGGAAAGCAGTACCGGGCTCTCGGCTCCCTCTCCCTCGATGCCTCTGCCACTCTGCTTATGGGAAACTGCTGTGCTTTCCCTCCTCACTCCTTCCTTTGAAACCCTTACTGTTTGAGCAACGGGATAGGATCTCTGTGTGCTTAGTCTAGGATTTGTGGGTGATTCTGCTTTCCTGGAAAGAAGCGGAGGAGAAGAAAAAATACAGGGCAGTTTCTTTCACCACTGCCACAAGTCTCATTACTCTGTTCAGATCACAGGAGTATCCATGCAGTTCCCTCTGCACGACCACTGCAAAATGTTTGTTATGTTAGGGTTATGTTTGCTTGTAACTCACTACAGGGCCTGCTGAAACAGAGGGAAACAGAAAAGCATAACAAGGTTCAGCTGTTGAAGCTGTGGGAGTTAAAGGGCAGGTAGTGTGCAGGAACGTTGTGTTCTGTACTTATGAGTATCTTCTTCAAACAAATAAATACTTAGATATATAAGCTTCCTAAACCAGGCTGCTTCAAGGGTTATATAGGAGCACTATGTGTTTTATGAGGAGAGACAAAAATGAACTAGAAGATGTAGCAAAGGAAAGGTATGTGCAGTAGTGAAATAGAAGTTGCAGACCTGTGGAGAGCCCAGGGTCTCCAAAAACACAAAGAAAAGGTGGGGGGAAAAGCAATCAAAGTTTGCCTATACTATTCAGAAAAAAAAACCAAACTCTTGGCTGTTATGTTTTTTTCTCTGAGTCACTAGATTTAGCTAATAATACTGTAAAGTTAGGTGAGATTGTTTCACTTCCATTTCTCATATCCAATATATGAGTGCAAATAACCAAAGTATATATTTGGACCTAAACTAATCACAAATAGTAGATGAAAGTAGAATTTTTCTTTTTATTTATTTCTTTTTTAGCATCTTTCTCTCTGATTTTGAATCCTGTATCTTGGGAATATTTGGAAGAGTTAATTGCATAATTGGCTTCTACACTTTCCCAAGAGGTCCTATCTAATACTTTCAGAATCTTGTTATAAAAGTTAATTAAAGCATCTCCAGCACATTATCATTTGCTGCAATGCAAGTAAGATTAATACATTTAAAATGCCTAAGATACAGTTGAGAAAACAAATGATTTACAACTTGTGACTAAAGCTTTATATTTGGCTATTAAACCATCTACTTAAAGCTGTAGAAAATTAACAAAACTTGAACGTAAACCCAAGTAAACAAAAGAGGTGACATAAATTGGAATATGCAAAGAGAAGTGAAAAAGACTACTCCTTTATAAAATACGCATCAAAAGTTTGTGCTGCACCAAAAGTCACTCAGTGTAGAACTTTTTAGGTTCTTGCTTTTTATAAATAAGTTATGAAGGAGAGTTTCCATGAACACTTTACAGGTAATATAAGATATACAACTGAACTAAAGGAAAGTGTGCAATTTTGGATTAAAATGGTTAGGAAATTCTATTACAATGGCAGGGGTTTTTTTGTTGTTGTTTTTTTTTTTTTTTAAGGAGAAGGAATGGGGAAAATAGACATAAGGATTAATTTGTTCTTAAAGGAGCTGTAAAACAGAATCAGGATTTTGCATTCATTAATGAATTTTTTCTCTACCACGTATTTTATTTTTTTTTGTATTTACTGAACAGAATCTATGAGGCCTGTACAGATCAAATAGTGTAACTATGGTGGTTTTTTGTACAACTGAAGTAAAAAGAAGAATCTGTGCAGGTAATTCAAGGCTTGTATGCACTTGTTGAAGAAATGTTGCCAGCAGAGAGATACTTTCATATGTAATTATGGAAATACAAGAGATGTAGAGGAGGAGCCCTCTGGTGGAGGAAAAATACTGAAGAACAGGTTTGTTGCACCGGAAAGTAAGGACATGAAAAACAATGTAGGAGAAGATGGATATTTTACAAGTCATCGATATCACTAATTTCACAATGCAGCTTTTTATCTTAGCTCCATCAGCATTCCCTGAGCTACCGTCAAGCTTACCCTGTTTTTGTTGCCCTCTTGAAATGAAGCTGTCAAGATTTCTGATCCTGGAAGTCCAGAACAAGTTGAGACAGGGAAGAAAAAGTATGCCTAGGAGGCAAATTTGGTTTAGATAGTGTTACTGTAAGGCTTCATAATTCTGAGACCTAAATATGAATTAATTTAAATTTATTTACCAGTATTATCATATTATTTGCAATTTTTTTCTCAAATGCCAGGTAAAGTAATTCGTTATGTAGAGATACATTTGTTACTGGCAATTTGACCAGTATGTGGAGATTTGTAGCATAAATAAATGAAAATGTTTGAAGGCACTGGAAGAAATGGCAAAACAAGGGTTAAAACAATGGCCTGAAATAATAACAATAGTAAGGAACATTGTTCCCAGTGGTCCATTGATTTCAGAATAGAATTTTGTATCAAGACCAGAAAATCTGCTTTCTTGTAAAAGAAAGTTTTGCCAGCAAGACCCTGCAGTCTAACAAGAGGGGCATGGTAACAAGGTTGCAAAATTGAGCATATATTCCTCCTTGTCCTGTTTGCCTACCAGGAAAATAGACATTCAAACAATCTTTGCAGACAAACAGAAGAAAATACACAATAAGCATCAATCTTGCCTAAAATTCAGAATCTACAGCATTGTTGATGATAAAGAACTTCAGGTATGTGATAAAGACTAGATAACTGGCAACCCTTGTACTCAGGTATGTATGTAAGCCCAGGCTGCTTGGGCACATTTGAGCTTGTAGGTGAGTGGGGGTGAATGAAACCTACAAGAGAATAAGTGTGAGTTTATGAAAGAAACTCTACAGATTGCTGTAAATGAATAACACTAAATAACACTAAGTGAAAACTTGCCCTGAATGTTGTTACACATTTTTTCCTGTGAGGTAGACAACCTCAAACCGTGAGCACAAGCATGGAGTGAATAGGTAATGGTTCAAAAATTATGTGTCATAACTACATTTATTATTTTTACAAAACTTCTCCTTTAGAAACATTAAGGCTGCTTTGTCTTGTGAATGATGGTTTGTTGTGAAATTATTAATTCACACATAGTCATTTTCATCCTTAAGATCTTCCGAGATAAGGTACAAATAGAAACAAGTTTGGTGTTTAACAAAGATGGAAGGAGTGTTGTGCCTAATACTTCTTAGCTGCATTTCCAGTCTCTGCTACTGCCTCACACATATGTAGTGTGCATTCCCAGTGTTAGAAAATAGCTTGCGGAAAGAAACATTATACTGTTGAATCATCACGACAACTGGTGGTTGCAAACAGACTTCACTCCGTGACCATACTTTTAGAATTTATCATGAACACTCTATCTGATTAGCAGTGCCAGTGGGGTGTAACTTCTTTGACGGAAGTCCATCTCTAAATTGTAAAAATAGCAAAGCTGGGTGTTTACACAAAGCTTCATGAAGAAATAAAAAGGCATATGTAAAAGTACCCATTATTTCTAAGGGTAAGGTTTTTACAAAGAAACATTGTATCTTCCAGGAGCTATTCTGTAACCTTTGCATGTATATTCAGTCTATTGTACATGTGAAGTGGGCCATAAGTACCCCGATAATTTTAACCTAGCTCCTAACTACTGGACCTGCCTATCCCGATCTGCTGCAGCTGGAGACGGGCGTTCCCTCAATTTGGGCGGGTTTGCAACCGGACTTTCAGGTACACTAGTTTGAAAGTAGCGACTTCGCTTAAGACATCTCATTTCCCTACACACCCGAGTACAAACTGAGAACACTATTACAAACAAATGCAAGATGAGGGATACTGACAGTAACCCTCCCTGCAGCAACAGCACTGGCGTGGTTTTTCCCCCTTTCTCCTATGCAGAAAACTTCGGCGGAGCCACCGCTGAACGTGAGTGCCCAACATGGCTGCCAGGCTTGCACCGGCCACGCGGCGCAGCGTGGCTTGAGGCGGCTCCGCCAGCAGGGGCCCTCGGCGCTGCTCGGCCGTAGGAGGGCAGCTCAGGAGGCAGCGCTGCTGGGGCGGGAAGCGGCAGTCATGGCACGTCTCCAGACACGATGAAACTGAAGGGAAGGAAGGTGATACAGCGAGGAAGGTGAGTGGGAGATGGGGGGGACAACAGCTGAGGGACACGAGGCAGTGGCCGGCTGACCGACCTGTGCTGGCTGGGGCAAGTGGCAGGGGGGAGCTGCACACAAATACGGGTTTGCCACATGAAAGTCACAAGAGAAAAGATTAAGTGTGGAGGTGAAGGGCTGTGCAGGCTCACAGGTGCTACAAACTTCCAGTTAGTTCTGGAAAACAAAAATGGCAAAAGGAGGCTCGGAGAAGTTTGTGTTGATGCCTCACAGGTGTACCTTGTCTGTTCTGCCAGTTAGTAGCTAGCAATTCAGTGTATCCTGTGAGAACAGACACCAGATCCTTCACAGCCCAGAAAGCCAACTGTATCCTGGGTCGCATCAAAAGAAGCGTGACCAGCAGGTCGAAGTAGGTGATCCTGCCCCTCTACTCTGCTCTCATGAGACCTCACTTGGAGTATTGTGTGCAGTTCTGGTGTCCTCAACATAAAAAGGACATGGAACTGTTAGAACAAGTCCAGAGGAGAGCCATGAGGATGATCAGGGGACTGGAGCACCTTTCATGTGAAGACAGGTTGAGAAAGTTGGGGCTGTTCAGGCTGGAGAAGAGAAGGCTGCGTGGAGACCTCATAGCAGCCTTCCAGTATCTGAAGGGGTCTGTAAGGATGCTGGTTACTGACTCCTTATCAGGGACTGTAGTGATAGGACAAGGGGTAACAGATTCAAACTTAAACAGGGAAATTTTAGATTGGGTATAAGGAAGAAATTCTTTACTGTTAGGGTGGTGAGGCACTGGAATGGGTTGCCCAGGGAGGATGTGAATGCTCCATCCCTGGCATTGTTCAAGGGCAGGTTGTACAGAGCCTTGGGTGACATGGTTTAGTGTGAGGTGTCCCTGCCCATGGCAGGGGGTTTGGAACTGGATGATCTGAAGTTTCTTTCCAACCTTAACTATTCTATGATTCTATGAACAGGCTCAGGACCTGGAAACAAAGATACTTGGAAATAGCAGAAAATGAGGTTTGGGGTGGAGCTGCTGATATATTAGGTAAGTCAGAGTAGATAGTAAATGGATAGCCAACAGATAGTTGTGTGAAGCTGGGGAGAGTAGTTTTCTCAGTGTTATCCTTCTGATTCTCTCCCCCATTTTGATACAGAGGGAGGGAGTGAATGGCTGTGTGGGGTGTAGTTGCTGGCTGGCTTAAGCCACACAACAAAGGATGTGAGTTAATGGGAGCTAAAAGCCCTTGTTTGTAGATTGGGAAATTTGACTGAAAACAGAAATTAAGCAGGAGAATAGAGTGTTTGTGTTAGTTCACAAATGAAAGAGAATGATACTTTAAAAATTATGGGAAGCTTCTGTGTGGATGATGTTGAAGACCTGGTTATATAAAGGTTGCATATATACTGTATTATTATGTATAGTACTTTATGCCATTTCCTTAGAATAACTCTGTAGTACTTGAATTTAATTGCAGACCTATAGTAAGATTAAAAATACTGCACCATAGCTTTGGAAGAAATAATGTATTACATTAAACTTAAAATCATAATCCTTTAGTGCCCCATGTGTAAAGTATTTTTTGAAGTCACAGTGGTGTTGTATAAAGGTTGGTTTAGTTCAGTTGTTTTTTATAGGCAGTGCTGTATGAATTCTTATTTATTTTATTACAGGTTGTTTCACTAGTGTATGTTAAAGATGTGTTTTTTAATTTGTTGTCTTAAAATGTAGAATCTGGAATTCTGTATTGAAAATTTAAGTCTTGTTAAATTTATTTATTTATTTTAACATCTTCAGTAGTAATACCAAATTTGAAAAGACTGGCTGTTTTCTACAACTGAATGTTGTTCAGATGTTCAAATACAACTTTCAGGTTTTGAAATTCCATATTTGTAGCTTAGTAGGAAGTGTAAGATTTTGTGAGGAGACTATTGCGGCAGATTTGTTCTGTTTTATTACTTTCTTTCTGAAGTATTCACAAATGAGCAGTGCCAGAAACAGACGGCCAGGCTAAACTGCTCTTTAACCTGACTTAGTGCTTATGTAACTTTCTAATTTTATTTGCAAATGTATGTAAATGTTTATATACATTTTGAAACTATGTAGCTGTCCAGTTTGAGTTTGGTCTTACTAGAGCTGACAATATAAAGACCGTAATGGTTTGAATAAATAATGGTTGTATATTTGCTATTCCCAGAAATTATACTTATTTAGGTAACACACAGTCCAATTACTATATGGCTAATAAGCAAGAGTGAGGTTATGGACACTTTGTAAGACTCAACTGTCAGCATGATATACAAGGCAATCTTGATTCTATAGTGATACTCAGGATCTTTCTGACATGAATGAGAGTTCAATATCCTGTATATTCAAAACTGGTTCTGACTGTTAATCTCTTCCTATGACCTTTCTGAAGAACCATTGAACAAAGCTGGTGAATTGTCATTCACAGACATTTTTCACTTTAAAATTACACATAAGTGATTTTAATTCACTTTGGGACCTGATTCCAGAAAAGTAAATTGATCTGACCTTGGAGTAATGGTGTGTCAGTTTGGCCTAACTTCAGTCATTGATTTTAGTATTTGCTATATAAATGAACACCAAGAATGCGGTCTTGCAGCTGGCTGCTTTCTGAAACATGTTTGTTTTGTTTAATTACTGACAATGTATTTTTTTATGTAATTTCCTTTAATATTTTATGTGTCAGTTACTGTAGTCATCAATACTAGCTTATAATCATCCAAATCTGTGGTAATTTAATCAAATGTGAAAATAAACAGTAAGAATTCGGATGCCACTTTTACAGAATTTTACTATTGATATCCAGGTTTTCATTATTACGGGAGCTGCTGTGCTTACTGAGTGTATCTATAGCTTATTTTGGGCTTGTGTGTCTGTTGCATGATTGTTTGCAGTTATGGTGAACTTGACTTCATAAGCATAAGAGCGCACCTTTCTTTATATTTAAAGCAATTTATCTAGCATAGTTTGGGTCAGAGCAATTTACCTGTAGTGATGTGTGGTTCTAGGATCTAATGGGTAAGTGGGCAGGTGTATTTTCTTTGTTTTAACCCCCTCACAGCATCCCCTCCAGTAAAATTGTCTGATGACAAAATAGATCTTGTGAGTGCTACTGGTGACGGGCTGTATAGTTATTATTCTCCTTGTTTTTAAGAATTTAAAGCTAGGGTGGGGTTTTTTGATACAAAATGTTTTCCTTCTGGCTACTCTGGCATTCTGCTTTATAAAATAAAGATGTTACTTTTCCCATTTTTCTCTTTTTATTTAAATAAGATTTTGTAGGTAAGGAGTGATATTTTTGGAGCTGTCTTTACTTGGAGTTTCTGGAAAATTAAAACAGAAAAAACTTTTGATACTTAACAAATAATGGCTTGTGCATATTTTTCTACTGTAGATAAGATTTTCTTCAGAAATATTCTTCATTGTGTATTGCTATTTACAAAACAGTGAAGTCTTGTGCTTTTCAATAAATGACCATAAGTCATAGTCTCTAAGTCAGAGTATTTATTATTATTAATACTATTTATTGTCTTGAAAGAATTATTGAATATTGAAATATTCTGTGGAGTTGAACAATGTGCAATAATTTATATCATCATTTTTATATACAGTAATTCAGTATTTATGTAGGAGGGCACTGTGAAAAGGAAGGTATATCAGAAACCATGGTAAGTTCAATGGAGAGTGCTTGCACAGTTTTCTCAGAGGAAGTCCAAAATTGGTATTGGGAGATATACTTCACCAGTCATAACTGAACAACACAGCTGAATACAAAGCACTGTGTATTTGCAATCTATTAACATTTAGCCATCTGAATTAGAAGTTTTATATTATATATATTGACAGCAAATACAATGGTCTTGAAGGTAGCAGCTACAAAGCACTGAGAGTTGTAGAGAAGTCGAAGTTATTTTTATAGTTGCAGCTCTATAATTAGCTGATGCAGTCTTGTCATTTTATGGTGATAATTCTTCAGCTACATGGTAGTTGCAAGAGAAACTTAAGTACATGCTAACTCTTAATTCTGTTATATTTTGATAGTTTGTTGTTTGACTTATGTCAGTGTTCTGTGTTTAGGATAGTCAGCTACTCAACATTGCTACTCTAGAACTTCTTTTTGTCTCAGTTCTTTGGAAATTGTTAGTCACACTTTTATTGCAACCAAACTGAATTAGTGCTGGTGGACTGATTTCTTTTTTCTTTTTTTTGTTGCATAAACTTCAGGTTGTTCATGATGTGTTTCCATAGGCAATTCTTTAAAACCATAATTTAGTTTCAGTGGACTCTTTTGAAAACGTTGAAAGTCCCTCATTATAATTTCCTAATTGCTCATAAAGGCGGTCTGTATTCATGTACTTATGGGAGATTAGTGCTGAAACTGTCAGGCTTGATGTCTGCCAGATAGATAAGATTTTGTGAATATATGACAGAAAAATTTGGTCATTTAAAGAAAAAAGCAATCTTAAAAATACAGCTTTGTCCATATATTATAGACAGAAAAAGCTTGGTAGTTTGCAGCAGAGATAGAAAATTCAGTCTTAGCGTCATTCTGAGATCAGGAATGGCTTTTGTTTTCCCAGACATAACCTCATCGTATCTTGTAAGTTTTTGTAAGACACAAACCCAGCATTTGTACTTACTCACTCTGAATAAATTCTTATTTTGCTTCTTATTTTGTGTCTTCCACCATGTAAGCTCTAATTTATCTGCTCTTCCAAGTGGTGGCTTGAAGGACCTAGTCTGAATTAAAACTGTGAAGTTCAAGTGAAATATATGTTCCTGCTCACATCTTGAGTCCCAGTTTCAAAGAGAAATACATTGCGCTGAGAGTTTTTTTTTGTTTGTTTGTTTTTTAAAGTGTTATTATTTGGTGTGGGAATAGTGCCTTGTGTACAAGAATGTGGTGGTGTATTATGAGGGGGAACAGAGGTGGAAATTATGGGCAAACAGTGAAATACGCCTGCTAGTGTTTGTGAGCTCTGCCTGGGCCATCTAAAACTGGAGATTTGGACAGATGCAGAAAATCTTTGTTTTGGCAGATTTAAATCACTGGGATTGGAGTAACTGTGTTTTTGGAAGCAACAGAAAGCCCTACTCCTGTAACAGTGTTCTGGTTTAGGAAGAAACTTGTTAGCGTATTTTTTCTTTTTTTTTTTTTCTTGGTTGAAATGTCAGAGTTCATAGCACTGCATACTATAGAAAAAATGTGTTAAATAATCTATAGTAAAATTGGAAATGAAACTCGCTTTTTAAGCTAAAATAATGTGAATCGTGCTTACAAAGATAAGTCACAGGTTTTGTTTGTTTTTAACTTATACCACCAGGTGGCAATCTAGCATATACTTTTGGTCACTGGTGAAAGTGTATTTCGAGCATGTTATGATACACTGTCCTTTCCTCATTTTGAATTAAATAGTGTTGAAGTTGCTTGGAGCGTCACTGATTTGGGCCTTACAAGCAGTGCTTATGCTATGCAAAGAATTCTTGTAATAAACTTTTCTGTATTCAGAAAGACTTGCATCAAAGATTGCCTCAACTTTTAAAAACAAAATGAAACTGTGTCGTATATAACAAATCATTGACATGGGCTATGTGTAAAACTCCAGTAAAAGTAATTTTTAAAATGTCAGGAAGAAATATTGATGAAAATTTATTATACATATTTCCAAACCTTTCTCTGTTTTAAATAAGTAGTCTTCTGATAGACATTTTCTTCAACTTGACTAAGATCCTACATTTTCAACTGTAAATTGTAATGGGATTCCTCTAGAATAAATAAATAAATGAAAACCCCAACCCAAACAAAATAAAACTTAATTTTAAATTCACAGGAGTCCTTTCCTTTGAATGGAACATTAACTTGTGCTAAGTGCTTAGTGTTTGTAAACTAGGCAGGTAGTTGACTGATTTAATGTATGGGCAGAAAATGTCCAACAGAATGAGTCGGGATAATTTTGTGAAGTTTTTGTTAAGGAAGCAATGTGTTTCTTTCAGTGGCTTTTTAGAAACTTTATATACACATTTTTGTACTTCAGTGGAAAATAAGAATGAAGAGGCATATCAGTCTTCTAACTCACATCTAAATTTTAGTAGCTAAGCCTGTAGTTATACAGCCTGGACAATAACATTTTGATTCCTCACCTGATAGATGCTTAGGTCACTGATATTGCCCGTGCTTTTGAAGCTGGTGGCATGCATGTGTTTACCATTACAGGCTTTTATCTTCTATTAGGTATTTGATCTATCTTTGGTGGTGTAAGTCGAGCTTCAGAAAGGTAAAATGCCCACATCAAAAAGTGGTTTAGGTTTAGATATTTTTTTATTTTTTTTTTTACAGCAGGATGATTTAGTTCCTTCTGTAAAATTCATGTTACTATTCTATTGCCAGACTGCTGCCACTACAAAAATTCTGAGTTGTTGTTTGGCAGCAGCAGCTGTGAAGCCTGCCAAAAGCTAACCTAGAATCAAGAACTCATGTCAGCCTGTATCCTTTAGTAAGGGGGAAGAGCTTATTTTGGAAAATAAGCAAGTAGTGTGTTTGTGCTGAAAGCAGAAAAGTTTTCTTTATATTTAATTTGTAGGCAAATTCTTTTGATGCCTTTAAAGTATCAGAGTATGTCTAGAATGTATTTAGAAGCAAAAGCATAAAATTGTAGGTTTACAATTAAATGGCTCGAGTAGGGTTTCATAAAACACGCAGTGGTCCCAATTCAGATTATGTGACTTCTGCGACTCTCACACCAAAATGCTGCACCTTGCAGTCATCTCCAGTAAAGCAGAGTCACATGTATATATATATACACTGTGTGTTGTATATGATCATTTTGGATAGATTTTCTGCAGTGACCTGTTATTTTCTTTCAATCATAGATTAAGTAAATAAAAAAAAAGAAACAACAACAACAACAAAAAAAGACAGCTTCATGTTAAAAAAATTAGAAATACAAAGCATTATACTTTGTGTAGATGAAACTTTTGATTAAGCGTGGTTCCGTAAACAGCCAAATCTCAATCTTGGAGCAGTGGGGAAGTCCTGGAAAAAAAACCTATGTCCTGAGGAGATATGCATTTCATTATGCTGTAGCAGTTGAATATTTTTCTCATTAAATATATGGGCATAATACCTAGCAGAACAAAACCCTAAGGTATATAAGTGCTATGAAAAGGTTTTGCAAGTTTGCTTGACAATTTAAAAAGATGAATTCTAACTAAAGTATTTTGCTTATTAGGGCAGGAAATTGTGTCCCAAAACAATGCACAGGCTACTTTGTAAACCTGAATATCAAACAAAGAAAAATGGAGAGACTTACAGGTGCATTTCTAAAAAGGTACAAATGAAAGCCCTGCAGTCCTTAGCGCATATATATATATATATATATATATATATATATATATATAAATAACATGTATAAAAGGATAGCAGAAATAACTATTCATGGTAGGTTCAGATGATTGTCATCTTGGAAATCAGATTTGCAGCTGCTTATGCAGAGAAGCAAGAAATGGAAGTTATTGTAAGCAGGCTGAAAATATCTTCTGACAGAATCAGCTTGTTCTGTGATCATCTGATTTACATCCCCCTGCTGCACAAATCAGGAGGTTCAGAGTTGCTGAATTTGATACATTTCAGTGCAAGATTGGTTACCTTGATCTGTGAAAATGGAAGTGGGAGCTCCGTTTTCATTAACACTTCACCACTATTGCTGTTTTGACGAGACAGTATCTGGGGAAAAATCAACACCTAGTGATGCATATAATGCTTCCTGCAGTACCTTAACAGTAGGGTTTTTTTTTCCTCCAGGATAGAGAGAAAAGGAAAAGAATTGCTTCTTATGAGCTGGGAAAGCAGCACAGTTGGCTCTGGCAGTGAGGGGGTTGACTGACAGTCTGCAGTGCAGTGGAGTTAGCTGAGCTCCCTATATGGCTGTGGATTAGCTATATGCTAATACTGATAGGAGAAGAGGAGCTGTACGGAGCGCAGTGAGCTGACGGTGGAGGCGATCAGAGTCACAGCAGAGCTGACTCCTCAAGAGCCATGGCTGAAGGGGGTGAAGGAGGAGAGGATGAAATACAGTTCCTACGAACTGTAAGTATCTGCTTTTTTATAGGTCATGTAATACATGATTTTATGTCTCATGCCTGTTCCCTTCCTGTTGTATTAAAAATGAAGTGTTATTTCTGTGCTGAGCTTTGCCAAATGGGAGAATTGATTTAGTCAGTGAGAAAAAATAAAGCAAGAATATGAGCTTTAATAGCATCAAGCAGTCTCAGTGTGTTCTTCCCTGAATTTGCTCAATAAGCCAGTTTGGTATAAGGGACCTATTTCCGCTGTAATCCCTTGTGTTTGAAGCGTCCTCGTCAACTTTGTACTTGGGTTTCTAAATGTAGCATGCCAAATATCTGACCTCTGAAACTTCTGTCTAGGTTAGATTTCACTGGCATTAACAGAAGCTTTGCAGATAGGAGAGCCTTAAAATGATGAATAAACCAAGCAAGCCTTTGATGACCTCTTCTGATAAACACAGAATGAACACTTGTGTGTAGGGAATACCAACAGATGTTGAAGTTGAGGCTTAGCAAATGTTTGGGGTCTCTTCTCTGCTTAAAAGAAGCTTATTTTAAAAGGATATAAGGATTTCTTTGGGAAGGGGTGTTAATTAGTGAAATAGTCTTTGCCTGGTGTAACTTGCTATAAAGAGCCCTCACACCATTCTTTCCTAAAGCTTTACGCAAATCTGACAACTGATTTGGACTTTTAAGCAAGTAGTGGTCATGCATTCATTTTTGGGAAGAGGATAAGGTTTTTTTTCATGTGTCATCTTGTGTCTCTCATTATTTTTACCCTGCATGACTAAGAGTTTGTTGTGTAACTAGCATGAAAATACTGCTGCTGATGTGTGTATTCCATGTTCTTTCCATGCTACCTTTACTTTTCACTTATTACAAATAATGTTCCAGAAGCAGAATCCTCTAGAGTTGATACAACTTTAAAAGGATGGGTCTCTAAAATACAACATACTAAGTGTCCAAAATAGAAAATTACAAGGCTCATTTCTGGGAGTCTGGGAATATATATTTCTGGGAATTAAAGGTTGGAGAGTGATGATGGTTGCTGCTGCTTATGTAGATTGTTTAGGTGTGATGAAATGTCATTAGCACCTTTAAGCCTAAGAGAATTTCAGGGAGGGGAGAGGAATGGATAATTATAACAAAGTGTTCTTTCCAACATTCCTTAACCTCACTTTTTAGAGGTACCTGTATTACATAATTTAGTAGGTTACTCAGCCTTTAGGAGACAAGAGCTTTAAATGTCCTTCATCCTTTTACTTTTTAAGATGTTGCCTTGACTGAACAGCCTTCCTAAGTGATGAAGGGATAAGCTTTGCCTATTTGTAGATAGCGTGTGTGTGCTACATGAGATGGCAATTTCTGCTGCTGTGACCCATTCTTTCTAGAACTCGATAGCACTTCCTCCTAATGAGTGAAATGAAGCACTAAATAGAGGAGGGGATAAAAAAATGGGAACAGCAAAAGTGATACTATGCAGATGTGTTCCTTCTACTTGGTGGTAGGGAATCTTTTAGAGGGGGAAAAAAATTGACTAGATTTCTGTCATTGAAGTCCCAGCTTCTCCTTGATGTGAACAATCATATAAAATACAGCTGTTTCTTTCCCATTATAAATTCTTTCACCTTTGTGAAAGAGGGATCAATTGTTGTTTTGCAGTATAGGGAGAAAAGAATGATTTATTAGGTAATGAGAACTAGAGTGATGTTAAGCTTTCAGTAATTAGTACTTAGAACTTTTGTTGTTGCTAAAAAGTTTGTACATACAAATATGAAGTACAGTACATTTTTACAACTTTACGACCTTTTCAGTGAAATTGTTGATCAGTCAGGATCTTCTTCAGGTAAAATATTTTCTGGGAATTTGGCTTGCTAGTGAATGTTTCCCAGGCTTGTGTAGCAGAATCTTCCTTTGAAATTGTTGATCTCCATACTCCTTATTTTTGCGTCTGTAGACCGAAGAATGCTTTAGGCTCTTAGAGATAACTCTTTCTTGGTGACATATAAAATAAGATTCAAAAATATCTTTCAGTATTTTTGAAGGAGCATGATAATTAACTCTTTAAAGCCTAGTAAAAATAATTTTTGCTTCCTTAAAGGGAAACTTTGCATTTATCTGCCAGTTTTTTGTTGGTTTTGAAGTGTTTTTTCTTCTTAATTTAAATTGCTATTTAGTTTTGTACATAATTTTAGGCTCTCTGCTTATATAGAAAGGCTGGAAGCTCAGTAACGCATGAAGGTGGTATCTGTATTTGCTTTTAAGAAGCAGCAAACTTTATAAACTTTGATGGAGGCTTTTCCCTATATCACTGTCTGTTCCCAAGGCATTCCTCACATTTGATTAATTTGGCAGCAATGAAAATTACAAAGACCTTAAGAATAAATTAGAGAGAGAAGACACCACTTCCAGTATCATAATTTTTGTAGTAGTAGTATGTCTTCAGTGATCATTTCAAGTAAGTCTTAGTTTTTGTGTGAAGTCTTTATGAACAATGATAGCATTTAAAGGAAGGTGTTACTCATAAAGTGTAATTTCCTTTATTAATTTTTCCCTGACTTTGTAAGTTCAGCATGAATACAAATAAACAGTTTTTACTTACACTGCTACCTTGCTGCTGTGTCTTAGTTATGAAATCTTGATTTTTTGTTTCTGTGTTAATGTTTGAATTGTTTCTCTAGTTTTCTGGTTGATGGTTTTCATTTGGATTTGACCCTGGATATTCAGTGTATGTGTTCCCACTTGCATATTGTGTATGGAAGCGAGAAGCAAACCACTTGTTATATGTGTGTAATATGCAATACTGCTGTCTCTTATTTCCTGCCCTGGTACTGTTTGTTCTACTTTCAGTAATTGGCTACTTTGCCCTATCATTTGTTTGTTACCCCTTCCTAAGGTATAAATACATGAGAAATTAGTGAAGGTAATGTTTATGCATATTTAGGTGAGAATACATATGTTAACCTTTGCTGTTCTGAGATAACATGCTGTGGGATATAGAGGGGGCCCTGTTACTCTTGGCAATGTGGATATATGAGTGTAAAGCATTCTCATTCAAGCCTTTCCTAGCTACTGGGACTCTACTATTGTGACAAGTTGACAAAGTCCTTGTCTCTCTGGAACTTATTCCCAAGATCTCTGTCATTCTGACTACTGCTGAATTAATAAAAAATTAGGTGATGCCTTAGAGCAGATAGCTTTTGTCTTCCTTCATCAGAAATACCTATATATTCACTTGCTATCAGAGAACGTGAGTGGGAGCTGGGGGAGGTCACACCCTGCTCAAAGCAAAGAATCAGTTTAAATGTCCTTGTAAGGAAGCATGTCAAAGTTGTTTACCATCTTAAGAGCCCAAATTATGATGGTAACATTAGTTAATGGGTGTATTGCTTTGTTACTTTTTTTTGAAATGTATTAATGGAAAGTGTTTCCACTTTTTTTAATACTTTTTTTTTGAGATGGCTCAAAATACATTAGTCAAAGTTTTGTCTTGTTTTCCATGGATCTGAACAGTGTGTGTTGGTGTGCACGGGTATTAGTGTGTGTGCGGATGTGTCTGTGTGACTCCCCAGCTGGTTACAAATTAATTTCTCTGAATGACAAAGGCCTCTAACAATTGATTTTTCTTTGACTTTTGCTCATTTAGCTCACTGGTGGTGTATCCCTAGTGACATAACAAAGAATGTGTGAAGTGGAAAGTTTAACATAAGTAGTCCTTAATAGTCCAACTTAATATCTAATAGTTATACTACTAACTGCACACTGATATTCTGTAGCACAGATCTCTGTGGCTTGATTCAGTAAAGTACAAATATCTGCTATGTAATGCTCACCAGATAAATACTTGCGAACAATTGTATTGGACAAATGTCCAAATGTCATAAAATAATGGATGATGTTTTGAGGAAGAAGGTTTTAGCAGTAGTAAATTAAAACCTGGGGAAGTATGGAAAATGTTCTCAGTGAGTTGTGTATAAGATTATATAAAGAGATACAGAAATTTGTAGATAGTGAAAGTCACAAAGGCTAAGGAATGCCTTAAGATTAAATTGGTGGAATTTTCCTGAAGCCTCTTTTAAGGGAGCTGGCACAAGTTCTGCATGCTTCTTGAACAGCTGAGTGGGATCCATGGGATCCATTGTTTTCAGATTAATTAAGACATTTTGTCTTTTGTTACTGAAATGACTGTATAATGAAATTCATGATACAGTAGTTGTCCATTAGCCAGTGAATTTCTTTTAGGAAAAGGGTAAAAAGAAAGGACGAATAATGTTATATAAAACTTGAGCTGCTTCTGAGAACTGGTATGTACTGGGAGTTTATTATTTATGTATTTTTTTCCTATTAAATGTTTATCTGTGTATCATATGATGCACTAGAAAATCTGTTATATTGTAAATCTAATTTACAATATTACACAGGCCTTCAGCAAGGAAATAGTCCTAGGCAAAGACTGAGCATGAGCTCTCTGTTTTGCATGTAGTGACAACCTGGGCAAACCTATTCACAAAGGTGAGGACACATGCAAGGGAGTAAAAGCTGGCAGTACAATTGGTGAAATGAAATAAAGCAATGTTATTTACAAAGAAGGACACTACAAGTTCTAAGCAACTTAGAATAAATTCATAAAATTAAGTATTACTTACATGGTAGAAACTGAAAGGTAATAAGGCGCAAAGTGCTTACAGGTAGCTATATACTAAAAAGACTGGGAAAAAAACATTTGCTAGGTGATAGTATCTTGAAAGGCTATATCAGATAGGGGTGGCAGAAAGGAGAAAAGGCAAATAGAGTTTTGCAGATATAGCTGGTGGACAGTGAAGTCTTAAATCATTATTAGTCAGAGGAGAAAGCTGATTTCTCCCTATCAAAATGAAGATAGCTGACTTAGGGGCACACTTCTGAAGGTCTTGACATTACAGGCTGCTGCTGTAGGAGATCATATGTTGTTTGAGCTGTTTCCCTGATACCTTCCTTACATTTTGTTTAGGATGGATTTATAGAATAAACTGTAAATCTATTTTTTCCTTCAAGGACATAACGCATGTTCATGGATACATTGTACAACATTGCATATTGTATTATAGCTAATGGTAGTACATAGAATCATAGAATAGTTAGGATTGGAAAGGACCTCAAGATCATCTAGTTCCAACATATATATATGATGTATGTATACACATTATATATACATATACACGAAGTATATACAGGACGTGTACTTATATGTAATGAGTTCTGTTTTTGCAAGCTGCTCCATATTAGCCCAGTCTACACCAGTTACACAAAGCAACATTGCACTACATGAACTCAGCATCATGCTTTACCTCTGTTTCTTTCTACAGCTTAAACAAAAAAAAAAGCTATTTAAAAAAAATCACTGCATGTATCATAATAGTATACAGCGTATTGTTACATAACAATTGCAAAATTGAATATAGTCACAATCCATTTAACTCCTAAAATAGGTATAATTAACTCCATGTGAGTTTATTTTCCTTTATTTTTTCTTTTTCAGTTTTGGGGTTTTTTTTTGTATTGGTGTCAGTGCAGGTCTGGTGAAATAATGTCAAATTTGTTACAATCAAGAAAAGTTCTTCAAGTCTTCAACCTTAAAATGTTATTGAGTTGAAAGCCTTTTTAATAGTATTTGAGACCAAGCAATAATAACACAAGCATACATTTCCCTGTTTTCTCTTAGCCCTACTGATGGCTGTTGTGGGGATCTGTCCTATGCTCAAGCTCTGCCTTATAGTGTCTGAAGGGGGGTTAATATTCTTGGTAATAAACAGCAAGTTTGCTAGTAATGTTCCAACATTTTTGTGGAATGCAGCAAGTGGGTTGCCTGATCTCTGTGCCCTATTTCTAATCCCCTGCCGTGCTAACTGGGTATGATTCATATTGAAAGCCAGCTGTGAATATTGCTTCTTTCTCAGTTCCCATGGCAGTGCTGTGACCAGACAGCCAACTGCTGCCAGGTGCATTAGATACAGATTCCAAGACCTAAAACAGAGTAGTGGGCAGGGAGGATAAGAAAAGGAAATTTGTCATGCAGTTATTTAGAGTATATTTAATTCAATCACAGGACACTAGTTTTAAAGGCATGTGTTTAGTGACTTCTTTCATGAAATAAGGATTTTGCAAATGGCACTTCATAATAGTGCAGATATATAATAAACACAGACTTCTATAGACCATAAAATTATCATTTCAGTGGCTGTGCTTGTCAGCAATTGTGCACCTGCTGTCAGTCAAGCTCTGTCTTAACAGATGTGGTTCAGCTGTAAATAGGAACTGATGACCAGTCTGTCAGTCAGGTAAGCTCACATTTCCAGTGTCCTTTTCTGGCACTTCATGTCTGTAGTGGGGGGTGGCAGCTTCAGTTAGTACAAGCAATGGCAGAGATGACAACAACATAAGGTGAAAGATTCAGTAGTAACATCAGGTTTGTTCCTTCTACTGGGCTTTTATCCAAATAAGCAAGTGCTAGTTCCTCAGTAAGATGAGTAGTCAGCACACGCCTGAGCTGTTTTTAGTCCACAACAAACATCTCTGTCAGTCTTGAGCGTTTCAGCTACTTTGGCATTTAACTGGGTTCTCCAATACCTTGTACCAGAAAATCAACTTCCCTTTGCCCAACTGAAATAGCTTTAATTCTCTCCAATAACAACATAAGTTGAAAGAACTGTAACTGAAATAAAATCTTTTATAAATCACTTGTACAAACAATAGAGTTTCAACTTGGTGACTTGAAACAACTGTTCAGCAGAAGATGCAGAACTAATTTAAACACTAAAGATTTAACATGCTTTAAAATTGCATCAGCAGTACCGTGTACAAGCGGGAGTACAAGGATAATCAAGCTTAGAATATATACTAAAATGCCTCGGATGAGTCACTAAAATGCTTAAGGTCAAATGACTTCCACCTCCCAAGACTCCCCCTGAAGTTCAACTATACTGTCTCATCTTTTCTGTATATGGAAGATGCCCAGAAGACCTATACACCTGGTACATATTAAGGATATTTAATGTCAATAGTTAGTAGAATTCAGAAGCTGTTTGATAATGTGTAAAAAGATATAGTCAGTGCAGTCACTTGACATTTTTATTAAAAAAAACCCGAACCAAAACAAAAAACCAAACCAACAAAAAAACCCTTCCCAAACTGTCAGTATTACATACTCCATGCTACTAGCATAACCTTCTTCTGAAATGCATATCCATATTGCACTTTCCAAAAGATCAAACTCAATAGACTTTATATAGTTCATGTGTAACCAAAGGTGGGAAAGGAAGACTTTACAGCTTAGAAGACCTCAGTTTGATCATGCATGTCATGCTTGCATTTGTTGCCACTGGAAAACTTTTTTGTGAAGAACATTTACAGGACAAAAGATTCTTTGCTGCGTATATGTTGACCATCACAGGATAAAGTGTGAATGGGGATTAATAAGATTTGATTTCCTGATCAGTTACTATGCATGGGAAGTTATTCTATCTATAATGTATGTCAAACCTTCATTTAAAAATTTGCATTTTTATCTCATGTGCAGTTATGTACATTACAATTAATAAGGAGTGTGGTTTTTAAAATGCATAGAATAATAGTAACTTTCAAATTTGCAGACCCTAAACATTTTCTGTGTGAGTTGCTGTGGACTGTATTTGAAACTCCTTACTTGTTTTCTTTGTAAGGTTTTGCAGATCTCTTGGAAATAGTCCTGCCTGAATAATTTATAATTCAGCCTTCATCATCTTAATTTATTTTAGTTAATGTATTACTATTCCTGGAAAAAGCTGTAGGTAATATGGTATAGGTGAATTTACAGGGAATGGCTCATGGTGACTAGTGCTTCTGATGGCTGAATCACTAAGGCATCTCAACTACATACATGCATTATTTATCTGTTTATTTATTTTTACACAATGTAACAAAAAAATGTGAGCTTTCAAAAATGTTGAGAGATTACTTCCTATACTGCATTTACACGTCTATGTTTATAATGGTTGTACTGCTAGCAGTTCTTAAAACTCTCTTCAATACTCTGATTTGTATACAGATGGAAGATTTGGTTGCTTTTTACCTGCATAATGAAATCAACTATGGTAGGACATACAGAAAGAATTTTCAGTAACATGTGTTGATATAACGTGTTTTACAAGAGAAGGAAAATTCTGCAACTACTATAGGACTGATTTTCTACTGTAGTTTTGAAGCAGCACTTTAATGCAGCACTGAAAAGACAAACTTACTGGACTGGCCAAAGTTTTTTCATAGAAGGGAATATAATGGTGTTACTGGAGAAGGGTATAGAATGTGTGATTCTATAATCTTTACCATTGATGTGAACATTCTTCCATTGTTACTCCAGTTTAATGTGTGAAATAGTAAGAGCTTAGTATATCAAACTTGACTTGATGAAGAGCTGCTTTACTTTACTCGTGCAAATCAGCCTGAGTTTCAGGATGGCTTCAATTAGGTATTTTGACCCTGTTCTCCTCTATGCACAGCTCTTCTCTATGGTATGCTCTTAGGATTGTTTAAGAGCAGTGCATAGCATACTAAACCAGCTAGACAGAAACTAATGGTGAGGTATAAAACAACTTGGTGTGTTGTTTGTTGTAAATATTGCTTAAACAGCCAGATTGTTCTTGCAGGATAAAACACATTCTAATCATTAAGTTGTTACAGAATTTGGAGTTTCTTCAAGGAGGTAAAAAGTAGATTATCACCTGCAAATACAGGTTTCCACCTAAGAAATTATATTGATAATGTTAAATATTGTTCTTTTTTAGGGAAGAGAATTTTATCAGCAGATGAAATAGTTTTCTTATTCTGGCTTTTAGTCAATTTTGCTTTGAAATGCCACAATTTGATGAGTCATGTGAATGCCCTAGGTAGGCTAACTGAAGCTAAGTTACAGAAGTTGTCTTTAATGACCTTTTAATGTTAACCAGAGTATAGTTCCTATTTCTTGTCATACAGCTGCATAAGCAATAAGCTGTAAATTTGTATCCACTGGTGCTTTGTTGAGAAAACTTCTTTGGGAGAAGTTGAATTAGGAAGTACAGTCTTTGTGATTAAAGTGAAATTCAGGAAGCTTGATGGTATGGAAGATTCTAGATTCATTTTGAACATGTAATTTTCATTTCATGATCAAAGTTTGTTTTTTTATAGAAAGAAACATTTTTATTTGCCAGGAATCTTCCCAAGTCAGCCTCTCTCAAGGTTGACCTTAGGCTTAAATGACATCATTGTCTAAATAGGGGCATGTATATAAGGCTTAACTTGCCAATTAGAGTGGTAATATGACCTTTCCTATCCTTGCCAATATGGAGAACATTTAGAATCATAAATCAGAACTGTCTAAGGGGTGAAATATGTCCACTACAACATAAAAAAAAAAAAAAAAAAAAAAGGTTTGGGGGGAGGGGTGCCAAAATCTTCAAGGGAAAAAAAAAAAAGGCCAAAAGATGATAGTGGTGATATTCTGTTATAGGTAATGTGTAACATCAGTAGAATGTTTCTAGTATTGTTTAGGAAATTAAACACATAGTTGCATAACTGTGTCATATGTTCATGAAATCTAATTTTATCTTAATCCATTTACTACTTCTGTCTTTCACATCAGTCTCTCTGTTCTTTGATTATCTAAGAAAAACAGGCAGAGCAGTAATAACAGTAGCCAATAATAACATAGGAGCTGCTGGAAGATTATCCAGAACTTGGGCTACTTCCAGGCAACATCAGTTAACAGTATCTAACCTCTTTATTTTTGTGCATCCCTTAAATCTCCAGCACCTATTGCTGTAGGGAAACACCCCATCAACTACTAGCTGTGTAATTTAGCTATCTTGAAACACCAAATACTGAATTCTATGTACTGTTTTCATATAATTTCTTGAATCAGATGTTTTCACAGTAAACTGGAGACTGCAGTTTTTACAGCAGAAGTTACTTAGCTATTCCTCTCAAGTGCAGCTGCAGAGGACAAAAGCAAAGACAAAGCTGTTATTTACTGAAAAGTAGGTATATTGTATAAACAAAAGTATATGTGAGCTTTTAGCAGTGCTGAGTTGGCCCCCATCAGATCATGTGGCTGCCCAGGTGCTTTTTTCGTTGGTGGCTGATGTGGCATGTCAAAGGTAATATATCTCTGTTTTTGTTCAAGCAGAATGAAATGTAGTGAGGGTTCTTAGTACACAACCTTCCATTTGGTTTCTTTAAATGGTTGTAGGATCTGTACTTACTCATACTTATCAGGTGCAAAGTTACTGGTTTGATTGTAGGATAACTGTGCATTGTTTGCATAAGCATTTTGGGGGTATGTACAAGGTGAAGAGTTACAATGCAGAAATGCTGCCTTATGCATGGAGTGCAATGTGCTTATGTCTTAAAATAGAGGTATGAAGCAATGGCAACACCTGCTTCTTCCCAAGTATTTCTTCTCCTGTTACAATATTATATATGTATAGCAATTGCTGGTTACTTTCTGCATAGTACATGCATGGTTTGCATGGCTCTTGTGATTACTAGCTGTGCTTGGATCTCTGGCTGCAGGCCTTGGCTTCTGTTATTTGCAAATTAGTGTAATAGTAACCTGTAGAACTTGATAAAATGTTACAGCTATGTGTAAGGGCCAGTCCTTGGTAGGTACATATGATGAAAGTGTACTGTTGCTAAACAGTACTTAGTTGGAAGGCAAATGTGCTAGAGGTGAAAACTTGCAAATTCAAAAAGGGGGAACTGACTTTATTGAACAACCAAAAGTAATCAGAAATTTAGTTTATATGTTTGTATAAATATTTGATTGTGAGAAAATTAAGCAACGTTAATCAAGTAGAACTCTTATGTTACACTGAGCAGTATTCAGTCCAATGACCTAATGATGGCTGAACTTGAGAGAATTATCTCAAACCATCTCAAGTGAACCATGATCAAAACCTGGGATTTAGCCTAAGCAATTTGCTCTGAAGGACTCGATTGTGCTTACTTACATTAACACGACAGCTTGAAGAAGAACAGCTGCAAATGTTAATGTCGAGTACCTGTGATTGAACTGTGATAGAGCACAAATATATAGACTATCTTGGCAAGCAACATTTTTTTTTTAATATATATCTAAAAATGCACATACACACACACACATATATATATCAATGTTTTTCGTTTAAAAATTGGCAATACTGTTGCATCCAGGCAAGGGCTAGGGTTTACAAGGTGCCTTGCAAACACACAAAAACAGTACATTTTCTGATACAAAGAGCTTACATTGATGGACAGGCTGCGGATGAGTACACAAGGAAAATAAGACTTCACCAAGTATGAAAAATATTAAATCATAACACATTTTAAATGTTGCACTGCAAAATGAATGTGTTAAATAAAATTCTAATAGTAATAAAAACTCAGATGAACAAAACCAGAAAAGAGTTAGTGGCTTATATCTACCAAAATATATAAATAAATAAATTTGAATACTTTGTACATGGGCATTTGTGCTTAGTACCAGAAATTTGTCAGACATGGGAATTTGCTTGATTGAAGGGATTGCTGCTAAAGGAAGGGTGAGTAGCAAGAGTTATTAAATATGATGATAAGGAAAAGATGCAGTTATCCCACAGAGACACATTGATTTTTTTTTTAAATTTTTTTTTGTGGCAAGAACAATATCAATATAGTAGCTGTTTAAAAACAAACAAAAAAAAGAAAGAAAAAAGGAAACAAAAACCCCCAAACAACATTCCCCCCCCCCAAAAAAAACCAAAAACCAAACAAAAACCCAGTAGTATGTGGGTGGATTTGACTAGGGAGACAAAGAATCTTTATATTCATTCATTGTGACTGTGCATTAGTAGTAAATATTTACAAACAGAGATTGGAAAGATGGAAAGAGAGAGAAGCTGAGACACCAGTTTAATATTTGTTTCTGTTTCAGCTCTACCTGAAGCTGTAAAAGCCAGAGTGAGAACAGCTGTCCTCCTGTCTCTTGTTCCTTGAGTTCATAAAAAAAAAATTCAAGAAATTGTAAGAAATGGCAAGATTTTCATTCATTCTGACATGCATAACTTGCCAAAATTCAGGGTTTTAAGGCCTACCTTTTTTGTGGAAAAGAAAAAGTGTAATCTGTATTTAAAAAATGAGCAAGGCCCCATCTCCTTGATTACAGAAGGAATGTAGCAAATGGATAATGATACTTTGCTGAGGACACTGACATTCTTCTGTCATTACTCCTCCAAATTCATCTCCATAGGCTATTTTTCAGACTTTTGAAGTCACTAAGAGTTTCCAGTCATTCTGTTTGTTTGCTGTCTCTGCCTTATTTTTACCTCACAGCATACATCTGAAGTATCTTTGCTTATATTAGTCTTGCATTTGCTTTCATTTCATGTGGAAATGTTTATTTCTGTATCACAGCAACATGGAGCTGGAAAGAACTTTTAGAGTCATTGAATCATTTTGGGCTGATGTTCATTTGAAAAAACTAATTTGGCTACTGCTTTTATCAAAGTACCAGCCCATTGATCTAGTAATCTTTCTTAAATTTTTCAACTTAAAGGTATTAATGTATTTCTAAGTTTATTTTTTTTATGTGTACAAACAGTGTCATCTATCAATATAACTGCAAAAAAAAAAATTCTGTTCCCTCACCAGTTTTGACTTTTCTGAAATAAATAAGCTGAGTTTGTTTAGCATACTTTCATATGACTGGATTTTTGGTTTCCTCACAATTTTGCTTTTTCTTATTTTTACTCCTGCTGCTGAGTCTCCCTTAATCACAGGTGACAACCAGTTCTTGAACAATGAATAATACTTTGCTATTTCCTTGGCCAGGACTTGCTCACCTTTCATAGCAAGGCCATACTGAGAAATTTTAAAGAATATGAATTCAACCTGGACATTGACCTAAAAAGAGAAAATCTACATTTTTTTCCAATCCTTTTCTTATAGCTGCAAAGTCTATGACTATGCTAGTAAACGATATAGCCACAGTCAGTTCTCCAGCCTTGAGGCAAAGTGGAAGCATGCAGCTTTATGTGCATATAGCTCAACTAATTCCACAGGGTGACCGTATTAGTACTGCCTTTTGAGAACAGTCCCTAACTTCTTTGGTACCCCAAGTCATGCAGTAACTCTCTATACTGTTTTAGAGAAAGTAGTGAAATATCACGTACCGAAGTAGTCACTAGTGTATGTATTGGTTTGAGTTAGATTGCTTTTGACTTTTTTATATATATTCTTTTTTTTTTTACTGTTAAATTTCTCTTCATTATCACATTTTAGTTTTGAAGGAAGTAGAATTTAATTGAGAAGGAGTATCCTTTCTCCTTATAACATTATAGAGAAGAATCATAGAAGCATTTAGGTTGGAAAAGACCTTTAAGTCTGTGTCCTTAACTGCCACATCTACACCTCTTTTAAATACCTTCAGGGATGGCCCCACAACCACTTTCCTGGGTATCTTGTTCCAATGCTTGACAACCCTTTCAGAGAAGAAATGTTTCCAAATATCCAGTCTAAGCCATCCCTAGTGGAACTTGAGGCTGTTTTCTCTTATCACTTGTTACTTAGGAGAGGAGACCGACAACCACTTTGCTACAACCTGTTGTAGACAGTAATAAGGTCTCCCCTGAGCTTTGTTTTCTCCAGGCTGAACAACTGTAGTTCTCTGAGCTGTTCCTTGTAAGTCTTGTTCTCCAGACCCTTCACCAGCTTCATTGCCATTCTTTGGACATGCTCCAGCACCTCAATGTTTCTCTTGTAGTGAGGGGCCTAGAACTGAACACAGTATTCTAGGTGCAACCTCACTAGTGCTGAGTATAGGGGCACAATCACTTTCTTAGTCCTGCTGCCCATGCTATTTCTGATACAAGCCAGGATGCTGTTGACCTTTTTGGCCAGCTCATATTCGGCCAGCTGTCAACCAGCACCCCCAGGTTCTTTTCCACTGGACAGCTTTCCAGCCATTGTGCCCCAAGCCTGTAGTGTTGCATGGGGTTGTTGTGGACCAAGGGCAGGACACTTAGCCTTGTTGATCCTTATAAAACTGACTTTGGCCCATCAATCCAGCCTGTCCATATCCTGCTGTAGAAGCTTCCTATCCTCCAGTAGATCAACACTGCTACCCAACATGGAGTTGTCTGCAAATTTACTAAGGGTTCACTCAATCCTGTCATCCAGATCATGGATAATAATATCAGATAGGTCTGAGCCCTGGAAAACAACACTAGTGATCAACCATCAACTGGATTTAACTTCATTCATCACAGCTCTTTGGGCTGCCATCCAGACAGTTTTTTACCCAGTTAAGTGTATACCAGTTCAGGCATGTACCAGTATACCCTCTGAGATTGAATTTGATGGCAGAAAGTCTTTAGTGCCAAGTCAGGAAGAAGAATTTAGGAATAGTGCTGTAGCTTGTCTTAGCTGGATTTCTGCCACTGAGAGCACTGTCCTGAAGTAGAGCAGGAAGGGCATTCCTGACCATTGAGTATTTATCCTGAAATCATAGAACAGTTAGGGTTGGAAAGGACATTAAGATCATCTAGTTGCAACTCCCCTGCCATGGGAAGGGACACCTCACACTAAACAATGTCACTCAGTGCTCTGTCCATCCTGGCTTTTAATACTGCCAGGGATGAAGCATTCACAAGTTTCTTGGGCAGCCTGTTCCAGTGCCTCACCACCCTCACAATAAAGAACTTCTTTATATCTAACCTAAACTTCCTGTTTCAGTTTTAACCCATTATCCCTTGTCCTGTCACTACAGTCCCTAATGAAGAGTCCTTCCCCAGCATCCTTATAGGCCCCCTTCAGATCCTGGAAGGCTGCTATGAGGCTACGCAGCCTTCTCTTCTCCAGGCTGAACAGCTCCAACTTTCTCAGCCTTTCTTCATATGGGAGGTGCTCCCCCCCTCCTCTGGACTCATTCCAACAGCTCCATGTCCTTCTTATGTTGAGGACACCAGAACTGCACACAATACTCTAAGTGAGGTCTCACAAGAGCAGAGTAGAGGGGTAGGATCAACTCCTTTGATCGTCATGCTCCTTTTGGTGCAGCCCAGGACTGGGTTGACTTTCTGGTCTACAAGCGCACACTGCTGGCTCATGTTAAGTTTCTCGTTGATCAACACCCCCAAGTCCTTCTCCTCCCAACCTGTAGCTGTGAACTAGAACTAGCAGAATTAGAGCTAACTGCTATACTATTTTTTTCCCATGACTGACTGATAGCTTGCTTCTGCAATTATAAAATAGTTTATACTAAAAATTTCCCAGAAAACTTGACTGTGTCCTTAACACCATGGCATTAGAGCTGACAAATCTTTATTTCTTGGAGTGTGTATTAATTTTATGAATTAATACGTTTTATGAATGTGTCTTGCCCACCTATTGAGAAGTAATTTTTATAGCTGTAATTCTTCTGGTCAATACTACCAAATTCAACAGTACAAATGCAGTCCCTAAAAAGAAGGGGAAAGACTGAAGTCAGAATTCCTTTGTCTTTCTTTGGTTTTTGTTTTTTATATTACAGCTAAACCATGCCCCTCAATTTACTTGGAACCATTGTTGACGATAAGCAATTATATTAATATGATGAAGTCTTGCATTGCACAAGAAACTTATCTGCAGTTGTCAGGCAAAGATTTCTAAATTAGAAAAGCTGTGGCCGGAATACTTGGTTAAAGCCTGTAAAAATCCCTCCCCTGAGCTTCCACTTAGAGGTAGAATTTAAGTGACCTAATAAAGCCTGAAAGTGGTGCAGTGTCATTTATTTGGCTGCCTGTGTGCTTCCAACAAATGTTTCAAAATGCTGTAATTTTTTTTTTCTGTGGGAGTCTTAGCTCCATGGTAACCATATTCAGTTTAACTCTTACGGAATCTTGTCACTGCAGAGAAACCCCCTTATCTAATGATTAAATCAACTCTAGTCTCCTTTCAACAGACTGCCTTTCCTTCCCACCTCTTCCCCTAAGCAAAATTTTGTCAAGTATGAATGCAAATGATACTCTGTTTTATGATATTATCATTTCAGAATAATCCTTTCTGTTTTCTTCCTGAACAAGCAGAGAAAAAACGGTGAGGACAAAGGAAAGCTAAGATGATGAGTCAGACAGTATTCTCACAATTTGCAGGACCAGTACCATTGCCACATTCGGAGGTCAGGACATAGAAAACAAAGTATGATGAGTATGGAAATGTTCTTGCATGAAATAATGCTGAAATAATTGTGACCTTCAGAAAAGAAACAGTGCTTTAACAGATAATCTGTGTTATACAGGAGTACATTTGATTCTGTTTCATAGCATAAGATAAATTTTGAAGGTGAAAGATGACAATTTCCATTCTAAAAATTGTATTTTTACATGTTCAGAAAGAATTAAACACTAGAGGATATGGGTTTTATATTAAGAAATGCACAAGGGTTTTGCAAGGAGTTCTTCACCCTAGCGCATGAGAGAGAAAGTAACCTCTATACATTTGAAGATACAGGAGGAAGTTTTCAGAAGAATGTTTTTCAGATTTGCATGGTAATTTCTGGAGTGTAAAAGGAAGGAGAATCACAGAATCCCATGGGTTGGAAGGGACCTCAAAAGATCATCTAGTCCAACCCCCCTGCAAGAGCAGGGTAACCTAGAGTACATCACACAGGAACGTGTCCAGGCGGGCCTTGAATATCTCCAACGTAGGAGACTCCACAACCCTCCTGGGAAACCTGTTCCAGTGCTCTGAAGGTTGTGAATGTTTTCTACTTCCCTCAGAAGAACAGGGTTCACTATAAATCAGTGATGTGTCAGTAGCTAGACCAGTAATCTGACTGTTGCTGAAATTATTTGATCCAAAACCTAATGATACATACTTTTGTGAATTTCAGTTATTTTTAGTTAGCTATCTATATATAACCAAGGAGAGAAAGTTTTGTGTGATCTTGAAGTCTGATGCCTGGTGCATACTGAATATGGATGTAATTTTTTTTTTCTATATACTTCTTCTCTCATAAGCAGATACCATGTTGGCAATCTACGAGGGCATTAAATTCTAATTAGTCCTTCTGTCTACACTTCCAGGTTACGATCATTGTGCTATTGCTTAGTCATTATAATGCAGCCATACTGAAATTCTAATGACTTGCCTTGAGATCTCGTCTGTGTTGAAATGAGCTTGTGTGCTACTGCTTTGATAGGAGTCACAATGGATATATATTTTTTACTCTTTTTTTTTTAGTTGTTATTCAGAATTACTTTTTTTTTTCCTGCTTAGTTGAAGGCATAGCTATGGAAAAAAGAGCACAGCTTGAAAACTATACGTTTTATTATAGCTAAAGTTGTTTTGTTACTTGCTTGTATCTTCAGAGACTTTAATGGTACTACTACATTTGCTCTGCATACAGCATTTTTAAAGAATGTCTCATTTCTGGGACCTGAATCTTACTAAAACCAAAAATTATTTCTTTGAATTATTAGTTGTGTTTGTCCCACATTGCATGCAAAATACTTTCAGAAATCATGGATCCCCTTCTAGCTGAAGTTCTTAGCTAGGAAAACGTGGTGTTTAATGCTCTCTACAATGGTAACATCATTTTGTTAGTAAAGTCAGATCAATGCAGCTTGTCTTGTAGGACTTGAAATAAACTGATGAGCAGAGTAGGAGTCAGGAATAACACATTTGAAGGAAGTTGTGGTTACAGCCTTAGGTCCATGTGTGTATATTTCTAATGCTTAACATATGAATTAAATTAATTCTATATTCTCTGTGGCTACCACTGGCCAAAAGTGTACAGATTAACTTCACAGAAGCAAGCCATAGTTTATTTTTATATTTTTCAAAATCTTGTAGGGTCTTGTGTTTCATTAACTAAATGAAAAAGTAATTTTATTAACTAAACCATAATTTTTTAAACTAAATATGTAGTTTTATTAACAAAAATATTTTTGTGCTGAACTCAGAGTACACCCTCTAAAACAGGGGGAAGCACAACTTTAAAGGCTGGTAATATTTGGAAAGGATCTATTTTCAGGTGATCCAAGAGAGACTTTTTGTCGTTTTTACTATACAGTTATGTAATGAAGGCTAATTACTTGTTAAACAAAAAAAAAAAAAGAAAAAAGTTTAATATCTATGATCTTTATATTTTTAGTGTGCTAAATTGTGTTTTAAGCTCTCCTTTCAGACCCTTTCAAAAACTTTTCTCTGGAATAAAATTTCACTGTGACATGCAAAATCAAATTTCCACCTCTTTTAGGCACGCATACTGTTATTTCTACTGATGATATGCATTAGTTTGACTTTTTTTTATTTCCTTTTTATTTTTTTTGTGTAAAGTGTTGCTAATCAGAGTTCATTGGTTAAAAAATTAACATAATCAGAAATTTCTTCTGAGCCACTGTGATTAGTCTTTATTCAGTCTTTTATCTGAGAGTGATGAGTTCTTCATGTCTTAATGTGTGTGACAACACATAACTACTACTGTTCAGTGAGACAATTTGTCTTCTGTAAATATTTTGGGGCATACAGGGAGAAAATTGAGACCAGCGGGTTTACTGCCCTTTTTGTGGGTTGTTGTTTTTTTTTTTTATTTTTCTGAGTACTAACATATAGACAAATATTATATCTATTATATTTGCATCTCAAAATTGGGTATCTGTTACTTCAGCATAGCAGAATAAATAATAAACGAACATCTGATTTATTGAAATATTTTCTTAAGTGAACTGATAGTTTCATTTAGAATTAATAAAGCATCAAATAAAAGGAGGAAAGAAAAGGAAAGTATTAAGTCTTCTGAGTAATAATTTTTTAATTCCCTTTTAAAAAAAAACAAACGTGCCTTTAAGAGATTCTGCTTAAATAAGACAGCTTTGCTCAGTTTTTTTCTTTCACAATAACTGAAGCAATAAGTAAATATCTAGCTACATATCTGGTTTTATAGAGATTAGTATTAGGTGATTTCTTCTTCTGTCTCAGAAGACCCGTAATCCACAATAGATTTGCAACACTTCCTGCCTCAACCCTAATTCACCAACTAATCTATCTAATTCAGAACAGAAAATTCAATTAATTTACCTGTATGTATTTTGTCAGCTGCTTATTTCTTCTTTTATTTTTGTTTTTCCATGTAATGATATCAAAGAGTTATAGCCTTGAACCAACATTTGATTATAGTTGGTGTGCTAGAATCTCAGACCTTGAAGGTGATCTTAATTCATGTTACTAATCTCACATCTGTCTCATAAATAGTTCTTGTAACATTAATCAAACTTCACATGATAACATTTAACATAATTCAAATTATACATATCTTGATTATGCAATTGTATTGAATATTATCTGTTTTGTGCTTTATTTATTTTTAAAGACGAGGAGTCTGAGGTCTAGGAAATACATCACTTAGAAGATAGGAAGCTGAGAGGAGTAGAACATTAACATCCTTGACCAGTTCAAATATAGAAAAGAGTTTTATTAAAAAAAAGTATTGAATAAAAAAAAGTTAAGAAAAAGCATTGAAATTAAAATATGAGATTAGCATTTAAACTGTGGAGAGACAAAATTACGTACTTTCTGTTCAAAAAGCAGAAAAGTGCCAATCAGGTCACTGAATTTGTGCTTAGACAAATAAAAGTAATGTGTATTGGCAAGTTTCTCTGCAAGGAAGAAGATACAGAGAAACAAAAGCTTGTAGGAACAAGGGAAGCAGAAGTCTCTTCAAATGCAAACCAGTTCTGGCCTCTTTTTACCAAGTTTGTTGGTCATATTGAGAACAGCCAGTTCAGCTTTGAGATGCTGAGGCTGAGATGTTTAATCAAAACTGTGAGGAGAAGCACTTCATTTGGGAGGTGGGCTTTATTATAAGTTCTCAGCATATGTTATCCAGTAAAGGGTGAAATACATCTTCAGAGAAAGTATTTTATCCTTTTTTTTTAATGAAGAAAGATTAACAGGAAGGCAGCTATAGTAATGAATGGCTGATTCATCTGAATGTGCTAAGATCTATGAAATGCACATTTTTCCCAATGTGGGGTTTAGATGTGGCTTACGTGAACAAAGTAGCTGTGAATGTTTATCTTAATAATCATGTAATGTTCACCAGAGATACATATAGAATACTTGAACTGTAGATTGTACTCATGCTAATGGTGTAATTAGTCTCCCAGAAGCATGCTACACTACTGCAAGTGTTTAAATAATATGTATAGCAAGGTCTCTTCAGCAATTTCAGGCTTCACAAATCTAAATGCCAATTTTTCATTGTTGTCCTAAACTCTGTGCAGTTATTGTGATGCATTTAAAAATAAAACCCATTTTAGAAATTGGAGTTATTTATATAAATGACATAATCACCATGAAATTGTAGTGCTAGCTATAGACTGTGGCCACAGTAGACCCTGTAGTTACTTAATTTTTTCATCTTTTATCAATGATGAGAGTTGTTCCTTTAATTTAAAATTAGTTTTGTTTGGAGTTATTAATTCTGAAATTATTATATTTAGAAAATACAACTTTTCTAGTATGCTGTAGAACTATCAAAGAGTCTTTTTACATTGATGTAAGTGACAAGCTAGTCACGCGAAAAGAAATCTGATGTCCCAACTACTGTTACATGGAATTGGAAAGATCAGCAAGTCTCTGTAAGGAAGTTTTCTCAGGCTTGCGTTAGAAGATTAGTCTAGATCTTTCCAACATTCACAGCTGCATTTTGTTTGTGCTGATTTTTACATGTTAATCCATGTCCAACCTTAATGGAATTTACAGAAGTATTTACATATTCTTAGTGTCTGAGTGGCTGTGTAACCCTTTAAATTTTTCTGTGTATAAAGAATGGTTTATGTAATTCATTTAGTAAATTTTATTTCATTTTGACTCACAGTTGGCTAAAAAGCTTCAGCAGCAATTTTATGTTAACAATATTATTTTCTGCAGTAAACTTTTATTTGAACTTTACTATGTAATTTGGAGCTTCGTGTACAGAGCTGCTGCTTTCTGTACTTTGTTCTGCTTTCTCTTGGTGGCTTATAAATGCTAATGCTAATAAAATTAGTTTGATGTGAAAATAATGTAACAGGGCATTAACTAATGGGTATACCAGCTATTCTTGCAATATAACCGGAAATGCTCGAGGGTTTTGTGTTTATATGCAGTATAGGATTTCTAATAAGAGTAGGGAAAAGACTCGGTTTTGCACTGATAATGATCAAGCCTGTGGCTGGTTTCACTGTAAGCTAGAAATACATGTCCTTCATCATATGATGAAGATATATGATGTCTGGTCATCATATACCATAGTCTTTAGTGATTGTATGCTATATGATGCAAAATTGTTATATACCGTAGTGTTTCAGTGTCACAACTCAGCTATGGAGAAAACATTAAGAACTAGGAAGCTCTAATACAATAATATCTTAAAAGTATTCCTTGTTTCTACAGGTGTCTACAAATAAAATCTGCTTTTTTAGACAGCTGGATTTGTTAACAATTTCAAAGATTATTATTTCAATGCAGGCTATTTGTACAGTTGTGTATAATCTTGTGTATTATAATGCTATGTATAGCAGACTTCATCAATTATTATTTATAATAAATTTTAAATAAGCCTACTGATAAACAGTACAAAGCACTGATATTATGTGTAAGCTCTACTCTTCACTGTTTTGTATGATTTGGGGAAAAAAGTAAGTATATTTTGGGAGGTTAGTTTAGGTTTTTCAGTAAGTTGCTCTAATGTTTTTGAGACAGAATTTTGATACTGCCCCTATAATGGTTTTCTGTCATATTCCAGTAGTCTTTTCACTTAGGAAGGTATTGTGTATGATATTCTGTAATCTGAGAGAAGCATTTTGTCCTGTGTGGACCATAAGACATTAGGAAGAGATAGTAGTTACCTCTGAAATTAATGTGCAGAGTCTCACAGATACGCTAGAAGCTTTCTCTGGAAAATTTTCATATGTTGACAAAGGAAGTATGCTATCTGGTTTACTGCATAGGTGATACGAGTGCTAATATTTTCTGATGTACTACTAAGGCTAGAAACGAGATCTCAATTTTTTCTCAATTATTTGTGCACTGGAAATGCATAGAATGAGAAAGTTTGGTGATACAAACCCTTAAAATTTAGCTGAACCCCTTCTTTGTCCTATACATGTAGTGAAAAAAACTACTTAAGAGTACTTCTGTTTAATGACATGCTTTGCTGCTATCATGTTCTGTTGTCTACTTTTCTGCTTCTTTCTCATAAATTGAGATGGAATTTCATCTTCGTCAGATTTTTTTTAGATGGAAGAAATTGGAATCACAGACTGTTGAGGCAGGAGCTAATATCTTGGTAAAGAAGCAGGGTAGGAAGTGCTAGTGTGAGAAGTGACTTGATGAGGAAGGAGATAGTTATGTAGCTTTTGAGATACAAAAAAGAAGGCTGCTTCTCTGTTGCGAATAGATCATATTCACACATTTGTGCTTCCTGTTCAGAACTGGGGATATAAGAGAAATCAAAATAAAGATGCTACTAAGTAAGGGACTGTATAATAAGGTAGAAGGAGGAACATTGACATGTTAAGTAAACTGTGACATTTTCTTCTTCTTGTCATGGAAGGGGTGGTAAAAGTCCCTGACCTTCGTTGTCACTGTTGACCATGAGAATACACAGGCTGTTTGTGTTTGGATGTATTTGTATGACATGGAGGTCTTTGATTGGTGTCTGCCTCTTAAAGAGATGTTCCCAGACTAGTAGATGAGCTGAGATAAGCTTGTGGTAAACAAGTGTCTAAACTGTTGTACTGACCATGACAATCCATGATCGAACAACTGTCTACGTGGAGTGAACTTTGAATAGAATATTTATGATGGCATACCTCAATGAACAGACAGTGTTGGGATAAAGAGATCTTTGTCTTATATTTAGGACTGCTTACAAATAAGGAACAGATTAATTCAAGTAATGGAGCCGTATTAGCACTCCCTAGAACACAACATAGTTACATATTTCTCAGTAGAGACTTAGCTTAGAAACAGATCAGCATTTTCCCATGATTAAAAAAGTGTTTATAACTCTATTGTATATTAAATTGTCCATATTTGTTTATATTCTCTACTGGGTTGGTTGGGAGATTTGGCAACAAAACATAGTGATTTCGAGTTTGCAGCAACTTCTTTATGTACTTTAAACCGATTTGGTTGTGAGGGTTTTTTTTGGTGGTTGTGTTTGGGGGGGTGGTTTTGGGGGCTTTGGGGGTTTGTTTCTTTTTTTCTTGCTTTTTTCCTCATGGGCATAAATTTTTGGGGGGTCTTTGGGGGGTTTGTTTCTTTTTTTTTGTTGTTTTTTTCCTCCTGGGCATAAAATTATCATGCACAATGTGTCTTTTTACATCATGAAAGACAGCTTTAATTTTAAAAACAATGGTTGGGCATTTGCTGTGCCCACGCACATCACAAGTAGCCAGAACTCTCCTTTAACTAAAATAGAAACACGAGGTGTAGGATGGAGAGGGCTAACAGAATACAGAACTAGGGAGAAGCAGTTATAAGGTTGATGTAGAAAATGAAGAGTGAAGAAAATCAATTTATGACAAAGTGTGAGGTGAAAGATGGTGCAAGGAATGGTCATGAGAGATGTGCTGAGAAACTGAAAAATAGGACTTGATGGCTAGGTTAGGTAGGTACAACTTTTTGAAGGCTTGCTTTAGGGTTAGAAGATCTTTACAGAAGATCTTCATGTAGAAGAACAACTGTTAAAACCACATCTAAATTCAGAAAGATTTTGCATATTTTGTAGAGAATATAATTTATAATAACACAATATCAGGTAGGTTTTTGGAGGCACCTTTTGAGTTCCCATTAAAACAAAGACCATGAAAAAGTGATGGGTATAGGCCCTAAGTTGATGTTCTGTGAGCTTTGCAACTGATGATGTAACTTTTAGAAAGAGAAGGAATGGTTGAGGTTAGCAGTGATGCAGAAAACTTCACCTAGAAATAAGAGGATACTTTAGGAGTTTTGTAGTTCACATAACCATATTTTCCTTTAGTGAACATGCTTAAAAATATAGGAACAGACTAATTTTATTGGAGCTTCAGACATCTTTGAGCCCTATACTAATGAATAGATACAAAACTAAGAATGTAGAAGTGAAGGTTTTGCTAAGTTTGGGAGTAATAGGTTGTAAGTTTTCTATTATTCCAGCCAATTTAATTTGAACTAGTAAAACTGTACTCTGTTAAAGATGGAAGAGAGGGTGTGAGAAAACTTGAACATGGCAGAGAGCCCTTTTCCACTGTGATGGCAATATAAAACACTTCATAGTTAACATCATTGTTTTCATATCTGCCTTTCTGCAAGCATGTAACTCTTCATACTTCAGCATATCACATTTGTAGGGGACTAAGACAATTAGGCTTCAAAGAGGTTAAAATAGTTGTACATGGGCCTGTTATTTGAAATAGCTTTTTCTCTGTTGCTATAATTAAAATCTGCAGTTTCATCTGAATATCTAAAAGATATAGTGAGTGGTGCCTTTGCAATTCTGTTGCTTTTCCACATTATAAGTGTATGTAATTTATTTACAGTATGTCTACAAATAATACATTATCCAATTGCATTAATAAACTGCAGATGCCCTTAAAGTATGAGAAATTAAACCTTGTAATTCCTGACTTCTTTAGAAGAGCTGTTAGTGGGTAATTTAATTGTGCAGTACATTTAGAAATTGCCTGACCATAAAATCTGATTTTATAGGTCAGTAATAACTGTTGAAACATCTCTGTATTATTTTATTTATGAAGTCAAATGTTTGTGCCTTTGCAGAAAGAAAAAAGTTGTATACTAATTTGGTTTTGAGATAGCGTGGTGTTTGGAATAACACACCGATGTTTTAGTTGCAAATTTCTCAGCATTATTCTCAGACTAAAGCCAAAACACAGCACTGCACCCACTACTAGGATGAAAATGAACTGAATTTTGAATGAAATGAGATGTTGCAGCTGAAACTAGGGCTATGAGTATCTAAAAAACCTCAGAAAATTACATGGCTGAAAACATTAGTTGATTGTAAAGTGTAGGTCGGCACTGAATCTGTAGAACTGATACCAGAAGTTATATATGAAGGTCTTATTAAAAAAAATAAAAATCTGATAACCTAATTTTGAAGATCCATGCTTTGTACTTCATTCTAATGATTTCTGGACTTTTACAAGAACTACAGTTACTCTTTTCACCTCTATTCTGTGATACCATTTTTAGTCATCTTCAACCTCCTGGCTTATTAATGGCTCCAGAGTAGTAGTTTGAGATGATGTTTATATGAAGATTATAAGTTTGTAGCAGAGCCAGAATATTTGTTAATCAGGGAAAGATATGAATGGAAGTGAGTACCAGATTTTACAGATGGGAGGAGGTGGTATCAGCTATGTTAGTTTGAAGAGATTTTTCTCAATAGTACTGTTGTATAATTGTCTTCATTGTTTAAGTCAATGTCTTGAAGTCCTACTAGCTTGTTTGTATTTAGGAAATTGTTGTGTTCTTTTTGTGTAACTTCTCAACAAATGGATAATTTGTTTGTACTCAAGTTTTTCCCCCTCAGTTCATTCCCATTGCATAAGGTCTCTGACAGATATTTTAAAGCACACTAATCTCTACATGAAATAGAAGCCCTACAAATAGAAAAACAGTATCCGAGTATGTATAGAAACACTGAGGGTAAAGCAGCTGTGATTTTTGCAGATTTCCGATTCTAGATTTAGTAACATCTCAGTGTTGCAAATGTGAGTCAGAAGTGAGAGAGTTCTCGCAAGACTCACACTAGTTGCAGCAGTTGTTTTTTATTTCCAAGCTTAGTCTTGTCTGAACTCATACAAAAGTTGGTTCTCATCCATTCTGTTAACTTCAGACACCTGATTTGTAATTGATTTTCAATCTGAAATGGATAAAATTATTGTAATCAATGATCTGCTGCACGTTTCTCCACTAGATTCCCTGATGTGAATCTTAAAACAAGAGTAGTAACAAAACTGACTGTGCTAGCCCAGCTTTTTTAGAACATACAGTTATTTTCTTAAAGCTTTCTTCGATAGGCTATATTTGTTCACAGTTATTTCCTGGTACAAGTGTCTGAGTTGTGCCTGGACTGGACAGACTGAGAAGGGAGGGATGGTTTCTTTCCTGCTGCTGTGCTTGGGAGCAGTGCAGGCTGGGAAGATTCTGCTGTGGTGTAGCAGTAAATTGGAAGTAACATGAAAGTGGGAGACTACAGCCTCTGAAGACAAAAAGTATTTCATGGGCACTCTAGATTTGCAATCAGCCAAAAAGTAATTGATCTTTGTAAAACCAAATTTTGAAGAAAGGACCTGTATGCGGGGGCAAAATGGACAGTTTGTGCTCCTCTGTTTATACTGTTGGATTTTCCCTCCTAACATTGTTTTTTTTCCTGTTTAGATTAGAATAGACTAGACTAGTTCAGTTGAGGGGATGTACAGTGATCATCTAGTCCAACTTCCTGATTACTTCAGGGCCAACCAAAAGTTAAAGCATGTTAAGGGCATTTTTCAAATGCCTCTTAAACATTGACAGCCCTGGTCACATTGACCACTTCTAGGAAGTCTGTTCCAGTGTTTGATCACCCTCTCAGTAAAGAAATATTCCTAATGTAAAGTCCTAACCTCACCTGGCACAGCCTTGAACCATTCCCATGTGTCCTATCACTGGATACCAGGGAGAAGAGATCAGTACCTTCCACTCCTCAGGAAGATGTAGGGAACAATGACACTACACCTTGGTCTCCTCGAATTAGACAAACCTGGAGTCCTCAGCTGTTCATGAGATGTGCCTTTCAGCTCTTTCACCAGCTTTGTTGCCCTACCCTGGGGGTAGGCCCCTTTTGTGGGGCCTACCTATTTTTCACTGTTTAAATTCTACTATTTGAAATAATTCTATAAAAATATGGAATACTATTTATCTGTCTACATTTTTTTTTAAAGCCTCTCTTTTTTTCTCTTGTGAAAGTCGCTATGAAGAGAAAATCAAGCAGGTACACTTCAGATCTCTGGCTATCTCACTTCTATGTTTGTTTTGAGGTATGAGTGGGACTACTTAACTTCACTCAGTGATCTACACAGTGGTTAGAAAATTAGGAAGAGAGGTTTCGTATATCCACTGCAGGTTTAGATCATAGAATCATAGAATAGTTAGGGTTGGAAAGGACATTAAGACCATCCAGTTCCAACCCCCCTGCCGTGGGCAGGAACACCTCACACTAAACCATGTCACCCAACGCTCTGTCCAACCTGGCCTTGAACACTGCTAGGGATGGAGCATTCACAACTTCTCTGGGCAACCCATTCCAGTGCCTCACCGCCCTTACGATAAAGAACTTTCCTTATATCCAATCTAAACTTCCCCTGTTCAAGTTTTAACCCATTATCCCTTGTCCTGTCACTACAGTCCCTAATGAAGAGTCCTTCCCCAGCATCCTTATAGGCCCCCTTCAGATCCTGGAAGGCTGCTATGAGGCTACGCAGCCTTCTCCATGCTGAACAGTCCTAACTTTCTTAGCCTGTCTTCATATGGGAGTGTCCTGGGTTCAGCAGTAGCAATCATTTTACTCCCTAGTAGCTGGTGCAGTGCTGTGTTTTTGACTTTCAGCCTGGGAACACCTCTGATAACATCGATGTTTTTAGTTGCTGCTCAGTAATGTTTACTCTGACCAAGGACTTTCTGAGTCTCATGCTTTGCCAGGGAGGAGGGGAAGCCGAAACGAAGCAGAGGCAGGACACCTGATGCAAACTAGCCAAAGGGGTATTCCATACGACAGCATGTCATGCCCAGTATATAAACTGGGGGTAGTTACCTGAAAGGGCTAGATCACTACTCAGGTCGGGCTGGGTGGTGGTGAGCGGTTGTATTCTCTTCTGTTGTTATTTCCCTTATCATTATTATTATTGGTGGTAGCAGCAGTGGTTTGTGTTATACCTTAGTTCCTGGACTGTTCTTATCTCAGCCCGTGGGAGTTACATTCTTTTGATTCTCCTCCTCATCTCTCCAGGAGCAGGGGGAGAAAGGTGGGGAGTGAGCAAGCGGCTGCATGGTTCTGAGTTGCTGGCTGTACTTAAACCATGACACTTCTTTGCGGTGCCCCACGTGGGGCCTGAAGGGTTGAGATGATGACAGATCTGACCGGAGTGTGTCTAGTTGTGTTTGTGATAAGCATTCTTTATTTCGGATTAATAGTCACTCATCACAATGCTGATTGATTGGCTCTCAAAGTCGTTGCTCTTGATCTCAAGAGTTTCGGCATTCCGTACCCTACTTACACTTGGTATTTGCTGTTTTAGTGTTTCCTAGCTGGGGGGCATGGGCTAGGTTTATTGTTTTGCTGTACTTCATGGCAATGACTTGTAATACAATAGACTCATTGATCATGAGTCTGGGCTGGTATGTGTTTCCAGTGTGGTCATCACCTCTGTAATTTGGGAGGTATATAATGGAAGTGTTTAGCAATTACACATATTTTTTTCACTCCTTGGGTGGTCAACCTATGAGGGAGACATTCCTTCACACCCCCTGCTCCAACCCCCAGACTATTTACAGTGGGTGTAGATTCTGGAAGATTTAAAGATCCTGAATATCTTTCAATGCCCTTGGAAGCACCCTGCTCCTCTTGCTGGGAACCAGCTTGTTGCTGCATATGCTCTCTATGATTTGTCTATGGTGTGACCTCCCTCGGAACACACGAACTTGTCTGATCATATAAGCTAAGCAAGGTCTGGCTCGAGTCTTGTCTAGGATTAGATGGCAATATAGAATGACCACAAAGAGATTTCCCCCAAGAATGGACAGCTGTGAGTGGCATGGTGTATGGGACAGTATGGGCAAGTATCTAGTCCAGTGGGTCCCTCCAGTGCTTTGCAAGTGCCAGAGATGGAAGGCAGCTGTATGGAGTTCCCAGTGAGAAGTTGCAGAAACTGCTGAAGGAGAAGGTGAATCAAGTCAGTTTGCAGAGGTGAAAGCCATAAAGCTGGCCTTGGACATTGCTGAAGGAGAAAAGTGGCCAGTACTTTACCTCTGTACTGAGTCATGGATGGTGGCAAATGCCCTGTGGGGGTGGTTGCAACAGTGGAAGCAGAACAACTGGCAACACAGAGGTAAACCCATCTGGGCTGCTGCACTGTGGCAAGATATCACTGCCTGGGTGCAGAACCTGGTGATGAAGGTATGCCATGTAGATGCTCATGTACCCGAGAGTCAGGCCACTGAGGAACACCAGAACAACCAATACGTGGATAAAGCTGCTAAGATTGAAGTGCTTCAGATGGACTTAGATTGGAAAAATAAAGGTGAATTTTTTTTGGTCCGGTGGGCCCATGACACTTCAGGCCATCAGGGCAGAGATGCAACATACAGATGGGCTTGTGATCAAGGGATGGACTTAACAATGGACACTATTGCCCAGGTTATTCATGAGTGTGAAACATGTACTGCAATTAAACAAGCCAAGCAGTTAAAGCCTTTTTGGTATGGAGGATGATGGCTGAAGTACACATATGGGGAGGCCTGACAGATTGATTATATCACACTCCCGCCAACCTGCCAAGGCAAGCGCCATGTGCTTACCATGGTGGAAGTAATCACTGGATGGCTGGAAACGTATGCTGTGCTCCACACCACTGCCCGGAATAATATCCTGGGCCTTGAGAACCGGATTTTGTGGCGACATGGCACCCCAGAGAGAATTGAGTCAGACAATGGGACTCATTTCCGGAATAACCTTATAGACACTTGGCCAAAGAGCATGGCATTGAGTGGGTATATCATATCCCTTACCATGCACCAGCCTCTGGGAAAATTGAACGGTACAATGGGCTGTTAAAAACTACACTGAGAGCAATGGGTGATGGGACTTTCAAACACTGGGATACACACCAAAAGCTACCTGGTTGGTCAACACCAGGGGATCTACCAATAGGGCTGGCCCAGCCCAGTCAGAACTTCTACATTCCTGTGGTGCACATAAAGAATTTGCTGGGGAAGACAGTCTGGGTTATTCCTGCTTCAGGTAAAAGCAAACCCACTCGTGGGATTGCTTTTGCTCAAGGACCCGGATATACTTGGTGAGTCATGCAGGAAGATGGGGAAGTCCGGTGTATACCTCAAGGGGATTTGATTTTAGAGGAAAACAGCCAATGGACTCAACTGTATGCTGTTCCCTGCTATGTAGCACTTTTATATCCCATGGACTAAATGTCTTCAGGTCACCAGTGGCTGGCCCTGACTTCCCTCCGACCAGCATTCCAACAAAGAATGAACTTTGATGAAACCAGATGAGCTCAGCAGTGACCAGACAAGTTCTGCGTTGTCATCAGCAGGCAACAGTCCAGCACTGCACACTGTCTCTCCTGGTTTTAAAGACCATTACAAGAGATGGAGCCTGACACCATGGATTGGATGAACTCAGCAGCTTTATAGGGATTGGTCCATGCACTAAGGAATGATGTCTCTGGACTTGTTCCAACAGTTCCACATCTTTTTATGCTGAGGGCACCAGAACTGTACACAACACTTTCTGTGAGGTCTCACAGCAGCAGAGTAGAGAGTAGAGATGAACGAAAAGCCATAGAATCTATATGAAGCAAAATGTGGATCTAGATTTGGAGTCATGGAATATTTGAAGATTCATACTCTGTTTTGTCAAATATGAATTTCATATACATTAACATATTGACATTACGGATGTCATGCAGTAGTTTCTGTGGAAGAAACTCACAGTGGGAATATAACAGTTACCCTGCAAGACAGTTTGAAGTGGTGATAGATTTTGTCATTTCCTTTTTTTCATATGTTAAGAAATACAAATCTTAGCACATGCAAGTATAAAATCAGCCCCAGTATTCCTGATAAGAAAATCTAGTTTAGTTCTCCAGTGATAACTAAGCTTTCATGGAAGAAGGCAGTATGATTGTGAATTTTGAAAGTTCAGGCACGTAATAGCTTGTAAACTTGAGGAAAAAAATTTGTAACTCTCTGAAACAGAAGAGTGTCTGCCTTTGAAATGGGATATCAAAAATAAATCTTTCTTCTGTTTTATCGCTTGCAACTGTATGCTGCATTGTAGATTCACATTCTTTGTGCTTAGTATTACCCTGGTCAACATGTAGGACCTTTCAATTGGCTTTTTTGAACCTCTTGAGGTTCACACAGACCCACCTCTCAAGCCTGTCAAGGTCCTTCTGCATGGCATCTCTTGCCTTCAGCCTGCTGACAGCACCACACAGCTTGGTGTCATTGGCAAATTTGCTGAGTTTGCGCTCAATCCCACTGTCCATGTTGCTGACAAAGATGTCCCAATATTGACCGCTGAGGAATGACACTTGTCACTGGTCTCCACATGACATCTGTTGACCGCAACTCTTTGGGTGTGACCATTCATCCAATTATTTATCTACCTAGGGGTCCATCTGTCATATCCATTCCTCTCCAGTTTAGAGACAAGGATGTCATGTGGGACAGTCTTAAATGCTTTGTGTAACATCAATTTGGTAGGCACTGAGAAGTAATTATCTTAATTTTATGGGAAATTATTCTATCCCCATTAATTGTAGTTGTCAATTGTAGATCCAATGAAATGAGAGCATGGCTGAGATGAATCATCTGTGGCAGACCTTCCAGGTAGCTCTCATATTCCCACTCAGTTTGCTTGAGGGTAGCGATTGATTTGTCACTTCTTAAATTCCTGCTACTGCTTGCAGATTTGTAGGTATCTCCTGCTGGAACAGCAATAACTGTAAGAAACCTGTAAAATCACTATGCAGGGAAAATTGCCATGCAACTGTTGAATTTTTCACTTTTGAGGATATATGTGATAGATATGATTCATTTATGCTCGTCAGTATCTATCCCTGCCAGTTCTTGTTGACACTTGGAGTATATTCCATTGTCTATAATCCAGCTTGAGTAGTATGTGTAAACACTTGATATGGGGTGGACAGCAGTTGAATGTACTTCAATTTTCAAATTTTATTTTTGTCATCTTTTCTTATTTATTCTAACCTTTTTCATATATTTTGTATGAAGGCTGTTGAAATATCTGCTGTGTTTTTGAAATCCTATTTGAAAGATTTCTGTGGGAATTTTCCCTGCATCTGATACCTTTTCGCATTTAAACTGTAACAAATGTGGATGATTTCTTAGTATAGTGAGCTTTTTGTTTTAAAGAATTCCTAAAAATATCAGAGACCTTACTTCTGAAATAAATCTCCATCAAGTCATAATTCAGGATTGTAACAGATAGTTAAGTTTAAATATATGTGATAGTAATTTATGATTTTCAGAATTTTTTTATCAAAGTAGGAGTGTAGTTCATCTTATCAAGCTCTTGTTTGAAGAGTTTTACTGATAGAAAACATAGCAAACTAACAGGTATGTGTGTATACATAGTGCAATAACAGCATAGTAGAGTATGGACTAAGAAATGGAAGATGTAGCTGGATTTCAAAGGCATTATATCCTCATATTAAGTATATATTAAAATAGTTTGTATGTATTATAACTCACTTTCAAAAGATTCTTTCAATTCTGCAGTAGAGCAGTGCGTGTAAAAGCTTAATGTTTTCCACATCCCTTAATATCTGTACTTTGTATATACTTTAATATATCTGTGCATTCACTTGTATAGAATAACCCTAGGTATTGTAGTTCCTTTAGAATTGTTCTGCTTTATAATTTATGATAATTCTGTGTAAATGTAAACAGTTGAGCGTGACTCATCCCTATTCCTTTCTTAACCAACCCATGCTAGCCTTATTCAACTATTGGCTATTCGCAAGCCTGCTGTAGTTCTGAGACCTGGGTCAAAGATCTGGGTCTTGCAAGCACTCAGTAAGTGTTTAAATGCTACTTCCCATTTTTCTGTAGTGGTTCTGCCTATACCTGACAAGTACAGGACATAAATTCAGGTAACTGCGACACCATAAGATCCTCTTTCAGAGTACTATTTTAAGTCACATTTAAGTCACATTTAAGATTTCTAGCAAAAAAACATTAGTCCAAAAGGGAAATCTTACATTCTTTCAGAAACTGCGATGTTAAATAAACATCTGAAATATTTATACTTGCTAGTTCAGGGATGTAATCTTCTCTACAGTATGTATGATTGAAAAAGTATGCTAAATACTTTGCACATTCATTATTATTTGAAACAGATATGACCTAATGTCTGTTGCTATTGGTATCTTTACTAATCTGGTAGTGGGCATGCACTAAGATTCCAAAAGGCTGACAGCTTCTATTTGGATTACTTCTTGCTGTCATATGCCAAGATTTTTAAACTGGTTCATCTGTAATCGAGACAAGACACTGGCTATTCCATTAATATTTCTGATCATCTGTTAAACAGTAAAAACTTACAAGTTAAACCAAACAGATTGAGTTTATTATGCCAAAAGTTTTTCTTCTGTTTCTGAACTCGTTACCGTTTAATGGCTAAAACAAAAATGAACTTGTTGTTATGGCTATTCTATATTATATCTTTCTGTTGTTAGCTGCTTGGTCTGCCAGTATGTCCCTTGCATCAAATGTAATAGAAATGAGGAAGCCAGAAATATATGCAAGAATGTGCATATGCAGTAATGTTTCTTGCATTCATTTCTCTCTCCAAAAGGATGCTCCATTAAAATGAACTATAATGTCCCCCTTTCCTAATAAATCTTATCATTTCTTCATTTGGTCATACAATTTTATGCCAGAAGTCATGAATGTCAGAGGTGCTTGCCAGTACTGATGCCGCAATTCATAGAATCATAGAATGGTTTGGGCCGGAAGGGGACCTTTAAAGATCATGTAGTCCAACCCATGCTGCAGGCAGGGTCATTTTTCACTAGATCAGGTTGCTCAGAGCCCTGTCCAACCTGACTTTGAACAGTTCCAGTGATGGGGCATCCACAACTCTGGACAACATGTTCCAGTTACCACCTTCAAGCTAAAAAAGTTCTTCCTTGTGTCCAATCTAAATCTTCCCTCTTTCAGTTTAAAACAGTTGCCCTTTCTCCTGTCATTACAGGCCCTGGAAAAAGTCTCTCTCCACCTTTCTTATAAGCCCTCTTTAAGTATTCCAAGGCCCTAATAAGATCTCCAGAGCCCTCTCTTCTCCAGGCTGGACAACTCCAACTCTCTTACCCTTTCTTGATAGAAGTGTTCCAATCTGACCATTTTTATGACACTCCTGGGGACCCACTGTAACAGATTCATTCAGTAGGTAATGAAAAGTACTTATGTAGAACGCACATTTCTTGACTGATTCGACTTCCTTGATCAGCATGGGATATGTTTTGATTCTTTTATTCAGTCTGCCATTCTGAGTATCAACATGTGTACTTAAAGTCTCTTTATTTCTTCAAGAAAGACAGGACTTTGCCTGATTGGAAGTGACATATTTATTTTGCCATTGGTATGCATCAAGCTGGTGTGCATGGCTAGTTCAGCTCAGATCTGTGAATAATAGTAGGGTTAAAACTACAATTAAATATTGAAAAGCAAGGCTGAAATCTAGAGATAGGTTGCATTCACATGTGGGATCCCCAGTCTCATCTAATGATTCATCTTCAACTAGATTCTTCCCAGTTAGGAGATAAATTGCCTGAGATTCATGAACATCGTATGTTATTTGGTTTGTATAAAATATATGTGTACATTCAATCCTGACTGGAAAATACCTGATTTTACTGACACTCAGTTGTCAGAAACTATTAATCAGGAAGTTTCATCAAGGACTTGGAAATACCTAACCCCAGGCAAATTTTGGCCCAAGGGTATTTCTTATTTTCCAGTCCATGCTGGAGTGAAAGTTAAGATTTTCTCCTTCCTTACAGTTTGAAGTCAAAGGAGTGATTTTAAAGAATATTTAGCACTCAGCCTTTATAACAGATAGGTATTTTGGATGTTACTTTTGGTCTTGATATTTGGTGTTCTTTTGTTGTCACTATCTTATTTCCATAAAGGAACTAGGTGAGGAGGGGGGCAGGGAAAGCTATGATACAGAAAACAGCAGACTGTGTTAAAGCTTCAATGGCAAGTCTGCAGCCTGGAACCTGTGTTGAAAAGAAGAAGCAAAATGGTCAATATTGATATATTTACTTTCTGAAATAATTTTTAATTCAGAAGTATTAATGTGTGTGAAAAGGACTGACTACATTTTAATACTGTCCAATGATTTGCTTATTCTGTCTTGCTGATGACCTAAGATATGGAAGTATGTTCCAGAGTTGAGATTACACTTTGATTCAACCACTGCTGAACGAGTAAACTGACAACAGAAACCCCAACTCTATTTTTAAAATCTTCTGAGAACTGTCAGATGGTGGTGTGTGAATTTCCATCAAATAACTCTGCTGTCATCATAAGGATCCATTTGCAGTGAACTGGCTGTGTTTACTGGGAGAAATTTGTGTTCTTACTGAGGGAAGAAAGGCATCAGTTTGTTACTACCAAATAAATAAAGACTTTTATAAAAAGATGTTAAAGATCTGCTCTGGATGTCATTTGTTTGTGATTTTTTGTTTATACAGCTGTGCTGCAGTACTATAAAGTTTGTTTTAGAATGTCCACACAGAAGTGCACACTACACAAATATTTTGGTCCCAAAATACAGATATCTCAATCATGCAATTGAACTAGGAAGAGGTCACAAGAACCTATCCTCTTATGCTTTCCTTTGCTTTAAATGTCTATAAATAAATCTTCTGGCAGGCAGTATGTGTTAATTTCTAAAACAAAAGTGTGCTTAAACCCAACTGTCATGTTGTAAATCATCATAAAACCCACAAACAAATGAAGGAAACCAATATTCAGAGCAGATCTTAAATCAGTGGTGGTGGTGGGAAGTGGATCTTCAGCAGCTTTAGTTTTACTTTCATTACTTGTTATCAGGTGTTTATTTAAATTAAAAGCCAATAATAATTACTGACGTAATCCTAATAGTAATATATGAGATTATAGGTTTGAAAAGTTTGCTCTTTTCAAATGTGGAAGTGATGTTCTTTTAAAGTATCTTTCTTTGAAGCTTCTGGTATAGAATGAGTGGAATTAATGACTGTATCCATTAAGAAGCTGGAAACGAAGTAAATGATGGACTCTTTAAAAAATGGATCATTTATTTAGCAAACACATAAGTAACTCATTCTTATACTAGTATTTAGGAAGCCTTGGTATGCTTCATCAGCTTACTAACTTGAGTCACCTTTCTTCATTTTTCTTCTTTACTGTAGCAAACTGAGGGATGTGTTTCACAGTTTCAAATGCATTGTTAGCCTTATACCAGAAGGTGTGAAATTCAACTACAGCAAACTGATTTATCACCCTCTGAAAGGAAAAGAAGTTCTGTTAGATCAAGTCAAAAGTACTTTGACTACACTGTTCAGAAGTTTTATTGAAGATGGTGTGTTATCCATGATGAAGATGGATATTGACTATATCTGATAAGCTATATGATCTTCCTTTTTAATTAAGATCTGGCTAAGATACTTTGGAGTTTTTTTGAAAATGATACTTAAATGTTTTATATCATTTTAATGGGTATAATTCATACGTTTTTAACAGTTTGTCTATATTTAAGTGAGCTTTCAATACATTTTCTAAAAGAAAAGAATTGTGATTCCTCACAGTAATTTTAATGTTTATGATTTTACTGATTTAAGAGTTCTACATAGTTTTTAGTGCTATCCATGAGAATAGAATTAGACTCAATTTTTGTTCACCCAGCTTTATAAGGCTATAGTAAACCTGTTTGAAAACAAATATATATTTTTTTTATTCACAGTTATTGGCTATTTTATCGTCTTATAGGTGAAAAATGCTAGGCAAAAAGTGTGTATATATATTTTGCCTTATAGATCTTAAAATCTGTTATCAGAATTGCAAAAGGGCAAGAACAAACTATTTACACCTGTCAGCATCAGAATTAAGTTACCAGCAAATGTTTGACATGGAATACCTCTACGAACATACATTATTTTAAAATGTATATTTACTGTATTTTAATTGTGGTGTTGCATTTAATTTCCTTGTTGGAATGAACAGTTGTCTTGGTTTGTTTTCCTAGACTTTTCTGTTCAAGAAGTCACTTTCAGATTAGGGCTAGGTTTTTCTGGGAGAAGAACTTTGTGAGTAACAAAGAAGAAATTAAAAAAGGCTTGTTATAAAGACATTCAAACCTTAGCATGCGCAAAGTTTTAAAGTAAAAACTTTAGTTTTATATGCACATTTTGTAATAGAGTAAATAAAGCCAGGATGCAAACTTAACAGTATGAAATTAGTGTGATTTCTGTTTTGTTAGCATCCTGACAGAGTAATAGAGAAGCTAATTGTGAGATGTAATGGTAATCTTTTTGAGAATATTTATTGTAATTTGATTGGTAATCTGTTGGTGGATAAAAGAGTATGAGCACTAATGACAAAGCAATTAAATTTGGAGTGCCTTGTTTCTTGTGTGCTCAAGTATTGTGGGAATAAACTCATATAACTAAAACATACTCAGGAAAAGGAAGTGAGAAGACAGAATACTAAAGTACATTTCCTATTGTAATATCTTTCTTCAGGTTGTGCATTCCTTCTAATGAGATGAGATGAAAACATATGTAGATAGAAAACAGAGGGCAACATTACCTTTTTGAGTCAGGTTCAACCCAGCATGAGGGTCTGTTGGAGAATTAAGTTGTGGATATTCTAATGTATATTACAAATCATGTTCTAGCATACAGTAGCCATTAAGGATTATCTATCAATTATGGGATCTTGAAAAACCAGAGCTTTAAGTGACCTGATGGTTTCTTAATGAAACTGACTAAACCACAGAGTCACTGAGATTGGAAGTGATCTCTGGAGCATATTCCATATTCCAGTTGGGTTTTGAGGCCCTAAAGATGGATACTCCACAACCCGTCACTGTGTATGAACATGATCATGAGGAGTTTGAAAGGGAGGAGGGAGACTGGGGAAGGGAAGAGAGGCACAGAGAAAGACAACCTTGGAAATGGGATAAGTAGGTAGAGCATTGAAAGTAGGAGGTTTTTTAGTGTAGCAAGTATGTGAGCAATCTGCGAACCATTGTAGAAGGGCCTTCTGAAATTAAGTAACTGCAGTAACTTAATTAAATGGCAGATGAAATTCAGGCTAAATATGACATTATAGACATGAGGAAAGAATATAGTAATCCAGCTTCATGTTTAAAATGATTGGCTCAGAACCGAAAAATAAGATCATGGTGTTATAATAGTTCAGTGAAAACACCCACTTGGTACTCATTCATGGCCAAGAATGGCAGTCAAATATTAGAAATTACTAAGAAAGGAATAAAGATCACAACAGAGAACATCTTTTTGCTATGGCATAAATATGTAATTTTTTTCATAGTTTGGATAGTATGTAGAATTCTGGTTACGTCATTTCAAGAAGAAACAAACCCAAAAATATGCAGGGAAAGGTCAGATGATGATCAGGATTGTGATCAGATGAGGAACAATTTAGTAGTTCATGATGAGGATTGACAGTAATCTTAACTGACTGATGTGATGCAGGAACTTGGAAATATTAAATGGAGCATGTGGGAAACAGGTTCAAGACAAACACAAGATTTTAATTTTCCTGTAGCTGAGCTTTATCAGTGCAAAGGTTGTGAAGTTAAAATCTTAGCTGGATTCAAGAGGAAGATGGAAGGGCAGAGGATGGATGGAAGGCATATCCACTCCTTGTTTAAAAACTATGTCTGGATCTGAAAATTTCCAGGTCTGAAAATAATGGTGCTTGTCCACCTTGAATCCTGGATAGCTGGGAAGAAATCATAGGCTGTGTAAGAAAGTCTCTTCTGTACTTTGAAGTCAAGATCTTTGCAGAGCTAAGTCACCAAGTTAGCACATGTAAAACTGGCAAGGATTTGTGTGTTCATCTACTATGATTTGCATCATATTCTCTTACCCCACTTCAAATTTTTCTAATGGCGTCAGATTTAGGAGAGATTTTCTTTTTTTCCCTGAAAAAGAAGACAATCCAGTTCCATGTCCCAGGGCAGCACTTGGTCAAGCTCCAGCTTTCAAGTAGAAATATTCTATTTCTCAATTAAAAGACCGTAGTATAATTTTAAAAATTGGTCAAAGACTGTATGTTAGAAATGACTGAAAATATTTTGTGACATTAGCCATGTCACAACCTGCACATTTTGAACAAAATGCTGCAAAAATTGCAAGTGCACTGCTTTGCAGTGACACCATTTCCCTTGTGGAGGGAAGGGGTGGGCACTCACAAATTTACTGAAAACTGCTAATTAGAGCATTGAAAATTCTGCCTAGAATTTCTTGTTTTGCTAAGAAGAATGTAGATACTGTAGCAATTTCTGGTGAATTTTCACTTTTTCTCACATTTTGTCCAAAACCATGAAAGGAATACCATCATGTGGAAGAATTGGTTTGCAGCTAGTGTTGAAATGCCAATAAAGATGTTTTCTTATACCCCGTGCTTCGTAATACAGTAAGATATATGAGTAGGCTGTTGTCTATCAAAGAGTAAAGGTGGCTGTGGATTTTTATTTCCTTTGCAATGCTGATCTATATTCAGAAAGTGTCACAGTCTCACAGTAATCAGGCCTGTAAAGAGGATCAACTTAATATGCCTGCTTATTCTGCCATAGAAAACAGGAGTTCTGAGTTTCTTTGTTTAGCCGATATGTTTTGTTTTCTTTAAAAGTAAGATACATTTCTTCATGGAAGGGATATTTTATCAAATAAAACTTCTACATGGTGTTGCATAAGTACATACTTTCAAAACACTTCTTTGTTGGTTTACATGAAAGTTATTCATGTGCAAGCACCCACGTGTATGTTTATGTGCAGTTGTAAAATATAAGCAAAATAGGTACGCCTTTTTGAGGAAACAGCTTCTGCTTATAATCTACAGGTTTAATAACGAAGTGACTGATTTTCTAGAACTGATTAGGTTTCAGTGTCATGGTAATTTTATCAGTACTGAATATGATAGAGAATATAAGGATTTGGTAGATGATGAATTGATAGGTAATTAACTAAATCTAATGTGTCATTTTCCAGCTAATTTTGAATATTTTATATGTATGTTATATCAATATTAGTGTACTGATGGTTTTGTACTTTTTAATATGAAACATATGGAAGCGTGCCTCCTGTTGAATGCAACCTCTAAACAGAATTAAATGTATTGTATAAATGACCGCAATTCTGAATTTTGGGATATATATGCAACATAAATGAAGAAGGAGGTTCATTAGCTGCTGGAATTTCTGTATTCTCAAATTCTGAGCTGAGAAACTAGTGAACTGAGCAGAAGCAAGTTCATGCCTGCAGTACATTGATTCACCTTGGTAACTGACTCACCTTGCAGCAAGTCAAGTCATTGATTAATTAAAATCGATCTTGTTTATGCTTTGGTTTATTACTCCATCACAGGAATCTCATTTTCAGTTCACCACATTTTATGAAACACACGAAAACTGAGGAGGAAGACAGTCTGAAGAGCAAGGCTAAATATTGTCTGGTAATAAACCACTGAACTGTGGCTCATTAAAACCTTCTTTTAAAAATTAGATAAACTTTTAAAATATTAGATAGTATGCTGCTTAATGATATATGACTGAAGGCTAGAAATCACAGTTTTCAATTAAGGAAATTGTTTGTTGTTAGGCATACTTTTGCAAAGAACCAAGTTCTATTTTAGTAGCTTGTTCTGTCCTAAAAGAAGATACTGAGCGAGTGACTCTTCTTTAGAAACACCTTTGTTTCTCAGCCTATGCAGGTGTTATTGGAGAGTGCAATTCAGATTGCAGCTTCAGCTCTGGTCAAAGAAGCTAGAAATTTATGTTTACAGTACACACAGTTATGCATTTACCTACTAAAAAAAAAAAAAACCCAAACAAAAAAAAATCCTCCAAAGCTGTCTTTTTTCCTTCTGCAAAGTCATGCATTCAAGTGGATAGATTAATATGGGACACTTAGTAGATTCTACAGGATTTCAGACCACCTGAAATACATTTTAGTAATATCAATGTGTTTCTGTGTATAAACATTCTTAGAATTGGGGTTGGAGTTATCTGGTCTGAGTCCTTTTGCTAGAGGACTGATGTATGAATCCTAACTAGGTAAGAGATTTCTGGTCAGAAGGGGAGAACTTTCACTTGCTCTTCATTCAGGAAAGAAGGTGTAACACTGCTATTCATCTGCATTTGTGAATAGATATCAATTATGGTGGTACAAAATGGATCTCATGGTTAACTTTATGTACTTATTGATGATGCTACTGGTGGAAACCACATATTAGTAATTAACAGAATGTGTGTGCTTTTAGAAGATAAGTAAATCATGGAAGTATTTTGATCAACCTGAAATTATTCTCCTTGAAGCAAAATATTCACTGAAGCAAAACCTTGAAAAAATTAGAGAACTTTGATAGGACTGTACCATGTTACACTTTTGATCTGAAGGGATGTAATGTGTGGTGGAGAGAGGTGTTAATCTGTAACAGTACTTCAAGCTGATCAGAAATTTGAAGTGGACTTTTTTCTTAAATTAAGCACATTAGATCATCTGAGAAACATGATCTAGATTAGCACTTCTCTAGTGACGTGTCAGACCATTGCTTACAGAGGTCATTTTCAGGCTGCCATTCCATGCACTTTTAAACCTGTTCTATTGAAAAACAGTAACAAAACCTATCAAAACTAAACTGACTAGATTAAGTAAAATTTCTAATCAGGGAAATATCAGAGCTCACATTTAAATACTTTAGATTTGCTACATTCCTCGTTGGCAGACTGAGTCTCAAGGAATTTGTGTGGTTTGCAGCGTTTGTTTTTGTTGCTTGTTTTTTTTTTTTTTGTTATCCTTAACTAACAACTTGTCTCTGTTTACCACAAGCCTCCACATCTCATTGGGTATGCAGGCTTCTCCTCATAGAATTATAGAATGGTTAGCATCATACTAAAAAAGGTATACTGAAGTAAATAGATGAAATTATGCGAAAGTGAAGATCAAGGTTAAATAAATTTTAGAATACCAGTATTTGTGTGAGAAGACTCAAGAAAACAAGATACTGTTGAGGCATGATCTGCAATTTCATTATAGGATAACAACTCCATAAAAATCTTCTCTATTACTGTCTTCAGGCCAGAAAAGCAATTTCAGACCTCAGCTAGAATGATCATACTTCAGTAAGTTCACTGTAATACTGAGTCATCTTCATGGTGAATTGGCTTATTTGCAGATTATATGGCTTCCACTAGTTCCTTATGCTCAGTCCACCTACACCTGAATGATAAACTCTTTTAAAGTCTTCTCCAAACCATGTTGAAATACAATATTATTGCCACTTTTAGAAGCTTTAGTAACATTGTGCATCCTATGTCGCAAATACATAGTTTGTTAAATGCTGTAGCACAAATAAAAAGGGTACATTAGAAATTTAGGGGAATAATGTTAAACATCAATGTTGAACACTGTCCTTACTTAAGACATCAGCAGTGTTTGTGTTTTGGGGTTATGGCATTTAATGATTGATAAAGACTTTGTGATTACAGTGCATATTCTAAAAAGAAATGCTGATTTTTTTTTTATTCTAGAAAATTAAAACATCAATTTCATTATGATGGAAACTATAAGTCTTTTATGCATGTGGAAGTAAAAAGAAAATTGTTCATTTATTTGAGTAATTCATTTTATGTAATTCTTTATGTATGTTGTCTGATGCATAATTTTATTTCTTAGAAAACTGTGAAATACAATAGGTACTATGCATATGCTTCTGTGGAATGATGGCCACTTTAATGTAGTAAAGAGAATAAATATAATTTCAGCTATGTATAAGTAATTTAATGTAATCCACCGATAATGCAAGCTAAAGGGTGAATCTCAATTTTATTCTAAATCTTGCTATTCATAAATTCATATTTTAGTATTTTAATCTTTTTAAATGTCTGGAATATGTATGTCCAAAGATTTATCCAGGAATGAGATGATAAAATATGTTTCAAAAATCTTTATTTTTATCTTACACGTTCTGATTTTTTTGCCCCCAAATAGATATGCTTTTGATACTAGAGGTTTTTTTAATTCATTAGCAGCGGGATATAGTAATGAGAGTTGCATTGTACTGTTTAGATTTTTCAACTTATTACACTGACATTTAAAAAGTAGAAATATTTTTAACTAATGAGTTTGAAAGCTGAGACTTTCAGAGAACATTTTACAGAAGCAGCAAAGAGAAAATTAATTTGTTTAGCATTAATTGGCTAATTCGGTTTACCTCCTACCTGACAGTATATTTTAGAATTGTTTATAAAAATTTTTTTAATTCCCATTCTGTACTGTTAAAAATGCTACTGGTTGTTATGCAAAGATAGATAAGGAAAATGCTGCCTGTAACTGCTGATTAGTCTGTGGCATGGGTGAATAGTCCGTTTTAGTAGTAGCAGATAGGCAGTGAAATGTCACCTGAAAAAAAGGCGTATAACTTGCACACACTTGCACGATCACACAAGTGAGAAACCTGCTTTTGAATTCCCATTTTAAAGGACATATTAATTAAAGTTAATTACTTTGGTAAAATCATATTGTCAATCCCAGGTTTTATTTCAAGTGCCTGTAACTGTCTACTGTCATAGTACTGCAGTTGCATAAGGGGACTGAAAAAAGCAACACTGCTTTTAGAACATAATTGTTCAAGTGATCCGAGTTCAGTACAGGCGGCTGTTGTGTATCTTCTTTGACAATAATAAGTGGCAGCAGTGTAACTTCATAGCTGGGACACTGCCATATCATATTGCTCTTGTTTTATCAGCTTCCACCCCCTAGGAAACTTCTATGGAAGGTCTTTTGTTGAACAGTTTACATACCTGTTTAAAAATAAATTCTTCTGTGTGCTGGTCTGCAAGTGATGTTTTCCTTTGTTAGTGGACAAGTTTTGGAAGGTAAAATGACTTTTAATTCTGTATATACCTTTGACACAGTTGAGTACTAAAAATAATCTCTTTTGGCTTGCTTATATCAACTTATATCTCGTGTTAAGTGGTGAATAAGTGCTTGGCACTTTATAAGTAAGTGTGTCTCTGGCATTGCATTATGTAACAATTTGTAAAAAAGCATTTAGAATAATTAGGATAACCAAACAATAGGACTGTTGTATGTCACTTTTCCTGAATGTTCTTATTCTTGGAATATGTCTTTGGAGGAGTAAGTACTTATGGGTTACTTGAACCGTTACTTGAAAAGTGGTTTTTTGATCTTTGGTCATCATGTCTAAATTAAACAAGGCCTTAAAAGTGAAGATTGTACATTCAGAGGACCTGTGATGAGTGCTTACTGTGCTAGCAAAATTAATTTGTTTATATTTAGGTTACTGTTTTTTGCAAAGTCATAGCAACAGGTTTTTATTGTAAACTTTAAACATGTTTTACTGAGTAAAACTGAGTAACAGTGTGCTTACAGTTTTTTGTGGCATCGTACCAAGCCACTGCTAAGGAGCATACAGCACTTGTGAAAGTCCTGGAGACAGTACATAGTCTTTGACACTTTGATGTGGTTTTGAGTATAAATCTATACATAAATATCTGTTTACATACATTTCAAAGGAATCCCTGCATATGTACATGATATCAGCTGTAGAAGTATGTGTTCATTTTAAATGGATTCCATTTTCTAAAATTTCTGAGCACTGTAATGTGTATGTAACTTCCAAATATTTACTTTTTTTTCCCTTGTACCTTGTTTTGTAACAGGATGACGAAGTAGTACTTCAGTGTGTTGCCAGTATCCACAAAGAACAAAGGAAGTTTTGCTTGGCGGCTGAGGGACTTGGGAATCGCCTGTGCTTTTTGGAACCAACATCAGAAGCTAAAGTAAGAAGTTGAGACTCCCAACTGGTGCAATGAATCAGTGAAATTTAACCTACTTATTATTCACAAATACATTTAACTACAGTTTCTTTAATGTGATGCTAGATGCAGCTTTTGTATGCTTTTCTTTTGTGACTGCAACATGAGATTTCTTGGAGATTCTAAATATACTTTGAGATATATCTGTTAACAGTCAAAAGCCACTACTCTTTAAAATAATTCTGGTAATTGAAATACTTTGTATTTTCAAGATAAGGTCTCCAGAATATTATTAATGATAAAGTTCACAAAAAAACTTATTCCTATTACTGCTGTAGGTTCAAATATCTTGATACACTGGATTGGTAATTTTAGAAGCATTGTCACCTATTAGTTTCTGGCTTTAAGCTTTGCTTCTGTGTTTATTAGTCAGAAAGTTGAGGGTACAGGGAACAGAATTATCAAGTAATTTATAAGCTTTAAAGAAAAGTGGCCAGTGGAAAAAAAAAGCTAGAGAGCTGTGAAGAAAAAAATAAAAGAAAACAGGGTAATAAGAGAAGCTTCATAGAAGAAATGAAACTTCAGAGTCGTGCTAGAGCAAAATGTTAAAGTGTAAATGCAAACAGAGAAAGACCTCCTCATTCTTTTTGTTTTCTCTGCATCATTTACTTCTCCTTTATATCTCTTTATGTCTTTTCTTCTGATAAATTATTTCTTCTGGGTTTTGGGTTTTTTTTTTGGCTTTTTTTTTTTTTTTTTTAGTAGGGTCTTTGTATCTTTTCTTTTGAAATGTTGGTATGTGGTCCTATTTTTAGTCTGGATATTATGACCATGCTACATCCACGGTTTTATTTATACAGTATGAGAGGTCCTCGTTCATCTCTAGGGTGGAAAATTATGCTGCATCTAAATTTGCGTTTCTTTGCATTCCAAGAGTTCAGTCAGAGGAATAGTATGTATTACTGTAGAATGGCATAGATCTACTTACAGTTTGTAAACATCTTAGTAGTAGATAACGCTACAGAAGCTTCTGAAGTTTGTTTACAATCAAGAAATTCAGAAAACTTGTATGTAACTCTTTTAGAAGAGTTTACAGAGAAGCTTTTTGAACTGCTGGTCTTGACCCAGAACAGTAAAGAATTTTGGAAAGGGGCATGTAAATACATCTGTATGAAGGGAAGTGTAGACAGTTAATCTGGATGATTAGAGTGTACAATACTTGCCAACAACCCTTAGTGCTGACACTTGCTTTCATTTAAATTTGGGTGAAATTTTGGTTATGAAATAAAAGAGAGAAAACCAAAATGGCACATATTCAGTGGACTAAAATAAAGTTGTTGAATAGGTGGTACTTCTGATTAAATCCTACATGGTTATGTTCTCACTACTGTGCCATTGAATATTTTTGTCAATTAAGACATCTTTTAAACTAACATATGCAATTTTTTTCAGATGATAAAAACATTGAGGAACTAGCAATTGGTAGAGTCATGCCACACATGCAAGATTGTATTCTTAGAAAGCAGAGATATATTTAAGGGCTGTCAGGCTAAATTCTAATAACTGAGCGCAAAAATGTTCTTATAAAATGGAAAATCATTCCTGCCTCTTGTAAAGAATGTGGAGGTCATGATGGATGTTACATGGATGTTACACAGTCATAAGTTCACTGAATGCTGAATGGTGTGCTCAAGGGATCTTGCGTAGTTTTTAGAATTACAATCAAAAGAATCTTACTAGGCGATAGGAAGTTATACTATCTCTGCATCTGTTTATCTATCTATTTATTTATTTATTTCCTCTGTGTCAATGCTGCTGAAATGTCATGGCATTCAAATTCATATTAATGTCAATAAAATTGAGATTGCTCTAGGAAGTGCTGTGAGAATAATAATTGGAGGAGGACACAGTTTGTTCAGTTTAAAAAAGGAAAGCTTCCTGCCTGTAAGCTTCCAAAATGGGAATATTGATAATAGAAGTCCTTTTATTTTATACAGCAGAAGACTGTCCTTCCTGTTACAATGGTATTTTTTACCTGAGATAGATTCCTTATGCTTTTCTGATCCCTGAGAATTACTTTGTACAGTTAGATTTCTTCTTTGTGTTAAGAAGAAATTGCATTGAAGATTAAAGGTGTGTTTAACAACAGAAGTCCACAGCAGAAAATCACAGTGTTACCTTCTACTGTCTTCCTTAGTTGATTACTTTACCAAAGCCAAAATCTGTTTGCAGAAGATGTGACAGCTTCTACACTCATTAAACATCGGCTTAGTATTGTTAAATCAAAAAAGGAAATGTTTTTGCATTCAAGTAATTCTGGAAAACAGAAAGTAGACAAGAAATAACTAAACGTATCTGTTCATTCTAGAATGAAAGGGTGTAACTTTAAGATTAATTTTTTAATCTGAGTTCTCAGTAATCAGAAAATAGAAGTAGCTAAAAGTAAAGGGAGGCAAGAAAACAGGATAAAAAATTCTTAGAACCTCACAGAGGAAAAAATGGGGTTTCTATAGTTAGTGGTTATCTGGTTTTGGTAATTTTTATGACACGCTGAAGGGAATAACAACTACAACATCTGTTCGAATTTTAATATAGATCCATATGCAACTTACATATTATTTCTTTACAGTAAAAACTATTGCACTGTTGGTTTGCTAATAATTTATCTTACTGTGACGGGATTTTAAATGCACTTTTTCATTAATTCAATAGTATGAGATTATGTTCATCCTGTTTATGTGCTCCTTTTTGAATTACCAGAAGCCATTTGTCTAAATAATGTCTGATATTTAAAATGTAAGAGAAAAAATCTAATTAATTAGAGGTAAAAAACCCCCAAAAAACAAAAAAAGAACCCCAAAACCCTAAATATGAAACAGCAAAATTGTAGAATGACGTGATCTAATTATATTACTTCATTGCTGTTTTCTTTGTTTTTAAAGTGATGCTTTAAAATTTGATGTATTTCAAAGCTGATAGTCTAGTGCAGCAGTTAACTTCTATTGGTAACTAAGAATGATATTCCTCAAAAATAATAGTAATATGCTAACATCAATTTTAGTAGCAGAATTGTCAAATAAACTTAAATGCCTGAAAAGAATTATAGCTAACATAAGATTTCTGTCCTAAGGACAGAATGTAATAATTTACAGGTCTGGTAAAAGTAAACCCAGTAAATCACTACCAGCTGTACCAACTCATGTCAGTGGTTTTTATACTGCACACGAGAAGCTGTGGCCAAAGATGTGATTAGTGAGCATATCACCTACAAGAAATTAATGTTATGATAATGCCTGGAGGAATCCAGAAGACTGGATTCAGAAAAGTGAGGTATCTTCAGTGTTGTGAATGTGTTGATGGAAAACTGGTAACTCTGCATGAAAGACCTGTAAATAACTTAATAACTTAAATAACTTTTAAAAAAAGAGCAGCTGTCAGGGCAGGACTGTCACTTGTTTCCTTAGATTTCCTTTGCAAATTTGTGTAGGCTTCCTGTATCAACTTTGTATTTTTGTAGCTCTCCCTGTATGTATCAACAAGGCTATGCAGAGGTGTGCTGGAAGAACTCCCCAGAAGTCTCACTGACTTTGAAGAACTAATTATTCCAAATTCCTGCTTTCTTTTATTGTATATCATACCAGCCTATTAATTCTGCTACATAAATTTACTTACAGTGCCTTCCCCTTTCACTGGGTACCACTGCACAGAGTCTGGCTCTGCCTTATTTGTACTTTCCTGTCACATATTTATATACATTTATGATTCCCCTTGAGACTTTCTTCTTGGACACATCTTACTTTGGACACATGAATGCCAAGAAATTAAAAAAAAAAAAGTAAAAAAATCTGCTGCTCTTGAAGTGAATGTAAGTTTTGTGTTTCAAATCCAGCAGACAGATTGATCCAGCAATTGAGAGGATGTAAAATAGTTAATATTGTTATATCTCAAGATTCTGAACCTTTACTATTTAGTGACAGCTATAAATACGTTCAGAGTGTTAACCTTATATGTCACATAAGATCACATACCTTCGCTTCTGTTTTGTCAATGACACTGGAGAACAAATACAATGTTCATGGTGTGATTTTAAAAGGCAGCTAAGCACTAATACATACTTTTGGATCTGAAGATGTTTTGGTTTACTGTGAGAAATACAACTCTAGGAAAAATTGCACTGACAAGTTATGAAGAATGGATTTATATTATTTTGATAAAGGAGTTAGCATGTATCTCAGTTACAAAGGAGGGAACATTAAGTATATTTTTTAAAATTAAATTGTTCAAACACACTTTTCATCCTGCTCTGCTGATCTTTTTTATCCTTTTTGTTTTTACAGTATGTTCCTCCGGACCTTTGCGTCTGTAATTTTGTCCTTGAACAGTCCCTGTCCGTCAGAGCCCTTCAAGAAATGCTGGCCAACACAGCGGATAATGCTAGTGATGGGGTAAGTAAACTGACATCAAAGAGTATTAAATTTCTGAATATGGATTGTTCTCCTTTCTTATCACAGGGTTTTCCAGGGGAGGTGCCTCATGTCATAGCAGATTCTTCATTTTTCTTGTATTTCTGGGGCGTATTGCTCAATACTGTAATCATATAAATTTCTCTTTAGCATTGCGGGACAGGTGCAATTAGTCCTTTGAAATATTTACAAAAGCCAGAAACATCATCTTCAGATATCATTTATTACTGTCAGTTCAGACCTTGGTACTGAGAAAGGAGAAAGAGGATCCTTGACTGAGTTTGGCTTTCATTAACCTGAGGAGACTATATAAGGTTTTTTTTTTGTTTGAAACATAGATAATTGCCATAAAATCATTATTGTATTACAGTGCTATTTATTAATGGAGAAAGCAAAATAATTTTTTCATCATGTAAGTATTCTCATTTCACTGAGCTAAGAGAGTATTTCAGGTATTTGGATTTAGTTTGATTTATCCTCACATGAAATTAATAGCTAGAAATTAAGTCCTGTCAATGAAACGAAGTGACAAATTTAAATCTATTTTAGTTCATACATAAATATACAATATTTATCTTTGTAGTTGCATAACCAAATTGTTTCAGTGTAATTTCAAGTTATTTAACTTGTGGTAACAAGTAAGAACTGCTGGATAGAAATAATTATTTCAAATTTCTCTTCTTTGGGTTTCTTAATCTTTTACTATATTAGGACAAGCATAGTTACTGGAATGCTTACAATATAATGTAATGTTGTAACTGTGCTTGCATTTCATATTACTAATGTTTCAATTGCATTATTATTTCAAATCTAAGATATATTAAGAATGATTGAAAAAGGACTTCCACACTAGAGTGATCAGGATGTTGAAAAGCTTTATTCTACATTATATATTATTGACCAAATTACTTAAGAACTGTATTCTTTATAGAACTTCTGAGGTATTTGTTTGGCAAAAATGTGATGGTGTTACAAGTAAAAATGAAGCCTAATCTAAACTCAAGATACAGATTTGCCTCTATTTTCAGTGGTCTGCATGAACAATGATAATTTTTCAGTGATTGGATGAACCTCATTGCTGATGGTGGAGGTGAGACAGAGTTAGGTCTCATCTATGCATTAATACTTCTAGAAGTTTTAAAAGCAACACTTGTTGCTTCTGTGAATGGCTTTCAAGAGGTAATTTAGGTACATAATCTAGTTCTATATCCCTAGGTAGAGCTTGTGTTTCTCAAAAAGGAAATAAAATTGACCTATAATCCCCACTCCCTATGGTCTCACTCTCAGCTGATGGCTGTTCTGTTATACTCATGTGTGTAAATTTTAGGAATTTAAAATGTGACATCACCTTTATTGTTTTCTTCAGTGAACAACTGAAATCTGAAATAAAAAAAAAAGTACAACCACTTCTTAATTCATGGGATGAAGTATTATTAGCAAATGTATAATAAGACTTTACAATGTTTATTTGCTATGACAGATTCCATATTTGCTTTCTGGCACCAGGAAAACCACACAACTTGTGTGAACAAAAATCCTTTGCATTTCACTCTCACTTAAAGTTAAATTACTTGTAGTCACATTTAGGTTTCTTAAACTTGACCTAAGCCTTGACTTTGTTGTGTGCAACCTGAGTGAATCAGTGTTTACTGTACCTGTTATATTTCTGCTGCCTGGTTAGATCAGCTTGCTGTTATTTTCCATGATGCTGGGTTTGAATTGATTTTCCTGCTTAGTCCAAAAGCCTGGGTGGAAGACTTACCTTAATTTGCTTGCTTGGACCCTAACTCTCCAATTTCTGCTGAACTGAATTGAATTTTTGCACTCTTCTAAACTAAATGTGATAAAATTCTATGGCTTTACTTCTCTTATGAAATTAAATGGCAACTAATTATGATACATACAGTCCTCAGAGCTGGATAGTCTATCAGTTTTCATTTTTATTTTATGTAGAACCAGAACATTCGTATTTTCTCTTGAGCTGAAGTTTGGTTTCTCTCTGGGATTCATACAATATGCATTCTGTTTTAGTGTATTCTTCCTTTTTGTAGTACAACCCTAGAAAATAATGTGTGGGAGAAGGGGAATTTTAGTAAATATCTTAGAAGGGAGAATCAGAAGGGTGTTTTATTTACTTTAGGCTAATTTTTTTAATGTCATATGTGTCTGTGCAGAAGTGATACATTCAAAATACGTATTATTTTTCTAAAGATAAAAAATGTCTATAGTATCAATTTTGATCATTTTTTCTCTGAATTATGAATTGCCAATCAGCCTGTAGTCTTTCATTGTTGCAGAGCAATTCACCACTTCAAAACACTCATAAATTTTATCTATTTGTAAGTAAGAAGCATTAAAGCTTAAGCATTTGTTACACAATAGTGAGTCTCGTTTTTCACAGGAAATTCAAGTGTTAACTCTAGCTATGACTGGCTATGAATGCTCCATTCTCAGCAGTGTTCAAGGCAAGTTTGAACAGGGCCTTGAGCAACCTGGTCTAGTGGGATGTGGCCTTGCCCATGGCTGGGGAATTGGAACTAGATGATCTTAAGGTCCTCTCTAACCCTAGCCATTCTGTGATTATATGATTCTGTGATTGTTTGTTGTATGCATTAGATAATAACAAAGGAAAAAAATATTTTTTAAAAACATTTTGTTTTGCAGAAAGATAGGTGTTAAGATGGTCAAATATATCTCTTAACTTTAAAAATTTTCATTTAAAAGCAAGCTGCCAAAGCTTTATATCATCCCAAAAAGTAAGGCACTAATGATCTAAATTACTCTTTTTTGAAAAAAATAACGAATTGCTGCAAGCAGCCAGATTAAACTATGGAGTTTCTTGCTATGGAGTGAAAGAACTTCTAGACTAAAACTCCTCATGACTTCATCAGTAAATACTTAACAGCTCAAAGTCAGGATTTTTTTAAATCTGAATTAAAAAAAAAAAAAGGAACAGGTTGTAATTTAAAATCATTGACGGAGTGAAACTTCAGTTTTATGCTTTCACAATTTTATAATGCTAAGTAATAACACTGCAGTACCTACCTTTCATTCTATCAAAGAATTTTTTTTTCTTTGTAAGCTTGTTTCTGTTGTACTTCATGCATGGAAATCATATCAGTTCAGTTAGGAGAGAGATACATATTCTGGACATGTAACAGCAAGATATGTAAACCATATTCATATAGAAGTGTGTGTATGTACTCACAGAGGGAACATTGCTGCTGTCTGGTTTATGCTTATTTAATTCACTAAGTTAGGTATAGTTCTGCAGGCTAAAATAATGAGATGAATTTTGTATTTAATCTACGTATAGTAGCCATAAGTCTACAAGAGTAGTTTAGGATAAACTACAGACAGTCTTAAAACACCCTAAGGTATTGTAGAGATTGTGAACGCTGTTTACATAGTAAACTTGGTGGAATAAAGTAATTTCTAATGAGAAATCATCTTTCTTATTGAGAGAATACTGTGGTTTAAACCCAGAGGGCAACTCAGAACCATGCAGCTGCTCACTCACTCCCTCCCTTCTTCTTCCCCTGCTTCTGAAGGGATGGGAGGGAGAATTGAAAGAATGTAACTCCCATGGGCTGAGATAAGAACAGTCCAGTAACTAAGGTATAAAACAAATCACTACTGCTACCACCAATAATAATAATGATAAAGGAAATAACATGGGAAGGGAATACACTTGCCACCTGCTGACCGATACCCAGCCTGACCCTAGCAGTGATCTATCCCTTCTGGGTAACTACCCCCAGCTTATATACTGGGCATGACATGCTGTCATATGGAATACCTCTTCGGCTAGTTCGCATCAGGTGTCCTGTCTCTGCTTCCTCTCAGCTTCCCCTCCTGCCTGGTAGAGCATGAAACTCAGAAAGTCCTTGGTCAGAGTAAACATTACTGAGCAACAACTAAAAACATCGGTGTTATCAGAGCTGTTCCCAGGCTGAAAGCCAAAAGCACAGCACTGCACCAGCTACTAAGAAGGAGAAAAATGACTGCTACTGCTGAACCCAGGACAGAGAATTACTGCAGATTCATAAACTGACCTCATCTGCTATGACAAGGTGACCTGACTGGTTGATGAGGGAAAAGCTGTAGACATTGTCTATTTGGACCTTAGAAAAACATTTTACACTGTCTCCCACAGTGTTGTCCTAGAGAAACTGTCTGCTTGTGGTCTGGAGAGATGGATTCTTCACTGGGATAAAAACTGGCTGCATGGTAGTGACCAGAGAGTGGTGGTAAATGGTGTCACTTCTAGTTGCGACTGGTCAATAGTGGTGTCCCTCAGGGCTCAGTACTGGGGTCAGTCTTGATTAATACATTTGTTGACAATCTGGATGAGAAGGTTGAGTGCAACCTCAGTAAATTTGCAGACAATACCAAATTGGATGGGAGTGCTGATCTGCTTGAGGGTAGGAAGGCTCTGCAGAGGGATCTGGACAGACTGGATCGATGGACTAAGGTCAACTGTAAGAGGTTCAACAAGTCAAAGTGCCAGGTCATGCAGTTGGGCCACAGCAACCCCATGCAATGCCACTGGCTTGGGGAAGAGTGTCTGGAAAGCTGCTCGGTGGAAAGGACCCTGGGAAGTCTGATTGATGGCCAGCTGAACATGAGTCAGCTTGTGCTCAGGCAGTCAAGGTGGCCAACAGCATCCCACCCTCTATCAGAAATACTCAAATACTATGTTCATTTCTGGGCCCCTCATTACGAGAGAGATACTGAGTTGCTAGAGTGGGTCCATAGAAGGGCAACAGAGCTTGTGAAGGGCTTAAAGCACAAGTCTAATGAGGAATGTCTGGAGAAGGGAAGGCCCAGTGGGGACCTTATCACTTTCTACAACTACCTGAAAGGACGATGGAGTGGGGAGGTGGCTGGTCTCTTCTCTCAAGTATCAAGTAATAGGACAAGAGTCAATAGCCTCAAGCTGTGCCAGGGGAAGTTTAGGTTTGATAGTTGGAAATATTTCTTCACCAAAAGGGTAGTCAGACGTTGTTTCTACCAGTCTATCATTCCGTTGGATTGCTTTCCATATTAAACTTAGTTTGGAAGAGTTCTGCTCTTTCAGATTTTTCTAGAGGAAGAATGTAGCTTATTAGATTTGGGGTTTTTTGTTGTTGTTGGGGTTTGTTAGTTTGTTGTTGTTTTGTGGTTTGTTTTTTTTTTTAATTTAATGAGTCAGCCTTAAAAATACCAGTGATTAACTTAAAAGCTTTCAGTATAAAAAAATAGTATGAGGTGCTTTATTCCTTGCTCTCAGTATGCCTATATTTGTTACATATCGAATACATGTAATTTTCTTCTGACAACTTGTTTGTAATTACAGTTGATTTTGCTGTTAAGGTTTTCCTTGTTGATTAAAAAAGTGTTGTAATTTATGAAAGAAGTATTGTATGCTCTGTTACATAATGTTTTTCTGGTTTTCTTTGCCAAGCAGTGGTAAGTTCCTGCAGGATATATTATTACAACAATTTTTTAATGGATGACATATTGTGGAGGAACTTTTGGATTTTTTTTATTTATAGTTTCTAATCAGCCTTCTACAAGCTCAGGAGTGTTACATCCCAACTAGAAGGAAGTGCAGCAGGAGGGCCAGGAGACCCCCTTGGGTGGATAAGGAGCTGCTGAGGAAAATTCAAAGGAAAAAAGAAGTTTATAGAAGGTGTAGGCAAGGACAGGCTGCCTGAGAATAATACAGGGATGTTGCCTGGGAAGCTAGGAACCAGGTTAGGAAAGCTAAGGCCCAGTTGGAATTACACTTGGCTAGGGATGTTAAGGATAACAGGAAGGGATTCTATAGGTACGCAGTGAATAAAAGACAGAGTAGGGACAACATAGGCTCCCTCTGGAAGCTATCAGGAGAGCTGGCTACCCTGGATTTGGAGAAAGCTGAGGTTCTTAATGGCTTCTTTGCCTCAGTCTTCACTGGCAAAGGCTCTGACCGCACCACTCAAATCTTGGAAGGCAGATGCAGGGACTGTGAGAATGAAGACCCTAGGCCCACTGTAGGGGGTATCTGGCTCAAGACCATCTTAAGAAGCTGAACGTACACAAGTCCATCAGCCATGATGAAATCCATCTGCGGGTCCTGAAGGAGCTGGCAAATGAAGTTGCTCAGCCACTGTACATCATATTTGAAAAATCATGGCAGTCAGGTGAAGTTCTGGATTACTGGAAAAAGGGAAATATAACCCCCATTTTCAAGAAGGGGAAAATGGATGACCCAAGGAACTACAGACCAGTCAGTCTCACCTCTGTGCCTGGCAAAATCTGGGAGCAGATTCTCCTGCAAGGCATGCTAGGGCACATGAAAAAGAACAAGGTGGTTGTTGACAGCTAGCATGGCTTCACTAAGGGGGAATCCTGACTGACCAATTTGATGGCCTTCTGTGATGATGCTACTGAAGTTATGGACAGGGGTAGAGCAGTTGATGTCATCTACCTGGACTTGTGCAAAGCATTCGACACTGTCCCACACAACATCCTTGTCTCTATACTGGACAGACATCAATTTGATAGGTGGACCACTCAGTGGATAAAGAACTGGCTGGATGGCTGCATGCCAAAAGTTGTGGTCAATGGCTCAATGTCCATTCGGAGACTAGTAACGAGTGGTGTCCCTCAGGGATCGGTGTTGGGACCAGTCTTGTTCAACATCTTTGCTGGTGACATGGACAGTGGGATTGAGTGTGCCTTCAGCAAGTTTGCTGATGACACCAAGCTGTGTGGTTTGGTTGATATGCTGGAGGGAAGGAATGCCATCCTGCAGGACCTTGTCATGCTTGTGAGGTGGGCTAATGCCAACCTCATGAAGTTTAACCATGCAAGTGCAAGGTCCTACAGCTGGGTGGGAGCAATCCCAGGCACAGCTACAGGTTGGGTAGATAAGAGATTCAGAGCAGCCCTGCGGAGAAGGACTTGGGCATGTTGGTTGAAGAGAAAATGAACATGAGCCAGCTTCAGTGTGCGCTTGCAGCTCAGAAGGCCAACTGTATCCTGGGCTGCATCAAAAGGAGCATGACCAGCAGGTCGAAGGAGGTGATCCTGCCCCTCTACTCCGCTCTCATGAGACCTCACTTGGAGTATTGTGTTCAGTTCTGGTGTCCTCAACATAAAAAAGACATGGAACTGTTGGAACAAGTCCAGAGGAGAGCCATGAGGATGATCAGAGGACTGGAGCACCTCCCGTATGAAGATAGGCTAAGAAAGTTAGGGCTGTTGAGCCTGGAGAAGGGAAGGCTGTGTAGAGACCTCATAGCAGCCTTTCAGTACCTGAAGGGGACCTCCAGGGATGCTGATGAGGGACTCTTCACTAGGGACTGTAATTATAGGACAAGGGGTAATGGGTTAAAAGTTAAACAGGGGAATTTTAGTTTGTATATAAGGAAGAAGTTTTTTATGGTAAGGGTGGTGACGTACTGGAATGGGTTGGCCAGGAAAGTTGTGAATGCTCCAACCCTGTCAGTCTTCAATGCCAGGTTGGACAGAGCCTTGGGTGACATGGCTTAGCATGAGGTGTCCCTTCCCATGGCAGGGGAGTTGCAACTAGATGATCTTAATGTCCTTTCCAACTATGATTCTATGATGATATCTAAAAGTATGCTATGTTCTCTGAATAACCAACAATAGCTCTCTTATATTTGTCTCCATTTTTTCCAATAATCTAATGCATTGTCTATGCAGGTCCAAAATTGTTATCTAGATTTACAGGTTTTTAGTTTTCTTCTGGGTGTACTGAGAAATTTTACTTGATTATATGGATCATATTGTGAAGGAGAGTATACATAGTATACATATAATTCTGAGAAATGTCTCAATAAAATTTACTGTGTATGACATGAAGTTCCAGCATAACCACATCCCAAATCCCTATTTGTTAATGTGTTTGCTATTACCTAAAAAAATAGGATACTTATTATATTGTAGGTGTAATAAATGACCTCTGCTGAATTGTTTTTGGGCTTTTATTCTTTGTTTTGACAAATAGTATTTAATTTTTAATCTTTTGATTATGATTAAGCATTCTATATGTTGAGCTACAGAATGTGATAGCTTCCTCAGCTTGATGTCTTTTAAGCTGTACTTCTGTAGAGCACAAGTTTTATGTAGCATATAATCCTATTGACCTAATTGGTAGTTTATCTTTCATAGTTTATTTGTTCATAGATTGCGTAATCATTTGTGTACATATGTATAACCATTATCTGAGTTCCTTGAACTGCCCTTTAATTGTCTTGGTCCCTTTCACATGAATCCAAGGAAAAGAACTGACCTTAAAGGCAATCCCCTTTAGCAATATATAACACACTAGAGAGACGATCCTTGTTCTAAAGTTTTATTTTGGGGAATCAGCTTTCATATTCAACAATTGTCTAAATATATATGAAACAGTAAGACCATAAGGAAAATGCCCTTTTAAATGCATAAAAAGCTCTGTGTTAAAAAAAGTTTCAGGCTATAACATGAGGCATTCTTGAATCAGTGATTTCTGACTTACTGGGATTCTGATGTTAGACCTTTTCTTCTTACTCAAGACATACAAGGTGCAAATGTTATGATCAGGACTGAGAGAAAAAAATTTAGCGTAATGTTGCCTAACATAGTATAATTAGTATCAACATTAACCATGATATCCATAAATCTGCAAAATTTGGAGATCACATTCCTAAAAAAGTGCTTAATGTATAATCTGGGGGAAAAAATAATAATAATAAAAAAAAAAACTTAGTTTCAGTGGAAAGTACCACAATAAATCAAGGATTCTTGATCATATTGTTCATTTAAGTTTGAATGGGCTTGTTATGTATAAATAACTAGGAAACAAGATAGTAGATGCAGAAAAAAGCTGAGAGAGGCAGACTTGAAAAGGTGTAAAGCTTGTTGTCTGTTGTTCCATAGGTAACATTCTTGTTAAGATTCTTTCCTTGGGATTTATTTTGTCTGGTCACCAAAATGAGCTGAAAAGATGTCAAATTCTCCAAAGGAAGCATATGGAAAATCTAGTTTTGCCTCTCCCTGATCTAGTAATAAATTTCCATGTTTGAAGCTAATAACTGTGCTTGGTTGAAATTGTGGATGGAATTGCTCTAATTAATCTGGCAAACGCTTAAAATAACATTAATCCTAGCAAGAAGATATCCTTCATACGTGCTTAAACTATGGGCAATGGGTGCATTTTTCTTCTTTCAGATTTCAATTTGTGTATGTATTTATATTTATTTTGCTACTTTTCTTTTTTTAATGCCTCTGAGAAGTTTATAAGAAAGGTAAGTAGTATCTTTATTTGAAACATTTTTTTTTAATGCTGTAGTTTTATTTATAATAAAAAATAGGTCACAATAAGAGTCTTTGGACAAATAGTTGCTCCCTTGGCAGATATTTGGCTAATGCTGTAGCTACTTTATAATTATGATTTTTGCCCAGCATATCCATTTCATAATTTGCTTGGTTATTTGCAGTTATTACTTGAACTATGGTAGTTCCTTGTGCTATTACATAATTGTGATCATAGTCCACACAGTGCAGTGTTCTGACATTCTCTGTCATGTTCTGTAGGCAGCTCAAGGGGGTGGACACAGAACCCTGCTGTACGGCCATGCTATACTACTTCGACATTCGTTTAGTGAAATGGTAAGTGAATGAGCACTTGCAGAGAATGAGTAACATAAAATTCAAATAAACATATTTTTATCTAAGTCAAAACCACATAAATTTGGAAGAAAGTTGTTTCTAAGTTCTCTTCTGCACTAGATAAGAAAATAGGTTGTGTTTCAGCATAATGGAAGTGGCCCTTATATTTTAAATTCAGATTCTTCAATCCATTTAACTCAGAAATGTAGCTGAAAAGCTCCTTTAGCCAAGGATTATTTCTGTGCCATAAAAGAATCCATTTTAATAATAATTCCATTAGCAAATTGCTGCTATCACAAATGAATTAATTGTGATGTGTTATTTTTTCCATCATATTTTGTAAGTTGTTTCTTTTAACATCCCATAGTTCCCAGAGACTATGCTCACAAACATGCTATCTTCAGGCTGCTTTATATAAATCTTGTTTCACTACATTGTACAACTGGAAATTTTTTACTGTTGTGGACCTTTGACTTACTAGGGCCCATGTAATTATACCTAAGTGAAGTTTTCATGAAGAAAACATACTACAGTAATTCTTTAATAAGATGTTTGCCTGTTCCTCTCTGCTGAACTATGTGAAACTTTGGAAAATAGAAGCTAAACTGCACAGAGGAATACTGCTGAAGAGGAAAAGTGTTTTGATGTTTTAAAGTAAGGAAGAGCTTATATACATTAAGCATCATGCTTAATTAATTTTAAAAAATTGAGCACAGGCTGATTGTGTGACAGAGACATGTGACTCCATGTGAACGTATTGATTTGGCATGTGTGTTAGTGGATACTGATGGGTTTTTGTTTTCAATAATTTTACTGTTTTGCAGTATTTGACGTGTTTAACATCATCAAGATCCCAGACAGATAAACTTGCATTTGATGTGGGACTGCGAGAAAATGCAGCAGGTATGGCAAGTTATTTTTGATGGACAACGTGTCACACATTTCTTGTTTTAGAAGAGGTGTTGAAATTGGTGACACTGTAAGCTTATGAATGTCATGTTTGTGTTCATTAGAGAAAGTGATGACTGTCAATACTGATGACTTTTGCTAATTTAACAGGGGAAGTTCATGTTAGATATATGAAAAAAGTTCTTTACTGTGAGGGTGGTGAGGCACTGGAATGGGTTGCCCAGGGAAGTTGTGAATGCTCCATCCCTGTCAGTGTTCAGGGCTGGGTTGGACAGAGCCTTGGGTAACACGGTTTAGTGGGAGGTGTCCCTGCCTGTAGCAGGGGGGTTGGAACTTGTTGGTCTTAAGGTCCTTTCCAACCCTAACTATTCTATGATTCCACTGACTTTGTGTAAGAATATGAGGGTGCCTTTGACTTACCACAACTGTAATGATACTGGTGATAATGGTCAATGTAAAAAAATGCAATTGAATAAATTCAATGCATTTGTTTTCTGGTTGTGTGGTTCAGCACTTTTAATATAGTTAGGGTACAGAAAAGCCATATATAGGTGCATTCAGCATATATATGTAACCACACAGCAAAAGAAGTATGCAACTTAAAATGCGGGAAACCAGAAAAAATGTAATCAACACATTGCTAAAAAAGCTGAATAGAAGCATAAAATGGAGCAAAATAATAATGAGTCAGAGTGGAAGAGATATGTTTTAAACAAGAAATGATGAGAAGGCTTTAAAATCTAATTAGTAGATTTCCAGGAGCACTGCCAGTAACAGTGCTGCTGACAGAAATATAGTATAAATTATTGTGCTTCCTTGAGATCCCATATAAATTATGAGATGCCACTGGGAGCTATGTTAAATGAATTTAAAAGCAACCTGGCCACAAAGTGCACAAATAAGTTTACATGCTGCTGTATATACATAGTGTTAATGGTTACTGAAAGCAGTGGATGCTCCTCAGAAAGTGACAAGTTACTCTGTTACCCAGGCCTAGACATGTTTCTTGAAGGAAAAATCTAAGTACCTGTATAGAGATTGCACTGTATACAGACTTCCAATAAAGAAATGCCAGTTGTATTAATATAAACTTGTGCTTCTAATTGCAATTCATTATTTTGAAAAGAAATTAAAATCAAAATAGATTAATAGATGATGAAGGGGTATTGCTAATGTATGTTTGTGGACCATGATTTTTGAAACTTTTCAGGTGGCTTTGACTATCTATATGACCTTCTCTTATGAATGAGTGAAATTTGTCTTTCAGTTATTTGTAGCCATAGAATATTATATATGTCTCAGACAGATCTTAGCAGCTTGTTACTTGATTATATCTTTAGTTGTTGCCTTAGATGGAGACCATTTTTTTAGACATGTTGCTAAAAGGAATGTATGTGTTCTATTTCTCTGAGAATATGTTCAGTGAAATCTGTCTTTATAATTTTATAGGATTTTTTTCAGAGTTATTGTGAATGTGTCCAGGAGGTTTTGTAATGAATATCTGTAGTTGTCTCATATTGGTATTTGCTTAACTGTACATATACAAAAAAACCCTTGTACACATAGGTAAGATATAAAAAACAACACATGAAAGGAATACTTAGCTCTGATTCTCTACAGAGGATTTTGGTAACTACTGAATGCTTGTAAACTGAACACCATACAGTCACTTACCCTTGCCCTACTTTCCCCACCATGAAACTGTCCTATTGAATCAATTTCAGCTGAAGGAAGTATTCTTCACCTAACAGGTGTTGAGTGAAAAGCCACTAGATATTTAAAATTACTTTCTTTTAAAGATTTAGCACTTCATACTTAAGGGATGTAAAATTTATTTATTGCCTTCTTTATAACTAGTTTCATAACCTTCAAATTTTAAGAAGGTATTACATTAAATTTTCTAGTGGATCAAACAGATTTTTGTCTTACTCTACCAATTTTACCTTGTTTCATTTTCTCCCACTGCATTGCCCAGTGAGAAAGCTGTATTTAACTTTTCTTCAGGGTCTTAACTAAACCCTGAAGGGTGTGAAACTGTGGAATTAATTACGTAATCTTCCCAGACTTGATGTGTGCATGGGTGTGTGTGCAAAGTAATCTGGAATATTACAGTTAATGTGTAGGAAATGTTCTGTGGTTATCACCCTTGGGTTTATCTACCTGTAGTTATATGGTCTGTAGTGCTAATGGAACTGCTCCCAAACCTGATATTTGTAGTATAGTAATACTGTAAAGTTACGGAGTATTTGTTTCAAAATTCTGTATTCTACAGCATAAATGTAGCTTAGAGTGGAAATGATACAAAAGATGGTGAATTAAATGCTAACATTAAGTAAAAGAAGAAATACAAGGTGGTAATTAAGACTGAAATAACTATCAGCAATTTACTGGCAGTGAGAGCCTGGAAGTGAGAGCAGTTCTGAGCAATGTTTTGTAAGTGGTTAGTTGCTTTAAAAAAACATGCAAAGAGAAATATTAGCTTCAGTGACGGGAAAGAGTGCTTGACAGAAAGTTTCAAGGAATGAAAAAAAATTGAAATGGATTGAAAAGAGGTGGTATTAGAAGGGGAATGTCTTACAAAACAATTCTTTACTGCAGTGTTTCGATGTTGTATAAAGATACCCTTAAGTTTCCAGAGAATTGTCTGTTTTGTATACACTCAGCAAGTATCTCTGTCCTTTAGGTGAGGCATGCTGGTGGACAATACACCCTGCTTCTAAACAAAGGTCAGAAGGAGAAAAAGTTCGAATAGGTGATGATCTTATCTTGGTCAGTGTGTCCTCGGAAAGATACCTGGTAGGTTTGTTTGTTTAGCGAGTGGACACATGGTGGGAAAATCCAAAGTGCTGTGAGGAGCTGGGGAAAATGGTTGGGATTCTTATGGATGATATTTCTTTTCTCATGTGGGAAATAATGCCTGGCTGTAATGAGCTTATGTTTTTATTTTTTGTTTATTTATTTATTTATTTTACCTCAGGGAAAGGTTTCCCTCTTCCCCAAAACAAGACTATTTCCATGCCTTTAACCCAAGGCGTACTTCAGCATTTTCTGGTTTGGGAGGTTTTTCCTCTTGTAACTGTGGAAGATTTCTAAGATGCAGCTGGAGTCTGCTGGTTAGATTTAGAAGAGTTAATTTTAAGAGCAAGTGACTACTCTTTTTAAAGAATATTAGTAGTATAATTACTTGATTATATATTTATAGTTTGTTGAGAAATCAATATACTAAATGTTTTAAAGTTAATAAATTTCACTGTTTCTTGTTACTGTTGCCTTATTTCAGCATCTCTCCATATCAAATGGAAGTATTCAGGTGGATGCCTCCTTTATGCAGACGCTATGGAATGTACATCCTACGTGCTCAGGAAGCAATATTACAGAAGGTTTGTCGTTTTGCTTATTCAGAAATGTATTTACTTTAGATTACTTTGTATTGCTTTTCATAAAGAGTCATAATTAAAAAAACCCAACCAACGAAAAAATAAAAAACCCAATCCAAATAAAAAATAAACCCACACAAAACCCAACCAACCAGCCAAAAAAACCCCAATCCAAAAGAAAAAAAAAAAAACCAAAACCCAACAAAATCTTAAAACTAAAACACCCTTAAAATATCAAACCAGAGAGCTTAATGCAAATAAAGAAAATAAGCATAGGAGAATAATGAAAGGGAAAATGAAGAAATACAGCTACATCAGCCAAGTTAACTGTAGAAAAGCTAAATAAATGCTGCAACTTTGATAAGAAGCTGCATGAGAAATTAGGATGGAGAGTGCAGCTGTGGTGGTGTGACCCTGGTTAGACCAAGTTTCCACCAAAGCCATTCTGTCACTCTCCTCTTCAGCTGTTCAGGGGAGAGAAAATGTAACAAAAGACAAAAGACTTGTGTGTTGAGGTAAGGATAGGGAGAATATTCACCAGTTACCATCACGGGTAAAACAGACTTGACGTGGTGAAATTAGCTTAATTTATTACCAGACATATCTGACTAGGATAATGAGAAATAAAACCAAATCTTAAAATACCTTCCCCCCAGGCCTCCCTTCTTCCAGGGCTTATCTTTATGCATGTGTTCTCTATCTTCTCCCTGACAGTGCCTCAGTTATGGTCAGTTCACAGCACATTGTCTTTGCTGCTCCTTTCTCCTGAGGGGAAGAACTCCTCATAGTCTTCTTTTGCTTCAGCATGGGTCTCTCCCATGGGGTGCAGTCCTTCAGGAACTGACTGCTCCAGTGTGGGTCCCCTGTGGGGTCACAAGTCCTGCAGCAAACCTGCTCAAGTGCAGGCTTCATTCTCCTTGGAGCCACAGGTCTTGCCAGGAGCCTGCTCCAGAGCGGGCTTCCCACAGAATCACAACCTTATTTGGGCATCCCCCTGCTTTGGCATGGAGTTCTCCGTGGACTGCAGGTGGAGATCTGCTCCACTGTGGACCTCCATGGCTGCAGGGGCACAGTCTGCCTCACCATGGTCTGCACCACAGGCTGCAGAGGAATCTCATTCCAGCACCTGGAGAACCTTCTCCTCTCCTTCACTGACCTTGATGTCTGCACAGCTGTTGCTCTCAAATATTCTCATTCCTCTCTCTGGCTGCTGTTCCACAGAAGATTATTGCCCATTCTTAAATATGTTCTCCTAGAGGTGCTTCCATCATTGATGATGTGCTCAGTCTTGGCCAGTAGCAGTTCTGTCTTGGAGCCAGGCAGCACTGGCTTTGCTGGACATCAGGGAAGCTTCTAGCAGCTTCTTATAGAAGCCACACCAATAGCCCCCTCCTTCCCATCCCTCCCCCCTGCAATCAAAACGTTGTCACACAAACCCTACACAGCAACAGATGACTTTATTGTCTTCAGTTTAATTTTGGGGAGTAGGAGCTGCACAATAACTAAAGACAGAAAATCTAGATTTTGTATAGTGTAACAGTCACTAGGCTTATGTGAGCTGTGGTTGGGTCCTTTTAACCCCAGGTGGTTTACATCAGCATCCCACAGTATGTCTGTTCACTGGCCCATAAAAAAATTTGCCTCAAAGTGTTTGTAGGTTTTAATTTTAAAAGCATATGAGGTATGGATTTTCCTTGTTACACTTTCTGATTGCTTCTGCGAGAAGTGTGTTATGCTGGAGCTGTATATTTATAAATGGCTATCTGGTCCCCTGCCAGCATACATCGTAAATAGAGTAGAGGTTAACTCTGGAAAAGTCCTTTTGTTCTCAGGTTTTACCGGCAAAACAAAAAAAAATCAAGCAAATGGAAAATATAGTAAAATCTATAGTAAATAATCTGATAGTGAAATTAAATATTTGTAACAGATGACAAGCATAATGACCTATACAGATATTATGGAAGATCAGTGGTATATGTTAGATTTCTGTAACATGAAGGATTTGGCAGCTAAATTTCGTAAGTGATTACAAAATCACACAGTGGTTGAAGTTGGAAGCTCAAGCTATGTCCAAGTAGCTTTTGAACACCTCTAAGGAGGGAGACTCCACAACCTCTCTGGGCAACCTGTGCCAGTGCTAAGCAGTCTTGATAAAGTGGTTCCTGGTGTTCAGACAGACCCTCCTGTGTTTCAGTTTGTATCTGTGACCTCTGGGCCTGTCACTGTGCACCACTGAAGAGGGATTGGCTCTCTTCTGTTTAGAGGTCGAACAGTCCCAGTTCTCTCAGCCTTTCCTCATGTGTGAGATGCCCAAGTCTCTTAATCATCATAGTGGTCCTTTGCAGTGCTTGCAGCTCCTGTACTGTGTAGCTCAGAGTCAGAAACATAATTCAAGATTGCATAATAATAATAATAATAAAAATAGAAAGGTTAGAGTGTGGTAAGCAGAGAATTAGGTTTTCTGTGTCAGTTTTTTCTCAAAGTAATACCATATATCACAAGACTTAGCAGCATATCTCAGGTTGAATGGACAGACTGAGAAAGTGGGATTTCCTGTCTAAAATTGGACTTGAAATTGGACAAAATACTTTTTGTGATGTGTCAAGTACCTGTGATGGAACAGTAAGATCAGAAATGTTTTTGTGGCTGTTTTCTTTTTTTTACATTCTTTCATTGTTTTGACCTTTGCATTACTCACCAACCGGATAATTGCCAGTTACTGTTTTCCTAATTTGCTAATTTATATTGAATCAGCTGTACAGTATGAAGGTTTCCTTCTACCCTTCCTCCTTTATGTGTGTTTGTTCTTTTAAAAGGCATCAATTTCACTTACAAGGTCAGAACAATTTGGACTGAGGGGCTGATGAATCATTTTCCTCCTACACCATTTTTTTCTTTTCTTTCCTTTTTTTCTCTGATGCTAAGTGCCTGATTTTGACCTGTAGTCTTTGTGTTAAATGGATTGTAAAGTTTGCTTCCATTAAACTTAATCTTCAGAACTGCTAAGTGTTTTTTTGTCCTCTGTCTCCTGCTGCTGCTCTGCAGTTTAAATTTTGACACAAATTAGGAATGTCAGAACAAACTGATTAACTCACCAAATTATTTTGTATTGAGAGCGTTTAAATTGTATTAAGGGGGAGGAAACTGTAGTATACATTTGATTTAACTTTCACCTAAAGCGTTCAGTTTTCAAAACAGTAATTGTTGCTGAAGTTGCAGGAGTTTTTATTTTCTTTTTCTGTTCTAGAATCCTGATTTTGAAATGTTTAAGTGCTTTCTTTTTGCTTTAATTTTCAGAAATATTTTTAATTGGAAAAAATACTAAAAATAATTTTGTCATACTAAGTTTGCTCTTCTTGTTTAATTTCAGTTATGAGTGAAAATTCACAGTACAGATTTCACCTCAGTCTTTTGAGTTTTTTTAAATTTTTTTGATGGTGTTATTTTTATATTGTCAGTGTCAAAGCTAATGGGTAAATGTGCTGCTTCTACAGGGTATCTTCTTGGTGGGCATGTAGTACGTCTTTTCCATGGCCATGATGAGTGTTTGACTATTCCATCTATAGATCACAATGATTCACAGCACAAGTAAGTAGGTGTTCAGTGATGCATTATTATACATTTCCTTCTCTCGAAAAAGTAGACTGTTGATTGTCAGTTGAGTTTGAGATTAGATACATTAAACAGTCTTTACAGCTGTTTGCAATTAGGCAGTGACATTGTTACAAGAAGTTGAGACCTACTAAGTAGAAAATTAGTCATGATTTCTTTTATTGCTGAAATTCAAGCAGTTGATTTCCAATGAGATTTCAGCTGTTATGTTATTTATCTTTAATGTGCACTACTGTAAGCAAGCATTAGCAGGGAAGATGGCAATTAAATAAATAATAAAAAAGCCTAAATAATATTTTATATTTTTTGCAAGTTTTGTGAGCTGCATAATAGACATAAGACCAACTTGGTAATGTGTCATAGTTGTAGGAGTCACACATTATACAAAACAAGATGAATAAATAAAAAAATAACATAGCAAAAGGAGCAGGACAAAGAGCTGTAGAAAATGGTTGTGTTTATTTCTATCTCTTTGTTTAATCAGTTCTATGTATTCTATTAGGGCTATTAAATAAGCTAAGTAAGGCAACAGTGATAATTTCTCTTTTCGTAGAACAGACATTTAATTTTCTGAATGGTTCTTTAGAGAATAGTCCTTAGCAACTCACACAGAGAGTATTCTCTGTCAAGAATCTTAAGGTTTTTATTATAGGTCAAGTGAAAATACAAAAAAACACAAAGGGTGGACTTACTGAACATGAAAAAAGACAGGCTTCGCAAAAACTCAGAAAAAAAGATGAATGTATTGATAGAATCAAGAAGAAGATGAAGAAAAATGTTACGTGGATGCCGTTGTGAATAAGCAGCAATTCTTTTACTTGAAGTTTCATTACTGGAAAAGCAGGTCACCAATGCCTAGTATAGCTTTGCATATAGAAAAGGGGTAGAGAATTTAGGTAGTACAGGAACTTAAGAAGTATTAAAGGTGAACTGAGATCTATCTATAGTATTTCTTCCCTGAAGGAATGGTTGATTTGGGCCAAGGAGAAATGAAGGAGGTCAAATAGAATGGAAATTAATTATTAGTTTTGAGCTGGGGAGGAGTCCTACACAGTTTAAAGAGGATTAAGTTGTAAATGTATGTAGCACAAATAAACACAAGAGGATGATCTTCTGAATCTTTTCAGTAGGAAAGTACTTTATGAAACTGGAGGAGCTTGTGTTCGAGCAAGGTCTTTGTGGAGAGTAGAACCCCTGCGAATAAGGTACTGAGATTTTTTGAACTTTTTCGTTACCAACTGTTGCTATGTTAACAGCAATTTAATTATTACAGACCCTTAACGCAGGACATGAGTAGTATGCTTGTCCTGTTATATATGTAGTATGCTCATGGTAAATAATAATAAGTAATCTATCATGGTACAGTCATATGGGGAATGTCAGTATTTTAAGACTTTTCTTTTTGTCTGTGTCCCATAATAAAAGCAGTGTTACCTATGAGATTCGTTTGCCTGAGACATTACTTCTGTTCAAAAGTAAAATGCTTTCCTAGTTTTCACTTGGAATTTCAGAAGCATGGGTGTAAATCAGAACAGTAATATTCCATGTGGGTGTTGTTTTTTGTGGGGTTTTTTTAGATGCGTGTCTCCCTCTTGGATAATCAGTTATCTGTTAACTTGTTGAAAGTGAAATTTCAATATACACAATAAGGTAGGATAGTTCTTTGGAACGTTCTCACTTAGGTTTAATTGGTTTATTTAGACAGTCAAATAAAATAACTGAAATATAGTAGTTATTATACACTTCAGTATTTTTCAGAAGCATGTAGGATTTTTTTATGGATACTATAGGTAACACCCTATTAAAGCAGAGAGAGGGTATCAAAACAAAAATATTAAAGCTATACTCCTTCCTAGGGTGCCTTTTGAAAAAGTATTAAGAGTTTTGCATCTGTTACACTGCAGATATTGAAATCAAAAGCAAAAAAGTGGAATGTACATAACACATTCTATTTTCTGAATCTCCTTTTCGGCCCAAAATAGAAATACTAGTTTTGCTTATTTCATCAATTATGTTTTGATGTCTCATACATTTAGCTGGAGTGGAAGTAACGTCAGGTGGGGACAGCCTTTCCGCCTTCGACACATTACAACAGGAAAGTACTTGGCTCTGAGTGAAGATGAAGGACTTGCAATGTCAGACAGAGAAAAGTCAGACACAACATCTACTGCCTTTTGTTTTAGAGCATCGAAGGTAAATAACTTCAATACAAATTTGTATTAAATGTGGAGGACTCACATACTAGATCTGTGTTGGTTCAATGGCTTTCTAAATTACTTTTAATTTGTAAATTGAGGTAATTGACAGGAATTAAGCATTTAAATACAAAGGTAAATAACCTGAGTCAAGAGTAACAGAGATTTTCCCCTAGGGAAAACAGGGATGATGAATAAATTTTAGAGTAAACTAAACAGTTAACAGGTTAAAAACCCAAGATTGAGTACTAATACAATGCAAGATACAGTGGTTTAATATGAATGCTTTAATCACTACAAAACCATTTTAGTTGGAATGTCATTAGAATGTTATTCATTCCATCTCTACCTGTCATAATTGCATTCAACTGAATTCAGTTCAGTTGGACAAAGTTCTGCCTTAGCTGTTCTTTGTGCAGTATGTTGATAGGTGAATTGCAAGGAAAATTTATTCAGTGATTTCTAAACCATATGTTTTTAAACTGTACTCCTTAGTGAGCTGCTAATTGCATGCTACTAGCTTTTTCATCATTTCCAGCTGAGAAAAACTGCAAGGGAGAGAGAATGAAGAATGATTATGGAGGTAGGCAAACTTAATAATTTTTTTTCCAAAAAGTGAAAGGTTTTTGCAACAGAGATGATGCAAATTTTTTACATGATTTTGTAATATTACTTCTAAATAGTTGCCATAGCTGCTACAGTAGAGTTTTTTATCAAGTATGAGAAGTTAAATATTCCATGTAATTCTGAATGCTCTATGATCCCTGAAGAGCAGTGAAAAGGAATCTTTAAAGTTAAGTGTATGGTAGGTAAGATCTAGTATTCAGAGTCTAAATCACCAAAATGCTTAAGGTGCACTCACTAGCAGTTAATTATGCAGAAATCAGTAATGACTGTGCGATGCATTAATCTCTTCTACTGTGTTTGTACATAAAATAGTCTTTGATATACATTTTTATATGAAATGCAAGTTCAACACCTCTTCATCCTAGGATTTGTGCTGTTCTCTATAGGAAAGAGTATTTTTATCTCACAATACATTATAAACTTGCTTTTTTCTGTGCCAAGAATAAGAATAGTTGTTTATTGTCTGGGCAGGTGAGAGCTGCACAGGCCCATTGGTAGAAACATTAGTGTTTCCAAAGTTGAGATGAATAAGCAGTGATAACTGTTCCTGAAGAAAGAAAGGTGGGGCTTTGGAAAGAGAAGAACCTCAGGGGTTGATTTGGACTGTAAGAAGGAAATCAGTCTTAAAACCAAGTGCTGACTGTATACAGATTGAGAGGAAAAGAACTGTAGAACTGATAGCTAGGCTACATATATGCAAGTGTGATTATCTTAATTTCTGCATATTTGTACTAGTAAACCTTTGTTTTCTGTTAATTTTTTCAGTGAAGAAATATTTTCACTTTCCTGGACTTTAACATGGCATGAACTAAGGGGGATTTCAAGATAACTGTCTAATACCTTGCTATCCAGCTATGTACAAATCTTTAAAAATAGGGTTCAGGAATATGTGTCTGTCTGTTTACAGCACTCTCATCCTTTAGATTCATGAAATAATTCTTATTAGAAAGGAATCTTTCTAAACCTTGGAAATTTACCTAGTCCAGCCTATAGGTGGGGTCAACACTGAATTTAGACCAGATTGCTGTGAATATACATTGCTGTGGAGTACCCAAAAGGAAATGAAACATTTCTCCATTGAGGTATTCTCTCCAGTTTGGAAGCCAGCAAAAGGTGGTTTGTGCAAAAAAAAAAAAAAAAAAAAGAAAGATTATATGTGCCAGTAGGCAGAGCTATCTGGAGTATTCAGGAGTCTGTAATACATGACTTAAAGCCTGATTTTTCAAGTAGTTGTTACAGAGACCCTTTGTTGAAAAAAAATACATTAATTCTCAGCATTGTTACATACCAGTTCAGCAGCTGGTGTGTTCCTCGCATTTCAAAACCTGTGATTGCATTCATATTGCATTTACTTTCACTATTGTTTTTTTGGTTTTGGGTTTTTCTGTTTTCTTTCTTTTTGCTGGGTAATACTGGAGATCGAAACAGGTATTTTAAATTATGATATTCAGATTAGAGCTTTCCTTAATACAAATAAGAGTACACAAATAAGAGTAGAAGGGAGCTTTTAAAAAATTGAAAGAGTATGCAAATGAAACCCCCAAATTATGCCTTTTGTTGGGTTTAATGTGGATATTATTTTCCACAAAGTTTAAAAATATCAACCTTTATATTTTAAGGCAGTGGTTCCATAATGCCTTGTGACCACAGAGGCAGCAGTTTCCTACAGCAGATGGAATCCTGCTTTGATATGGGGTGTTCTCATTCCAGCACAGTATTTGGCTCAGTATACTCTGCAGAACCTTGATTTTCCTTATAAATTTCTTTTAGAATAAATACAGTGAAGAACAAGAGCATATTTAATAATACTTGTTTGTTTTTAAATTATTATAGCCTATAATTAATATTTGAGATTTCATATTTTATTTTCATGATGGTATATACAATTGACAATGAAGAAGTTATGGGTGTAGTCTGAGTAAGTAACATTCTGACACACTGAAAAGTCACAGATGACTCATGCAGAAGGATTTGATATTTTAATATTACTGCCAGCATGTAGCTATCTTAGGGGCTCAACATGACATTAGGATGTCGTTATAGTTGACTGGGAATCATCATAAAGTTTAAAATTATAGATATTACAGAATCCTTTACTTACAATTGTCTCTAGCAGTTCAAGTATTTATTTGTAAGTTTATATTTTACAATAATCATTTCCCAGTAAGCACTGCATTTTAAACACAGAATTAAAGCTTTCTTTTCCTATTTATTTTATATGGGAGGAGAATTGAGAAAGTAATTTTAATTTTTTTTCCCTTGCCTACTGAGTTGTAGAAGTGTATACAACAAAATATACAAAGTTTAGTAAACCCACTAGCAGGATAGGTAAATTCAATGTATTAGTCCTCTGCTCTTACATTTGTAGAACTTTTATCTTTTTTCTATTGTTAAATTGGGGTAGCTATGGCAGTACTTTTAATGCAATGCCAGAGTGCAGCACCAAAAGATAAAATTTTAGTTAGCTCAGGTAGGTTAGATTTAATAAGAGTACTGCAGCTGGGTTGTCTTACCCATCTTAGGGGTGTGTAAAAAACACTTGAGATTTCAAGAGTTTTTACAAGAGGACTGTTGAAAAATTGTTATAAAGTCGGGTTTATTTGTCCTGTTCACACTGCTGTTTCTTACTTTCTTTCTATCACATAGGAATCTGTGACTCTATTAATTTTCTCATCTTCTAAATGTTGCCTGTCTTCTAACATATTACCTTGGGAAATTCGCAAGTTTTGACAGATTTGCCCTCAAGTTCCTGTGTTCATTCCCTCTTCCATTTGTTTTTTTTTTTTTATTACTGTTATTGTTCCTTTGCTATCTTCCAGACCCATGATGCGATTTGTTTTCTTTGAATTGATTAATTTCCTTCAACTTTATTAATTCATGGTCTGAGGAAGTTAAACTGAGGATAGGTTGTGAAGAGAGAGTTTTGGAGGAGAAAGTATTTGGATATTTTGCTGCTAAAATATGTACAAATATCCAGATAAGAGATTTTTTTTCTTGCTGATTATACTTCTCAGCTGTTTGAAAATACACCCTGTCTTTACACACTGCTATCAAATGACTTGGCTGAAATCCTAGACAAACTGGACAGAGTACAGGGAGCAGAACATCATGAAGAAGAATTTATGCTGTATTGCTTAAAGGGAAGACAGCCTTCAGGCTCCCAAAATAATTCTAGAATTTTGTTTCTGAAATGAAAAAATCTTGGTTTTTCTTTGCTTAGTGTTGTCCAAAAGGGTCAGTGTGGCTCAATTTTTTTAAAAGCAACTTAATTCGGATCACTTGTTGATTTCTTTCATTGAGATTTTCCTTCATGCTTGATTCTTGATGCAGATGTAATATTTCAGAAAAATGTTTAAACCTTCAGGGTGCTATGCAAACCCGAATAATGAGCTGCTGTCAGTTAATGAATTTATGCTACTTTATTGCATTTCGTTTAATGGCTTCATAGTAAATATGTATTGAAAGGATTCATCCCTATCTGTATGTGATAGTGCAGTCCACGTAAATATGATGTGACATGGTTTCCCAATAGTCTTGATATTGTAATGGTATCCCCAAGGAATGTTTTGTAATTCCATTCTAGTGCATCTTGGCATTATGATGCTGTCTGTTTCAACTGTTGAAATGTGACAGCTACATTCCGTATAAATGAAAGTGGATTAGCTTAGTAAAAATAGAACTTCTCTTTACTCCACAGATGTTGAACAATCAGTAAACTGAAATGAAATAAGAGAACCCATTACACATATGAAAATTTAAACTGTATCTCAATGTCTATCACATTTTGTTTACTTAACAACAAATGAGCAACAACCAAGTAGAAAAAATCAGAAAAAAAATCATAATCTAATTACTCAGAATTGTTGGTTTAATCACACATATGTGTATGCATCCATAATTTGCTATTACAGAAATTGCTGCATAATTCTGTTCTTATTCCTGAATTCAATTCGGAAAGGAAAACTATTTTACTAAAAAAAAAAACCCCAAAATAACAACTTGCTTTTGTGCTGAAGACTTAAGATCCTCTGGTTGTACATGATGAAGAATGGGATTAAGTAATAGGTTGGGCTCAAAAATTGTACTGGATATTCCAGCTGAGCACTGAACAATGTCTTTAAAAGAGACTTGAAAGAATTTAATTCCTCTTAAAAATGGATAAATGGAAAAATAAAATACATGGGGGAAAAAAATTAAAATTAAAATAAGTGTAAAAGCTAAACTGTAAGTATTTAACTGCTGGTTGTTGCAGTACAGGGGTATTATTCCTCTTGTGTAGAATTCCATGGTTTATCCTGTTCTGGTACAGAAATTAAATGCCAGCTTTTATTTTATCTTTTTAGGAGCTAAAAGAAAAGCAGGACTCTAGTATTAAACGTGACATTGATGGAATGGGAGTCCCAGAAATAAAGTATGGTGATTCAATCTGTTTTGTCCAACATGTGGCTAGTGCTTTATGGTTGACTTACAAAGCACAGGATGCTAAATCAGCACGTTTAGGTCCCTTGAAAAGAAAGGTAATGTTTAAGGTTTTTTTTCAGTTACTTGTAAAATGAATGTTAGTTGCATAACATTTTCTGTCTGTCCTGTTTTTTACCAATCTACTAATACGGCAATTGTGGGTTTTATTGTTCTGTGCTTTATGGAAAATGGTGTATTGAAAATGGTGTAAATGTTTTCTTCTAAAATGATAAACTGTGGTAGCTATTAACATAACTATGTAACTGAAGAAAAATTTTGTCAGTAAGAAATGCATCTATTTTTGTTACCAGAGAAAATTATTGATTTGGGCTCAATTTTTATTTCTGATACTGCAGTAAAATACAGAAATTCCTGATTTGGATGGTGAAAATCATTATTGTGATAATCTGTACTGTTTAGCAATGTAAACTTATAATTCATCTTACTTTCATTGGTATTTTAGATTTTTTTAATACAGTCTACTGTATGAAATGGTAATTTAACTTGTTACTTAAGTTATGACCCTAGAATCTCCTCAAGTTTCTTAAGGGGTATTAATGAAAAATTTCCTGCCAAAATGTTAGATATAATTTTGATGTGTCATCAAAAAGGTTTTTCTCTCAGCCTTTTGATTATAAGGTATTAGTATATTCTGAATATAATGTTATATTCTTAAGGATCATGTGGCCTGTTATCTCTTCAAACTATGTTTAAATTTCATTCTCTATTAGCAGGTTTAATACTCCCTTTGCATAATTGCATCATTCCCAAATGATTGTTTAATTCTGTATACGCAGATTTTTTTTTTTTAATTTTAATCTAACATTAGAACATGAAAAAGAAAAAAAAAGCCATTACTGAACGTAAGTTGGGATTTTTTCTGTAATGGCTTCTATGTATATTACCAAGAGGATACCTGCACACAAGCACTTTAATATTAAAAATTAGGTCCTCAGCACACTCCTGGCACAATCTCATTTATTTGTGCAACACACATGGTCATAAACAGACAGTGAGTGTCTCTGTCAGCAACCTTGCTGTCAAAGAAATTCTTCTTTGTATGCCAGTCATTCAGTATTTTCTTGGTAAGAGAGTTATTCGCACAAGGGTAGCCTCTTCCTTTCCCATGCCAGTGTTGGGTATTTGATTCTGTTTCCTTAGAGGGTCTGATTTTCCTTCTTGAAAAGGCAGCATGTAGATTCTTCCTCTGTATTCAAATGAAGAATTTTATACTAGCTTCCTGTAAAGTTTAGGGGTTTTTTTCTCACACTTTTCTGTTCAACAGCAAAGGACTAAAACAGCTTCTATAATTGCCTGTCACTTTTATTCTCCTTTCAAACTGTTTCATTCATGTTCAAAGATGCCAAATCTTTTGCTGCCCTCTCACCTGGAGAATTGTCTCCTGTTAAGTGCCTTCAAACTGAAGAAAACCCAAACCTTATTGCTTCTTGTAGCTGATATTTCCATGGAGGCAAGAAACAGTTTTTTATCCTCTGTGAAATATAGTACTAGACTATAATTTTATAAAGAATTTTTACATCCTTTTACCATGGGATAAAATGATGGGTCCTTCACCATTGCTTTGTCAGGAGATTTTTCACCCTCAGTCACTGTAATCCTTTTCAAGCTGACTGCAAAAGGTCTGGGTTTTGGGGGGGGAGAGGGCTGGGGTTCCAAGTAAAAATTTCTGTTTGGCTTAGGTGTAGTTTCATGTATCTAGTTATTACGCTGTCTTTGCAAGACACAAATATGTAAGAAATTCTGGCTTCATTTGTGAGGCTTCTGTTACATGATTTCTGCCAGAATTTTTATCTGTTGCATCTCTTTCCAAGATCTCGGTAACCAGGGGTTCAAGACTTTGCCAGGTAATATGCTATTAAATATTTCTCCACCATCCTGCATGAGCGATGGATACCAGTTTCCAGTTTGAGAGCTTGCTTCTGTGCAAACTGTGAACTCCTGCAGAGGTCCAGAATGCTAGAGCTCAAAGAGCAGAGAAACACATTACATGTTTTGGATTCACATCCTGGAGACCATTGTTCAGGGTGTTGGTCAATACCAATGTCCTGCTGTACCTCAAGAAGCAAGGCAGTGCCAAATGCCCCTGTATATGCAGGGAAGTGGTTTGTCTGAGGTATTGGAGTAGGCAGTGCTGGATGATTCTGGCCATAATCTACTTTTTGAAGTTCTAAATAGCACTTTCTTGTCATTGTGGCGTTTCAGGATGATTTAGTTGAGGTTTGGAGGTTGTTATTATTTGGTCAGAGAAATAGGGAAGATTAAGTCCTTCTAAAAGACTTCTCTCATCCCTAGTCTGCTGCATACTGAGGGAGAAAAGTGCATATCTGCTATGTGTGAAGATTCAGTTACTTTGTAAAGGTGTTGCAGTTTTAATGTCCTATCTGTCACTTTTTTTCATTCCTGTACTATTCCTATAGCTCCAAAATCTGGAGCCTTAGGAAAGATTATCTGATTGTCAAATGTTTTCTTACTAGTTTTGTGATGGGAAGAACAGTTCTTTAGTTATTGTTCAGTTAAGAAACCCCTGGATCCTTATTTATGTTATATTTAGGCTGACGAAGTCATCCACAGTGTGACTCTATGCAAAGTACTTGAACAAAACGGAAAGATGACAAATACGTAAACTAGTCTCCTTAAAGATAATATTATCAATATACTCATCCAGAAATGTCTTCCTAGTCTTCTCTATCATATTTGTGTGGATCTCAGGGTCCAGATAAACTCATGGGGTAAACTTTGTCTCTTTTAAAAGCACTATCTCAGCGTGTTTGAGCACATGCTGGGAATGGACTTTTCATTAGGGACTGTAGTGGTAAGACAAGGGGTAAAGGGTTAAAACTTAAACAAGGGAAGTTTAGATTGGATAGAAAGAGGAAATTCTTTATTGTAAGGGTGGTGAGGCACTGGAATGGGTTGCCCAAGGAAGTTGTGAATGCTCCATCCCTGTCAGTGTTCAAGGCCAGGTTGGACAGAGCCTTGGGTGACATTGTTTAGTGTGAGGTGTCCCTGCCCATGGCAGGGAGTTGAAACTAGATGATCTTAATGTCCTTTCCAACCCTAACTGTTCTGTGATTCTATGATTCTATGTGTACTTCAAATTCTTTCACGTTAAGAAAAAAATAACTGTGTATATGCCTAATTGCCAGTATGTGAAAAAAGCTGTTGGTAAATAGCCTTCCCATGTGGGGCAGTAACAACTTGTATAGCATTATTAGTTTCTTTGTTAATTATTCAGTGCCTTCAGAATTCCTCAATTCATTGAGAAATTGGGCAGCAAATTTTTACCATCTCAGAGTTAAAAAAATACCTTCTTCAGTGGAGGATTCAATAGATTACATACTGGGCAAAGAAACAGAATAACTCACATTTAATTCTCACAAAAATGCTGTAGTATTTTAGTGTCTTGATTTTATGCTAGCTTTTGGTGAAATTCTCCTTTTATTTAGAGGGGAAAAATTAAAACCCACTAAAGGATCTCTGTAATTGCTTGAGTTTCATATGATGTTCATATATGGTTCTGATAAGAATCAAACATAATGTGCAGAGAATAGTTAAATGGTTCACAAGTTACTCACAAAAGTGGTTGCTCCTTTAGCTGTGTTGTAATTTTCATGTTTGTTGTTCCTGCTTGTTTTCTTGTCAGTAGTCTCTTCATGTGTGAATCTTTATTGAAGTATGCTTAAGATAGTGAAGATCCTCTTTACCTGACAGCCAGAATATAGAAAGACTGACAATTTTTGTTTCAGTTGGAAAATATTTGATAAGCATGTTTAATGAATTATAAGAGAATAAAGGCACATTAAAATATGTCTCTGAATAGCTTTTATGTGAGACTGACAGATTTGTAATTAGTTAATAAAGAAGTATTTAGATAAAGTGATTAACAGATAGCAGCTCAGCATGTATGCAGTTACTGTTCTCAGTGCAATATTGAACTAAGTTACAAAATACTGAAAAGCACATAAGTTATTAACGTAACTATTTTGATAATTACTGACTTTTAATAGGTTATATTGCACCAAGAAGGCCATATGGATGATGGTCTAACTTTACAAAGATGTCAGCATGAGGAGTCCCAGGCTGCTCGAATCATTCGCAATACTACAAGCTTATTCAGCCAGTTTATAAGGTAGTTGTTACTATGTTTTATAATATCTTTCTTATACTTGGCTTTTGAAGTATTCTGAAATTATAAAAATTACTCTAACAGAATCCTTATTTCCTGCTTTCAAGTATTTGTATTTAAAAGTTATTAGCCATATATTTTGACAGACTTAATTTTGCAATTTTGGCGAGTAATGCCATTAAATAGATAACATAGCTTATTTGTTTATTTACATGAAGCCAGAACAAACTGAATCATAATCCACATTAAAGAAAACATGCTAAAAGATTTTAGTGTTCCTCCATTAGTAAGTATTCCATAGTAGCTAGGACTTCACAGTATTCATAAAAGCATTCTTTTTCCTTTTTTGAGTGTGAAAGTTCCATGCTTACTTCACTATAGCTCTTTCATAGGATATTTTTTTGGCAAATTTTACGGTAAAATACAGTTCTGTGTCAATGCATATTCATTTATAGTTGTTGAGATCAACATATGAGTATGTATACACAGTGAAATTGGTAATAATGTATGTAGTACTGAAGGAACTGTTTTTTCATAGTGCTTGGCAGAAGTTTTATTAAGATGATCAAATGGCCATTCTTGTATTACTGCCTAATAGAATTAAAGAAAAATGAGTTTATAATTAAGACTTTGCTTTCAGGGAACCCACCATTGAAAACATTACTTTTTCAGTATGACAGTAGTATACACTACTCCTTTGTATTTCTTGTGCTGAGGATATAAAACCAGAACCACTTCTGCCAGCAATCAGCTCCTCCTAGATTAAATTATTTCTAATAGTGAGTCAGACTCTGAAAAATTGGGTTGTCATCCAAGACTGAGCAAATGCTGGGACAGGAAAGAGACATGCTCCTGGTTCTGCACCTGGTATCAATACAGGCTGAGGTATGAAGGGATTGAGAGTACCTCTGAGAAGAAGGACCTGGGGGTACTGGTGGATGAAAGATTGAATATGAGATGGCAGTGTATGCTTGCAGCCCAGCAGGCCAATTGTATCTTGGCCTGCATCCAAAGAAGTGTGGCCAGCAGGTCAAAACAGGTGATTCTGCCCCTCTGCTCTGGTGAGACCTTACCTGGAGTACTGTGTCCAACTCTGGAGTCCTCAGTACAGGAAAGATATGGACCTATTGGAGTATGTCCAGAGGAGGGACACAAAAATGATCAGAGGGATGGAGCATGTCTCCTGTGAGGAAGGGCCTAGAGTTGGGGAGAAGACTCCAGGGAGATCTTATTGCAGCCTTTCGGTACTTAAAAAGGGCCTATAAAAAAGATGGGGAGATACTTTTTAGCAGGGCCTGTTGAGATAGGATGAGGGGCAATGGTTTTAAACTAAAAGAGGGGAGTTTCAGGCTGGACAGGAAGAAGAATTTTTTTATAATGAGGGTAGTAAAATACTGAAACAGGTTGCCCAGAGAGTTGGTAGATGCTCCACTCCTGGAGGCGTTCAAGGCCAGGCTGAATGTAGTTCTGATCAATCTGTCCCTGCTTGTTGCATGGGGGTTGGACTAGATGACCTTTGAAAGTCCCTTCCAACATAAACTGTTCTATGATTTTATGATTCTGTGGTTCATTATGCTACTGATAACTTGGACTCCTTGAAATGCTTTATATTTTTAAATACACCCTTCTTTATTTCTTATATAGAGTTGATACAGTAGATGTAATTAGAAGTTAGAATTACCTGTTACTTTTGTGTCCTTTGTCTAGAAGACTTAGTATACAGCCTCAATAACTGCTACTATTTTAGATTTAAAACTATCTAAATAAAATTAGTTACTGTAAAAAAGGACTTTGGTAGATGTTTCATCTCTGTTTCATCTTTTTTTTTTCATTTATTTTAGTCATTTTGTCTCTTTACATCAGTTCAGAAAGGGAAATGTGATTCCACTTCAGGAAGTGGAAGTAGAATCTGAGCGCTGGACACCTAGACAATAGATACTTGAATGATTTGCAATTCAGATCAGGTGTTGATCATATACATATTTCATGTGTTAAACAAGTCTTGATTTAGATGCCAACAGAAAATAGGCTGCTACATAATACTGTAAATTACAGTGGGAAAATGAATAATGCTGCCAGTCTTCCTCATTGTTTTCTATAGTGGAAACAACAGAACATTATCACCCACTGCCCTGCCTGTTGAGGAGATGGCTCAGACTCTGCAAGACCTGATTACTTACTTTAAGCTTCCCGAAGAAGACCTGGAACATGAAGATAAGCAAAACAAGCTTCGGTCACTCAAAAACAGACAAAATCTGTTCAAAGAGGAGGTACAGAGAGAGGAATTGTTATATTATTTTAATTTTAAATATTTTGTTTTACAGACATTCAGAAGAACCTAAATATTGTCATCTAGATGTATGCATATGATTTATAATGCAAAGTCCCGTAGCTGGTTATATATAATTAATATAATATACATATTATATATAATAGACTAATGCGGTATGATAACTTGCTGTTGCATATTTTCTTGCTTTCACACTTGCCATAGGCCACAAGCTCTCCCATAAAATTTGGTCTTAGTACTTCTGAGCATCTTTCAACAGATGTCATTTTTAAAAGAAATCATTGCGACAAGAAGTTTCTTTTTCTGTCTATGAAGTTTTACATTCTGGATACTCCAGATACCAAAAAGATAGATGTTATTTCTGATGTAAAGATTTTATGTAAAAACCAGTCTGTTCACAAAAATTATAAAAGGCTTTATTGCTGTCTTCATTTATTCCTTACTTTCTATAATGCTTAGCTGACTAAGGAAGCGTGTAGAATCATTTTCTAAAATAGATGATTCTATGATATTGAGAAATACATATTCAAATCTTGTATGCACAATAATTTGGTTTTGCTGTTTTGGTTTTGTTTTTTTTTTTTCTAAATCTAAGATGATGCAACTTTTAAATGTGTGCAGGAAGAAATCTTTTAAAAGGACAACAACAAATGCTCATTTATATACAGTTCACTTTCCTTTCTGTCATATGTGTTTAGGGAATGCTGGCAATAGTTTTGAATTGCATTGATCGCCTAAATGACTACAACAGCGCAGCTCATTTTGCAGGATTTGCAAGAGAAGAACATGGTACAGCATGGAAAGAAATTCTGAATCTACTTTACAAATTGTTAGGTAAAGTCTTCAATAATCTAGCAATGCAAAAAGCAGGATATGTATTCTTATACTGAACTTCCTTCACCACCAAAGAATACTTCGAGTGTTATTCATGCTGTCATGTAAATTACAGAATTTCTTCCATATACTTACTGATAGTTATTGCAGAGAATAGATTTTCTTGAGCAATGATACAGAAAGAAAATAAATCTCAGCTAGGAAAATGATTGGTGAAGCCTGAAAATGTGACGTTTTGGTTTGTTTGGTGGGTTTTAATTTAAATGTACCTGTGATATGCAAATAGGTGTGAATTATTATTTTAAAAAGCAGAAAAACTAGAAAGCTGTTTTTGAGGCTGAAGAGAAGCCGAAAAGTATTAGTTGGAACTTGTAGATCTACTGAATCTGCTTGTCACCTGAGGCCCAGATTTAAATGTTAACAAAAATAATTATATAAATCAGATTAAAAGAATTTTTTAAATTTCAATACCATGCTTCCTAGAGCAAACTGCTTCTGTGTTATAGTAGGGTCAAAATTACACCATAGAAGTATGTATATATGTATTTCTTCAGACCATTGAATTGATACCCAAGTTGCATTATTCCTTACATAGAAGAATCTTGTCTTCTGGTGGAGTTTAAATACATTCTGATTTCATTATAAAGAAAATTTGTCCTGAACCATAGTAAAATATGCAAATTGAGAGAACAAGAATAAAACAAACTAGGGTATGTACTTCGAAGAGTGAGGTTATTCATATAGCACAGACACGCAAATGGTTCTGGTGGAATCTTCTCATTGTTTTAAAAAGTAATGAGATATCAATGTTTTATTACAGTCCTGCGTTCAAAGAAAAGCAGGATGAAAAAAACCTCTGTAGTGATATTTAGGACTTTTCAGATTTTGTCTTGATTTTCTTCTAAAGGTACATCTTGAACACACTTGTTCTGATGTAATAAATATTAAGTTAATGTTTCATAAGAAAAATGCTTGACAATTGTAAACAAAAGCTTTTTTTTATGATAAGTAATGACTTTTTTAACTTGAGTGATGGTGAACTTTCAAAATGCAGTCAAATAACATTATGTTCTGTGCTGCTGAAGACTGAAAGCTATCCATTCTATAACATGTTTTAATCACAAAGTAAAACTAAAGAGCAGTAAACCCAACCTGCACTTGAGCTTAAACTTCTGCATATGATCTTCTCACTCATTGGTAGGAAGAAACAGAAAAATTATTTCAGCCTCTTGATCATGGTGGTGCTTGACATTTGCTTTAAACAAGGCTGGTAGATAGATTCTATTTAAGTTTAACAATAAAATAAAACATAAATAAAACAAATTTTTTTTTTTGTTCTTAAAATTCTTGTTCATCCGGTAAACTGTCAACTTCAAAACCAGCATGCTCTTCAGAAGTTATGGCAGTGGCTGATATTATTACCTTAACATATATGTATATAGGATTTGCCTGCTTATTATTTTGTGAAGTTGTTATAAAAATTGTATTAAAATATATATGATTAACACTGGTGACTTAAAGAGGAAATATCCTGTTATAACATTGTACCTTGTGTTTTTTTCCAGCTGCTCTTATTCGTGGCAACAGAAACAATTGTGCCCAGTTTTCCAGTAACCTTGATTGGCTAATAAGTAAATTGGACAGATTAGAATCTTCCTCAGGTGAGACGCATTTAAATCAATATAAATTAATTATCAGTACACCACACCCATCTGTCTTACATTATAAATGTCAGGGCAATTTTCCTTGAAACAGCATATGTTAGAAATCAAATGCCTCTTTTTTATTTTTTTAGCAAAGTATTGCAGATACTGTTATTTATCAAGTTTTTAGATTGTGTCCAGTCGCATAGATGATTTAATGACAACGTTATTTCTGTGGCCTTCATATAGGTATTTTGGAAGTGTTGCACTGTATCTTGATTGAAAGCCCAGAAGCTTTAAATATAATAGCTGAGGATCACATCAAATCCATTATTTCATTGTTGGATAAGCATGGGCGCAATTACAAGGTATGTTTGGAAAAACTGAGGATGTATTGATAACCTTACAATGATTTCTGGAAACAAAATAAAAAAAAAAACCAAAAACCCAATCCATAAAAATAAAACAAAACCAAACAACAAAAAAAACCCAAACAACCAATAAACAAAAACAACCCCCCCCAAATAAACAAAAATCCCAACCCCAAAATTACATGATTCTAGTACTTTTAAAGGATTGAATAATCTTGAAGTACATCTGCAAAATTGCTTTGTTGAGATTAAAAAAAAGTGTGTAATATACAATTGCTTTTCAGTTCCAAATGCAACAAATAGGTAAGAAAACCATAGTTGAGAAATACTGACATTACGAACTTTGGATCTGCTGAGAAAATGAAGCATTCTGGTGTCTGTAAGCATGTGGACAGAGTAGCTTGTTTTTCGATGCAGGGTCTGCACTGTTGTATCAGCAGACAGAACAGAATCCTGCAAACTCATTCCTAACTTGAGTAATAATAATAGTAGCAAAAAAGAACAAAATAAAGTGAGAAATCGGAAAAATAATCCAAATATCTGAAAACACAGGTGTTCAGAAGAAAGAAAAAACCCCAGAGTTATACCAGAAGAAATAATGGTGGAAAGTAATTTAGACATCAATGTGCAATTTAATATGACAGAAGAAGGTGAACAGTTTCTGGCTGCAAGCAGGATGACATCACAACACAGAGGAGGATATAGTTTTATGTGTGATTTTCTGATGTGAGTTTCCTTCCTCAATTCAAATTTCACTTGAAAAACTGATAACTTGGAGGAAGAACAAAAAACGTTTTAGTCAGCTGAAATTAGTGATTTATAGGAAAAGGTAATATAGAGAACCTGACCAACTATAGATATGGAAAGGAAGTATTTTTAAGCATGGTTAAGGGGTACAAACTGATATAAGCAGGCATAAGAAAAAGGTTGAAATTACAGTGGGAAATTTAGTTTACTGTTTCAGCTGTTAGCAAGATTATTGTGCCATGCCAGGCACCTGCAAAGAGAACTTTTCAGCTGAGAATCTTAATGAAGACTTCATAGTGAGAACTTAAAGTAGAAAAGGGAATTGTACACAGGAGAAGAGTTAGACTTCCTAATGTATTTGTGCGTTTCCATTTGTTATATACTTGACTAAACATCATTAAATAATGTGAGTTAATTAATGTATTTGTAACTCCAGAAATAGTATATTTTGTTCTCCTACTAGATCAGAAATTCTGTTGTGATTTAGGAAGTAAGAAACAGTAACATTATTAACCAAAATTGGTTTGGAAATTATTGATTTGAAGGATTTTTAAAATGAAAAGCCTTGTGTCAGAAATATGGTCAGTGAGGGCATGCAGATTATTTAAATAGTTTATATTTGAGGTTACTGATGATCATTAATGTTATTAAGATGCTTTCCAGCTGACTACTGGTCAGAGTTTCTGGGGTTATTTAAGTTACTACCTCTATCCCTCTGCTAGACGTTTCTGCCCAGGAGCAGAGATGATAGAAAAATGCCTGGTCCTAGGCCATAGCAAAGTTTGCAGTATATTTGCTTAAGCTGTTGTTGAGGGTGGTTTTCTGCTCTTTGCATTATAAAGGAGTTTCTAAAATAGTAAACAACAGTGTGAAAGTAGTTCTCTGTCTTAGAGATAGTCTGTAAGAGTTTAGACCATTTGAGCTCATTGCTTTAATGATTGCTTGTCTGAGCTCAACTTTGCAAAAGTGTGCAGTTTCCTCCCTCAGCTTCAAACAGCACTATGTTACTGTGTTTTCTCTTCCAAGACCTTTTGCTCCAGTAATCTGTGGGAGAACTATGTCAGTCTAGTTCACTTTTAAGACTGGTGGGGGGGGGAGGGAGAGGGGGAAGGCAAGCTGAAATTTTAGAATAAGATCTTTCTGAAATTCTGTTTTGCTTTACAGCAAATTCTTTTAAATGATTTAATTTTAAGAATAAATGAATTACTTCTCGTATTGAAAATGTACTTACAGAACAGATTCATAAGAAGTCTGAGAATCTCATTTGAGACTTATCCTCTAGCTTTGTTCTAGCTTTGCTTTTTTCCTAATCAAAATTGGAATAAGGAATCTTGAAGGAAGGGGTTTTGATTCATTTTGCAAACTCTTTGTTTTGAATTTGTGTTCTATCTATGTTTGATATCTTCTTTCATTAGTACAGACTACACCTGGTCCATATATGTGAAAAGTATTTAGAAAGCAATAATGGCAATGTGTACTATATTCCTTCCTTTAGGTCTATTCTGACTGTAAATTAAACAGACAGCTTAATAATGGTATATGCATTTACCTGAGTTTCTTCTGATACATTTTTTTTAAGGTTCTCGATGTGCTTTGCTCTCTCTGTGTCTGTAATGGAGTTGCAGTTCGTGCCAATCAAAATCTGATTTGTGACAATCTACTGCCTAGAAGAGACTTACTCTTGCAAACACGCTTGGTTAATGATGTGACAAGGTATAGTGACATCTTTTCTTGTTATATTAGAAAAAATGGGACTTATGTGTCTTTAATAATTAATTGAAGAAAATGCTGTAACCGAAGAGATCTTCCACAGCTTTCAATATTGAGACATACACCTTTGGAATTATTTAAGTATTAACTTCTAAAAAATTAATGCCATTTGTAATGGAAACTGTGCTCAAATAGAAATTGCTAATTTATAGTAATGCCTGTTCTGAAATGAAAGACGAAAGTTGTTTTTTTCTCATTCAAAACAGAACACATTTTTACCTTATAATTACCATGGAGAATATAAATATAATGTGAGGTACTTGTGTGTTTTAAGGGGGATTTGATTTCCCTACAACCTCACTCTGTTTTTTGATTTTAGGAAATGATCTTGTTATTCCTCTTTTGACTGTAAGGTTTTCAAAGCATGAAGCCTATACCTTACAAGATGATTCTACAGCAGCTTTGTAAAGTTATAAAATGGCTCACTGTTTTAAATATTATAAGCAAAATGTGGACATCTATACTCTTACATATTTGCAAAGTAAATTTTACTATTACACAGCAGTATAATTCATATGTTGCATTTTGTGTTTACACTAACCAATTTCCATTTTCTTTCTTAGCATAAGGCCAAATATATTTTTGGGTGTTGCTGAGGGCTCTGCACAATACAAGAAGTGGTACTTTGAGTTAATAATTGATCAGGTTGATCCATTCTTAACGGCAGAACCCACACATTTACGAGTTGGATGGGCCTCTACTTCAGGTTATGCCCCCTATCCTGGAGGTGGTGAAGGATGGGGAGGCAATGGTGTTGGTGATGACCTGTACTCTTATGGTTTTGATGGCCTTCATCTGTGGTCTGGTAGGTACTTTGTTCACTTCTGCTTATTCTTACATTCAGGAGTTACCTACCTTTAACTTCAGTACTTGTTTGTACATAGCATTCTTCTTTATAGTGAGCTACATTCAGAACTCTGGGATATGGTGAAGTTATTTAGAATTTCAGATCAGATTTTAGTCAATATTGAATTATACTAATTAGGCTTTTCAGCAGATAGCTTCTGTTTTCATTATTTTTGATCAAAAAAAAGGTATTTTCCAGATCTAGATGAATACTGACTGAAGTCTGTCTGTTAAAAATCACTGAATGTCTTGATCTCAGACAGATTAATCATATATGTATGTTAATATATATTTGTATTATTCCTTCCCCTTAGTGAAGTAAATTGCCATTATTATCCTCACATCTGTTGATAGATTTAATAAATTGAATAGATTGAATTTAAATTTTGATGGTTTTTAGCAACTAGAAGTAAGAGTTGCTATGCTATTACCAACCTCTGTTGGTTTTAAAGCATAAATTTGTGTGGTGTGGTACCAAAATGAAAACCTGCAGTTGCTATGCTGTTTGAAAATATATTTTTCATATCATCTAACATATGCTTAGCAGAAAAATTAGAATTTTTCTAAGAACTGTGTCTGGTTATCTAAGTGACTGTCAGTTAGTATTGCAGTGAAATGCTTACACTTGCAGTTTATAAAGAAGGGAGTTAATGGATGCCAGCAAATGTGTATCTTGTGGTCACTTAAGCATCAGTGGTGGTAAACTTGTGGTCTTATTAGCCATTCTTTGTTCAAATGAATTGAAGATGTTAGTGGGTTAACAAAAAGTGTGTGTCACTGCCTATGCGCTCTGTATATTTGAGTAAAGAGCTCTAGAAGAATAAAAGGAGTTTACAGGAGGGCACATCTGAAGTGTTGCATTTCAAATAATTTTTGTAGTAATGAGTGTGTTACAAAGAATAGCCACTGAGGAAAAAGGAGAAAACAGAAGAATCTGCTTTGGAGAAGAATTAGTGAGAGCTCTCTGGGGTGCACAGTTAGCTGGAAAGGGGCTTTGAGCAAGGCTATTGGGTTTTTGCATGGTTATCCCTCACCCAATACTATATCTGGGGAATGGGAACTAGAAAGGGAAAACTGGCTGTTTTTGTAAACAGACAGCTTTGTCACAACTGAATCCTTTTTGACCATGTCTATATGTAGCTGTAGAAAAAAACAGCAAAGCATTTTGGCAAATCGTAAGAATCAAACAGCATCACAGGAAATGCTGATGGTTGGTTTTGCTTTCTTAAAGTTCCTAAATACTCTCTTAATCAGGAACATTGCAGAGAAGAAATAATATATAAAACTATAAAATAAAATATTTAAGTAATTAGCTACATACCCTTAATTACATCATCTGATATTTCTGTAATATACTTAATTGAACTATTAATAAGGAATGAAGGAAAAAGAAAAGCAGTAGGAAGCTAACCAAATGCTAAAATTTCTAGATTTTACATATGTATTATATTTACATAAAAAATTAAAACAGAGGTCTGGCAGTTAGGTTTTGTGCCTAAAATGTATAATAGTCCATCTTAATTGGTAAAAGTCTTTTGTTCATATAGACTTTTTTTAAAAAAAATATAAAGGATTGCTTTTTATTAACATGGTATTAATATTATCTAAAATTGTTTTTTCTGTTGCTTACATCCTTGTTAATCATAAATTGTTTGAGAGCAAATTTTATTGACTGGATCTCTGCCTCAAGGTAGAATTGAACTGAAAACTGAGTTAACCTTCCAGAATGAGATATGGACTTTTTTTTTTTTCTTCAGAGTTAAGACAGTTCTGCCCACCATTTCTCTGCAATGTTCAAACACTGACTTGAAAGTGTAACATATTGTTATAAAGGACATTTTGCAACAGTTTTTTTTCACCAGGAATTTAGCTTTCTACATTTCCTGTAAAAGTCTGTCAAAGTTTGTTCAGAAAACTTGGAAAAAACTTCAGTATAGTGCACTCTGTAGATCTATTTAATGGGTTTGTTTCTTGAGTGTGTAGCCATCCATGAGCATTTAGAAGTTTTTTGGGGAAAAATAGACATTATTTTAGTCTTTCTCTGTACAACATTTAATGAAGTAGCATGTATTTTTCCTTCCAGATCTCTCCTGCATATACAGTAAATTATGGTTATTTTTTTAATTGATTTGTGGCTTGTGCTGTATTTACTGTATGCTATTCAAGTCATGTAGGCAAAATAATTTATTTCCTCGTATTTTTAGTGCCTTGAAATGCCATATAGTGATAATTTCTCTTTAATTGTTCAGAAAAGAATATGTGGGCCATGCAGTTAAAAGGTGTGTAGTAAATACAGTGTACATAACTATGATGAATTTGATTTTTATATCCTTAATTCTAACTTTTCCTAATTTGAGTGTGTTTGACTTTCAATTATATTGGCATTGTTCTAGCACAGGATTTTGTATATAAATTATCTCTGTGTGTGTCTGCACAAACATAATCCATTTTTTTCTTCAGCACTACTGAACAATTCCCAAATGATAGAAACAATGATTTTTGTTATTAGGTTGGGAGACCTCTGTAACATATTCCAGTAGAAAGAGGTGCATAAATCATTAACAAAAAAAACAACTGTAACTGAATATCAGAAATACAGTGCTGGAAGGTCTCTTAAAGCTCATACCCAGCAGTAAGGGAAAATTCAGAGTATTTAAACTGTCCTGAAACTGACTTGATTTGTTCATAAGAAGTTCCAAACACAGTAATTTGGAATAGTGCATTACTGCTTAGTTAGGCTTGCTTTACACTTAAAATACAGTGTTTTTGATGGAATTGTTTTGAAAGGAATTCTGAAGAGATATTCCTTAACTAAAAATATAATCATACACAAGTGCAACTGAAAAACGCAGTTTTATGTAAATGTGTATAGTTATATTACTTCAGATTTATTATCTCTAGTTATTGTTACTATTATTGCTGAGTGTTGTTAATGGCAGTCTGATTCCACCTTCCCAGGTAGGGAGAATGTAACTCCCTCTGTTTAGTGAATGGCTTGTAGCTGAAAAACAAAACCTGGCCTATTAAATTATTAATCTTTTTTTTGATAACTCAGCATAATAGTCTGCCTCTTGATACTGTATACCTGGGTATTGGTTATAATCACAGCTCCAGTTAGAATTATAGAAGCATACAGTGGTTTGAATTGGAAGGGATCTTTAAAGATCTTCTAGTCCAACCCCTGTGCTGTGGGCAGGGACACATTCCACTAGACTGGGATACTCAAAGCTCCATCCAATCCGACCTTGAACAGTTCCAGTGACATGGCTTCCACAGCTTCTCTGGGAACCCTTTTCCAGTGTCTCACCACTGAATATTCACAGATAGGTGACTCTGATATTTCACAAATAACAACAACAACAAAAATATATATCAGTGTTAGCTTTATAAAGAGGACATCATTTACTGTCCCTCAGTACTCTTGCATCAGGCTACTGTGTGAACTTGTGTGATGTCAGCTGAGCATATTCTATCTTGTGAACAGTGTCAGAGGTCTCAGTTTATGCCCTTTTCTGCTCTATATCAGTTTGAAGAATGACTCATTGTCTCTAAAAGCAGAATCATTCATAAAACAGATGAAGGTAAGATTATGTCTACATGACTACAAACATAAAACTTGATGTTTTTGTGGAAACAATTTAAACCCACGAGAGTCTGCCTAAAGCTTCTGATTACTAAATACTTTTATTTTAGGTCGAGTACCCAGAGCTGTAGCATCTGTCAATCAGCATTTACTAGCATCTGATGATGTGGTTAGCTGTTGCTTGGACTTAGGCGTACCCAGCATTTCATTCCGCATTAATGGACAGCCTGTACAAGGAATGTTTGAGAACTTCAGTATAGAAGGTTTTTTCTTCCCTGTTGTAAGCTTATCAGCAGGTGTAAAGTAAGTAAAACTTAATATTACTTGTTTTCTTTGCTGTCTTTTCACACAAAATATCATCAGGGAGACAGGAAGCTACTGATTCCTTTAGTGATGATTTCATTTAAGGGTGAAATGTCAGCCTGTTACCAATTCAACCAAGTCACAGTGTCTGAAAATTACTGTTTTATTTGGTGACCTTTGGGAAATTGGTTTTGTCTCATTCCAATTATCAGTGAAAAAAAAACCATATTAAGAACACAGCACCACATTTGGCACTAATTAAATTCTCACTGGCTTTCTCAGCAAGAAGTAAAATACTTGAGTCATCACGAAGACTGATACTTTATTCACAGTAGGAAATACAAAGGACTGATGAGAAGCAGTTTTGGAATCTTGTTACTAATATTGCCCATTTGTACCTATTTTGCAGCTAAAATACTGAGAGAATTTACCATTTTCAAGCTTTGATTGTTCTCTTTAATTCATTCAGAAAACCTTCTGCAAATGTGAATCTCCTTAAGTGACCAAAATACTTGTGTTAAGATTAGAAAGTCAACACAACAACAAAAGACTCTTCACTGTTTTTATGACCAGTTTCTGTTCAGTTCATCTTAGAGCATCTTCTTATTTCTAGTATTGACAAGTAACAATTTTAGGAAGAAAAGGCATAAGAGTAAAGAAAATTCTTCAGTAAGAATGGTTGAGATTTTTTGTCTTGTAGGCTGAGCATGATTTCTGCACAAAATCTTGGAGAAGTATGAAAATTTTTCACTATGAAAAGACGTTAATAATCTAGATATCTGTAGCTGCCAGAAGCTGCCAAACTTAGAAGAAATAATCAGGAGCTGAATAAGAGACTGTGGTGAAGGAGTGAAAAAAATGCAAAAGGCTGACTTTTATTTAAAGGACTTTTTCTCTTGTAAATGGTAATTTTTGAAAAATGAAGGTTTGATATGGCTAGAATAGTCAGTATACAGCTTTCATACGTGAAAGTGAACTCAGATTATAACTAGTTCATATATTTAGCAATTGAAAAAAAAAATTCTTTTTTTCTCTGAGGGAAAGTAAATCAAATAATTGGTTGTCTTTGAGTTTTTCCTTTTATTACCAATACATAAGTACTTTGAGCATCTCATACTTAAGAGACGTACCAGGTGAGAATACTAACAGAGACCAAACAGAATAAAAGAGGCTGGGGAACGGCTTAATAAATCGATTTTCATTTATTCTCTGAGTGTCCGTAATATGCTGCTGCATTAGTACAAGGGCTTTTGAAAATGTTCATTACCTCTTTCTGTAAAAAATAAGTCTGAACTTGTGTAATTATTTTTCTTCATTCTTATTTGATGTTTGTGTATTTTGTGAGAAGATTTTCCCTTGTAATTAATAGTATATGATGGCAGTAGCAGGTTATGATGTTGTCTTCTGTGTCTGAAACAGTGGATGTGGGTAGGTGATGGTGTTACTGATGTGCTAGCTTGAATGCTTGGTAACACTTTGGTGTTTATCAACACTTGAAATATGCGAGTATTTTTGTAAATGCTGTTGAAATAAATGTTTAATTTTCTAAGCTATTTATTTATAATGGCAGTATATGTTGACTATTTAAGAGTATAATTTCTTGGTTTGAAATTTCACAGAGTTCGTTTCTTGTTTGGTGGGCGTCATGGAGAGTTTAAATTTCTGCCTCCTGCTGGCTATGCTCCGTGTTATGAAGCACTGCTTCCAAAAGAGAAGATGAAACTGGAACCAGTGAAAGAATATAAGAGAGATTCTGATGGAGTGAGAGATTTGCTGGGTACAACACAATTCCTCTCCCAAGCTTCGTTTATCCCTTGTCCAATAGACACCAGTCAGGTATGTTATATATGCAATAACAGGATTGTAAAATATGTCTTAACAAAATTTAAATCAAAAATATGGAATCTAAGCTTGCTTGCCTCCTTTCTAAGAAATTTAAGTGTGCTGTGGTGTATTTAACTGAAGTAGCTGAACTTGGATCTGCGAGATTGGTAACTGGAACCTTTTCTTATTTGTGGAATTGTTATGCTTTTTTCTTAGATTGCTCTTCCTTTTCATCTTGAAAAGATCAGGGACAAACTAGCTGAAAATATTCATGAGCTATGGGGAATGAATAAAATAGAGTTGGGATGGACATATGGCAAGGTATGTTTTGCATGTCCTGTGTGGGTATAGTCACCTGTATTAGGTTGTCTCCTACAAGAAAACCTGGTCTTGAAAGTTGAATGGAGTATTTAATGGTGGTCTATATGTTACTAACAAAAAGTGAACATGTAAGCTAACAAGAGTCAGTGATATTAACTAGTGATTAGAAGGCAAATATGGGATATAAATAAGGTACATATTTTAGCACTATTTATAATTAACCATTTGAAAAAATATCTTAATTGAGAACCATACCGGCTATACCAAGATGGAATTCTACTAAAAATCATATAAACAGTGAGTAAACCCTCAACTACCTTTTTGGTTACTCTAGTGTTGGGGATCCAAGTCATAGCAAGCAAAAAATCTGTTGTGGAAATTTGCTTGTGTTGATAATACAGGCAGGGTTTTGGTGACTTTACCAAACATTCAAATTCCTCAAAGCTCAGGTTTCTTACTTAATAAGTTACACTTAAAGCTTATCATTATGATGTTCCCTTATAATATGGTATCACCTAACAGCTTGAATAAGGCCATGTAGTCAACATCATTTAAATGCATATCCCTTCCCATGGATGTCACCAGCTGAAAAAAAGTTAAAAGGTTAGGCCAAGAATATTAAATTCAGAATACTATATTAAATTCAACAATTAAAATTGGTATATAAAATTCTGCAGAACACATGAAATAACTATATTTTTTCTGATGTTACTGGTTATGAAGGGGCATTATGAAGTGTATTATAAATGAATCATGGGAAAGTTCATTTAGGTAATGATGGTTAACTGTCAATGAGCAATATAAATGATGTTATTTACAAGGTACTCATAATTGCAAAATGTAACTTGATTTGGAGAAAACTCCAGGAACAAACTTGCCAACAAAATTTTCAAGCTGACAAGCAGGTATTCTTTATTGCAGTGCTGGGAGACAAAGGGGATAGCTCCTCCTAACGTGTGTCTCCGTATTGCTACACAAGCCATCCTTATCTAGTCCTTGGGCACACATACATATTCATGAGGCTACGTATGGATTACATTATTTTCCAGAAAGTTCCCTACATGTGTACAAAAATGTGGTGGTGGTCTCTGAGGGTCGTTTACTTCTTCCAACAATCTTCATCACTTCTTTGTGATGAAGCCTTTGAAGCATGCGCAGTAGATGCTCATACCAGTATAAATGGTTTGTTAGCACCAGAGACAGAATAATCCTCCTATCCTCCTACTTATCAGTTAGTTTAACTGTAGCCCATCCGGGACACCTGCCTTTCCCAGATACTCCTTACCCCTGTGTCCTGTTCTTCTAGACTGTTTTTCTTAAAACTATGTCAGCTATAATGATTTATCTTGTACAAGAATTCTCAGTATGTTCTCTAGCTGTACTCTATTTATGTACATTATGTATCATGCACCTAAGTAATTTTCCATTGCTACTGTTACAAAGCCATCAAATTTAACATTGCTTAAAACTAACTCTATAGGTTTATATATTCCATTTTGTTATTTTTTGCCCCCCTTGTTTCAAACTTTATTTTAACTGTGATTCTGGCTTCAATCTGGTATAATAAAAGTACTCTTTTCTGTTGCTTTGTTGCAGATACGGGATGATAATAAAAGACATCATCCTTGTCTTGTGGAATTCTCAAAATTGCCTGAGACAGAGAAGAATTATAATCTACAAATGTCAACTGAAACCCTAAAGTGAGCTTGAAATTTAAAAGAAAATAAACTTGATGTTTTTTTTTTTAATTATTGACTTTATTCAAGCACTTCATACTGTTGTAAGATATAAAAACATCAGAATACCTCTTTCAAATTGCGTTTTGCTAACTTTGCTAGAAGTTCCAGGGATACATTCATAACAACTTGAACAGTCTTGTCTCTACAGAGACAGAAATGAAGAAACACCAAATCCTGTTGGTTTTAGTAGAGTGGGGTAACACTGAAACCACAGATTTGTACCTTTTTAGACTTTGAAGGTTTTATTTAGTATTGCTAAGTCAAAATATTTGGGCTTTGTAATTCCATTATTTTAAATTGCTTCCCTGTTTTTAAATATCATTATTTCTGTAAACCGAAAGAAATGTACAAAATGGGCGAGCACTCTAATTTTGTGTTTCACTACTGCCATTTTATTTATGTTGGCAGAACCCTGTTGGCCCTTGGATGTCACATTGTTCAGGCTCATCCAGCAGCTGAGGAAGATCTTAAAAAAGTCAAACTTCCTAAAAAGTATGTACTTTATGATAACTATTATATATTTTTTTGCAACTAAAGTATACTGATTAAACAAGAACATGATAAGGTCATTTTAAAAATACTTGATATGAACCACATACTTCATACAGATTTACAGAACACATGGTTGGTCCGTTACCTTGCCTGTGGTAATGGTCGACTGTGAATACTCTGCATTACATCACATGGAGTGATTCAGAGACACAAATAGTCATACACTTAAACCATATGTAAATATATCTGCATTACATGATCTTAGAATAGATGCTGCAGAGTTAAAAGACACATTTCTCTGCTTTTCCATCACTTAGCAAAGAACAGTACACATATAAGATGGTAAATTGATCCACTTGAAAAAGGATATACCGTTTTCCCATTGCCCCTTCTTTGCACCTCTTCTTCCCACCTCTCCAAGAAAATGCTTGTTCAACATATACACATTTCCAGAGATACTATTGATGCATTTTTTAAAGATGAGAAAAACAAAACAAGATAGAAAAACTGGTCTTATAATGTTGCACATTTCTAGGAAATGTATATAAGTAGATTATTGCATAAAATACAGTCAGGTTTTTGTTTTAATTTGATAGTTAAACTGCAGCTATTTAGCTATAAGCCAAATTAGGTGGATGATATTTTTCCTTTAAACATCCTTAAGTTATCAGTAATAATCATCCCCAAAGTGACAAAGATTAATCAAGGATTACATTTGTATTTTTGTGTTTTCTATGAGGATTCTATGGTTTTCTTGGGACAGACTGAAGCCCTGTCCTGCAGCAAAACTTGAAGACAGAAACAGTGATTTGGATATCTGCCATTTCACATCAGTTTATCAAACCATAAAATGGCTTTTTCCTGAAACAGCTTTATCCATAAGAAACAAAGGTTTTTAAAGAGAGCAGTAAAATAGATAGTCTATGATATCTTGCCAATCTTGATTCGGTAGATGGCACTAATAAAAAAACCCAAAAAACAGAAAAAGAACCTTTTCCAAGGTTCATACAGGTCAATCATAATATGCTTTTGATACTATTGTCTTCAGTAACAGAACAAGTCAATCTTTATTTCTGACTCTTGTTAAAATAGTTACTGCCCACATGAATCATTCTAACAAATGGAAATTATCTGTTTTGAGCAAGAGTCTGAATATGTAGTCTTAATACTGTGTGAAAGTATTGGAGAGGGTAATATCTGGTAATGAAAAAATAGCCAAACTTACTATTCAATGAAGAAGTGGGAAGAAAAATAGTTAAAAAGTTTTCTTCTGCTGGAGAAAAGGTAAGCCAAACTTTATAGACTAGTATATTAAAAATATCATACTTAATAATGCATGTAAAATAATTTCATAGGAAGTCATCATGCAGATCTTTAAAATAGCAATTACTTGAAAGATTTAAATTGGGAAATATGAAATTAGAAAAAGAGTACTAAATTCATTAAAATCTGGATTTTTTTTGTAGCGGCTGTTTAGGGATGCCCATGCAGATCAGGGTCACATTTAATTAGATAGGATGCAAGCAAGTGGAAAATGAGTTTCTGCTAGAAAGCAATTTTTTCTTGTCAATGACCAAAGGCAATGCGGGATTTTGCAAAGGAATGGGAGAATAGGTGATTGAAAAGTGGAGAAAGTGAAGCCTATGGATGCCACATAGAACATTTTAATGCCATCAGTGGAGTATCTTGACTCTTTGTTTTCCTTCATTGACTTACAGTTACATGATGTCAAATGGGTATAAACCTGCACCTCTTGATCTTTCTGAAGTGAAATTGTTACCTTCTCAAGAATTTCTAGTTGACAAACTAGCAGAAAATGCACATAATGTCTGGGCAAAAGACAGAATAAAGCAAGGATGGACCTATGGCATTCAGCAGGTAAGGACTACTTTAGCTACATTGCATTAGTCTGGTACATTGTTGGACTTGCATGGCTGCAGCTGCAGGAAGTATGACACCATATTTCCATGCTGCTTTTTCATTCTTATCTTTAGATTTTTGATATTAACACTTTGGTCTTGCATTCGTAGAACTGTTCTTCATCAGTATTGTTTTTCCTCCTATAATCTTAACATTATTTCAGAACACAGGCTCTCATCATACAAAATCTTTGTGATGTTTAAACAGTTTTCTTATTATTTTTTATAACCTCTTTTAGGATCTTAAGAACAAACGTAATCCTCGGCTAGTGCCATATGCATTATTAGATGAACGTACTAAAAAATCAAACAGAGATAGCCTCCGTGAAGCTGTTAGAACATTTGCAGGCTATGGTTATAATATTGAACCACCTGACCAAGAGATAGGTAAGTACTTTCAATAAGAAACATGCCATTTTTTTTTTCCTCTGTGCTGGGAAAAAATCATAAACCACTGATAAATAAGTAGGGAAAACATAAGATATGAATAAATAATACCATATTTTTGCAGTGGACTTTAATGAAAGGTCCAATTATACTTTGTAAATTACTTGTATATTACTTAGATATATTTTTTTTAAAGATAGATTGTAGTTAATGATATGATAATTCTAATTTCCATAATTTTTAGATTGAAGAAAATCTGGAATGTGAGTGGACATAGTGGTTTTCATTGGATCTAAGAAAAGAAAGAAAAAAGTGGGATTAATTTAAAACAATTTTTTATAGTGGTATGCAGATTCAGTTTGACTACTTCAAGTCAAACTCAGTTCTTATGAAGTAATCAAAGAAGTGCACCAACTACAAGAATTTTTCTTTATTGATATCAGGAGTAGAAATTTGTTTAGACATTTTCTTCATGTTTGCTATATCACTGTAATTTTTGACAAAAAAAAACCGAAACTGAAACAAAACTTATTTGAATTTATTTAATTTTTTTTTAGTCTCAATGTATTAACTTGTGTAAGAAAGTATTTTGTTGTACTGGAATACTGCATTATTGCATTGGATTGTAATGCATGTAGTTGTCTTAAGCTTCTGTGGTTTTCTGTAATTTGGAGCGCTGTGTTGAATGATACTTTGAAATATTCTGATTCTAAATAGCAAAAAACCACCCATCCTGTGTAGGATGTGCTAGCCTCTGTATTCTTATTACTGTTAATCTTTTTGTAACATTTACTGTGGAGTTTCTTAAACATACAACGGTAGATAACGGCTTTTTTCAGAGATAGAAAATACTGGGTACAGATTAAAACCTGAGCAGTGGCATTTATAGTTTCCTCTAATTATAAAAGGTGTGATTTTTTTCTCTGTTTATTTTTGCAGCTGACCAAACGGTGGAAAAAGTCAGCATTGACAAGATACGATTTTTCAGAGTAGAGCAGTCTTATGCAGTGAAGTCTGGAAAGTGGTACTTTGAATTTGAAGCTGTGACAGGTGGAGATATGCGTGTTGGCTGGGCCAGGCCAGGCTGTCGACCTGACATAGAGTTGGGAGCTGATAATCAAGCATTCATATTTGAAGGAAGCAAAGTCAGTACATCTCTACCTTTTTTGACCTATGAAAAGGCTAGGCAGAGAAATACAGTATAGTTTTGTCTTATACTACAGCTTAAATACTCAAATATTTCTGTGTCAAATAAATATGTCTGAGCTCTGTTTCATGTTGGATAGTATCTGCTTTTTTGTTTTGATCACTGAAATTATGCTAAAAGAGGTGGTTTATATCTATCTCCTAAGATATACCCAACCAAGTAAATATTTTTTTCATAAGTATAATCATGATACATCATTCACTTCCTTTTTCTTTTTTCTTTTTTCTTTTTTTTTTATTTAATTGGTATTTTACAAAAAATAGATCAGTTACTTCGATGGCTGGAAGAGATAACTACAGTTCTGTATTCCCTTTTCTGTCTTTTCTGCACATTCTTTCTTCCCAAACGTGACTCCTAAAGGACTGGAAGGATGATAATGACATTGTGTGTAAGAAGTGGAATCCAGTGAACAATGGTTATCATCCACATTCTAAATTGTTCTTTGCATATTAGAGTGCCTTAGTCTTTCTATGTGAAATAACTAAGATAATTACCTGAAAGCCATGATCAGTACTTTTTGTATTAGTTTGAGATCCAGGAAGGTGAAATATTTGTTTGACATTTTGTATTTTATTTTTTAATTTTAGCATAGTATTTGTTTACTATTTTATTTTATTTATTTACTTATTCCTTTAGGGCCAGCGTTGGCATCAAGGCAGTGGATTCTTTGGACGAAGCTGGCAATCGGGAGATGTGGTTGGTTGTATGATAAACTTGGATGACAAATCAATTATCTTTACTCTGAACGGAGAGTTGCTTATAACGAGTAAAGGTTCAGAGCTTGCGTTTGCTGACTTTGAAATAGAAAGTGGTAATTTTCTTGTTATACTTACATGGTTATGAAAAGACAAAGCAAATCAAAACACAGAAAAAAACCCTAATCTCTCATGATGGCTTAGTGAACTGAGAAATAATATTTTAGCGATGTGTAGTGCAGTATGAAAGCTCACATTAACTTAATATTTTAAGAGTGCTTGTGGCACAAATTGATTTTCTTTTTTTCCTTTAACCACAAGTAGATATGAATGGGATTTCAGCAGTCAGTATCTTTGATCCTTGCTAGGCTTACTCACAGGACTGAACTTCAGCATTAAGAAGTGATAGGAAGGAAGCACCTTGAAAAATTCCCAAAAGCTGAACATGCAGTCTCAGATTATTTTATTGGAGCATACACATATTATGTTCTTGTCTGTGAAGGACAAAATTGAGTACTATGTAGCAGAAGTTTGTACCAAAAGAACGAAACTTTGCAACATAAATTGAGCCAGATTTGTGACTTTTTTTTTTCTGGTTTGGTTTGGGTTGGTTTTTTTTTTTTTTGCTTTTTTCAAGAGTAATATCTACATGACTGCATTGAAGGATGCAGGGAATATTTTCAAACTGCTTTATTTTTTAGTTGACATTTTCTTCTGAATCGTATTTCCTCCAACCAGTAGCATCTTCATGCCCATCAGTAATTGTCAGAAGACTATGCAATTGGTCTGACCACTGATACAGTTTTTCTAATGGTAGATACTGAGGGACTGCCTAAGAAAGTTTTACTGAAGGACTGAAGCGTAGCAGAGAAAAAATTTCTTCTTTAGAGGCTGAACTGTGCTCAAAGTTCTATTTCTAGAGAGACAGAAAATAATTAAACAGCCTTTCATCCCTGTGTATTGAAGACCAAAAAAGTGCAGTGATAAAAAATGCCAGCATTAAAAAAGTGTGCATTTGTCCATCATGAATGATGGTGGGATAAAGGCTGGCAACAAATTTATAGTTACTGATGGCAAACTATGATTTAAACAGATGTACTGAGATACCTGTACCTCCTTTTGAAATATCAGTGTCGAGAGCATACTTAGTATTTGTTAATAATTTTAATCTAGCCAAGGATCTTTTCCAGCATCTAACTCACTGTATAAAGGCATGTTTAGTACTCTAAAAATTAAGATAACTGATTCTTCTAATAAATGAATAACTGACTTGAGAAAATCTTATTTTTTTCAAATCTGGTTGTCCACAAAACTACTTCTTGACTTGACTTTTTTTTTTTGTCTTTCACACAAATCTACTACTAATTACTAATAACAGTTGTTAAACTGGTTTAATGTTTAAATAAATTGAATGGTATGCATAATGTCCCTTCATTGCTTAAGTCCTCAGGGCTTTTTGTAGCAATTATATTTGACTTAGACATTAGTATTTAAGGTGGCTTTAAATCCTTGCTACTGTCATCACTTCTTGTGCATTGTAGGAGCTAAAGTTTAACTTGCATTAGATGGATCCAAAATAGAATGCTTATGTTCTCCAAATAAATTACTGTTGGGTTTTGTTTTTGTTTTGTTTTGGTTTTGTTGTATTTTTTTTTTAGGTTTTGTTCCAATTTGTGCACTGGGTCTATCTCAGATTGGTCGTATGAACCTTGGAATGGATGCCAGTACATTCAAATATTATACAATGTGTGGCCTTCAAGAAGGTTTTGAACCTTTTGCTGTCAACATGAACCGAGATGTTGCTATGTGGTTCAGTAAACGCTTACCAACATTTGTCAATGTGCCAAAAAATCATCCTCACATTGAGGTAACATTACATGTTAGGGAGACACCTGTTTGTCAACTGTTTGTTTAGCAAGCTGAGACATTAGACCCTTACTAATACTTACTGTCATCAGATAGTCTGTCTTATAAATCTATTAAGTCATTCATAGATAATTCCAGATGATGTTGTCTATCTTCAACTTCATTTATGTTAGCATCTGTATCTATAGGGATATACCTATCTGTTCTATTATGTCTTATTTATGTTGGTTTTAGCTACTTGAAACATTGCTGACTGATTTCTTCAAACCATTTTTTATATTCTATCTTACATTTGCTTTCAGTTTTTAAACCTCCTCTATTATACATTTTTCTTAAATATCTAAAAATTGTTCAACTGAATTCTGCATCACTTAAATAGAAGTGTGAGCTAAACAGAGACCGATTTAGTCCGCTTCCCTAAAATGAGGGACATTTAAGTATACCTGTGTTGTCCCTAAGTGATATCCATTACATTTATTCTTATAATGCAACAGTGATAGGAATTCCACAGCTCCCTAACTATCTACTTTAGAGCAGAATAATGTATTCTAAGTTTTGTATAAAATATTCTATATTAATTATTCCACAATTATATGTTTGAATTCTTGATCAGTTTTTATCTTTACTGTAATCCCTAGGCTATTTACTATAATTTAGGAGTTTAGCCAGTTATTCCATAGTACTTTGAAAATTTCCTTCTCTAGCAAAATACACTTCACTGAATTTCAAGTAAGTTGTCTCAGACTTTTTCTCAGTTTATTAGGATCAGTTCAACTGTATTCCTCCCTTTAAAAGTTTTGAAACTTTCCTATCACTGAGATTAAAACATACTCAATTTTTCAGCACAAAAAAAATCAGCCTCAAACTTCATAGCAATCATTTGAAGGATTCTAATTAATATTTCCTCTCATTGTGGTGGAAAAATTACTCATTCTTTCATTTTTTTTCTGAAAAAAAAGCAGTTTTTCAGTTATTTTTGTCCTCCAAGTGAATTAATAAATTATGTACTCTTTTTTTTCCTTTTTTTTTTAATGCTATTTGAAACAACTTCCAGACATTTACTGTAGACAGGAAATACTAAATCTGTTGCTTCCATTGCTCTTCAGGCTAGTTTCAATGTCAGAGACGAAAGTTTGAAATGGTTTAATTATGAAAAATTTGACTGTTTCAGTAGTCTCATCCTCTAGTTAATGAAAAATTGCTTAATGAAAGTTTTCAGCATTTTTGTTGGAATAGTATTATTTTAAAACTCTTTCGATTATTTTTAGGTATGGAGAATTGATGGAACCATTGAGAGTCCACCTCGGTTAAAAGTTATTCACAAAACATTTGGCACACAGAACAGCAATTCAGACATGATATATTGTCGTTTGAGTATGCCCATTGAGTTCCACTCATCGTTCAACTTCAGCATGGGTGTGGAAAATGCCTCATCAGATATTTTCCAAAAACGGTTAGGCTTGGTTTTAGTTACCCCTATTTCCTGCTCTTGATGTAAATGTAAAATGTTCCATTATTGTACACACAAGATTTCATACTTGGTTTTGCGCTAAGCAGACAGGATGCATGTTACTGAGTTTTTTTTTGTTCTTGGTGGTTTTAATAAATTTAGAGCTCCGCAGAATGCTATATCTAGATAAGACAGAACCGTTTTCTGAAAAGGTACATCACAAGGTTTACAGTTATTCATTGGTAGGGATTTACCATCCTTTTAAAATCATAGGGATTTGCAAAGCTCTTCAGCCAGGCTGGAAAACCAGCTCAAGAGTTTTTGCCCACTGGATTAATGCTTATCTGCAGTATTTTTCAGTAGCTCATTGTTACTAGAAAAGTGACTAATTAATACAAAGAAGAAAAGATGGTGGGACAGAGTTTTCAAGATACCGGTCACTACTAAGTTCAGTGCCTTCCAATGTTGCCTGCATCTGAAGTGAATTGATATAAATTTCTCGTCACCATCTCTCTCCACCTTAACTGAAATCAGTTATGTTGTATCCTGTACAGTCTTTGTGTACTCAATTTACTAATGCATGGCCAGTACCCAGGAAGCATGAGGACACTCAGTTTAATATAGAGTACTTTTTCCCCTACTATTTTTTTAAAACTAATTTACTGATGTTTCCTTATCTTTAGAAAGCATAGCCAAGAAATTGCTGCTCCTTCTACTACAGTAAGTAAATACATTTTGATGATTAGTTCTTCTTCCTTTATGAAGTAGATTTAGTTGTGGCAACATGTTTATTAGAAAATGATCTGTTGAAAGAAGCCTTTTTAATAATTTGCAGTGATATAACAATTTGTATAAATAAAAATTCCCAGAACTGTATGACTTGTGGCATAAACCTCACAGTCTTAAATCACTAGTGTAGTTTTGTTGTTTTGTTTTTTTTTAATTTATAAGCATTTTAAATAACTTATTAAAAAAGAGGTAATTTCTATTATTTGTTTGATATATAGAAGATATTTTTAATCAGTATTTGAGTATTCCTTGATACAGTAATTTAGATTTCTATTACTAATATGTTCTTTTCGTCTTTTCAGTATTTTTATTCACTACGGATATTTGCTGGCCAAGACCCATCCTCTGTCTGGGTTGGCTGGGTGACACCAGACTATCATTTTTACAGTGAGAATTTTGACCTAAATAAAAATTGTACTGTGACCGTTACTTTAGGTGATGAGAGAGGCAGGGTTCATGAAAGGTATGGGTTTATTTATCACTTACTAAGAATGTATTTTAATACAGTTGTTTAAAAGTGAATTATTCACAAGCTTGATGATGTTTTAAACACTAATTTAATGAGAAAATTGATTATGGAGTAGGAGTGTTCTTTGCTCATTTATATATAAATGTGTTTTACATAGATTCATTAAAATGAATATATTTATCATTAATGTTCTGTTTGAAAGAATGATTTGTGTTGCTGCTTTCTTTTAACATCCATATTTGGTAACTGTGGATAAACCTGTTACTTGTTTCAGTGTCTTTTATCAGCACATGTAAGCATGTCAAATTGTTCCATAAATATAAAAAGGGAACATAAATAAAAGTGCTCATAGTCTGATCCCTTACCCATGATGCTTACATTATTTTAAAAAATGGAGTTTGTTAATGAGGAAACATAAAAATAATAGTGGTACAAGTACCTTTGAGGATGTCTACCTGTTATTCCATTCAAAAGTACATCTTTACTTAATACTTAGTCAAATTCAATATGACCCATGATTTGTTCTTGCTGTTCTTTCAGTGTGAAGCGCAGCAATTGCTATATGGTTTGGGGAGGAGATATAATTGCCAATTCCCAGAGATCAGGTCGCAGTAATGTTGATTTAGAAATTGGATGCTTTGTTGACCTGGCTACTGGAATGTTGTCATTCACAGCCAATGGAAAAGAGCTTGGCACTTGTTATCAGGTATTATCAGATTTTCAGGAAGCTATCTACTAAGCTGGTCATTTTGATGCTGTTATAATTGTGTTTTTTTTTCCTTGTTCAGAAATGTAACGGAACACTGTTTATGTGACAATAACATGGTTTACTTTTTTATCCTGTTTTATCCCTCCTTTTCTTTCTCTTTTTTATAAGGCTACATTTTTCTAACTTCTTACAATTGTCTCAACTGTTGGGAGAGGACTCTTGGTAGATCTGTTCAGAAAACTAGAACTAGATCATAGAATCATAGAATGATTTGAGTTGAAAGGGACCTTAAAGGTTATTGAGTTCTATCCCCTCTGACATGAGCAGGGACACTTTCCATTAGACTAGGTTGCTCACAGCCCCATCCAGCCTGGCCTTGAACACTGCTGATGATGGATCAGCCACAACTTTTCTGAGCAACCTATTCCAGTCTCCCACTATTGTCACAGAAAATGTCAACCTCATAGTTCTAGGGCAACAAACCCCCACAGATCTGCAATACAGATAAAACTTTAGTGTTATTTAACTGAATTTAATGGAACGTTGTATACTAACTGTTATTGAAAACAAACTGTTGAAAAAAGTATAGCAAACACTTCATGTAAAGATACAAAAAGATATTGCAGCAGGAGTGTTACATGAGCGGGTGAAATATTTCCCAACTTTTCATTATTTCAAGTAATTTAAATATTTTCTATGTTTTTCAAAGTAGTGAAAATAGTCTTCTGTAGTTTTCATATGCATTTCTTGAATATTCTTACCATAAAATAAAATCTTTAAAATACTTAATCTCTTACCCAAAGTGCAGCAAACAACTGATACTTGGCTGGTAGAGGCTGAAAGATAATTGTTATAACCTTATAACCATTTGCAATTTTTAGTTTTCTTAACTGAAGTAGAGGGACAATGTTTGTATGATGTTTTCATTCTAAAATGCCTACAGGTCAACATATTGAGACAATAAATTAATTTTGTGTAGTTCTTGATCTAACTATTGAATACTAAAGTGATATTTGGAAAAAAAAAAACCTCTATAACAGAAAAGTAAATGAAAGGTAGTTTGTGTGTGTACATGTGTGTATATATATATATATATACACATATATTTGAGATTTTGTCATTAATTGTCAGGCCAATGCTAAGGTATGTGTAGCAGAAAGGAAATCTTAAATATTGGTTTACGAGATGTTTTGTTTTATTCTGAGTTAGTAATGGTTTTCTGACCTTCAAACAAGATCAGAAAATACAAATTCTATTATTAGGAAATGGCTATCTTTGGTCAGAGTCTGAGACTTACATTGTCTCAGTCAGGTAGTTTCAGGCTTTAATGAGATAAACCTCACATTTTATTAGTAGTGTCTTTCAGTCCAGGACACCTTTTGTTTCTGGATTTGGGTTTGGGTTTTATTACATGTAAAAAAAAAATTAGAGTGTACATACCTGTCCTTAAATTATTTTGTCTATCCTGATAGTCAAAGTTCTGAAAAAAGCCCACCAAACACCAAAAATAAGCAAACAAACAGAAAAATAACCCAAACCCACAAACCTATTCTGCATACAAATTTTTTTGGTATGTGGTATTATTTTACGTTCATTTAAGTTATATTGTATTTTGGAGCTATTTTCTTATCTAAAAAATTACAGATTTTTTTATTTTTCTTCATGACTCTTTATTATTTTTAAATTCTTTTTAGTTTGCTGTCCTCAAAGTTAGAAGTTGCATTCCTTCACAGCACAATTATTGTAATTGTACTTAGTGTGCAGAATGTATATGCATAGTACTCAAAATGCACAATGATATGAATATTTAATTGAACTCCTGAAATCCTGAATTGTTTATATAGAATGTACCTTTTTTTTGCCACCCTGGAGCATTGAAAACTTTTTCATAACGTACCATTTTATAAGTATCTTTTTAATTCTTCTTTTCCTGGCAGTGGGGGTGGGTGATCTTGTAGAAAATTCTTCAGAATAAACTGGTATTACTACTCTCATATGTCCAGCTATGGGAGAATCAGAGTAATGTAGCTGTCAAAAAAACCCCAAACCTGACCAGACACTTTATAATGCAGCACTGTGATTCAGTGTGATTCACTGTAATTTTCGTAGGACTGGAGACAAATACTGAGCTTGTAAATAAAGAGATCTTTGAAAAAATTGCATTCTTGTACTTTTGGAATATGGATCGGAAGTTCACTTACCTTCATAGGAAGTAAAGATTTGCACTATCCTTACCAAATGATGCTCTTTCACACTCGTCTTACTCCCTTCTGGTTCCATCTCTCAGATTTATTTATTTGTTTGTTTTTTTAATTTATTTATTTATTTTAATTATCTTTTTGGGCAGTGAAATACTTTGTCCACCATAAAATGTAAAAAAAAAAATTCTAAAAAATGTGTGTTGGTCTGAAGAGCTGTATTCTACTCTCAGGCTTTGTTGAGGGTGCTTTTCATATAACAAGAGTCAGAGGACATAGCTAGATTTTAGTGGCTAGATTATTAAGGAGCTGCTCTAGAGTTAGAATCGGTGTTGAAAGCACATAAAGCAGTAGACACTTTTGCCTGAAAGTTAGGTGAGCCTGTAAAGATAATTAAATGCAAGATAATTAAGCAAACGGTTTACTATATTAGAGGTGAACTACAGGTAGATGCAAATCAACACTTTAATGCAATACTGAAGTGTAAGCTGTGTAGTATTTTTAATATATCTCATAACATTCTGGGAGGAGATTCTTGTTGCTTTTTTAAATTTCTTAATTTTTTTAATCTCATTTCTCTTCTAGGTTGAACCAAACACAAAGCTTTTTCCAGCAACTTTTGTACAGCCCACAAGCACTAACTTGATTCAGTTTGAACTTGGTAAATTAAAGGTACAAAATATTTTCTATAAAGATGCTTTTTTTAATGTTTATTTCCACGGAAATTCCTGTTCAGTTGAATTTATTTAGGAAGGTTGAATCAAAGATGTGACTTTTTATTTGACTTCTACATTTACTTACATAAATGTAATTAGTATATGAAATTAGTTGCTCAACATATCTAAATTGCATTTGTCAAACTAATGTTATCTGGGGAGAATGCTGTAAATGTTTGATGTTTTTAATGGATTTTATTACAATAACATATTTCTATGCATTCTTTGCTATCACTAAATTATACTTCTTTTGCGTATTATAGGTTTATTCATGATCAGGTATTATGAAAATTATTTTAATACACTTGTTTGTTTCAGAATACCATGCCTTTATCAGCAGCAATTTTTAAAAGTGAAGAAAGAAATCCTGTTCCTCAGTGTCCCCCTCGTCTTGATGTGCAAACAATTACACCTGTTTTATGGAGTAGGATGCCAAACAGCTTTCTAAAAGTAGAAACTGAGCGTGTCAGTGAACGTCATGGGTGGGTTGTACAGTGTTTGGAACCTCTGCAGATGATGGCACTACATATCCCAGAAGAAAACAGGTACCTTGGGAAGAAGCTACAGTGACTTGATGTGGACCAAATGTATTGAAAGTTGATATCTGGGTGTTAGTTAAACCTGCCTTGGAGAATATTTACACTGGAGCTGATGAGAATTTATCTGCTGTAATATCCTGTTTGTGAAATTTAAGTAGATACAGGAGGCTGAATAACTAATGCCATGTGATGATGTTTGCATACACAAAACAACTGTTTTTATTTACATTATAAAATAGTATCTTAAATCTCTAGGTCTTTAAACATAGAGATTTTCTCAGCTTGAAAAAAAACCCACAAATAAAAAGAACATGCAAGTACTGCTTTTCTGATTTTTTTTTCTGTAATAAAAGCGTGCAATCTGTTCCTGTTTCATCTGCTCTGAGTTGACATGAACTACGTTTTTATGTTCTTATTGACAAGATCCTGACTTTCTTAGATTTTCATTAGGTTTTATCCTCAGACTGAGGATAATAAACTGCATCCAAATATCAAATATGGTAACCAGTGACAAAGTATAAGCAAAATCATGGCAGAAAGGTAATCTATCTGCTGTACTTTCATCAGCTATTTACAAATACATTTCTTACAAAAACAAGCCCTAATTTACCATAGCTGCCAAAGAAGCTTCTCTGTCTTACATTTTTCTTTACTTTTTCTATGGAGTACTAATTGTAGATAATCTCATTAAATTATTACCACTATTTACTGTGGTTTAATGATGCACATTAAGATTGTCAGTATCAACTTTAATATTAATGGTTTAAAGTGGAACTGACCAAAATGTGCAGACATTATAAAACTTATCTTTTACAAAATTGTAATTAATGGAATTGACTGGTGTTCTGTTTCTTTATTTCGTAACAGATGTGTTGATATTTTGGAACTATGTGAACAAGAAGACTTGATGAAGTTTCATTACCATACTTTAAAACTCTATTGTTCAGTTAGTGCTCTAGGTAATACTAGAGTTGCTTATGCACTTTGTAGCCATGTGGACATATCTCAGCTGTTTTATACAATAGATAATCAATACTTACCTGGACTCCTACGTTCTGGATTCTATGACTTGCTAATTAGTATTCATTTGGAGTATGCAAAGCAAGCCAAGCTTATGATGAACAATGAATTTATCATTCCAGTTACAGATGAAACTCGAACTATTAAATTATATCCTGATGAAACAAAGAAGCATGGATTACCTGGAGTTGGGCTTAGCACTTGTCTGAAACCAAGCTTTAATTTTTCTACTCCATGCTTTATTGTGACCTCTGAAGAACGTCAGACATCCAGCCCAGAGATACCGCTTGATACACTCAAATCCAAGGCCATAAGTATGCTAACAGAGGCAGTACAATGTAGTGGTACTCATATACGAGACCCTGTTGGAGGACAGGTTGCATTCCAGTTCGTTCCTGTCCTTAAACTGATAGCAACATTGCTTATAATGGGTGTTTTTGATGATGATGATGTGAAGCAGGTACTGCTCCTCATTGATCCCACTGTGTTTGGAGATCACAAGGAACAAACAGAAGAGCGGACAGAGAAGGAAGAAGTTACACAAGTTGAAGAAAAAGCTGTAGAAGCTGGGGAGAAAGCACTGAAAGAAACAAAAGCTCCCCTGAAGGGCTTATTGCAGACAAGATTGCCAGAATCTGTTAAGCTTCAGGTGACCATTTAATTAAATGTATCACAAATGTTCTACTGTTGATGAAAGAAAGGTAGTGCTTTCTGTCTGTTCTATAGTTTGTTAAATTTGAAATCCTGAAGATTTGTATTCCTCTTTGGCTTGTTACCTGACATTAATAACCAATTTTTATGTCAATGCAATTCTTTCTATATGTATCTACACTCAAAATAAATATGCAAATGCTTAGTTTGTAGGTGTATTTTAGAAGAGGGAGAGTTGGACCTGCGGATCTTTAATGGACCCTTCCAACCATATTCTATGATTCTGTGGATTCTACGTGTTTTTGTAGTGAAAGACTGAATGCTATATAGCATTACTGACCAGATAAAAAAACTGCATAAATCTGTCACCTTTACGATGTTAAAAAAAAAAATCTGGGGAAAAAAAGTCTCTCATTTTTGCAGTCTATTGCAGTGTATAGTATCCACTGCAGTTCTTCAATTACAGTTTGTTAAACTGTTGAACTTAAGTCTGTTTTTTCTATCCTAGATGTGTCATTTGCTCAATTACTTCTGTGACTGTGAACTACAACATAGAGTGGAAGCAATTGTATCATTTGCAGACCGTTATGTATCAAAATTGCAATATAATCAAAAATTCAGGTACAATGAACTCATGCAAGCCTTGAACATGTCTGCTGCTTTGACTGCCAAGAAAACTAAAGAATTTCGGTCTCCTCCTCAAGAACAGGTAATACTAAAGAAATGGTTAATCTAAAGATTAAAGGAAATTCTTTGTGAGGATAAAATAGAGTTCTGGCTTTTAAACTACCTTTGGAACTGCTAGGGAACCAAAATTGATCATGAAATAAATTTATTAAGGTGCCCCAAAATACTGAATATCAGAATGCTTATAGATGTACTCCAGAATTCAAGCTCTAAGATGATTTAGGATTTCCCAGCAGTATTACTACCCAGTGCTGAGGAGCTGAGATTCATCCAGTTCTGCAAAATTATAATTTGATAAATTTGGTTGCTAAAAGTTAGCACAAAGTTGGTGTTGTGCTGACATCTGTATGATGAAATAGTCTTTTCTACCTCCAGGAAATAGCTTTATTATTAAGTGTAACTGTATTTTGATGTTAAAGATTACCAAGTACCATTGCTTTAGTATTTCCTTTAGGCTGTATTAGAAATCTGTGCTTTATTTCAATTTAACAATAAATTTGATCATAAATAGGTAAAGTATGGCTATATATTAGAATATGTCTTAGGCTATCTCAGTGTTTTAACTATGTTTTAATTCCTTTAAAGATTAATATGTTGCTAAATTTTCAACTGGGAGAGGATTGTCCCTGTCCAGAGGAGATCCGGGATGAGTTATATGAATTTCATGATGATCTTCTAAGTCACTGTGGTGAGTGGTAAGCTTTTTGTTTTACCCAGTTCATGGAACTGCGTTCTTTTAGTGACCTGTAATTAACAGCCTGTGGTTTGTGTTTGGACCCATGGTGCTTCTCATACTGTCCTGTGCTTGTATTGTTAAGGGTTCTGCTATCATCTTATGATGATATCTATAATAAGTATATATATAACTCATCTATAATGAGTACCCTGTTAGAATCTCCAGCAGCCATCAAGCTTTGATTTTATAAGCCAGCTTCAGGTTTTCAACTTCTTTAGCCTTAGGCTCGGCCAAGGATGGGTATCTGGGTGTGTTTCAGTGGGTCAGTGAGTATCCGGGTTGTGTTTTATCATCATACTTCTGAGCAAGTATCAGAAGTTCTTAAAATCAAGATTTGTATCATTAAGATTAGCTACGTTAAAGATGGTAATTTAGTTGTTTTAACATAATTTGGTTATGACAGTCCTGTGTTGATTCTTATTCATCTTTGCTTCAAGTGCTCACCAATAACTGTTTCTTTCATTTCAGCATTTTTATTCCATACGTTAAAGTGAATAGTTAACATCGTTGCATGTGCTCCTCTTTCTCCCCCTTTTAATTAAGAAAGATATCATCATCTCCATTGTTCAGTGACTTAACATTTGATCTGACCTCTGTTTTTCAAATATATTGCCCATTTGGCATTAGAGAGCTCTCTGAGACTCCAGGATGAAGATTATAGAAAATCTTCAGCTTGCTTGGAAATGTTGTAACTCTAAAATATATTTCTTTTACCTTGAAATCTTGTTGCTGGTATTATTGATGTAGCTTAGCTCCTGATCACTCTTTATCTTTTCTACTGATAGTGGTGATGGGATATTTTTGTCTTTTTAGTGGTGTACTTTTATTATTGTTTACTGCATTATAAATGTATATGTTGAATAGAGAAAGAATTGGAGATAGAGAAAGCATGGTCTCATGATTAAAATAGTTTAGTGATCCTCTGGATTCTAAACAAATCCCTGTTCATTATGTTGTACGGGTTTATTACTGGTGGCCACTGTGGATAAATGCTCCTCATTATCTGTGTCCTGACTTAGTCCTGAAAATCAGTACTAAGTAATCACAGCTGCAGTTAAAATGAATAGGAGTTATGCTTGGAATATTTAATCATCTTTTTAATACTAAGCATTCTTGGTGGTCTAAGTGGAAAAATATGTATGCAATCAAGTAATTAAAGGCTGCTTCATAATGAATATAAGCAAATAACCTGAATTAAAATTACTCAGGCAGTCTTAATCCTAGGATGTCCTAACTGTGAGTGTTTAATTTTGCCAGCAAAATGATAGTCCTCTATCATAATTTTTGTGTGTAATTTCTTAGTTGTAAACAAAACAAATTTTCAACAGATTTTATTGCATAATATCAAATTGACACTTATCTGGGTTGGAACCATCTGTTCCAGTGCACAGACCTCTGCCACTTGAATTAAGCAATTAGTGAATAGCAACATGAGATGGTCAGCTTCTGAATGAATTGCAACTCTGAGAGGATGTAGAATGAATAATAAACAATACGGAGCAGTCACAGACTCCATCTCCTCCAATTCAACACTGTCTTACCTCATCGTTGTCCATTTCAGCCTCTTTAAAGTTCTCCCCTGTGCTGTCTCTCTTGCTTCTAAGTCCTAGCTTTTTTTCCAGTGCCAGATATGATCTTGCTTTCTGTAACATCCTTGTTTGCTTTCTCTTTCCTCTCATAGGCTACATTTCCTGTTCTTACTTTCTCTAGTGTCTGACGGTAGCCTTGCTTCATTCTTAGCTTTTTATTTTGTCCAGCCAGTCTCACTTTTCCCATTCCTTGAATTCCACATATAGTCTTCAATTTCAGTTTCTAGTTCAGTCATTCTCTCCCTCTGAATTTTCTTCTTCCTAGTCACGTAGTCACTCCTAGTCATAACTTTAACTGTTTCCTCTTGGTAGCTGACAGTGGCAAACTTTCTCCAACTGCATTATTTATTTTCCTTTCTTAGCTTCTTTTTTTTTAATACCAGTTTTGGCCTCTGCAATTTATTAGTTCCCATCTGCTCCAGATTGTATCTCTTCGGTATTCTGTCTGGAAATCTTTTCCTTTTTTTAATTTCACTTTGGCAGCCAGATAGCAAAAGCTTGCATCTCAGCACAGCATAATTAGCTCTATTCTGAAGGGAACCTACTTAGATGTTCTGTACTTTTGCACATAACATACATGGTATCTGATCATCACTAAAAGGTGTGAAAGATCTGAAAATGCTTTAAATGGTCATGAAGCAATGTAGTGAACTGAACTATATTAAACGTAAACTGACATCCCATCTCATTTACATTTTCATGAATAACATGTATCACTAGTACAGTCTCTGAACATCTCCCTTCTTACAGTTTTAAATCCAGTTAATATATTTTTTTATGATTGCTAAATATCTCAACTGAAAAATTGTACTATTTTGTGAGATACAGCCCTGCAATTCTTTAGCTTACATTCTCCAATATGAAATAAAGGATTATGTATTTCATCAAATATGACTTGAATCCAAATTAATTACCATACTAGAATCCTAGAAAAAAACAAAACAAAACCAGCCATCTCTTTGGTCATAATACTAGAAAAAAAAGTTCTATAAGTCTATATGTAAGGAGTATGTGTACTAAAATAAGCATAATGTGAGGGGCGCTACTGTAGCTAACATCTTAAAGCTGCTGGCATTACTACATACATTTTTCCTGTAGAAATTTGCTGGTTAAAAAAAATCTTGTAGATATTTAGTATTGGTTAAATATTGAAGGATTTAATCTTCAAAGGTTTAGTTTTGTTTGTAAACAGTTTTATTATCTGCTAAGGTATACCACTAGAAGAGGAGGAAGAGGAAGAAGAAGATTCCTCCTTTACTGGAAAACTCCGTTCTTTAATGTACAAAATCAAAGGTCCACCAAAAGCAGAAAAAGTGGAACCTAAGGAAGAAGAAGAGAAATATCCTAGTAAGTATTCTTTCAACATAAATACTTCCGTGATGCAAGTGTTAAAGATGTACTCTGTCAACAAGAGTGTATTTTCTGTTAAAACTTCATAGCAGACTGAAGGAGACTAACTACTTAAGTTCCTTCTGCCTCTTAGAACAATCTTCATACATACTGAACATCTTAGATCCAATTGTTACAAAGAACTTAAAATTGGTGGAAGATTTTGGATCCAGATCATTAACTCTGGGGTTGAAAATTTGCATATTCTTTACAAAGAAATGCAAAAAGTTATTTATGGCACAGTAATCTAGACTCAGCCATTCTGAACTCGAGAAGTTTTCATTTATATGTTTTTTTTCTAAATACAAAACTTTCTTCTTCACAGCTTTAGCCCCATTTAATTTTTCTTTTCTGCATGACAAGCTTTATGCATCCCAGTACCAAGATATTTGCGACAAAATGGTTTTACTGTTCTGTGTTTTTGTATTAAAAAGGATGGCTTTCATGTATGATAATGGTGACTATATACATTCATTAAAAATAATAATTTGGTCTGATTTATCTCAGGCATCACATACATGCACGTATATATTCCATACCATATCCTTTCTGAATTTAATTAAATATTCAATCTACTTCACTAATTAAACAAGGAAGTAATTATTTTCACAAGTACAAATTCTGTATTTCTAAGTGCTTAACAGAATTTTCCAGAATTCAGTATTGGTATCCTTTATTCTGCTCTTTGCTTTTATAAATCTTTCAGATGTGTCTCTAAGGGCAGAGAAAAATACTGATTAGATGTCATCAGTCTGCTTAAAAACTTTTCACTATAGTTTATAAATTTCATATCCCTTCACAATGAGCTTTCATGTTGGCTAAATATACATAAGGAGACTCAATTTATCATCATTTTTTTGGATGTTCCTTTCTGCAACAGAATATTATAGGGGAAGAGGACTGGAATATTATCATGTTTGCTGAGTAATGCTAACATGTCATTAAAGTAGAAATTCGTCACTCAAAACACTTGAAAAGTTTGTGTATATGTTTTGAAAATAATGAGATGAGAGGCAATTTAATCCATAAACCTAAACCCAATATATACATATGGGATAATGTATTTTACGTCAGTGAAAACAGTCCTTCCACCTTGAACAGCTGAGTAAACACAGCAGAGAACTGAGAGTAACTGTTGAAACAATACAAGAATTTATTTAACATTAGTTTCATGGTGTTTAAGCATAAGCCAATAGAATGTTGTTATTCCTTTGTTTTCAGATCTGTACTGCCCTGAGGCAGTGATTTATAGAATCACAGAATGGCTGAGGCTGGAAGGAACCTCTAGAGGTCAGGCGGTCCAGTCCACCTGCTCAAGCAGGGCCACCTAGAACAGGCTATCTAGGACCATGTCCAGACAGCTTTTGAGTATCTCTAAGAGAGAGAATCCACTGCCCATGGACAGTGTGTGGAACTGCTTAGTCACCCTCACAGTAAAAATATTCCTTTTGTTCAGCTGGACTGTCTTGTGTTTCCGAGTGTGCCCATTGCCTCTTGTCCTGTCACTGGACTCTGAAAAGAGCCTGTCCCTGTTTTCTTTACACCTTCCATCCAGGTATTTATATAGATTGACAAGATTGCCCCTGAGCCTTCTTTTCTTTAGGCCAAACAGTCCAAGCTCTGTCTTGGTTGATGCTGAGCAAATAGATTGATGAGCTTTCTTCTTAAAAAGGCCTGATGCTCCATATTGCAACGCACTGTCGGTTTGTTGGGTTTGATTTATATAATGTATGTATCATCTGATAACATGTATATCCATTTAGTATATTGTATTAAGAGAAACCTGTGCAAAGCTTGACAAGTGTTAATCAACAGAAATGTTACTCTTGAATTAAAGTTAGTTCTTACAAGAAACAAGTTTATGAATCCTCTGCACACAGAGGAATGATGGATAAACTTCGCACTGTAAGTCAGTTTTTGTAATACAAAAAGATGGAAAGTTTGTATTTTCTGTAGAAGGGTAAATTAAAATTACATTTCCTTATATGCAGATATGTTTGTCATATTTCACGTCTTCTTACTACTTTACCATGCCTAATGGTGTAAAGTAAGCAGAAAAGAAGACTGAGAATTTGTTTCAGCATCTTTTCTTCATATTCCTACAATCATTTTTAAAAACATTATCCAACAAGTATTTGAACACTTACAGGGTATAATATGTTTTGTTATATACCTTTATGTAGAGGAAATAAAATAAATTCTTCCTTTTTTTTTCTTTTTTTTTTTTTTACTGCATTCAATCAGTTTTAACTTGTAAGTACTACCAGAGCTTATAATGAGTGTTATACTGTACGTGAACTATTTTTGGTTCTCTGAAATGCTGGATTTTAAGAGAAACCAAGCATGCTCATAACCACAGAGGGATGTCATATACAGCAGCTGGTCATTTCTTCATAATGCTTTGAAGAATATTATTTAGTCAGTTAACCAATTTAAGAAATAATGCACATGCATTAAGTATTTGATAACTGCATGTAGTCATTTTAGCAATGGAAAACTGAAAATAGATAATTGCATGTATTACTGGTGTCTCGAAGATATGCTAAGTAAAGGAAGCATTGAAATAAAAAGCATTACAGATACTTACCTGTAGTGTTATAGAGTTTTATTCAACCCCTTTGCTGCTTGAGAGCAAAATAGACCTTGTTTGTAAATGGAAGTTATCTCAAGTTGTGTCTGCTTCAGTTGAGTAGCAATTTGTCATTATTATTTCATCTCTGAAATATTTCATGCTGCATTTTGAAGGCATATTGTTATTTTGGCTCTACTTCCTTCAATAAATAATTTATTGGTTCTGTTACCGGCAGGGAAGGACTAGTAGCAAAACAAAGTGTTTGTATTCCTCCTACTACTATGTCTTCTTAGGATATGTATACGCATAAATACACATACATGCACATAAGAACCCCAAAACACTTGAAATCATAGAGTTTTTAGTATATTATTCCTGTACATGTACATTTTTGTACCCTATTCCCTAACAAAGGAGGGAGTGTTCATGGCCTAAACAGGTGAGATGGGCTCTGTTTGCAGTTCCTTTACAATCTGCCATTTTGTTGAGCCTATTTGAGCAACTTAGCTGGCTTTTCCTGCCATGTATTGACCACCATGATGTTGACAAGTAGAGTGAACCTCAGAAATTTTGTCTTTGCTGTCATATGTTTGTGAGTTTTCAGTCCTCAGTAGTGACTATGAATAATGAGGAAGAAGTAAGGAAAAAAGACAAATTCTTTCAGGTCTTCCTTTAGGCCATAAATTTTTGCTGAGGTTTCTCATTACCTTTGCAAATCAAGACTGGGTTTTATCCATCTCCAAATTTATATAACAACATCCAGATGTCATGTGCAGAACTGTGCAAGTGACTTGAGGCTGGTCTTCCAACCAACAATGGCAGTAAGTCATTCTATTTCAAATTTGCTCAGTTTGGCAATAGGTCCTTGTACAGACCCAAAGCACTTAATTTTATTTCAGACTTGATCATTCCATCAAGAGATTAGTCACTAATGCTATATTGTGATTCAGGACATGTCTTACATGATCTACTTGTGGAGCACCAGAGAGGGTTTGTCCTGCCTTTAAAGCATATTTTGGTCTGTTAAGCTTAATATTAGGTTTTAAATACATTAAATCTTATAACAATCTCATGTACTGCATGAAAAAGGGTTTTATTCCCCTGTGACTCATCTGTTAGCATTTGATTTTGCTTCAATGGCAATAGGATCTACTCTGTATCTGGGGAGTATCATTTCTTCTCTAAGGCTTCATGTGGATTCTGTTGCCATGTGTCAGGAAGCGTTCACTCCTAACCCCTTGGGGCACATGGTGTTTGGTCCTTGAAACAGAGCATATTATGTATTTCATATACTGGAGCTTTGGGTCACAAGAAATGCATGTTGGACAATTTTCCACGTGTCTGTTTTTCTGGAAATTTCAGAGAAGCTTTTCCGACTTGAGCTTCTCCTTGGAGTGCTTTCTCCTTGAAGTGATGCGTAGTACAAATACGCATATGGATGAAGTTATTCAAAGAACAATGAAAAATTATGTATTCTTTTCTATTCTTTACTGTAGCTGGAAGCTGTGTTATGTAGTGCATGTGTGCAGTTCCACTTTACCCCCAGGAATTCTGGAATTCAGAGAGTGAAAGGCAATGCATGTGTGAGGTACCTCCATCCTCTTATATCCATGAAGAGGGGTGGTGGTGTGCATGGTATATGTACTTATTGCCGAGACTAAAAGTCTCTGGCCTCAATCATCTGGTCATACATACTCAGGCTGTGAATATCTGTAGGAAGGAACTATTTTCTACAAGGAAATCTTCCTTTCCTCTAAGCATGAGTTCATATTTACTAAAATGGACTTTTATTTTAGGAGATGAATTTACACTAGGGCTAATGATGAATTAGTAATTAATTAACTAGTAATTAAAAACAAACAAAAAACCACCCCTGCAAAAAAAAAAAACAAACCAAAAACCCAACAACACAAAAAAACCCAACCCAAAACCAAACCACTCCTCCAAAAATAAACAAACAAGAAGAAACACCACACAAGCTGGAATAAACAATGGAACTGGATTACATTGAGGTAATAAATTAGTATTCAGTATGATTGCTTTTGTAACAGTCAAGTCATATTGTAAATCAAGCATATATATGGGGGACTTATCATGCATCCTTGGAAGATTGGTAAGGCACTGCAATTTCTTGTTAAAACTTGTTAAAAGTAACATCTATTTTAACTGGTTATTGATCACCATTCCCAGTATTCAGATTGCTCCTAGCCTCTGTTACAAGTTAATCTGCTGACATTAACACTACTCCTTAATGCATTTGCATCATCATACAATTCTGAGATATTTCCAGGTAAATCATATTTTTGAAGACAGTGTAGATCCTTTGTTTGAGCAGCAAAATAGCTAAATATTCAGCAAGTGAGTGCACCCTGGCTAGACCCTAAATTGGATATTTAGTTTAAAAAGGCTATCTCATCCTCCTTCCTGGAAGTTTTATAAGTTTAGAACAGATTTTATTTCCTTCTCCCCCCTGGCAAAACTGATTAGCAAACTGAGCTCACATGCGTGAATATTTCTGGGGTAATTGAACTCATACTTGTCAGCCAATAAACTGTTTACTGAAAACTTAATTAGCAATTTCTGTATTCCAAACCTAGGCTGATGATCATCAAAAACATGCTATTTATTTGGCATTATAAAATTAGGTTTCTGTCTTTCCTAATGAACAGGTGTTTGTGCTGCATGTAGTGCTATTTTATAAATCTTGATGTAGAAATGAAGGATTAATTAAAAGGTTAAATATAGCATTTAACTTACAAGGATGATCTTAAAGTTGTGATCAACTAAGAAGTCTTTATTGCCAACAGTGTTGGTATAGACTTGAATACTAAGTAGATGTTTCTTGTTTTCTGTCTCTCGAGGATCACACCTTGAAAGATCTAAAAATTAATTTTCAAGTTGAAAAACCCTGTACAGTCTGCTTGTGTTCTCTTGCTTTCTTACAACTGCCTTATGGTCTACTGTTATCTGATATTTTACAATACATTTTAAGAGACTTTTTTTGTTGTGGTAATAGCTAGTAACATTTTATGTATTTTATTCTTCTAGCTACACTGAAAGAACTCATATCACAGACTATGGTGCGCTGGTCCCAGGAAGATCAGATTCAAGATCCAGAATTAGTTCGGATTATGTACACTCTCCTTCGTAGACAATATGACAGCATTGGTGAGCTACTGCAAGCTCTGAGGAAAGCATACACTATTAGTGCTGTCTCTGTGAAGGATACCATTAATCTGCTTGCAGCACTGGGCCAGATACGTTCACTTCTCAGTGTCAGGATGGGAAAAGAGGAGGAATTGCTAATGATTAATGGATTAGGGTATGGAATTAACATAATTTCTTTTTCTAAATTTGTGTAAAGTTTTTTTTCTATTAGTAAATGCTTTCATTTTAGACCCTGGATAAAATTACTGCTCTACTAAAATACAGGTATGTTCCAGAAATTTTCATTTTCACAGGTATTTCCAAGATGGCTTCAATTGATCAGTTTCTCTCCTTTACAATGGTTGTAAGGAATCTCCATTATTCTTACTGTTTCACCATAAGAATCGTATTGTTTTTATAGAAATTCTGAAAACTAATTATTTGAATTCAGCAAGTAATGGGTAACAACTCATTAGTTAGTATGTGACAGTATTACTTTATTTGTCCCTGATGCTGAGTTTTTAAAGTTGCTGAGAATTCCAGGAAGGATAAAGGGTAGGTTTTATCTAAACTCAGCATGTGTGTAGCCACCTTCCTGGAGGTGCTGTACTGAGAGTCATCTTCAATTCCCAGCTTTCTGTATTTCTGTAAAGCAGGCATGATGTCTGTTATTTGCCATTTGTTTTTAACAGGTTGACCTAAAATAGTAGAAATGACTGGATTCCCTAATGAAACACATGGAATGTGTTCTGAATTATGAAACACAGCAATTTCTAGAACATGAGAATGGTGGGCATGGTGAAAATGTTAAAATATTCCTATTTAAGGGGACTGTATGTCATTTTATATCTTCTGACAGATGGTCTTAATTTGGGAAATATCGATGAAGCATTTAACAGATAACCTTTAATATTAAGTCTGTCTATTGTCTTCTATGTTGTGAACTAAAAAAATTAAATAAGGAATGTTACTGTGCAGGCACATTAGATTCAGATTTCTTGATCTCCACTCTACCGAAAAAAACAGAATATATTCTTTTCTACTTAGATCATCATAGAATATATTATTTTTTAAAACAGAACAGATGGTAAGAGTAATTTAAAGATGAAGAAATGCCATTTTGAAATAATTTAAAGGTTTAGATTCTTTGAGAAATGACAGCATATTGAAATGTGAAGCATTTAGTTGTTAGGTGTTCTTGTATTATGCTGAAATCTAAGGGTTTAAAATGATGTTACTACAGTGAATGCATATTTGACATCTCTAATAATGCACCATTGATTTAAATTAAAATGGAGTTTCTTAAAACACATGGTTGCCTTTTCTTCCATTTTAGGGATATAATGAACAACAAGGTGTTTTATCAGCATCCTAACTTAATGAGAGTCTTGGGCATGCATGAGACTGTTATGGATGTGATGGTGAATGTGCTTGGAGGAGATAAATCTCAGGTAATTCCACCATAATTTTATTGTGTGTTTTGCATTTTGAACCTTTCTAAAGGTGTACTAGGATGTTTAAAAAGTATTCAAACGAAAATATATCTTTCTCATGTAAGATAGATTTTGCCTGTCCGAATTGAAATGTTAATGTTAAAGGTAGAACAGTTTTTATAGTACTAGAGGGAAAAGCCCAGCATTCTAGGACTTAATTTTTTTTTAAAGTGAGTGAGAGTTTATAGGTGTTTCATTTGTCTTTTAATAGGACTTTAAAAGATTTTGTTCTTATTTTCTATTAAATGTATATGTTAGCTGAATTTAGGGGGGGGGGGGGAATGTTATTGGCAATAAACTATAGTAAGAGACTAACACCAACTCAGTTTTGGAAGTATTTTGAGCCTATTTTACTATCTTGTGCTTATCTTGTCTCTGGCAACTTTTCATTATCTTGAGCACCTTCTATGTGCCCCTCTACCTCTGTTTTTTTGCCTCTTTGGTCACATGGCACATATGCTTCTGTAAAATACTTATACACTGTGTCTGACTGTATACCATCACAGTCTTACAAAGTCTTTGTATACAGGGTTTGGTTATTCTGTCATAATATGCTCATATTTTAGTTCAAGACAAGTTACAAATATTTATCAGATGATTACTATTTTGCTAATTTATAGGTGTTGCAACCCTCAGTTTTCTACAACATGTACATATGGTAAAAGGTGACAAAAAGAAACCCACCCAAAGCAACAACCCCACACTGCCTTTAAGTAAATATTTAAATGTTAAAAAATATTTTTCATTAAACATTTTAGTAACACAGGTACATGTTTGTGCATGCTGCAGATCTTTCACTCTGCCAGGTAAGGTGTTCTGAATAAAAAGGAGTAGGGCTGGAAACTGAGCATTCATTGTCAGCTATGGTTTTACGTACTCGTTTGAAATTCTCTGTGTGTTTGCCCAGTGAGTCACTTATATGGAATTGAAGTGTAGCCATGGCATCAGCCACTAGAACACTGTTTTTACTGCTCTCAGGCAAGGTCCTCACAGCTAGATTGCTACTATATTTCCTTTTGTTTTCTTATTTTCCAGTTTGATTGACATTGCTTTCTGTACAATGTTATAGCTTCAAGACATGGAATGAGCAACTTGCAATGTAGTCTCTGATTTAGGGATTTGTCATTTTTCTAAATTGTGGCCACAGATGATTTAAGCTAGATCACCAGCTTCTTGAATTAAGTGATTTTATTATGAGACTGTATTGAGAGATGTGTTACAGCTCATACTTCTCTGAATGAATGGTGGGAAGGTAAAAACTTGTCAGTTCAAACTGAAGAAAACGGATTTGGCTTCTTTCCAGCTGTGCTATTAATAAATGATTCAGAAACAGGCAAGATCAGTGGAATATGATGTGGCTGTTAGCAGTATTTTGCTACTGCAGGCTAACAAAATCCTGGAAAGGCACTTAATGGTGCAACATATATCCCAGAAAATAACTGGACAAGCTTTGAGCGTTTCCATAATAGTTAGGGTTTGGTATGTTATCTTCAAGCCTGAAATAGTTATTTTAAAGACTGTCTTTAGATCTTATAATTCTGGAATCTCAATATCATGTTGATTTCAGATGCTGGTTGTTCATTCATTTTCAGAGAATCCTGAGCAATACCCTTTTTGGCTGTCAGAATTCAACCATTTTACCTAAAAATTGTTTCTTACTGATTGAAAGTTTTTAGAATTATGTATTCCTGATGAATTTCTAAAATGACAATTTTTAACAGAGTTGCTGTTACTGTAATTTTCTAAACAAATTATTTCAGACATTGTGTCAAAATCCCGGTAAATTTAGGGGGGGTGTCAAAACTTTGTTAAATGTTTGTTTTCTGGTCTGTAGAATGAATGAATGATTTTTTTTTTTTTGGTAAATTTCATCTACCCTATATTTAAGAACAGAAATAATATTTAATGCTGCTTGTACCTAGTAGTTCCCTCATGACTGAACTAGACAAATGAGCTGCATATATTAGCAAGAAAACTGTCCCAAAATAAAACAGCTGTTAATCAAGTCTCTGAAAGTTAGCAGTGCACCTGATACATTGAAAAGATAATACCATATAGCTTTAAATGAGGTAGTTACTTTTTTGTAAAGATTGTTGTCTCATAAGTGGAAAGGTTGCACTTCTCAGAATGAGTTAGAGTTGTGTGATACTGAAGTGAACATTTGCTAGACTCTAAAGTTATAAGCGATTTGAAAGATATGAAGTGAAGGAGGCAGGATGTCATAGAAAGAAGAAAAAGAAATCCAGCTGTGATATTGTGATTAAAATGCTTGGATATCTGTAGAATATGTATATATTATATAGAATATATTCCTGCTTGAGCCTGAAGGGTCACAGTCAGATTTTTCAAAAAGGAATAGTAATGCATTTTCTTACTGATTTTATGAGTATCCTTAGGATGTAGAACTGCAACTGAACTTGACACATTTTAGAAAATCCTATATAATGGTAAATTAAATAAATCAGGTAGAAAAACCTCCAAACAAGCACCAAAAATCTGTCCCATGATTTTTTATCTTGTTCTTTTAGCTCATTTCAGTCATATGTGAGAACGGCATAACTTTTCATCTCAGATGCTATGGATAATTTCAACTCATGAAACATTCTTTCATGAATGCTATAGATTAAGTTATTTTATTTTCAGAGGAGAAATCCTTGCATGTAATGTGCAGCAAGTAAAGTGTTGGGTTTCTCTTTTATTAAGTCTTTTTTGTTAGTTTTTTGTTTTAAAAGTATTGGATAGTTGCAATTTAATGTTTTGGTTTGTTTTATCAGGCTTATGCATTATACAACATAGGAGTCTGGTAGAAAAGTCTTACATGTGTAATATTATTACAAAATGGGAGGGTAAACTAAGGCTCTTGAATCCTCTTTATGCTGTTATGACCTAATATTAGGGATTGAGCTTGTTATCATAATGCTGCTAAAACAGAGATTTTGTATAACTGCATTTTCTGGTCTGTAGATTGCTTTATGAGAATTACTTCTCCATTTTTTCCCTTTATATGTCCCCTGTAGTCCTCGGCAAAATGATTTTTCAATGTTTGTGTAACATAATGACTTAATGGATACAAAACCTAAAAGGAAACACAGGCCTTTTTTCTTAAGTTAAAAGCAAAGCAATTGTTAGCTGCTTATCACCTTGGTAACTTCACTATAATTTCCTTGTTAGGCATGCAGGAAGAAGAATTGGAACAGATTGGTAATTACCATATTTCACTGCTTTGTCAACTTTCTTCTTCAGCAGATCGTTTTTCCAAAGATGGTGGCAAGCTGTTGTCGATTCCTGTGCTACTTCTGTCGTATCAGTCGACAAAATCAAAAGGCCATGTTTGAGCATCTTAGTTACTTACTGGAAAACAGCAGTGTTGGACTGGGTACGTCATGTAACTATAACAGCTAAAAGCAAGACCAGGATATCACAAGACTAGTATACAATTTCTAAAGCAAGTTGAAGTATGTGGTGAACCCCTTCTGAATCTTAATCCACTTTGTTTTCACCTCTAACTCAAAGTTTTTTTTCCATTTTTCTTTCATCCTTATGTGTCTTTGGATTGTGTTAGAAACAGAATAGCCTAAGCCTGTGTTTTTAAATACCTTAAAAATTTTAGGATTAAACCCATAGTTTTGCATTCTTTGCATTCAAAATAGTTTCGATTGAAGTGAGCTATAAACTGAATGACTTGGGGGCAGGATTTGAAGTGGCAATGCTCGCACCATCACATCCAACTGGGGAATAAGCCAGGCCAACCAGAGAAGTGATAAATGCTCCTTAGCTGCCCACCAAGAAGAGAGCCAGAAGATCAATCATCTCATGAGTGTGTATGGATATAGTGAATCCTCTTGCACCGCTCCTGGGAAACCTGCATCCTTGATTACCTCTCTGAAATTCCTGTGCAACAACATATACACTATGGGGAATGAGTTGGAAGAATTAGAGATATGTGCGTGTGGTCACAGGGCCGTGGTCTCATTGCAGTTGCAGGGACATGATGGAATAGCTCACCTGACCAGAATGCTCTCATGGATGGCTGCATACCTTTTAGGAAAGTCAAGCCAGTAAGGTGAACTGGTGGAGCTGCTCTTTACATGAGAGAGCAACTAGAATGTATCGAACTCTGCTTAGGGGAGGATGAAGAACAAGTTGAGAGCTTATGGGTAAGAATTAAGGAACATGCTAACATGGTGACACTGTTGTGGATGTTTACTACAGGCCACCTGATGAGGAGGAGCAAGTCAATGAGGCTTTCTACAGTCAGATGGAAGTAGCATCATTATCACAGGCCCTAGTTCTTGTAGGGGACTTGAACCACACTGATACCTGCTGGAAAGACAACACAGCTAGGCACACGCAGTACAGGAGGTTCCTGCAAAGCACTGATGATACCTGTTTGACACAGGTGGTGGAAGAGCCAAAAAGCAGAGGTGTGCTGTTGCACCTTGTATTAAGAAACAAAGGGTTGGTTGGGAATGTAAAGACTGGGGACAGCCTTGGCTGCAGTGACCATGAGATGGTGGGGTTCACGATCCTGTGTGGGGGAAGCTGGGCAATAAGTAGGTTTGCAACCCCGGTCTTTAGGAGAGCTAATTTTGTCCTCTTCAAGGACCTACTGAGGGGAATCCCATGGGTTAGGGCTCTAGAAGATGGGGGGTCAAAGAGAGCTGATTAATACTCAATTATCACTTCCTCCAAGCTCATGATAAGTGCATCCATATGAGGAAGAAACCAAGCAAAGGAGGCAGGAGACTTGCACGGATGATTCAAGTTTACAGAATGTGGAAAAAGGGACAAGCCTCTTGGGAGGAATGTAAGAAATGTCAGAGTTTGCAGGGATGCTACAAGGAAGGCTAAGGTCCATTTGGAATTAAGTCTGGCAAGGGATGTGAAGGACAACAGGAAGGGCTAGTTCATCAGTAGTGAAAGAAAGACTAGGGAAATGTGAGCCTGCTGCTGAATGAGGTTGGTGCCCTAGTGACAGAGGATGTAGAGAAAATGGAGTTACAGAATGCCTTCTTTGCTTCAGTCTTTACTGCTGAGTCCAATTCTGGGCTCTTCAGTTCAAGAAAGACAAAGAACTACTAGAGAGTATTCAGTGGAGGGCTATGAAGATGATCAGGGGGTTGGAGCATCTGTCTCATGAGAAAAGGCTGAGAGAGCTGGTCCTGTTTAGTGTGGAGGAGAGATGATGAATGTCTTAAGGTAGGGTGTCAAGAGGCAGGTATCAAACTCTTTATGTGGTGCCCAGCAACAGGATTAGGGGTAACGGACACAAACTGAAACACAGGAAGTTCCATTTGAATGAGGAAAATCTTTGAGGGTGACAGAGCATTGGAACAGACAGCCCAGAGAGGTTGTGGAATCTCTTCTGGAGATATTAAAAAAATGCCTGGATGTAATCCTGTGCAACCTGTTCTTTGAAAACCTGCTTTAGCTGGGGAGTTGGACTAAAAGATCTCCGGAGGTCCCTTCCAACCCTAACCATTGTGTGATTCTGTGAAATCTAAGATTAAATTAACCCTTTATGTTGGTTGCCTGTTTTATCTGGCTTCACTTTTCTTTTTTCTAAAACTTAGGCCACTGTTAGTAATTCCGTATTTTTCCTTTAAAGCACTGAATATATGTTTTTTTTTAATGTGTGCACATTAGATTTTATAACAGAAGGAAAATTATCTTGGCTAGATAGATGGCTATATTAATAAGGTATATCAAGACAAGATAACATGTGATTTACACAGTGCTTTAGCTATTCATTGAGATCATTTCAATGCCTGCATTTGCCCATATTGAACACAGAAGATGGGATAAGACTAGAAGAAAGAAAATAGGTGACACTGAAGCTTGAAAATGTCTCTTTTGGATGAATATCTTAAAGTAAATTTTAACCCCCTGAATTGATAAGGTTGTGCAGAATTGCATATTGAATATATTGCTCTTTTAAATAAACAGTATAATATTCCTCTGATTTTCTATGTTGCTGATAATGATTTCTTCTCTGCATTTAAAACCAGTGTAGTTGAGTAGACAAGTCAACTTAGGAAAACAAAATCAATCAGCAGTTTATTTTAACATTGTTAAAAGCAGTTAACCATATTCTTGACTGAAAAACAGCCATACAATATACTATTAAGATATTTATGTTCAAATCCCAGTGTGATTGCTGCCCTCTGCTGCATGACTGTGATTACTGCAAACTGTATTTAAGTACTAACTTTTTTCTGCAGCATTTCCTTCTATGAGAGGTTCAACACCACTAGATGTTGCAGCAGCCTCTGTAATGGACAACAATGAGCTTGCACTAGCACTGGAGGAGCCAGATCTCGATAAGGTAAACCACTCTGCAATCTATTCACCTATTTATTAAATAATGTACTTGTTCTAGAAGGGAAAAGGGCAAGTTTGATCATAGTAGTTTCTGAATATGATCACCTCAGGAATACTTGCTCTAGGTATGTTCCTTTTCAAGGTAAGATTGAGCAGTACTTTCCATGATTTGCTTTATGTTTAGTAGGAATCACAGCAAAAGAGCTTTATATCTGTCTTCTGCATTCTTTCACTATTGTTATCAGGTAGAGAGGATGACCAAAAAAAAAAAAAGACATGAAACAGGAGAAAGGCATATCAGGAAACATGGTTTGGGGAAGAGCAAATTTGAGAACTTAGAGGTGAATGTGAAGAAATTAAGCAGGTCTTTTGGCTTAAATAAAACAGAAAGATTGATGGGAATGTAGGTAAGAGCTAATGGAATGGAAGGACAGGTATTTGAAAAGAGAAGTTGGAACAGAAATTAGGATAGTTGCAGTAGGAAGCTGAATCCAGGACTCAGATCATTGGCAATAGTTAGGAATAAAGTGAAATATGAGAAGAGGCAGAAATTGTGGATAAAAACAAAACAAAACAAACAAACAAACAAAAAAACCCAAAAAACAAATGCATGAAGGTTCTTTGTATATCCTGGAAAGAAAACAGATCCAGAGATGGAAGATGGGTTCATAGTCTGAAGGAAAAGGAGGAAGTCTGGGAATGGAAGTGATACATGCTAGCACAGCATTTGAGGAACAGAAAATGAAACGCAAGGTTTAATATGAATGGAAGGGAACAGTTAAGCGCCTAAATGATAGCTTAGCACAGGGAAAGTCTATTTGCAGTATGGGATAATTCTGTGATGAGAGTAGAATGAGTTGTGGGGTGTTTGTGATCAGCATATGCTGTGGGAAAATAAAAGTTGGGAAATAGAAATAAATGGGAGTGTGAAGGGGATAGTTAGAAGGCAGAGACAAGAATTTTAATGGGGAGTGTTTGAGAGAACACAGGAACATACTAATTATATAAAAGTATGTTAAGAACAATTATCCATTTTGTATCACCTGCAAAATTGCTGAGAGTGCACTCTGTCGTGCTATTACTAAAGATATTAAACAGCACTGGCCTCAATGTCAACCTTTGGGATACATCACTAGTGATTGGCATGCCACCAATGAGTGTCTTACATTTTCATGGGAAGTACTGTATGGCAAATCACTTAAACTGAATTTCACTGTTGACCTTTAATTGCATGTTCCTCATATACTGACTGCTTACCTTCGACTACTTGGCACCACATAAGTGGTGAATGTTTAAACAGTAACAGATATCAGCACCAACATACTGAAAAATCAGGCTGTATGTGTCTTAGACTGGGTCTCCCAAATTCATCAGTTGTTTTACCTGTAAGAACGGTGACTTATTGCCTGACTATGGTGAGTCAATAACTTTATCTGGAGCAGTAGGTGGATGTTATTCAGTAAACAAATCTACATACTAAATAACAACAAAAAACAAATACTGTATATCTACCAGTTCATGAATGTGACAGGCATACTTTACTCACAGAATGACAGTGTTTCTGTTCAAGTAAAATTTGTATCATAAAGCTTGTATTTAGAGCAAATAAATGACACATAGACAACTTCTGAGCTTTTGTTATTGCAAATTTGATGTCTTTTTACTGCAAATGCATGAATGTGTAGAAGGTAGAGGACTGGCCTGATGACGTACAGTAGTAAACTGAATAGGATTAAAATTGTAGGGTTTGGTGGTAGGATTATAAAATCTAAAAAGAGATGGAAAACAGATGTATTCTCCTGATTTTCTTACATTTTATATGAGCTGTATCTCTAGGCTTCTACAGACGTGTTCACTTATACCTTCTAAATGGACACTAGAAAGCTATCATGTCTGTTAGGAATCGTGTACTTTTCCCACCAAGTGCACTGAGTCACTTCCTTACTGTATACTGTAATAAGCAAATTTTTCACATCAGCCCATTTTTCTTCTGTTGCAGTCTTTTGGAGGCAACTTACTGTATCAGCAGAGGCATAATTCCTCAACCCAAATTCTTCACTAGTTTCTCTCTTAGGGCATTAGGTAATGACACTAAATGTGATCTCGTGAATGGTGGAATTGCTATAGGGTGCTTCAGCAGAATAATGTATCTCCCTTTTCCAAATAGCAAAACCTATCTCCCTTTTGCCACCCATTTTTGGCTGCCTTCCATTCTAAGAAATTATAATTTACATCTCTTTTTACAGGTTCATGAAAGGTCCTGGTGTTCATTACCTATTGCAGAATATATTTAAGGACTATGATTATGTTCATATGTTGTCCTTTGTGTATTTTTAATAAAAACAAAAACCACATTTGTGCAGTTATCTGCTAATTTCCATTTAAATGACTGAGAAAATATTCTGTAAATGATTGAGAAATTTATTGTAATTAATTCAATTTGTCATCATATCACAAAGATTTATCTTAGTTAAAGATATTCCTCTTAATAAGAAATGTTGTTAGGAATTTACGTATTACCGTAAATGTTAATCTTTTTTAATTTGAGAACTGAACATGAGCCGGTAGTGTGAGCTCACAGCCCAGAAAGCCAACCGTATTCTGGGCTGCATCAAAACAAGCATGACCAGTAGGTCAAATTAGGTGATCCTGCCCTTCTACTCTGCTCTTGTGAGACCCCACTGGGAGTATTGTGTGCAGTTCTGGTGTCAATATAAGAACATGGAGCTGGTAGAGCAAGTCCAGAGGGGGGCCACGAGAATGATCAGGGGGCTGGATCACCTCCTGTATGAAGACAGGCTGAGAAAGTTGGGGATGTTCAGCCTGGAAAAGAGAAGGCTGCATAGAGACCTCATAGCAGTCTTACAGTATCTGAAGGGGGCCTACAGGGATGTTAGAGAAGGACTCTTTATCGGGGATTGTGGTGACAAGACAAGGGAAAATGGTCTCAAACTTAAACAGGGAAAGTTTAAATATAAGGAAGAAGTTTATAAGGGGAAGTTTAGTTTTGATATAAGGAAGAAATTCTTTACTGTGAGGATGGTGAGGCATTGGAATGGATTGGTCAAGGAAGTGGTAAATGCTCCACCTCTGACAGTGCTCAAGGCCAGGCTGAAACAGAGCCTTGGGTGACATGGTCTAGTGAGAGGTGTCCCTGCCCATGGCAGGGGGGTTGGAACTTGATGATCTTAAGGTCCTTTCCAACCCTAACTATTCCATGATTCTGTGATTCCATGATTCTGTTTTCAGCCTCTTAAAACTGTTCACTGATACTTATCGGTCTTTGAAAAATGTAATTGTTTGCATATCTATTGGAATTACAGTAAATAAACTTATAATACAATTTTTATTCTGTTTATAGCAATTTAGCTATACATGGCTATTGATGTGATTTTTGAAGTTGCATTTTGACTGTTGTTTATGTAATGTAAAAAAAAAATCAGAATTCCACAATATATTATTCTACTTTTCACATTCCACATTTCATTTTCTTCTTGTGTTGTTGTGTCATCATATAATAAGGTAACTTCAGAAATGAAAGTGCTTGACTTTGACATCATCACCAAAAGCAAGAACTAGAAACTAAGACTGATGCAGTTATGAACTATGTCAGTAGTTTCTCAGATGAAACACCTTCTATGTAAAAACCTTGTATTAAAAAAAATTACTATGTTCATTTTGTTATTGTTTTATATTTATTGTGATTGTTTTATATTTATTTTGAAAAATGTATTTCTAAGCAGATGAATAAGTCATTGCTTCTGTATTGTAGGTTGTTACCTACCTGGCAGGTTGTGGCCTGCAGAGTTGTCCAGTACTGCTGGCTAAAGGATATCCAGACATTGGATGGAATCCAATAGAGGGTGAACGTTACCTGTCATTCTTAAGATTTGCAGTTTTTGTTAATAGTAAGTGTGATTTCTCATCATCCAAATTCTATCAAAAGGTTTCCTTAAAATTACTTTTCTAACCAGAAAATGTGTTAATACATGGAGAGAGGTTAATGCATACTATTCTCACTGCAAATACAAGATTATTGATATATGTTGCTTATTGTAATTTTTTGAATCTTCATAGTTGCATTTTTTTCCTTACTCTTTTTTCAACTTGCATAATTTAATAATCTGTTGAAGTAGCAAATGATATTAGGAATGGATTAAATAAGTAAACTGTGGTATTTACATATACTGGATATGTTGGTTATAAACATAACTGGTGAGCAGTGATTTTAGACCTTTCTTGGCCACTTATAGCACTGGAAGATTTTGAGGTTTGTAATTAAGCCATTTTGCACTACAAAAAACAAATTTCCAGTAGGTCACATGTTTGCATACTTGTGAGGGATTGGTGTTTTTAAAGCACCCTGGCTGTGTACCTTTAATTTGATGTATTGAAAAAAAACAAAAGTCTTCTCCTTTTATAACTGTCTTATACTTGCTTCTGTGGGAAATTTCCTTTTGAAATTTGTGAAGCAACTATGCTAAAATCAAATGTAGGTTAATCTGAATGCCACTAAACAAAAAGCATTCTCCAATTCGTGTGGATTTTTTTTTCATCAAACCAGTTGTCATGGTTTAAGCCCAGGTGCCACACAACCTGCTCACTCACTCCCCCTCTTTCTCCCACCTGGCTCCCTTAGGGATGAGGAGGAGAATTGAAAGAATGTAACTGTGTAACTCCCACGGGTTGAGATAAGAGCAGTCCAGTAACTAAGGTATAACACAAAACCACTGCTGCTACCACCAATAATAATCATGATAAGGGAAATAACAAGGGAAAACAATACAACTGCTCACCACCCTCTGACAGATAGCCAGCCTGACTGAGCAGTGCTCTAGCCCTTCCAGGTAACTGCCCCCAGTTTATATAGTAGGCATGATGTGCTATGGTATGGAATACCTCTTTAGTTAGTTTGGGTCAGGTGTCCTGTCTCTGCTTCCTCCTGGCTTCCTCTTCTCCCTGGCAGAGCATGAGACTCAGAAAATCCTTGGTCAGACTAAACATTACTGAGCAGCAACAGAAAAAACATGGGTGTTATCAGCGCTGTTCCCAGGCTGAAAGTCAAAACCACAGCACTGCACCAGCTACTAAGAAGGAGAACAGTGACTGCTACTGCTGAACCCGGGACACTAGTAATTTAGATTAGGGATTAGATGAGATCAAATGATTTGTCTTCTCACTGCCCATCTGGTCTGCCAATAAAGGACAGGTAGGGACAGCCAGAAGGGAAACAACTTTAAACAATGTAATTTTTAGATTTTGGCTGTTCTAGTCATATAATGTTATTAGTCTGAAATTAGCAAATAATACCTTAAACAGGAACAATACACATGTTTGCTGTTCAGTTTCTCAGTTGATAAGCCTTTAGGTACAGTTACAAATACAGATTAGTAAAATATTTGGGTTGTTGAGATAAAAGCAAACACACTTCTAAACAGGTGAATGGATTTTCATTCTGGCCAATGTATCCTTGGAATAAGCAAAGCTTTTTTCTTCAAGCAAAATTCTTCACTACCTTGGCCTCTGAAGTACATTAGAGCAGGCTTCAGCATATTAAAGCTGTTTTCAGCAGTTCAGTTTCCCATCAGAAAGGGCATGGAGAAGAAATGTAAGTACAGAGAAGGTCAGAATAAGATTCTAGTGGCAAATGAAGCATACAAGAAATTGTGAACTGAAAATGTAGACTAATTCTTGGTAAACTTCTGTTGACTTTAGTAGAGCAGTATTAAAGATTAATTTGATCTCTGTGCTTGAAACAAATTTCTTCCTGCACGTTCTAAATTAAAACTATCTGCAAGGGGCTCATGCTGATATATGCTTTCTTTTATTCTAAATAGCACTCCTTACAAAGCATATTTTTGGTGTGCAAAAAACTGCCTAAATTGAAATTAATTTTTACATCTAGATCTAAAATGTATTGGAAATGAAACACTCAAAACAATATTGGTAGTGCTTTTATTAAACTAAAAATTAATTGCATGATATAATTTTATTTGCATTTGTTGTCTGATTCTGTAGTATGGATTCAAATGGCCCCTTACAATTTTTAAGGGCATTTTGTAATTGCCTCCTCAAAAGATACAGGAAACATGCAAGGATTCAGGAGCATCTGGTAGTTGTAGTTGAATGTTGTACATGTTTGGATGATTGTTTGTAGAACTATAGAGAGGTATATGGTAAACTTTTTGAGATTACATTTTACTTACTGCATTGTTTTAAAAATCTTCATTTAAAAGTTTTTATCTAAATGAAAGTAAAATTGTCAAATTCAAGATTTAAAATCCTGCTTTTCCCCTGCTGTATGAAAAGAAGGTGAATGAAAGAGTGAGGGGGGCAAAGAGAATCAGTGCAAAGTCAGTAAGCAGGGCACCAAATCACAAAATCATTTGTTGGAAAAGACCTTTAAGATCATCACATACATCCATACACCTGACACCATCAAGTTCACCACAAAGCCCTGTCATTAAGTGCCAGATCTGCAAGTCTTCTAAAATACCTCTAGGGATGGTGACTCAACCACTTCCCTGGGCAACCTGTTCTAATGCCTGGCAATCCTTTCAGTGAAGAAACTCTTCCTAGTGACCAATCAATCTCCTCAGGCACACCTGAGGCTGTTTTCTCTCATCCTATGTTTTACATGAGGGTTGTACCAGTGTTTTAACTGTGGGAAATACAAGGCTGACATATCTAAAGTATTTAGCTGCTCTTTCTCGAGCCAGTCAGTCCCTGTTATCTCATCTATCCTTGCCTTCTGTTGACTGTGACTTCCTGGTAACACTGCTGCTCTCAGCTAAACCAGTTTCTCATGATACTTTTCTGGTGGCTGCTAAAACTGCAACATTCAGTTTAGTGTAAACTTGCTACTTGCGTTGGTTTAGTATTGTAGCTTGCATGTAGAATATAGATACTGATGATCTGAGCTACTGAGATCACAAGTTCATTGACTGTGAACTGTTTCTTTTCTTGTAATTTGCTTTCTTCCTAACATTAATTTCATATGGATTATCAGTGCTCTTATAAGGTACTCACTGAATTTCTGAACAGTTGTATTTAGCCATAAGCTGCTCTTGACCCTAGTATTATTCCTGTCATGCTTCTGCGTGCCATTAACTGCAGTCCATGAAGCAGTCACATGAAAAGAGTTCATTATATGAAGGTTCCTTTTCCTAATTATTTTTATTCAACAAGCATCTAGATCAAAACCTGTCTGCCAGTACTCAATTATACAGTAGTTAAACCCACTCTTTTCAAATATACATACATTTTTCCCCACAAAGCTGTTATAAATTGTGTTGTTTCAGGCAAACCATGACCTTTAAACTCTAAAACTGTATAAACTATAAAAAAGATGAAGTATTCAATTTCAGGCATTAAATACCAAGATTTAACAGATATTTAAACATGTAGTAGAAAAAATCAGGAGATTTTAGTCTAGGCATATTTAACCTAAAACAGAATTTGTCATACTTTAGTTATACTGAGAAGATTAAACTCTGAGATGAGTTTTCTACTGATGAAGTTACTAAGAACAGAATATTAACCAACTTTCCTTGCTTCAGCTGGCCCATTAAAAGTCAAATAACTCTCATGCCCTGTACTAGGTCTGACTGGGGTGGAGTTAATTTTCTTCATAAGAACCCCTATGGTCTCCCCATTCAGCTCCTTCTCCTCCTTCTTGGGCTCCAGTGAGTAGGTTCAAGGTGGGCAAGAGGTTGGGAGGAGGCACAGCTAGGACAGCTGACCCCGAATGACCAAAAGGATATTTTATACCATGATTTTGTGCTCAATAATAAAAGCAATAAAAGCTCATAGAAAGGAGGAGTGGAGGCGGTGTTCATGGTTATGATGCTTGTCTTCCCGAACAACTACTATGCATGCTGAGGTGCTGCTTTCTAGGAACTGACTAAACATCTGCCTGGGAAGCAGTGAATGAATTTGTCTTTTTGCTTTGCTTGGGTATAGAAGTTTTGCTTTCTATGCTATATAGTTATTTGAATCCATTAGTCATCACAACTTCTATTTTCATCCTGGCCCACAGGAGAGGTGAGAGAGGAAGAGGCTGGGGGAGTTGCCTTCTGTCAAAACTTGCTTCTAAAAAAATAGCCTTCTATTGCCTCCTGGGACTATGAGCCTTTATACCAGAGACTGTAGTATTTGCAAATTAACCTTCACTGTAGTAAAATTTCTGCAAAGCAAGTCACTGTCACTTTTAAAGCTTGGTTTTAAAGCTTTTCATAAAGCACACCTAATGCTGGCAACTTGATACCTTTCTGTTTTCAAAAATAAGGATGGGGAATTTTTTTCTGCTTTGGGAAATTTAGGGGGAAAATGTAGTTGTCTTCTGACTTAAGGATACCTTTCAGGAAAAAGTATGTATAGCGCTTTTTTTGGTCCTCAGGTGAAAGTGTTGAGGAAAATGCAAGTGTTGTTGTCAAGCTCCTTATTCGACGGCCAGAGTGCTTTGGACCAGACCTTAGGGGAGAAGGAGGAAATGGTTTGCTGGCAGCTATGCAGGAAGCTATCAGGATCTCAGAGAATCCTTCTCGTGACCTTCCCTCTCAGGCATATAAAAGAGAAGGGTAGGTAAATGTGAATGCTTGTTTGGCAAATGATGATGTAATACCTGTTTTACTCAAGCTTGCAATATATGGATAATAGGCCTTGTTATTCAATGTTATACAAACATAGAGTATTAGAGATCTACACCCACAAGCAGTTGTCAGATGGATTTCATAAAATGTGAGCTAGATAAAGTGGAATAAGAGTTACAGAAGAAGCCTGAAGGGCAAAGCAAAGAAGAGAATGCTGTTGTGGAAGCTAAGGTAAAGTGAAAGAGGAAGATAGAAGGCTCACGTGAAGTCATTTATTACTGTTCAATTGCATGCTTACTCTAGCAATAAAATCCTTCTAATCCAGAGCCAGGGAAAATTAATATATCTAATTAATAGTCTTTGGATCATGGACATAGCTCCAGAGAAGAGCTGTAAAATTACATTAGCAAAAATGCTCTGGATTTGTTTGTTTATTTTTTAGGGATGAGGAGGAGGAGGAGGAAGAGGAGATTGTGCATATGGGCAATGCAATCATGTCATTTTACTCAGCTCTTATAGATTTACTTGGACGCTGTGCACCAGAAATGCATGTAAGTTCATTTTGTCACTTGCTCAGAAAATGTAGATTTGTAAACAGAACTGTACATGTCTAATTAAACTGTTCTCTATTCAAAGGTATCTTCCATTCAGAAGGTGGACTTTATTGCATTTCTCTCTATATCTAGACAGATATGTTTCATGCAAGCTGTTTATAAGGAATCGTGATCTTCTGATTACTTGCAGTTTTTTATATGTATCTGAAATTTTGTGATTTTGTATATGACTGTGGAATGAAAGCAAAGATGAACTACTAGTGTTGCACATTCATATTACCAGTGAAATTTCTGAAACTTTCTCTAGAAAGCCATAAAATAATTTTGTGATACAGAACAGCTTTTGTGTGCATGGATGAAATATGGTATCTGCATCACAAGGATACATGGAAAAATATGTAAAATGACTGTTTTGACTGTAATGCCTGTAACAGCCACATGCAAGACCTGGTTTTAGTTACACAGACTTCTGCTTGTCAGTATTTAAAATTTGTTAGTAATATAAATCCAACTGAAAATGCAGTATGTATCTCAAAACAAGAAGGAAAAGATTTGACTAACAGCTTCTGGCTACCTGTTAGCAAAAGTATTAGCTTTATTTTCTATAAAGCTGTATGTAGGAGTCTGTTGCTAGATACAGTAGTTTCATGTTAAGAATATTACTGGAAGAGATTTTCACAGACAGAGGTGTGAATACCTAATTTCTGCTAGAAGTTGAAAGTAGTTGGTCTCCTATTTGTTATTAATGCCTTCTGAACTTTTTACAGCATAGAAATAATAGAAAAATGCATAGATGCATCAGACAGGTTTGAGTTTGTCCGTAAGGTAAAGAGGCAAGCTCAAAACCTGGTGCTATAGGTTCTGTAAGTGACAAGTCTTTCAAAAATCTTCAGTTTTATCACTTTGTCTGATTGCTTATGGAATCTTACCCATATTTTGTGTGTTATTGGGATTTTATAATATTGTGAAATTAGCCAAATTAGGACAGATTCAAAAGTAGGCTCAGCTGAAAACCAGCAACTGCTTTACAGTTTTGGGAGAAGTTAAATTTCTGTCCATTTTTTTCCCAGTGTTTGAAAAAAAAGCATATTAAGATCTGTATTTTGATGACATTTTTCTTATGTAATAAATTTCTTAATTAATTAATTCTCTCTAACAGCTTATTCAAAGTGGAAAAGGGGAAGCTATTCGAATCAGGTCAATCCTTCGATCTCTAGTGCCAACTGAAGACTTGGTTGGGATTATAAGCATACCACTAAAGCTGTCAACAGTTAACAAAGGTAACTTCAGTACTTTTATTGGACCAGTTCACCCCATATAAAAGTCTTCTGGCACATAAGACTTCTGGTGTAAAATAGAGAAGTTTTGTTATAGCTGATACAAACAGAGAACTTTTCTTCAGATTTTAATTAGATAGCTATCAATTAGAGCTGATTCAGTAGAACAAATACTCCTGTGGAGCACAGAATATGACATAGAAATACTTTACAGGGTCGCACTGTAATGGGCTGTCCATCTCAGTGTTTGGTCTCCAACAGTGGCTGTAGAGATGCTATTTTTTGGGGGTAGGATAAATAAGTCTGGACAGAGTTCCTTTGTGCTTCCACATTATCCAGTTATTTGATTAGAAAGATTAGAGTGTACCTCCCTGCCCATTAGTATCTGCTTCTGGACCTGGTGTGCAAGAATGTATCTAATCTCTTTGGAATAATGTCTGTACCCACAAACTTCTGTGGCAGTAAGTTCCAGAAATTCACTATTTGCTCCATATAAAAGTGTTTTAAGCATTTCTGTCCATCATACTTGAAAAATCATGGCAGTCAGGTGAAGTTTCTGATGACTGGAAAAAGGGAAATATAACCCCCATTTATCAAGAAGGGGAAAATGGATGACCCAAGGAATTACAGACCAGTCAGTCTCACCTCTGTGGCTGGCAAAATCTTGGAGCAGATTCTTCTGGAAGGCACATGAAAAAACCTGAGTTGGTTGATGACATTCACTAGGGGGCAATCCTATCTGACCAATTTGGTGGCCTTCTATGATGGGATTACAGAACTGATGGATAGGAGCAAAGCAGTTGATGTCATCTATCTGTACTTGTGCAAAGCTTTTGACACTGTCCCGCACGACATCCTTGTCCCTAAACTGAAGAGACATCAATTTGATAGATGGACCACTTGATGGATAAAGAACTGTCTGGATGGCCTCACGTAAATTGTTGTGGTCAACAGCTCCAATGTCCAGTTGGAAAACAGTAACAGGGGGTGTCCCTCAGGGGTCAGTGTTGGGACCGGTCTTGCTCAGCATCTTTGTTGGTGACATGGACAGTGGGATTGAGTGCGCCCTCAGCAAGTTTGCCAATGACACCAAGTCGTGTGGTTCGGTTAATACACTTGGAAGGAAGGGATGCCATCCAGAGGGACCTCAACATGCTTGTGAGGTGGGCCAGTGCCAGCCTCATGAAGTTCAACCAAGCCAAGTGCAAGGTGCTACACCTGGGTTGGAACAAACCCAAGCACAGCTACAGGTTCGGCAAAGAAGAGATTCAGAGCAGCCCTGCAGAGAAGGATTTGAACATGTTGGTTGATGAGAAACTTAACATGAGCTGGCTTCAGTGTGTGCTGGAAGCCCAGAAAGCCAACCATATTCTGGGCTGCATCAAAAGGAGCATGACCAGCAGGTCAAAGGAGTTGATCCTGCCCCTCTGCTCTTGTGAGACCTCACCTGGAGTATTGTGTGCAGTTCTGGTGTCCTCAACATAAAATGGACATGGAACTGTTGGAAGTCCAGGAGAGGGTCACGAGGATGATCAGGGACTGGAGCACCTCCTGTATGAAGACAGCCTGAGGAAGTTGGGGCTGTTCAGTCTGGAGAAGATCAGGCTGAGTGAAGACCTCATGGCAGCCTTCCAGTATCTGAAAGGGGCCTATAAGGATGCTGGAGAGGAACTCTTCATCAGGGACTACAGTGACAGGACAAGGGGCAGTGGGTTCAAACTGAAACAGGGGAAGTTTAGATTGGATATAAGGAAGAAGTTCTTTACTGTAAGGGTGGTGAGGCACAGGAATGGAAGGAAGTTGTAAATGCTCCATCCCTGGCGGCTTTCAAGGCCAGGTTGAACAGAGCCTTGGGTGATACGGTTTAGTGTAAGATGTCCCTTCCCATGGCAGGGGAGTTGGAACTAAGTGATCTTAAGGTCCTTTCCTACCCTAACCTATGATTCTATGATTATATTTTCTATTATGCTAAGATAATATTAATTAGCACCCTTGTATTGTAGTATTTTGGGATTTGTGGTATAGCAATTCTTCATTCATCTTGTCAGCTATCTTTACAATTTTCGAAGTCTCATTTATATCCTTTCTCAGTTCTCATTTTGCCAAATGGAAGAATCTCAAATTTTCTTAGTTTGTCATCATAAATGCTCCATTAACTGAATCATTGTAGTTGCCCTCCTGTGTACCTTAACTATCTCTATTCTGCTGTCCCAAGATACAGAAAACAGTTGTGGGATGCACACAAGACATAAACATGTTTGTACTAGTAATGTGGGCACACCATATTTTGGTTTATGCACTCTGAACATGAAGTGCAGATGCGTATTGATCATTGTGTTCTTGCTTGTTATGCAACTGTTGATTCTTTCCTTAAAGTGGTTAGGGTGGTTATGCAGGGTGGATTTATAGCCACAAAATAACTTCTAAGATAACCATACAAATTGAAATTTTCTATGAAGCATAAACTCAACAGAGGATTACATTTTATGGCTTATTATCTTCATGTTTCCTATTAATTTCTCCATATTTCATGCAATATAAATTACCAGTCTGTCATTTTTTATAGGGCAAAATAATTTTATCTTCCTTCCCCTCCTTCTGTTGTCCTTTCTGTTTAACAGGAATTGTCTATTCCACTTTACAGTCAGAGAAGTTTTTTTCTGATACACAACTCGTGTGTAATTGTTGTCTTCCCCTTAGGTTCTATGCTTTTTTACTCTAGCTTACATGAGACAAAAATGAAAATTCTTAACCTTTTTTGCCTTCGCAGTTGCTATATATTTTTAATATTTGCAGTACTATTTATCTTTAGTTATACCATGTAAACGTTCTCCATATTTCTAATGAAACAAGTAGATTACCGTTCATTCTTAAGCTTTCATTTAAGAGTGAAGTAATAATAAATTGCAAAATAATAAGGGGTTTTGAAATAATAGAAACCTAGCAATCTTTTTCAGCACACGAGAAAACAGAACAATAATATAATTTTCATTGAACATGTGATTTTACACATTAAATGTAATTATAGTGTCTTTCACTGTCTTGCTTTTTCTTGTTTTATCAGTTATCTACTATTAAAAATTAAATTATGTATTTATGTAGATGGCACAGTAAATGAGCCAGACATGTCTGCAAATTTCTGTCCTGATCATAAAGCACCCATGGTACTCTTCTTGGACCGTGTCTATGGTATTAAGGACCAAAGTTTCCTCCTTCACCTACTGGAAGTTGGATTTTTACCAGATTTAAGAGCCTCTGCTTCTTTGGATACAGTAAGTATTTTACTATGGAGTTCAGGCTGAACACAGTGGCTCCATAAGTGTAAAAAAATGGAATTTCAAGTCAAAACAGCTTTTTTTTTTTAAAAAAAACCCAAACAGGTAGTGCAGGCTTACTGTAAAGACAAGCAGTAATAATTCAGTTACTATTAATTTAGGTTGTTTAATTACAACGTAATTAATAATTAATTAATGCTTATGATCTTAAGCATTCAGTTCCACTTTATGAATCAGTAGTGCAGTATAGTTTAGAAACTTTTAATACAGGCTTACATTAATTATACAGTAAGTACATTTTGTATACTATAATAGGCCTACTGATTACTTTGATTGTGTCCTTCCAAGAGTTACACTGAAAACTCATATATGTGTAGATACAAAGAAATTAAGTGAGATCAAAAGTGGTACTTAATGCTTTGTGGGTTTTGCTAACCTGTTTTAAAGAAAGAAGATGCCTTTTTTTTTTTGCTCCTATTGGTTCAGAGTACAGTGGGGAAAGAGATGGGTGATAAGTGGATGACTTGGATTTTATCAATTGAAAAAAAAATAAATTTTGTCCTCATGTGTTATGAATAGATGTAATTTTAGCACTCAGTTATTAAGGGAACTTAAGGAGTACTTAAGGAGTATCTGACTTCATACCTAGTAACCTTTATTCCATATGATACTAACAGTCATTTACTACTTCACACAGGTTTCTCTCAGTACCACAGAGGCAGCTCTTGCGCTAAATAGATATATTTGCTCAGCTGTGTTTCCATTACTTAAAAGATGTGCTCCCCTCTTTTCTGGAACAGAGCATCACGCCTCTCTTGTTGACTCCATGCTGCACACAATATATAGGTTATCCAAAGGACGTTCCCTTACAAAAGCACAAAGAGACACTATTGAAGAATGCCTGCTTGCTATTTGCCAGTATGTATTATACCTTGTGTACAAATTTATTTCTTTTGTGCAGTATGTGTATTTTAGAAATTTCTTTGTTTATAAAGTAGACTACGATTATTTTCTTCTTGTGTGAAATAAATTACCAGAATGTGTAAGATTTGTTTTTATTTAGGAAAAAACAGATTTGATTTTTCTATTATGGGTTCTGCATTACACAAACTGTTATGTTGATATGAGCTTTATGGTGATACAGGATAAATTCTGATTATTTGTAAAAACAAACCCCCAGTAATACCAAAAGTGTTATTGCAAGTCTGACAGTAAGTATGTGTCAGGGAATTAAGGGATTGATGTCTGAGGTTCTGATTGGGGTGTCAAGAACCTTGGCTGTAGTTTAAAAAAAAAAAAAAGAAAGGAGAAGAAAAACTACCTCCCACTCTTCAAATCCTAAAACTGAACTGAGCACTGAAGACATATCAAGAATTGAAATGTAGGTTTGCCAACTGACTCATAATTCTTGATCTTTGTTATAAACTGTAGTGCTACTTGTCTGGGCAGTGGACTGTGAAATTAGTAATGCGGTGTGCATTTTCAGTTTGTGCATAGCACTGGACCCCTGCCAAAAAAGAGGATAGAGTGGAAATGGAGAAGATTTGGAAAAGCAAAAACAATTTTGAAAAAGTAAAAAAAAAAAAGGGATCAACATAAGGAATAATTTTGCTCCTTTGGAAACAGCTTAGAGACCAGGAATCTTCAACCTGAAAAAGTGATGACTGAAAGGGAGATATGAAAGTGCTTTTATCTTGATTTTGAGTCTATTGATCACTGAAGTTAAATAGCTAGAAAAAAAATGCTGAGTAATTTATTCAGTCTTCTAGTTGAGATTTATTTCTTACAAGAATAATTGTAATGTATTTTCCTGATCAGTTAGGAGTGTGTTGTTGCTTTTTAGTTTCATATCAGAAACCATTCTGTTAGGTAATATTCTATTTCTTTTGCTCAGATTGTTCTCTCTATGTGTTCTGAAAAATATCCAGCACCCTTCCCTTTGCTGTTGTCTGACACAGCCGTACACATTGTCTGTTCACCTAAGAGAGTCCAGAAGTAACACATCTTTCTGTGCTACATTCTCCTGTATGTAGATGAGGCATAGCAGGGTTCCTTAAGCACATACCATTGGTTTTTCAAAACACATTTATGAGTGATTTGAACTCCAATATGCAAATATTTATTGGACTGTATGAACTTTACTAAGAACTTCATATTTTTTTAAAATTCCAGCCACTTACGTCCCTCTATGCTACAACACCTGTTGAGAAGGCTAGTTTTTGATGTGCCCCTACTCAATGAATACTGTAAAATGCCTCTCAAGGTAAATGCTTTACTTTCTGTACATATATTCTGCGTAAAACTTACTTCATTTTACTTAATTGGTTGTTATGCTTTTAAAAAACAGAATGGGGCAGGGTGAAACGAGAGAGATGGTTTAAAGGGTGTACTGCAGGCACCTTTTGCAATGTTTTGAATAATACTGAGGCCACCAATTACAAATGACAGAAGTAAAATCAATTTGAGTTTGTAAAACTTTTTACCAGAATCTGTCATGTCGTGCTTTATACCTTTTCATTGACTGTTTTTATCCTCTGAGCTAATCTGGACTCACATGGTGACAATCCTGAAATATTGTGATTTTGCTACTCACTGTCATCTGTCAGAATCCCACAGCAGTAGCTGGGAATAATACACGCTTTATACTTTCAGAGTATGGGCTCTACTGCTCTCCCAGAAAACAAAAGAAGAAAAAGATATAGTTTTTATGAGCCATTAGAAATGAAGAAACAGAAATAAATAATGATATTTATGTAACTGTTTAAATAGATACTGGCAATTCAGAGTTCACTAACCAGTATGTTATTTTGTTAAGTACTGATATTTTACATGTGTTTTTTTTCTTGAAAATTCTAGCTTCTGACAAATCACTATGAGCAGTGCTGGAAATATTATTGTCTGCCTTCAGGAATGGGAAGCTATGGAATTGCAGCAGAAGAAGAATTACATTTAACTGAAAAATTATTCTGGGGAATATTTGATTCCTTGTCTCATAAGGTAATGACTTTAATACACATTACAGCATGGGATGACTAGAAAAGCAATACAATGATAATTTGTTGTGACAAGTGCCTATTTATCAGTTCATTCACCTAATATAGGGGATATGGAAATGAATGCTTTTAATGAAGTAACTTTCTAATGAAAAATTGAATGCTGAACCTTGAAAGATTCTCTCCAAGCTAATGAAATACAACACATTTGTCTTGATACAGCCATATAGCTTTACACTACTAATGAGGCAGATTGGTTGCTGCACTAACAAGTTGGTGATGTTGCCTTTAGCTCTACTAAACTTTTTAAAATACTTCTTTCTGGCAGAAAATTAATTTTAAGAAGTGTATGTGTATGCTTGTCAAATAGTTGGTGTATGCACAGTAAATCTACATTTTTGCAAACATAAACTTGTTTGGGTTTTTTGGGAGGATTTTTTTTTTGGTTTTGTGCGTTTTCTTTTTTGTTTGTTTGTTTGTTTTCTGGGGGGGGGTTTATTTAGTTTTCTGGTTATTGCCCAGCTTACAAAATGTAATGCAACATTCTTAGAAATATTTTTTTTTCCCTTTTCCTGTCCTAGACTGTGATCCTGGGATTTTTTTTTTCACTTGCTTATTTTTTCTCTAAGTAAGAAATAGTTGCATTTCTGATAGGAGAAATGCCTTACTCACTTAAAACTATTTTTTTTGCCTGATTGAGCTCAAAAATCATGTTCTTGCTATGGAACAACAAATTTTTCATAGCATTTCTGTGAATTTCTGTATGAGTTCTTGTTGACAGATTTAGATGGTTGTTTCTGGAAGCATTCTGATTTATAGTATCAGTCTCTGTATTATTCTAAAATTACTTTCTAAGCCTTACTTGCATTTGATTCTGGTGACATTTACTTCTCTCACTGCTGTCACAAGTGCAGAGAGTCAGGAGGGCCCAAAGAAATAAAGTGTTTCCATGCATCTTGGCTTTTTACAAATAAATGAATATGATATGTTTCTGCTGATATTGATGGCCCTCTATAATGGTATTTTCATATTTCTCTAAATGATTGTAGTTGTGTAAATCTGCAACAAAACTAGAGGAAGTTAAAGCCTTGACATTTTAAGCATTCTGCTTGCTTTGATATAAACATGAAAATACTTGTTGCTAAAATTATAATGGACCTTAATATGAATATACATATAATGGTATAATATACTTTCAGCATTTTCTTAACACAAAGTGTTCATTCAAATTTATAGTAGTATATAAGTTTTCTAATAATGAAGCAAGAGTAATATTTTTAGTGCTTTTTTTTTTCTAGAAATGTTTCGCATCTGTGTTGTAACATCTAAAAGATGCCTGAGCTGAGTAAAATTTAAGAAAAAATTATAATAACATCAAAATCTTGCACTTTACTGTTCATCAGTAAATCTTAAATCCTCTTAAAGCTATATCATTATGTGCATTTTACAGCTAGGGATTCTAAAAGATGGAGAAGTGATTTTTATTTATCCTAAGTATACTAAGAATGTTGTTTCAAAGCTGGAAGGAGAACCTTGGCCTACTGTGATATGCTGCCACTTCTTCTAGCACGTTTTTTATGATATAGTGTGCAACAATTGACCTTGAATATGTTTGATGGCAAGTTGCTAAAGATATATTCTTCAAATGTAATTCTACCTCATATTTTTATATATCAAGTGCATCTGTGTGCTTTCTAGAGCTAAAATGACTATTCAGAAGAGCAAATGCACCTCTTAGCAAGACAATTTTTGAAAAATAATGAACTGACTTTGCTAAAGTAAAACACAATTTCCTTTAACCAGTATGATTTAAACTGAAACAGATTACAGGAAAAGAAGGAGAAATTACAATGTCTTCTGCAGCTAACATAGTAATTAGTCATTTTAGAACTGAAGCTGTATTTCATAGATGGCTGTACTTCTATAACTAGGCAAACAGTAAGGCCCCTTCCTAGCCCAAAGCAAGCTTAAGAGTCATACTTATATGGTATATACTTATAAAAGTGCCAGCATCCTGTTATGTTAATTTAAGTAGTCTTTAAAATGTATCAGGTTGGTATCAAGAAAAATAGATGTCGTGCAGGAATAATTTTGCTCTATGCTTGATTTTTGAATGTGCTTTACAGTTTGTTTGCATCTTCTAATATTTGGACATAACGCTGCTTGGTTTTCACTAACATTTTGCATGTTTTTCTGTTGGATTTTCCAACCAGTTCCTATCTCTCCTGCAGAAGTATGATCCAGAGCTCTTTCGAATGGCTTTGCCTTGTCTAAGTGCTATAGCTGGTGCCTTGCCCCCTGATTATTTAGATATACGAATTAAGTCAACTTTGGAAAAGCAGACTTCAGTGGATCCAGAAGGAAATTTTGATCCCAAGCCTGTCAATACAGCAAAGTGAGTCATATAAATCACAGTAATTTCCTTTCCTTAAATATTGTTGTACTATTCCTTATTAACAAGTTTTTCTCCTCTGTAGGAAAAGTTGGCTAGTCACTGGCTTTTTAATGATACTAGTACTTTTCAGAAGTAGTGTAGGGATTTTTGCTTCCTCCTGCCAAATATTTCACTGCAACATATCCTGTTTACTCGATATAAAACATCTTCTCAGCACTGTATGGACATTAAGTATTTCCCTGTTATATGTGCAGACTACATAACAAATTCTATACTTCCTATCTACTTTATGCCTAGTAATTCAAACGTTTGAGATTTGTACACTTGTAATAGGTTTGATGCTATCATTATTTAGATTGTGCTTATGACAAATGGTACAAGATCACCAAAATCTGGTGATTCAGTTGGCCTATTGCCCTATTTTTATAACATCCCCAGTTTTGAGAATTGATCTCAATCTGATACAGAAAGGTAAGCAGGTCATGTGTGATGATTTAATAGAGACTTGGCCTTCCTAGTAATGTTGTGCTTTTAAAAATAAAATTTCTAATATGTTTATATTCAAGAACCGAGGTTCACTAGTTGATTCTTACTATTAAATCTTGTCTTTGCATCATTATAAAATGTGAAACATCCATACAAATATTATCCTGTATTAAGAATTGTCAAGAAAAATACTTGTAGGTTAGGGGGAAGCAGTGTTTTTTTCTTGTGATTTCAGTGTCTAGTAAGTGCAGCTGTTATGTATTTGAAGATTCCCTGTAAATGCCATTATAGCTTTTCGTTTTGCAGCATTTCTTCTAAAGAAAATTGAATGGCAAAGCCAAATGTCTTGCCTTTGTGTGGAAGTGAAGCATTCTGATTAGTGCTATATTATACTGATGTTTTTTTCATAAATCAGACTGCAGTGAGTTATGACTGAATGACCATACTCTCCTTTGTTTACAGCCTTGTACTTCCTGAAAAGTTGGAGTATATTGTCAGCAAGTATGCTGAACATTCCCATGATAAATGGGCCTTTGATAAGGTAGGAATTATTTTAATACCGGCAACTGTCAAGAAAGGACTAGTTAATAATACCTGGTATAAATATTGTAAGAAAATGGGACAATTTAACTGATAGGCCCTTGGTCAGAATGCGTTAATGTCTGCATATTTGTGGGTATGTGGAAGAAATCTTTTGCTCAAGAAAATGAACTGAAATTTGTCAGTTTTCAAAGTGGGCAGAGTTATTATGACAAATATTTGAAGGAAATGAAAAGGGGACACTGGCTTTGTTTTTGTTTGCTTGTTTTTATTAAGAAGATTGTATAGATCTTACCTTTATTTTGCTTTGTAATGATATTTTTTGACTGGGAGGCAGAGATTCAGTTTTACTTCAGCAGCTCTGTGATCTAATAGTGTATCTGGGAAGTCTAATGTACTTTTTTATTTCAGAAAATGCAGTTTTAACAAGGCTCTTCCTCTAATTTTCCAAGTGCTCTGTCACTGTGTTGTGTTTTTGTTTCACTACTTCAAAATAGCTACAAGACGAGACAATATATACCAAGTGATATATCTTTTTAATGTTTCAGTGAAACGTTTTAAAAAAGCCTTTTTACTGTTACATTTGCAAATATATTTTACTGTTAATAAATATAACTTTCAGAGTTAAATTTGAGCAAAATGAAGTTTGGGGGAGTTGACAATAGTTTTTGATAACTGTGTTGGAAATTTTCTGATATTAAACTAATTAATTCAACCCAAGTAGGAATTTTAAATCTCTTTCATTCAAGTAAGAAATAGAATTTGGGTTAAGTAGCTTATTGTAACTATTAATAAATAATAACAATTTCATAGAACACTTACATAGAAATAACAATTCTCTTCTTGTGTGGGGCTATATATGCAAATTTGTAGAGAAAGATATATATATACGCAAGAATATAAATATGCACACATTTATGTCAGCCCACAAATTTCAAGTGGTATTGTTTGAGGTAAAAGATTCGTTAAAGTTACATTCTTTAGTGCTTGAGCTGTTACCATTATATTTTCTTCTCTGTGTTGCTGACTTTTAACCACCCAGAGAATAGACACTTTCTTCACCTTAGCTAGTACCGTCTTCATGCTTGAGTCCATTTCAAAGGGGACAGTGTGTTTTAGGCTCAGACCTGGTTTCATGAGACCTACTACTCATAGGTGGCATCTAATTTGTCAGGACCATGTTTTATTCCAGTGTATCTACAAATGGCTGCACGCTCTTATAACAGAAGTTTCTGTGGCACCGAGTAGCTATTGGAATAGCTTAGCTGTTCAATACAACAGCGTCAACTGGACAATTTGCTGTTACTCATCTATGTTGTTCTCATCTTATTTCAGTATATTTATTTTGCTTTCAGACTAATAGTGGGTGGAAGTACGGTGTTTCACTTGATGAAAATATGAAGACACACCCATTAATAAGACCTTTCAAGACTTTAACTGAAAAGGTAATAGAGGAAATTTCAGCTGCATTAATAGAAAGGAGATTGATTTGTGTACTTTTTAAAGTCCATTTCAAATATATGCTGTAAGAGACAAGAATTCTTAAAAATAATTCTTACAATAATTCTTTAAATTCTTGTGGCTGTTAAGAATAGAAACATTTATATGCTTAAGTAATTGGCTGGATAATCTTACACAGAGTCTTGTATAATTTACTTCTGTTAGGCAGTCTTCCTTGGCCTGAGCCAATTTGTATTCAGAGTATCAATAGCACAGGATTTTCAGGCCTTTGTGGATGAGGAATGACTGGCAGCAACTCCTGGGTTTTCAGATAAAAGTGTAATTTAACATAGCTGAAGGCAATTTTGTCTTCAAGAAAGATGGTAGAAAAATTTAAAGAAAGTATAGACGATGCTTCAGTAGAAAATGTGGAAACATATTTAAACTATTTTGAATAAACTTTAATTTGAATTTCTTGACTAAACATGAATATTTTCTAGTTGTCAGAACAGGGGACTGATTTGAATTCTATTACATATTTTTCAGTGAATCATTCGGTGACTCATAAGTCAAGTATTTGTCCCTTTTTACCAAACTTTTCCTGTTCAGAAAATGGAAATGATAAAAAACCAAGAGAGATTCAAAAGGTTTAATTTCCCAAGGTTTGTAAATTGCTTTGAAATCTTTGGAGAGGAGCTGAGGAATTTTTGGTTGAGTTGTTATTAAAACAGTTCAAAGAGATTTTTCTGAATTGTCTCAGTTTAGACCTTTTGAACATAAAAATCAGATCTTTCCATGAAAGGTGTCATGTTAGGTAATTGTCATAAAAATCTTATTCATGGTATGACCTGAAATACTTTTATTAGGTTGATTTGAGATGTCTTAATATGACATATTCAGAATTTTCTTTGCCATAACTTTTCAGATTTTCTGTAACAACTTTACTTTTCAAAAGAATGTTGGAATACAGGCTGTTCCCTAATTTTTTATCAATGGCTGTATTTCTATGAAGAGGTAAATAGATCAGTGACATTTTATGAATTAATATAAATATAGCAAGACTAAAAAAAGGCCTTGTGCTGATGCATTCAGATGTACATACTTGTCTGAGTAATTTCATAGTACTTGTAATGCCATCAATTTTGTATTATTTTGGGTTAGAGGAATTAATCATAGAATCATAAAATAGTTAGGATTGGAAAGGACCTCAAGATCATCTAGTTCCAACCCCCCTGCCATGGGCAGGGACACCTCACACTAAACCATATCACCCAAGGCTTCATCCAAAAAGTTTTCAGATACAAACTACATCATTGCTCCAGAGCTCACTTGAATGCTGTTACTGTGTAACAGATATTCCAGAAATAAATGCTACTAGGAATAAAATGAAAAAAAAGTAAGTATTTAAAAGTTTTTCTCATGTGTCCTCAGGTATAATATTCAAATTTTGTTTGCCACTGTGGCATGTGACAATTTATAAAGGGCAGAATATATTTATCGTGTGTTTGTTACTTGCTAAATACAGAGAAATTTTACATTATTTTCTTCAAAGGAAAAGGAAATTTATCGTTGGCCTGCCAGAGAATCACTGAAAACCATGTTGGCCATGGGATGGAGCCTAGAAAGGACCAAGGAAGGAGGAGAAGCAATGATACATCAGCGTGAAAATGAAAAGCTCCGCAACATATCTCAGTCTAGCCAGGTAAAGTGGAATTGCTTAAATTCAGAAAGCAAAAGACTCGTTTGTTAATCTACTAAGAAATTATTAAAAAACTATGTTAATTTTCTATTCTTCTAATGAAAATAAACATTTAATGTTAGAGTTCTGAGACTGGAAGTCATGTCACTATAATAAAAACTGTAAAGCAACACTAAAGAGGGGATTGCAAAAAAGCAGCTTTAAAACGATAAGGCTGCCACTGTATCCATTTTCTCAGAAGACATGGAGACAGTTTTTATATACTCATTTAATAATTGCATGCTGAGACTGCTGCTCACTGTGTGTCTTGGAGGTGGGCAACTATTTAAAACTATGACATGTTGGGGAATTTTTATTGTAGCCCTTGAGGTGAATTAAACATGTATTTGTGTTCAAATATAGTGAGATTTAATGATAAATGCATTGGAGCTCTACTACTTATGGGGGAAGGAGTACACAAAAGATGTGCCACAAGCTGATCCCCTACATACAGTTGCACCAGAACTGATTATCTGTGAGCATCAGGCACTTTAAGCATATGTTGGGTTCATTCCCCAGAAGCAGTTTTGCTTACCGCAAGTGGCCCCTGAGCACACTTGAAGACAGCATTTCTTATTTCCTCAGTGAACTTCACTCCTTACAGGGAGTCCTCCTGTTTCTGGCAATTGTGTTTCCAGCCAGCTGAACCTTTTCTGCAGTGAGCCTTTTTGCCCAAGAAGATACATGATAAAGACATGACTGAGTAGGGGATTTCAGCACATGTTTAACTTCAGTACATGATTGGAATCACTGATATATATGTGATCAGTTACATTTAACATAGGTTAAATAATACTTAATTTAAGCACTTAAGGTTTGTTGCACTGCAGCTCTCATATTTAAACATTTAAAGACTACATAAATATATCCCACTCCTTTTTCTTAGTCTGTAAATTGCATGAGACAATAACCTATTTTAACTTTATGTTGTGATGTCCTGTCTTTAGTATATAGTTCATTCACACTCTTGCCACACTGTTCTGCCCTGTATTGAATCTTGTATGCCTCATGACTGGTCTCCTCTCTTAGGCTGAAAAAGCTCAGATTTTAGCAGATTGCCATTTGCTGCAAATAGGGAGATCAAAGTATCTTCAGTAACCTTATTTCTGCAGATGTATTCTGTTAATCATCCTGTGTGTCTTCAGTACATTGCAAATAAAAGGTGAACACAGGTTCTACAAGAAAGTTTAAAAATGCAAATGGTGTTACTCTAATCAGATCAAAACCAGAGATGTTATATTTCAGTATTTGATTACTTTATCTGAAATACTTTTACCTGAAAATAATTCCTTTTTCTTTCCTGCAGGGAAATGGATATAACCCAGCACCACTTGATCTCTCTAATGTGATGCTTTCTAGGGAGCTTCAGGTTTGTATTTGTGTTTTGCATATATTGTGCTGAAAAGAATTAATATATTTGTCCTTTTGTAATTAATGACTTGAATTTTGTCAGGTTTTATGAGCCTATTTGTGACTGCGTTTGTGATATGCTTTTGTAAAAAGGTGCAAGCCATACTATTTATATATATAAGAAAGAGATGTCTACTGTTGATCCTATTGGTGCTGAGTTCATAGAAAAAGCTATCATGTAACCAGGGAAGGGGCTGTAAACAGCATGTGGTATATATGAGCCCTGTGCCTATGGTGACTTCAAAGAACAGTCGAATGTAGAAATGATACTTAACTGTGATGTTTCTTTGCCACAGTAGTGTAAAATTACGTAGAATTACAAGTTTTGTCACCTCCTAATTTTGCATCTTGTGTTTTCTGATGGCAACATAGGGAATGACTGAGGTAATGGCAGAAAACTACCATAACATATGGGCCAAAAAGAAGAAAATGGAGTTGGAAAGCAAAGGTAAGCTAGAATCCTGTAAATGACACACACACACACAAAAGATAAAAAAAAAGACAAAAATGAGGGAGAAGAAACAGTCTGAAAGAAGGCAGTGTAAGACAATCAAAATTGAATAGTTCCCTTTTGTTCTTGAAGCAAAATAAATCTTACAGCAGAAAACTTACAGTTCTTTCAACTTACTAAAGGTGGAGGTAGTCATCCTTTATTGGTACCTTACGACACATTGACAGCTAAGGAGAAATCGCGAGACCGTGAAAAGGCACAAGAGCTGTTTAAATTCCTTCAAGTCAATGGTATAATTATATCCCGGTAAGTTGCACATTTTTTTTTTGAGATACTTGCTTACATTCTGTTCAGGAACCACGATGATTGTCGTTATCTCACTGCAGTCTGTTAGTAACATAATTACCATTTGGCATATCTTATGTAAATCAGAATCCTTGTTATTTTTATGTTTAGAAAGACCTTTCTGAAACAATGTAGACAGGTAATATTTTTAATAAGTATGTGATCACAGTAGATACAAAATACAACAGTAGTTTAATTAAACAAGCAGATGACTCAAAACTTCTAAATTACCAGCCAGCAGTGTTTGTAAGTGTAATCGGAAAATAAATCTGAGTTCTGATACTGAAACACATCTATATAAAAGTGCTTTTTAATCCAGTTTTTAAGAAAAATGTTGGTTTGAATTCTGTGGAGTGCTAAGACAAAGTGGCTATTTTGTGGGCATTTCAAACTTCTGCTCAAGCAGAAGTGCAGACTTTGAATTGCTGTGTCTGGAAGTCAGCACACTTGTGGGGACATACACTGTCAAGGAAATGAAAATAATTTATTATACTGTATTTTTTGCTTTATACGACGGAATTGTAAGTTAATATACTGTAACTATCATCTCTTTTGTATGTGAAACACCTGAGAACTTAGGAAACTGCAGTTTTGCTGGCATTTTCATAAAATAAACTATATTCATGAGCAGTTTTTTTCTGTATGTACAGAGTCAGATGATTTCATTTATTTCTGTTTTTCAAGTCTATGTCTGTAGTGAAAGTATACACTTAGAAATTTATACTGATTGATTATTAGGATCTTCAAAAGGTAACTGTTGGCTTCAGCAATTAATAACATTTTTAAAGGTATTAGAAGACAGCTCTAAATATACATTTCTGCTTTACTCGAAGAAAAATTCCCTCCTGCCACATATGTTGGCTCTCAGCCTGAAACCAAAATGTAGGTATGCCAGCAGACATTTTAATATCCTCTATAATTGCTTTAGAGGCATTGAATAGGAAAAGCAGGTTTAGTTCCTATATATGAGTGATCCTTTGAAACACCAATGGAATTGCTCAAATACAAGTTCTAATATCTCTTTATGGCTGTATCTGTTCAGGTTAAGAAGACAGTGTTTCCAGTGTTAACTAATTGAAAAAGCCTGCTCAAACTCCATATGGGGTAGGGGCTGAGAGTTTTCAGCAATTGTCTGTATAAGGGTGAATCACAGTTATCATCTTCTCAGTGTTTTCTTAAGATGACTATGTGCGTATTTCAAATATATACAAATTTTCATTTTGAAGTGCTGATTGCAATTATCACATTTCCAGAATGTCAGTCTTGAAAATGTTGGGCTCATCGTTAAAACATGGAAATTCTTTTTAACTGGAAACATATAGGCGGCATAGTGTGTGTACGTTACATATACCATCTGCCTCTGTTTTGATTTTTGCTCCTCTCTCTTTGTCAGGAACACTTTTGGACTACTTTTGGGTGCTTATGAGATATAGAAAAATCTCTCGGGCCTAAATCGAGTATAAGTTAGAAAAAAACATGGTATTCTGTTAAGCATCTTTGTTTTAAATCTCTAAATCTCTTTTGATATCAGCTTTGCTATTTAACCGAGCTACCAATGTCTTTCAATTTTCAGGAAAGTACATGTAAACTCTCAGCTACCATGACTTATTATAAACAAAGATAATATTGTCAGTGATCTCACTGCAAATACATATAAATACTTAGATAAATTATCCACTCCAAGCTTGGGGCAGCAGGAGATGCCTGACAACCATATATACCTGTTAATACCCTTGATTCTCCCTAATTTACTCCTATACCAGTGCTAAGGAATCCCAGGATAAATGATCATTTCCTCCATAACACAACAATGAATCCAGCAACTTTCCTGTTTTCTTGTTCCTTTCTTGCTTTTGCCTCAGTGCCACAAACTACCAGTTCCTCACTTAAGGTCTTTTTCTCTAATTGAGAAAGGGGTTCCTATCTACTGTTTGAAGAGTCTGAAGTAGCAAATGAAGTAGCCATTTTGGGTAACAAGGTTTCCCTTAATGCTAGTTCTGCACTTGCCGAGCCAGTTAGATGTATCCTGGGCATAGGCTACCCTATATATGAACTGAAAGTCTCAAGTACAGTTTAGTCTTTTTAATGTTGGAATAAAGAGACCATGAAAAAGTTGCAAACTAAACAAATATACAAGAAAGCTTCAAGGAAATGAAGAAGAAATTAATGACTTTTTTTTTAAAAAAAAGTATGTTTGAAAGCAGAATAAATTCAAAATCTATAAAGTTATGTCACCAAGATGCTTCAGGGATTGGCATGCATGTCATGCTAGGAGAGGCTTTGAGGAGAGGCTAGATTTTTTCAGTATTAAAATAGAAGGCTACAATGGGGTTTTAATACTGTCTTCAAATACTTAATGCAAGGTTACAGAGATAAGGAAGTCAAACATTCTCTCTTCAAATTAACAAGCTGTCACAAGGGAAATTCCAGTTAGATATATGAAAGTATTTTACCTTTATTTTTTCCACAGTGAGGGTGGTCAAACATTACAGTAGGGTCTCCAGCTTATATTATGAAATTTCAGTGCATGAAGATACTCTGTACATTATTGGACAAGGTTCTGAACAACCTGATCTAACTCTGGATTTAGCTTTGATTGGAGATGAGACTTGGATCAGATGACTTTCAGAGGTTCCTTCCAAGCTATTTTTTTCTGTGATCCTAAAGAATTTTAGAATTTCAGTAAGGTAGGTTTTATTCGTAGCTGAAATAAAATCTAATATTTTAAATCTAGGCACAGCCAACCATACATGTTTTTGTTCCTGTTTAATATATTTGAATGTACTAGTCATGGTTTAGGTCATTAATTTATCTCAAAGGATACATAATACATGCATCTTCGTAAAGTATCACATACCACTGCAATTTTTCAATTACTTTGAATAATATAGTAGTTTTTTATTTACATTTAGGTTTTCATTTAGTAGTTTAAGTCATTTTGACTTCATAAAATTAAAGGACAAAAATGTGAATAATGAAATGAAGTGTAGTACTTAGACTGATTGTGTAAAGATGCAGTTGCTGACTTCCTAAATATTTGGCACTTCGATCTGTGAGCAGTAGATATTGAGGGGCAAGTGCATTGCTTTGTTGGATTAAAATGAACTATGGCTTCATTTGTGCAATAAGGTAGCTCTCTGAAGTCCCTATTCTAAAATACATGCATTTTGGAAATTTTAATCCAAAGCTATTACTCCACTTAGAGAAACATGAACTTATTTTAACATTTCTGGCAATGTAGATGACAACTAAGAGTTGCTGTGAAAGGTCATTTTCTTCTTTCGAAAATTTAACACCAAAATAATAAGGAATGAAATGTTTCATAGTACTGTCATCATCAGTGCTACTTATCTTAATGTTTTCTAAAACAGGGGTCTGAATGACATGGATTTGGATGCTTCATCCATGGAAAAGAGGTTTGCCTTTAAGTTCCTGAAGAAAATTTTAAAGTATGTTGATTCTGCTCAAGAGTTTATTGCACATTTGGGTAAGCTGCAGATTTTAATTTGAAAATAATTAAAACTGTTGATAGCTAAATATCTGGATATTGGTGTGTTTAAATCTGTAGCAACCACTTCTTCTTTCATTTAAGAAACTTAAATTCTGTCCTTTAATTTGAAGATTGAATTCTTGGGCATCTTTAACTAGCTAAACTGTTTCTGCTGGTTTAATTGTATTTTAGCAAAAATAAGATTACAAGAATATATCAAAGAGCTATTATGTTATTTATTTTGAGACAACTTCTTATTTGTGTCTGCCTTGATTGTATCCTTACAGAAGCCATTGTAACCAGTGGAAAAACTGAAAAATCTCCACATGACCAAGAGATAAAATTCTTTGCCAAAGTGAGTGATTTAGTATTTCAAGTAATGTGCATTATATACATTCCATTATATAGAACATGGAAATTGTTAACATTAGACTACTTTTCAGGTAATAGAAATATATCTATCCCATTTTTTTCCTGGTAAGTAATAAATTAAATGTTATCAAATATTTCAAAATACTTTCAAAACTGTTTCATTGCATTTGGTAGATCCAAATATTTCAAAATATCTGCTTTGACATGAGAAGGAACATAGAAATTAAAAGGCAGCTTATTTATTATATAAAATTAAATACTCTCACTGAATATATAAATTATTTCTGAAAATTTTTGCCCTGGTATATCACTGAAGTGCATAGTATCATTTAATTAACAGGAAGAAATATTTCTATACGTAGTGTTGTTATACACATTTGTGTACCTAGTAAGAAAATGTTGTCAATAATCAAATTTGAAGTAAGGAACGCTTATAATTTAATTTATGCTCTTGAAAAAAGCCCTCTCCCTTTATATCTGTCCTGGAGATTTATGTAAATAGTGGAGAGGAAGGGTACTCTTAGTTCAGTGTTACTTATCTTTATTGAATGTGAGAAGATAAGCCTGCAGTATAGGATCCAAAATAGATTTGTGTAACTGTTTATTATTTATATCAATTTCAAGTAAAATTGTAAGACTTAAGATTTTAAGTTTTATTATTTTGTGTCTGAAATGAGAAAATACAGCTGCTACAGAACTTGAAAATTCTTTGAATAAATTCACCAATCAGAGCATTGTTGCAACATTTACCATTTTGCTCTGTGAAAAATACATTTTGTATCTGTATTTCTTAGGTTCTTTTACCATTAGTTGATCAGTACTTTACAAATCACTGCCTCTACTTCCTGTCTTCTCCAACAAAAACACTCAGTAGCAGTGGATATGCATCAAATAAGGAAAAGGAAATGGTAGCAAGGTAAGTAGAAAATTAAGATGTATACAGGAGGGTTCTATATTGGTAATTAAACAACTCTTAGAATAAAAGGAATGATAGTTCAAAAGCTCAGTTTCCTCAGATAGAAAGAAAATAAATTTATTCTCTATCAGAATGGCAGTGAGTGAATAGAATTCCTCATTTTAGTATTCTGAAATACATAATTAAAGAATTAAGTATATGTAATAATACTAACAATATCTAATTGTGGATAACATCAAAACCAATGAATGGTTCTGTGAGCAATGGAACTAATAAAACTTAGTTTCTGATTGGTTTGTATGTCATTGTTGATGGCAGTTTCTGGTTGAAGCTTATCCCACAGTTGAGTTATTTAAATAGAATCACATTTAAATGTTCAGATATCAAAAAATGTGAAAATACCATGATGCAGCTTTTTAGGTGTCATTATGGATTCTCCCTTCTGTACAAAATTACTTCTGCCCCCAAAATAAAATTGCTGGAATTTAACAACTTAGATGTCTGTACTGTTTTATATTTGACTCAAAGTCAGCCATTTGACTCAAAGTTATTCTAGAAAACTCAATTAAAAAGAGACAGTTGCCTTTTAATTTATAATGTGTTGCCTTTACAAAAATATGGATTTAATTTTTCTGCAATTAACATTTAAAAATCAGTACTTAATTTATTTTTAGTGATGACTGTCATCTAATATTTTTGTTGCCAATTTTTTATTCCATTTAAGGGTATGCCACCAGTTATTTTGTTTGGGAAATGGTGTATCATGATCTCTCAAACTGTATTTTATGCTCATCCTTTCTTACGTTAACTGTCAGATTCTTAAATTTATTTTGCTTTCCTTCACCAAGTTGAACAGAGTTTACATTTCCAGTGGAAGACTAGATATAAAATTTGAAAGATAACTTACTTATTGTTACATAGCATCAGACCTAGCACTGAACTTCCTAGATTCTATTCTTCATTTTATCTTCCAGTGTCTCTTTGCATTTCTCCAAATTATTATTACCCTTTTGTTTCCGTCTTCTAGATGGGCGGTAGTCATTATAAAGCAGTTGCCCATAAGAGTGAGTGGACATAATGTCCTGAAAATTATGCTTTACTGAGCTTTCAGATATATTATAAACAAATACACAAGATAGTCCTCCAGTACCTGCAGAAGCCAGCTCAGGTTCAGGAGGACTGAAGCTTTGTTTCATTTAATTTTGTTTCATTTGAATTCAATTTCATACTCTCTTTCTGAATACTCTATTGCTTTGCTGAAGTCAGACAGGTCAGCTTAATAAAGCTAGAAAGATACTTACTCGTGTTGTGCAAAACACAAAAGCTCATACATGAAGAAAGTTAGACCTGTAGTCTGCATATCTGCTATTATAAATTCAGAAATATAATTCTTTTTCCATTTGTCACTGAGCAAAGTGACTATCAGTTATTTTCGTCTTATAGGAAGTATATTTTCTTACTATTGTGAAGATAACAATGACAATCTCTTGTTAGCAGGAGACCATAGCAATTCCTAAGGTATATTTTCCTCATTTTTTGTTACATCCTAATTCCATTTGTAATGTATAGTACAGATAATAAAAAAGTATGCCTGGCTCTCTTTACTTTCAGAAGTTGAAATAGTCACAGTTGGTGATTTTTGCTTTCTCTTAATTATACATTTTGACAAATAGGTTAGATATGCAAGTTTCTGACATACTTGCCAGAAGCTCTTCTCATTTGTTTACATTTCAGGATTCATCTTATCATCAGCAGTGGCTAAACACGGATTTATTTATTTACAAAGGATATCTTCACAAATTGCTTTAAATAGTGTGTTATCATGCATGATTCAGGATGTGCATATTCAGGAACTATGTTGTGTGTTCTCTTTCATATACCCACTACTCTTTACCTCACATTCTAAATAAATCTTAATCTTTGTCTTGTCTTGTATTGCTCTTTCTGTTCTTTTCTACTTTAGCCTGTTCTGCAAACTAGCTGCTCTTGTTAGACATAGGATCTCACTTTTTGGTAAGTTGCTAAGAAAGATCTTTATGATAAAGTTAAAAACATAAAGAATGTATAACCACTGCTTCTATCTTACCTCAACCTTTTCACAAGCTATAGGAAAAATCTATAAAATTATGCATAAACTTCCAGTACAATTAGTGATTTCATTGAATGTGCCTCTGAAGCTAACAAATAACAGAATATGTAATTGGAGAAGGGAAAAATAGCAGCTTCTATAATTTTCAGACTCCTTTTAAAAAATCACATGCCTTTGCATTTACTTTTAGATTTCAAAAGCCATCTTACATCAGTTGTTTTGATTTCTGTCATCCAACTGTTGAATACAATAAGTTAATTTCTTTATATGCTAGGGGGATGTATGGAAAAATAACATAACTTTCTTCAAAGGTAAGTGTAAGAAAATTAAAGAAATATGAATACTACAAGATAGAAAGTTCAGAATGATGCAGCATCAAGTAATGAAAATGAGCCAAAAGTAGCCACTAGTTATTCTTTTAAGCTTTTGTATGGAAATAGACTTAAGAAATTGAAAGTTAGTTCTAGCACGAGACCTAACCCTCCCTCCAGCAACTTAAGGTGGGAGACTTATGTCTTGTTTAACCTCTGCATCTCTAATAACGACATTTTGGATTGTTAGATTGTCCTACATTTTCTATACTGTCATGCTCTCATAGAATTTCTTTCTAAACAGGGAGTGATTCTGCTACAATGGTGAACTGCCTGCACATCTTAGCTCAGTCTCTTGACACACGGTAAGTTTGCAACATTTGTATCAGCTACAAATGACATAAATGTCCCCAACCTTTTCAGGAGCAGTTGGATTATTTCTGTATTTTTTTATTCATTGTTTGTAACTAATGATATCAGCAGTATCAATAATTGAGATGTTGACCATATTAACAGATTTCATCTAAAGGGTTTCATCTCATTTTTCTGTTCAATGCCTGTCATTAACATTGAAACTTCTGTCACCATTTCTAAGGACATTTGAAGAGTTTATTGGGAGATATAAATGACACAAACTTTGGAACTGCAAGTATTGATACCTGTAGAGTATGCTGAGACAGTTTAGTAATTAGTGGAAAATTTGGCTTTAGAAGTATGAAGAATGTCTTGATATTTGTGCACAATTACATTTGCAGAATTTTACTGTTTACCATTGAAATACTTAAGTATATTAAAACACAGGCTGGAATAGTTTTCTAACATGAACTGTTTTCTGGCCTAGTTATGTTATACAGCAGCCTGACAGTGAAGTCATTGTGGATAATAACACTGGAAAGCTTCATTAAGGGCTTGGAGAAGAGTGCAAAAACATTAAAGAATGGGACTGTGTTGGTGGTATTGCAGTAGCATTTTCTAGACTTAGCATGTTTTGAAGATGCATCTAAGCATGCCTCCTGACTTGCATATCTAATTGCTGTAGCTCCCATAAAAAATTAGGAACTAAGAGTTACTTTTCTTGAGCATATTGTACAGAGGAACTTTCTCACCACCTATGATGTCTGCTGAGAAGGCATTATCTTATTGGAAAGCAGATAACAAAAACTGGAAAGCCAAGATTGAGAAGCAAGCTCTTTCTTCTTATTAATTTGTATTAATTACTCCAAAAATGCTGCTTATACGACTATGTAGATGTAACTGTCCTTTGCAGTTCATAACATAAAGTTCATTGATATATGTGTATGTTTTCAAAGATTGATAGAATGTAAAATGTACATACATATCTATAAAACTACTAAAGATCAATGAAGAATTAATATGTTTCATTCATTATTTTTCAGAACTGTTATGAAATCAGGATCTGAGCTTGTTAAAGCTGGGTTGCGTGCCTTTTTTGAAAATGCAGCTGAAGACCTGGAAAAAACTTCAGAAAATCTGAAACTTGGAAAATTTACCCATTCACGAACCCAAATCAAGGGTGTTTCACAGAATATCAATTATACTACAGTAGCATTGTTACCCATCTTGACATCAATTTTTGAACATATTGCACAATATCAGTTTGGAATTGATTTACTTTGTAAGTTTTTTATTTCATTTTTGAAGTTTATTGTGTTATAATACAAATGCTTTTTAGTAACGATTGCATGAATTCAAAGGATGAAATTCTGTTTTCACTAACATGCATATTTCCAGAATTAAATCATATATTAGCTGCATAGTACCTTATTTCTATTTCATGTTTAAAAATAATACTAAGTTTCAAGTTACTTATGTACAATACTTCTGCAAGCATTGAGAGGAAGAAATTAAAGTTTCCTCTAAATTGCTCTCTTACCAGCTGTGTGAATGAGACTTGTTTCCTATAGAAAATTAAATTATCCTTATTTTTGTTGCATATTTTTACATCATTAGATTGAAGGAGAGAACTCACTATTAATTCCTTGTGTTTTTTTCTTACACTTGAAAACCACTGTAAATATTTAATTTTTCCTTTTTTTAACATCTTTCAGTTCAAAATTACTGAAATGCTTCAAGATTCAGCAATATGCTGTTCCAGCATTTTGTATATGTTTGCATGATCACACTTTCAAAGCAGAAGATAATTGAGAAAATGATAGCCCATTTTCTTTAAAACTGTGGGGAGCCTTTAGATCGTGTTCCTGGAAGTTAAACATACAGACTGATGTCGTTTAGGTTAAAACTGTACTCTGCAAGTATGATAATCTGCAGTATCTAATTAGCAAGTATTTGCTGGCCTCTTGAAATGTCTGCTGTGTTAGGTTTTGGCATGAATGTAGATGACAGTGTATTATTGATAAATAACAATAGAATGTTCAGTCATACATTCACTAAAAGTTTTAGACACCGTTTTTCAGATTATGTAAAACCTTTTTTATATTTAGAAAGTAGTCTTTATTTGAATAAATATTAATAATCTACCTCTTGTTTTCCTCTAGTGGGTGATGTACAAGTTTCATGTTACAGAATTCTTTGTAGCCTATATTCCCTTGGGACTGGGAAAAACATCTATGTTGAAAGGTACTGAATGAAAAACAGCATGTAAAATCTTTTCATTAGGAGTGTGTTGTTTAGATAATAAAGCAATTCAAATGAAAGGTGCATCTGAAACAGTGTGAGCATGTTTAAAATATACTTGAGCTGGAATGTAGTTGCCTATACTTATATTCTAATACTATTAGAATTCAATCCTACTCCAGAAAACCAAAAAAAAAAAAACACCAAAAAAAAACCCCAAGCAAAAACCATCCCAAACTAAATAAAAGCAAACACTTCATCCTGCATATGGTAGTGTATCTGCAGGGAGTTTTGTTTTTCCCATAGGGAAAGCTATTTTTTTCCATAAGTTGCCAGCAGGCTTCTCAGATTTTGGCTACCACATATTGCTGTGGCAAGCAGGCTGAGTACTAAGTAGACTGTGTCTGTCTCACACCCAAGATTACACAGAATTCTAAAATAGTTGTCCCAAGCACAAAACCTTGAGCGTATTTAGAGCATTCTGAGACATTTTAACTCTATAAAGGAAAATACCAGTTACTTGGAATTTAAAAAGAGTAGAGTCTACAATTCCTTTAAGCATCTAGTTGCATCACCTTTTCCTACTACAGTTGTCTTTTTAGAAGGGAAGAGTGATCAGGTCAGATATAACCAAGGAAATTAAGTAGTTGCCAAAGGCTGTGTGAGAAGTTTCCAACTGTGAATTTCAGTTAGTTTGGTTTTCACTAGTCTCATTCAGGCTGTTAAACTGTAGGTAGACATTAGTGTCTAGGTAGGTGGTAGGATGTCAAACACATTGTTCAGTTTTTCAGCAAAACTTAAAAGTAAATGTTTGAGGTGACTTGATCAGTTAAAGTTAAACAGTGCTCAGATTTAGGATCAAAGTGCATTTTTTTCCTCTCCTACTGCATTTGGCAGGGATATTAAGAAATTTTACCTTCCATTGCAGGATGAGTCATAGTTCATTATTCATAGGTGAATATCACTTTTCATGACTGAAATAGTTCAGATGATTCTACAAGCTTCCTGACTGCTGGGGCTCAGGACTAATATGAACTTGGATTGCTGTTGCTGCCTTGTTGTGTCAAACTTCCATTGTGCAAGGGTTTTGTCCGTTGTACAAAGACTGCTTAGGTTGTTTAGGATATTGGATATATTTCTGCTTTCTCTGTGAAACTTTCTTCTCTAAATGTCTCTGTGGTTCATAAATGTTGACAACCAGATGCACAATACAGTAGTCCTTGACCTCTTTGAGGCCTAATGCTTTACTGGCAAGTGTGGTATTATTGCTGTAGTCATTCTGACTATGAAGTATAACAAAATCTGTGAGGCATCTAAACAGTGCTTCAGGAATTCAGAACTTCAGAAGAGTACCTAAGCCAATGTGGGTCTAGTCTTATGCTGAAAGGGACTGTTTCAGAATCTCTCGTACCTTCATCTGTACATTTTTACCTCCTTTTATTTTTCTTTTCTGGTATGTAGTATGTATACAGGCAGATGATGAACATGTTTTGTTGCTGTTGGTTTGGCTTGGTTAGTTTTCTTTTTATGGTGAGATTTGTTTTTGAGTAGATCATTTCCTTCATCCAGCTTATCAAGATGCTGAGTTCTATTGCTAGTACAGAACAGATGAATAGGAACATGCAAAGGGTTTGGGGGGGAATGTTGTATTGCCTCTTTCAGAACATGCCACACAGAAACCCAGAAAGTCATAAAATCAGTCTTCAGTGAGTGGCAGTAGTGTTTCTTGTAATTTATGTAAATGATAAATGTGTGAAGCAAAAGAAATATATATTTATATATATATGCATATATAAAGAAAAGTAGTAAAATCTTGAAAAAGGTGTGGCTGCCAACACAAATTCTGTGCATTTGCTCCTTGTTCAAGCAAAATGCAGCTATAATAATATGCAGTTACTAATCTATTTTTGTGCATGTTCTAGATGTGTTTTGTGTTGTTTGTAGTTGCACAGTTGCACTGTGGAGCAGTTTACCTTTTAACATGGAATTTTTGGTACAGGCTGTTTTGTTTTAAAACTGTTTCTTATACCAACATAATTTCCAGAAATTTTGTCATGTGAAAAATACAATTTTTCAAAATTGTCAAATAGTATTAAAAACATAAACTAAATCAGAGTAAATATTAGTGCTTTATAATGCATGCTTGACATTGAAAGCCTGTGAAAGACTTTTCCTCTCAGGTAAATTTTGGTGTCTCATACAGGCAACGTCCCGCACTTGGTGAGTGCTTAGCATCTCTTGCAGCAGCCATTCCAGTAGCATTCCTTGAACCTTCTCTCAACCATTACAACCCATTGTCTGTCTTCAACACAAAAAGTGCAAGAGAAAGAGCAAGTAAGTACTGTTCCTCATGAAAAAAAATGAAACAAAATAAAAACACTCTTCTCCAACTAATAGTAATAGAAATTGTAATAAGGTAAAGGACCTGAATGTACGCCTCAGTAGAGAGCTCCTACTATTGCTCTTTCATTACTTGTCATTTTAGCCTTGCTCTGCTTTATTGAGACTGTGTTAACATTTTTGTCTTTCTCCTAACATATTTGGTTTATTTGGATATATTTCTGAATGTGATGTTTAAATTCTTTTCTGAAGCTGCATACTGCAAAACTTGAAGCTTAGTCGAAGATCATATCTACATTACAAAACTTCTTAGCAGATTGTACGCTTATGTTCTTACTAGCAACGTGCAAGAGGTGCAATATCTTATTTATGTGAACAGGGCAATTATCTATGTATTTTGTTGTCTTACCAGTACTCCACTGCATTTCAGTATAGGGAACTCCTGACAGAACATGACTTTGATTCCATGAAACCTTAATCAAAGGATCATGAGTCTCTTACATAGATTTTCTTCATTTGTTTCTCTCCTCCCTTACTCTTGATAGACTTATATCTTAAAGTATTTCAGTATTTTCCTCATTGATCCACTGTAGGAGTCATTACATGCCAAAATCATTGTTTCTTTGTGGGGAAGGAGAGTGGAAGCAGGTAGATCAATTCCATATGCTTCTTAATTTTTTTATATAAAAGCAGTTAATGAAAAGCTTGTGCTAGCCCTTTGTTCCTTTCACTTTTACCTTATAGAAACAGCACTAGCGGAAAAAGAATTTTACTAGAGTGACTGGCATTAGGTTATGATGGGTTGTTAATTGCTGTCTTCAGTTTCTAATACAGGCGTCTGGCAAACTGAATTCTTTCCTGTCATTTTTGTTGGGAGATAGATGTGAAGAGTTTTTGAGTTAGATACAGTTTCATTTTAATCTCGCCTATGATTTTGAACTTTTTTTTCCTTTCCCCTGAAGTGGATTTATCTTTTGCAAATTGACATGAAAGTTTTGAAAGGTTATGAAAACAATGGCCGGAGTTTACCCAATATAAGCTATCAGTTCTGCACTTTTACATAGCTGGGCTTCCCACCAGATAATTGCAGGACACCTTAAGGTAAAGCCGTATCTTTGTGGCATTGATTGCCTACATCAATGCTACATGCACATTACCAGAAAGGCATAATTTATAAGATGAGATCCTCATGTATGCCCCAAAGTTTTAATACATCTGCCCAAGATGGTGAGAGAAAAAACCTGAGTGACAATGTCATTTGTATTTAGGGATTAAACATAGATGAACATATATGTTCCCTTTTATTTTGTTAATTAATATTTTTCTTTTATACCCTTACTTGCAGTTTTAGGTATGCCCGATACAGTGGAAGACATGTGTCCTGAGATCCCTCAGTTGGATGGACTAATAAAGGAAATTAATGATTTAGCAGATTCTGGAGCAAGGTACACTGAAATGCCTCATGTAATTGAGGTTATCTTACCCATGCTATGCAACTATTTATCCTACTGGTGGGAAAGAGGGCCAGAGAGCATTCCTCAAAGCACTGGGCCTTGCTGTACAATGATAACATCTGAGCATCTGAGCATCGTCCTTGGAAACATTCTGAAAATTATTAACAACAACCTGGGAATAGATGAAGCATCTTGGATGAAAAGAATTGCAGGTACTCTAATATTTTTAAAGAGTAATTGTACCTAATCACATTTCTTTACTACACTTTAGCATATTACTCAGTGCTATAGTAATCATAAATTGTAATTGAAAACAACAGGAAAGAAAGATAAAGAATAGATAACAATAAGAGAGATATTTTAATTTTTAAAAATTTTTTAATTGTTATTTTTATGCATGCATTGTAATATCACTATAAGCAGAGTGCTTTCTATACACCATAATAGATTCTGACAATCTTACCTTCTCTATGCACTGTATAAGAGCCTTAGCATTTAATTTGGAGTTGAGTCAATGGATCATTATTTTCAAGACACCCAAGAACTGACTGTCGTAGTAGGGGGAATAAATCACAGGAATTCTATCTATTCATGAAGTATCAGGTCAAAAGGGAAAGAAAAAGTGTAAGGTGAAATAATCCCAGAAGTAATCCAAGTTCAGAATTAGGTGCTTTGCCTGAGTAACTTCCAGCTATTAAATGAGCAGAAAAATTTCACAGAATTTCCTATAACATTTACTAGCTAGCTATCTGAAGAAATATACTGTATCCAAATTTTATCATTTGTCTGAAAAACAGTGTAAAAGTATAATATATAATTATACAGAGACTGCGTGGCTGGGCTTAAACCACAACAGGTGGTTCAAGAAAATCTATGTAAAAGTAATAATTTCCTGTGAAATTGTAATGCCCATTGGCACCGGGTTTTCAGTATTATTTTACATACTAAAAAGTTCTTTAACAATAATAATAATAATAATAATAATGGTGATGATGATGATGATTCCATTAAAATTTAGTAAGAGGTCTGCTGCTTAACTGTAGAGACCACTGCTTGTAGTTTTGTGGTGGCTGTTTATCTATGTAAGGAGATAATGTACTAGTGACGCTCTTACAAGGAATTTTTGCTTAAGTAATCTACATTTTATTACAAATGCTTGTAGAAAATAGATCTATGACCCTGAATTAGTCAGTCATTCTATGCATTTTAGCTTGCCCAATGCAAAATAGATATACAGGAATTCTTCCAGAACACCATCTTCTGACTGTTTTCTGACATGGTATACAAAAAAACACACTCAAAAAACCCAAACAAACAAGAATCCCAGTATTTTTGTGAGAACTTTGTGTCTCAATCCCTGCATTGTTTACATTCTAAGTTAGAGATGTGTGACTTTCCAAAACCATGATAGTTTATTTGACTTAAAACTGAGTTTATTTGACTTATAATCTGAGCTCCCAGTAACTAACTAGTTTTTAATCTCTTAACATACACAAAAGCTATATTTGTAGTTTTATTAATAATTTTATGATAGTCCAAAAGTATGTGAAGTGTTTATGACCTTTATGTTTTCTAGAACTCCAGAGTTCATGTTAAAATCAATTGCACATTAATCATAATATTGTCTTTATTTTTCTATGTATAGTTTATGCTCAACCCATCATCAGCAAAGCTAGGCCTGATCTGCTGAAAAGTCACTTTATTCCGACACTGGAGAAACTAAAGAAGAAAGCTGTAAAGATTGTGATGGAAGAGGAGCAACTGAGAGCAGATAGTAAAAGTGACACCCAAGAAGCTGAGCTGCTAATTCTTGATGAGTTTGCTGTTCTTTGTAGAGACCTTTACGCCTTCTATCCGATGTTGATACGTTATGTAGACAACAACAGGTAAATAAAAAGCAATAACTAAGTTCATATTTATTAGTTAATGTACTGGACTCCATGATCAGATAATCGGAAACATATTTAATGTTATGCTGAGAATCAGATCCCAAGTATTTCAAGATTCTTAATTTATGGAATGATGTGCCTTGGATACACAATCTTTTCTCAGATGCATTAGGCTTATTTAGTTGTATTGTAGCTACACGATTATCATTAAGAATGCTTATCCTGACTAGACTTGTTATATATTCTACTGCAGTTCAGTGGTATTGCAAATGAATATGCCTTTCACTAACTAAAAGATGGCTAAACCCTTAACTATTAATGAAAGGGTGAAAAACCATTTTGCCTCACTGAACCATTCTATTTGTAGATAATACCACAAAGATGTTAATCCTTTGTGTTGTTTTTTTTAAGATGGAAATAAAAAGTGGCCATTATATTGCCTTTAGAATTACCAGAACTTTTTCTCCTCAACTATTTACAGAAGGATTATTCTGTGCTATGCTTTCCTTTTCTTTTGTCCCAGAACATGACCCCAAGATGTTCTTCTGAAGAGTACTAATAGTATCTCAGTATCTACAATATCTTAATTGTATCCTTAACGACATTGTTCTTTACACAGTCATTGTCCATGTACATTTTTTAGATGTTAGTACATATTGAGTTAGTTAGGAGCATTTTCACTGCATGTATGATCATTTGTCATGTGAACCAATTTACTGAGAATTATTTGCTTTTTCTAGATGAACTCAAGGCTTTACTATTTCAGACCTTGTTGGCAAGGAAAAACTTCAAATTCCTTAAAACCACTGTGTTAACTGGGCTGTGGAGAAATCCAACTAGAGAGATAGAGTTAATGTGCATAAGTTATAGTGTAGTAATTCCTTTCATGTCTGCTGTCAGGTGCCCACTTTACGCATGGTCATATTAATGGGTTTTATTTTGGACCTGTTTAAGAGGGCTGCATCTGTTAGTCCGTTTGCCCAAGTTTTCTGAGCATGCTTCTGCAGACAGACCCAGACAGAAACTGTATTAGGTCTTGAATTATAAAAATAAATCAAGTGAAGCAATCATGCATTATAGCTTTACCCAGTCATTCGTTTGATTCACACCCTTAAGGTGTTCTTTTTTACATCAATGATTGGAGGGAAAGGGATAGAGAAATAGTCAGGGAAATATTTTTGCTTTTCAGCCAGGTCTGTATTTCAGTCTGGTTCGCATAATAGGCACAAAACTGTGTTGATACCATGGAAAGGAGGAGCATGAAGAAGTAAGTAGAAAAGAATTAGGAGTTTTGCTGGAGACATGCCATGAACAATGGTCTCTATAACCATGGTTGTGGAAAATTGAGGTGTTTCTCATTCAATTTCAAGATTAACTACACAAATGTAACCTGATCTGTTAAATAGAGGTTGTTATATTCAGTTGTCTTACTTTATTTTTCTCTTGTTTTTGTAATTAGAGCCAATTGGCTAAAGAAACCAGATGCAGATTCTGATGAACTCTTTCGAATGGTAGCTGAAGTTTTTATCCTGTGGTGTAAATCACATGTAAGACAATGTATACTTTTTATTCCATTTAATTCTATTTTTCAATTAAAATGTGGTAACTGCAGATGAATTAAACTTCTGGTGATTCCCCCCCCCCCTCCCATTTTCAGAATTTCAAAAGAGAAGAACAAAATTTTGTGATCCAGAATGAAATCAACAATTTAGCGTTTTTAACGGGTGACACCAAGAGCAAGATGTCTAAAGTAAGTTAATAAAAATTTTTGGATACATTAAATCTTCAGCATGTGTTTAGTATGTTATAAAAAGGCTCTGAAAATCTACTCAGATTGCAGGTGTTGTGCTGGTAGAAGAAACTAAAAATATTGTTTCTTGATGATAGACATGACAACTACTATACAAATTGTAGGCTATCTACCTTAGAGTTACTTGTTAAATGTCTGCTACATAGTCAAAGACAGAATATTAAAATTAAAACAAAATAATGTATAAGAGACTATGGGTTGTAATATATTGTTGATTTTTCAGAAAAAAAAGAGAAAGATGAGGGTAAACTCTTTTATAGAAGCTAGTGAAAAAAACATTGGTGGCCTGGTCTTTTTCTTGTCAACGTCAATCAGTATTGTTCTGTCAACACTGACAGAGGAATGCTGTCTTTGCATATGCCTCTTTATTCATATAGTGTGCCACATGTGCACTGTTTCTCTTGCTTCGTATTAATGACCACATTAATTTCTTTTTTTGCTCATTTTCAATATGACAAGGTGCCAACATGATGTCTGGGAAATACATTTGTTACCTGTATAATAGAGAAAATGCATGTTGTCAAGGTAAAAAATGTCACTTTGACATTAGCTGAGGAAGACTGCCTTACTCAGTGAAAGCTAGATGAAATCGAATTCCAAATTAGTGTTGGTGAATACAGCAAAGAACCCTTTGTTTTATTCATATTTGTAATGTGTTTGGTGTAGTCCTATTTTGAAAGTGTTTCAGGGAAGTGGTGGGGTTTACACTTTTGCATTTCACTCTATTATGATTGTAACCTAGGTACTGTAAGTCCAGCTTTAGACAAGAGTCACAGAAAATATGCTATTACACTTCTTATTTCTCTTAAAAAGCATTTGCTTAATTTCTGTTATATTTTTTGGGTTCTGAAATATGGTTAAGCCAAACCCTGATATTGGAAAGTTTACAAGCAAAAAATAACAGATTTTCTGCTTATCATTAGTTCATGGCTGGTACTGAACAGCAATTCAGACTCTACAAAGAATTCCATATTTGGAGAAAAGGAAATTTTTAATGTGTTTTTTTGTTTTCAAGGTGCACCTCCCTGAAATTGTGTGATAGAATTGAAATGTTTGCATAATCCTCATTAGTGAGATGCGTAGTGGGCACAGACCAGGCTGTTTGCTGATCACTGGCACTATGACAGTCTTATCACATAGTTTTGTACTTTTATCATATGGCAATCGCTACACATACATTTAATTACATATACTTCAACTTTTATACATTGAAATTGGCCTGAGGAGGAAAGAGTTAGGTGTACTGTTTATTTTCAAGCATGTTAGGTTAGAATCAAGTGATTCATACTTAATCAAAATTGTTTCTCACTGCAGTGTTGATAAAGGGCTAATATGATGTAAACTGCTAGTGTCATAGTCAGTCTGGAATGACAGGAATGACAAAAGTCTGTACAAAGTGAAGCATAGGTATCCTTAGTATTGGTCCAATTATTCTAAAAATCGCAGGAATTTAACATCAAGAATCTTTATGCCCCAACTTTGAAAGAATTTGGTTTTGAGATTGCATTTTCAAACTCCTGTTGTGCATATTTAAATATAGAGATACATTTATAAAAGTATTCATAGTGTATTTGTATATAACATGGAAGTAGATGCATATGTAAATGTACTTTCCTTCATTTGGATATACAATGCATAACATTATATATAAAGATCATACTTTTTTATATGCATATAAATTTTTATTTGCATTTTTATTTTATTAAATTTATTTGCATTTTTTTATTTTATTAAATTTTATATGCATATAAGCATATTAATAAAAGGCATAGTGTTTAAGGGCACTGTGCATGGTTATTGCTAATATAGGAAGAAAGAAAAGATTTTTTTCATGTATTTTTCATTAATATTTTATTAATATATTACCGTATCTGCAGGAGTGATTGCAGAACAGCTGATCATTTAGATAGGCATTTGTTTCATGATCAATTAAATATCATGATACAATACATGAGGCATCTTTTAGAAGTTTTGTGTTGGTTTTCTATATATGATTTCTACACGGGAAATTGATGACATTTCATAATGTATAATGTAAATGCTCTAAAACTAGCACATTCGTTAAAGCATATATTTAGATCTGAATAATATTTTTAAAAGACTGCATGGTTTGGAATAAAAAAGATATTTTCTATGTAACAGAATTTCATTTTTTTTTTGCAAGGTTTGATACTTATTTATATCCTCAGAGAATAATCAGTAGAGGGCATTACATCAGGGAATATTGTTTTTATAATTTCTTGCTTTAATATTAAGATTCAGCTCAGGAAGTAGTATGTTAACAGAATAATTAGCACTTTTCTCTTTATCACCACTTCATCTATACTTGCATTATTTTTTTTGGAAGTATTCATATCCAATATTTATCCAGCATGAGACTGTGTAGATAACTGTGAATATGAACATTGCCTATTAACAGTTGGCCCGAGGCAAAACAGTTGGGGATCTCTTAAAGGAGTAAGGCCCCATGCTGATCTTGGGCTGCTTAAAACAACTGTCCATCTTACAACAGAGCATTTTTCCGAAGATGCTTAATACTCTGATAACACAAGTGTGTAAGGTGTGATATACCATGTTCTTTAACTTCACATGACATATCCATAAAAAAAAACCCATGCAGAGGATGAAGGATTTTGTTATTTATCAGTAACTAATAGTAGCGGTAACAAAAGATTCATCATTACATTACATTCAGTAAATTGATAACATACCCATTGTATTTGGATTATACAATATTAACATTGTTAATATTTTCTCAAATAAATGTATTAACAGCTGAGCAAGTTTTTAATTTTTCTTTTCTGAAAAAATGGCAGCAGATTGCTCGGAGGGGAATGGTAAGTTAGAGAACTGAGAGAGACTGGTAACTTAGATTGCACTGAAATAACAGATTTGTAATAGGAGTGTTGAAATGGAGAATTTAAGTATTCAGCTCCACTAGTCTGTTATTTTTGAACATTTCATAGGTTTGTTGGTAAAATAGCATTTTTATGAAGATTCAGTGTTGCCCTATTGTAGTTTACAGTTAATTGATATTAAAAGACTAAATGCGTACGTTCACATGTACATAATAAATGTAATACATATGTGGGCAATTTTTCCTGTGTAACTTTTGCATCTAAAGAAATGTGTGGCTGGATATATATAACTTCAGTTCCTAAAAATTTGCATAGCCTACTGAAGCTTATTTGACTGGCTCTCATTCTGAATTTTTTTCTTAATCTGTTTTTCAAAAGGATTTAGATAGACCTATTATAGAAGTTTGAGGCCGACATAAGATCCAAGTTGTATTACAAAACTACATTGTGGCATGTGCCCATTTGCAATATGTAATACATATTATTTGCAAATGTATGATAATTAGAGCATTTCATGTAGTATTTCCTGCAAGAGGTTTAGATCTCTTCTTTGAGACTCTTTCAATTGCATACAATATGTTTCCTTTAGATACACTATTGTAAATCATGAGTGGATTACTTTTATGGCCATCACCAATAAATGAAATATAATTAACATATTGTCTTTACTTACCTTTGGTGCATATAAGCTGAGCCATGTCTGTGCAGCATTTGCATATTTCACAAAATTGAAATTTTCAATTAAAATTTGCTATTTGTCTGAGTAAGGTATTGAAGATTCTAAGATGCTAAACACTTAATTTGATGATTAGTCTTTCAGTCTTTCTTGTAGCTGTTTCTTTTCACTATGTGATATAAATGTAGTAGAATATAAAAAGATATTTTAACAATATATTGGCTTCAACATTTTGAGGCTAATTCAAGCATCACAAGAAAACAAAGTTACTCTTAGACCTATCAGAGAAGTGGGGGTTCTTGTGTTTCTGGTTTTTTTGGTGGGGTTTGGTGGGGTTTTTTTCTAATGTTTATTTTTAACCAACAGTTTTCTATAGTATTTTCCCATGCCTGGTCAAGGATTCCTATAAATAACAGTTGAACTTTATTTGCCATTTTACCATAACTACATGACTTTAAATTTATTTTCTTAAGATTGCCTGACACATTGATAATGTAGTGTTGACTATGGTATGCATGTTTATTTAAGTGTATTTATGGTATTAACATCATAAACAGTAATAAAACCCGTGTATGTATAAAAGTTACAGTTGAGTATATAATAGTGGTCTCAGAATGGGTTCTGCTGAGAAATAGGAGCTTAAGTTTTCTCCCAGGATGTCTTCAAAATAGTAATGAGCTATGCAATGGGAAAATACATCCACAAATGAAATGCATCTTCACAGTGATAGTTTGACTTCCATTTCTAAACATAATTTGTCACAATCTCAATTTAGGGGGCAGAAGAGGTAGAAAGAGCTATTTTCATGAAAATGTGAATATTTTTTATTATTGGATTATCCAGAGTTCCAGACACCTTTCTCTTTTTAATGATCTTGGGAAAAGATGCTGTAATTAATCATACAGATGTGCTTACTTATTAGATGTACTTCCTTGTGAGCTGAAGCAACAAATGGTAGTGCTGAATAGCAATAGATAAATTCAGAAGTTAAATCATTTAATAAGGATTAAGCTGAATAATTTTTTTCACTAAGATCTTATTTGATTATACATTTACAGGCTATTATTATAGCTAAAACTTGTAATGTTTTAATTATCCTAGTAAAGCTGAGTCAGTTTATTACTAACTTGTAAAATTTTCATCTTTTCATCTCTTTTACTTATGATTTTTTCCCTGTATTTTTCTTTCATACAGGCCATGCAAGTAAAGGTACAGGTCAAAGTGCATGATGTGTCTTTGTTTTAGATTTAGAGATTATCAGGCTCCAAGCATTCTTTCCATTGATCATAGCAGTGGCGTCACAAAGTGAAAGCCCAGGTTCCACCTCCTATAAATTATCTGCAAGTTAAAGGGGCAGTATTTGACCAGAGCAGCTGAAATTTCCTTTCGCACTCCCACGTGTTACTTAATGTAAAGTTGCCTTATATAATTATTTTAGGAGCATATTCTGCCTCTGCTGTCTTTCTGCATTCTGATGTTTTTTGCTAATATATTAAAGCAGATGTTATAAAAGGAGTACCTAAGTAGAGTCATCAGAAATGTGTATTTGGCTTCTGATACTCAAGAAAAGTATGTGAGAGAAATGCATTAAAACCTGTACTCTGTCAGTAAGTGAATAAAGATTTTTTTAGAACCAGTAAGTTTAAATAAGATACAGAGTTCAAATCCCACCTTTTTACAAAATTAAAATAGTCTTTACTAAAGATGCAAGGTGTGACAAAGCCTTTGAACAATTCTTGTTTCTTTAATGTTCCTTTTATTCAAAGCTTGCTTTGTCCCCAGTGAATCACAGTTCACCTTTGTTTGCATCATTCATATTATCTTTTTTTAATATGAACTTCTGATATACATGAGTACTTTGCAACCTATCGTATGTTCTTCACTAGTGAAGAAAAATGGAGTGTAAAATCCTTTCATCTTTCCCTTCACCCTGTGTGTGGATCAGCTCCCAAGGTTCTGTGAAGAATTTTTAGTGAATTACATTGGAGGAATAAGTTAAAAAGAGAGCAGTTGTATTAATCTAATAGATCTGATTTCATATTTTGGTATTGTCAAATTTCCCCAGGTATACAGAGTAGGATTTAAAAAATGATGTCTGGATAATTTCAGAGAATTGAAGGTTTAAGGAGGTTTGGAGTGCTAGAAATACTAATTCCGTCATATTAACTGATTTTAGCTGATTTATTTTTTTAATAAATACTTTGTTTATGATTGTATTTTTAGTTATTACAAATGTACTGGAGATTCTGTACTTATTTTTCTGTATGAGTTTAAAAAATATCTGTTTGTGTATTTAGATATTCAAACAAGTAAGACCATTATGTGCTGTTAGACAGCCAAATTATCTTTCTTCCTCTTGAGGTCCTTTTAGCACAGTTAATTATTTAGGCAAAATCTATCCACTTTAATGAAATCAAGCTATTGCATTTACTCCTATAGTTGCTTATTAGAACTGCATGAGACATAATTTGATTGCCATTTAGGTTTCTGTCTGTGACTCTACTTATGTACTTATCAGCAGGACTTGTGAATTCACAGGTAGAAGAATTTGATGGCAAAGGCAGAATGGTTCTTCTTTTCAGATTTTAAAACTGTTCAGGTTTTAAGGTTTACCTGTCCTGTTCATACCTTGTTATTAATCTCAAATTAAAATAAAATTGGATATGTAAAATGTCCTCAAGCCTAGAAGATGCAGAAAAACCATAAAGATGCAGAAAAGTAAATCAGTATCTCACCTTTTCTTTTTTCTTGTTTCTTTTTTTTTTTAATATATCAATTATATATTTTGGTCTTCCTTATTTAAGATGCACAGTGACGCCACTGGAATACAGTGATACATTGTGGGATTTGTTTGTCTGCTGTCAATGTAGAGTACAAATAATATCATTATTGTAGCCATTACATCACTGCTACTTCTAAGGCATTTCCAAAAGCAAAGCTTTGAGGCAAAGTACTCTCTTGCAATAGTTAGTTCCTTAAGAAAGGAAGCCACATCCATTGTGTGTTCCCTCTGACCTGCAAATTGCTCAACACCAGCTACATTCACAGAGCTTCACCATCTAGAAAACTGAATTTGCCAAAATTTACCACTGAGTACAATATGCGTGGTTGTCTTTTTTTCTTCCAGTGATTACTGTGATAATCATGTGGGAGGAATTGGTAAATAATTAATTGCAGTGGATTCTGCTGTATCCATATGTCAAACTACACAATGTATTATAAAAACAGTAGTCAGCAAAACTTTATTGACAGAGGGAAAAGGATGTGGACGGTTAAATGCAAGCATTTGCTGTTTTGTAGTGTTGTATAAGTCTGGAGGCCTAGTCCTGAAATCTTATCTTAGGCAAAACTCTTCTTGAGTGTAGTAGGAGTTTAATCTAGATACAGAATTCAGAACTGGGCTACTTTTATGTTGTTGTTGTTCTTCGTATGTTCATTAAATATATGGGTCTATTCTAAAGGTTTTGATTTGCTGTCTCATAAATGAAAAAGTGTGTGAAATATTGTTATACAGTGTCTCTTGTAAGATGGTAGGGCAGATGTTACTCTGTTGTGCTGTTTACTTCTCTGTCTCTTGTTTTCCTTTTCCTATTATTTATGATCTCCAAAGATGCAAAAGACTTAATTTTTCATCCCAGACTTGATTATATTAACCAAAGCCAATGGGCAAGGCTTTTCCCAAAGGCATTAATTTGTTAAATGCAATAAGATTGGCATTTTATTGCATTAAGTCTTTTAGATGCTGGTATTTTTCAGTTGAGATAAATCAGACAATATTCATTCATTCAAACCCTGGATAACTATGTAAGTTTCTAACAAAAATTAAATATCCTGAATTTTCCTCTGCAACATGGAGAACTAATAGTGTCCCCTGAGCCTGACTCAGCTTTTAACTTTAGGCTTGTTTCTGATTTTAGAGGCAACATCCAGAAAACATAGATTCATATGTCTGAATGCACACTCAAGGATATTACTGCTATTAAAATATTAGTTATTACAATTTCTGCATTGGCACACACCAGAAGTATTCCTTTACATTTCCTGCATAAGACTGTACACCCTTCCTCTAATGCAGCATTTTTCATTAGTTGTACAGGAACATAGTTTCCTTGGACTATTAGGGGAAGAGCATGTTAGAAAAGTTTAAGAATTGCAGTCATTTACTTTTCTGTTTTTTTAATTGTAGTCTGGAGGACAAGATCAAGAGAGAAAGAAATCGAAACGCAGAGGGGATTTGTACTCCATACAAACATCCTTGATTGTAGCTGCACTTAAAAAGATGCTTCCCATTGGTTTGAATATGTGTACTCCTGGAGATCAAGAACTCATCTCTTTGGCTAAGACTAGATACAGTCATGTAAGTGTATACTTTCTTGAAGTTTTTAATACAAAATAAGCAGTACTGTATAAACTGAACTTTGAGGCAGAGATATCTAAGCAGTGAATATCAGCTTATCAATGTGCTGTAAACAATTACAGCTGCAAATTGCACTTTCACAAGAAAAAGTGCATAGACAGCTGCCATCATTTCCATGCCATTTTCCATTTGTATACAATGTACAATTTTACATGTGCAATTTCATTTGGATCAAATACTGAAATAGTATTAGCTTTAATTCTCTCTTCAAAGTTTAATCCTTGCTTTGTGGTCAAAATTAAAAAAGGCCTTTGTCCCATGCTCTTCTGTTCACCTTTACTGTACCTGGAAGAGAGTTTGAGGTTCAGTATGAAAATGATAGCTGCTCTAGGTTGTATGTGCTCTTATGAGTCATAATCTGAATTCATAAATATTTCTCCTTTTCTACAGAGGGACACTGATGATGAAGTCAAAGAACATTTACGTAACAACTTACATTTGCAGGAAAAGGTAATGTAAAAAAAATCTATCTTGAAGATACTGGTGTGTACTTTTAAAACACAGAAGTCACAATTGTTTTATCATGAAATGTAAAAGTAATTTTTAAAAAGAACCTGAAAACTTATTAGAAAAATTGCCCTTTTTCACCCATTTTTTTCTGTAAGTATAATTGGTTTATTTGTATCTTTGGCTGCTATTTTCAAATTTCAGAAAATCTTGTAGAGTGGAACAAGCATTAAAAATTGAGATATTGATTAAAGCTATAATTACTTAGAATCATCTTGATTTGAGAAGAAAATAAAATTAAAACTACAGTATTTCATCTTCTCTTCTTGAACTTAACTTGCAGTAATGCTTAAATACTATTTCTAAGAATAGATGCATTTTAAAGTAACTATGATAAAATAAGAAAGACTTGTCATCTTCAGATTTTTTCAAGATCATTTATGTTCCTACCATTAATATACTGAATACACTGTCAAAAGTGATATCCAGATGGAGTCCTCAGCATTCTGTAAATAGTAAATAATTTAGAGCATTGCCTACAGTCTTTGAACATAATAGGAGTAACTCTTATCTGTCATGGGAGATGACTGTTTGGTTGCTCTAAGTCCGTACTTACATAAATTTAAATTGGACACAGTAAGTAATTCTACTGTGTTTTTTCTATTTCTCTCTTGCTAAAAAAACTAAACTTTTGGCTATAACTTCACCTACTGAAATTCCAGTTTACTTTTGTAGATTCCATTGAACAGTTTTCCACCTGTTAGTACAGAAGTTCAGGAAGGAGTTTAATTCAGTCCCAGTACTGAATGTTCTTCTTAATTTTTAATGGAGTTGAATGGTATACAGAAGTCCTGGGGTGCTTTATTTGGTCTCATGAAATAAAAACACAGAACCTTTCTTAAGGATTGAGTTCAGCTACCCAACAGTATGTGTGTGTATATATATATATATATATTTATGAGAATCTAATGCCATTTTCCTGAGCAGCTAGCAGATATTAATTTTTACTAAAGGGGAACACATGAAGTGGGAGTATCTGCAGCATTCTTTATTATATTCTTTATTATACTATGAGAATAACAGTGGTGGTGGTCAAATTCAGTATATTCATTCAGCAGCTTATGTACAAAATATGTTGATTTTTAGTCTGATGATCCAGCTGTGAAATGGCAGTTAAATTTATACAAAGACATTTTGAAGAGTGATGAACCTACTGACCCTGAGAGAAATGTGGAACGTGTGCAGAGGATATCAGCTGCTTTGTATCACCTGGAACAGGTAAAAAGTTAAATGTCCATACTGTGTTGGTTTTAAAGTAACTTTTTTTTTTCTTTTTTGATCTTCTAGAGATTATTTTGACTCAGTGAGTATCATTATTAAAGTATCCAGATAAAAGTTATTTTTGTACATGCATGCAGCCACACACACACATACAGATGCATATATGCAGTTTTTAACATAATCTGTTGTGCCTCATTTAGCTTCAGGGAAAACTCAGGATATATTTGCCTCTGACTTTGTGAACAGCCATAAAAGGTATAGTACACAAATTGTCACCATTCAGTAGCTGAAAACTCTAATTTTAGGAAAATATGTTTGCAAGTGCACTTTCTGTCTTGGGTTTAGCCTGTCTCCTGTATCTGCACTGGAGGACACTGTAGCAGCTTTTGAATAGGTTGCCTAGCTATTGAAATGATGTCGTTTAATTACAAAAAGGTATTTGTACTCTTCCAAAATAAAGTTAATCCACCTCATTCACAAGTGCTGTGGCACAGAAATTCACTCACATGAAAAATTGAATATGCATAGTTAGAAACAGACAAAATAACTATTTTGGAGTTTTGCTAAGGAATCCCACCTGAGATACTCTGACATCTTGAGCTTTTATGTATAGACTGAGAGGTACTGTACATAAGGCCTCCAGTATTTTTTCTTACACATGAACACTGTTTTTTCAGATGATTGGGTGTGTTTGTAACATTTTCTGATTTGCTAACAACATTAACCACTAGCTAAACAGAAAATTTTAATAAAAGTTGAAGTTCCCACTGTATGTGCTAGAATGTATTTTTCTGTAGGTTGAACAACCACTGAGATCAAAGAAAGCTGTTTGGCACAAACTCCTGTCAAAACAACGCAAAAGGGCTGTTGTTGCATGTTTCCGAATGGCACCATTATACAACCTGCCAAGGTAAATGGCATAAAGGTGGTTTTGGTTTGATGGTTTTTTTTGTAACTTTTCATTTCTGAGTGAAAATATTACTTGTGTTTCTTGTGTGTATACATGCAAATTTGTTGACTGTGATTTTGTTTAAGAGACCAAAGAGTTGGTTGTCAGCTAATTCCTCACAGTAACAAAATACTTGTCTCCTAACAAATAACCAGAGGGGGAAAAGACCATAGGAATTACATTGCTTCAAAACCAAAATGCTTCATTTTTGTCAGCTGTTACTCTGTATAGTTCCTGAAGTTATCTGTGTAAATTGTTAAGATGTTGTAGTGTCTGTCCCCTTTTTGCCTCTGCTTGCTGGTTTTACTCTTTATTTTCCTGTGTTTGTATTCTTTTCTCTTTTTTTAAACTTCATATGGCTATTCCTCTCCTATGGCATGAATGCTTCGTTGTCTGAGACAACTTTTAGCTACTACAACTGAATGTTACATGCATTAGAGTGGCTAGTGGTGCAGAGCAGTGCAGAAAGATATTTTATACTTGTGTTTTGCTCTACTTCTTACTGCAGTTGCATGTAAATACAAGGTCTGAGACAAAGTGCATCCTGTGCTTGGTTCTATCTCCTGCCCTAAACAGAGTGTTAAGACCATGAGGCATTGGGGTCATTTCCTTTAACTTGTTCTTTCTCAACAACTCTGCTTTTTATTCAGATACAGCCTAAGTACATCTTTAAGTTTGCTTCTCACCTTCTGCATTTTTTCACCTTTCATGTTTAATATATTTGTTCAAAGATTATTTGTAAAGTATTTAACAGAAGAGTTGCATTGCGTTTTTAAATGCCAGTCTACATGCTTAATGTTGGCTTAAGATCTCTAATTGTGCCACTAACATATAGGAAGAGTATTAGGTTTGCACAAGACAAAAAAACCCCAGTTACAGTATAAAAAACCGCATCCTTCTGTTACAAAAAAGTAGTTGTTCTAGACTATAACTTCTCTAAGTTGTCATAGTACCTTCAGGCAACCTTCAAAGAACCAGAGTAATAAAAGGGTTTAAGTACAACATAAGAGCAAACTGGCTAGTATCAACTGTTTCATCTTCAAGAATTGTGTTTGGAAAAACAAGAGGAAGTGATATGTAGAGCACCTATTTCAGTACAACCTTTTTGTGAACGTTTTTTTACAACTGTATTCTGGATTTATAAATTCTTAAAAATGTTAGGAATATATGTGAGCACCAAAATGATAAAAATAGTTTGTCCTACTCTTTTCCCTTCGAAAAAAAACACATTTATTATCTTTGAGGTTGGTGTAATACTTTCCAAAGGGCAAAATGGGTTATGAATCTGTATTTTCATTTTCAATAAAATATGGAGTAATACTCATTGAAGTAGAACATTCATCTGTCATTTTCATTAAAAACCTCTCTGTGTTAAAAAGATCGATGTTGATACATAAACTTTATGGTGGAGGTGGAGTTTATTCCTAATATGAGTGTGAAGCAAATCTGTGCAGCTATTTCATCTTGTAGATTTTCATCTCTAGATTCTGTAAACAAACTGTCACGAAACTGTTTTAGCCAATTAATTGTGGCATCGCAGGCACGACCTAGAATCGTAAAATCAGAGTGGTTTGTAACTTTTAAAGGACATTTAGTCCAGCCCCCAGCAATGAGCAGAAACTAATAGGTATATCACTCAGTTGATAGGTGCAAAGCAAAGTTTTAAAATTCACTAGTTTATAGACACACATTTTTTTCTAGATTAATTGTAGGGTTCTGACAGGAAAATAAGGCTGTTACTATTATGTACCTCTGTCTCCACCATTTAAATTGATTGTGGTGTTAAGACATCTCTGAACCCTAGGGAGATTATTTCAAGTGGGGTGTGATTAATTCTAGGAGCTGTATAAATCCCTTTGAACCAGAGTTTATTTTTTCCTCATTTTAGTTGCAGCTTTCTATTGGAAATTTAAAAATTTCTGGAGATTTAGTTGGCTTTCAGTATAATTTAATGTTGATTTCATACTTCAATTTTCTTCAAAATTTATTCTTAAATGTACCATTTTTTAGTAATTCCAGGACACTTCAGAAATTAAAATGTTTATTGATGTACAGGTGGTTGTTAAATCATAGAATATTTATGCTAGAAGTTAAAGTAATTTTTTTCAGTACTTCCTTTTCTAGAAGTGCCCGAAGATACAAAATAAATAATTATATTTAAAAATATTTTTATTTTTCAAGAAAAAAAATCAATCCAGTTAGGAAATACTAGTTCCTCATGTTCTGTGTTTAATTGTTGTATGTGGCTTTGAAAAAGTGTCTTATGTGATAAATGTTTTCTCTGACATGTCTGTATGTTTGATGTTTTAAGGAAATTAGTTTGTAAAAAATTTGTCTTACTGTCTGTCTTCTGTATATGCACATAGATACAGCAAAGTTGTACATGGCAATTTTTCATACAGTTTACAAATTATATTCTTTCTGACTACTTTGTTGAATTTAACTTGTGCCTTTCTTCAATGAAAACCTGTATGCTTTTCTTCAGACACAAAATTAGCAATTTCTTCCTGAGCACCTTTCAACGTGTTTGGCTGGAAAAAGTACATGAAAAAACTCAGTATGACAGGCTTATACTCAATTTAATGGTAATGTAACTTGTGGAGAGCCTCTTGCTTATGCACACACTTATTCCTTCCCAGCCATGATTTGATGTTATCATAAAACATGAATTTGTACAATTTTCAGAAGGGATTCTGATTGGTCAGTTTTTGGAATTTGATAATAAAATGCCACCAGTAAAAATAAAATGCAGGAGAGCACAGAAGGTTGGCTCAGTAGCTATTCCATTATAAAATAGTATTTCATGTGCAGTGTCAGTTCAGACAATTTGTATAACTTTTATTTGTGGTGCAGGATAAAAGTAAATGAAAAGGCTGAGTGAAACAACATTTGTAACTTAGTGTAGTGTGCCTCAAAACAGAATTGTCCCCAAAATGTAACATAAAGATGGAATGGTTTGGCCATTAATATATGTAGCCTTATTGCTAGGAGCTGTATTTTGTGTGGATGTTAGTTAGATGGGTACTGTGTAGTAGTAATTAATATGCCCAGGAGTTTTCTAAAATTGGTCATTTTCTAGAGCAGGTTTTGTGTATTTCTAATCATCATCTTTGAGGACATATTAATAGAGCCTTTATTTGGAACTGAAAGAAAAGGAGCTGAGGTTAGTCTTCTCTGTGTGGAAGAAGGCAATGATTGTCTGCAGATAACATGCTGGAAAGCACTCAATACTTATTTTGTTGTTTGTGGCCAACTTCTGTTGTCTCAATGTCATAAATCTAGTAAATGAGATTTACATCTCCTAGGTGTAAATCCCATCCATCTTTAAATCAGTCTGTTCAAGGGTGTATTTTTCCCATGCTTGCATTAAGGTTCTAGTCCTGCAGATTCACATATAATGTATGTTACCACTCCCAAAGCTTTAAAACCAAAAAGTAACATATACACACAAGTATATAAAAATAGTAAGAATATTCAAAGGTACATGCTGGTTTGTCACTGAATGTTAGTTATGCTTTGCATTTTGTTTCACTGACCAATCAGAGGATCAGAATTGTACAAATATGTATCCTTACTAATCATTAACCACCTGAGCTGTTATACTATATTCTGTTACCCCTCTTGATCTCACTTTCACAACCCCCCCCAGGCACCGTTCTATTAACCTCTTCCTCCATGGCTATCAGAACTATTGGATAGAAACAGAGGAATATTCATTTGAGGAGAAACTAGTTCAGGATTTGGCTGTAAGTACTGACATAATTGGGCATATTTATCAGTGCCCACTTTAGTGTATATTTCATGTTTCTGTTATAACTATATTTATTTTTTGTGTACTGTATGCATATAAATTAAAAAATATTATTCCTTATGCTTCATGGCATAAGGTAATTTTCTGCTGTGGTCAAAAAGGCATTCCTGTGATGCACACTGCATTAAGGTGGTTTATGCCTTCAGATGAACTATGTGATACTCATTCTTGGGAAGAGAAATGGATTAGGTGAACAGACAGACTATTTTTGTCATTATGGTAATTCCTATGTTCCTATATTTTATTTACTATTTTTTTAAGCTTGACACAGTTGATCCTTTTCCCCTTTCTAAATTTTCTGTTGATGCATAATATTTAATTTTAACATTTTCAGCTTTGGTCCAAATTAATTTTGCTTTTTCCTTTTTGATACATCATAAGGAGAAATAAACATATGCAGCCGTATTCAGCAAAAATTTATTTACATGTGTACTTGATAAAAGTGATCAGTAAATTTCAGCATTTTGTTACTGAATATTGATTCAGAAAGCCTACTGCTTTTTTCTCTTCCCCCTCTGTAGTTAGTTTGTCTAAAATACTTCCAAAGGGCTTATAGTACCTAAACACCATAAAAATGCATATATGGCTTCATGGATCATATGAAGACATACCAGGAGATGCTTCGGCATTAGCAAAACCAGTCATGTTGTATTTATAAGGACTCATTGGTATAGAAGGTTGTATGATATTTTAAAAATCAAAGCTAATATATTCTTCTCATAGTCATGTGGTCATAGTCTTTGTTGTTTTTTTTTCTAAAGGAAGAAATGAAGCCATTAATCAAAACAGTGATTACAATTATTTCAGATTTACTAAGGCAGTGAATTGAACTCCTGTAATCACAATTATTACAATAATTGCAATAATTCTGCAATAATTACAAACCTTGCAAAGGGGTGATTACACAAGTAAGGTAAAGGTGATATGCTGTTCTTCTGCCTGGCTCTTTTATATATCAAACTGCCAAAAATGTTCAAAATTGACAATAAAAGCAGTCATTACATTTGTTAAATCAATGTTACCTAAACATGATGTATGTAAGTATTGTAGCAAAGAGTAGTCTGAATAGGATGTAACTGATGATATTATTATAACAGTTCCATTTACCAATAATACTTATGCTAAATAATTGGTTCTTTCAAGTCTGTCCAGTGGAAACACATAATTTCTGCTGAATAAGGCTTCCCTAAGATTTTCACTGTCTCATTCTCAGTCCCTTGCAAATGAGAAAATTGTAAAGTTAGTATCAATTATGAATAGCAATCACATATTCTTAACTCCTCCTGAGACATAACAGGCATGTAATGTTGCAGGTTATGCTATAAGCTATTGAGTAAGGTTAATATTGGAAGTTAATACAAATTGGAGAGAATAAAATTACTGAAATCCTTTCTAAGCTTAATTACTTGATTTTTTTCTTACTCATGAAGCTTAATTTGTATGTTCTGATATAAATCTTGAGACAGACACTTCCAAAAAAAGATGAAGAGGAAGAGGAAGAGCCTGAGAAAAAGCAGCCTGATCCACTTCATCAGATTATCCTCTATTTTAGTCGCAGTGCTCTCACAGAGAGAAGGTAAAAAAAGCTGTCTTGAAAAGCACACTGAGTAAAAGCACCAGTAACTGAATTTCTAGTAACATTAAAGAAGTGATTTAGCACAACTTCAGTTCCTTAGTGTGTAGAGTGAATAATTTTTTGCCTCTGAGTTTCATTAAAGTTTTCATGTATTTAAATTCGATATAACTTCTTTATTGAGATAAATATTGACTGGTTTTGAAATTTTAAAAGCCTGGTAAATACCCAATACAGAAATAACTGAGCATGATTTCTTATAAAAACGTAAATTCTACATGAACTACTGGTTTATTCAGAGTATCTTCCCCTGGTCTCTGGTGCTTATAGATGTGTGGTGATGGTGCTGGTATTCATTACATTTTATTCAGTATATCAGAAAAGTTTTCATTGATGATCAGCATGAATCTCTTTCAGTAACAGTTTCTGCTTTGAATTTAGACCGTTGATTGGAATATGTATTTTGTATGAGTAGGGTACTTCATATGCTTTTTGTGTATGACTAATGTAATCTTGTCGTCTGACTGTTAGAATTATTCTAACTTATATCTCCATTACACTTTTCTGTGACTACAGCAGCCAGTGATCCTTACTTATCCAACATAAGTCCAAAAGTCCATGATGTCCAAATATACCTCTAAACTGTTTAATTAAAAATTAGACTTGGTTTCAGATAAGAAAATGCATTTATAACATGATTTTCAAGTATAATTGTGTTTTAAGTAGATGTGTGTTTCTGTTTTAACAAAATACCCTTTAATAAAATGGTATTTAAATGTTAGTAGGAGTATGACTTCTTTTTATTACTATATAATAAAATAATTTTGCTTACTCTTTACTCTTTATAGCAAATTAGAAGATGATCCTTTATATATTGCCTATTCCGCTATGATGGCAAAGGTAAATACAGTATTTCAAGCTCCATCCCTCACTCCTCTCAGGTCCTTCCTATTAATTTTAGATGCTTCCCTCTGTTTTAAGTGTAAATTCTACTTATAATTTCTATATTTTTAGTGAAGTGAATGCTGTTCAGTTATATAAATATAAAATGAGAAATTTCCTTACATTAATAGTATGAAATACCAGTAGGTGCAATCCCGTTGATATCACTTGGCCCTTTGTTTTGTATGGGATTAACTCATGAGCAATTGTAACATTTTAGTTATTTTTATTCTTTGGGTAATTGTTTTGGAGTTAAAATTCCAAGTCTGTCAGAAATCAGTTGACAGGTTTTGCAACATACTGATCACAGCTGACACATGTGAAGAGACTTTGACTGTGAAGAAAAATATTATGGGTATAAATAGAGACATGAAATAAGAACACATAGCCTGCAGTTACAGGGTGTATGTGTAGTTGAATGAATACAGTGAAGTATTCACATATTAGGGAATATCGCTTTCTCATGTGGATGAGAACAAATATTTATAATTACAGGGATTTAAAATCTTCATAGCGCCTTTAATTGTTGCTTGAAAAAAAGAATTCTTTGGTCATATTTGTAGAAATACTATAGTAAAAATAGACATATTTTATAATAAGAAAAATCTTGTGCTTTCTCTTTCTAACATAAAAAGAGCTGTCAGGAAGCAGAAGAGGAGGAAGAAGAAGAAAAGGAAAAGACATTTGAGGTAAAAGTTTAAATAGCATTTCTTTCTCATTGCCTAATGTGCAAGTGTTTTAACTATTTCTTCTAGAATAAATCATAGAATCATAGAATAGTTAGGGTTGGAAAGGACCTTAAGATTATCTAGTTCAAACAATCTGTATGGATTATGGAGGCAGATGGCCTTCAACAACTTCAGATTTCTCACCATTCTGTTTTTTTCTGAACCAGTTCCACTCTGTATTGTGTTCTCATTTTTATTCCCAAACCCAGGAGAAAGAAATGGAAAAACAGAGAACTCTCTATCAGCAAGCTCGCTTACATGATCGTGGAGCTGCTGAGATGGTCCTTCAGATGATTAGCGCAAGCAAAGGTAATATTCTGTGCAGCATTAAAAGTATACATGATCTACATATCATAGGTATAATGCTATACATATATAGAATGTATTATGTCATTATACCTATGATGTGTGTATCACATATAACTTGTATATGGCAATGAGGCAAAATAAATATCCATTACAACAATATTAGGTAAAATTTCCAGATTGCTTTTCTGGTTGAATAGTCCGTAATGGCAAGTTCTAATGACTGCACCCTTGTTTGACAGGTCATACAGGACCCATGGTTATTGAAACACTGAAACTTGGTATTGCTATTCTAAATGGTGGGAACACCATAGTTCAACAGGTAATGCTTTCCTAATGACTGTGAATCTTGCTCGCAGAAAGAAGGAAGTAATTTTGAGAATTTTAGTGTTATAGTGCCTTTAATTTTAAGCTAAACAGTGAAGAAATATCAGGGTATTTTTGGTACAGTAACAATGATACTATTGCTTGCTTTTCAAATGGTAATTCAAAAAGTTGTTAGTTCATATAATTCTAATACAGATTTTTTTTTTTTTCCGTCCCCAATTGCACATGTTCTAGAAAATGCTAGACTACCTGAAGGAGAAAAAGGATGCTGGATTTTTCCAAAGTCTCTCTGGCTTGATGCAGTCCTGCAGGTAAAAGCATAAATCATATTATTACAGTTTCAGTTTTATTCAAGTTGGTGGCTTATCGCTCAGTGCAGGTGGATTTGTTAGATTTAAATTACAGGAGTCACAGACTGTAGCATTCTTGTTGAAAATTTTTGTGAATTGAGGAATGGCATGTTAATCTTTTAGTGTATTCTTCCAAAGGGGAAAATAAAGCAAAGACTGTGTATGCCTTTGAAGGCTTAGTTTGTTGAGGCAGAAAAGTAAACTGTAAAGGCTCCTTTACTGGCCCAAGATCCATCAGATTTTCCACCTGGGTGGTTCTAAGGGTAGAGAAAAGCCATCACTGAAGGAGAGACAGGCCAGTGGAACTTTATCAAGCTTTCAGTTTCTCCACATCTCTGATGAGTTGCATATTCTCTGTTTCTTCATTTGAATCCTCTCCAAATATATGTCAGGTTTGTTAGAAATGGCACATCACCAGTGAGACTACTGAGCCCATTCCCCTGATAAACCAGAAGTTCAAGTTAGTTAAGGTGAAGGACTCATACAAAGAAGCTGGGAAACTGTTGATGTTTCTGATTACACTTACAGTAGAGAACCTCCTTTTTTTTAGTCTTTTAAAGCAACAGAAGAGTTCTGAAGGAGTAGACTGAAAATTAAAATCGAAGGAGCTGTGTGGAAGGAATGTGAAAGGAATGGTGACCTATACTACAGAAATTACTGCCGAGTAGTTGCAACCTAATTAAATAACATCTGACTTCTAATTTTTACATTTATATAGAACAATCCAGCAAGGATTTGCTCAAACAGGACCTACAGCGATCATATTACCAATAGTGTATGTGTACTGTTCAGGATTTAATGAAAAATGGTTTTGATCAAATGACTTGAACACTGGCAGGAGAATGAAAATGATGCTTTAAAAATACTTTTAGTTTTAATGATGCTGCTAGATAGATGAATATGTGACTGCATTGCTTTTAACTGAAAGAGAAAATAGATAATCATAGAATTGTATTTGAACTATCTGAATGAAAGTATTCTGACTCAGAATCAGAGATTCCATATAATAACATAATAATGCATAATATATGCAGTAACAATATAATAGAAATAGTATTGATAACTTAGTGGAAAAGAGTGTGATGAAGAAATGTCCTTTTGGTCGGCAGGTTTAAATCAATATAGAGAGTAATATTTCAGGTTCCTTTTCCACTTTTCATTTCTATATGAAACCATGAACGACTGGAAGTGAGGTTAGGTAAGTCATGAGACCTGACTTGAGACTCATTTCTTTCCAGAAATCAACAGTGGACCCTTATTTTCATCACAAGCTCTTTTATTTAATGTTCATATTAAATAAAATAAGAGGCAATGCATGTCACAGTGGGTCAAAGCTAGTTGTTGAAGATCTCCAGAGGTTTCCTAGATGAAAATAATTTTCTACTGTGTACTACAGTGGTTGTTTTTGTTCTTATTTTTCAATGAAAGTGTTCTCGACTTGAATGCATTTGAGAGACAAAATAAAGCAGAAGGCCTGGGGATGGTTACTGAAGAAGGAACTCGTAAGTAGCATGAAATTGATTTCACTAGTGCTTCAAACATTATTTGTGCTTCCTTCTTTAACTAGAACTGTTATTTACTGTGGCTTGAGTTTTCTGTTGATAAACTTACTATAAGTAATTCTAGGCTTTGAGTTCTGAGTATGATTTATATTTCAACACCTTTAGCAATAATTTTTAAGAAAAACATTGTAACTTCCAATATTCTTATCTTGTATTCTTGTTATTTTTCTTTGATCCACAGTCATCGTTCGTGAGCGTGGTATGTTTGGGTTTACAGTTTTTGATACTATTGTTGCAAAACTGTGTTGCAAATACAGAGAGAAGTATTTCATTGCATCTTCCAGATATATTTAGGTTTAGCTTTATGGTCTGCAGCAGGTTGTGTGCTCAGCTTGGATAAACAGTTTGATGCTTATTTAATAAATGTCATTCATATTTAAGGCATGATTTTAGTTATGACTAACAATTTATTTATTAGATATATATACTGTTGTGCTTTTAAAAATTATTTTTTAATTTTTTTAACCATGGATGCATTGGAGTGCTAAATATTTTGGCTTTGCTTTTTCTGTCTCAGTTTTTCTTTTCATTATTAGCAGTTTGTTTCTTTCTAATTGCTTTACGCTTTTATGAGACTGTCTTTTACTAGAATTCCAGTTGTAAAGGTTGCTGTAAGATTGTGTTCTGCATATTTAATCATAACAGTTGTCACATAATCATTGTATTTATATATTATAAAGGTGAAAAAGTGTTGCAGCACCATGAATTTACCCGAGATCTATTTAGATTTTTACAACTCCTCTGTGAAGGGCATAACAATGGTAAGTGAACTGAATTAATTTGGGGGAAAATGTATGATGAGTCTCTGTTCTTAAACAGAGTTGAACAGAATTAAATAGATTCTAATGGCTTATTCCTTCGAACTCATTTAGTGTTCTGAGCGGAAACTGATAAGGCAAGAACTCAAATTGTGGAGTTCAGTTTGAATTTTTAAGTCTTAACATAATTTGAGGTTTTATGCCAATTATTAATAGTAAAGTTTTTTGAAAGTCATGTGGGTAACAATTCTTCAGTTACATTTACTTTATGATCTACTATAGCTCAATTTCCACCACATAAACGTCTGTACCCAGCAAGCTACTTAAAATGAATGCATTCTGCATGTCTCCATGAGAACATAAAAACAACCTTGTATTTGTTAATTCTTATATGTGCTAACCAATCACAAACCACTTCTTATTTCAGATTTTCAAAATTACCTACGTACTCAGATGGGCAACACCACAACAGTGAATATTATCATTAGTACAGTTGACTATCTCTTGCGTCTTCAGGTGAGGCAAAACCAGAGAAAAATGGAATACAGCATATTTGCCTTTTCTTCATTTTTATAAAATCACATTTTACTGGAATCAAATGTGAAAATCCTCTCTTCAGGGATATCTAAAATGAAGAATTATGATTTAATTTATTTCATCTCTTCTTTCCTTTTAAAATAGATGAGCTTTCAGAATTCTGTGTGAAACCAGGTGTTTGTTAATTTGCTTCATTTTTCACTTCTTCAAGGAGCAGTTAGGTGAAACCACAAAAAAGTTATTTCCTTAAGAAATAGATTGATACAAAATGCTAAATTTCATGTGCTGCTGATTCAACTTTTGGTGATACAAATGCAAGCAGACTGCATACAGAATCCAAAATTAGACAACATATCATTGTTGATTTTTTCTTAGGAATCAATCAGTGACTTCTATTGGTACTATTCAGGAAAGGATGTTATTGATGAATCAGGACAACGCAACTTCTCTAAAGCTTTGGCTGTCACCAAACAAATATTCAATTCCCTTACAGAATATATCCAGGTAAAGAAAATGTTTTACTCACAGTACCAGCAAGGTATTTCTATGGTCTGATTCCTTTGGCCTTATTTTTCTTAAATTTGATAAAGTTACACAGTGTCATTGGTCCAGTGTAAAGTTAATACTAGAACATATGAATGGCTACGTATTTAATATTATATGATTGAGTATTCATATACTAGATAGCAGAGACCTTGGGAAGCTTTCTCTTGTAGCTTTATGGAAACCTGAAGTTTCTTTTTTTTTTCAGGGAGAAATCTTATGAAATAATTAGTTTTATGTGTTTATTTTATTTTATATAAATAAAATGTGCTTTTTTTTCTTAATTTTTTAGGGTCCTTGCATAGGTAATCAGCAGAGTCTGGCTCATAGTAGGCTGTGGGATGCAGTTGTTGGCTTTCTTCATGTTTTTGCCAATATGCAGATGAAACTCTCACAGGTATTTTCAGTGATTAAATAATCTCTTTCATATGTTAGTCAATTGAATGTTGAAAACTGTAAAGCAGTTAATGCACTGCTACTCATTGGCTGTGCATGGCCCTAATGTAATGTAGAGGCCCAGGACTAAATCTCAGGACTAGCATCTTCATATCACTCCTTTCAGCATTAATCATCATTGTGCACTCACTTTTTCAAATATCAAACTCACTGCTTCCAGCTCCGTTATACCTTTCAGATAATGAACGTGGCAGTTTGTTCAGTTACAAAAACCTGATGATCTGTCAGAGCAGAAACACCATTAAAAGCATTTTAATAGGCTCCTGTGCTACAGATAAGTAAGGCAAGAGAAGAGCTGGGAAAAATTCAGAGGGAGGGAATGTGTCCAACTTGTCTCATTAATCCATCACAGGCATAGAGCAAGAGGGCAATAAGCAGTGTTCATTTCACTGTGCAGAGCATTGTGGAATCTCAGCCCTCCTCACAGATTCAGGCTTCTGTGTTCTTTTGCAGCTGCTGCTTAATGTACCCATACAGTCAGGCCACTGGGAACTGAAGGCAGCACTGTAGTAATTTTCTCACTCTTGCTCAGTGCTCTGCTACCCTCTGACTTACTCATAAGATTTCTACCCACCCTACTGAAGTATATCTGAATTTTCAGGATACTTAACAGTTTTAGGTCCTTCATCTTGGTCACAAAACCATGTTAGACTTATATTCTGTAGTTAAACTAAACGATTGTAGTTCAGTTTGAGTGGCAATGCATCCTGACACTAAATATTGCCTGTGAAGTGAGAAAGGGTGAATTCTTTCTGAGATGAATACTGCCAGATGTGCCGAATAATCAATTTTGTGATTTTTTTTGCTGTCCCTTATCTGCCCTTTTGTACTCCTTAATGCTTTATTAAAGCTTATCTTTATGGTATTAATACCTCTGCTGTAGTAAGTTACCCTCATATTGTATAAGATCCCTGCTAGTAATCATAATAAAATGACAATGAAATCTTGAGGAATGTGAACTACATTTAGATGATGATCCTGAATACTGTTTTCTTTTTCTAGATGTATTTAGTTTTCCAGATAAATACAAATTAAAAACAACCTTGTACTTTTGTTTTGTTTTTTTTTGGTTTTGTTTTTTTTTACAGGACTCTGCTCAGATTGAGTTACTCAAAGAACTGTTAGATCTGCTAAAAGATATGGTAGTGATGCTCTTGTCACTGCTTGAAGGTTGGACCTGTTTTTGTTTATGGTTGATTATGATTTTCCCAGCTTCATAATGTAAAGTATGATAGCTATGTTAATCTTTCTAAACTGTTTTTAAATTGCCTTTATGTAATGTGAGGGAAAAACTTATTTCACATTTATTTAATAATTATTGTGCAATATACTCAGTCTTGAAAAGAGGGCTGCTACAAAAAAAGCGTATTGAAAGAAAAATGACAACATTTGAAAACATTTTTGTTCTGTTCTCAGAAAGAATACGAAATAATTTTTTTTTTTAATCTAGCAATGACAAATAACTTCCTGTTTTCACTCACTATTTAGGCAATGTTGTAAATGGAACTATTGGAAAACAAATGGTTGACACACTTGTGGAATCATCTAGCAATGTAGAAATGATTTTGAAGTTCTTTGACATGTTCCTTAAGTTAAAAGATCTGACTAACTCAGATGCTTTCAAAGAGCACGACCCAGATGGTAAAGGCATCATTTCAAAGAAGGAATTTCAAAAGTCAATGGAGGCTCAAAAACAATATATACAGTCAGAGATTGAATTCCTGCTGTCCTGTGCAGAAGCTGATGAAAATGATATGTTTAACTATGTTGATTTTGTGGAAAGATTCCATGAACCAGCTAAAGACATTGGATTTAATGTAGCTGTATTGCTAACAAACCTTTCAGAGCACATGCCTAATGACTCACGCCTTCAGAGCTTACTTGAACCTGCGGAAAGTGTTCTTAATTACTTTGAACCATATCTTGGCCGCATTGAAATAATAGGTGGAGCCAAGAAAATAGAAAGAGTTTACTTTGAAATCAGTGAGTCCAGTAGAATGCAGTGGGAGAAGCCACAGGTGAAGGAATCTAAAAGGCAGTTTATATTTGATGTTGTGAATGAAGGTGGAGAGCAAGAAAAAATGGAACTCTTTGTGAATTTCTGTGAAGACACAATCTTTGAAATGCAGTTAGCATCCCAGATCTCTGAGACAGATTCATCCGAGAGACCTGAGGAAGAGGAAGAGACAGAGTCTTGTTATGTAATGGATATTGGAGATGATGAGGAAGAAGAAAAGTCCCTGGAATCTGCTTCAGCTTTTGCAACGGCCTGTGTTGCAGTGAAGAAGAACGTTGCCAACTTTTTTAAAACAATCACTGTGAAGAACCTAAGGAAACAATACAGGAAAGTTAGAAAGATGACAGTAAAAGAGATGGTGAAACTGTTTTTCTCTTTTTTCTGGCTCCTATTTGTAGGGATGTTCCAACTATTCTTTACTATAGTGTGGGGAATTTTCCAGATTCTTTGGAGCACTGTATTTGGGGGTGGCCTAGTTGAGGGAGCAAAAAACATTAAAGTGACTAAAATACTAGGGGACATGCCTGACCCAACACAGTTTGGAATTCATGATGATGTTATGGAAGCAGAAAAAGCTGAAGGTGCTGAGCATGGCATCAGAGCTGACCTTGTGCAGTTTGCAAAGGGTGAAAAGGGAGAAGCTGACATCATATCAGACATTTTTGGTATTCATACAAAGAAAGAAGGAGGCTCAAAACATGGACATGATGCTGGGCTTGGAGATATTGCAGAAATTCTTGGTACTGATATCCAGTCATCTTTGGAAAACACAGTTCGTAAGAAAAAAGGACTGCAGGTATGTTAAAGAGATTTTTTTCTTTGCAGAAAATAATAAGATGACAAATATATTACTGAATTTTCTATTAGTAACTGAATTATTTGTCAGTTAACTGATTAATAAATGTTCTTGGTGAAAACATACTTTACAATCTGTAGTCTTAAAAAAAAAAACCCAACAAGCAGGACAGCAGAGTTTACATGCCCAGTGTGTTTAGATTTCACTGCAGTAAATTGTTATTGTTCATTTGCATTCAAAACAAAAATTGCTGGTGGCTTTCTATGCATGGATTTTGCTTTAAATGGTTTACAGTTTTGTTTATTTTGCATACCCCATTTTCCCACAATGTGTTTCAATTAGTTGTACAATCTACTTTCTCTGTAATGCCTTGTCATTATCATCTTTCTTGTACATGCTTTACTGGTCACTTTTTCCTATTATTTGAAATAATTTTTCCTGAATTTGTTGTTACTATGTTTACTGTGTAATCATTCTTTCCTCATATTCTGTTTTATGAACAGTATATTTTGTTCCACTCAGCTCAGCTAAATATAACTTACCGTTCTGTTTGAAAATGGATTGAACTAAATGTCAAAACCAAAATGCATTTGTCATATTTGGAAGGCATTATGTTTCACTCTACATTTTAGATCTGTTTATACTTGTTATTCAAATATATCTTTCCTTTCATTAATCCACCTCTTTACAGTATGATTTCCAAATATTTTCAGGATGAGCCTCCATTGTACCACTTCTTAGTTCATTATGCCCTCTTCATTTGTATGATTTTCTCCGAGATTTATTGCCTATATCAAATGATATGTTTCTATTTATTTTTATTATTTATTTATCTGTTTTTATATGTGCACTTCAAAGTTACAGTCTTTTTAAAAAGGAATTTATTCATTCTTCTCCTACCCCTTAGAAGAACTAGGCATTATCAAATGATCTCTGAATTACCCTCCACCAGCTTGAGATCTTAGGGGAAACTATTTGTGGAAGTTATACATGCTTTCATCACATGTACTAGAGGAGGTTCCCAGATAAGAGGTGATATAAGGGAAGCAAGACTGATTTTTTGTAAATTCTTTCTCTACTTATGTATGAGGCAGACATGCAGGTGATTAGTGGGGGAAAAGCACTGATAACTGTAACTTTAGAGTCCTAAAGAGGACTTTGGAGCCTGCATCTCTTTGATTTCCAGTGAAGCTTAGTTATTCAAACTACATTTAAAAATGAGTTTACTTTAGTCTCACAACACTAAGCCTAACCGTGTTTGAAATCCACGCTCCAACTTCTTTGCTGCAAGTAGCTGTCTGGAAAATTATATATTGTTTTTTCCGTATCTCAAGGGGCTGTTGTAAACACACAGGTGTTCATGAGAGGTGCAAGTAAAGGTTTAATGAACCATCAACCTCCCTAAGACAAATAGTTTGAGGAAAATATTGCATAAGTAAAAGTTGTTTAAATAATTGTCTGTTTTTGACTGCATCAGTTGATCTTGGCAAAACGATCGGGTTTTGTAGTATCTGATAATTACACAGATCTTTTTCAGATTTTTGATGCTATCACTGATATGCTGTTCTTCGTTTTATATTTGGAATGTGGCAAACTGATGCTCATTTTCTGCATAATCAGTAACTGCACTGAGTCTTCATGAGTGACTATTGTATTTTGGTATGATCTAGATGCAGTTAATTACCTTCATCCTCAACTGGTCACATGGTCTGTCTGATAACCACATATAATTACTTTACATTCTTAAAGGTCTTTTCCAGCTTAGTTAATTCTATGATTCTAAGTTGTTCAGTCTACTGGGCTAGTTACAATAGTGGTAACACCATGCTGAAAAAGGCTACCAGAAGAATTTCTGTGATTTTCACTGTTTACATCTAGTCTGAGCTATTTTTAATATCAAAAACTTTAAAAGTGCAAACTGGTATAAAAATATAATGTATTTATTTTATTTGTATCTTAGAAAGCAATAACTAAATTTACCAAAATTTTATTTGATTGGATCCATTTTGAGAGTTAAAATACTTTTTGCAGATAACTGAACTTGCAAAAGCTGAAACAGAAAGAAAAGCAGAAGCTGAGAAGGCTGAGTAAGTTACACGGTTCCTGTTTGTTTCCTTACTAATTCCTTATGCTAGATAATTTGTCCAGAAAGAATCCAAGCAATGCTCAGTATTCAAAGCACTTTATGTACACTTTGTCTCATCAGTATTTTGAAAACCAGCAGTCCCTAAGAGGCAGCTAAACCATCACAATAGGCAACAAAATGGTCATCTGATTTTTGTGGCCTTTGACAATCCTGCATATAATAAACCTGTGGCCATTGTCTTTTTAAAAAATCCACTAACCACCTTTAGAAATGAGTACCAGTCTTGGAAAAAACTCTGCAACTTGTCATTATTGCTATTTACACTTCCCCTGCTACCCACTATAATTTTCAGGCCGTAGTAGTTTAAATAAATATTTTACTGCTGTTTATCTGTTTTCAAGTCCCTTCTTGCATTTTATTGTTACAGAATTGTTTTGGTATGATCTGTCTCTCTCTTCAATCCCTGCAGGGATGTTAAACATCATTTTCACTGTTTAAAGCACTTCCAGTAATTAAAAAGTACACTTCAAATCTTCCATGGCTTTTTTGGTACCATGTATCCACAGAACCTGTTGAAGAGTGTTACTCAGTGTGAAGACAGTAACTAAGATAATAACTAAGATAAGCAATTTCTGAAGCTGTTGTTTCATCTAGGCCATGTTACATTATAATATTGAGTTGGTTAATCTTTAAATTGCTCAAATTACACCTTTTAAAAGTTTTGTGAAAACAGATCACTGCTGGGCTTTTTTCTTTGTTGACTGATTTTGGTCTCCTGATTTAGACACTAGTGGCATATTCAGCAGAGCTTCAGTGAAGCAATTTCTAAGTATCTAGGAATTTTCCCAAAATCTCCTGTGCCACTCAATTTTTCTTATTTTTGACTTGTTCACCTCTTTTTTTCATAAGCATGACCTCCTTATACTTCTGTAATTTTATTGGACTTGTTTTCCTGATTCCCTGTTGCCTTCTCTTGTCTGCCATCCTTAATTCTGCTCTCAAGTAATTCTGCAGCATATTCAAATTGCCTTCAGCTTAAACATCTGAGTTTAATGGCTTACATTCTGAGGCTGCAAGAGGGACTTTTTTGGTGGAAGATAAATACATTCTTGGACACCCATCATACAACTCCTACTGCAGTAGTAGTGTGGTCCTGCAGGAGGGTTGGACGAGAAGATCTTTCGAGGTCCCTTCCAACCCTTGGGATTCTGTGATTCTTTGATAAGGCAAACTACATACTGCATTTCTTATCCTCACATCTTAAAACTTTCAACCACCTCAGTGCTTCAGCATTCTTTTACATATATGCAAATTCAGCTGATTGGGGTTTTTTCACCTTTTTTTTTTTTAGTTTAGTAACTAAATTCCCCTATTACTATACACAGTCTTGATACTTAATTTTCATAAAAGCAATTCAATGGTACAGGAGGAATGATTGTAATCTACATATTTTGTAAGGTGTGAGCTTCTGAAGTAAACTTCCTTCTTGTTAGTCATTCATCTCTGTAAGAACAGCGATGGCCTGGACTTAATTCATTGTATGATACTGTGATTCAGGTATGATCCTGTGTACCAAATCCCAAAAGCTGTATTTCTCTTTTTCAGCTGCAGGCTCAAAAAAGTACATGTGAACTCTCAATTTTTTTATGTTACTTGTATTGGGTATATATGTACATCAATGGTTTTGGCAAACATTATCCACTTCACACTTGATGCAGTAATTTGTCTGGTTCTTGGCTTTTTACTGCATTGATCTCTCCTCAACAACTCTATCCATGCATATCATTTGAAACTAAGGTCACTACTTTTACTCTGGCTTACTCTCTACCTCAAATCTTAGAATCATTTTTCTCACAGTATCAAAACTAGCTTTCAAAGCCAGACTTTCTGAATTGGGATTCTTTCTAACAGAATGCATTTACAATACAGAAGTTTGGCTAGGTATTTTTGTTTTGACTGCCTTTCTTCTAGCATGGAAGATGGTGAAAAACAAGATAAAGCAAAGGAAGTACAATCTGAGCAGCTAGAAGAGGGAAAAATAAAGAAAAAGAAGCGAAGGCATGGACAAAAGATTGAGAAACCAGAGGCTGTAATGGCTAACTTCTTCAAAGCTTTGGAAATTTATCAAACAAAAATGCTTGTAAGTTCTTCCTAAATTATTTTAGTCATAAAATTTTTATTTATGTATTATAGAACTCTGATATTGAAGGGAGAGACATCATCATAAAAGGAACATTGGCATGAGTTTTCAAATGACTGGCTATATTCAGTCTGTTGTGATTTTTATAATACTTCAGAGAGTTCTATACATAAAATTTGTGTCTGTGATATCCCCTGTTTTGGTCTAACAGGACAGATTAACCTCCTGAGCTCGTTGTTAGGAACTCACTATTTTCCTTAGTCTAACTTCTAGAATCTGTAATTCTAATTTCTGTGAGATTTTTCTTTATTCTTAAAAACATCAGATGATGAACCCTATGAATCTGTCTCAAGTAGTTTATTGCAGTATTTTAGCATTCCTATGCCAGACTTCCTTCTAGAAAGTTTTCCTTAATATTTCAGTATATCAGTCTCCCCTGTTGCAATTGCAAGGTGGTTTTTAATCTCATTTACCATGACATGGCAAAATAGGCTGCCAAGAAATGCTCCTCCTTGTTATAACTGGTGAATGAAGGCAACACAATTATGTATTTATTTTCTTAGAAGCTTTCTTACCTTGGCATTAGCTAAAGGCTGCTTCTAATTTTCTTGATAATTTTTTTTTTTTTTACTTTCAGCACTACTTGGCAAGAAATTTTTATAACTTAAGGTTCCTTGCTTTGTTTGTTGCGTTTGCCATCAACTTCATTCTTCTATTTTACAAGGTAAGATTATACATTGTTCTTTAAATGGGTTTTTGTTCCTTTCAGAGGAACATTTAATGATGGTTTAAATGCTTATTTAATAAAGTCCTTCAACATGAACTAAAGCATTCAGATATGAAATAGTTAATATTTTAAATTTTGTAACTAAAATTTGTGATATTAAACCTCCTTGGTTTTTATTTTGTTCAGGTTAAATGAAAACATTTATTTCATTCCTCCATTATAGTTGAGCTTGTGTCTCTAGGCATTCTTTCATTTGCTCACAGAAATCTGTTACTGTTTGAATTGTTAATCTTGTCATGGGAAATTTGAAATCCAACTAAAATAACTCAAATGCCAAAACTTCTGCATTTTTTTCTATCATTTGTTTTAAAGATACTGAGAGACTTCATCTGATTATTCTCAGTAGTTATATTTCTGCTTTTTCTAAAGAACCCTACTGACTTCAGTTGGGTTTGACTGATCAAAATAAGATTAATATCTCAGTTTAACTAGATCAGCTCATATGTTTTAGTTACGCTTAATTTGTTCCTGATTTTTTTTCATGTGTTTCAGGCTCAGGGGCATGTTTGCTTCAATTTATTTTTCTGTGAACTTATTAACCCGTAGTGAACATGCAATGTTTGTTGTTTTTTTTTTGCTGTTGCCATTTTTCCCATTCTCCCATTTCCATGTGGGAGTATAATTCAGCTTTCATACTTATTTGTTCCATTTTCTTTGTTGTCATTGCCAATATGGTTGTTAGTGACTTTTGATTAAGATATTTCTATACTGGGATTGAGACTTTGATGGGTATGAGCAGGCACAAGAAATGTAAAGCAAGAGAGGCCTTTTCAGAGTGTTTTTTTCTGTTACCAATGAAGAAGGTTATATGTCCATACTTTAAAATTAATCTTAGGGTTTTACCTGAATGTCATGAGTTGCTCCAGGTTCTGGTGTATAACCCAGCGATACAAAGTAGAACATCTTCACTAATTTTATTACTGAATCTTCACAATCTCTGTCCGTGAAAAGGAGTAGAATTCACTAAAGAGAACTCCCATCCATAAAAGCCTCAGGTTTCTTTCCTTTCCTTACACATTTTAAGTCTGAAAGAAAAGTCCTCTAAGCTAAGTCATGAAGTAAATTATGGACAATATACAAGTCAATATGAAGACTTGATTAAATTTTAGACTCTAGTATTCAGGAACAATATAGATTACAAAGCACACCCTAAATTCAGTCATATTAGATAACCCTGTCATTGTCTGGTTCTTTGAAGAAAATATTTTGCATAACTTTTTCATTGGTGATTTGTGCTTGAATTTCTCTCAGGTGACAGAAGAGCCACTTGATGAAGTAGACGAAGACTCTAATCTCTGGAACTCTTTTGATGAAGAGGAGGAGGATGAGGGCATGGTGTTTTTTGTTTTAGAAGAAAGTACAGGTTACATGGCACCTGCTCTCAGAGCACTGGCAGTTATTCATACTATCATCTCCTTTGTCTGTGTGATTGGATACTATTGCTTAAAGGCAAGTTCTGAATCTTATTTTTTTAATGTATTATTTGTTGAGGAACATTGTCAATGTACTTAAGTGATTTTTGAGCCAATACTGGAATACCTGTTTGTACCTGGTTGTCTTACAAATGCTCACTATTTAATATACAGCTGTTTGTTTTCCTCATTTACTCAGTCTGGCAGAGACTGAGTTAGCTTTCTTCATACCAGAGCATGTTTTGGATTTGTGGTTAGAACAGTGTTGCTGACACACACATTTTGGTTATTGCTGAACAGTGTTTGCACAGTTTGAAAGCTTTCTCTTCTTTAGCCACTCTGTTCATCCTCCAGCGAGTACACTGGGAGGAGACAAAGGGGCTGGGGGTAGGAGGTTGACTACCAATGTCGCCATTGGTCAGAGACTCACTAGGCCTTGATTTGCTTGTGGGAGGTGTTAGTGTGATGTTTGGTCTTACATGGTATTATAAAGAGTATTTAATACTGTAGGTAGATATCATGGTTTCTAAAGATATGTAAGCCATGACAAAGATGTCCACTGTCATTTTCATAGGTCCCGCTGGTTGTATTCAAGAGAGAAAAGGAGGTAGCTAGAAAGCTGGAATTTGACGGACTGTACATAACTGAACAGCCATCTGAAGATGATATTAAAGGACAGTGGGATCGCCTAGTTATAAATACTCCGTATGTAACATTAAATTGTTATGTGTAAGCTGCTTATAAATATAGCTCATAAAGCCATTGATCTAGAACTTTTGCTGTCCACCTGTTGCTTAGTTCATCTAAAAGAAAGACATTTTTTACCTTAGTTTTGATGCTACGGTATCAGATTCTGGTGTGAAATCTTGCATTATCTTTTTACTTAACAAATACCATCCTAGCATGTATATTCCACCTCCTTTTAATTTTTCTAGTTTGAAAGGATTGTGCACTTACAAGCTCTCTTCAAGACATTTCACCTATTAGTCACTATTGAGAAAGCTTTAAGAAGATAACTTCCTTTTCAGTGACTCAATTTCACATTCATATTGTATAGCAGCATTCTCCTGCCTTTCTTTCACACTTCTTTGTAACAAAATTTGTGTATGAAAAGAGAAATAACTAGTGGAAAATAACAGTCCCAGAATTTGAATAGGTCTAACAGGAATTACTGTCAGGTTGTATGCACTAGCAAATAAGGTAGTAGTTATACACTAATTCTAGGATACTCACCTGCTCTGTGAGTGAATGATCCAAGTATAGGTATGAAAAACATCAGTAAGCTCCAGCACTCTGTAGAAGCAACACAGACAACTACAGCAAGTCAACTCTCTTCTCTTAAAACAATGTCTTATCTACAGGCTATTTACTCTTTTGAAACAAACAGAATCACGTTTTGATACTAGTATACCTAGGCTTAGATTACAGTCTTTCCCTAGTAATTGGGTAACTGGAGAGCTTTGTTTCATTTCCAACTTGTTTCTTTAGTGATTGACGGCAAGCTATGTAGACATCCATTAAGTTTATTCTCAGCAAAACCAAGCATGAATTAATGAAATATATTGTCAGCTTATCCCCAAAAGACATGCTTTACAGCTTGTTCTCCACTAATTAGATTAATCCTTCCTTCTCATGTGAACTTACTTGAGGTTCAGTGCAGGTACTGTACCATCAGCCTAACTGCTGGACAGTACTGTGCATATACTGAAATGTGCATTCCAGAACTGAATAAAAGAAGTAATTGAAAAGGCAAAAAGAGGTACTCTGATGAATGCAGCACCATTAGATGTTTTTGATAAGAGAGATAGACGCAAGCTGGCTACATTGGAGACATATTTTGCTTAAAAGTCAGAGAAATGAAGGAAGGAAATAACACAGATCATTGTACCAGGAAATACCATCTGAGTCACTGGAACCATTTGCCTTTATCTGGAGTAACTTCATTCAGAACTGATTTTTTTTATCCTTCTGCATATTTGCTAACCTCAGTGTTACATCTAGGAAGTAAGGAGAGAAAAACTTCAAATTTTGTAGTATTTCCTACTAATTGGTGTTCTTAAAAACTGACATAATATACAGTAAGACTGAGGAATTCCTGGGAACTGCTGTTCATAAGACAGTTAAAGCAAAATGGTTTTGATGATCATGTTAAAGATCAGGGAAATATCACTGACAAGAGAGAACGCTATTTTTGTTCTTGCAAGTCAAAGGTGATGTATTTCCTAGTGCCGTTACTGTTAGCTCTGCGTCGTCTTGTTCTGGGACATCAGCTCCAGTAATGACAATATAGTACACCTGAGATTACCACTAACCCTGTGTTTGCCAAATGATCTTTGCAATTTTATGGGGTTATTTATTTATTTAGTTTAATTTTACTTTATGTTGACAAGCTATCTACTGGTTCCCAGGAGTTCAGCCTCTATTTGAAATGTAATCCAGTGAATTTAAAAGTTATTTATGCTACAAGACTTATTTTCCTCTGAAAATCATTGTCCGTATTGATTGTATTGCTAGAAACAATGATGTGTTTATTTAGGAGATGAATGATATTACACTGACTATTATGGAGTTGTTAGGCTCACTAGGTGATAATATTTAGCCTGCTGTCCTCTTGTAGCAAGTTGTGTTTATGGATGGGAAAAAGAAAAGGAGATGTTAGGGGGAAGGATGATAATTGCAGTAAATGACAACTAGTAACAGCTGTTGTCCATGTAGAAAGAAATTGTTCTTGTAATTTGAAGCGCAGTGTGTGAGTGAATGAAATTGTACCAGAATGAAACTGTAAGTACAGAATGGAACTGTACCCTGCAGCAATCAGGGACATTGTGTTTTCTCTTTTTTGGGGGGTTGCTTTTCCTCTAAGAAGTTAAATAACTTGAAATATCTTTGCCTGTGCAGGTCCTTTCCTAATAATTACTGGGACAAATTCGTAAAACGGAAGGTAGGCTTTTTATAATTCTATTATGTTAATCATGGCAATAATCTACCATTCAGTTAGCTCAAATATCAATGTGTAATATACTTCTGTACACATATATATACAAATAACTGAGAACTGAAATTTGTTTTACGGAAGTCATTGTGGTGGCAAATGTCTCAGTGAACAGGCAGCTGCAGTGTAGGTGTTAGGAGGGAGGAAGACAGAAGGCTGTGGTTTCCTTCCTAGACTCAGGCATTCAAAATAACTTTGTGCTGTCAATCAGCCATACAGGTCTAATTTAAAGTCATTGTCATCTTTAGGATACAAAGCCTCCTCATCCCCCTAAAAAAAGAAAAACATGCCAGCTTAAGTGATGGCAAATTATATATAAGCTTTCAGATAATAGCCCTTAATGCTTCTATTTTTCTTTTGCATGCTCCCCTGCCTGGCTTCCCTGGAGTTCTGACTGTTCTAGTAGTTAATTGTGAAAGACTTTTTTTGTTTTTTTAATTATTTCATTTCTGACAACTGCTGGCTTAAAGAGGGGTGAATGTCACTGAGGACTTTCCCTAAGCAAAAGCTTCTCTTATTCCATTTTTAGGTTATTAACAAATATGGAGACTTATATGGAGCAGAGCGCATTGCAGAACTTCTGGGTTTGGAAAAAAGTGCCCTTGATTTTAGTCCAGTGGAAGAGAGCGAACCAGAAGAGGCATCTCTTGTGTCCTGGTATAATTTCTGAACTTTGCAGACACTTAATGTGTTGGCACAACTTCACTGTCAAAGATTTAAACCAGAGTTTATCTTGAAACTGTAGTGATGTTTTCCTTGACATGGAAAATTCAAATGGAGAAGTCTTCCTAATGTGGAAGTAAAATAAAAAAGCTCTTTGCTTGTTTGTTTGTTCTAAAACATGTGTATATTTATTGTTATAAAAGTTAGAAAAAAATCCTTAATATGATGCTGACTGATATAATTGGCCACTCTTTTAGTTTAAACAATAATCAGTGCGGCATTTAAAAGTTCCTTAGGTGTTAAAACAGAGTTAGTTTATAAATCAAAGGACTGGAAAAGTATTGATAAAAAAAATATCTATATGCCAGGTATCTAGGAAAAAAGTTAGAGATGTTTTCCTGAACAAATCCATGAGTGAAGACCAGAATTTGAAAGTACCAAAGTCCCAAATGAATTAGGCTTCTGCAAGAGTTTAATTTCCTTGATATTTAAGGCACACAAGAATAAAATTTCCATTTACATGCCATCTAATGGCTAATAAAATATTTAGAATTGTGCAGAAAGAATTACCTTTTCTCTTGGTAATTTCAGCAAGATTTTACACTAGACAGAACACTTACCTCCTAAATTCAAACAAATCACGTTCCATATTTCACTACTTTTAACACACATTTTAATTTTTGTAAGTGGAATACTACAGTATTGCTCTACTGAAATTGCTCCACCAGTTTCAGTGGTTTAGAAATTGTGTATGAGTGCTCAGTTAATGAATACTCTCTGAAAAATTAAGCGCCTACATCACTCAAAAAATAACAGCTAATGTATATCACTACCTTCAGCAAACAAATGTGACATGCCAAGCCCAGTTTGTTGTTTATCCCTACAGAATTCAATACTTAATTTTAACATTGATGCATATCAAAACCTTTGTATTTCCTAGGTTAAGCTCCATTGATACAAAGTACCACATTTGGAAGCTCGGAGTTGTTTTCACTGATAATGTGAGTAAGCTTTGATTTACTCTAAACATGATTGTGTCTTCCACCATGTGCTTTTATTTTAAACAAACATATACAAATAATACTGCATTACAAAGCCATTTTAAAATAGTGGTTTCTGTGTTGTAGCAAACTGCTTTAATTTATGCTAGAATTTTCTTTTTGATTCAAATGGGTATTAAGTGCTTCCTCACCATTAATATACAGTGTCACCATTCTGGAATTTAATTGTACATTCATTTGATTTCATAGAAATCAATCTAGCAGCCAAAGGTGTCTTTTCTAAATCAAGCACCATCTATAGGATTTTTATTCTTGAATCATCTGTTTGCTGTGGTTGGTTAATTCTTTTCTTTCATACCTTCTCCTTTGGAAGGACCACGCTTGTATTAAAATCCCTATTTTACATGAACCCTCTTTTTCCATCCTCTTGAACATTCCAAAAGAAACAAGAAAGCCAAGGTGAATCAAGAAAATATGTATAAATTCATTGTGCACTAAAAGCATACTGAGCCATTGTCCTTCAGTAGAAGCTTTCACATCAAACAGGCTTCAGGTTCACTGCTTGTTAAAAGAATAAGCTGTATTATGTGCTTTAGGTCTTCTGGGTGTCCTGGTTGATGTGGTCTTGAGACTTAGCGTACAGTGTCTTATGAGTAATACAATGCATTTTCTCTCCTCCAGAATCAGTATTAAAGTTCTTTATAACAAGCTCCCCAACCAAAACAGTTTTAAGGTAGGGGATTTTGGTGTTAATAATATTTATACTGAAGACTGCATTTAGATATGAAAAGACAGAGGTCTCAGTTAAGCAATAAACACAGTTGAGATGGTAAGAGACAGAGTAAGAGAGTGGTTTTGAACATGTAAAATAGAGGTATTACATTCAGACTGTGATTCAAATCAGAATGATAATACTGCTTTCTTTCATAAACTGAGTGACTAAAAGCAATATTCTGCATCCAGTAATGCACATTACCACCTGCTAACATTCTACTGCTTTTCACTTTCTCTGCAGTCATTTTTATACTTAGCTTGGTACACGACTATGTCTATCCTTGGGCACTACAACAACTTCTTCTTTGCTGCTCATCTGCTGGATATTGCTATGGGCTTCAAGACACTGCGTACCATTTTGTCTTCAGTTACTCACAATGGCAAACAGGTTGGTGCTACATGCAAAAGTCTGAAAATGAATGTGTTTGATAACAGTACTGGGAAAAAAAATCTTGTAGTGCCTTGGAAATACTGGAATTTAATCCATATTGATGATGATTGGATTAAAGAATACATCCCATTATGTCTTGTGCAGCACACCTAAAACATGTTAAATGCTATGAAATTATAATAATCTATACCCACAGAGTGCTGATAGCTAACGAAGTTTTGTGCACAATAGAGAAATGCATCATTTTAGAAAAATACAAGAGTATGAATTAGTGTCTCCCCAGCTCCTTCTCTATGCTCAGTGATGAACTGATTAGTGACAACTAGTAAGAATTCACAGTCTCTCCTTAGCTACAGCAGTAATAATGATCTGGGCACTGAGATTTCAATACTTAGCTAGTAAGAATGTGCTTGCAGGTGGGAGCATTCTGCACTGTGGAGTATATTTATATGTCACTTCATCATGCAAAAATCAGATTTTCTTTCAGCAGAAATGGAACAATGGAAGTTTCTTCCCTTATCAGGAAAGGGGTTTCTAAAACAGTGCATTTTTTGGAGGGTTTTATCTCTTCTTTTTTCCTCCAGGATGGCCAAAAGTAGTATTATTTTTAATGTATTGCTTTATAAATAAATGTAACACTCAAAACCTGGCATAACTGACAAAACTGTTTCAACTCAAGACAGCTTTTAGTATGCATTCTGAACAAGGTAAGAGTAGTTTTTCTAATCCTGTTGCTTTTCTTGCTAGTAGATATGAAGACTGAAAGCTGCAGATTTTTAATTTGAAATGTTCACACTGGGAGCATACTGACAGATCTGCAGAAAGAGATAAACTGAGTTGTTCAATACTCTTACAGTTCTTTTAAAAGAGAAATAGAATTGTTGTATTTTTAAAAGATGTCGCCTTCATTAGCTCCTCTCCAGGGCTGCATCTTCTGATGCTGCATCATCTACCTTCAACAATAATCTAGTCTTATTAACTGCTAAACTTTTTCACTCAAGAGTTTTATTTGCTTAAACTTAAATTACTTACTCTTTGGTTATCTAGTTTATTGATGGTTTAGCTAACCAGCTTTGGAATAGAAAATAGATGATGCATAATGTAAGTCCCAGTTAAAATTATTTATTACTTATCAAATTAACTGAAGTTAGGTTTGGTTTTTTTTTTCAAATTAGTAGAATTTAACTTTTAAACTAAATAATGGGAATATTGCTTCAGTGATACACAGTTTTTATGCATATAGCTCAGAAAGATGGAAACAACTTCAATTTCTTGATACAAAATCCCTTTGATTTTCATGTGAGAGCAGGGTACAATAACACACCTCCAAGCAATAGGGAGACCCCAAAACTATTGTAACTCCCATCTTTAGTTTCCTTATTGGGAAAGGTACAATATGATACATTTTCAATACTTAAGGCAATACTGAGCTAGCATATCTGACAGAATGAAATTGAAACTAACATTGTCATATCTCCATACACAGCTTGTGCTTACTGTAGGACTCCTTGCTGTAGTAGTGTATCTTTACACTGTTGTGGCATTCAACTTCTTCCGCAAATTCTACAACAAAAGTGAAGATGAAGATGAACCAGACATGAAATGTGATGACATGATGACGGTAACTAAAATATTACTGGCATGCTTCAAATTTCATCCTGAATTTTCAAATGGATACCTAAGATAAAATGATAAGCAAGCAGGGATGCCTCTGATGTTAAATCCATGGGTCTGTTCTTCTAAACTCAGCAGTAGATAGGTGACACTTAAAAACACAGGAAGATATTCTGGGGTTTTGTCCTATATTCTGTGGTCTATGGTTTGCTGCAACACCTTCTACATTTGAAGATGGCAAATCCCTGAAGAACAGGGGAGAAATTTCATGACAAACTGGTCAACTCTGCAAAAAGAAACTGTGTTGTACAGCACAAATAAACACAATTTGTTCTTAATGTTTGCAAGTGTTGCTCTTCCTAGTTTGCTCTTCCTATTCTTATTTCAATTATATAAAGTATATGTTGTTATTAGCACTAATTATAAAAGCCTGCTCCAACCCCCTTACAACTAGTAATTTAGTCAAGAAGTAAGAAGTCAAGGGTGAGGAGAGAAGGGAGAAATTAAAAGTTATTTATTACCACTGATAATATAATGCTGCTAATTTCCCTTCTGTCTTCCACCCATTACCACAATGTTGTTTATGTTGTATTAAGAGATATTCTACAGATACATATTACAGTTTGAAGAGGTTTTGATTTTCTTACTGTCAACAGAAAAGAGAACAAATTAGGTATTAAAAATGTAATATTCAGAGTTTGAGGCCAGCTAATTTCTTCCATGGAAAAGTCACTCTCTGTCCTGTGCTATAAGCTAAAGATAAATGAATCCCCTCCGAACAGAGGTGTGTCACAGGTTTCACAAAATGAGCTTCCCTATTCTTGGGCTTTCTTTCGAGCACTGAGTGCTAAGTAAGATGTGCAAATGACAGAAATAATGAAAAATGCCCAACGAGTATTATTTAACTGGGCCCTCTCCAAGTTGGATACAATCATCTGGTCATAAAATAAATGTAGGAGTATTTGGAATAATGAACCTTATTACATCTATATTACATTTTAAACCACTCTACCAAGTGAGGTAAATAAATTCCAAGTTATGTTTTTAAATATGATCAAACTAGTAACAGCATCTTATATCAGCAGTAAAGTTGCATTATAAAAAGGGATGTATACTTCTGTTTAGTGTTTGCTTAAAAAAAGACCAGATTTGTGAGGTTTTATGCTGATTATTTAGCACCAGCACTGATTTCTAATGTGACTTCAGAACACTGGCTGGGCTTAAAGATTTCTATTGGTTTTAACCCACTGTGTGATTGAAGGTGGTTTACAAGATTCTGTAGCTGACTGATACGTGAGGAATATTATATGTTCTTTTTTACTGTAACTCGTGAAAAGAATCAGCAGAGAAGGATCATTTTTCAATAAGGAAACAAAATCATTCACAGCAAATATATCTGTAATTTTCCTCTTTTTTTTAGTGTTACCTGTTCCACATGTATGTGGGCGTAAGGGCTGGTGGTGGCATTGGAGATGAAATTGAGGATCCCGCAGGAGACCCTTATGAAATGTATCGAATTGTCTTTGACATCACATTTTTCTTCTTTGTCATTGTCATCCTTCTGGCCATTATTCAAGGTACTGTCACCTACCTAAGTAGAGACTGTTGGAATTCAATTTACTTACGTTCTGCAATGTATTTAAACGATATTTGTGTTTGAGGTAAATTTATCAGTATATTGCTGTAAGGAGTTATTTCTGAGCTGGGATAAAATCAGTAATTCTGAAAGTAATAATTTTTTACTTAATCCGTAAATAATGCATTATCCCAGGTTCTATAAAATGACAAAGCACATGAAGCATAACTCAACTGGGTTACGGTGTTTATGAACACTGTGACAGCTATCCAGAAGTGATGCAGCTTGTGCATCACTTTGTGTGCATCACTTTGTGTGCATCACATTGGCAGAATACTGCTCCAAATGTGACACAGCATCATGAACTGGCTGCAAGGGGCCTATGGAAGCAAAGTTGTCTTTGTGCAACAAAAGCTGAGAGACAAGAGTTCCAAGAGAAGGAGAAGGAAAATTAAATTCTTTCACAGGAACAAAAGAGATGAGATTATGGAAGCTTAAACTGACCAAAATATAAGAACAGAAAAGCCTTTTCATTCTGAATGTTGTACTTCTATGTAAGAGAAATTGTTACTGCTACGAGTGTTGCATAAACACTTCAAGTGTCTGGAAATTGATAATTGTACCTTGAACTTTTCAACCTAGACATAAGTACGGTAAACTCCAAAGACAATAGAGGTTATCTGGCAGACGTTACTTGAAATATGAAAATTGCCAAGTGCTGAAGTGTTGCTACTTTTCCATTTGAAATAGGTCTGATCATTGATGCTTTTGGTGAATTAAGAGACCAGCAAGAACAAGTGAGAGAAGACATGGAGGTATGAGGACATACTCTATGTTTTTCATTATTCTTGCTCATCTAGATTGTAAATAGTTAAAATAGTGTCTTTGAGATAAAATTGATTTGTAATCACACCTTGTGTTTTTAGACCAAATGTTTTATTTGTGGAATCGGCAACGACTATTTTGACACAACCCCACATGGCTTTGAAACACATACTTTGCAGGAACACAACTTGGCAAACTATCTGTAAGTATATTTTACTACTGGAATTACAATAAAGAGACCTTTCAGCTCCAGAGTAATTTAGATGCACACATTGCTGACAAAAAGACAGAACTCTGTAGAACTGGGGAGTATCTCCATTCTTTCCTGATCTCCCCATCTCTACTCCATACCTATGATTACCTTTGACATGCTCCTTTTATACAATAGTTGCCTTAGTGGAATGACACCTGAAGGCATGTTAACTCCTCATTCCTCTCAAAGGAAACCAAGGTATGTGGAATGATAGCAAACAACAGTTTAATAATTTGGGTTAGTTTGGAAGTTTTGACTGTGACTACTGGGGGTTTGGTAATGTTGGTGAGACCACTGAAAATAGCTTCAACTTGACAGAAAGAAAACCCAAAGCAAAGCATTTTGAGAAGATTCCTGAAAGATAAGCTACAAAACAATGTATAAGTCTACCCTATATTTCTTTAGTGATAGTGCAGCTTTCTGAAACCTCTAAGCAATCAGGAGCTGTATCTGTTTAAACTATTGCCCAACCTCCCAACACAGTGATCTACTTTCATTAGTAAGTACAGAGCAGATCAAAGTGGATATTTAAGAAGTTAGCCATGCAACAATGCTAATTAAATGAGCATTGTGCCAGCAGAACTAAAGGAGCTGAACTGGTGGTATCTTATAGACGCCTGGCTTTGGAAGGCTGCATCTGAACTTTTTAAATTAAAAAATAATAAAACCTACTTGAGCCTCCTGGCATGGAGGCTGCACTACTCCTTGCATAGCAGCTGACACTGCAAAAATCAATGTGCATTACTTTTGTGAGGCAAATTTCCATTAACATCCATAGTTTTACCAGCTAACAACCTCCAAGTTTTTCTTACTATACTGAAATGCTTAATTGGTATATGGGAACCTGCAATTCACAGTAAATTAGAAATGGCCATTTCCTTAATATTATATATAGTGGATTATCTTTTTAACCAGGTTGCCCTTTAATTATGCAGATGCTACTCAGTATACATTCCTTTCTTTACAATGAAAGCACATACCAAGTTTAACTAACTTGAAAGGCACAGCATGAAAAGTGGCCAGCCATGAGTTTTGTTACACAGAAACAGAGCATTGTTAGTACTCTCTAGCCTTCCTAATTAATTGAAGCTTTCTATATTTGAGTAAGCACAGGGATCTGTGATAGCCAGGTTCAGCTAATGACCTGCATAGCATCAGTGTTTGGAAATCTTGGTGCAGCTGAGGATTTGCCACACTTCTAAACTTCTTGCATAGTAGCCAACTTCTTCCAAAGTGAAATGGTTGAACTTATGTGTATAGGAGTTGGCGTATGCCTAATTCAGGTATTGCTCCTAGCACTGAGATGAAGAAAATCCTAAACCTCATTTTTCCACTGCTATATATTTTACATCTTTAGCACTTTTACAGGAGATGTGCTGGAGGATAGAATTTTCTCCTTTAACATAATCAATATCATTACTTCACTGATAGGCATAATCTCCTTCACATACCCCAGGCTAGGAAAAGTTAGGCAGAGATGTTTTCTGCATTAATATCTGCTTTCTTCATGTGCTTCTTTCAGATTCTTTTTAATGTACCTCATTAACAAGGATGAAACTGAGCATACTGGCCAGGTGAGTAGAAAAGAAATTACCCTGTAGCTTGTAGCAGCCTTGTAGCTCAGTACCACCAGGTGGAACTGATGTACCACCAGGGAGTGGGGATGATGCCACCCTCCCTGATTGTTTTCTGAAAGTGAAATAAAAGGAAGGGTTAAAAAGAAAATAAGAGGGTAGAGGGGAAGTCTGCAGCCCTGTGCTATTCTACCAGCACTGTGGTAGCACTAACCCAGAACTGGGTCAGAACTCCACTCGTTACCTTACTGTCATCTTATCTCTGAAATGAAAGCCTGAAATATACCAGTTCTAATTTATCCCCAAAGGATTAAGTAATTAAGTTACTATATTTATAGTCTAAATCAATCCATATGTATATATAGATAGGTGCATGGATGTGTGCATGTGTATTCAGTGTTGTTAGGCCCTAAGTGTAAATAAGAGATAATTAAATCCTATTTATTTTCTTATTTACCTCAAATGAGAAGCTGTTATGCAAACAGTACAAATGAACGGTACACTTCAATGTTTTCCAAGCAAACTAAATCACATTCTATCTATACAAATTGTGTGCAAGGCTGCTCTGATATAACTCAGGCTGATTAATTTACATTTATGCAGCTTTTTTTTTTTTTCTAATAGGGCTTAAATTTCAGGAGCACTGAATCCAGAGAAGTGCAGAACAATACTTTTACAAACATTCTTGATATACAAGTTTTGAGTTTTAATGTCTTTGCAGTTCTACTCCATGGTCATCGGCATAGTACCTTCTTATTGTCAAACAGCACTAACTGCAGCAAGTCTGTTAAAACAAATATTCTCTCTCTTTTTCAGGAGTCATTTGTGTGGAAGATGTACCAAGAAAGATGTTGGGATTTCTTCCCAGCAGGGGACTGCTTCCGGAAACAGTATGAGGATCAACTTGGCTAATATCACAAAACAAATTATTTATTCATTAACTGTTAAGATCCAAGATACAAAGAAAAAACCAAAACCCTTCTTTTCATGATGTAATTTCACATCTTGTATTTACTTTAAGTGTCTTTAAATTCAAAACATACATAAAATGTGATACTATTTCATAGGCTTTTTGTACCTACCACATATGAAACAGGTCTTTTGCTGGAATTTTCACTGGAAGAGAGAAAGCTATGCCAGGTTAAGCCTTCCAGTTCAAACATGATCTGAAATTATAGCGATTTTTTAACCACGTCATTAACCTAATGCTTTGGCAGTGCAGTTGAAAGGGCTACAAGGTGTCTTAATTGCATATTTGACATTTAAGAACTTGAACACCAGAGGCCATGCCTCAGAAAAAAATACTTCTTTTAACTAACTGCTGTCCATTAATTCCCCCCAGTATTTGCTAGTGAATGTATTTTAAGATACAGCTTGAAAAGCTTTAAGCAGTTAAAAAGAAAACATTTTCAAACACTTTGTCAACCTTGAAACATTAAGTGCCTTAAAACCTCTGTAGACATAGCTATGCAAACTTTTTATTTATGTTAGTGTTCTAGGTGAACAGATCCATTAACTGTATTGCTTTTCTGTCTTTCTGTATGAAATTGCACTTAAAGTTTGTTTATACACTACCTTCAATGACAGCTTATTAAATGCTGCTGTTAAAAGACATACACTGTATCACAATGAATACAATTTAAATCTTAGGCCAAAATAAAACAATGATCAATGGTCACCTGCAAGTAGAAGCTGCTAGGATTATGCATTTTTTTTCCTTCTAATAAAAAGTGCCCACTGCAATAAAGTATTATGAACCAAATACTATGCTTGCTATTGTCTTTCTCATTTCCCTACAATATGAAGATGTGAAGTGAGGATGGTGACTAAAAACACATGTATTGATTCATCATTCACAGTTTTATTTTTAAGGACTACATAGAGCAAGTACAAGCTGAAATAACTGTTCTCTTGGATATACTGTAGCCTGTATCTTTAGCAAATCCTAATTTCATCACAAATTTTACACCCTTCTAAGAATATTAGACAATTTTCAATCACATCTAAATTAATTTTGGTTGCACAGAATTTAAGGCACCAGCAAAGAAAGCTGGACCTTTGGCAGACTGAAAAAAAAAAAGAAAAGTGAAACATAAAGGAAATAACAAGGAGATCAAAGAAGATTCAACTCTACCTAATGTTTGTTACATTCAGTTATTCACAGAAGAAAATCTGAGCTTCAGGAAATCATGCTGTCCAGCCACTCTTCCAGCTCTTCCTCAGTAACAGTTTTAGATGTACTTTGCTGTTGCTGTGATGCTGTACTCTTCTCTTCAGGCATATCTAGTTTTAAGGGGTCTAAAAAGTGAAAAGAACACACTTTAAAATCCAGAAGCAATTCGATACCAGCTCTTCATCCCAGATCATTTTGCTTTTTAATGTACAACTGACTCTATTTAAGCAAAATCTCTCTTTCCTGAAGAATCACAAGTCAAGAAACAATAGCAACAGTAAAAGAGATGAGACAGCTTAATAAACTCAACCAATGTGGATTCTATCTGCTTCAAGGCAGACAGGGCCTGGTTTGCAGCAGACAATAAGTGTTCTCCCTACTGCAATTTGTTGGCAATCCCATCGCTGCAGAAGTTACTTTAATGTAGAAGAGCAGAAGACCACAACAGCAGATCGCCTTGCACAATTATTACAGCACGTGTTACAGTATGATTCCATATTCTGATGGCATTTTTTCATAATGATTTAAGCTGTGCTTTGGACTGGAAAGCATGACCTACCACTGAAATAAAAGAGCACTTCAAGACTGTCTTCAGTAACAAGGCTTGCTATATTGCTTGTGGTTGCATCCTACATGTTCAGCCATCTTGGATTTAATTTTAACATAGCAAGAATATCACACACAAAAAATCAAAGATGCTAAAGATTCTTTTAAAGCCTGGTGGACTGGGGATAAGTGGTAAGCCACCTCCATCAAAACAAACAGCAGTGTAGCTTCCAACAATGCAAACAATAGAAAGCGGTTGCTGATTTTTCTGAAATTGTAATTTTTGCATATGTTCTGTTTCCATACTAAACAATTTTATAAAATCGATGCTCGTACAGGTTGAAAAGAGCATTTATAACAAGCCATCAGAAATAGCTGGCAATTCTTCCGTACACTATCAGCACAGTGCACTAAGGGCCAATAATGTTACATGAGAGCTTTACCATCCTCTCACTAAAATTTGTTCGTAGTGCTTTATTTTTGCTTTTTTAATTTAAAATTTTGCTGATTCACAAGGCCAATGCTGCTCTGCAGAAGGAACTTTAGTGGAGAGACAAAATTAAAAAGAAACAAATGTGTCAGAACATACCCTCAGATAAATGCAGCATGACAGAGAGGATGACAGCAGCACTTTGGCCAGTCACAAATTCAAAACAGAGAGCAATGGAAATTAAATAAGGGCATGCTGAGGAGAAAAGATATCTTACCTTTTTCCTTACAATCCATTTTCAAATTTTTCTCAGTCGATATGTTATAGGATAATGCTTCTGACACAGTTCTGTTTTCTTTCTCAGTGGAGGCATCTAGATTCAGGAGAAGATCTAGTTCTTCATCCAAATGATCGGTCTCTTGCTTTGATAGTGCATGACCCTTCTGAAAGGGTTCTGCAGTTGTCCTAGGACCATTTTTACTTCCAGGCTCTGATGGAGCATCAGAATTGCCAGGGGCATGGGACACCAACACTGTTTCACTTTGAGCTGGAGCCTGTCGGAACAGAAGCTCTCCCTTCTTGCCATCTTTGATAATTTTAGATTTCATCTGTGGAAGCTCTTCAGGTGTTGATGCCTAAGAGTACAAGAAAGTACTTGAGTCTTCCTGATGATTAACTCCCTTTTTACTATTCTACTTTGAAATGTAGTTTGTTCTTCCCCATCTGACCACTTACAAAGGTACAATGGATTTCAGCAGAATTGAACTCAGAAGTAAAAGCAAAATTACCTTGATGATACTTTTACCAAAGCAACTACAAACTCTTTTTATCATTTATATTGGAATATGAGCTTGTATGCTAAACTAGCAACTTCTATAGTGTCACAAATAAATACTTACTTCCTGAAGAGTTACTCTTTAATTCTTCTCTACTGAAATCTTATTGATACTCAGAATTTGGCAAGAAATAATATCCCATGTTAGGCCTTCCCTCCAAAATTCCAGTCTTGAAAGCAAACCATACTACAGGTTGCTGAAAATCATTTAGCAAAAGTTACAGGTTATAGCTGTATATTTTGAAAAATGAAAGCAAATTACAAAACATTATCACATAGTGAAACAAGAAGTGGCAAGTCATTATTTAACCATGGAACACAGATTCTGCTTTTATCAGGATGTCCTGGCATTAATAACATTGTGCTGTATCTGATGACCGCATCACCAGTCAGAATGCCAAGACAAAAGATAAATGTCATAGCACACACTTTATAACCCTGACAAAAGTAAAAAATGATGACTAGAACTCTTAAGAAGAAAACTGTATTTGAAAGTAGCATTTGTTTGCAGATTCCCTTAGACATCACATCTGCAGATTTATTTGAGCTTTTTCACTGTTGTGTCAGTCACAGAAGCATTTCATGTAACTACAAACAAGCAAAATTTATTCTGTAAGGGTTACCCTGCTTGAGCACATGGGTTTTTGTTTTTTTTTAATAGAAATGTTGTTTTAATATTGAAGTCTCATTGGTTCTCTGTCCTGGGTTCAGCAATAGCAGTCATTTTTCTCTTTCTTAGTAGCTGGTGCAGTGCTGTGTTTTTGACTTGCAGCCTGGGAACAGCACTGATAACACCAATGTTTTTAGTTGTTGCTCAGTAACATTCACTCTTTCTGAGTGACTTTCTGAGTCTCATGCTCTGCCAGGGAGTAGGGGAAGCTGGGAGGAAGCAGAGACAGGACACCTGACCCAAACTAGCCAAAGAGGTATTCCATACCACAGCACATCATGCCAAGCATATAAACTGGGGGGAATTATCCAGTTATCCAAAGACTAGATCACTGCTTGGGTTGGGCTGGGTATCAGTCAGCAGGTGGTGAGTGGTCGTATTCTCTTCCTTTGTTATTTCCCTTATCATTATTATTATTGATGGTAGCAGTAGTGATTTGTGTTATACCTTAGTTACTGGACTGTTCTTATCTCAGCCTATGGGAGTTACATTCTTTCAATTCGCCTCCCCATCTCTGGGAGCAGCGGGGGGAAGCAAGGAGTGAGTGAGGCTGCATGGTTCTGGGTTGCTGGCTGGGCTTAAACTATAACATTCTCTTATTTTTTCCTCACAGCCTGAAGAGACTTTTACTCCTAAAATTGTTGCTCATTTTTTCCACCACAGCATAAATGACATTTTCTTCACCTGTTTGATTGACAGTTCTATCTACTCTAAGACAGATGTAAGTTTGATTCATGGAACAAACATGTATGTTGATATTAGCTGTGTAAAAGTGTAAATCACAAATAATTATGAGGAAAGAATATGAAAGCACTTTCAAAGTTTTGACAGCTGCTAACAAAGGAAGCTAATAAAAAACCAGTGCAAGCATTCCATGTCAAACACTCCAATACCTGGCTTCAAATCTTACGTGCTGCACATCAAAGCATTTTGTTTACACAAAGCATAGAAGTGCTGATAGGAGAGTAGCCTGCATTACCTGCCATGTGACATGCCAGTTTCAATAAATGTACTTACTTATAAAACACATTGTACTTACGTTTGAAGACCAAGTTTAAAGTGATCATTCTTGCACAGATTGTTTCACTTAAAATATTTGCATTTTCTTGTGAAAATTCGCAGTATTACCTGCACAAGTTCAGCATCTAAGTTCAACCTCAGATGTAGAGGTAATTCCTGAAGAGCCTGAGCCAAAGACTGGCAGTCAACAGAAAGTGCTGATAACTGAAATATAATTGAAAACATAGTATTGCTGTATTGAAATAAAAATGAACTAATAATGACTTAAATCATAGTTTTAAATGACACATATAAAAGAAGTTTGACTAAATTACCATATAAACAGCTACAATGAAAATAATACTTAAAGGTTCGGAAACAAGGTATATATGGAATGCTCCTTGGACAATGCCTTCAAAATCCAAAGCAGGAAATAGTTCTGCAAGTTGACAATGATATAGGAGGCTTTTCCAGCTGAAACATCTTTTAATCTGTGAAGCCTGCTATACAATGGGAATCGCCATTCTTTAATGAGTTGCTGTTTTCTAAGCAATTGAACCATGTTGCTTGTATGTAGCTCTACTGGTTTTACTGCCTAAACAAAATGTCCTTTTTTGTACTTCCCCATCTTTTAAAATGTTTCAATGCTTGAAAATGCAACCAACTATAACCACATACACTTCTAAAATGGTATTCAAGACAGATACTCTAATGCTGCCTAGTTTTGTAAAAGGTGGAAATGCTACTTACTAACATGACAGGTATTGAAGTTACTTGTTCTCTTGTCCCTTTTCTTTTTTGGCTGTAAAGTATTAAAAACAAATTTACAGAAAATGGACCAGCAATATTTGAGGCTTTTAAAGGATGCCTTGGACTTTAGTAGACTTAAAACAGATTTCAGGCTCACATAGAGCAGAACATTCTGAGCACATTAACCATTAACGAAAAAGATAATTTGATATCCATTACATGTTTTAAAATCTGAAAACAAAATGCTCAAGTTCAGTCCATACTCTCATTTTCATGGAAGCAGAGAGGCTGCTACCAAACCTAAAGAGACAAAAAACTGTCCTTCTCAATATGGTATAGACTAACACAGACATTCAGACTTCCAAATACTCATAAATTAGTAGAGAGTATTTTGTGCCATATCCTAAGAGATTTGTCAAACAAACGCACACTGCTCCTTCCCATAGCCAGTCAATAGGATGGCTTCTGAAACCTGTATGCACAGCAAGAATGAACATCAAAGACACAGTATGTTCTCATAGCATATTTACAAAGCTAAAAAACTAAACAATGCAGTTGGTTTAACATTTCTTGTATGCAAATTCTGGTTCTGGTATCTGGTAATGGAGTAAAAGGTCCAAACAACTTAACTATCTGATGGTTAGAATTTTTCTTCTTTACTAAAAAGTTTATTTTATGGTGGATATGTGAGCACCATCAAAGATGATTCACTAGTATAAGTAACCTCAAGAACTCTTTAACAAGCAATTCTTGTTTCCCTGCAATGACCTCATATTTCAGGAAAAAAACACCAGTTCTTTTGACAGATACTGAAGATCAAATATGGTTTCTACATATTTGCAAAGGACAAGGATACTGTATGAATTCAGTAACATAAAAAAGTGTAAATAGTCAAGTATCATTGAATAACAGTTAAGTCCATTTGGGAAGAGCTAAGTACACTTGCCAAAAGATTAATGTGAATGAACATTGCGAGTGAAGGTGGAAATGGAGATGGGGAAGACAAGGAAAGGCTGAGGATGAAGGTAAAGAGGAATTCTGAGAAATAGCATAATGGAAGAAGGAATTGAATATCCAATTCACTAGAAGTGGTGCTTCAATGAAAAAAAAAAAAGAAATAAACCTCAAAGGGATTAAAGGAGCATTTAACGAATTATAAATGCTTCATGGCACATGTAATTAATTGTTCGAGAAAATAAGCAGAGGCATATTTTGTTGCTGTATCTGTCATTTTCTACTGAAAAATACAAATTACTATTACCTGATCCAGTTTTCATGGAAAAGAAAGATGGGGCAGAAACAAAAAGGGGATAATAGGCTGACGATCAGAGAAAATGTGAAAAAATAGTTAGTGTTATGAATTCATTTGTGCCAGGATTCTGATCTAACATAAGAAATCAAATGAATGGTAATTGTGACTAGCCTAGTAAACTATTTCAAACTGGTGCAAGAACAGTGAAAGACAGCAAACAGTTTGAAACAATTAATTTGGATGGGGCAGGATAAGTAACACCAATTTGGTAGGGACAGAGGCAGAAGGATGTGCCCACCACAGCACACTTCACAATGTGCCAGAGTGTGAGAACAGCTCCAGAACTGCGCAGTCTCATTAATGGCAGCCAGAAGAATATTGTGCAAACTATGGGCAATGTGCAACTTCACTCTGCTCACAATGGTGTTAGCCATTCAGAAATGAATTTATGAGTTCAATTCACCTAAATGCTCTAATGCAAAGCCTATGAGGAAATTATGAAGAAATTAATATTCTGGACACTGACATCCTGCATATGAGGAGCAGGAAGAACTGGGAAGAAAAAAACCAACCACAGTCATTGAAAGACTGCATCCCACTGAACAAACATATGATAGTTTAAAAAACTGCGCTTGGATTTATTTCCTGATTTTAATTTGACTTTGTGACTTTAATGTATACCTTTAAATATCACTTCCCAGGCAAAAATTATTGTTAATATTTCAGGAAATAAATAGCAAACACTCAAGCACAGTTTTGCAGCAATTTTAAGAAAAACTTGGAAGACAAAAGCATTTATCTTGCAATAATTTAGGTGACTTACATGAGGAAGGCAGCTGAAGAAATTAAGACACTTCCCAGTATCCTGATATAGAAAACAGCTCTCTTGCTTTGTCCCTTTTTATTCCAGCATAAATAATCCACATACAAATAATCTAAAATCTAGTTGGACCCACAGTAACTTTGGAGATTAAGTTACAACCAGAGGATATGGATTGTTAATTTGAAAGAACTAGAAGAAGCTTCATAATCAAATATGACTATATTCATAGGTAATTTTTCTAAACCATTTTCTCTTTAATACCTCTGAAAAAGGCAGGCTGACTTGATACATGAGTAAAGCAAAGTGAGTTCCTTATTCTCCTTTCACTGTGCAGATTTGCTTCATTTCCTCCAACATTACTCAAAAACCTTGCCTGCTGCTTTTACTAGTCTTCAATAGGAAATAAATAAATAAACAAATAAACAAACAAATAAATAAGGACAAGACACAAGAGCTTCCAGCATCAGGGACAAATTAATAAAAATATACAGATTAAAGTGTGCTATTACTGTATTAAACTATAGGATGCTGAAAGCCCAACTGCCTAGGTATTCTGTGCCAGGCGCCTATCCATACAAACTCATTTGAATAATAATTCTGTTACCTGCTTATGGCACATGCTTTCTCTATCCCATTCCTTCTCGTCAGCAAATCGGAACTGTGAAAGGAAATTTCCTACAGAAAATAAATAAAACACACATTTATTTTTACTTTTATAATAACAAGGTCTCTCCAAAGTTCCCAACCTTACAGAAGTAAATTCAATCATGTCTCATCTTCAACAAATTGGCATATCATTTTCATGCTGCATACATTCACAATATTAAGCTTCTTTAAGCCAAAGTTCTATAGAAAGATCTTTTCAACTCTTATTTGCAAAACAGTACTGAAAGGTGCAACAAGTTCAAAACTGAATGAGGAGATGCTAGATGTCATGTCAACAAGCAAGATTTTAATTGAAAAGTCCAATCTCGCAACATATTAGGAACATGTACAGCATCCACAAAGTGCATGTTTTAAGAACATCTTGCAATGTAGACAGATTTTCACTTATCAACATGCAGATCTCTTTTAAAATGGATAAAAAATGTCCTAAAATCAGTTTATACACACCAACTACAGACTTCTTGTTGTCTGATAGCTGAATTCTCCAGACTCTCTCTTCCTTGAACTTGTCCCTACTCAGGCCACGTCATCAAAGAAAAGGCACTGAACCCTGAACTCCAGCTCATATGCACAAAGGATTGAATTAAAGGACACCTTAGATAGGGCTAGTTAAGATACACATATAATCTTAGTTATAGGATCTCCTAACCTCTTACCACATTCTTCCAAGGCAGTAGGAACTTCCTTTTACTATAGGGGAGCTTGGGTTATTATTTTGGTTTAGATGCAATATTTCTACTGCAGTACCATGACAGGCTGCAAAAGACAGTCCTATAAATTTATTTGGTGAATAAAAATGGACAAAAATTCTAGGAACTCAAAAAAGATAGTAAGGTCTGTGACAGAGGAAACATGAAAGATTGGTGTTGTGAGATAATGGCTAAAGATTGAGAGTAACAGAAAACAAAGATGGTGTTGATGCAGAGTATGGGACTTACACCTTCCCAGACTACGCAGTTTAAGAACAAACAGCTGTTTCAGGAGTTCTAGGGGAAAAACAGAATAAAACAAAAATAACAACAAACAAAACCCCTGTTGAATTATCGCTTGAAGGAAATGAAATTTTATCCTGAGAACTGCAGCTCACCTGAGTCAGTAGGATTTCACCTAGCAGTTAGTTGAGAAACACAGCTCACTTTTTTTCCCAAGTTCTAACAGAGAATGAATGTGCTAGAGGAAGTTTTCAATGACACTAGCAACAACTGAACATCTAACTTCCATTTGGCTCTCAACATTGAATTGCCATTCGTAACTTCAGCAATTCCTGAATCATGCCCTTAATCCTGCATACAGAATCTGAATGCTGTCCCCAAAATTGGCTTCTTTTCCACTGTTTGCCTGTCCCAAAACTTAACCAGAATTCAGCCTTTCAACAATGTTACTCGAAAGTGCAACCATCAGCCAGCTTCTGTTTTGCAAACAGAATGAATAAGCAGCAAAAAGGCATAGAGATTTCCATATTTCTTTGCCAAACAATAAAAGAAAGGAAACTAATTATCCCCCAGCTAGCATGTAAAAATTATTGTCCACAGCTTTTTCTGTATCTGAAGTGCTTTTCTAATTCATTGCACTTTATGTATGCTCATGAGGTATGCAATGTACTCGCATACTAAACACACTGTGTACCTGGCATGTCCATCACTGTCATCTTAAAAACCATTCCAGCAAAAGTTCTCAGTTGAGTATTTATATAGATATTCATGATCATTACCATGTCCAGCTTGAATCCGCATCTCCTTGTCTTCATTAGGTTTATCCAACATTGGCCAGCATTAATGAGTTGACATACAACCCTGCCTGGTCAGCAAGGCTTTGGTTTACATTCAATACGTACAGATATTACTATTTTGAAAATAACCAGTATCAAACAGTACAAGTGCAAAAAATTAAAGTTAATCACTAAAATTAACAATTAGATATCCAAGAAGACACCTAATTTTACAAATATTTAGTTCATATAATTCACAAACGCCATGTTCCATGATGGCTAGGTATGCTCAGCAGAACAGAAAAATAAGATCCTGTCTTTATGTATCTATCTGAAGATGCAAAGACTTAACTTGAGCACTTACAGCTGACTCACTGCTGATAAAAGTGCCTCCCTCGTCATTGCACACAGCACAAGAAGAAATAAATCCCTCTGTTTCAGAATATCTAGAATACTGCTAATAAGTAATAACTAATACTGAAAATTAAAGAAATTAATTCTTCAGTCTCAGACTTTAAAATGGGCATGAAAATGTGCAAATTAATTTCTATTTTAACAGCTCAAATTTTAAAGGCTCAATTTAGATACATATGTAAAGAAGTTTTATTGGAAAATAATTAAACCAACTGATCCTCAAAGTCTTCATACTATCAGAACAAAGGCTTCTTCTGATATCCCCAAGACTCCTTCAGTTCTTTCTCATGCTAAGTCACAGGGAAAATAAAGTTTGCTCTGTTCTTACAAAGGAGTAAAATTTAACTGAAGAATTAGTCAAATGCTCTCAGTATCTGAGAATGACCAAATCTAAAGCCACTAAACAAACCTACTTCATCAGGAAAATCCACTGGGATCAAGAACTGGTTTATGAATCTCCACACTCAAAAAGTTGGTAATAACAGATCCTCAATTTGATATTGTATTGCTAAATTAAAGGGTATTACTTAAATGTAGTTTAACTGGGCTCTTTAAGTAAATTAACAAAGCATGCCTTTCAAATGGAAAAGCAATAACTACACAGTAGCATACTTAATGCAAATTAGGTTAATGAGAATGTTGGTCTAACCAATTCTCTTTTCACAAATTCCTCTACCCTGAAAATAACTTCCTTTTATGCCATGAATACTAATCACATCTTGCAGTGACTACAGTTCCTTCCAACATAATACTGTGAATAGTTTTTGTTACTCACAAATATCACTTGCCCTTCAAATACAGAGCAGCTAAAAATAATGCATTTAAGTAAACCTCACACATCGTCTTCAGTAACATTCACAGTAAGCCTTAATATTGTTTATTGTGTAAAATGTAACTTTATTATGAAAGAACAGCAGATCTAAACCACCATGCTTTCTACCGCTTCAATTTATTTTAAAGATCAATTGATTTAAACAGAACACATTTCATAGTCTCAGTAGCAGAATTCTCTTCATTTAAATATTCACTAAATAGCAGAATCAAACAAATCCTACCTGTAATTTAATAAAATCTTCTAATCTGTGAAATTATGAGTTTAAGAGTTGAAATTTTTTAAGGAAAATTGATTTCAGTAGAAAAACATACATTAGTGGAATCATTTTATTCATCTTAACTCTCAAATTCATTAAAAACAGAAGACATAAAACATTACTGGAGACAGACAAGAAATATTCTGTATTCAGAAATTTTTCAAATTAGAGGGAGGGATCAGCGTAACAGGATCCTTCTAAGATTACCATGATTGTAAAGAAGCACTGTGAGGGCAAATGAGAGACTCAAAACCAGTTTTTTCAATCAGAATTTAAATTCTCCTAAATAAGCACCAATGATTTTGATAAATTTATTTGGGGTTTTCCAGCCTTTATTCACCTCTTATTGATTATATTTTTGGAATTCAATCCTCTGTCTTCAAATGTGTTTAGTCAGCTAAACAAAATGCAGTAAATTTAAGACAGCAATAAACCACAACAGAATGCTACAGCTTTGCTACATTTGGGAAATTAATAACAAGACGTAAAATATCTCAAAAAAGCACCCTCTACCACACTAGTCAAAGTTCTTCAGGAGCTACTAAATTGATAATAGCCTCTCAAAGGAAGCCCATCTTCAGAACAGATTTTAAGCAACTTTGCAAGTTTAACTTGCAAGAGATCCTTTTTTTCTCTATATTGATCTCCAATTCATCACTAATGACATAATAACAAAATAAGCTACCTGCCTGCTCCACCAGTCTTCTTCATGGGTTGCAATAATGCAGGAGGAAGTAGATGTTATTTTAAGGTGAAAAAAAAGAACCAGATCCTCCAGTCTAACACTTTTCTGCAGGAAAAAAACGGTGAATTGCAGAATTTAGGCATGAATGAAGCTTGAAATCTGATCCAACATCAAGGGTTCATAAAAGAGTGATCAGCTTCTCTGAAAAATTGGAGGAAGATAAGCAACATGTTCTTTCCCTTTTAATAGTGCAAGACTTCATGCAGAATGTCCAAGAGAAGAGAGAAATCTATAGATATAAGAAAAGATGGGCAACTACTAAGTCATGCATTTTGAGCTAACTTATAAGCACGAAAACTAAAGTTTACCAGTCTTTGGGATTAATTAGGTATGAGTGAATCTTTCTCAAGCTAGAAGAAAAAGCATGAGGAAGAACTCTCATCCATCCATCCATCCATCCATGCATGCATGCCGTGGCCTGCTCTAACTGGAAGATTTTAAAAACAGCACACAAAGAGCAAGAACCACAGACTAGGCAATTTGGATCATCAGAATGAAACAATTTCTTTCTTCTTACAGTGTTTCTACACAATGCAATTTTGATATTATAGATATAGTTATATCTTTATGTATATATATATAAATTGTCTATCTAAAATTAATCTTCGTTTTATATAAAAATCTCTTTGGATAAATACTACTTAAGACTCCCTTTTATAGGACACCTAATGGTTTTTCTTATTTTTCTCCAACAAAAGGAGACTTACATATATACAAATTCATAAAATGCTTCCAGCACTACCAATGTATGTTCTGCAAAAGTTTTATATGAATAATTTTACTCACATCATAAACAGAAAACCATCCAGGTATGAACATTTTCCCACAATGAGGTAGCATACAATATTGAAAACAGACTTCTCAAAGACACATAGCTTCCAAAGTCTGTTCATGGAAGTTCTAAGAACATCACTAATTTTCTATTTCTGCTTTTTAATTTCTCCAGTAGAGTACACATTGTAACTATTATCATTTACTGTAACTAAGGCTGCAATGTGCTACTTATGCATAGAGCAATAGCAATTTTTAGAATGTGAGAATACAAAAACAATAGATAAATACCCTGTAAGAACTCAACATTCATTAGATTCCTTTAGATGCTATTAAGATCCATAATATTGCCTGTCACTGCAAAGTCCATCTTTTATTAAGAACACGACAAGTATTTCCAAGCAACGTGCTTTCACCACAAATACTTTAGCACAACCCGATTTTTTCCCTGGTTCTGCTGCTTGCCAGTAGGTTGCATGGTTACAAAGTCCAGAAGGCTTATGCAATGGCTCAGCATAAAAATTGTAAATACAAGCAGAATACATATCACAAAGAAAATATTTTAAATAACATTCTTCTACTGTTACCAGCAGAAGTTTTTGAGCTCCCTGCAAACATACTGATGTCAAGGATCTCTGTAGCCTTCACTGCAAAATATAAAGCATATTTGTAACCAGATTCAGAAAGCAAAAGATTCAAGTTAATTCCCTGGCACAACAACAGTACTACAAGTCACAATTTAAAAAAAATAATATGTAAATTTGACCTAAGGAAAGGCTCATCTGATCTAGGCTAAACGAGGTCCTCAAAATTTAACATGTCACAGATAAAGGAGTAAGAAGGAAGGATCTTTGGAAACTAGTGCTGCTTCGGGAACAGAGAGTGTCTATTCAGGATGAACAGAACTGTTTTAACTTATAGTGGAACTGCAGCCTCTTGAAATCAACGTTGAATGCCAGTTTTTCAAATGAAAAGGAGACTAAAGCCACCCAATTGCAAACACGATAGTTCGGGGGGAAGGGGAAGAGAATAGGCAAAGCCAAACCAAAACAACAAAAAACCCAACACCTCTTTTTATTAAAAGCTAGAGCAGAGGCGACAAGAGTCAAAACAGGGAAACAGAACAAATAAAACAATATTCGAAAAGTTTCAGAAAACAAACAGCTGAACACATGATTCTGCATGAACACTAGCTGACTAAGAAATAAGGTAGATGAAACTGGAATGCCTTTAAGGCCTTCAAAAACCTAAATGACAACACAAGAATACTGGGAGCAGTGAAAGGAAGACTGAGATGGACAGTGCAAATGAAGCCAGCAATTTATATAAAAATCTTTTTGGATAAATGCTACTCAAAACAAACAAAAAGTGGCAAATTCGTAAGTTGAAGCTCAGTTGTGGAACTCCATGCTATCCGGAGGTGCAGATGTCACAAGTTTCCACAGATGCAGGGAGGGATATAACTATTGTTAACTACAAAGATTTTATACCTGGCTCAGGAAGTGTCTGGGACACAAATTGGTGCAAGTTAAGAAAGTGTTTGGGAAAACAGCATACGGGAAAATTCTGTATCATATCAGATGCTCAGGTGCCTTACATGAGGTACCTCCAGATGGACATTGGGTCTCATTCAATTGGGTTTTAATTGAAACCTGTTTTGGCAAACAGGTACTTTAAAAAAAAAAACAAACCAACAAATAATTGTAGAACTCTGCCTTTCTCTTAATTAGTTTTTTTTTCCTGCAGGAAAAACGAGAAGGAAAAGCAGGTGATCTACAATTTTTAACCTGTAACTACGAGTTCCTTCGAGACAATGTACATTCTACGTCTGCAGGGTGTATAAGCAGACAGACAACACTGCCATATGGGAAACTGTATAAACAGCATCAGACTCTCTCTGCTTTCTAATTAACTTATCCACATTTTCTTCAATGTATCACTATTTTTCATACATATTTTTTATTAAATATTTAAAGATTACAGCTTGCAAAATGTTACAAAAAAACCCCAAATATTAAAAAAAAAATTGAGCAAAAAAGTATATTTAAAATTTAACCTGATGTGGTTATTCATAAGCACCAATCCTGTCATCTTCATTTTACTCTTTTTAATTGAATAAATGATAAAATGATATCTAAGTGTGAAGTTATTGATTTCCCCATAGGTTAAGCTTAAACCTTTCATTAAGTTTAAGGTAGTCACCTTAAATATTTATATTTTTTCCTGATGTGCCATGACATTTCTCAGTGTCATTTTTTTTCAGGTCACTAATTTACAACATACTTGGTGATTTTTTAAATGTCACTGCAACCAGCCTGCTAGATTAGACAAAGTATAAAAATCCGCTGAGTTCACTGTGTTTTGAACATTCAAGAGAAAGGCTGAAAAAAAGATCAACGATTGCTGCATAACTTAATAAATAAATACTGAGGACCAAAGACTTTTTTTTTTGCATAGCATCAGTATGACATAGCAGGAGGTGAAATTTGTGATTCTCCCTGAAACAAGTGGCACACAAAAACACAAAATGGAGTATGTAAACCTTTAGAATTAGTTTTAAGCAATGTTAAGTTTGATGGCTTTGTAACAGTGGCAATGGAAAATTACTGAGGTGCATGGTACATAGAAAAAAAATAGAGTACAGCTAGAGAACATACTGGCAACAAGATAAATCGTTATAGTTGATGAAGTTTTAAGAAAAACAGTCTAGAAGAACAGGACAAAGGGATAAGGAGTATCTGGGAATGGCAGGTGTCCAGGATGGGCTACAGTTAAACTAACTGATAGGTAGGAGGATAGGAGGATTATTCTGCCTCTGGTGCTAACAAACCAATTAAACTGGTATGAGCATCTACTGCACATGCTTCAAAGGCTTCATCACAAAGAAGTGATGAAGATTGTTGGAAGAAGTAAACATCCCTCAGAGACCACCACCACATTTGTGTACGCATGCGGGGAACTTTCTGGAAAATAATGTAATCCATACGTAGCCTCATGAATATGTATGTGTGCCCAGGGACTAGATAAGGATGGCTTGTGTAGCAATAGAGAGACACACATTAGGAGGAGCTATTCCCCGGTGTCTCCCAGCACCACAATAAAGAATACCTGCTTGTCAGCTTGAAAACTTTGTTGGCAAGTTTGTTCCTGGAGTTTTCTCCGAATCATCCCCATTATACACGCATCCAAAAAAAAAAAAACACAACCACAAAACATTATCTTAGAGCACATGAAGAAACTTAAGAAATACTTTGTTTTAAGTAGTTTGCTATCTGTATTCCAATAATAGTCACTAACTTGACACAATTAAAGAAAAAAGTCTATCTGTAGCTCTTACATGCCACATACACACACAAGAAAACTTCCCTTTCTCCCACCCCCTTCTCTCCAATTTTCATAGCAGACAAGTCATGACAGTTTACAATAGTTTTGACAGTTGTCTATTCAAGCTTCCATTTTAAGCATTTAAAGCCAGTCTTAATTTTAGATGATGGTACACACATGACTTGACAGTCTTTGCACTACTAGAATTTTGTAGTCCAAAAAACCCACCTAATTTTTTCTTAGTGCTACATTTTCATTCCTTACTCTGTATTGATAGAACACTTACAGCAAAGAATGAAGTTATGTAATCATTAAAGTGTTTTTTTTATCCTGTTGTATTTTTAATATTATCACATCCAAATTAGCACCATTCTTCCCTAAAGCAGAACTCACTATTCATGCAAGCAGTACAGTATGCCATGTCCATGGCACTATCTCTCAAAAGTATTCATAAATTATAAATAAAGGTGCAGCCTAAAAATATTCAAGTGGTTTGATACCGTGAGTACAAGGCTTGGCTTTCTTGCATTTATGAAGGGTTCTGGAAGATCTGACAAGTCACAGCACTAACACAAGCTTCTAAGACTTTTTTTTTTGTTTAATGTAATGACACAGAAAAAGTACCTTCAGAAAACAAGATAGAATCATAGAACCATAGAATAGTTAGGGTTGGAAAGGACCTTAAGATCATTAAGTTCCAACTCCCCTGCCATGTGCAGGGCCACCTCACACTAAACCATGTCACCCAAGGCTTCATCCAACCTGGCCTTGAACACTGCTAGGGATGGAGCATTCACAACCTCCCTGGGCAACCCATTCCAGTGCCTCGTCAACCTAACAGTAAAGAATTCCTTCCTTGTATGCAATCTAAACTTCCTCTGTTTAAGTTTCAACCCGTTACCCCTTGTCCTATCACTACAGTCCCTAATGAATAGTCCCTCCCCAGCATCCCTATAGACCCCCTTCAGATACTGGAAGGCTGCTATGAGGTCTCCAGGCAGCCTTCTCTTCTCCAGGCTGAACAGCCCCAACTTTCTCAGCCTGTCTTCATATGAAAGGTGCTCCAGTCCCCTGATCATCCTCATGGCCCTCCTCTGGACTTGTTCTAACAGTACCATGTCCTTTTTATGTTGAGGACACCAGAACTGCACACAATACTCTATCTTCTGATATGTTAATAAAATGACAAGGATTATAACTAGCAAAGAGCAAATCTAGTAAAACTAATTTTATAAGCATGCAAAAGTATTTCTTTGCATATGCAAGTTACTCATAAATCTCCAAAGATAGTAGTGCAATGGCTTATCAGGGAGTCTGAACATCATCTTAAAAGTTAACAACAGATTGGTAAGCATTCATTTCAGATCAAAAATAGAAGCAAGTATATTCATTTCACCGAAGGCACAGAAAGCCACTACATTCTTGCCCAACTTACATTTGCAAGAAAAATAATCAGTGAGCTGGAAGCTCGTGATAATTTTTCAAGAAATGTGCTTCCTAAAAGGTTACAGTATCTAAAGTGGAGTTTTCCCATTGCTACAGATTAATTGGTCAATGCAAAGTTTCAAAACTTGTATTAACAGAAATCATAAAAGGAGAAAAAAAACCCCAGTATCTACAGTACTTTGGGTCATGTGAAAAAGCAAGTTGCAGCTGCATACAAGCTTCTGCTAATCTTTTGTATCAGGTACCTTGAGGGTTTTTCTAACAAATTTATCATAAGTAAATCAAGCTCAGGTTAGCTCAAGTGAAAAGACCAGTATCCCCTGTGTTGACCCCGTGGCTTGCACCTTTGTGCTGAACACATTACAACATTTCACATTCTATAGCTTACAAAACCTCTTAGCAACACATCCTGCAGCCTTATTAACACAAGTTCTTCTTGCATGGTAGTGACAAGAATTACAGCTCTTCCACAAACTAAATTCTATGAAGGGATCATAGAAAATGAAGAATTACAGTTTTCTGGATGACAAACACCATCTGGACTATGTATTTACCACAGATACACAAGTGTTTTCCAGGTCTGAGTAATGCGAAAGTATTGATCTTTATTTAATTACCTTCTGAATTCAAACAGAAGTGAAATGTGCACTCTAGTGTTCATTTTTAAATATTAATTTTGAGAATTTGTTTTCTATCACAATAGTGGCATACTATTAAATAGCATAATAGCAGTATCAAAGTTCAGGCTTTAGATATTGAAGACAGTGACATTGTCTGGTAAAGATAAAAAGGCTAAAATGAAAAATCCTCCATATCATGGCTATTCACTAGACATATTTACTTCCTGTTGTTTACCTGTAGATTTTTTATGATCATACTCTCTACAGTCAAAAAAAAAACAACCCAAAAAAAAGGCTCACACAATTTTTCCCCAGAGAGACATTACTTCATGGTGTATTTTAACGTTGTGCTAAAGCCTTCCTTGACTATTCATTCATCACCCTGCTTGTCTTACCTCTACTTACTAGGTTTATTTTAGGTTTTTACCTTATTTGAAACAATTCTTTCAAATTTCTGACCATGATTTGAGCACTTTAAGTCCCTCTAGCCTACTTAGACCATAATATGCAGGTGCTGATCAATGACTTATTTATTTATTTATTTGTTTGGGCAGAATTTTTCTGATTCTTCATCTACTGAAAGTTTATTTTTAAAGCAGCATCGAGACGCTGAGATTTGTAGTAAGTTGTTAGATTATAATTTCTTTCTTCCATAAAATAACCAACTCCCTTTCCATAACCACTCTAAGTCAATCACATAGGGATGGGTTTCACAACACATCTTTCCCACTAAACCAGCACACAGTGAAAACATGCTTAGAACAAGTAAAAGATCCTCGAGTTAACAGTTATAAATCTTAGCCATATATATGTGAAAAGGAAAAATAATAGTCTTCACAGCATAAGAGAAAAAAAAAGCATTCACCAAGATACTGCTCTGCAGATGAAAAATAGATGACCACCAAACACACATTCAGGGGGGTTTTCAACAGCTCTTCTGGTCTTGGTCAGCACTTTGTCTTTTTTTTTTTTTTAATTAGTACTTGTAAAAGTAACATTCATTTTGGTTTTAAGCTTCAGAGACTTAGAAAATAATCAGAATCTTCAAAAAGTTTTAGGATGACAAGAGGGCAACCCATGATTCTACTGGTAGCTTACTATCAGAGACACCATTTTTGCTGATCCAGATTATTTTGTCCACAGGCTGCAGTTAGCAAACAGTTTTGTTGTACATCTGAAGGTCAACCCAAAAATGGAACACTCACTGGCAAGGATTGTAGTGGGAGAGGATGGAAGGGAAAATAAAACCTCTTTCCATTGTTACCAAGAAAACAATAACATGATACTACAGTGCCAGTTCTCACATTTGTAAAATACAGTCTGTTTACAGACTTAAACCACCCTTTGTAATGCATCCTAAGACCTACACACAAGTGGTAAGGTTAACATGGGTATCTGTTGCCAGTCTCACTACCATCAAAACTGCATCCTGCTACTGAAGCTTATTTAAGTAATAATTTCAAAATCACTTAAAAATTAAGATTATGGCTAATACAGAAGCAAAGAGAGAGAAAATACGTGGATGAATGACAATCTGTTAATAAATTAAAATAAATAAATCTTAATAACAATTAGTTAATTAACCAAATTCTAACAAATCAAGTAACTGAGCTCATTCAAAAACCTCTCTGCTTTTCTAGTATCCAATGGGGGGAAGTCAGTTCTGGTGGTTTTCACATCACGTTGCTTGCTTTTGCTAAGTGCAAATACACAATGCAGGTGTTCTACTAATAGTTCCAATTTTTTCTAAAATTGAGTCTGAATAGCAAAGCTAGGCTTTTAGCTCTTCTGGAAGTGAATTAAGAGACTGATCCTATCTTCAGATAAACAACAAATCACAATATCTTCCAGACTACTGCATACCCCTGATTATCTCGGTTTTCAAGGGACAGGCTTCAAAGTATTCAGAGGTTCAACACAACTGTACAGGAATACCATGCAGAGGTTTACAGGAGAACCAGCCTCCAGTGTATATTCTCTTCCACATTATTTTTTTCTAATGTGTTTTCAAAGGCACAGAAATGACAGTAAAATATTTCCCATGCACACTTCTAAAGATATTTCATTTTGAAAATACAAAACAGCACACATGAAAACCTGCAGAGTTAGGATTCTGAGCCTTCTCAGGAGAGAGTTCTTCCTCACACCGACTAGAAAATACTCAGAACACAGCAGTTCAATTCCTTAACCAAAAGTGACAAAGGTTAGAATGATACAACAATTATATATACAAAAGATTTAAACTTAAGAAAACAAAATGAAATTTCAGGGGCATCTAGGGTTCTCTGAAAGTCAAATTATAAATACACTTGAACAGTCAAAGCTCACTTGCACTTTTTTCATATATGGGTTGAGAGATTAACCTCTCTAACCTGTCAGCTGCAGCTTCCTTACCTACACCAAATGAATCATTGCAGAAGCTAAACATTACGAGGCCAGTTTTGATGGGTGACTTAGAACTATGAATGAGCAACCACAGGAGGGAAAATGAATACCAAGGGAAATTTGGGAAGCTCACATATTTCTAGTCAAATACACATTTCAAGCTGAAACTTAACTATCCCTATAACCCCAAAGATCATGGGGGGGAAATCTCAAAGGATTCCTGGATTAAAGTTGAGAGGAAATAAGGGACAATGGGTTGTCATCCTATTGTACTCTAGCAAAAAAAGAATAGATTCCTGTGCTCTTATCTCTTGTATATTACATTGTACAGAAGCACAACATCCAAGATTAGATTTTTTTTTAATGGTAAATAAATGTTAACATAAACACCCTTAAACACTGAAAAGCAATGCATGTCTCTGGTTCTACAAAGATTAAGACACAACAGCTGAAAATGACTCACATTCAAAATACACTTACAGAAAACATTTGCAGCCTCAACTGAATTTATTAAGTTCAGAAAAATAAAAAGCAGTTTGGCAATTGCTAATCTTAGAAACAAGCTTTCTGTCTATGACTGTCAAAATGCACACCAGGAAATTTTGGGAAATGACACTGACTGAATTAATGAGCAATCTTTCTGTTTATCACATCTGCATCTCACTATAAGACTTTCCAAGCTGGGTAATAAAAAAGAGTTAGAAGTCATCAGCCTGTGTAAATCTAGACTTACCCTCCCTATTGGTTTAACCTGCAAATGGGAAAGCAGCAGCCACATCCATTGGCCTGAGCTACAGACACCCCTAGGGTCTCTGGGCTTAGCAGAAGGAATCCCCAGGAGCTGTTGGAGGTATGGCTGCTTGTAACACCCCTTAACAGAACAACAATCAAGGAACTCCTGCATGATATCCTTATCTCTAAACTACAGAGGCACGGATTTGATGGATGGACCACTCAGCGGATAAGGAACTGGCTGGTTGCACGTATTGCAGTCAACAGCTCAACATTCAGATAGAAACCAGTGACAAGTGGCATTCCTCAGAGGTTGGCATTAGGACCAGCACTGTTTAATGTCTTGGTCAGTGACATGGATAGGGGGATCTAGTGCACCCTTAACAAATCTGCCAATGACACAAAGCTGTATGGTGCAGTTGTCATGCCATATTGAAGGGATGCCATCCAGAGGAACCTACGTAGGCTTGAGAGGTGGGCAAGCACAAACCTCATAAAGTTCAACAAGGCCAAGTACAAGGTCCTGCACCTGGGTCAGAACAATCCCAAGCACAAATACAGGCATGGCCAAGAACAGTTTAAGCACAGTCCTGAGGAGAAGGCCTAGGGAGTGTTTGTTGATGGGAAGCTCAACACTATTTGGCAATGTGTGGCTGCAGCCCAGAAAGCCAACTGTATGCTGAGCTGCATCAAAAGGAGCACATCCAGCAGGTTGAGGGAGGTGATTTTGCCCCTTTAACTCTGCTCTTGTGAGATCCCTGCCTGGAGTATTACATCCAGCTCTGGGGCACCCAAAATAAGACAGATGTAGACCTGTTGGAGAAAATCCAGAGGAGGGCCACGAAGATTATCCAAGGGCTGGAGCACCTCTCTGAGAGGAGGGCCACGAAGATTATCCAAGGGCTGGAGCACCTCTCCTATGAAGCCAGGCTGAGAGACTTGGGCTTGTTAAGCCTGGAGAGAGCTACAGGGAGACCTTAGAGCAGCCTTCCATGGAGGCTACAAAAAAGCTGGAGAGGGACTTTATACAAGGGTGTGAGGGAGCACAAGGGGTAATGGCTTTAAACTGAAAGAGGGTTTGGATTAGCTACTAGGAAGAAATCCTTTACTGGGAAGGTTGTGAAGCACTGGAACAGGTTGCCCAGAGAAGTTCTGGATGTCCCAGAGAAGTTCTGGATGTTCCATACCTGGAAGAGTTCAAGGCATGGGAGTTCGAACTAAATGATCTTTAAGGTCCCTTCCAACCCAAACTCACTCTAAAATTTTTGTTCTGAATAAAAATGGCAAACCTATTTGTAATCATAACAGAATGAAAACAAGTAAGTTATAGCTCAATAATTCCATAAACACTAATTTCTTTCAGTAGATGAGTTCACTGTAGTTGACAAAGATTTTCCCCCACCCAGCTACAGGGAAAACATCCTTCATGAAAAGGCGTGTAAGTGAACACGGCTACCAGATGAATGAGATGTCATTAGAAAAGAGATCCATAACTTCTATCACTTGGGTATAATGAGAAAAGTTATATATTCTGTACAATGCTGCTGTAAGTGGACATGAAAATTTTAAGAGACTGTTACCTGGAGACTACTTCATCTACATGCTAGATGAAGACAAACTGTAGAAGAGGTTCACTGACTACATGGAGAAAGCATAACAGAGTGTATTTGACACTGTTAAGTACAAAGAGAAATGTGATGCTGACTACATTATTATTTAAATCTTTTAATTTGAAAACATGTCTTCTTGTATGATTTCTGTGTACAAGTAGAGAGATCAGTTTAAAAAGTGTAATAAAATCTTTCCAATTCAGACAGTCTTAACATTTTGTTGGGTATAGTAAATCGAATTACTTCCAACAGCTTTTGTCATCAGGTGTGTCCTGAGGTTCAAGCATATAGATTATACATATTTCAAATAATTAGGAACGACAAGATTGATGGACCTAGTTGGAATTATTAGTTATTCTGGGTTACTTGACAATAATAGCTCAAGGTAGAAAAACATCAGCTGATTCCATTGCAAAAACATGAATTCATTCTAAGTCTATCTTCCATAATTCCAGAAAGTTTTGCTCTCTCAAAAAACCCCAACCAAACTACACCACCACCAACAAAACAAAGAAACAAACAAAAACTAAAACAAACACAAAACACCCAAAACCCCTCTACACAGTTTCTCTACAATGCACTTATCTGGACTGTAAACTTGTTTAGCTTCTTCCATGTCATGAATAAATAACGAAAAAAGCTATCGCATGAGGTGTTACATGTCCATAAGAGATCACATGACCTAAAAGGTGAACAAGTTCATACTGGAAGCTGCAAACTTGATTTCACAGTGCAGACTGGCATCCATTAACAGTGCATTTATTCACGCTTCTGTGAGCCCAGAACCGTGACCATAAATTTTACAGGGCAGACATAGTAAAAAGGTCTGTTGCGTACTTTTTCAGGGGTAAACTTCATAGGAGGCTACTCAAAAAGAGAAGCCCTCTTGTTGAGCTACACATTGTTTTCAGGCTTCCTTTGATACCTTTTATATTCTTGCACCAAACCACTGACTGCGTCTTTGAATCTGTTCACAGGAAATGTCTTTCATAAGTCAGGTACCTTCATATATGAGCAGCTGCACAGCCTGGCAGCACACACAGGCCATTACCACTGCAGTGATTTCCTAAATGTTCCTGCTACTACTGAAAGGTCAAAGCAGCAGCCTGTGCAGGTGCTTAATACAGGAATGTAATATATTCCAAGTGAGGATCTCAGAAGCTTTATGTTGGCTAGCAGGTATCTTTGCTATTACTTTTAATCTGGTAATGGAAATAAATCCCTATGTGAATACAACACAGCAGTTGAAATCATTCAATTCCCTCAGCAGAATTCACCTCCTTTCTTCTTTGGAAGCAGGAAGTAATGAAGTCTCCTCCTCTGAGATAACAAGATACAAATCCCCTTCCTCCAGAGATAAGGGCTTACTGTCTCTTTGAATAGCTTTTCAATGAGACACATTCTGGAGATTAGAAAAAGGACAGCTGGAAACAGACAGCATGTGCATTTTGTGGATTGTTTACCTCCTTGGTCTTCATCAGTGTTCTCTATGATATGAAAACTTAATAGAGGCACTTTTCTTATGAGTAGAGGATTACGAAAAACAGATACAGTGAAGATCAAACACCCAGTGCTAAAGTGTGCCTACTTGGGTGAATAATGTGTCAACTGATCTGCTGTCATCTTCCCCTGTTTCTTCATAGGTTTTAAACACTTACAGAATGTAGTCCCAAAAATCTGATCATGAATGTCCCTGTAGTAAAGGATCATCAGCTAATTTTATACTGATACATTTTAAATTTGTTTCCCTGGACTTGTATTGTTGAATTCTGAAGTCATGCGAGAGTGAGAACTACCACTGTTCTATATAGCTTCCTAGAAATTTAATGCTTAAGATTTTAATAAGAGTAGCTAATGTTTTATTCCACCAGCACCCAAATAAGACTTCTACATATACAGATGTTACAGTTTCCCAAAAAAGAAAGAACAATGGGTTGTGTAAATATTCTCAATGCATTTTTTATTCTATCAGTTGGTGAATGCAATATTAGTAGCATCTGTTCTACTGAAAAAAGATAGTAGTGGCTCTGTTTTACTGAATATTTCCAGTTGTTAAATAGATCCTGGTGGAATCAAAAGTTTTAATAGCATGTACTTCTATTTTTGAAGCATCTGACATCTAAGTGTAAGCTGTAACTTTCATCTAAATTCTAGCCATAACATAAAGAATTAGTGTATCTGGTAAAATAGGAGGTTTGATCTCAGGGTACCATGCCCTCAGAGAGGAACATGAAAAATGAAAGAGGGATCAGAGAATTTAGGTCACATACTGTTGTCACTGAAGTAACAGGCAAAGAGAAGTTAATTTTCAGAACAGAAATCTGAACTTCATGGTCTGAGAATATGATAACTTACCATATGATGACACTTGACTTCTTCTCCCGGTGGGCCACTAGTTCTTAGCTCCTAAGGTCTGACCCTCTAAGTAGCTATAAAAGGGGGGTTTATGTATGGAAAATATAACATAATATTCTAGTTCTTTCTTATAAGATTTTTGAAAATTATCTAAGACAAAATAAAAATACAATTTTTTTTTAAAGCCTGGAAAGAAAAAATAAGCTGTATTATTACATTCTCACTTAAAAATATCCTGTACAGAAATCTAAGATCAGTAAGTACACATTATCCTATTTGGAAATGTTTCTTCTTCACGTTTTTCTGCTGTAACCTACTACACTTTTTAGCAGATATTAAAAAACAAAAAAAGGTATCCTTTAACTTATAAATAGACTAATGATGAAAGATGACACTAGCTAGTCTTAATGCAAAACTTGACGATCCAAAACCAGAACCTCTTGTGCTGTAATGTCTACTCTCAGAAAAGTACATACTTTCCTCTGCAAGTTTTCAGAGAAAAGGAAAATAATGGTCATATGGTGCATAAATGAAATCAAATCACAAGTTTTAAGTTTCCATAAGATGTTCTTTTAAAACAATCTCTTAAAACAAGATTCAATTATTACTGAAGACTTACAAAGTACAGACAACGCCAAAGTATTCAGAACTTAAGCACTGGAGTAAAGCTGTCAGTTATGTGCCATAATCTTTTGACATTTCTCCCCTCTCAACTCCTTATCTTGCAATACCTGGCTCAAATTAATATAAAAATGATATTCCTTTGTATCTTTTCAAAGACCTACTTAACTGCAGAAGTACAATGAAAGTTTTAATGAAGGTTAAGAAACAAAGAAACAGAAACAGAGAAACACATATAAAACAGAAACACAAAATAAAATCTAGAATTTAGAGTAACATTCCATACAAACACACTAGTTAAAAGCAAGAACAGACTGTTTCAGAAACTGCAATTAACAAACAATAAAAAAGATCTTAATTTAAAATTAGATGTTTCTGCAAGACAGCTGCATTTAAAAGCACACAAAAATTTACAATTATCTACTTCCATTAAACCAGTACTCAATGAGTCCAGAAGTTTCACTTCCACAACTAAACAAATCCCTAACAATCTGTATTCTGACCAACTTCTACCCTTCAGATCCATTATCTTTAGATAACATTCTGAGGCAGATAAAAAAGAAATGTGTTTAGCATAATATGAAGCAAGTAATTAGACAATACAAAATATTTAGGCAATTTTTACTTCAAGCTACCAGCAAAAAATCAGAACACTTCTAGGAAGTTTTCCGTTTCTATTTTAGGAAGGACACAGTCATATCCATAATCCTACATTTTCTGTTCTAAAAAATACCAGGTAACTCCCCATGTATCACAAATATTTACTATGTGAAGTTTATAGTAGATGGTAAAGGAGAACTCTCTTAATGCAACTCAAGATCAGAGCATGACTTGAGTCCCAACAATTGTATGCCTAAAACTGAAGAAATAAAATTGCAACAAGCTCAATTAGTTAGAACTTAATATAACATTAATTGCCAACATTAAAAAATCCATTTGCTGTGCAACTGAGCATATTATTCAGAATGAAAAATATTTTCCCAAGAAAGTATGTACGATGTTTACAAAGCTGAAGATGTAACAGAAAAGCACAATAAATGGGATTGCATGTATCCTCCATGTGATGAAGTCAGCATAACACATTTTGTTTAAAGGATACTCATGCATTTTAGTATGAAAACGTAGCATGTCTATACTAACAGAACTTTCAGGAAATCGCTTGGGTAGAGCCTTTTCATTTCCTTGCAAACTAGGATTATACAGTCACTGTATTACAAAAGATATAAATACATATCTATGGCATCAGTTTGCTACTAGGGAGATCTAAACTGTAGAAAGAACAAAGCAAGCACCTCTTAGTCTCACTAATGCTCATTTTCAATTTAAAGAATAAAACACTTTAACCCATGCACAAATTACTTTGCAAAAAAGTGCTGCCCTGATTAATTTCAGATAAATGCACATACAACTTTGTTTCCAGCACATGCACAACTGATACGTAAATGGAGCTAATGTCTGGAATGCCATCTAACTTGTTTTGCTTGTTAATCCTCCATTCTGAAAAATCTGTTTTTCCCTTTTCAATTAAACCTTCTCAACAGCTTTCTGTCCCCAAAACTAACTTAAGGAGCTCCATGGCTTAATGAAAACAATGAAATATTAAAGTACAAATATCTTATACTTTTTTCTAAATTAACCCAGAACACCCTCACTTTATTATTATTATCCTATTAAAATCAACATTGCTGAAATATTTCTTATCTTTACACCTCAAAATACACTAAAAGATCATTATATGAAAATGAGTGGAACTTCCACGGAAAGTCAGCAAAGTCATTAGTACACAGTTTAGAACTGAAACAAAACAGAAAACAGTATTAAAAAGTTTACTAGGAAACCTGAACTCTTTTGACACCTAGCAACTAGAAATCCTTTCAAATATACTCCAATTGGTCTATGCTCCTGCAATTATCTTTATGATGCCTCATACATTTCTATGATGCCTCATACATTTCTATGATGCCAAACTGCTTAATTTTTGTTTTATTTATGAGAATTTTCCATTATAAAATACAGCAATAAACTGTTAATCACTATGAAAATAAATAATAAAAAATATTTAGGCAGGCATCCTAGTATAGTCAAGAGAGTGCTATTTTTAAAGAGAACCATCTTTTCAAAAACACAGCTTTAAGTGTCAGGTAGGCTGAAAGTCCACTTCTAGAAAAGGATAGATTTAAGAAACTGTCTACATGCGGAAGAGTCATGCAGCCTTGGTTTAAAAATGGTGCAGCTGAAGAGAGCAAACATCATATCCACAACTGGATAACTAGCAAAAGTCGCATAATTATAGATAAGTTTCATACAAAACCAAAACAAAGCACAAACTTCCTGAGATATGTAAATAAATACATTAAACCTGTTGAAATTAGTACATCCTGAAACTGATAAGCAAGTACACCAGTTTTGGAAACAACATGCCTACACTGATTTTTGTCACTAATAGTTTCTGTCTGTTAAGCTAAACACAGTAGAAATAAAAATTTGATAACTTTCAAAACAGCTTTACTAATTTTCTTCAGAAGTCTACAGTGAAGTACAGTGAAGGGTTCTCTATGAAGAGGGGAATATTTTTAAAGGGGGGGGGGGAAGGGGAAAGTCTGCATTAAACAAACAATCGTGTAGTACGAACCAAACCACAGCAAGGTGGAATGACTGTGATATTCACTTCAAAACTGCATTTCTTTTCCCAGACTAAACACCAGCACAGACCATGTAAATAAGTGAGCTCAGAGGTCTTTTTCCACACATACCTGCAGTAAATGTAGTGTGATCATACAAACCCTCTCTACAGTATTAAAAGGCACGTTTATCTTTTAAACTGAAACTATCTAAGTAAAACTCATCACCAAACATAAACTTAATGTGGCTTTGTTTACTGTGAGGTATTCTTTATTTCTCTGTTATTCGTCTAATTTAACTCTCAGATTAAAATAAACAATCAGTTAGATTCAGTGTTACCTGAAGTTAAAATTTAGATGAGCAGTCAAGTACTAACAAAGCTGACAACAATGCAACAACATTAACAATGAACATGGGGTCAACATATTGCATTTGCTCACATGGCTTCTGAAGTGCAGCTGCCTCACACCTGTACCACTTGGCGCTTGTCCATGGGCAACTACATGGATAGGTGCAATCATCTCCAACACCTGCCTTTTATTCTTGTTGCTTTATTGAGTTATCTACAGTTTACATGTTTCCTGCTGTGTATAGATTAAGAGGTAGACTGCAATTCTACTTCACAAGAAGCATTGCTCATGAAGTTAACAAGACTTAGACTTATGAAAGTACTCAACATTATTCTTTTAAGTACTTTACAGAGAAAGTATTTTTACTTTCAAAATCTATGGGTCAAATTTGAGATTTGAATTGACATCCTAAAATAAGATGAAAGCTTATCTATTTTGAGAAATACAGGGTGAATAAATTGTGTATCAAGAAAAAACACGACATTTTATATAATTTAATGAAGTGGAGAATCTTTCCTGTCCATTAAATTACAGCAGCCTTTTAATAATTGAACACTTTCCTTAATAGCATGAAGCTGAATGATTAAAAAAAGTTTTTCATTTTAGTATGAAATTAATCTATTTGTTTTAATGAGGGTTAAGCATGCTGGTTCTTATTTCAGAGCCAAAGAGCCCCATGGGAGAAAGCAGTTATTAAACAGCTCTAAGTATCTGTGCAGGCTGGCATAGATATTTGTTCTAGAAGGAAAACACATTCTAAAAAACAATTTATCCTGAAGTCTTCAACTTCCATAGTACAAACACTTCACACCTGGAAAATCAAAAGCTTTATTAAAATATGTTCTTTAGTAGGTAAGTTAAATATAGAATCATAGAACAGTCAGGGTTGGAAAGGACCTTAAGATCATCTAGTTCCAACCCCCCTGCCATGGGCAGGGACACCTCACACTAAACCATGTCACCCAAGGCTTTGTCCACCCTGGCCCTGAGCATCGCCAGGGATGGAGCATTCCTAACTTCCTGGGCAAATCATTTCAGTGCCTCACCACCCTTACAGTAAAGAGCCTCTTCCTTATATCCAATCTAAACTTCCCCTGTTTAAGTTTTAACCCATTACCCCTTGTCCTATCACTAGAGTCCCTAACGAAGAGTCCCTCCCCAGCATCCTTAAGCATCTAGCATCTTAACATTTTGTTGCCACAAAAAAAGCAGGGACAGTGGCAGGGGGGAGAACAAGGCTATGGGGAGGTACCATCTCTTCACCCCTGCTTTCAGATACACCTGTTCCAGCTCTCTGAATCTGTCCACGACCTGAGAGCTTGAGTAAACCTGTGACTCTGTTAAAAGCTCCCCACAGTGATGTGAACTCACAGCATTACAGAAAACTTCACGAGCCACCATGGCATTGACCACTGGCACTTAGTGAGTCCAGGACATATTTTAAAGAGCAGGAACTAAAGTATGTTGGCACTGGGGCTCTCCATCAAGGGTCACATACTCAATTCTCTGCCAGACAAGACTGTATTCAATCAGCTGAATGATGCCAAATGCAAGCAGCAAGATCACAAATGCAAGAGGAAGAGAGAGTGGAGCAAGACCACTTCTGCAAAGGGTCTCAACTGATGTACTCCAGACAGCTGACACAAGCATGCAAGCTGCTACACAATGCCACACAGCCAGCGTTCTGCAGCGCAAGTCTGGGAGGCATCATCACCTCCATTGCCCCTGCTCCATCACTTCTCCTCTCTCCATCTCCATCTCTTGAAGAATGCTTTCTCCCACTTCAATGATCTATCATGGTATCAGCCATAGTGCTGAAGTTACATGGCTATGCATGCATAAAACTCAAAGTACTGTAAAGCATTTGTACTGTCACACAGTAGTTTTGCCCTAATACTTACAAAGCCCAACAAATTTAGGCTATAAGGCCTACCAAAAATTAAAATACCAGAAGCTCTATAAAACATCCCTCACTGCTGTATCCTCAATTCCTTCTGCAGTAGTAACAAAACAACAAAAGCTTTTAGCAATTTAGAAATGTTATTCTACTAAATCATCAAAAGACAATCTTTCAAATGACCTTCTAGTTCAGACAGAAAAATTCCAACACAGCCATTCATTTGGGGCCTTTTCCAAAGTTTTGTTTTATTTCCTCCCTGCCCCAACAACCCACATCTTCACTGGATGAACCAAAAGGAGGCAAAAAAAAAACCAAAACAGTCCAGCATTTGGACAGACAAGACCACAATATGCAGTGGCCTCATATAACATGGCTATCTCAGTATCTGTCTTTGCAGAGAATTACAATAGATGGGTTCTTTTCTCTCAGATGAGCCTGTATATTATTCCCAGGGTGACCTGCAGTATCAGTCATTTTTCTCCTTCTTAGTAGCTGGTGCAGTGCTGTGCTTTTGACTTGCAGCCTGGGAACAGCACTGATAACACCAATGTTTTTAGTTGTTGCTAAGTAATGTTTGCTCTGACCAAGCACTTTCTGAGTCTCATGTTCTGCCAGGGAGGAGGGGAAGCCAGGTGGAAGCAGAGACAGGACACCTAACCCAAACTAGCCAAAGGGGTATTCCAGGCCACAGCACATCATGCCCAGTATATAAACTAGGGGCAGTTACCCATAAGGGCTAGATCACTGCCCTGGTCGGGCTGGGTATCGGTTGGTGGGTGGTGAGTGGTTGTATTCTCTTCCCTTGTTATTTCCCTTATCATTATTATTATTCTTGGTGGCAGCAGTAGTGGTTTGCGTTATACCTTCTTATATATTCTTATCTATATAATTCTGATCTATATAATATATAAGAATTCTATATATTCTTATCTCAACCCATGGGAGTTACATTCTTTTGATTCTCCTTCCCATCCCTCCAAGAGCAAGGGGGAGCGGGGGGGGGGGGGGGGGAAGTGAGCGAGTGGCTGCATGTTTCCAGGCTGCTGGCTGGGCTCAAACCACGACAATAAGTTAATGAGTGTGAAAAATACATATAACTGATATCCACCTAAGTTTATTCTCATACGGAAGAAAGAAAAAAAAACCTTGGAATTAATAAGCAAACAAAACAGTTGAAATTATTACAGAACTGAAGTGTGGAAAAAAAGGGGGAGTATTTTCTACCAATCCCAAACAAAAGTACCTTTTGCTGTTATTAACTGCATATATGACTGAAATAGCTCCCTCTACTAATTATATGATTAAGACCATACTCCCTACTATTCCTAAAATACTTGTGTTTACTTCTTTAGAACCTTTGGGATAGTTTAAGTAACTAAAGAATTCACACTGCTTTCAATAAGCAATAACCAATTTATACAAAACTTCTTTTCAGAGAATACTGATCTTTCGCCAAGAAATTGAAGGAATATGACAACTCCATACTAAAAATATACATGTCATGTGTTTAACAACCACAAAAAAACATAACAGAAAAAAACATGAAATGCATAAAAGCATACACTGAGTTAGTTCATTTTGGGACATATTTAGTTACTTAAAATAATAATTCTTAAGGAAACGTGGTTTATAAATTATACCTTTTGTTACCTACCCATAACTTTTGATCTATTTAGCAAATTTCCACTAAATATAACAACAGGTGAAGCTTTTGAACATATAAAGGTCCAAGTTTTGTCACCAACACTCATCAGTGTCCTGGGTTCAGTAGGTTCCCAGGCTGAAAGTCAAAAACACAGCACTGCACCAGCTACTAAGAAAGAGAAAAATGACTGCTACTGCTGAACCCTGGACAATCAGGTAAAGAAGAGCCCTTGAATGTCTTGTCAAAGGAATGACAATTCAAGCTCATTCTCTTACTCATTCAAAAAAATGCACCAAAGAGCAGGGCAATCAGCAAATCTGTAAGTCTAAACCACTAACAGCATTTACACTGCTTTAGTTACAGTTTTGTTTTGTCCAGGCAAAAAAAAGCTAGGAACAGAGAAAAGAGAACACAGAAGCAAACTAAAAGAAAATAAACTTACTAGTGCTCTTGGCCATGGGAAAACCTGTTTTTAAGGAAAGCTTTCAGAAAATACCCTTTTTGTTATCAGGGCATTATCTCATGGCATTATTAAAATATTTCCTTGTCACTGTCAAACCTTGGGCTGACTACACAGTTTCCACTTAGTGATTCCTGTTTATGACTTCCCAAATTGAAATCATTAAGATATGACAGACAGAAGGCCATAACCTTCACAAAAAGAATCAAATCACAAAAAAACAACCAAATTTTTCTGACATCTTAATGCCTGTTTACTTTCAAATTGAATTGTTACACTTTGTGTTTCCTGGTTATTAGCTAAGTTTGGTAGGAACTTTAATATAATACATTTCTGAAAACCTAAGTTTATAATGTCTTCAGAGAAAGGAATTTATCTTCCAGTGAACTGTACTGTGAAGAATATAGATGTTACAGTAAAACAAATCATGAATAAAATATGGGGAGAAGGGCTACAAAATGTGTGGTTATTGCCTTACTTGACTGTTTTACAGCGCATACCTGACTATTTAATAACCCTCTTTTACCTCTTTCAGATTCTTTTAATCTTAAGGCTTTTTTACACACACATGCTATTCCTCTACATACAATGAAGAAACAGAGCAACTACGGGGGAGAAAGACAGAGGATGGGAGCAAGCTGAAAGCAACGTCATAAAATTAGATTATTGTATTTCCAAAGAAAACTCTCTCATTAATTATACACAGCCACTTATATGAGAAAGCATAAAATGGTACAACATATTTAAAACTATACAACTAAATCCTAAGGGAAACAAAGGTTCTACTTCAGTCGAGTCCCACCCTTATAGTGTCTTATTAAAACCCAAAAGCATTGCTTCCAAAGTAGAGCATAACAATATATATAAAGGTGGCAGAATCTGTCCTTTTATCTATAAAGCTACTTAAATTATTATTTGTACTACTGCATCTAGTGAATTAGTTTGCAAAATGCATTATACAAACAAATTAGTGGCATAGATTTTTCTTAAGCTTGTAAATGGGACAGAGGAAATAGCACTGATTATTTCCGTTATTACCATCATTAACATTGAAATTAATGGCTGCAGAAGGCAGCATTTAATCTATGTATCTCTAATTCAGTCTTTAAAAGGAGCCTCTTATATATAAGCCATCTTAGAAATAGAAAACTAAATCTATACCAGGAGAATTTCATCAATACCTGGTTAGACATAAAATATACCAAGTGCAGATAATAAAAACTTAGACTTATCAGGAAACATTTTAAAATAACACAGTAGCATAGACGAAGCTTGTTCTATGTGTATCTTTAGGACATAGTCATGCAAAAGCACAATCAACCATGCAAAAACATTCAAAAACCTGAAGTTAAAGCTAGCATTAAAAATTAATACCAGAACTACAATGCAAATTTCCTATTTCTCCAGTTTAATTAAGATCAAAATTTCAGTCAACTGTTTACTTGAACAAATATGACAACACTGAAACTAAACTGAGGAACTGAGGTAAGAAAAATCTTAATGTTCACTTCAGGCTCTCCCCTGTCTTCAGGCTAACTGCTCTTAACTCTGCTGAGTTGGCATTTTTTAAAGCAACATTCTGCTTCTACTGTTGAAAACCCCTGGAGATAACAGTTTGAGACCTCCAAGAACTGCAAAGTAAGGAACTGTAAACAAAACAAATTCAACTCAAGCTTTTGTGGGGGGGTTTATCTTATTGCTGTTATTATACAGGCTTAACTTTGTTTCTTTAGAAAATCGGCACCTTTTTATTGAGCAAATCCCCCTCAAAATTTAATACGATATCAACAGTATACTAGGATAGGATTAGTTTTAAGCAATCATCTTGTTTGTAATTGAATAAGCAACAGCAATTAAAGAACAGCAGATGTCAGTACATGTATAGATGGCCATAAAGACCAAATAGTCATACAGATCAAATCACACCTGCCTCCAGTTCCATTAATTAAGACACATTCACATTCCCTTATGGCCACTGAAAGCGACAGAAGAGAAATACTTACAATTCTTGTAGAAATTTTCAACTATTGGACTTCATACTACTAAACTACTTTATGAACCAAGAGGATTCCAAAAGAAAATGAAAGATTATTCATGTTTTAAGATTAAAAGTAACACAGCCTCTTTTGCATAATTTTTACATATTCCATGATCCTGAGAAAAGAACATGCTCCCCATTACTGTGTTGGGGTGACAAGCAGTGGCAGCCCACGGCTTCTCTTCAGGCCTGTGGAGAAACTACTGAAATACTTCTGATCTCTGGAAAAACATACAAATTAAATAATTTTTATTTTTTAAGCATCATCTTGAAACAGTTTCTGTGTCACTTGACATGCATACAAACACATAATGGTTTGTAAACTTCTTATTTAGACTACCAGAGAAGCCATCAGAAGCCAGTAATAAGAAACCCTCTGGTATGAGAGAGACTGGGCAGATGACAGGATTCAAACCTGAAAGTGAAGGTTTCACCTCCAGATTTCTCATGACTCTAGATGCAAGACCAGACATCCCACAACTGCAACCCAAATTTGTACAGAAAGATAAACTTAAAGCCAGAGGGTCCCAGTCCAATCCACAAAAAGACAAAACAACTCCAACATAGAAACAACCAAGCAGTAGCTCTCAGTCTTCATTGAGACAGACCCTAGCAAAAAAGCTTACCTAAACTGAATAGTATTAGGAAGAGGCTGAATAACCTAACCACATAAGCTATAGCAAAATTCTGCTACATAACTGTCAGATTACAGGCACAGATCAGAAAGGGAGAGAAGTCACTTTATAAAATAATTAATTACGTCACAAAAGAGCATTTTAAACATTAACCTGCATATTTATCTACATTAGGCTTCTATAGGTATGGCACTAACAAAAGACAGACTAGGGATACTGTGGGTTCTCTCCAGAAGGAAACAGGAGAACTGGCTAACCTGGATTTGGAGAAGGCTGAAGTTCTCAATGACTTCTTTGCCTCAGTCTTCACCCGTAAGCGCTCTGATCACACTGCTCAAGTCTTGGGAGGCAGATTCAGGGACTGAGAATGAAGACCTTAGGCCCACTGTAGGAGAGGATCAGGTCTGAGATTATCTTAAGAACCTGTATGTGCGCAAGTCCATGGGACTTGCTGAAATCCATCCGTGGGTCCTGAAGGAGCTGGCAAATGAAATGGCTAAGCCACTGACCATCATATTTGAAAAACCATGGCAGTCAGGTGAAGTTCCCAACGAATAGAAAAAAAGAAATATGACCCCATTTTCAAGAAGGAGAAGTGGAAGACCTGGAAAACTACAGACCAGACAATCTCACCTCTGCGTCTGGCAGGATCATGGAGCAGCTTCTCCTGGAAACCATGCTAAGGCACATGAAAAACAAGGCGATTGGTGACAGCCAACATGGCTTCACTAAGAGCAAGTCATACCTGACTGATTTTGTGGCCTTATATGATGGGATTACAGAACTGATGAATAGGAGCAAAGCAGCTGACACCATCTACCTGGACTTGTGCAAAGCATTAGACATTGTCCCACACAACATCCTTGTCTCTGAACTGGAGAGACATCAATTGGATGGACCACCAGGTGGATAAATAATTGGCTGGATGGCAACACGCAGTTGCAGTCAAGGGCTCAATGTCCAACTGGAGACGGGTAACAAGTGGTGTCCAGCAGGGGTTGCTTGTTGGAACCTACACTGTTCAACATTTTTATCTGCAACACGGACACTGGGATTGAGTGCACCCTCAGCAAGTTTCCAAGAACACCAAGTTGCATGGTTCGGTTGATACGCTGGAGGAAAACAGTGCCATCCAGAGGGACCTCGACACGCTTGTGAGGTGGGCTGATGCCAACCTCATGAATTTCAACCAAGTCAAATGCAAGGTCCTACACCTGGGCTGGGCAATCCCAGGCACAGCTACAGGTTGGGCAGAGAAGATATTCAGAGCAGCCCTGCGGAGAAGGACTTGGGGGTGCTGGCTGAAAAGAAACTTAACATGAGCTAGCTTCAGCCAAGAAAGCCAACTGTATAATGGGCTACATCAAAATGAGTCTGACCAGCAGGTCGAAGGTTGTGATCCTGCCCCTCTACTCTGCTCTCGTGAAAAGAATACTTGGAGTATTGTGTGCAGTTCTGGTGTCCTCAACATAAAAAGGACATGGAACTGTTGGAACAAGTCCAGAGGAGGGTCATGAGGATGATCAGGGGACTGGAGCACCTCCCATATGAAGACAGGCTGAGAAAGCTGGGGCTGTTCAGCCTGGAGAAGAGAAGGCTGCATGGAGACCTCATAGCAGCCTTCCAGTATCTGAAGGAGCCTTATAAGTATGCTGTTGAGGGACTATTCATTAGGGACTGTAGTGATAGGACAAGGGGTAATGGTTAAAACTGAAACAGGGGAAGTTCAGGTTAGATATAAGGAAGAAATTCTTTATTGTGAGGGTGGTGAGGCACTGGAACAGGTTGCCCAAAGATGCGGTAAATGTTCCATCCCTGGCAGCGTTCAAGGCCAGGTTAGACAGAGGCTTGGGTGACATGGTTTAGTGTGAGGCATCCCTGCCCATGGCAGGGGGGTTGGAACTAGATCTTAAGGTCCTTTCCAACACAGACCATTCTATGATTAGACTTTTCAGTGCTAGCATTAAAGCAGATGACTAAAATATGGGAGGAAAAAGAAAAAAAAAAGGTAGGAGGAACCAGAATCTGATTTGACCTGAACACCTAAATTCACTTATTATTCTCTTTTTCTGAAAATTATACTATCTGAGTATAATACAATTAATACAATTAATTTTATTGTTGCCTCATACGTAATGGGAAGAATATTTTTTATTCAGTTTAAACTTGATGCATAGGAATTAACAATGTGATTAGTATTGTTCAGAGTTACATAATAGCCATCTTTGCTTTTCGGTCTAAAACATGTTCTACTGTGATTTCCCCTAGCAGAAAATCTAGAAGGGTACTTAGACACTATATTTTAGAAAATTTCTTAACTTTCATGATTGACTTTAAACAGAAAAAAGTTAACCTGCTGTGTTACATGGCAATGAAACCTCATAACCCTAAACCACTTGTGCATTCTACAATATTTGGTTTCTTGAATGCATACTATTTCTCAAAAAAGATAAATAGAAGACCCAAGAAGATAAGTTTGTCTGCTGGGCAAGCACTGTTTGTGATAAATTGTCTTCTATCCTAGAAGACCTAAGTAGGGATTCTTTTTTATGGTACTAGCTTAATACATGTAACCATAAGAAAAGTAGAACAGGAACAGTATAAATTTAGGCTAAGAAAAATTCAAATTATTTTAGCTGTTTAATATTTTTTCTTTCCAGGGAGAAAGAAGAAAAATGAAAGAAAACAGAAGAAGATGCACTTAATAGAAATTTCTTGTATTCTGTTTCTCCTAAAATGATTAGCAACCTATTGCAGACAGTTTTTCAAGCACTTTACAGCTGCAGATTTTTTACTGTGTAGTGTGTATTAAAGCATCCTGCAGATGTAGCAACAAGTGTACCTTTTCAGAAGATACTTTGAGAATTTGACAAAGTATTTGTTCCCTGCATTTGCCATTCCACTGTCTTTAATTCAGTATACCTAACTATTTAGGGGATGAAAGATGAGGGGCAACACACCTTTGAAAATGGTATTTGGAAAAGAACAGTAAGCTTGGGGTTTTTTTTAAAAAACCTCGAGATGGGACTAATTTTTGAAAGCAGCGTCATACACACATCTGCATTAAAACCTTCAAAAGAAGGTAATTATGAAATTAGGGAGCTCTTAAAGCTTATAAGTTGGAAAGAAAAATCACAGGTCTAATAACCATTGGCAAGTAAAGTGTAGTTCAGCTTTTAAATATTTTTACATATGCCCATGTGCATGTACATATTTTTAACTACATGTAGATAAATAATGACATATAGTAACCTCCATTCTTTAACCTCTTACACTTAGAATCAAAGAATTACAGACTAGTTTGGTTTGGAAGGGACCTTCAAAGATCATCTAGTCTAACTCCTCTGCAATGAGCAGGGACATCTTCAACTCAATCAGGTTACCCAGAACCCCAGAACCACATACAGCTTTGAATGTCTCTGGGGATGGCACATCCAACACCTCTGCGGGCAACCTGTTCCAGTACTTTACCAGCTTCTTTGTAAAGAATTTTTCCTGACATCCAAACTGAATCTCCCTTCTTTCACTTTAAAACCAAAACCCCTTACACTATCGTAACAGGCTCTGCTAAAAAGTGTCTCCCTATCTTTTTTATAGGGTTTTTAAGAACTGAAAGGCCACAATAAGATGTCCCCGTAGTCTTCTCCAGGCTGAACAATCGCAGTTCTCTCAGCTTTTCCTCATAGAAGGGTTGTTTCAGCCCACTGATCATTTTTGTGGCCCTTCTCTGGGCCCTCTCCAACAGATCCAAATCTTTCCTGTACTGAGGACTCCAGAGCTGGACACAGTACTCTAGGTGGAGGGTCTAACCAGAGCAGAGCAGAGGGGCAGAACCATCTCCCTCAACCTGCTGGCCACACTCCTTTGGATGCAGCCCAAGATGCAATTGGCCTTCTGGGCTGTAAGCACACATTGCTGTCTCATATCCAATCTTGCATCCATCAGTACCCTCTCCTCTGGGGTCCACTCAGTTGAAAGCCAGAAAGTTACGCAGTATCATGGTGACAGATATGATAAACACCTAAAACACTACATGTTGTTCTGTAGTGATCCTGACACTAACATCTTCTATGGATAAGTTAGAGGAGATGCTGCCATTAGAAAGGGTAATGATAACAGTTTACAGTAAGCAATTGCATTTTTCAATTGCAACTACTAAAGAATGGTTACAGGTAAGATGGAAAAAGAAGGGTGCATAGGCTGCATAAGAATAGTTACAAGAAACATAGTTAAATCTTTAAAAAGCACAGAATTCCAAAAGCACAGAATCTCAATGTAGTTCTCTGCATAGCTTTTGAAGACTCTAGGACATGGAACATTATTCCAGTATGGCTGCACACCTTCTGGGTGTGGCCCATCATACCAGCAAATACTCCTAACTAGGAAAGTAATTCAGTGTCTAGACATCTTGCACAGATTCAACTCAACATGAAAATATGCTTTCAAACAAGCACAGGAGAATAAATAAGACAATCATATTTTGGAGATAGTACCTATTTCCTTCAGCTATTTAACACACCCAGAACAAAGACATGCACCAAAACAAAAAAAGACAGACGGCACAATATAACAGGATGGAGGGAGGAAATTATTTGTCTCTTCTAGTTGGTGTGTATGTCTGAACAGAAAATAAGGCACACTCATCTTAAAAGGGAAAAATAACATTTTAAAGGATGAACAAATTGCTTATTGTCAAATTTGTTAAATTTGTTGTCAAATTGCTAAAAATTAATGGCTCTACCTGTGTCAAAAATTCTGCAAAAATTGTAGCAAATATTGTAGCAACTTCATTACATGATATGGATGAGTATTTTTCTGTACCTAAGTCAGGAGTAATCTACAAATAGAAAAGCAACTAACAAATTATAACAATTCTCTTTTGACTGCCCAAATATGTAAAAAAAATTGGTAATTTTAAGACTTTTTCTAGTTTTACTTTTTCACCATCTCCAATGTATTTTATTATTTTTTATAAAACACTAAAAAGCTGAAATATTAGAAGTGATAATATGCTAAAGCCCTCAGCTCCAGAGTTTTCTTGGACTTTTAATTTAAAAAAAAAACCCAAAACAAACAAACCAACAAAAAAACCCAAACCAAAATCCATAAAAAAAAAAACCAACACCAAAAAAGCCAAACAAAAAATCAAACAAAATAAAACTCATATATATATATATATACATATATATATACAGTGGAATAGCCTGTCCTTCCATATTGAGTCAATAAATTAGCTATAATTATAATTACTTTAAAATCTTCTAGGACAATAAGCCATTTAACCCTTAATAGATAGATACAGAGAAATAAAAATATGAATATTGATCATGTATCTTCTCATTAAACCTCAAAGTGTGAAGACAGAAGAATAAGCTAATATCAGGCATGCATGCATGGCCAAGTACTGGTAACCAAGCAACCACCAGGAAACATGTCAGAGAGAAAAAGCATATTTACAGTCCCAACAGTCTCTCATTTATATACAGCCACAGATACCAGTTGCAAGAGGAGAGGATCAGAAAGCAGCAGAAAGCAGTCATTGCACTTTTTTTTGGTAAATTTTGCTTTATCACAGATATTTTCTGTTTTTAATTGGATTAATTTCACATCACAATAGCTGCCTTAATTCCACATTTTATCCTAATAAGTAATATGCCTAAATTGTTCATACATAGATGCACAAATACAGAATGCATCCTAAACTTACCTGCTCCTACTATGTATATACAGCAAGATTATTCATGCAAAGACAATCATTTGCATAAACTGCACACTTAAGAATTGTACATTTAGCCTTTAAGCTCTTTAAGACTTAGTTCAAAATACAGAAGTTTATTAAAGCCTCAAAAGCAGAAATTATTTTTTATTTGTCCCTTTTAAACACGAATGGCAAATAGGAAGGTTTTCAAATCTATTCATACCAAAGTGTTTCTGAGAACACAAGTATAGCAGAAGCAATGGCTAGCAATGCTTCTTCAAACTAAAGGGTTCTCAAGACTTTGAAAAACAAAACCTTGCATTGATTAACATTCATTTTGGAAGCAGAAGTAATGGGGTGTTAAATGCATTGTTATTATTATGGTCCATTTCTATTATTTTGATATTGCTATCTAAGGTTTACTGAAACACAACCATTAATGCATGCGTGTTGATCAAGCAGTGAAAGCAACAGCAAGCCTGGTCCTCACTATACTTAATATACATTTGCCAAACACACCACAACACATACACACATAGGATAGATGTCTCATGATTTGGGTTTGACTGGGAGAAGTCTTTCAAGGGAAGATTTCTGCTTTCTCAGAGACTAAAACCATGCTGAAGTACCACTCCTACACAGCGAGCATAATTTATTGTTTTGACATAAATATTGGTGTTAAATAATCTAAAGTCTATCAAATTGACAAGACGGAATGCTCCTAATTTCTAATAAAGTTTTCTAGTAAAGTTTATTTATCATTTTGTAATCCAAATTTTAAAATACAGTAATTAAACAGCCACCTAGAAACCCAGTATATAATTTAATTTTATTTGATCACCATGATATTTGTACTCATTATAATCATGCATACAATTTAAATCATGCTCACTGCATTACAGGTTATTAACTCAAAGAATATTTAATAAGATGGCAATATAACTAATCTGATTCTGAAATAAATCTTTAGGAAGCAGATCATGAAAAGAAACAGCAAAGAAGTGCAAAGTGGTAACTTCTAGGACTGCTAATGGCATCAGCTGTTTTTCTTTCAACTATCAGTGATACAGTAAAACTTTATACACCATAATCAAAGAACAGCTTCATAGAATCACAGAATTGGGTTGGAAGAGACCTTAATGATCACCTAGTTCCACACACCTCACCACCTCCCCACCTCACCAGGGATACCTTCCAACAGACCAGGTTGCTCAATGCCCCACCCTCCTGACCTTGAACTCTTCCAGGGATGGGGAGACACAGCTTCTCTGGGCAAGCTGTACCAGTGCCTCACCACCCTCACAGTAGAGAACTTCTTCCTTGTATCTAATCTAAATCTGCCTTCTTTCACTTTAAAACCATCCCCCCTTGTCCTATCATTATGTGCCTTTGTAAAAAATCCCTCCAGATTTTTTATAGGACCCCTTTAAGTACTGGAGAACTGTTATAAAGTCTTCCCAAAACTTTCTCTTCCCCAGGCTGAACAAGCCCAACTGTCTTCATAGGAGTGGCACCCAGCCCTCCGACCATCTTTGTATTATATATAAGAACAATATTACAATAACCAAAGAAAAGTTGCAAACAATATCATTAACTGTGAGAAATATAAAAGGGTACTGCTAAACAAGTCTTGCATGAGAAATGAACATTAATACTTCATCAGTTTAAGATACATAGATTGAAATGGAATCAAGCCAGAAGAGAAATGGTGACACACATGCATGTGCCTTTTCTTCTGTTTTCATTTCTACATTTAGTGGTATGTAGGGCTATGCTCATTTATACACACATAACTATTTCATGTAATGTTAGCTCAAAACACCTACTAATGTTTAGAAGGAAAGGGGGGTGAGAGGGGTGTATTCCTTTTCAGACAAGAAATCATAGGACCCAAACAGGCTTCATGTGATCATCTAGTCCCTTTTCCTTCCCAAGCAGGCTCACCTATTTCTATGTTATTCCTGGAAGCTGTTTTCTAACTGTCACAGTATATCTTCAGGGACAGATAGTCCCCAGTGACTTTAGAGAGTTTACTCAAAACGTTTTGCTGTTCTTACATGAGAATTATTCTTTTTCTTTCCCATGCTTAAACCTAAAGCTTCTCTCACTGCAGTGTATTTGCTATATTACTTTAGATCTACCCTATGAAGATGTGTCCAGGCTGCAACAGACTGGCTGTAACTGGGGCCTTGCCAGACAGCAATCTTCACAGGAGCCAGCAGTGCTCCCTCAGACCTTGTCAGATCACACCAAGAACACAGAAGAAGGATACTCTTTCCTCCCTGGTACCTCAACTAAGTAAAATTTTGAGCATGACATTTCCAGAATTCTCTCACAGACCCTGCTTCCAAGTGCTGTCAAATACGTTAGTTACCCAGTCAGAGGGGATCTAGTTAGTGTGGATTTACGCAAAAGACAACATTCAAAAACTTCCATTTATTTCAACTTTTGACTGCTTTCAACTATTGACAACTTCTCTTTCTGCTCAGCAGGACAATTCCTTCCTTATTTTGTCATATTTGTTCAAAAGCCTACAACACAACTAGCAGTAGAGATAACTAGAAAAGAATAGCATCTTTAATTACTCTTATGCTAGAGCCTTTTCATGCTTCCACTCTGCTTTTCTGACACGTGGGATCACCTCTTTTCTTCTACCCCTATCCAAAGTATGCATGTATCTATCTGTCTGTGTACATGGTTTACAAACTTCTGAGTAATCTCTTTTTATCAGGCCAAATTCAGGGTTTCTGTAGCTTGTGGGGTTTTTTTTCTTTGTTTTTTAAAGTCTCCAGTTTCTTTTTCTATTCTTCTCCACTCTTCTCTCAAATTATTTTCCTGTGTTTCCCACCAAAATAACAGTTATGGATAAGCAGTTCAAAAAACTGAAAAATCAACATAAATATGGCAAAACCCCTCCAGAATCTAACTTTTCATTATGATTAACAGAGTCAGAGTAACTGTCAACCTGAACAATAAATTAATACATCCCATTTTTAAATACACAACCCCAATGAAACAGTATTTTACAACTTTATACATGCATTCTACAATGGCCCACTTTTCTGTGCTGACTGCCAAAGTTTTCAATTAAAAGATTATTTGACTATAATTGTTGAGAAAACTCAGCACCAAACTCACCCCAAAAAAACCCCGTATTACATCGAGTTACAGTTTGTTAGAACAGTGTGTTCCAATGTGGGCTTCAATAAACCGAAATTATACAATATGTGGTATCATTTGAAGCATTTATAACTTTTAGTACACTGAAGTTGCCAAGAAACCCTGAGAAGCAGATGGGCATTACTGCTGTTAAAATGCAACCAGTTACACTAGAAAAGACCTGGGTCTGTCATACTTACAGAAGAAATGTTTAATGTTACAGCTTCCTATTATTTATGATTTTTATTAACAAAAAGCATAAATTAACTTCACTTTTAAAAAAAAATATTTCCTTAGAAGATTCCACTAGTGGCTTAACTATTTCTATTCCTATTCTATTTAAGAATATGATCATAAAAATAAGTAAATAAATAAACCACTCCCTGGGCAACAGTCATATTCACAGAATTCCCAGCAGCAAACCAACTAAACCCCTGCCTCTATCTAAAGCTCCTCTTAATGAAGGCCATAAAACAAAGCTTAACTAAAATCTTAATTTGCTTAAAGTAGTAGTAATAATAAAAAGAACCAGCTTCAAGACAGGAACTAAATGCTAGCATTTACTTTTAGCTATCAAGGCATTTCATCTTGACATTCGTCACTTATCACTATTCCTTAAAGAAGCAGCTCCAACTTCCACTATAATGTTACAGTTCTTATACAGGTATAAATTGAAGTTATAAAATGTCTTAAAAATTTCTATTTCAGATCACAAAATATTATTTCAAAATTACTATTAGTAATATCAAATGAAGGCTTCTATGTTTGATTACTCCAATGAATTTTTCTGAGCATCATTACACCAAAGAAGGTGCTTGCTTCCAAATGGCCATGATATTTGTTTCTGTTCTGTAACTGATGTTTAATTTAACGTTTTAAATGTATATCTTATGGATTATCTCAAAATGCTATAATAAATGTTAAAGTTGTCCTATCAGCACAGTCTGCATAGAAGACTATAGTGATTTAGAACACACATAGGAAATAAATGTCTAAACCAAAATCCTCAACATACATTTTTAATGACACTCATTCCAATTATACAACTATATTCTGTTATAATAACTGAACATTCATCATATCTTTTACTTTCAGAAGCAGATCACCTAAATAAAAGAATACATGCCTTATAGCAGAAGGTACGTTTTGTACTCAGTCATCCTCATTTGGACTAGCTTCAAAGCTAAGATTATTCACCAAGGTGTTTCTACAGATAGCAGCATCTCTTAGGCTGTTGAAGGTAAATGTCATCTTTAATTAGTTAAACAAACAGCACTTCTTTTATCCTAGACAGAAAACACTGTCAGTCATAATATATTTAAGATATTTTCTGCAGGTTGTTACTGAGAAAACAGAAAAATGGATGAAGAGGGAAGTCTCTGAAGCATGAATATCCTTCCATAGGTCCAATGAATGATAATATTAAAAAAAAAAAGGCACTAAAATGTCTTTTAGATGTCTCAACTAATACACAAAATAGTCTCAAAGTATTCTTTGTATCTCAAGGATGTAAAATTGTAAGAAATTGCTCTCATTACTCTGATCTATTCTGAAAGGTACTGAAAGAGCAAAGAGCTGTTTCATAGGTCCCATTAGGTTCTAGAAGATGGTTCTTTTATTTCCTGGACCACCCAAATAAAAGTTGAAGCACACAGGTAACAGTCAACCTCTATATTCTAAAATTCAATTTGTTATTTTCATGTGTCTCTGTTAAACTGTGCTTCATGATACTTTAATATCCTTCCTATTTTTTAAAAGCCTCTTGGCTAGATATCCCAAAAAAAACTGATTCAAACTGAAAAAAACAGGTGACTGGGAAGATGAACCATCCTGAAAAGGCAGGTCAAAGAAACCTCCTACAGAGAAAAAGGATTGAACAACAAAACTGCCACCTGCTTACAAAACCAATTCCATCTGAGGGTAGAGCTTTGTGGAACCCTTCTCCATTCAAATACCCATATCAGAAAGCAAAGCCTAGTATTTCCAAAGGTACTTGAAGGCTTAGGATGAACAGAATCACAGCTCAACTTCCTGTTTCTTCTCATCACACAACGGGTCATATCTCCATCAGTGACATTTTATCTGCCATTTTACTTGTGTAAAGCATTCGACACTGTCCCACATGACATCCTTTTCTCTAAATTGGAGAAACATCAATCTGATAGATGGACCACTCGGTGGATAAAGAACTGGCTGGATGGCTGCATGCAAAGAGTTGTGGTCAATGGCTCAATATCTGGCTGGAGACCAGTAATGAGTGGTGTCCCTCAGAAACCAGTGTTGGGACTGGTCTTGTTTAACATCTTTGTCGGTGACATGGACAGTGGGATTGAGTGCACCCTCAGCAAGTTTGCTGATGACACCAAGCTGTGTGGTTCAGTTGATATGCTGGAGGGAAGGAATGCCATCCAGAGGGACCCTGACACGCTTGTGAGGTGGGCTGACGCCAACTTCATGAAGTTTAACCATGACAAGTGTAAGGTCCTAAAGATGCTGGGGAGGGACTCTTCATTAGGGACTGTAGTGATAGGACAAGGGGTAACAGGTTAAAACTTAGACAGCAGAGGTTTAGACTGGATATAAGGAAGAAATTCTTTACTGTAAGGGTGGTGAGGTACTGGAACGGGTTGCCCAGGGAGTCTGTGAATGCTCCATCCCTGGCAGTGTTCAAGGCCAGGTTGGATGAAGCCTTGCGTGGCATGGTTTAGTGTGATCACTAAGATCATCAAGCTCCAACCCGCCTGACATGGGCAGGGGCACCTCACATTAAACCATGTCACGCAAGGCTCTGTCCAGCCTGGCCTTGAACACTGCCAGGGATGGAACATTTACCAGCTCTTCGGGTAACCAATAAAAAACTTCTTCCTTATATCTAACCTGAACTTCCCCTGTTTCAGTTTTAACCCATTACCCCTTGTCCTGTCACTACAGTCCGTGATGACGAGTCCCTCCCCAGCATCCCTATAGGCCCCCTTCAGATACTGGAAGGCTGCTATGAGGTCTCCAGGCAGCCTTCTCTTCTCCAGGCTGAACAGCCCCAACTTTCTCAGCCTGTCTTCATATGGGAGGTGCTCCAGTCCCCTGATCATCCTTGTGGCCCTCCTCTGGACTTCCTCCAACAGCTCCACATTCTTCTTATATTGAGGACACTAGAACTCTAAACAGTACTCCAACTGCGGTCTCATATCCATTATAATCTATTTTTCCCCTCTCTCCCTTAGTTCCCCCAAATATAACTACCTTAAAATCATAAAGATACATCCAGTACCAAAATCAATCTTTCTCAAAATTCTAAAATAATTTTAAAACAGTTCATAAATTGAAAGTTATGACATGAAATCCATCATAAATTCTTATAAAAGTGTTCAACTTTTTTTTGTGTTTGTTTGTTTTCAGTTCCTAACTGGACAGCAATAAATCCCTAGGAGAAAACAAACAAACAAAAAAACCGCTATAAAAACTATTTTCATAGATTACCTTAGAAGAGACACCTCTTCTGGTGTTTTTTGTTTTTTAACTTTTTCTGAGAAAGAATCCTGGAACTTCCTCCAGAAGTCGGCAAACATGATAAAGTTCAAATTACATTTTTTTGTGTGCTGATTTCACTTCAGAATTGCCAGTTGTACGAGTCTTTAGAAAATCCTGCATACAGCCTGAAATCAGGAAGAAAGGATTTATTTTCCCGCACAATAAATATATGAAAGCAGACATACAGCAAGAAGATCACAGAGGTTCTTGAACAAGACCTGTTTTTCTACCTCTCCTGGAAAATCTCAAGAAACCATTCCTCAAGAAACCACAGACAAATTTTGTCTGTGCCCTTTGCGTATTTGCAGAATATAAATGTCTTTTATTTGCTGCATGACAAGACAGAGAATGAGGACCACACAATACCACTATAAAAACCACCTGAATTATAGGCATGTGTTTTTCAGATGTATGACTATGTGCTGGGTCAGACCTACACACGATTCACAAAGAACATACTTTCCATTACAAAAACACAGGAAAATAATAACCTTCCAGGTAAGGCTGAAACTTAACAAAACTTAAACCTAAGCTCAACTGAAGGCTGAACAATATCATTTCAGTAAGCTTATCTATTAGAAAGCAAAGACTTCAGATATCATACTAGTGAACATCCAAGAGATTCTTTTAATCTCAGTAATTTTGCAACCGTGTAATATTTTTGAAGGGAACTGTTTTCAGAATTAGTCAAGACATGAAGTGAAAAAAACTGATTGTTTTGTGGAAACAAGCTGCACCTAGGCATTTATGGATAATAACTTTCAAAATTTGCAAAACATAGACTTAAACAAAGCAACCAACTGCTTCCTGCAATTCCATTTAATTCTTCCCTTCATAAATGTGATACTCTCACTACCTAATCTGTAATCACTCAAAGAGTTGTGGTTGATGGCTCAATGTCTGGGTAGAGACCAGTGACAAGCCATGTTTCTCAAGGGTTGACACTGGGACCAGTGCTATTTAATGTCTGTTGGTGACATGGACAGTGAGACCAAGTGCACTCTTGGCAAGTCTGTCAACAACACCTGTGTGGTGCAGTTGACATGTTGTATAGAAGGGATGCCATCCAGAGGCACCCTGAGAAGCTTGAGAGATGGGCCGGTGAAAACCTCATCGAGTTTTAACAAGGCAAAATACAAGGTCCTGCACATGGGTCAAGGCCATCACAAGCACAAATACAGGCTCAGTGGAGAACAGATGTGAGGGAAGACCTGAGGAGAAGGACTTGGAGGCATTGGTTGATGTGAAGCTCAACATGACCTGGCACTGTGTGCATGAAGCCCAGAAAGCCAACCATATCCTGGGCTGCATCAAAAGGAGCATGGCCAGCAGGTTGAGGGAGATGATTCTGCCCCTCTGCTCTCACGAGACCACACCGGCAGGTACTGCCTTCAGCTCTGGGGCACCCCACACCAGAGGGATGTGGACCTGCTCAAGTGAGTCCAGAGGATGGGCACAAGATGATCAGAGCACTGGAGCACCTTCCCTGTGAAGACAGGCTGAAAGAGCTGGGGTTGTTCTGCCTGTAGAAAAGAAGGCTCTGGGGAGGCCTTAAAGCAGCATTCCAGTACGTAAAGGGAGACTACATGAAATCTGTAGAGGGACTTTTTACAAGGGCATCTAGTGACAGGACAGCTTTTTAAAAAACTACTTGTAACTTTCAGTTGAGAAGTACCCACAATCTTTCTGCATTAAGCAAATAACTTCTAAATAGTATGACTACATTGAATATATTCAAAGTTTAAAATAGATTTTCCTTTAAAAAATAAAACCAAAGAAATTGGCCTTTGAAATGAATAGCTATGCTTACTACATACCATTAAAATGAAATAAATCAAATGAATGTTTCTCTTTTAGAATTATATGTGGTTGTTGAAGTTTTTCAAACATAAATCAACCAGAGATACAAATGTCTAAACACCTGCAATTAGATGTTATTACAGTGAAGAAGTTACATAAATGAACTAAAAAAATCCATACTTATTTCACATTTAAATGATTTTATGTAAATGAAGCCTTTACTTCTAAGTAAAATAAAAACAATAAGGGATTAAAAAGCAAAAGAAAGTTTGTTCCCTTCTAAGTAAAAACAGAACAGAGCAGTTTTGAGTATTGTATAACATACAACTTTGTGGTGTCTCCTATATCAAAAAAGCATCACTTAGCTTTAAGACTATGGGTCTTGCACTGCATTTGACAATTAGCTAAAAAAGAAAGGGGGAGGGGGCAAACAAAAGTTACACAGGTCCTCACAAATATACAATTTGTAATTATTCAGGGCATATACAAATACAGCAAGTCAGTGTTGTGCCTTGTAGATCTGCCTGAAACTATTATGTTAAAAATAAATAAATAAATACATAAATAATCCATTTGTGCTGAGCAAAGTCCTCAAACAATCCCTTTATCACACTTGTAGTGGAGTCACTTGTTACAGAGCACAGAGCAGATCTTTGGCAAATTATATAACTCCTTAGATGGGTTTTCCAGGTTAAACAATCTCCAGATTTCAAAAAGCTGCATTAAAAGGTATGCAGAATTCCTTGCTAAAACTCTACAACAGGAACTGTTCCTACAATAAATAACACTTTTTTGAATACTAGCTGTTGTTCATAGGCTCCTCCTCAACTTCTTGCGTTTCAAAAATCATCCACCATTGAATACAGCTAGTCCTTATTTAACATAAAATTCATTATAAAAGTTCTGCAGATGTAAAATACCTATTTCTCAATGAGATATAAAATTCTCTTATTAAAAAGGTTGCATTTTTTTTTTTACTTCACAGAAAAGCACCATGTTCACACTAACCTTTTAACTAACAGGAACAGATGGGTCTAACTGGATACAGGCGTGATGGAGCATTGTGGTAGAGCAAAAGAACACGTTGATTCTCATACCTCAGGCAGATGGGAACCAGTCAAAATTAGTTTTAGACTAAAAATATTTTGCTACTTCTCGGTAAAAAAGAAAAAAAAAACCAAACCCAAACCCACACTTGAAACAATATGCTATTTTATACATGCCATCAGAGATCAGACAACAGCAGCTTTCAAAAAGTCAGTAGTGTACATTAAAACCAATTACATAGGCTTACTGTATATCATTTTTAGGCCTGTGAATAAATTACAAATTCCTGAGAACAGTAGCTTATAATGGAAGTGCTGACACAATCTTAACTGTAGCAGCAAATGCACTGCTATTATGAAGTTGTTATGGCAACTAGAATTATCAAGTTGGGAGAGAAAGGGTGTGCATAAGCAAAACTTAAATAATCTTTGACACTCCTCTCTACCTCCCTCTTCTAAAATTTGTGGCCACATCCAATCACTCCTTAGCTTTTTACAACAAAAAATTTAACTGCAAAACTTCCCTTTAACACAGGTGAGGGTGGACAGGCTCCACATTAGCATAAAAAGTAAGACATTAAATCCAAGGTCATAACCCAATTGGTGACTACAAAAATTATGTCAATTGAAAGACTTCAGGTAACAATCTGCTGAGCACATATTCATCAGGTATCGCCAGTTAACAAACCACAATTATGCAAAACTGTTCAATCTTCAATACAGTTTCATAATTGGTTACCAACCTGAATAATTTGGTAACAGCACCCTCTTCGACTAAATCAGATACCACATTCACAAATACTGAACCATTAATTAAAACACGATTAAAATATAATTGAAGCTCATATTTATGAAACAGCCATTGCTTATCTTTCCTAGTACTGTATTAGACAGAAGCAGAAATCTTTTATTTCCAATATTCAAATAATAGGGTGAAAAAACATATCAAGGCAGCTTCATTTTAATACACACAAATGCACAAAGTAGAATTTATAAAATAAATTACTTAAAACCAGTGCCAGCATGCCAGTTATTTTTCTTAAAAGAAAAAAAATGTGTAGCTTAATTACAGGTTTTTTTCTAGCAAAATTTCATTGAATATAAATTTCCAACAAAATGTTAGTAGAAACAGTCCTAGAAATAATTTTGAATTATCATTATGCATTTTTATTAAAGCATTCTGTCCAAATGCACTTACTAGCAACACTTCCACTGGAAAAGTGGAAAACAAATTGTCTTCCCTCTCAAAGGATTTTCTATTAACGCCACTTATTCTCAAGTCTAAACTTGACTGCCATAACTAAAATCTAGAAAACACAAAACCCCTCAGATGTCTAACATGATGAGTTGCACTAAGTACTTAACTCATTTCCTAGGTAACAAAAAATTTCTAAGCTATCGCAATCCATTTCTCTTTTGAGTTTGCTGTTCTAAACCAGCTTTCAGACTACAGGAAACACCCATTTTATGAGAAATGGTCAAATCTCAAGAAATTACAATCTATATTTTCACTAAGAGCTAGCAGATATTCCTGTTAAATTCAAAATAATTGTAAGATTCAGGCTGTCACATTTTTAGGTCACTAATTACTCAGTATTAGTCATCTGATTGATTTCAAACTTTTAAAACTGAAGACTGTTTTCATTTATATAGTAATTTACAGGCTTGAGGGTTTGTGATTTTGTTTTGGGGTTTGTCGGTTTGGTTTTTTTTAAGAATCATACAATGTATTCTATATTGATCACTGAAAATGATGGTTTGCAGATTACTTTAGCTGAAAGATAATCACATATTCCATTGACAAATCTGAATTATTTGATCTGCAATACCAAGTAACTATTGATCTGAGGTCACAACAACAGAAGCACACCCCCCAAAAAATAAGGCTGAAGAGTAAGTAGGAAAATAATTTTGTTCACAAAAGCAAGAACTACCCACAGGCAACAAAAGCAGCAGCAGTAACAATGACATTTTCTTCAGAACATTAGCTCTTCAGCAATTTTAAAATTCAGATAAATACACCGCTTCTCTCTGAAAAGCGAAAACTGCAGTTATCAGCTCACTTGAAGCGGGTAATCATGCAGATCTATAAAAGCTGAATGACAACATTCAAAAAAAAGGTAAAAATGGGATTTCCATGTGCGTAACTTTATTAATGATAAATGATAACAGCTTCGTAAAATTCTCAAACAGGAAAATGCTTAGAAATGTTCTCTAACACTATGGGGTTTGTTTGGTTTTTTGTGTTTGGTGGGGGTTTTTCAAATTTTTTCACAGTTCTAACATTAGTGGTTACCACACACATTTATAATCTGTAGAAACATTTCACTGAGATGTGGCTTTACTGATCACTCAGTTTTACTAGGAAAATGTTTTTCCCTGATATATTTGACAAATTACTTTCATACAGCAGGGGTAACTCTTGGCCTTTTAGATTTGAAGAATCTGTAATTATTAATCATGAATGGACTAACGCAGACAGTAGTACATGGTTTAATACTATTTGCAAAGCTATCAGCTTTGATCCTGTAAATATCAAATCCCACTGAGACAGCAATGAAATTTCAGTGAGCTTTCACCTTGAATGCTCATGCACTTAAAACATAAAGCATTTTTAAAGAAAGCTGCCTTCTGTTCTCACTTCTTATGCAACTTTTAGAAAGCAGTCTTCTTAAAACAGGAAGGTGCATGATTCACCCTAGATCTGATTTTTAGGTGCAGAGTTACAATACATTGTTAGCCAAAGCTACATAGTAGTTATTTTGAGGTTTGTAGCTATAACATGTACATGCATAATACCATCCAAAAAACAGAGGGAATTGAAACAGAAGTCTGTCCAAGAAGTAAAGGACTTTTTCATCACTACAAATTAACCTGTTATCAGAAACTAGTGCATAAAACAACACAGCATTGCATAGTTTGGGTTGGAAGAGACCTTTAAAGATCTTCTAGTCCAACCCCCCTGCCACGGTCAGGAACACCTTCCACCCAACCAGGCTGCTCAAAGCCCCATCCAATGTGTTTGTGAACCAAATGAAACAAAGCAGAAGGATGTATTCCTTACCCCTGGGTTAAAAGTATGAGAACTTCATGCCAACTGATGTTATTTACAGATATGGAATCCCTTATCACATCATTTTGTGAATGCAAGATAACCAGACTGCAAGAATTATCGTTGTCACATTGTAGATACCCAGTCGCAAAACAGACTATAGGACCTACAGAGTTCATAGCTGTGCATGCTTGAACCTTTTGCTACTTCAGATATACCATCAACTTTCATCACTAGATATATTATCCCCTTTATATATGCAGCTTATATATATATAGCTTATTCCTGTTGTAGCTTGACCAACCAGAAAAGATTTTCAGAACACCATGCTAAAAATTCATTTCCTCTTCTCTGTGTTTCAAGGTTGAAGATTTTAACTAGCTTTGCCTTCAGATTTTGAGTTCTTAACACCAATCATCTCCTTATCTTCAACTGAAGTTGCACAGAAAGATGTCAGGATTGCTGTCATCCCCTGCACTTTAAGGTGCTGCTTTATCCAAGTTTAGTCTCATCTCCAAGCTTGAGACTGCAGAATACTTTTGATACTAACACACAAATAGCTCAGCTTATCCAGCTCTAAAGAGGGGACAAAAGTGGGGTTTATGCAAATGCCTATATGTGTGCGCTTGCACACATGCGTGTATTAAAGAATTCTCTATTTTATGCTTCAGGACTTATTTTGAGGATACTCACGGAGTAGATATTCAAGTGCCCTATCTGGGGATTTGCAAGGCAGAAGCAGACTGGGACTACTGTTTGTTATATCCCAAAAGATTATTTGAGAATACAATTTGTATACAGATATCTTATTGCCGCACACAGGAAGATTGTGCCTTGTCAGACTCCAGTTACTTTGAAGGGCTTCATAAGAATCAGCACTGTTATGAAATATGCTAATAAATTTAGGACACTTTTAGTTCAGGCTAGGCTACCAACTCCAGATATGCATTGCATGCTTGAGGACAGGAATTACGAGACAGAAGTGTTAATATTATTTCATAAAGTATGCCTTATTCCAGTCCTTTCAGCATGGACTTTACATCACGTACCCATTGTATCCTTGGCAACTCAACTCCTTATCTAAAGAGACAACATTGACAACTTGGATTTAAAGTTACAGCCATCATATGCTACTAGGCTTGGATTTGGTCTGGAGCTATTAAGGATGCCAGCTAGAGGCCAAAGATCCCAAAACTTATTTGATGTGATATAAATGCATAACTCTGCTCATCACTATTGACGCTAAAAATCAAAAAAGCTTATCCAGATGCTCTCCATTGTTTTATAATAAAGAAAAAGAAGGTAACTTTGCTCTTTCAATGAAAGAAGACCAGGGCAAATTATGAAAGGCTCTTCATAATTACAACAAACCAGTACTAACCTGTAGAAGTAGCTCTTTATCCCACCATTTGTTTTGGTTCATGTTTCACTCCAGTTCTAAAGTAAATTACACTATTTTTTTCTCTTATCATTTTATCTTTTTCACCTTCAACATACAGAGGGCAAAAACAACAAAAAAATTATTGTAAAGATTTTCTTGTCCATAAAGCAAAAAGAACAGCTACAGTAAATATTATTCTAATTGGGGGGGGGGGGGGGGGGGAGAAGGAAACTATATTCTAAGAAAAAGTTCCAAACGTTTCATTATTCTCCCCACAATCAGCACACGTTGCCCCTAACAACATCAGTATAGTGAATGAAGATTTTACCCATCATATTTTAGGACAGATTTATGAAGGACTTATGCTACACTAAAGTGGGTTTTCTAATGTATATTATTCCCTACATAGTAACCTCAAGAGAGCAGTTAATTAACATTAAATCAGACTATTTGAAATTTCTAAAATTAATTAGAAATGGATTTATGAGTCAGAAAGCCTTTGTTTCAAAAAAAGTGTATAATGAGTTTGAACATCATCTCCATACACAGAGTCCTTTGAAAAACATTTTTAAAACAAGGTTTCTTTTTGCAGGGAAAAAAAGAAATAAAAGAAAAAAAGAAAAAGATAAAACACCCATGAATGTGTAGTCTTTATCTGTACCTTAAATTATAAATGAAAAACCATAGGACTACAGCCAGGTTCCCCCAGTGAAAAGCTACATGAAGCAAAGCACAATCCACAATTTTTAAAGCAAATCTTCTGGAACATCTTTTTTGGTAAAAAACAAGCTATGAATAGACCTTAACCTGAACAGAGTTTTTAACCCTATGTATAACATCTACCATATCAAAACAACTCTGGTCCGTTTTATCTAATTATATCCTAAAACAGCATTTTTTTTCCTGGATTCATTTCTTGATGACAAGCTGTTCAAACACAGAGCACCTATCAAACCTAGTATTATCATCTGCTGCTTTTTTCTTCTAGTAGACACTGCTGTCCATCAGAAGAAATAATTAATGGGTCCATTATGTACAAAAGCGTCATCCTGTCAATTCAGTCACTGGTTTGAATATCTCATATCTGCTATTCATTGATGCCATGCGTGCTCACTGTCCTGAGAGATGACAAAACACTACACCCTTCGGGATTTTTTTCCTCCCTCTGTTTTAAATCAGCATTTCACATCTGTGTCTGACAGAAGCATAAGGATCTGAGAGAGATAGATCTTCATCATTCTTCAGAGAATAATGTTGCATGGGTTAAAAGTTAAGACCTGATGTCTACTGATCTTCCAGCATATTTTCTACAAATATCTAAAACTTGGAGGCTACCTAAATGTGTAGGAAAATAACTTTTCAGTTTTGGAATAGCTACAGAAAACAGATGGAATTTACTGGATACTAATTCTTCACGATTTTTTTTTTAAATGGGTGCGAATACTTGAGTTAACTGGGGTCAGTACATTCACCTTTTGTATGTTTGTTTTTTCCTTTTTTTGGGGGGAGGAGGGGTGTCGGGGCAGGAGGAAAGATGCAAAGTTCACAGGTTCTTTTCTGTTACCTGATTAGGGAAGAATAAACACAAATGCTGAATACGGAAGAAATCTGATATTGGAGATACCTGGAAATAAACTACTAACAACCAATACCACAAGACGAAGCAGCAGTGAATAACAAGACGCTGTGGAAAAAGAAATCACAAGATGAGAGTGCACAATGCATTTCAAATAGAAAAAAGCTTCCTACCTTCTGAGTGAGTCTCAGTATATTCTGACAGAGCACAGATAAAGCTTCAATCAACTATCTTCTAGGTAAGTTTTATTTCATATTCTGCTCTCATTTTTTTATCACATCTATATATACTTTAATGTATGGACAATAACTCAATGAATTTAAATTTCTTTATAATGATACTGAAGTTTAAATCATTCTATGACTAATATTTTATGTTCTTAGATTTCCTATACTGTTAAAATAGTAGCTCTCTGTTGATACTAAGGTTATTCAAAGGAAAATCATTAAATGCTTTCTCTCTTGATTTATACTGAAATACTTCCTAAGACTTAAATCCTTCAAAATATTTTTAATATATATTTCCAATCATGGCTGTTTAAGAAAAGTATAAAGTAATAAAAAGCCATGCATCTGTTAATATTACTAAAACATATTTACTATACTTCATCACCTATTTAATCTAGCAAAGCAAAGAACATTTTGCACCACAGCAGTAAAAGGATATCTTTTATTATAAGATAATGAATTTTTGTTTATATAAAAGGATATTAAACAAAGCTAAAAGTGTTGATTAGTTATTTATGAAAAATAAACTACAGTACAGTAAGGAAACAGCACCATGTTAATACACCCTGAAGTACTGTGTAGAGAGTTTCAATGAGACGACTGGACATCAGTGCCCCAGTAAAACTATAAAATAGAAGAAGCAGGTCATCTCAGTTATTTCACTCATCTGGAACATCCACTACATAAGCTACATAGATGTAAATTCTACAAGGAAGTAACATGCAAAACATTTTAGAATGAGATTCTAACATCTAACAGGACTTGAAAAATTAATATAAAAGTAACTTGAAAAATGCCTGTGCTCACACACACTAAATACCCTACAGTCCTTGAAACAGAAAAAGCATAGTCATGTACCATTTAAAACACCATTTTATAGTATCATATTGATCATTTTTGCATGTAATATTAGCCTTGAAAACCTACATCTTTGCTTTTACTGTCTTTTACTGATTTCACACCATTTTTTGTTTACTAAGACACACTATTTCTTTTTCCAGCATCGTTTTAAATAGCTTTCCTCTACATCTCTGTCTCACTTCCCTCATTTTTATTTAGCACCTCTTTCTCATTTGATGTATCCAGCAATTCTTTTTCCTTCTTTTTTTTCCCTCCTTTTCCCTTCTTTTTATGTTCTGCTAATGTACTAAAATAATCTCTCTCTCTTGCCTGATGCTTGCTAAGGACAAATTTGCCATTCATAAACACCTCTTTTGAACCCTTCACTTATGAACAAAGAAAGGGTTTATGAATTCCACCAAATGCTAGCAGGTTAAACTTACTTGCCAAAGACTAACAGAATATTATTAGACTAAAAACCAAGAAGTTGATACTATGCTGACCCTTGTCTCACATCAAGAGTCAACAACATACCCCGAAAATAATGGGATTCCTACCAGGAAAAATGTGTGAAAAAGCTTCCACAGGAGAGGGGTCATCTTGTGCATATAACTGCAGAATACTTTTTATATTTTAAATTCCTCATGCAAGATCCCACTATTGATTGCCATAACTGGGGTGAAGGGGAGGGGGGAGGGTGACACAACACATAAATGCGTTCCTTAGTCTCTAAACTTTCACGCTTAAGTCTTCTGCTTAACACAGGAAAGAATTTTCCATTATTCTAACCTCTTTCCACTTTCCCACTTGCTGTATTTGATAAGAACTTAATGAGAATTTTTGATAGTGTACCTAGCCACTCAGCCGTTTTGTTGCTGACAGGTTCCAGCACTCTCTACATCTCCCCAGTTTCTGTCTTTTTCTTTACTATCTCCAACTGCTCTCTTCACAAATGCTCAAACACCTCTCATCTTATTTTCCTTTGCATCACTTCACATATTATATTGATCCAGTAAGAATTCTTCCTGCCTCCTCACTGCTCCTATAACAACATGCACTGATACTTGTCTTTCACCTAACATCTCAGGGAAAAAAAAAAATCACCAGTTAAGTGGGTTCTGTACAATGCAAAACAGAACAATACAGTTATAAGTTTCAATGGCACCAGCTGAAGATTGCCATAACTTGAACCATCAAAACCTATTACAATTCGATTAACATTCGTAACAAGCAGCAGATGTAATATAGCTTTTGTCAGCTAATTTCAGAAGACTGCTTTGTACCTGTGCAATCTAGTTCAGAGTTGTAAGCAAAAGAAAGAGGAAAATAAGAATTGTAATTTGAGTTTTGATTCTCCAGTTACGGCTCTCACACTGGCAAAGTTTTCTTACCCTGGATGTTGGATGTGAGTTTTTTGCCGACTCTTTTGTAAAAAGTATTTTTTATCATGGCTTAAAAAAAAAAAAAAAAATCGCACTCAAAACAGCTAGCCAACGTGCCTGTTTAAGAAAAATCAGGTTATTATTCAATGAGGGTCTCAAAAAGCTTACTCAAAATTTAGTGTTTCAGAAAATTCTAAACTGAGAATTGCATTTAAAACTTTTTAAGCTGTTTCAAATATAAGAAGCCTAAGAACAAGTGGAAGGCTTGCTTGTAGGAAGGAGAACTGAATACAACTAATGTTTTTAAAAGACTTCTTACAATTATGTAATATTTTTTAAAAGCAGATTATTTTTTCAGATGTTTTCATTAATCTCTTAAGTCACCAAGTAAGTGTTATTTTTAAGTGTATGATTTCTCTCACTTATCTTCAAAGAATTCAGATGTATAGACATAAATGAACAGTTCATAATGAAGTTCCGAAATCTAAACTTCTGCACAACCAGAAAAACTTCACAGAATGTCTTCCAAAATGCGTAATTATGTAAAATCACCTCACCTGAAAGCAGTGAGTCAATATTTATTATCCACCTTTATCATAATCAGTTTTTCAAGGATCACTAGGCATCTGAGCAGTATATCTTTTCATTTCCTCTCTGCATTAAGTTGTTTGTCTACATGAAATGAGTAAACCACATCACAAAATAACTACAGTCAATTGCCAAAAGCAAGTACATCTGCTCAGCAAAACGGCACAAACAATACATACAAATGGGACAGGTAACAAACATTAAGTGGCATAGCATGGTTTAATACGTTTTTTAGAAATTATGCAAACGAAAAACAGACCGTAAGTCCAACTGCCTCTTTTGGGTGGTTATACCTAAAAGAAATCAAAAAGTAGCAGCACATAACTTGTACATATACGTATTCCTAAACTGTTGACCTATCTTTTGCATTCACTTCCACATCTACTCAAGACTATCATGCATACAGGTAAAACATGAGGTACTTCTACCTTTTTGTTAAGATATATAACTTACATAACCTAGTAGAGAAAGTAAGGAGTGTAATCCACAATTTCTGCTCCTATAGTTAAATCACTGGCCTAATATGTCCATTTCACCTCAAATTAGACAAACACAAAATTCATCACGGCCATTTGCATCTCTCTCAAGCCCTTTCATTAAATAATCCCCCACCTCCAAAAGTCAGTGTAACAAGAAAAAAAAGGCTCTAAAACACCTCAGGACCATCTGCACTGTAAATACATACAGGTAATATTATGCAGTATTACCACCACATGTAAAAAAGTATATTCCAGAAATCCAAACTGACCAATATTAGTTACATTCATATCCTTTGTCATGAAATAAACAGGCAGAGACTGGTCAGGCAAAACCAGTTTACAGCTATAGGAGAGAATGCAGAGTGACAGACACTCAGCCCCCTACCATATGAACTCTGGCTTAAAAGAAAAGCACAACGGCTTATATATATTTATTGCCGATATAAACTGCTTTGTGAAGGGGCCTGATATGCCAAAGCAGCATCTGCATAGAAGAAAGCTTTGTTACAGCAGACTTAACTGTGTGCTCCTGGTAACTAAACCTGCCGCCTTGCAGCCTTGACTTGTAAATGTTCAGCTCACCCCTCTCTTTTGTTTGTGAGGCTGCTGGTCCTTAAACTTTTAGGTCCAACAAGGCCTGTCTCCATACTTTAAATCTTAATTAACCAAATCATGTATTACATTTTCCATTATTTTTTTCCAGGATTGATGTTAAGCTCATGGGCCTACATTTATCTAACTAATTCCAGGCAACAGCATTTTTCTCAGTATTCAAGACAGACATCCTTTGTCTTCTTCAATGTTCCTGCAATTATGAGACATTAAAAAACATCCATTTATATAGTCTGCCCCACTGAGTGGTACTGATGCTTTACAAGGAATTCAACTTGCTACCCTGCTATTATATATCAAACAGTGATGAAGTCAGCAATCTTGCTGAAAATACCAAAATTACAGAAAAGTGAATCCTTCACAGGACCTCAATCCCTTTGACACCATCTCAAACTTTAAATATTAATTTATTGATTTTAAAAATTACAAACAGCGAAGAAAGAAGCGCATTACTTGGGAAAGGTCACACAACATTGAATCAGAGGTTCCATGTAACCTCAAATGCTGCACAACAGTGCCCAGTAGTTTTAAGTCTAGGGAAGCCTGAGAACCAGGCACACACACAGGGACACTTCCTCAGAAATATTCTGCCAGCCTATAGCTATTTGTAGTTCAGGGATTTCTTGAGCCAGAGGTGGTGTCCTATTTATAAGATAACCTTCAAAGGATGTTTCCAGTTGTTTTCTAAACTTGCAAAAACTTAAGCTTCCACAAGATCCTATGACAAACTTCCCTATTTGAGTTATATCAAAAAATACCTTCATCTGAATTTGCTTCCAGTCAGCTTCATTCAATACTCCCTACTTCTTGTGCCAAAAGAGAAAATAATAATTTCATATTTGCCATATCCATCCTTCCATGATTTTAGACGGTCACAGCATATTCTCACCCATCTCAGTCTCTGAGACCAAAGATGTCTACTGTACTTTACTCATATCATCCCCAACAATGCTTCATATGTAAATTCTTCAATACTGTTAGTCATCCTGCTGCCCTTTGATGTACCTTTTCAGTACTTTTGTTTCCTCGTGGAGCCCCTGGTGTCCAAATAAAAGTTACACGATATGTCTATGTCACTGCTTTATATAGTGACACCATGATGTGTTTTCCGATTTGTTCTCTGTTCTTTTCCTAATTTCTAGGGTTCATTTGCTTTCAACTAATGAATAGCAACAAACACTTCAGATGTCTTTAAATGGGATAAAAAAAATGTTTACACACACACACGTACCTCGATGTTCATCTGCACTGAGTTTAATCTATCATTTGTGTGCTTTTTCTGCAACTCTCTGCAGTGCTCAGACTATACAGAATTAGGGGGGAATCAAAATGCACACTTTTAAGAGTGAAGGTAACAGCACATCGTATCAATCCAAGAGCCCAATGGGACAACCTTTAAAGAGCTCTGGGGAATTATCTGACACTGAAATTGATTAAACCAAGACTGACAATAGCTTTTGACAGTCGTCATATTATGAGATGTGCCCTAATCCAACCAATAACTAGTTCAGTTCATAACTTACTTTGTTATGACTGCTCAAGTTATCTAGAAAAGTTCACCTATAACAAACAGTTTATCTGGCTTTGCAATCTATGAATTTTATTGGCTATTCTGGGGATAGCCTTCCATATACAATTACTACAGAGAGAACCTGGTCTACTGTTCTTCTAGCAGGGGATTTGAGTTAGGGAAAGAAACAACAGCAAGTTTGACTTCCCCAGATTTGTCCCACACTTCACTGAAACAGATTTATTGTATTGGCTATTTCACACATTTTGCAAATTAAAAAGTAAAAGAACTGCAACACAAAGATGTCTGTTGGTACTATTTTACATCTATAACATCTGAAAGCAAATAAAGGCAAATATTGTGGCACCCAACTATTAAAATTCTATACATTATTAAGTGCTGCAAGAAGACGAGGAAATTGAACTGATTCTAAGTTTAGCAGTGCCAAGCTGTCAGAATGCATAAAGAGACTCTAGAAAAAAAAAGAAGTTTCTTAAACACCTATATATATATACATTCTCCTTAACAGGTTGTTCAAAAATTCATTTACCTATTCTAATGTAAATTATGTAAATAATCTCTAATGCCATTATGTGGACATCATCTTTCCTGATATCACAGGTGTATACTATCCCTGTCACCAATATACCTTGTCCATGTTATAGTCTCCCTAGATTTATCTACTGTACTTTCCTTTCATTATTAAATGAATTCTAGTCACATGAAATTACACTGCCAGTGTAATTGTTCAATGCTTCAATTTTCAAAAATGCATTACATCAGCTTTTTATCATAAAGTATTGCTTGGTATTGCTTGCTCAGGGAGTTATTTTTGTAACAGAGCAAACTTCACTAGTCTTTCTTGAATGAAATAATTTCAATTTACAACCAGTCAGGGAGGTTTAGGAAAAAAACAAAACAAAAATAAAACAAAACCAAACATTGTCTATGGCATCTGTCATCACCGCAAAGCAACTGCAATTGTGAGGTAAAAATAATTACACTCCTCTGCAGACTTTTTAAATTAAAAAATGACCCCTTTTATTTTTATTTATGCTGAAATTAGACCATAAATACTCTTTCCCTCTATTAAGCAAATTTATAAACACAGGTCTTTAATTCATACTCCAATTCTGCTTCCCAAAAGGGTTCCACTGTCCACTCCCTCAGTTTCCTACAATCACTGCAGGAGCAGGAAGCGTAGCATGTTACAATACTTTAAAAGTAGAAAGGTCTGCAAAATGATAACCCTTAAGAGCTATTACAGGACTCCACTATTAATAAATAACAGCCACAAAAAAAAAATAAAATGTTAAAGCTAAGATTAACAGATACAGAAAAACTATCTGAAGTACAGGCAGCAAACACAAATAATCACACAGTGGATTTTGTTTTATTGCTTGGTTTTGGTGTTGACTTTTTTTTTTTGTTGTTGTTTTTTTAACACAAAGATAACAAGACCAAATCAAACACTTTGGAGACTTTAAAATGCTTTGCCTGTAGTTAAATGTTACTTTACCCAGAGATATTTATAAAGACCAATTTTCTTTGACAAGCTGAAGTGTGCTTGTAAGTTACTGGTATGAGTTTTGATGCTTTCAGATTATAGTTCTACAAGTTAATTTAGTCATCTCATACTTGTAGGCAATTTTGCTCTAAGTGACTAGATTGCTCTTTGCAAAGATATCTACTCCTCCTTCTTTCTCTCCCTCCTCCTCTTTTTTCATATTCAAATACAACTTGGAGAAATAAAGTTGTGTGATAGAAAGAGGATATATAAAAACAAGAGTAAGCAAACACTTACTGAGGCATTATGAAATGAACAACAGAAAAATGCAAAAGAAGGGCAGACAGAATCACATGGAGTTACAGAATAGAAAATTCAAAGCAAGAGAGACTGTGGTCTCTTATTTGCATTAAAAGAATTTACATGCTGTCGGTATTCTAACTGCCAATGTATATTAAGATAAATCAGAATTAGGCATCTGGATTTAATCCAATACACATGCATACTACCACAAAAAAAGGAGCTCTTGCTTCTTCCCTTACTACTATGAATACCAATCCCAGTGTTTCCCTGATTACCCAAGATCTTTCCCTTCTCACCAGCTGCTCCATTTCACATTCCTGCCAACTCTTTTGCACCATTCATAGAGTCAAATCAGGCAACTAAACCCATATCTGGTGAGAGGCCAAATCCATATTGTCTCTAAAGTGCCTTTCAAACATACTTCTTCATCAGGAGAGGCAAGATGATCTTATTTTATTATCAAGAGCAGAAGCAAAATATAAAGCAACTTCAAATTCATTACATTTTTAATATAAGACCTCCACAGCTGCACAAGAAACATAACAAAGCTAAACACTCCATGGAAGCAAGAGAAAAAGAGACATTCAAGAAACAAAACGTAAGACATAGACTAGGTTCCTTCTCAAAATGTACAAAAGGAAGAGAAAATCTAGAATAAATTATAGCTGCTTTCATCAGAATTCATGTTTTAGTAATGACTGACAAGATGGCTAAAGCAATTAATAATTACATATAAAATTACTTAAGAGATGAAAAACATTATCAAATGAAGCCAACTCACAATGATTGGTAACAGCTACAGATTTCTTTCTCTGGTATTTAATGTGTGGGAGCAAAGGAAGCCAATATGAGTCCATATTTTGCAGCTGAAACAAGAAGTGCTAGCCAGCCCTTTTTTGGGCAAATTAAAGTATTTTATTACTTGGGGTACAAGTCAGTTTCTCCACTTACACAGAAATAATTTTCTGCATCTCAAGGGATAAGTGTGACACAGTAAGATGAAAAGGAACATGCAGATGAAAAGGAACATGTGACAGTGAAATGTCCCTTCAAACACAGATCAAACAAAATGACTAGTAAGTGTAGGACAGAATTCCTTGTCAGCTTTTGTCCTAGGGGTAATGTAGTCCTGAAAGGGGCACCTGAAAGGCACAGCAAATATATTGTTGTTTTTCTTCAAACAAAAACAAACAAAAAAACCCAACACCAAAACCCAAAACCAAACCAACCAATCAACCAAAAACAACTCAAAACACACACAAAAGCATGCTTTTCAAGATAAAAAGTAAAGGGAAAATGTACAAAAATTAACCACGTACAAGGCAGTGAAAATGAGAGAGAATGAATGTTCCAGGCCTCAAGAAAGACTTCAGAACAATTAACCAGCATATACTACTTGCTTCCTGCATACAACAGGAGGTGACAAGGAGCAGGATTCATTGACTTTTCAGGAGACAGATCAAGTTAGTAGTCTCTGAAGTAATGTGTAGAGACCTGTGACATTTGGCAATGCTGAAAGTCCCAGACTGTAAGTACTGTCTCAAAGGATCCTATTTGCATTTTGGATTTTTTTCCCCCAGATTTGATGGATGATTTATTGCCCCAAAACAAAGCACAGTATTATGTGGGAAACATGGATAATGAATAAAGGAAAATAATAGTGCCTTTAGACTGACCTAATTGCTCTTGTCCACCCCTGGGCACACAGACACATCGTGACAAAGCCCTGCACAGACAGCAATATAGGGAAGTGAGATGTAGCAACCGGTTTTCAGAATGAGCCTCTTTCTGGGTCAGGCAGGGCAGCAACATGCCTTAAGAAACATATCTACGTGAATATTCAAAAAAATGGTTTGAATTTCTATTTGCCTTAGAAAGTTGTTTGCCTCTTCAGTTAAGCATAATTTTTGTCTTGATAGTTATTTCCGTGTTGAGAAGTGCGTTAGCCCAAAGCAAATCTTAGGTTAGAAAAGCCAATAAACATTTTTCATCTGTCATGCTGAACTCTATCTTCTAACAAGTTCAGGAACATAAAGTACACCTAGAGGGGAAAAAAAAAAAGTAACTCTGGCATGACCCCATCAGCAAAGAACCCAGGGCTAAACTGCTGCTTTCCATAATAACCACTTTGGTAAACTTCCTTGAGTGTTAGAAAGGTGACAATAAAGACTGCAAACAGGGTCTCTTTTCCTGAAAAAGTACAAATCAGTACTTTCTCTCTGGGACTATTACTCTTGCAATCCTAGTACTTCACTTACTCAGACAACTTTAACTTCCTATTAACTCTGAACTGTCAATTTAAAATACTTAGCTTTCCAAGACCTCCATTCTGTCAGTATTTTCCTGGCATAAAGTTAACCAAGTATTTTGAATGAAAATTTCTGTGCTATAAATATCTGTAATTGTGGCCTCTAACCTTTATGGCAGAAAAAAATCAATGGAATGATGTCACCCCATTAAAGCTCTTCCATCTTGAATTACTTCTTCTGCCTTGCCCCCTTTGGAACTAGCTGATACACACTTTTCAGTGACACATTTTTTTGCATGTGGATGTACATGCACACATTCAAGAAAAAAATACCACATTATCACAGGCTGTTTTCAATCAAGAACTTAAGAGAAATAGAGAAAGATCAGTCTCACAATCCAAATTATCTGCAGCAGATTCAGAAATACCACGCTTTATAAACTGAGATGACGAGTGTATACTGTCAAAGGAAGGTCATCTGATTCATATTCCAGAAAAGGTTGAAAATGAGTCAGAACCAGAGAAAACATAATTCCACCCCACTCGCACCCTATTCTGCCCCTCAAGCACACTTTTTTATTGACAGAATTTCTAGTTCACAATTTTACACATGCAGAGGGGTTTGGTTTACAAGAAAGAACAACAGGATGGAAGAGTTCCCTTGAGGCTGGAACAGACAGTTAATACAACTCTAGTTTTGGAACAAAGACTTCGGCAAGGTTCAATATGCCTTTGACATTCTTCAAGAAAATTACCCAAATCTAGACAAAAAATAAGCCCTTTGGGAAAGAAATCTCTTAAGTGCTCAGAAGCACCATCTTCCTATACAATAGCCAGAAATCCCAAAGATGCCACTCCCAGGAGAGCTGAGAGTGAACAACAGCAAAGAGAACACAAAACATATGAGAAGCCAACATGTGATTTGGACAGGTACGAAAATATAAGGTGGGGGAAGGATCAAAAGAAAGCATAGATTGGAAGTTGGATGTGGGAACTGGGAATGCTTCAGCAACAGTATGAGATCAGGGAAAGAACAATGGCAAAATTAATAGGTATGACTCGGAAAGCATTAAAAGGAGGACTAGGAAAGCCCAAGCTGTCAGTAGCAAACATGAAAAGGAATTTCAGCACCACAAATGCAATAAGAATAAAAGAGGAGCTGCAACTGAGATTAAGGAAAAAATAGGCACTCTTTGTCCTGCATCACAGCCCTTTTTTCACTCCAAACCCAACATTTAGAAACAGCACTGCTCCCTGCAAGCAAATTTCTTGGGAATCTTGCTAAAAGAATAGCAGTAGCTTCTGTTGGTCTCTTCCATTGGTGCAGTTTGGTCACAATGCTGCTTTGGAGTCTTCACCTATGAACAAGAAAATGTTCCTATCACAGTTATTTTGTCTCTAAACTGTTATCAGGAATATATCAATCCTTATGAGAAAAAGAATAGTAAATGAAGTCTAGCTTCTGCAATTAAACCGATCTGCTACATTTGATTCTCCTATCATCCTTACCATAAACAAAAATTGGTTTTATGGAATTTTATAAGATTTCTATTTTTATTGTTTCTTTCTTTAATGTAGGCTGGTGAGAGACAGCACAAAAATATTAGAATTAAAACCAAACACAGCTCCTCCATATCAATCAACATCTTTGAATATTAACTTAGAAATAATATCTACTAATGCCATAATTGGAAAAGAGCCAGTAATTTACAGGCAAGCAGAAGAAAGTCTCTGCTCTATAAAGCTTACAGCCTAACTCAGATGATTTAACAACAGCTCAGGACACTGCTCTAAAAAGTTGAGTCTAATTCAGGTAATTTAACAGTGGTTCAGAATCAGAAGTGCTAAAAAGAATCTGACAGAAAAGATTAAAATAAACTGAAACAAGGAAAATCACAAAGTTCATGGAGTTAAAGGAAAATTTGCAGGAAGGGAAAATGGCAGAAAGTAAGTAAAGAGAAGCAAAAAAAGGAGAAAGTGAACAGGAATGTAGTGGGAATAACATACAAAATTTTGAAAGTGAAAACAGGAATACTAAACATATTGTCTGAGTACAGGAGTGTCCTGGGTTCAGCAGTAGCAGTCATTTTTTCTCCTTCTTGGTAGCTGGTGCAGTGCTGTGTTTTGACTTCGACCTGGGAACGGTGCTGATAGCAAGTATGTTTTTAGTTACTGCTCAAATGTTTACTCTAATCAAGGACTCTGTGAGTCTCATGCTCTGCCAGGGAGAAGGGAAGGCTGGGAGGAATCAGAGACAGGACACCTGATCCAAACTAGCCAGAGGTATTCCATACCACAGCACATCATGCCTAGGGAGGTAACTGGGAGTTAACTGGAAGGGCTCAGTCTTGCTCTCTTCTGGGTCAGGCTCGTTTCGGTGGGTGGTATCATATTCTCTTCCTTTGTTTATTTCCTCTATCATTATTTTTATTAGTGGTAGCAGCAGTGATTTGTGTTATACCTGAGTTACTGGACTGCTCTTATCTCAACCCGTGGGAGTTACATTCTTTCGATTCTCCTCCCCATCACTCCGGAAGGTGAGGGGGAGGGGGGGGGAGAGGGGCACGGGGAAGTGAGAGAGAGACTGTGGTTGGGTTTTAAACCACGACAAGGAGTCAGAGTAATTTAGTTTTGATAAGTGGATTTCACTGGCAGGAAAACCAGAGATGATGATGTGGCAGAACCATGATGACCAACATGAGGCCTAGTCAAAGCTAGTTTTAGGGGTATTATAAAAACCAAATGACATGATTAAACAAAAGAAACAGTGAATCAAGTGAGTAGACAATTTTTATCTAGCTCTCAAGCCTACAAACTCAAGTAGTGGACATTACAACAGCAAGACAGGGACAAATTCAAACTTACTGATTTAAGATTTCATAACAAAAAAAACGCATAAACACATTTCAGCAGAAATATGTCAATATATAACAGCAACAAAGGATTAAGACCCAAAATTACAGACGGACATTGGTCAGAAAACTTTTTAAATGCAGAAATCTGGAACTTGAAAAATTTAGAGAAATCAAGGTGTGAAAACTAAAAGAATGGGAGAAGGCATACCACAGTTATTTTAATGGGAGCAAAATTTAATCCTTTTAGTGTATGAATCTTATTCTATTCAGCCCTAATTCTGGCTAAATTCTCCAGTAAAGCATACAAATCTCTGAAACACTGAAACCCTTTTAGATTTTTCTTTGATTACTTACCATTAGTTTTGCAGTACTATCACTGACACATATGGCCACATAGTTCTAAGATAACAAAATTGAAATGCATTCAAATCATAGATCACATTATACTTGAATCATACACTTTTGATTACATTTTAGATAAAACTTAGGAGGAAAAAAGGCACAAATATGAAAGCATATATAATAAGTACAGATTACCTGTTACAGGAAAATACATTTACCAAGAAAATGTAATTAATACTTAAAATCTTGCACTTCCTATTTTTAGTTCAGAAAATAAAGAAAAAGACAGCTTGCCTGATTAGAACAAAAAGGATGAATTTCTGTAATGCTAGGGAAAGTTCAGGAGGAAGCACTGAACAGATGGAGAACTAGCTTCCACTGATGCCAAGTCCTGTGATTTTACTGCAAATCTTTAACGTGGATGTTTTTTTTCTGTTTGTTGGGAAAGTCATTTTGGCTAGGGAGGGGAGAGAGAGGAGGGGAAGAGGTTACATTTTTATTCATTTTAGATACCTACAGGTATATAAACTATATATATAGTATCTCTCATGTCTATCAACAAGTCCAAAGCTACAGACTGCCCAGGGAATAACTGTCACAACTAAAACCTCTGCAGGTGGAAATGAGACTGTTTGGATGAAGAGCCTCCATGAATGGGAAATGGTATCTACCACGTGACCGTAAAGAAGGAAAGTTCTGATGTGCTAGAATGGGGCTAGGAGAAGCGCAGGAGAGAAGAGCATGTCAGGAAAGCTCAGAGAATGTTTATGGAGTGAGGTAGCAAAAAAATGAGAACATGAGAAAAGATGCATGTAAAGGACACAGCCTTAACTGCTTATTTCAGGAGCACATACGCTAGGAATGATCAAGTGCCCTATTATCACAAAGCTTATGTTACCTGATGAACAACAAAGACATGAATTTTTGCATCTGTTCAATTTCTGACCAAATAAGATACACTAGTTGGAAACACATCCAATCCACACATAGTCATAAAGACATGCAAAGGATAATGAAAAAATTACTTCTCAGTTGCACAGAGTAAGAATGTATTCAGAGTTAATAACTGACAATTCTTCATTAGTCTAGATAGCTCAGTGGTTCAAAAAACAGAGATACAAAAACAGAGTTACAAAAACAAAGTTCTGTTGAGACCTATAGTCTTAAATAATTTCACAGACCAGACTTACAAAATGAAAAGTAAAAGACTGATAAATGGGATCCCTGACATATACAGTAATCCAAAACAACAGTAAGTTAGGCAGTTCTGTAAAGGAAACCAATTTTCAGCTATTCTCTAGAATTCTAAAACTGAAAGGATTGGGTTTTAGCAACCAAGCTGCACCCTGCCATTGCAATTCTTTTTCTTTGAACAAAATCAGTGTCAGAAATAAGAAAACTCATTCAGCCATCACTCTTTTCCCTCCAAATCTCTGTCAGTATATACTACAGATAGAAAAGTTGAAGGAACACCCGGTTTTAACACAAGTCTTGCTCCACTAGTTTACCTGTTCAGCTTTTCCAAGACAGCCAATAGTCTTCTGTATACTGTTAATTCTCATGTATATATTACCCATGAAAATGACAAAAAATGCAGCTATTGCAATAGACACATCAAAATTAAGCAGAGGCCCCAAAGGAAGAGGTTAAAAAAACAAAACAGTCTTAGAGAACAGAAAGTAATCCTGTATTTACCATTCATTACTATAATGCTAAAGTGATTACTCTTTTTTGTTCCACACTCCCTATTGTACTTGAGTTCTAGGTACTTACAGAAATTATACGAATTCTTACAATACCAAACCAATTCTGCCAGTTTTGTTTGAACTACACAGCAGTTCTTTCTTACCCTTTAAGGCCATCAGAATTATTCAGCCATGACCAAAAGACCAAACAGGAAAAAAAAATAAATAAATGTCCAAAATTGTATTTTTTTCATCTTGATAATCACATCCTGCAACTCAGCACACTGTTACAGAGGCATGTATGTTGGCAGCTTTTGGCTGCCAGTGTTTAAAGGAAAGTGATACAGTCCCTTCATACATTTGGTCAGCTCTATAAAGAGATTTTAAAAGCATATTTTTAAACCTAAAGCATCTATTCACAGCCAAAAACCTAACGAAGAACAGAAATCTATTTTGGGATGTTTAACCCTCAGCAGTCAAAAAATGAGGACAGCTCTTCAAACATGGCAAGATTCTTCTAGCAAAGTAAGGTTATCCTATCACTTCCACTTCTCTTGCTCTTTACGCTTCAACAGCATTTTCACTAAATTGATTCAAGATATACTCCCCAAAGGCTTCACAATGGACTTGTAGTTTACATCAGCTAGACACCAAAAGCAGTACAGAAAAGTTTGCTTTGCTATATTCAAGGTTAATTACAGAAAAAAAAATAGGAAGTGGTAAAAAGGAAAGAAATAGACTTAAAAAAAAGTTACCATACTGCTTTACACAAAAATATAATAAGCCCTAGCAAAGAAGCTCTGTCAGGCTAGTGACATCAGCAGTTATCAAAGCCACCTGGTAGTTCTTACTTAAGACTATTTTCAGCATATAGTTAAAAACTATTCAATCTGAAATCTTCCATGTCAATTGTCTGCTTCAGGTAGTCTTTTTCTCACCCTCCCCTCACCACCACCTTTTAGAAAAAGGTCAGTGAATAGCTGGAACATTTTTCTACCACAAAAGGACCTGAGAACAAAGGCCTTGAAACACTGTAACCACTTTCCTGTCCTGAATCAGTAACTTGAAATCAGGCTGGACAACTGGTTTTGTAGCAGAAAGGTACATTTTGCTCATTTTGTGAAAAATCTGACCTGATTTAGCCACGCTACACATTTCTAGAAATCCAAGTTTGTATGTATTTTTTGGCAAGATCTGCTGGAGCTTAACAACCAATCACCAAACAGTCCATCCTCAGTGATGTTTATGTCATCTCCATGGGCAAGGCAATTGAAGTCAGTCTCCTCTAACGTCTGGTTATGCCTGAAGAGCCATATTTTCACTGTAAGCGAAGTCTACATTTAAGAAGCATTAGGTACAACACTGAACAAAGTGTCACATGCATATTTCTTCAACCTCAACTATGCCAATACCCATACAACAGTTAAAAACACTGGCCTGTCACTTTACATTGTTGGGTAACTGAGTAGGATTTAACGTACACCAGCGGAGTATGTGGAGCAAAGATGGAGGAAACAGCTTGTAGTAGAGATTAGAAATTGAAGCTTGAAAAAATAAACTGAGATGGACTAGACAAGGCAAATAACTAAGAGGAACGTAAGAAGATGTGATAGTCGATGAGAGAAAAAATAGACCAAATAAGCAATCCCAGGCAGAACAACTCAGAACTGGGGATCAGGGGATCACCAGGACCGGATAGTGCGAGGGAAAATATATGTGGCAGAGTTGTATTTTAGTGAATATATGTGGAAGGGAAATGGCTCAAAAGAAAAGTCTGAGAAAAGCCCCACCACCAGCAATCAAAAACAGACGAGAACGAAAATCAGCAGAAGCAAGGGTGAGTGAGAAGTAGCAGACAAGCAAAGGCTGACAACAGAGAGATGAGGTGCAGTCTAAGGCAGTCTGGGACTAGTCAGGCCTAAATATTTGATTGAAAAGGCAGAATCAGTGCTGCACAAGAGACTAGCTTGAGGCAGGGACAAGCTGGAAGCCTAGGAATAAAAAAAACACCAACAAAAATAGTGTGTCTTCAGAAGTTATAAAATAAAATACCCTAAAGACTTATCTTCCTCTGCAAATGTCTGCAAACCTCTTCCTCTCCCTCTCAAAAAAAATATCCCACTTTACTACAGATAAAGCCCTAACTCTGTCAGTTTCTTAATTCAAACAGTAATGTTTATGTACTAGATTTAAAAGCTCCAATCCTGCTAATTATCAACATGGCACATATATGACAGTATATTAGCATTCTCATTTTGCCATTTTTTGTTGATATTAACTATAAAGTAACACGCAGAAGCACATTTACAAAATATTAAACAAAACCAAGCTTGGAATTTCAGTTCCTTAGGCATCAGGAATTTATTACTATATTATTTCAAACTATTTTTCCTATGCTATCTCATTCAGTTAACAGAATATTTTCTGGGAATAAATCCCAGTTGCATCTTGAAGGACGGCACTCTCTTTAAGACCCTGCTTTCAGTATTATGGAGCTTAAAAGTTACATGGGATAACCTTATTTTTATCTGAGCTTTTGCCAAAGGAGTCTTAACTGGCTGCATTAATTACATTGTTGCATATTAACAGTAAATAGCAAGAACTTTCTAAGCTTTTGCATTCATGAAAAATGGCACTCTAACTCCATTCCCCCTCCAGTACTCCTCTGCTTGTTGCAATTGAATTGGATCCAATGTGCAAATTCAGAATGCTAAACAGCAATATGCTAACAGAAATCAAAATTATCAAATAAAGCATAGATGCAAGCTCTTTCTCAGACCACTAGAAATAAAGATGACTGAATTCTCAGTTTTTGCACATAAGCCAAAGACATCATGCATACACCCCCAACACACGCTGCTTGTGACTCCAAAAATATCGGCATTATTGTTTAGAAGGTACTTTTTTTCTTCCTCTTAAAGAAAGTACTTTATTTAGTTGCAGTTTCTTATCTATTTATTTTAATGTCAAGAACAGTCACAATATATCCTAAAATAAAGCACTCTTTAAACAAAAGATTCAGAATTAATAACTAGTAAAAATACTAACTAACAGGACTTTAATTGTGGGCATCCAGAGAATCTACAGAGCAAAATAAGTGGGTTGGTAATAACTGTATTGGAGTATAACTTAGCAAAAATACAAATTAGTAGAAATACGCAGTATTTCCTTATATACTCATTTCAAAAGTACTAATCATCAGAACATTTTAAAGAGATTCTGAAGGCCAAGTATAAAATTAGAGATACTAAAGTTTGTTTTAACATGCTACACCATGGCAACATGTAGCTCAGGGTAGATCTCTTGATTTAAAAAGTTTTCAGTTGTGCTTATCTACTTTGCTTCCAGGCTCTGTTACCTATCCAGCCCTGAGAACCATATCAGACATCTTGACTCCAACCATCCAGAAAAGTCAATACATACCTCATGACTCTATGATTAAAACTTCCATTTAAGCCAAATTCTGCAATGTTCATGTAAAACTGGACTTTAGAAATTGATTCTGGCACAGAGAAAGAAAGGTCTGGGCCTTGTTTCTTTACCATAGATAATTTCTAGCTACAGCTTGCCAAGCTCTGGCTGAAAAATCCAATTACTCAGATTTCAGAGTTTCCAAGTTGCTCAAAAAACCCTCCTACAATACATCACTTGCAGCTTTTTACTAAATGGTATTCCAACACAATGGCATATCAAGAGCTTCTAAAATAATTTCAGGTAGCTGGTTTTTGTGCAACTACCCATACTATTCACATATAGATAAAAAATAATAATATCTACTATAGCCTATGTCTCAACCACCTTCTTTTATTATCTCCTTTAAAGAGGGGGAAAAAATACTTATATTTATTTTCAAGGAGAGTAACTTTTGCTATTCATGCATACATCTGTGCAGTGCTGATTACAAATGTGTCAAACAACAGCAAGCACTCACTTGACTGCTTTGCTGTGTTCAGCCATACTAGCAACCTTTTCCAGAAAGCGACAAGATGACCAAGATCAGTAAGAAATTGTCAGTAAGAATAAGCCCAAAGTAACTGGATGCTGCACAAACTCAGACCCATACACAGCTTCACGAGGAAGCTATAAATGCAGCAGCCCTCTCTTATTATCCATCTGCCATGGCATGGTGCTGCCTGTATGCTATAAGGCTGCTCACACGGAGACTTTGAGCACTCACAGATACATCAATAGCAGACTTACTGAGGCAGATAGGAATGGTATTCTAGGGTCCTGTTCTATCATCAAAGATAACAGCCAGGACAGTAGTAACCTATAGAGTACAAAATACCTACCTGCTGAGCTAAGCAAAACACTGAAGTCTGTTCCTCTCTGTGTCTCCCCATGTTCATTCTGTCCCTCTTTTTCTGTATCCTCATAGCGGCTCCAGTTGGAAACGATTTTCCTTCTTGAATAGCTTTTCAGTTCTCCCTTCTCTTCTTCCTCTTGTGATTCAGCATTATCATCCTCCTCTACCTGTAACATGTAAATGAACAGTTAAGCTACTGCAACTCAAAAGCATTTTGTTCTGTATTTAAACAGTCATTCATACAAACAGCCACCACAGAATTAAAACCCAGAAAGACAAATTGGCCTGCATCCCCACCAAAATTTTAGATCAGGTGCTACCATGTTCCTGATGTAGCTCCTCAATAGTATAATTAAAAACACCTAATGAAGCTTCAGTTCTTACAGGGGTCAAGCAGTGACACTGTTGCAAGTTCACTAGTTTCCCTCCTATTCTGGAAGCCCTTAACGAGCAGCTTGTCTCCTGAACCTGAGAGCAAGGTGCAGGGAGCAGATCTAAGAATTTAATTACAGTATCTCTGTCCAAGTGTTGCAGTGATACAGGTAACAATTGAAAGAACTGATGTTTGTAGAGCACAACAGGAAGATAACATAATCCTGCAGAAAAACATCTGGAAAAGGGTGATTTATGTAAGAATTCTCTCTACAACTAACTACAGGGTCTTAAGTAATATGGAATCATTAGTCAAATTAATTTCCATCATGAAAGCCATCTTATGGAAATACATATGGAAAAATTAAATAGACTCCTGGCAGTCAATCTACTAGCCCAAACCCTTAAAAAGCTCCAGGGTCAAAAAGAGAACTTGTCAGAGATGCAAGCAAAATAGACATTTGCCACAAGTACTTAACAGCCATGGAAAACTCTCCCACCCCTTGAAGCCTCTATATCAACAGAGCTCTCACAAAGCCTGGGGTTCAGCTGGAATGACTACCAGTTCACAAACAGAAAGACTTCCTGGAGGAAGGAGCACTCCCCAGGCAAGAGGAGAACTGAGAGCGCCTAGGAAAGTTCTGTACAAGATATATTCTGCAGAAGTCTAAGGCTCTGAAGAAGTGAAGGAGTCGAGAAAGAAGAGATTCCCACTGTGTCTGCTTGCAAACCATTCCTGCTGACAGCTTCACACTCTCTCCTTTACTCTACCTCTCCTTTCACAAACCACAGTGTGCTGCTGCTATACGTTTAAATTTCACTCTCCCAGTAAGAAGTACATTCTTCATGACTAGGGCAGTAAAATTCAAGTTTATCTGCATTGCTGTAAAGCTTACAGCTATCTGCATTCACTACAAAATAATTAAAAAAGCAAATTACTTTGGGGTAAGCCATCCTACATCCACAAGCCAAAACAGCTCACGATCAGACACTGACTTTCAGGAGCTTGGCTTTGGTAGTTTCAACTAAATGTAATCCTGAAATAAATGCAAAGAGCAATTATTTTTATTTTTAAGAAGTCCTTCAAGTGAAAAGCTGTAACACCTTGTGCAAAAAGACTATCTCTAGTAGTTACCACATTGCTAAAGCTACATTAGAGGTTTTTTTAAGCATATATTACGGACTTACATACTGGTACAACATTGGGTAATCTGGTAAAAATAACTGCACAAAGCCACTATTCGGAGCAAATCACCATCACTTCATTAATTTGTTTTATAATCAGTGAGTTACTTTAATAGCTGAAGAAAGGACAAAGAACAACGAAACACATGCTTCACATTGATTTTAGAAATCCATCATGAAGAAGGCTTAACTACTCCACATAAAATTTAGTTACACTTTGGCTCAGCTACACAAGGACAAGCTGAGATTTTCATGTTCCTTTAGTGTCTGATTACACAACAGAAAAACTTCTATCAGAGCCAAATAAACCCCTATTGCACACCAAATACTATATTTATATATATCACAAAAAGACAGCAAGATACAGACAAAAAAGCTGTAAGTAGCATTTTGTGGACAACAGAACCTTGTTAGTTCTTAGCTCTGAAAATACATTCAAAATTACTAAAAATAGCAAGGAAGTCTATTTCACAGCTTTTAAACAAATGTCCACTGAAAAGCATCTTCAAACACAGTTCTGAGGTTTTAGAGTCTCTCTTGTTCGATGTCTTAAAAATTAAAACTGACTTCCCAGCATATCATATACTAGCAAAATCAGAATTTGAATAATGACTTCCCATGAAAAACAATCCACCACAAGCTTCTTTTACCACCATTTGAGAGATCTGGTTAAAGTAATCAAAAAGCTTAAACACAGATTAAAAGCTGTCATAATTATATAAATATACTCCCAGTTGTCAAACAGCTGAAAAGAAATATTCTGCGCATTCTCACTGGTTCTGTGCAATTTTTAAGTAAATTCTCTTTTATTTCTATTCATCAGATAAATGCACTAAAGCAGTTGTTGTGGACATATGGTTGTTGCATGAACAAGGGGATGAAGTCATAACTCTCTGGGGATTGATCCAGAGCTTCCAGTTTCCACAGAGCCAAATTTGCTTACAGCAAGAAAAGAACCTATTTCTCTTCTGTTCTTCTCTTAAAAATGGAATGATTTTCTATAATCCAGCAAACCTAGTGAAATTCCAAAGGAGCTAATACAATTCACAAGTCAAAGCAAGAATAGTGCCATGCAGATATATCTGTGTTGTACTTCGGGTTTTGAAGCTTTTTTAAGATCAGAATTACCTTAGGCAACTACGACATTATATGGAATTATTTACTACAGACCTGTTTAAAGGGTTCACTCCTTTCAGCTGTCAACATAAACAAAACAGGAGTGTCATCTTCTTATTTTAACAAGCTTCCAGTAAACAGATTCAAACATTTTCTCTCACACTACACTAAATTCTTTTTCAGATTCTGTTATTAGCAATACACAGCACACCTCAAGGAAATTTCATTTATTAGATGTAAAACTGCTAACTTGAACTTTAGGAAATAAACCCCAAAGTCTCAGGAGGATTAACAGTAGTTGTGCAGCCTGGTTCCCCAAATATTGTGCTGAGGTTTACTTTTGAACTGTTTACATTTCCAGTAAGAATTTAATGGAAGATTTTACATGACGCACTGCCATGCTACAAGATAAAACTGAAAATGAACACATTTGAATATTCAACATACAAACAACTTAAAGATGTGCCTTCACCATTAATATAATCAAATACATTTTAAAATGCTGATGAATGATACTTCAGAAAATAAGCTTCTACCATGTCACAAGACAGATACCATCTAAAGTAGCAACCTCAGAAACACATAAACATAAATATTTATTACATTCCTCTCAGCTGCCTATTCAGCTAGTCTACATGTTGATACTACTGTATTCATACCTTATTGAAAATGACGCTTAATCAGTACAGAGCAAACATCTGCCCTATGTGTAATGAAATAAAATAGTTTTCCCTCCCACCCCATCCTCAAATAACAAATGATACAAGCTGAAACAAATTCTAGAAGCCAATTCAAATATAACCTTTAAACAATATTACTCAGGTAAGGAGAAAAACACCTTCTGCCACAGGAGGTATAACATTTATCTGCTGTGCCTCTATTTCAGATGGTATTACATGCATTACCATTTGCACATTTCATTGAAATTTTGAGAATGGAAAAAGTATGCAAAAGCCCAGTTGAACAAAGCCAGGAAACCTTCAGACTGTATACACAGTGTTCTGCATAAACACTAAGTTCATTGAAGCCCTTCACAGAACAGTTAAAGAGCCAAGCTCCCCTGCAGAGAAGCTTGTACGATGTGGGGCCTTCCATGCTTTACCAGAGCCTATGACTTCACTTTCCTTCTGAAGATAAGCAAAATGCACAGCACACATGATCACAATCTACAGGCTCTACTAAAGCAAAAAGATGTTTTAGTACACTTTCCTTTATACACTAGTTTTGCATACAGGGTAGAAAAAACCAGCAAGCAGGCTTTCTGTTTGACTTTTCCCACAGACAAGAACATATTGATGCACACGGTTCAGGAATGAAGGTGTCAAAATGAAGTAAACATTGTTCTGAGCAGGTAATTTCCCCTGGCGCCATTCTTCTGCACTTCACTGGAACCCAGAGTGGTTTCAGATCAAACCAAGGCTGAAGTACGCAATGGAGAAAGTGCAACAGTGACCTCTTCCATCCTCCTTCAATTACTCAATCATTCTTCACTGTAAGTGCAGTCAGTCCTAGCATGTTAAGCACACATGTCCAAACACTCAACAAGGCCTGTTGAGCTCACAGTCCTCTGAAAAAAACTAGAAGTGCATTAAAAGTCAGAGTTTCCATTAAGACTTTCTAAACCTGTATGTATTGCTCTTAGGAACCCAACTGTAAGTTAAGACTTATAGCCATCTTCCTATTCAGTTCTATTAACTCTGTAATAAAAGTTTAAAACATTCAGTCTTTGTCAGTACTTGGTATACTCTAGGGTGATTGGGAGGAACACAGAAACAATGTATTTTCAGCTTGCCTTTCTTTGCGCCAACTGCCCTTCCCCACTATGTAGGTATCATGCATTATTAGATTTCAATTTTATTTATTTTGTAGTATTTCTCCCAGTTTTCTTTCCAAGAATGTAACTTTATGAAATAGATGAAAACACAGTTTGAGCTTTTTTGTTAATCTGTTACAAAGAACACAGCTATTTCTCCCATTCACCTTCTTCACAAAGTTACACAATAACCTTTTCGTTTTCTCTTTAAAAACCCTTTACAATTATATTGATCAAGTGCTACTTCTTCTCTTTGTTACTGTAACTCCTGTATTACTGTTTTGAATGTTACACCTTTTAAAAACATACATATTTTCTTAATCTCTTCTCCATTCTTTGTTAGGGACACTTACCTGCAATATATCAGACATATTCCACTGCTATGCATAGACACGTCCATGTTCATAGGCAGTGATAACCACTGTCTAATCCCTAAATTTGCTGCTCTCCCGAACAGCAACAGCACACACCAATTCCTTGAGTAAATTTCTACCTTGATACCATCCTCCCTTCTTAGAAACTGCTGTAAAGCTGTGGCCAAGTGCAATGACATTCAGTCTCACCTGTCTCAATCCCAGTACTTCTTCTCATCAGGGGAAAAGACTAGCAAGACAAAATGAAAATATTCTATGGGTTGAAGCTGGCCTAAATTATCAGCTGCATCATGGATCAGCCTATAGCTTTTCCTCATTTGTATTTAAAATAGTAAGGTGTCTGTGCAGAGACAATTTCTCCTCTCTTCCCCCACCCAATCTGAGCAACATTTGTTACAGTCAAAATCTCACAGATGGAATTTGTTAAGTCCTGGGGTCAGAAAACCACATATAACTAAGAAGCAAAACAGTTCGTGATCTCTTTGAATTGTTTTGCAGAGTAAAAGTCTCTACACTTGTACGAGTGACAATAAGGTAGCTCAGCTGATATTAACTACTGTTTCCTTCAGGCAGACATCAGTGGAAATGTCAAAGACATAACAGTTACTTTAATGACTTAAATTGCTCTTGGAAAGACATACCTGCTTTTAATTTTGTGGTTCAGAGTTATTGCTGGTGTAATCAAACAGGTGCAATGAGATTACACCAGCAATTATCTTAGCGCAATACGAATACAACATATCCTCAAAAAGACATTTTTTGTAATGGTGATCATTAAATGTGCCTTTTTTTTAACCTTAATTCCAGAAAAGTACAGGAGAATCCCCTGACAGCTTAATTTTCTCTAGCACAATGATTGATAGGCTTATACCTTATGATAGTTATATATAGTATAATAATCTTCAAAAAAAGTTCTTCTGATTTTCCACATTTACCTAATAGCAACGCCTAGATATATGTCCCTCTTCTCTGTCTTGGAAGTAATTAGATTTATTAACATTAAATCTAAAGTTGGCAAAGGAATACATTATCTGATTTATCACAGTGGAAATTTAAATAGGCTCTCTAAAATACAAACTGTATACGATATTAAAGAAAATCAGAACACATATTCAGAATTATGGCAAATGAAAGCAAACTGCATTTTAAAACATATTTCTTAGATTAATGTCATTATTTTACAAAAGACAAAGTACTAATGCAATTTTATTGATACCAATGCAAGTTTGTAGGTGTTTAGAATCAACATGTCCTTACCTACCAGAAAAAATATAGAAGTTACCTAGAGAGGCAGCTTCAATTCAATGACAGAATTTGAAATACAATTCACAATTACATAGACCAATGGGAGTTTAGTTTTAAAAACAAACAAACAAAATTACCAGTAGTGAATTAATAAGGTAAACATGTTTGTCAGCATATCACATACATACACAACTATCTGGGAAAATACCATGAAGCATGCAAATACATTATTCTGTCTACCTAGGAATGTTGATGATAAACTTCTATAGAGAGAAAAAAGAGAAAGTTTGAACAATAAAAAGGTCAGCATGAAGTAAGAGTAGAATACAATCCCCCAAACTGTTCTTATTTAGTACTCTTACTCCAGATTTTAGAAAAGTAAATAAAAGGTAAATTTGCCTGAAAAATAAGATGTTCCTAATGCAGTGACACCATAAGATACCATAGTTTCTTTCAGAGGCAGAATACTTTGTAATACTCAACAACACCTGGCAAAAACTGTGAGCTGTTAGCTTATCTATACACAGCTGTTTTCAACTGATATCATATTCACAAGTCTGACCACAATAACAACGGAAAGGTAAATGTAATAACCTTGTCCACCAAATTATTTTGCTTCAAAGTTCCTGCTTGTTCTATCTGGGAGATGCAAATAATAGAAACTGATCAAAAACTTCAAATGAAAGAGACTGTTTTTGCATTAGTGTTTAACTGGGGGAAAAAAAAGAGAGAAACAAAACCAAAAAAAGACCAAACAACCCTGCTCTAAAAATATTCTTTGCATTCAGTAAAGTTATAACATGCTCAAACACCAGGAGGCTACAACTCACACTTCATCTTTCTCACAGATCATTAATAATACTTCCACAAGCTATAGCCATATTTTATAGAAAAGCTACACCTCATTGAATTAGAACAGCAGCTTCTATTAGGAGCTAAATAAATCTTTTCCTCAGACTCACTGAGCCAGGGAAAAAACAGGAAAAAAAAAAGAGGCCTGAAGGGCAAACAGCTTGGTTATTTTGTTTATAACTACTGATCTAAAAGGCATTACAAATTCCTTTCAAAGAACTATAAAAGAATCCATAAATTCTAATGTTCACTTCCCACTGCTAGCTCAGAAATCCCTCTGTAACCTGCCAGCACATGATTAACTCCATGGCTGTTCAAATGGGTGGCTTACACGGGCAGGATAAACCAACCTCTACTACGCACTTCTGAAGTTTTGTCCTCAGCTTCTAAAGACTGATTTTGAAAACTGTTCATAGATAAAATAAACTTAGTAACCATGCAATGTACGTTCATATGAAGAAAATCTCAACAGCTCTATTTTCTAACATTAGCAATAGACTTAGGAACTTGATAGAGCCCCTCAAGTAAGTAATTACTTCAGAAACTATGTATTTCAAGACTTTGCTTATTCAATACATGATTTTCCAAACTACAAAGCCATCAGCTAAAATTTTAGCTCTACTCAGATTAAAACTCCAAACTAAAGAATATCTGATGGGGTCTGTTGTGAGAACAGTATCATTATAAATTCAGCACTCATTCTGCAATAATTGAGAAAACCAGCAGAGAATCAAGCTGCGTTAACTGTAGAAGTGGTCCTTTGCCTCCTTTCCCAAGGCTGAGCCATGCTGCAAGCAAAGAGCCTGTAGGAAGCTTGTCCAGCTGCTGTCTATAGATAGCAAGACTTCTGATTTTTCAAACTTTTCAAGCCAATACATTTCCACCAACAGAAATTCAACTGTATTTTTTTGCTTAATTCAGTGGAAATGGTTATATGAAAGTTACTGGCAACTATGCAAACTCACCAAACAATTTATACAAAATGGTCACATGAACCTACACAAAACCTGGTAGCTCTATGACTTCCAAATTGTCAGTAACTTAAAAAAGCTGAATGTTTTTCTTACAAACATTTAGTAAAAAAAATTAGTGCAAAGACTAAATAGGAGCCTCTGTCTTGACAGAAATAACAGGTTTCAAGAAAACCTTTCAAAGTAAATACATTTCCCCAAAGGTTACAGCTTTTTCTGTTAGATTACTGATTGTTATTAGGTATAGGCTGTATTTGCCATAGTCAGGGTATTTATATATTGCATACATGTGAACGCTGTATGTCATATTCTAAAACCAAATCATACTTCACATCCTGGATAGGTTAAGGAAAATTTCTACAGAAAGTTAGGCTTGTTCTTACCAAATCTGCCATTCCTGAATAGAAGTATCCTGAGCTGCATTAGAGACTGTATTCAGAAATTGATTCATTTCTTATGTGCTAATGTCACAGTACTATAGACCAATCCAGGCCAGAAGGAATTGCAAGAGGTCATCTTGTCCAACAGCCTACTCAAAAAAAAGTCAAACTGAAATCAGACCAAGCAGGCTGGGGCTTTGTCCATTCTCGGCTTGAAAGCCTCCAATAGTATACCTAATTTTTAGTGTGTTATTTTGTTGTTTTATTCTACCACTTCTAAAATTGCAAAAGCAATTGTATTAACAACTTGTAAAGAAAACAGATGAAGAGTTCTGTAACATCAAGGAATCAAAGTTTATTGAGAGTATACATTAACTCCAACAATTCAAACCCAGACTTTTTAAGAGAATATTGCTATTTTGCTAGTCTTCATGAGTTAATGGGTAAGACAGCCTCTCTCAATAAACAGATCTGTTATAAACTGATACACATTGAAAAGCTCTGTACTTTTGCAACCATATCAGTGATGAAGTAAAATTATGACAAACTATGCAAAAAGCTCACTAAAAGCAGCATCCATCTGGAGAACAGAGAAAAATTTGCATCTTGATTCTAATCCACAAAGGTTATTTCATAAACTTAACAAAATCTGCTCAAAAGATTAAAGTTTAGAGAACACCTCAGTTATACAGACAAGTCTAATGTTTATTTAACACCCCCTACACACACGCAGTTTTAGAATAAAACCAACACAAATCCAGCAACTCTCTACCAAGTTCAAAACCAACATGTTGAAGAAGCTTCAGGGTTTCTCATGCAAAGAAAAATATGTGACAAAGTTTCTCAATACATTTTTTTTGTCACAATGGAAAAAAGGGGAAAAAAATCAAAAAAGAGCTTTTGAAGGATTTCAGCTGTGCTATATTCAGAACAAAGACAGTTCTCCAAAACTTATCTTACATTTGAATAACAACGTAACTATTTCCTACTTTTACATTCAAAAATATTTATAGGTTTCTTTAAATACACCTATTTTGTAAGAAAGAAAGCACATAAGGAATAAGACGTTTTGAAATCCACAGAAAAATAACATGAAAATAACTACTGACATTCACCCACACTGTTACATTTTCAATTGGCACAGCATTAGAGAAGAAAAAAAAAATCTGAAAGACACCAAACAGAACAGTATTCTTTGAAATTGTACACCTAAACATGCAGAAAAATAATCTACAGTTTTCTTCTCTTTCCCACTGTTGACCTTCTGCCAGCTTAAGTTCCCTATATCAGTTCACAGCAGAAGGAGACAAGGACAAACAACAGCTAGATAGCCTGGAAGCATGCCATAAAACATGGGATCTGGGAAGCAGGTCCTTCTTTCATATCCGGCAGCAGTTATCCTCTAGACTGGCTAAGTGTACTGGTAAGACATATCCTTGGCTTTAATCTCCTGCAGTGTTAAACTTGTTTTCTAAAGCCAATTTTGTTTTCTTTTTCTACCAAAGACTGGTAGATTCTCCAATACTATCCTTGTTACACATAATAAACGTAGACACACAGGTGTTCTCTGTCAAATTCACATATTTTTAAATAAACATTTTTGTAAAACAGATACTTTGCTACAAATACTTATGTCGATTGGTGAAACTTTCAACTTGAACTTTATAACATTTGCAACCATTTTCAGTCCCCACTTTAAGATAGTCACCAAGACATATGTAATGTATACTGAATCTCTAAAATGATGTGGGTATTGATGTTCCATTCAGTGGGAAACTTTATCTTGACTTTTATTAAAACACCTATATCTGTTGCTTTTCAGATCAATTATCACATAGAAATGACATGTGAAACAAAGACATTCACATAATGAAAATTAAAGCTGTAAACAAAGACTCTCTACCAATTTGAAACACTAAAAAGAACTAAAGAGGACAGCATTCTGCTTTTTCCCTCCTTTCACTATGTCTTCAACACTGTCTACAGCATAGTCCTTAAGTTTTTCATCTTTCATTACTAGTATACTTCCATTTCCTAATTCTAATTTCACATGCCTCTGAAAAACCTCACATCTCTACTACCCTTCTATCAACAAACTGGCAGATCCAGCCACCATGCATTTTTGAAATTAAGTTGTATTATCACATTTACAGCAGGGCATGATGAAGCAATAAAGCTTCAGTTGCAAACAGCTTCATTTAATGATATTTTCAGAAAGGGGGGATCAAAAAGGGACAATTTTTAGGACCAATACACAGCTACACAGTAAATCAATGAACAATAAATTATATAAAGGTAATAAGGATATAAAGCAGACTGCCTAACATGCAAAATGCATAACTACGAATGCAAAACCACATATCAAGCAACAAGCAAGCAGGATATATAGACTGAATGACACTGATTAAAAAAAAAATTTAGTCACACTAGATAAAACAACATATTACAACAATGCTATATTAAAAAGATACTATCCTCAAGTACCAGGGCTTTAAACAGCATTTCTGAGACCAATACTAAAATTAATTTATTTATGGAAAAACATAAAAGACACATAGTAACTACCCACTTGATAAAGAGACACCAAAACCTTTCTTCTTCCTTGTCTTTTCAATGACATAAGAGACATATGGGCTGGTCAGTAAGGAAGCCCAGTTTTTATCCTTTCAATTTGCATAGATCTATGCATACCAGACAGCATGTTCACAGTGATGCAAGGAAAGGGGAAGTGAGAAAAAAAAGTAATGCATCAAGGATATACTTTTAAATTTAGAGGTTGCAATCCCTGTATCATAATCAAGGTGGGATTTCCCTGACAGTATATACAAGGGGTGCAAAAAAAGCAGCCACTCAAACCCTCCATTATCAACTTTCCAAGCATGAGTCAGTAGCCCCCTTCCTAGCACAAAGTCAGCAAAAAAGAGGAACTATCAGCTGGAGTTCCCTCAGGCACCATGAAAAGTGCTGTTCTATAATGAAGCAGGCTACTGCCAGACGTCTGATTTGTGGTGGATCTGCCTCTAAGAGATAGGCTTGTGTTGAATCCACAGGCACTGCAATCCAAAATATAGCTGTATGATAGATAGATAATGTGTGCCTATGATGCTCCTCCAAAACAAAAGGCAGCAACACACCACACCTCCCATTTCAAGCTCTTTTCTTAATATAGCTCAGAGATGGTGTAAGTAGTAGTATAGCTCCCAGAGCAGTTTTCCCTCCAACTGCTACACTACAGTTTGAGAAGCAATGATGAACATGTTTGGGAATCCTGTCTATATATCAAAATATTAATGTAACACACATTAAAGAAGGAAAAAAAAAAAAAAAACCAAACAAAAGATGTAGAGACATCCCACTGCCCTGACTTAGGTAAGTCAGAAGGAGAATTTTATACCACCAATGTGTGACATGCACTTGGTCTCAAAGCAGTTGCCCACTGCAGGCAACAGAAATACAGAATTTATCAAAACCCTCTAGCAACTACATAACCACTGTACACTTTTAACAGAAATATAGAATTTTCTTGAGCAAAAATAACTGTCCTGAAATGACCAAAGAGTCAATGGAGACTGTGGCATAAGAGTGGAGTGTAAAAATAAAGTGTCTCAGTGATAGTGCGAATAAATACAATCCATGTTTATTCAGCTACTGCAGAACTACAGTTTTACCCAGAAAGTGTAAATAAATTCAATTACTTTCTCTGCACAAATGCATTTCAAGTCATACCTCCCACATCCCATGAATGACTAAATACTCTGGAATGGGTGATCTCTCCTGTTTTCCCAGCCAGAACTACTTTGTACAGTAACCAGACACTCTTGGCAGGAGAAGCTCGTGACCTATGCATCAGGCAGATGCCCAACCACCATGCATACACACACAAGAAAAAAACAAACAAACAAACAGAACATTTCACATCATTATTTCTTTCATGCCTGCTCTCTCTCTACAACAGTATCATGTTTTTACATGAAGTACAAAGGAACTGAAAAAAAGGAATTGAGGGAAGTTCAGTTCAAGAAGTATCACCTTTCAGACAAGTGAAAAAAATTTGAGTGCACTTTGTATTTGAAACTGGGAACAAACCGAGTTTAATTTTTTTCCTTTTCTTCACATTCTTCAAATCCTTTACTTCATTACTCATTGCAGATCGAAACCTTTTCATAGTGTACTCTCTGTATCTAAAACAGGCTGTGTGTCCACTGACTGCCTTTTTACAAAAAAGCATCAGCGCTAATGGCTCTCTAACCTTATGCACAACCTGTTTCTAATGTAAACTGGCAGACACCAAATGATTTTCCTATATATTTTGAGAAAAACTCAAAATAATATTTTACTTCACAGAGAACTTTTTTTCTGCATCATAAACAACATTTTTAATGGCTAGCAAAGGATACAATAAGGCAAGAGAATAAGCAATTATTAATGAAAAGTGCATCAAGCTGCTTTGCTGCCTCACTGAAAATTATTAAACCGTTTCTCATTATACTTCCTCTTTAAGGGTTCCACATAATTTAAGTAAGAGTTTTTTTCCCCCTTCCAATTGTTCAACAAAAAAACAGCATTTGTAAAAACCACTCGACAGCCAGGTATAGGTATTTGCAAGTCCTTTTGCTTTTATGCTGTATTTTTTCTGTTCTATACCTAATGATATGTAAAGACAAAAAGAAATCTTTAATTTTCTGTGCATTGTACTTCATGATTTTTCAACAGTATGAAAAAGATTAAATATTGCCAGATGTTAAATCTATTCTATCACTACAGTGACACACATAATAGAGCAAGTTGAAAATTATTTCTTCAAAGGTATTAATGGGGATGAAGTCTGACACTCTGACATACACGTCTGTATGTTCATACTCTTCTTATATTGGCATATTTACGTACTGATGAATTTATAGTGAGCCTCCAGTGATTCTTTAAGCACTGCATCTCATTAACAGGAATTATTTATTTCCTTATTGCTCACCTAAACATCATGGCTCTTCCAGTACAAGTTCAGGTTTCTATTATAATTTGATTATTCAACTTGAGGGGGAAAAGGAAAAACCTAATGCTTCTTCTCCACCCCCACCCCTTTAGACTAAGGAAGAGCCTCAACAGATGTTCTTTCATGAAAAGAGAAAAAATATTCCTGCAAAGAGTAATCCTCTTCACTAGTCTGCTCTATTAGTGACCTTTAGAGAGTCTACCAAAGCTAAAGAGAAGCTTAATTTGAAGAAAGGGCACCTGGGAGAACAGGTTAACAAAAGCTCTTAGTCTTTATTGTACAGGATGAGAATTTCTGAAAGAGGGATGAAATCCTAAGACTGCTTCATAAATGTTGGATACTGGAACTCATCACTTTGGATTAGGTAAAGACAGAATTAGCCAAGAGAGACATCCTATTCTGAAACTTGTGTTTTGCATAACAGGAATGACACTCAATAAAAGGGAAAAATATCTCATAAAGCCCACAAGGAAAAGACTTGTTCTTGCAGTTTTTACATAAAACTGTTACTGCTCCAACACTCACAAAGTATGGTTATACACGATGTCTTACTAACTCTAATTGCAAAAAACATTTCTCTCCCCTTGATTTTTAGAATGCTTTATGGGTAATTCAAATCGATTAGTCATGTGACAATGACCTGGTGTGAACTACAGTCCTCTATAGTATGTAACTTGTAGATAAAGAGTGTAAAGTTTCCCCCTTGAAAAGCATCACTGCAGTTGCAGAAAATCAATCTGAAATAACAGAAGAAAAACAGTCCAGATCCTGACAAGTTCTTGTGTTCAAACCTATTTACAGCTGAAGAAAGAAACATTACTACCTAGACAGAACATCTGCAAAAAGCCTATTATTAAACAAGGCCCAAATAATTCTATACAAATGTAAACCTATCAAGTGCCCATGAAAAATTCCACTTTGTCCTGTATCTCCATGTTTGTTCTGTGATTATCAGCCTCTTGAGAGGCTCAAGAAGCAGTACTCTTGTTCTGTTTTTAAATCACCTTTATGAAATTATTTTATGACCACCAGGGTGGTAAAGTGTTTGCATTCACTCAAAAATAAACCCAACCAAAAACCCTTTGCTATTTCTGTATCAAATCTGAATGCAACTTACTATAGACAATTTAGAGATCACCATTCAAACCTCAGACACCCGTACCTTATTAATCTCCAACTTTTTTTTTCAAGGACAGAAAAGGGAAAACCCTCTGAAAGATATTTTTCCAGAGAGCTTTAAAGAATGTGCTTCCCTAAACTGAACATGCAACATGAGATAAAGTAGTTAAGAATCACTGCCCAAGTTCCTCAATACCCTAACGCCATACTTACAAAAACAAAATGTTATAATGTCATTTTATTTTGCTATTGGTCAGAGTATAGTTATAAAATGCATGAGCTATGCAAAATGATGCTCTGATCCTGCAGTTCACTCTACTGTGAAAAAGCTCTAAGAATAATTTAGAACTTGCTGGAAATACAAACACATTCAAGTTACCAACAATGTAAAGGAAGGCTGGGTTGTACTTGCTGGGATACACAACCCCAGGATTTTATGTGCACATTACATCTTCACCTGCAACAGTTTGCACTGATTGCCAGTCCTAGGTTCATATGGAACTTTAACTGCCAGAGAACTCATCCGTTTTGCAGTGGTAAGCTCTAAGCAGTGCTCAACTGTCTAGCCAATTAGTGGACAACTTCAGATGCAGTTCCATCAGTAGGGAAACCACTTTAAATCCTTAAGTACTACACTCGAGTATAACCCACATGGTAAATTTGCACCAAGAAAACCCCATCCTTGACAATAACTCAAAGTAAGAAACAAAGAGCCATGCTGAAAATCCTGAAGGAACCATCGTTTCTCATTAGCACAATTCATTTTCTAATTTTGTTTCTACAAATAAATCTTTACTCTTGAGAAGATAATCCTTTAACAATCTTGCTAAGAATTAGAGTGAAGTGGAAGGAAAAGAAATAAGGAGTATGGGATCATTTGAGCTTCTGGTATTCCAACCGCTATTACAAACTAACAGGACCATAATAAGCTATTGAAGGCAGCAAAGTAGTATCACCTGAGGAAATACAGCCTGAAACAGAATACAGAAAGGAGGGAGGGAGGGAGAGAGGGAAGAAAATAAATAAATAAAAGAAAACCCTTGGTTTGTCAGACAAACAGAAAAATCTCAAGGCCTCACAACATGCCAGTGTCAGAGCAATAGCCTAGGAGGAACTGTGGCTCAGAATCATCACTCCATTGTATAGAAGACAGAGATTCTGGCTATTCCAGGGTTAAAGACAGAGTCTGTACAGTCTGTAACTGTATGGTCATCCTCTGGGAAAAGTGAAACAGAAATAGAAATGGGGCCTTAAGGAAGGTTCTCACACACTCCAGCAGATTTACAGGTTTTCCCAGCAGGATGTATTACTAAATCTACCTGCAGAAGCCTCTTTCCAAGGAAGTCACAAAAAAATGTCAGGCATGATGCTGTTACACAGCAATGATGCTGCATGTTCACCTGTGTTACCTCTCAGTAAAAGTGTCTCAAGTTAAATCAGCAGGGAAGTTGGTTAAATAAAATGAGGGAATAATTATAAATATTATTAAACCTTTCTACCCTAAACAATCTGGGATTATTACCAAATATGACAGTCCCCAGTGCTGTGAAAAGCAGGTTTCTCTATTGTCTAGAAACTGACAAGACTAAAATAACTTTGGCTGGATAAAGAGTGTTTATCTTTTTCAATTGCAAATAAAGTCTTAAAAAAATAAATGGAAAAAAAATAAAAATAAAAGTAGGGCTGGGCAAGTGGTTACACAGCAGCTCCACCAAGTGAGTACTCTCAGCAACCTTTACTATGCTCTTAAAACCTCTGACACTATTTTCCTGCACTGATCTCCATATACTTCTGACACAACACATTGCACAGTCTATCTATCCTTTCAGTCACAATTTTTATTTTCAATGCCCAAACTAAAATTCCTCCTTCTTAGCAATGGTTTTCATCTTGTCCTGCTTAAAACGGATCTGTTTGCAGAAACATTTCTACAGTAATCAACTGATACCCAGGTTTCCCTGCAGTGTTCTCTTCACCAGACAAAAATTTAAGGGATGAGAGGGGGAGAGAGAGGGAGAGAATCAGGTCTTTTCCTCCTAGGTCACATCTGCCAAGCTTCACATCTTTCTTCACCCCTCCCGATTAACTTTTCCAGCTGGTCCAAATCTTGCAGAAGTACAACCAGACCTTCCAGTGTGACTACTTTGCTAATTGCTGCTTTCTCATCCACTGAACAGCCAGTCCCCGTCTATGAAATTGCAGCTTAACCAGTCACACACCTCTGCAGGTTTCTCCTATGTAAATGTGTAACAATATGGTGTTACATTAGACCTTGAATTACATTTTAGTATAGGCTGTTTCTCCCGTTTGTTGAGACTGTCTTCTGTGTTCCACCCTCCTACCTACCCTTCCAGTTTAGCACTGTCTGCAAATTTTAACACTGTATGTTTTACTCCTTCATCAGAATTATCAATAGAAACACTGAACGTGAGCAGATACAGAACGTAGGTCTTGCAGAATCCCATTTAACAAACACCAATCTGACATTGAACTAACCCTAAAAAAGTTTGCAACCACTTGTTCACACATTTTTCAAGAGTCTTAATCTAAATCAATACACTCAAAATAAAATAATCCACACTTCATTCACAGTTAGTGCTTCTTCACACCCTATCAAAGTGGAGAAACTTCCCAGAAGGGAAGCTCTTCACACCTCATTAGTAATTAAGTACAGCTCACAAACTGATATACATGAATCTAAATGAGATTTTTCCAAATGAGATTTTTCCATTAACATCAAACCTCAAAAATTTGTGTTCAAGATCCAGAAATCTATTCTTCTATCTGCACAAGCTCTGTTACAGTGTTTCAAAGGAAATCGAAGGTATCTGTATTTGAAAAAATTAAAGCTTTTGCTACCATGGCTGTGAACAGACTGCTTTTGCAGTTGCTTAGACTGTAAATATTTAGCTCATACTAAACTAGAAAACATTTATCTGATGCTGACAGCATTAGGTGTTCTCTTAGATCAGTTCTACATGTGCATGGATTATAAGAAATTAAGATTACTAAACAATAAATAAATGAGATTTCATCTTGAAACTAACCATAAGCAAGAAAGACTGCACTAAAATCTGTTAACCTCCATTCTTTAGGAATAAAATGTTAGAATAAAAGTGGGAGATAATATTGGGTCAATGCCAACTGGATCTTATACTTTAAGCATCATAATTCCACATTATTTTACTAAAAAATAAGTGCAAATGTGTTCTATTTATTTAACACAGAATAGGTGAGTTAATGCAGACAAACAACAGGAAATTATTCAGGATGACAGATCTACAAAGAAATCTGCCATTTGTTAAACCAGCTGGTCATAATTAGACTCAGATTCATTTTTAAAGGGAGGACACAAAATCTTCAGTAATCAAGCCCGTTAAATCAACATGCACACTAGTTACAAAAAGATGTAACAAGTGCAAGATCCTTCTTCCTCTTCACCAGGATTAAGAACACTTCTCACAGCTTCTGAAACAACTCTGTGTTTGAGAGAGGCAGCATCTCGTTTCAAGAGCAGAGCTGAGGAGTTCCTCAGAGAGCTATTTCTTCAAGAGCTGACAGAAATCACGAAAGCTTTCATCTTTAAGACTCTGATCCACAGCTGGATCTACCATGCAGGGTATGAATAAGACAATTATTTATAAACAACATCCTGATCTTCTACATTAGCACCCAGCAGAAGAGGAGAGAGCTAAGCAAGTACTTAGTCTTGACAGGCTTTGCAAGTAGCACAGCTGATTACTCATTACTAAAACCAAAGAACTGCAGTACACTTACAGTAGTCTAAAGTCAAGTGGTGTCCAGCCTTCACTGGTCCACCAAAAAACTGAAAAGCAAATGTGCCACTACACTCAGAAATACAGCACAAGTCAGAAATAACATCCTTCTCCAGCTCCAAATTCAGGTTTAGGAACCATTAAATTAAAAAAATCCAAACACAGCATTTGAAGATTAATAGTAGCTTTAAATGAATGCAATTGATTAACAAATATTTCTGCTAAAATATTATGCAATTTAATGCCAATTTCTACTTCATTATAAAAATTGTTAAGTATTTCCAATAGTTTTTAACAATCTTATTTAGCTTCACTGAATCCATTCACCTATGATTTTACTTGCATTTTACTGCTCTGTCCATAGATGACTTGGCATAACAAAACCCAGATTCTTTACTACAACTTCATGTAGGTTTTGTCATAAAGCTTTTCATAATTGAAGACACAATAAGATACAAACTTCCTAAGCAACAACCAATGCTCCAGCAATGAAGAATTAAATAGCCAGCTTAGCAACAATATTTTAATAAACAAATAGGGTATAAAAACCTATATAAGTATGAATTTATCACAGCTTTTAAACTACATAAGAGCCTAGGCTTAAAATTATTCTCAGGAAATAATATCAGGTCACCTGTGTTTATAAATTTATTAATTTTATTTTATAATATTAAAATATTATTATCAATTTAGTTTATAAAAAGTCAGAACGATCCCAATCTAGTAAGAAAATTCATCCAAAATGCCGAGCTGACACCAGCAGTGTGGAAAATGCAGAATGTTATCCACCACAACTTTTAGCCTAGAAAGCAGAAGGGCTAGAATTAATTGCCCTTGGAAATCCTATATATTACAAAATTACAGATGAATTTCTCCAGGGTATTTCAAGGCCCATTTGGAAAAGAAAAAAAAAAAAAAAAAGGAAATTTTCAGAGCAATGTGGTAAAACCACTCACATTATCCATATTATTATTATGCTGGCCCTGCGGGTTTGCAACTTACTCATCATCACTTGAGAAGCTCTGACCCCTGTTGGTGAAAGACAGCAGGATCCCCTCTCTTACACAAACCGCGCTCTCACTGAGCTGGTGCACTTGTGTAAAACAAGTTCCTTTGCTAAACAAAGAGAATGCTAAAGAACTAGGAATAAAAGGGGGTAATTTCCTGCCAGGCAAGAGCTAAATCTGTTCAGAAAACGTGGTCAAGCACACATCAAAGACAGTACAAGGGAGCTTGTCTGACGACACAGATGGAAGGAGAAACAAGGAGGTCCTCCCTGTTTCAGAAGTGGTAAATTGAGATTGGCTCAGAGGTAGCACTAGACAGCAGCAGCTGCAGGCTGGCACAGCTGTTGACACTACGGCTGGATTGCTGAAAGCCAGTTCTGTCTAGGCTGCAAAACATGAGATTTGTGGCAGGTGTGCTAAGAGACCATACAGTGCTTAACAGCAAAAGCCACCAGCATAGGGAGAGCAGTAAGCTTACTCTTCAGTAAGAGTTCTGGGGAAACCTTAGCTACTGCTTCACTTAAAGGCCCAATCCATCTTATTCGCCTTAGCCAAAAATAAACATAGTCACTCTGCTAGACTAAGATGACAATTGTATCAAAGTCAGTAACACAGCAATCAGGCAAAACATACTGTAAACTATCCCAAAAGAAAAATTTTTAACTGCTTCCTAAAATATTTCAAGCAACAACCCATACAAAAATGCACACATATAACATGATTCCCTTCCTGAGTGTGTCTTTTAAATTATGAAGAGGACCGTGCTGGGTCAACAACACCAGAGAAAACACAGATAAAAATGCATCTCAACTTAGTCAGAAATGGTTCAATGACTTTTAAAAAAAAAATCAGCTCAAGATAGAAGTTTCCTCAACTAATACAGGTGCTAAATTTCCCCCCTATTTCTCTATGGCTTATGATGGAGGACTACTGTTCACTCTAGAATCCAAACTTGTCCACACACATAACTATGAACTCAACAGTTGATATCACTTATAACTGAAACTACTAACCAGCTCCTTAGGTAACAGTACTGATCCAATCTTTTATCTCCCAAAATAGGAGTGCTAATCTAAAGACAGTAACAAAAGGGATGAATATTTTACATTTTTTTTTAAAATCCAGCAGCAACCACAGGAGTTCTAATGCAGATAAAACACTGCTGGGTCCAATTAAAGCCATGGCATCATAGAAGTAAAAGTGAATCTAATCAACATGATGCTGAAAATGGGGTAGCAGCTGGCCCATCTACATTAGGACTCCCAGTGCTGCCAAAACTAATCAGTATTAGGTCATCATTGTACTCTTTTTCCAGCCCAGGGACAACCACGATTTCCATTTTGCAACAACATTAACGGAAGCAAAAAAAATGTGAATGTGGTACTGTCAACGCACTTATAAATGGAAACAGGTTTTTAAGGCACAGCATTGATCTCATACCTTGGTGGGCTGTAGAAAGCATTTTAACATCTCTGCAGGAAACTGAAGATAGTTGTGGTACACTTAGGCATATCTGTGCTACTTCTGAACTACTAAAAACACTTTAAAATTGGTCAAAGCACAACTATCACCTTTTATTAATGACAAATATGTGTTCCAATGAATCACACATATCAACGCTGTAAAATTAGCCATGTTACTACTTCACTGCTAGTACCACGGGCTAGCCAAGCCACACTCATTTCAACTTCTAATAAGCTTTACCAAACATAGCAGCGCTTCACCTCTATTTACAAACAGATGTATTTTTCAGAAGCATTTATTCAAACGCCACTTGTATATTTCAGCACACAAGTATAAACTTACTTCGGCCAAAAAATCCCTCTCTTTCACTAGAGCAAGTAAATGCTGACTGCTGCTGCTTCAGGAGATGGAAGAGGGCAGAGGGTGATCACAGACACCGAGCCCACCCCGAAGCCAACGTCAACATCATCCCCCCCGCTTCCCACCACCTCCAACTCCTGGGAGTGGCCGCTGCCTGGCTCCACCCGGGAAGGGGTGGAGCAAGAGAGCAGAGGCAAAGGGCTGTATCCCCAGCCTGACAGCCACTGCTTGCATTCAGCTCCGCCTTTCTAGCGAGCTCCTCGTGCTTACCCGCCGGGGCCGCTGAGCTGCGGGCGGCGTTGCCCCACGACCTCGAGGTTCTCTTCTTCCGCGGCGCCCGCCTCCTCGGTGTCCGCGAGCACCGCCTCTTCCCCGGCTCTCGTCTCCGCCGTGGTAGTCCCGGCTTCTTTCTTCAGTCGCCGCATCAGCTGCCTTCTCCGGGTCGCTGGGCCGCCGGCGGCCATGCCGGCCACCTTCCCTGCGGGGCAGGCAGCCGCCCCGCTCGGCCTGCATGGTCGGCCTACGGGCTTCCCACGCGGCGCCTGAGGCCGGGCCGGCCTGTGCAGTGCCGGTCCCCGCCTACTCCCGGAAAGAGGACGAGAGAGGGAAACGGCGGCGCTGCGGGGCGGCCGCGCCCTCAGCAGCTCCCCCTGTCTGCGGCACCGGCGGCCGCGCGGCGCGGGTTCCGCGGCCGGGATAGGAGCGCTGCCGCGGGTCTGCGGGGCTGTCTTGGCCTTCCTGGAGCGAGCCCCGGGCCTGGGGAGCGTTTTCCTGTGTAGCCTCTGCAAATAGCTTTCCAGGTGTGTTTCAGCCAGAAATGTGTTTAATGTTTAGAAAACAGCAGTCTTGGCTAAAGCCATTTAAACTATGACCTGCCATTTAGATTGGACCTTAAGATCATGGAGTCCAACCATTAATCTGACACCGTCAAGTCCACCACTAAACCGTGTCCCTGTGCACCACATCTACATCTACACTTCTTTTAAATACTTCCAGGGATGGCCACGCAAACCCTTCCCTGGGCAGCCTGTTCCAATGCCTTCACCAATGCCTTCCACTGAAGCAATTTCTGCTAATAACCAGTCTAAACCTCCCCTGGCACAAACTGAGTAATTTTCTCTTGTCCTATCACTTGTGTGGGACAAAAGACCAACATCCCACACACACTTCAACCTCCTTTCAAGTAGCTGTAGAGAGCAGGAAGAACTCCCTTAAGTCTTCTCCAGGTTAAACAACCCCAGCTCCCTCACCTGTTCCTAGTAAGACTTGTTTTCCAGACCCTTCCCCAGCTTCGTTGCCCTTCTCTGGACCTGCTCCAGCATCTAAATGTCTGTTTTGTAGTGAGGGGCCCGGAACTGACCTCAGTATTTGAGGTGCCACCTCACCAGTGCTGAGTACAGGGGGTTGATCACTGCCCTGGCCCTGCTGGCCAGAGTTTCTGATACAGGCCAAGATGCTGTTGGCCTTCTTGGCTGCCTGGGCACAAGTTGGCTCCTGTTTAACCAGCTGTCAACCAGTACCTCCCAAGATCTTTTTCTGCCAGGCGGTTCTCCAGCCACTCCCCACAGACCTGTAGCAGTACATGGGGTTGTTGTGACCCAAGTGCAGGATGCGAAGTTAGCTGTGCACAGCAAATGAGGGAAAAAGTGACTGAATCCCAGCTGACAGGGTGTCACACACAAGCCTGCACTGCATGAAGTGTGTGTCCTCTGCTGCCTCTTGCTCCGAGGACCCAGCACAGGACATGGGAACACCTTTGTGCCATAGAGGAAGGCCAGTTTATCCTGGCACCCATGCTGTCCTGAGGAAAGTTCAGTGATCACTCTTGAGCATGCAAGCTGCCGTTTGACAACACACATTAAAACATCAGTCTGGTTTTGTAGGGTTTTTAAACCTAAGCAGTCCTTACAGCAAAATGTGACCACAACTCCCATACTGTGAAATCATGAGCTGTCGTGTTTGTGAGCTACTACCTGTGGCAAGGGCTTCTTAGTTCTGGGGCATACCATGCAGCAAATCAATAAATCAGCTTAGCATGAGTCCAATGCAACACAAGCAAATAAATGAAGTAGCAGGGAGCAGCACTGGCAAGCACATTACAAAGACATCTAAATGACTCCTTGTGCAGCCAGCAGAGCTCTGGCAGACCCAGTGCTGAGCTACAGCTAATAAAACCTGGCAAACCCAAGCTGCGCCTGCATCTGTGGTGCAATTAATCTGTGACACGAACAATCTGCCTGCAGATAACTGTAAGATGACTGTATGTATAAATTTAACAACTCCCTTTAGTTAATACTTACAGCTACATAGAAAAAAATCACTAATATTTAACAACAAATAGCAAATATCATTACAACTCACAAGCGTGACGTTCTTGCATTGATGATGAGAGACAGCAAAGTCATGATACTATACATGTGCATTTTGATTTAATTTTGATCTCATTATTATAATCTCTTATGATCAATAATTAACATAAATTATGTTATCATAGCACACAGAAGTCACATTTACAGGCACTATTGATATATTAATATATTAATATTGATACGGAAATAGAGTATGAAAGATAACACTGCAAAATGTTAACACAGACCTATGAAACAAAAGATGATAGAATATGAAGAGATGAAAAGAATGGCCAACATGCCAAGAAGAGAACTTTGCATACTAGCAGCTTAGCTACTGTCAATTTTTATAGGCATCACAGTAAAACAGCTCATTAGGGAGGAAAGACTTTGCATGATGATAATGAGAGTACTTTCTGTTTAGAAAATTAATTATAGTTTCTATGCTGTATTACCACTGTTACTGCTGCCCATGTCAGTTCAAACCAAGAACAACTGTGTCAGGACAGCAACAATTTCTGCTTATCCTGTGGCTCTGAAGTCTGCAGTCCACATGGGGTAGCTTCAGCAGTCTTTCTTCCTAAATTCTGATGTTAGGAAGGAACAAGAAAATAGCAGTGAAGAATGTAGGAAGGGATGGACATCAGAGGCATGTGTACATTAATAGAATGACAGTGGTGCCATTCCTACCTTTTGCTGCTTATACAAGTATTGAATTGCTTTTTTTGTGTTGCTTGTCATTGTGGTCATGCATTGCTGCTTCCATTTCAGTTCAGTCAACCCTGCCATCCAGCTACCCACACTACCCAAACTGTATTTCCACACCTGGCACAGTGTCCTCTGTCCTGAGATCTCTTGGTAAAGAAAAGTCTTTCCTGACCTATTTTTCCAAAAACATCTTAATGCTGCCTCCTTCCTTAATTCAAGTATTCCAAGCACATCTAACACCAAATTGTTACCTGCTGCCACTATGCCAGCATGGTTCCTAATTCCCCATACATCCTCAGTTTCCTCTTAGTCTCTTTCTGTTGTTAGTGACTTCTCCAAATTTTCCAAAGATCATTTTTGAAATTTTGTATAGCACTGTTGGAAACAACACAGTGATTCACTGTCTTACTGCATTGCAAAACTCTAATTAGTCTGTCTTTACGAATATGTAGTGTGTCTCCTAAGATATTCAAAAGACAAGAGCAGGTGTGATTGACTGTCTTAAGAAACAATAGTTGTTTTGATTGCATTTAGAAATGTCTTAAGGTGACATTGTCCAAGAATGTATTTTTGTGTGGTTTAGTTACATCCATAATGGTAGAAACAATAACCGAAATGCAAAAAGAAAGCACAAATAATTTGAAATATTATTTAACAAGTGTTTTATCATAATTCTAATGGAACTCTGTGCTATTTAATGAGCTCTTTTCTTTTTCTCTTTTTATCTTTCATGTTTACAGCTGTCTCCAAAAGAATATTTTTGAGTACAGTAAACAATATGCAGCAGTGCTAGGATCCTGATGATAGTATACCAAGAACAAGAATGGAAGTAAATTTATTCAGCAATTCCACTGTAAACAGTTCATCCATCAACCATAAGCAGTTAGAAGGGCATAGCCTCTGGGAAATCATTGCTATTGCCACTGTAACTGCAATTGTAAGCTTAATAACCATAGTGGGAAATATTCTTGTGATGATATCATTCAAGGTTAACAGTCAGCTCAAAACTGTCAACAATTATTACTTGCTCAGCCTTGCCTGTGCAGATCTCATCATTGGAATATTTTCTATGAACCTTTATACATCCTATATACTCATAGGCCATTGGTCTCTTGGAAGCCTTGCCTGTGACCTGTGGCTAGCCCTGGACTACGTAGCTAGCAATGCCTCAGTAATGAACCTCCTCGTCATCAGTTTTGACAGATATTTTTCCATCACAAGACCTTTAACTTACAGAGCCAAGCGCACGCCCAAAAGAGCTGGCATCATGATTGGTCTGGCTTGGCTAATTTCCTTCATTCTGTGGGCACCCGTGATCTTATGCTGGCAGTATTTCGTGGGTGAACGAACAGTACCACCTGAAGAGTGCCAGATACAGTTTTTATATGAGCCTATTATCACCTTTGGTACTGCAATTGCTGCTTTTTACATTCCGGTGTCCGTGATGACCATTTTGTATTGCCGCATCTATAAAGAGACAGAGAAACGCACCAAGGACCTTGCTGAACTGCAGGGTTCAGAGTCTGTGGCAGAGTTTGAGATGATAAAGCCTCAGAAAGCATTTCTGAAGTCTTGCTTCAGTTGCAAGCAACAAAACTTAGTCAAAAGAGAGAGATGTCAAGCTTCCTGGTCTTCATCTAGTCGAAGTACGTCAGCCACGGTGAAAGCCTCTCAGGCAGCAAGTACTTGCATTGACTGGGCTAAGGCTGACCAGTTAACCACCTGCAGCAGCTATGCATCTTCAGAAGAGGAGGATAAACTTGCCACAGATTCAGTTTTCCAAGTAACTTACAGAAGTCCATCTAAAGGTAAGGCAGAAGAGTTTAATGAAAGTACGGATGTTGTCAAACACCAACCTGAAGAAAATGATTTTGAGAACCAGAAATACTTTTTGTCACCTGCCAAAGACCACGTACAAAAAAGTAAAAAATGTGTGGCCTATAAATTCCGGTTGGTGGTTAAGGCTGATGGCACCCAGGAAGCCAACAATGGTTGCCGTAAAGTAAAAATAACTCCCTGTCCTGCTGCTCTGTCAAAGGATCCTTCCATCAAGAGCATGGATCCAAATATAAATAACCAAATCACCAAAAGGAAACGGATGGTTCTTATAAAGGAACGCAAAGCAGCACAGACTTTAAGTGCCATACTTCTGGCTTTTATTATCACATGGACTCCCTACAATATCATGGTTTTGATTTCCACATTCTGCTCTGACTGCATTCCCCTGACACTGTGGCACCTTGGATACTGGCTATGCTATGTGAACAGCACTGTTAATCCCATGTGTTATGCTCTCTGTAACAAAACTTTTAGGAAAACTTTTAAGATGCTGCTATTCTGCCAGTGGAAAAAGAAAAAAGTGGAAGAGAAACTATACTGGCAAGGCAATACCAGACTGCCATGATTTGTTCCTATACAAGGGATAAGGGAAAAAATAGATATTGATATAAACTAGTAAATTGGGTCTAATTCTGTCTTTTCAAAATTGCTTTATATGTCTAAGTGTTAAAAAAAAATTCTACCAAAAAAAATATTTTGCATTAAGGTAGTGTGCTTGGGATAAAGAAGTCAATGGCTACTGTGAGCAGCACAGGGTGGTTTTGATTATGCATAAAAGTTACTATGCTTGGGGTTTTATTTCTTTCAGTTTCTTTCAATCTGAGAATATATGGAGTACATAATGAACTACTAGAAATTCAAGTGGGATGGTCATCCAGTCGTCAGGTCAGGTCACCCAGTCTACCTCCCTGTGATGCAGAACTGTTTCTTCCTACAGTTCCTTTCTAGTGTATTGTCTTCTTAGCTTTCAGTGTTCCAAGTCACCAAACAATGGAGCTTGTACTGAGGTTTTTGAGACTTTTCCACCTGCTGTTGGAATGAAACAAGGAATATTTAAAGGAGGAACGTTGTCATCCCCAGTACTAAATCGTTAGGGAGATTCATAGCACTCCAAATGAACATACATATTGTAGGAGAATGTAATGCTGAGAAAACTTCCACTTTAAGGATGACTTTTGTGGAGACATAGTGTCCTGGGTTCAGCAGTCGCAGTAATTTTTCTCCTTTGTGGTAGCTGGTGCAGTGCTGTGTTTTTGACTTGCAGCCTGGGAACAGCGCTGATAACACTGATGTTTTTAGTTGTTGCTAAGTAATGTTTGCTCTGACCAAGCACTTTCTGAGTCTCATGCTCTGCCAGGGAGGAGGGGAAGCCAGGTGGAAGTAGAGACAGGACACCTGACCCAAACTAGCCAACGGGGTATTCCATACCACAGCACGTCATGCCCAGTATATAAATTGAAGGCAGCTACCTAGAAGGGCTAGATCACTGCTCAGGTCAGGCTGGGTATTGGTCGGCAGTTGGAGAGCAGTTGTATTCTCTTCCCTTGTTATTTCCCTTATCATTATTATTATTGGTGGCAGCAGTAGTAGTTTTGTTTTATACCTTAGTTACTGGACTGTTCTTATCTCAACCTGTGGGAGTTACATTCTTTCAATTCTCCTCCCCATTCCTCCCAGAGCTGGGGAAGGAAGGGGAGGGAGTGAGCCAGCAGCTGTATAGTTCTGGGTTGCCGAATAGGCTTAAACCACAACACATAGGAAGGGCTTGTAGTGGTGGAAATAGATGACCTATTTTGTATATGAAGAAGCCAGTACCAATTTCAGTTCCATTATGCAAGTCACTGTCACCTGGAAAAAATGATGGTGCTTAGCAGATACTTCCAAGTTTCTCCATTTCCCAATGACTGTGAATGAAATTTTAAGATTTTGATGTGATAGTTTCAATTGAAATCAGAACTGACTGTAAAGCATAGTGGACGCAGTCTATCTATTTTACAGCACAAGGAAAGTATGTTTTTGCAATCTCCTTTGTTGCACTTCTCCTTGCTCCAGTATTCCATTACTGATGGAATGAAGCAAGAAGAGGGAAAAGTATGTATTGATGCCCTGTGCATTTTTGCATATGTTATGAAACTACTATAAACAGTGACAGAGTTGTCATCTCTGAAAAAAAAAATAATTTTTTTTTAGTAATTTTTTAATATTTCTATAAAACTATTAAGGAGGTTTTGCACCTTCATAGCACTTTATATCTTCAAGTAGCTTTACAAATATTAGTCAATGTCAGGTGTTTGGAAACAGAAGTTATCTTCACTCACTATCTTTTGGTCCAGCAGAACCATATCTGCTGCTGTACTGAGGGCTGGAGTCAGCCCTTCTGCTGGCTGTGGCTTCTGGGACTGGGCTGTACTGGCCTAGATGCAATGAGCTCAGACTCTGGCCACTAACTGAGGCTTGTAGGGCTTTTGGGTGTGTGGTGAGGACCCTCCTGTGGCAGGGTTGAACAGCAGGTGCCTGTCTGATGTCTGTGTGAAATTGACAGGAGTCCTGCAGCATTGACTGAGCAGGAGGCCATTGGTGCAGAGCTGGTGCCCTGACTCCATGCGGTGGGAACAAAACATGAAGCCTCAGAAAAGGCCATGAGAAAACACAGTTAATGATGACAGGAGTCATAAAGAATGAAATCCTAAAGTAAACAAATGTTTATGAAGTTCAGATTCAGTTCAAGCCTTTCTATCAGATTCTGAACAAGAAGCCCTTGAATATTAGTTTGGGCCAATCTTCATATTATATCTAATATATGCTTTAGTGGGACATTGCAGTGGTGACATGACCCAGTTGCACATTTCATGGATTGTATTAGTCATCCTGGATGTACCATTGCTTTCTGTGAAATTATTCATATTAATTTATTAAATTATTGTACCATCAAAATGTTGCTGTACAGATAAATAATTATTCCATGTCAACAACCACAGTACAATTGATTAATATTCTATATCCCCAATCTCCAGAGGGGAAAATTGTGTCAGTGAAAGATTAGCAGTGTAGTAATGTAAAAATATGTTCTCTAAACTCAGATGATTGCTTGTACAACAGACCATACTGTGCCTATTATTTTTGTGCATTAGCATATGATTGCTTATTAAAGGAAAGTAAGGGTCTTTATATAAAGACCTGTTCATCAACTTTCCTCTGTCACTATCCAGAGCTTTTCTTGTGCACAGTAACTATGTACAAGTTGGTTATTATATTTGGTTTATTTTATATTACAATGGATCAGATATGCAGTAAACTGTTTGATTTTTAGCAAATGAATGTGTTCCTGTGTGGCACAAGCTGTAGTTAAAGGCAAAATTTATGAGCTAGTGAGAGTTCCTGCTAGCTACAGTGTTGTTGCTAAAGTAAAGCATTGGCTTCTACTGAAATTAAATGGGATACTTTTTGTTGGCTTTGGCTTCTGTTGAACAGCAGTGTTCTGTAGATGTTTATAGACTCTGTGCTCAGCAAATGTATTAGAATACACAGTGACGGCTGCAACAAAGTTGGTTCAATGTATTTGTGAAATATGTGCTCAAACTATGCTGCTAGCACTTCACTATGTGAGATGTGAAGACATTACATGGCCTTACATGGCCAAACATGGGTACATTGTAAATACCTGGAATCCTGTAAAGAGGTCTGTGTTCCTTTATTGTCATGTGTGAAGTTTATTCTTAAAAAAACCTCAAAATCACAAGAAGAAAAATGTGATCCTCATCAGACTGTCAATTAGTACATAATTATATTTCGTTTTCAAATTATATTTTATACCTTTAAAAAGTGTTGTGGACTTTTACAGTGTGGAACTACCTTGTTATCTGTATTTCTGTCCTTTTAACGAACATTATACTGATCCTATAATTGATTATGGTCATGGTCAGGGACTGGTGAAAAGAACTTTTTTGTAAAAAGTACATTTAATTTATACATAATCACACACACACACATATATATGTATGTATGTATTTATTGCCAATACAGATGCATAAATATACATCCCTAACTAAGGTTTTCAGAGACATGGCACCTTTAATATTTTTGAATATTGAATTTTCTCACAAACTGGGGTATCATTTTTGTGTCTCCCTTTTCATACATATGATACATATTCCAGATCTCCATAAATCATCAAGTAACATTCATTTTCTGTAAATATAATTTATGTTTGTAGATAAATACTTGGAACAGTTCCCAGAATTTTTAAATGGGTATAGAACACTTAGTTACAATTTTGCACCTTTTGTGACTTGATAGCATGGAGTGAAGAGTTCTGCAACAGACAGAAAGTCAAGATAGAATAGAAATGCACAGGTTTTCCTTTATAGAAAAAGTCCTGTTGAACTGAGGAAGATGAAATCAGAAGGGTTATAGAGAAAATACTGTAAGAACCTGTAAAATATGATAAAATGTATTTTGCCATTAATTATATAATTCAATTGCAAATTATGCTTATCCTACTCAACTATGCATGTCTATTAGTAACAGCGATTAACTGTTGAAAGTTATTTTTACTTGTGGATTTTTGTTCCTCATCTCTATTGTACTGATAATGGGACCTGTACTGGCATATATGGGCTTGAGGAGTCTAGATACAGAGAGAGTGATACATTTCAAAGCAAAATCCTTAATTGTACTTCCTTATCACCCTTTAGATATTGTTCCAGTTTTAGAGCTGAGTGTCATGAAAAGTCCCCATCTCTAATTTAATTATTCTGACTGTTTTATCTCCCACAAAGGGCTTTTTTCAGAAATCTGTAACATTGCCTCCTTGTTGTATTTGATAGGTGACCTGACCATTGTAATCCAGGAATTCAGTAAGGCCTACTGAAACAGGAGCCATCACTGAGCAGGACCTGAAGAAGTACGTGTTGAGAAGAAAACTTTTGAAGGATTTTAAATGTCTAGTTATTTGGGGAAGACTGGCTTGTTTGATCTATCAGCAGACACATGAGGAAACTAATGGCATTTAGTAGCTAATGGCCTATTACTCAATAATATTATTTACTCAATTTAGTATTGAGTAAAAGGCAGCAGTTTTACTGAGACTAATTAAAACTGAAGTTCCTGATCTGGTACATAGCCCAGCAGTGCCTAGTAAATGTTTACCAAAATGGAAAAAACAATTGCAACACCCTCCCTTTCTGAAATAACAGTCAGAGATTATCTGGCTTCCAGTTTTGTGCTTCCATGTCAAGGTTGTTGAAAACATATTTTTGGAAGGTGTGTAAGAATCTGGCTATATGGCAAATAATTAAAATAAAAGCTATGGGAGACTGGCAGCATTTGGGTGATTTTCTTGTACTGTCATTACGACTTTGGAGGCAACGTGATAGAGTTACAGCAGAACCCACATTAAATTGACTCAATGACATAAACTCAATTCAGCCACTGTCTGTTTCTTCCCCTATTACACTTTTTGTCTTTGAACACAATTTTAGAGGAGGAAAAAATCAGATGCTGTGAAGTAGACATGTATGCTATACTGGCCTCCCCCACATAACACATCTGTAGCTCTTCCTGAAAACATTGCAGTGCATTGTAAAAAATAAAAATTCCTTTCTTGGCTTTTGCACTTTCTAATTAATTTCTCTTGTAAGTGATTCTGGCAGTCTTGGATTTCTCAAAACACATTACAACTTTTTGTTTGCAAAGTAATTTTCATGGAAATTATGAGATTTCAGTTTTAAATTGAAAAGCAGGAGTTTGCCCGTATGTGTTGGTCAGCTTTCTGTAACTGAAATACCTAAGAAAACATAAAAGATATTCTAATTATTATTCTGACATTTAGATCATTAATAAACAATGCAACAATTAAAACTTCAGTTGTTATTCAGCTTTTCCAGCCATACAGAAATGTGTGAAGTAACCCAAACAGCTGTAAAGGAAAACAAGGTCTTCAGGATTATCAAAACTGAAATCCTTTTATTTCTTGTTTTAAGAAAGGTGAATTTACCATGAAATTTAACATTTCTCTTTTTATTGTATAATCAGAAAAAAAGGTGCTGTTTAAATAAACCTTGAGTTTAAATTAAAAGTCAAGTTTGAGTACCAAAACAATTTAAGCTAGCAAATATGAAATAAAGGCAACACTTTTATTTTCTCACAGTGATACTAAAAAAAAGAAAGCTGAAGCACATCATGGGAGAAGCAACAGTCAAAACATGGTAAATAAAGTGCAGCAATATCCAGAAAAAAAAAAGAGAGAAGCAGAAAATAAACAATTGCAAAATCAATTTGATTGTTTAAAAAATGTGTTCACTGAGTTTCTTGAAGAAAAATTCAGAGGAATTGTAAGTTTTGGATTAGCAGCTTTCAGTGGAAAAGTTCATTATTCCATTAGCTCTGGGTCCTTTAAAAAGAAGGAGGAAAAGAAAATCCTATGCTGAATACTTCACTGTATATGGTACAATTAAAAAGCTGAGAAGAGTCAATGAAGGGGAAAAGAAGCCATTGGAGATGAGACTAATTCCAGTTTTATATATTAAAAAACCTTTCACTGAAGATAAAAGGAAAGGGCTGATGCTGCCCTATAGTACACAATACTCTCCAATATGTGTTTTGTAAATGTAGGTACTTCACTGGAAATTTCCTTCCTGCATGATATATGAAGATGTGCAATTATAAGAGATCAACATTCATACTGGAGCAAAACTTCTGAAATGCATGTATGTTCATGTATATCTTGTCATGTACAAGACATCAAATATTGGATTTCATATACGTGACTCCTCTTATGGCTAAAATACTATAAAATTAAATATTTAAATATTCTAGTAGAGGCCTCAGTTTCTGACAGTGACTTCTCACTTGTGTGGTTGGATGATGTCTATGTCCTGGTCTAGTCCTGGACAATATGCTGTCATAAAGCCCTTGCTAAGGTCCAAATTTTTAGTCATGATTACTTAATGTGATCATTCAGTCAGTGTGAGTTCACTTCAGTTACTGGAGAAAGAATCTATGATCCTTTCAAAGTACACATGGCTTATCTACAGTTCAACTTTCTGACACAGACAGGACTTGGTTGGATATGACAGGCTATACTCAACGGGTTTGATCATCATCCATGCAAACTTGCACATGTGTTGCTTGTTGCAGTCCTTTTGCCAGTAGATCACATTCCTCCGGTTTAGATTTGCTCCAGCACACGCATCATACCACCAGCCTCCACCAGGAATGCCATTGTGTTCCAGTTTAGCACAATTCTGAAAGTAATTGTCATTGTCTCTGTCTTTGGTTGTGAATTTCTGGTTGTCATGAAGATAAGCTTCAGTGTCCAAGCTGAGAGCATCAGTGGCATTGCCTTGGTATAGACCAACTCTGATTCGGTATTGAGACTCTTCATCTTCAATAAGGAATGGTTCATACTGTCCCCATTTGATTTCAGCATTTAGGTTTACAAGCTTAACTCCAAGTATATATCGCACAGAGCTGCTTGTTAACTGATGCATATATTCATTTCCTAACCAATGGTTGTCATGAATGGAGCCAAATCCATATTTGTAATCCTGCCAGGTCCTATCAAAGTCGACAGTACTATTGGCTGTAATGTGCTGGATTACTGTCCAACCACCATCTTGCATGTTACACGAGACTACAATTGGGTCCTCCTTTGGCTGGATGATGTAAAGACCATCTCTGGAATTTCCTTTGGAGTGCTGAAAAATCTCAAAACAATCTCTTGGATAGTCTTGAGTATGAAAAAAAAATGGAAGAAATTAAATTTCTGTTAATTTTTTAAATCTGAATTCTGTCCTTTAGAATGAATGAATGGCTACACTCTGACCAGAAACTGACTCTGACTTCATCCCAGGTAGTGGGCACCTGCTCAGCTAAAGGGGAAGATTGCACAGCAGAAAGTGCAGGAAATGTTCAGAAATTTTAAAATGGGTTTGTTAACCCTGTCATACAACGTAAGTGTGATTTTGCGTTTATGACAGCAATATAGTTGAAAAGCCAGAAGTTAGGTACATTTTCTTCCTGTGTTCTTCTAGTTTGAGTAGTCACCAACTTTTCAATTCCCTGTGTCGTGTGTTAGACCACTGTGTTTAGTTACAGGAGCTATCTTTATCCTCAAATAAATCTAATTTCTCTTTAACCAGTTTGCACTTTGGGCATATATAACATCTTTGCATTGAATTCTGCTAAGTATGCCATGTGTTCAGTGGTAAAAGTGAGATAGTAAAGCATATTTCTTGCTAATATAAAACTTATAAACATCTGAGGCTTTTCTTAAGAACAGTTCATGTCACTCAAATTCCAGGCTAAATCTTACCATGGATTTACAAGCAGAACTACAGTGCTGTGCAGTGACAACACCAATACCAAGAAAATATGTGAAAGTGCTTTTACACTTTATTATTTATCCAATAGACTCAGAGGTAACAAAAATGGCATGTAAGGCTTAGGATAACCCTCTCAATTGGGCTGAAATATATATACTATGTTTTTTAAATGTAACTTGCTTCTAAGGTAACATCTTGCTATAGTATAGTATCAAGCATCTCTGAAGGCACAATGCTCTGCTTTTTACAAATGGCTACGAGACCTCTAAAAGTCAGAATATAATTAATTTAAACACACCTTTCTGTATGCATGAATTCATATATAAAGAATACCTTTTGTAGAGAAGGATGTTATTCAATGTCTGTTCTGTCTGTTAGGTAGCATAAAGAAGTTCTTTTATTATTTAGTGTAAGATAAATCTTCTGTTCCTTAATTGTCTTAGTAGCTTTTCTGCACCTCTTCATTGCAAATTAATCTCCTAGAATGTGGGTAAAATTTGCACACAATATTGCAGATGGCCCTATGCAGTGCCACTGATTCTTCCCAGGTTTTATTAAAAACACCTTTGTTGGTATATTCCAGAATTGCATTTGTATTGCTTAATTTCCTTTAATCTACAGTTTGGTTTTGGGATTTTTGTAACTGGTAAGGTCCTCACCTTGCAGTAAAACCTAGGATCTTGTGCTTTAGTTTTCAACTAAATGGCATTGCTTAAGAACAGCTGATTTTTAATTTTTTTTCCTGTGTAATATTCTGTTTTTTTGTATTGGCATTTCTCTACTTCATGTTATCATTAAATTTTATCAGCATATGCCTGTTTTTGCATCAGTATACTTAATAAGAATATGGAAAAGATTACCTATGAGCAAATACTTGCAAAGTCTCCTCTTGACTTTATGGTTTACTTTTCTAACCAAGTCATTGTCATTTACTTTTCATTCTCTATTGAAATTATAATATAACTTTAACTTCCCTGATTTAATACTGCATGAAGTATTATATCATAGGCTTTGTAGAAGTCCAGATGGACTAAATCTGTTAAATACTCTTTTTCATAGAATCACTATTGTGTTAAAGATGGTCTTTTATATTTGATATTCAGAAGATTATTGGTACTTCTATGCCACTCAGGACAGATTTACAGGAATAGACAGGGTTTCCAAGGTCTTACTTTTATGTCTTTCATTGCCTAATAGAATCTACAGCCATGAATAGAATATATCTCAATATTATCTGCATGCTGTTATTAAACATCCTGAAAGAGCAGAACTCTGTACATGACTCTGTACTCCAATTGTTAGAACATTTGCTTGGTAGACATAGCCTGACACCAAACCGGATCCCATGATTTTATAGAATTACCATTATTTAAGTGATTATATAGTGATGTACACATCAGTGATATATACAATGACTCTTGTATTTGCCCTTCTCAGTGAATATTATTCAGGCAAAATACAACAACTTCTATAGACAGATAATGAGAAAATAATTTAGGCTGAATGTCACAAGATTAATTTGGAAAGTGGATTTTATAAAACCTCAAGTACCATCAGTCAAAGGAGTAAAATGAATCAGCCAACTACTCTTTTAATATACAATTTATATGGGATCTACTTTGGTAAATGTATCAGAAACCCTAACAAGCTGGACCTCACAAGCTAGATAGGCAGAGGGATGCCTCAATTATAGGTACCAATGGGATTTAGGTACTGAGGTGTATGATGTAATCTAGATATGATTGTCCATAGAAAAGTCTTCAAATGAAAAAACCCTGGTAATTTCTCTTGAATTAGATGGCAGCTGAGCAAGGGATTAAAGATGCTGGAGAGGGACTCTTCATCAAGGATGCAGCGATAAAACAAGGGGTAATGTGTTCAAACTAAAACAGGGGAAGTTCAGGTTAGATACAAGGAAGAAGTTCTTTACTGTGAGAGTGGTGAGGCACTGGCACAGGTTACCCAAGGAAGCTGTGAATGCTCCATCCCTGGCAGTGTTCAAGGCTAGGCTGGACAGAGCCTTGGGCAACATGATCTAATGTGAGGCATCCCTGCCAATGGCAGGGGAGTTGGAACTACATGATCTTAAGGTCCTTTCTAACCCAAACTATTCTATGATTCTGTGACTTCAGGTCAGGACATGCTCATATTGCAAAGCAGGCCAAATGCAAAGTCTTGTGCCTAGGCTGGGGCAATTCCAAGCTCAGCTAGAGCTGGGCAAAGAATTGGTTGAGAGCAGCCCTGAGGAGGACTTGAAGGTGTTAGCTGATGAGCAGCATAACATGACCCACCAGTGTGCACTTGCAGCCCAGAAAGCCAACCATGTTCTGGGCTGCATTAAAAGGAGCATGGCCAGCAGGTCGAGGGAGCTGATTCTGTTCCTCTGCTCTCATGAGACCTGACCGGCAGGTATTGCCTTCAGCTCTGGGGCACCCCACACCAGAGGGATGTGGACCTGCTCAAGTGAGTCCAAAGGATGGGCACAAGATGATCAGAGCACTGGAGCACCTTCCCTGTGAAGACAGGCTGAAAGAGCTGGGGTTGTTCTGCCTGTGGAAAAGAAGGCTCTGGGAGACCTTAAAGCAGCATTCCAGTACATAAAAGGGGACTACAAGAAATTTGGAGAGTGACTCTTTACAAGGGCATGTAGTGATGGGACAAGGGGGAATAGTTTTAAACTGAAAGAAGGTAGATTTTTTATTATATATAAGGAAGAAGTTCTTTACTGTGAGGGTGGTGAGACACTGGCACAAGTTGCTCAGAGAAGTTGTGGCTGCCCCATCCCTGGAAGCATTCAAGGCCAGGTTTGACGGGGCTTTGAGCAACCTGGTCTAGTGGAAGGTGTCCCTGCCCATGGCAGGGGAGTTAAAACCAGTTGATCTGTAAGGTCCCTTCCAACCCAAACCATTCTATGACTCTGATTTTTGCAGGTCTAGCTTTCAAATATATTGGCTGAAAATGTTACAGTAACACAATAAAGTAAAACACAGCATGCATCCAAATTACCCAGCTCTCTTTATGAGTACCTTTTTCATTGCTATTACTCAGTCTCTCATAGCCTCTTTGGGGAAGAAGGTGGGCATTAGCCAAGACCACTGCCTCTTTAGTGCTCACTGACACAGTGCATTGAGAGAGCAAGAACAGAATAAGTCCCACTGAGCTCATCATCAGCATCTTCCTTCCAAGTCAGTCCTTCTGCAGCAATACAGATCTGTAACACAGAGTGGATTAAAAATTGAAAGATTTATGACTTGTAATAGAACATTACAAAGGTATTGAAATACTTGTAGTAAGCCTCTGCCAAAATCAGCTTCTCCCATCTTTCAAGGACCTCTCCCTTTCCTAATGTCTTGCACCCTGTATCTGACTGGCCATTCCTCTGACACAGAGGATTAGAATGTCTCCTAGCTGTTACCATGTACCATGCTGGGCAATGAAACAGAATGTAATTTCGTGTATGACAGAAAAGTAACGATGGAAGAAAAAGCACATCTTGTATTTATCAGAACTGAGATATTCCCTGAGTCCAAACTGTAGTGAAATAGAACACCAATGGTCAACCTGGCAGAAGCAGTAACACTAGCTCTGCTGTCTAGTTCAAACAGTACTCAAAGACAGGCTTCCTGAGTGCTGACAATATTTGTATGCCTTGGATAACTTGCTTCAGTACATCTGGACTACCCTTTTTATGAATTTCCATCTGTAGCTTTAAATAATAGGTCACAGGTTTAAATCAGATTTAAAAAAAAAAAATAACAAAGCAAAAAGAACTTTTCTTCAACCTCAAAACCCACGAGGGGTTAATATATTGTAGCAAAACCTTTTTGAGCTTGTCCTCCTTTTGGGGTTCCACATCTAGTAACCCTCCATCCAATACAGCAAGAAGTCTTACGCTATTACTGGACTAAGTCCTGGGGTCCTCAGGCAAATCCCAGTTTGACTCAAGAGGAATTTTTGTATCAACAGCAGCATAGGCTGAATCAGGATAACTAATGTTTCCTGTACTCTCAAAGGACACATTTGCTTAAGACTTGCCAAACTGGGGTGTGTTTTTTTTGTTTTGGTTTGTTGGGTTTTTTAAGGAGAGCTCCTCCCAGTGACTTTGGCAAAGGCAGCAAACAGATTTAGCAAGCAGCTCTTTCATCAGAACTTATTTCCTGCCAGCGTCAGCATGGACTACAGAGGCCAGTACCCTTCTCCACAGTGGTTTATGTTCCAGCAAAGCCATATTCCTTATAAATGTAATGACTTAGCAGCAGATTCAGCAAACAGTATTCCAGATAGAAAAAAAATCACCACATTTTAAAAAATGTCCAAGACAAATCATGGTAAGAGAGTTCAGGTATGAGAGTTAATTTTTATAGATACCAGGCAGAAAAACAGCAAACCAGAATTTTCTACTCTACCAGAAGCGATAAAATAATAATTCTGATTTAGTATTAATATACAATTTGCTATTTTATGCAGGGCTGGTCATTTGACATTGAGATTTTAATAAACTGGGAAATTACCTCCCATTAAATTTGTCATAGAGTTTCCCTTAAAGCATTTAAGTTGTACTCTGCCTCCATTTCCCACTGTCATGTATCCTTTCCCTTGAAAGCTTCTATTATTCTTTCTATTATTAAGTATTATATTATAAATGACTTACTTAAAATAAAAACATAACCCACAAGCATCACTAAACTTCAAGAAAACTGTACTTGGATCTGAAGTTATTATTTTAGAAGTTTTATTTTAATTTAGCATTTCTGAGTGAGTCAGTCTTTTTTCTTCCTTCATATTGACACACTGAAATGATTTACAGATCCATTTAAGTCTAAAATAGAACTTAATATTATGAATTATTAAGAAAGCAACTGAGGAAAACAGCACTAGGCAGGCACCTTACCTCTTTCAAGTGAAGCTTGGCAAAGAAAATCATGCAGAAATGAATGAGCTCATTCTGTACAGTTGTACTTTGCCTGATACTTAAGGTGAATAAATCAGCTCCAACACGCTATCTCAAATGCAGCAAAATTGCATCATTATTTCACACTGTGTGCTTACTCTGGTGGACTTTATTCTGACATATTACACTTGCAAGTATTTATGAATTATAAAGTACAAAGTCCTTCTGTAAGGATTAAAACAACACAGTAACTAATTAAATTTCCTTGATCAACAAATAGACACAGTGACAGAGAACTGTGAAGAGGCTTTAGTTCCGAAAATTACTTACTTTGCTTAAATACACACAGACAGATGCTCAAATTTACTGTGTCATTTTGCAAAGGTGAGGACAACTTGATTTTTAAGCGTTAGGAACAAGGGAACAGACCAACCATAAACCTTGTTACTTCATGTTACAACATGAATGAGTGAGAAGCAGTGTCTCAGAGCTATAAAAATAGGAAAAAAACCCCAACAAACCACCAAATCAGAACAGGCTGGTCAACAGAGTGGTGTTTTAGTTTATTTGAATTAACAAGTTAATTAACATTAATTCAGGTCAAAACTGTAATGAATTAGATTAATTAATTGTTTCTATGTACCTGGAAGTTGCACTGTCTATCTGCATGGCCTTTAGATGACATCTAATCTAGCATTTACCCCTTTCAAGATGAGCCAACAGTTTAGTTTTTGTGTTCCTTGATCCAGCCTGCAACCCACTTCGATCAGATTCTATCCCTGAAACAAGCCACAGTTAAAACTGTTGGAGCATTTACATCCTCTGCAAGCTCTCCTTGAGGATTTGTACTATGCATAATTTCTGTCCTTCAATAATTTATCCTCAGTGAAAGCACAACATGTGTGGATTTCTATTTCATGCACAATTAAATAAATACATGTAACACATGTTTTAAGGAAGATTTTCTTGTAACACCTAAAACTCAGTGATATTTCTCTTCATTTTTCAAGTACAAGCAGCACTTTATTATACATGAGGGTGGCCACAGGGAGTCAGAACAGTATCTTTTCCATGACATTGGGCAGTAGCAGAGCTTCAGGGTATTTTAAGAACACATTCTATCCACTTCTAGTGTTATGCAGCTCAGGGAATTTCTGGTATCAATGTTTGATGTATCTAATTTTTGGTTGGTACTAAGCTTTATAAACCTTGGCTAAGGCATGAAAACATCTTATGAGATACTAAAAGTTCTTTGAACAGATACAGATCTTGCTGAAATGGTATGCTAAAAAAGGTCAGAAAGTACTGCTCCATTCTGTCCATATATATAAAACCTAGAAAACACCAGTGACTTTAGTGGTATTTACTGATAGGTCTCATGTTTCCCTGGTTTAAATTAGGGTGCATTTTTGCTTTGTGCCTTTGATTCCCACATTTTCCATCACTGTTTATCTTCTACCCATCTTTTAATTTTTGTTTAATTTCTTGCTGTTTGCTTCTCTTTGTTATTTCCAAACTTTCATCTGTGCTGTCAGAGCAGAAGCAAAGTGGGAAGCATTTAATTAGAAGAGAGAAGAAAGGGCAGAAGCATTAATTCACTTGTGCTCAGAACGGTATCTATTTCTGTAGATGAAAACTTTGACAAATAATGAAAATTACTACATCTCTCTCTCTGATCTTGAAGCATTTTGAGAAGAATTTTTCAGCCATGAAAATTATATAGTGATCTTAAGGTACTTTACATCAGTTTGGTTTGGTCATATAAATTTGAAAATAACGCATTACTATGATGACTTATTGTTAGCCATGTTAACTAAGATAGTTAGTTTCTCTGCCCAATAACCAGTTCCTCCTCCACAATATGCTGAAGTTTTAATTATCGCTCTGCTTCTCCTAAGCTTTAACTGGCAAGCTTTCATTCGTTTTTTTCCAGGGCATGCTCTCCTTTGTGGAAATTGTCTTTACAAGTTCTCGATATTTTAACAACTCATGGCACAGACTGGCAAAGGGAAGATTTGTCTCTGATCAATTTCATCAAGCTCTAAAGTAAGTTACAAAGACAATCTAGCTCCTATTTTGCAAGTAATCAGACTCTGTCTGTAAAGGATGTGAAAAAATGTCCATATGTAAGCCATACAATGAAGCCATCCATTCTAGCAAGGTCAAAGTACTATTAATTTAATCTTAGTAGTCTGGATAATTGTGACAGCAAGTGGCAGTATTATACAGTCAAAGAACCATAGAATCATTTTGGTTGGAAAAGACCTTTAAGATCATGGAGTCCAACCATTAATCTGACACTGTCAAGTCCACCACTAAACCATGTTCCTATGCACCACATCTACATCTACACTTCTTTTAAATACTTCCAGGGATGGCCACTCAAACCCTTCCCTGGGCAGCCTGTTCCAATGCCTTCACCAATGCCTTTCACTGAAGCAATTTCTGCTAATATCCAGTCTAAACCTCCCCTGGCACAAACTGAGTAATTTTCTCTTGTCCTATCACTTGTGTGGGACAAAAGACCAACATCCCACACACACTTCAACCTCCTTTCAAGTAGCTGTAGAGAGCAGGAAGATCTCCCTTAAGTCTTCTCCAGGTTAAACAACCCCAGTTCCCTCACCTGTTCCTGATAAGACTTGTTTTCCAGACCCTTCCCCAGCTTCGTTGCCCTTCTCTGGACCTGCTCCAGCATCTAAATGTCTGTTTTGTATGAGGGGCCCAGAACTGACCTCAGTATTTGAGGTGCCACCTCACCAGGGCTGTGAGTACAGGGGGATGATCACTGCCCTGGCCCTGCCAGGGCCCTACTGGCCACACTATTGCTGGTACAGGCTGGGATGCTGTTGGCTTTCTTGGCCACCTGGGAACACTGCTGCTCATGTTCAGCTGGCACATGTGGATGGCCTGCTCTTTAGGATTTCCTTCTTGAAGAATGCCTGGCCTTCCTAGACTCCTTTGTCATTCAGGACTGCCTCCCAAAAGTGACTCTATCAACCAGTCTTCTAAATAGGCCCAAGTCTGCCCTCTCCAAGTGCAAGGTAACTGTTCTGCTAACCCCTTCCTTCTCCAAGAATCAAAAACTCTGCAATTTCATGATCACTATGCTCATGACGGGCTCCATTATGGGAAGGACTTTGACAGGCTAGCAACTTACATATCCAGGGGATTCAAAAGACTTGAGCTGGGCAATTTATGGCTTTGTATTGCTGCCAGAAACCTGTAAAAATGCTAACTTTTATGCAGTAATCTTGTTCAGCATACTAAGGAACTCAAAAGACAAAGTTCTAACAAGGCAAAACACATAAAACATGAAAAAAGGCTCACTGTCTTTCCTGAAAGAAGTTTTATGGCTGCACAGCATGAGTGGTTGCTTCAGGGAAAAACAAACCAACAAAACAAGCCAACAATTCCTCCCCCCCATCAACCAAACAAAAAACCCAGGGCATAGAAATACATCTGCTACTTTGAGTGGCTTTGAATTCCTTTGCAACCTTGGCTAAATGCACTTTGGTATGTTTGCATAGGAGCAGTTGAAAAAAATAATGCTCATAACAGTTTTCACTTGTTCTTGAACTTCTGAGCTGGCAATGGCATATGAAGTGTGTTTTGTCTGACAATGCAGAAAGCAGTTATTAACTGCTCAGACACACTGCAGGTTCTCAATCTCTTTTTACACATTCATTATTTGTGAGCTTTACCACTACATTGGAAATGAACCAGGGTATGTATCTTTTACCGAATGTAAAAGAAAACAAATACTCCCCTCTCAGAAACATTTGACTTTTCAAATGTTCAGCAACCTTTTTTTTTTTAGATTTCTTTATGAAAACATTCCAAGGTCTGAAGTAAACACTGAAAATGTATCTATCTTCATGTCTTCTGCTGAACCACAGACTAAATTCTAAAGGCATAGGAACTTAACTGAATTGAAAAGGGTTCACTTTCAACAAAAACAGAATTAGGACCTAACTTAAAAAATACAGCCAAATCCACCATCATGGAAGATGCTTGAAAATAATTGTTTAATTAGGTGACAGACAGAGCTAGAGGTAATGAAAAACTTAAGTTACTCAGCTAGCTTTGGAAAAGGGTATGATAGGGCACATCTTGTAAATGACTTTTCAATTCTAAAGGTGGCAGAAATTGCCAGATATAATCATTGAAGGTGAAAACTGATGGAGAGTTATTTGTTGGAGAGTGTGGAATGTAATATAAGTGGCACCTATCTTAATAGGGTAAAATTTCTGATTTTGAGGAAAGGAAGAGTATGTACAACAGTATAATAACAATGTATGTAAAAAAATAAATATATACATATAAAAAACAGACCAAGAAACTTAGGCAACCATTTTCTATCCTCACTTGCTAAGAGTCTGAGAAAGATTCTTTAAGAGAGCTGGCAACTGATGAAGGGTACTATAATGAAAGAGACATGACAAACTATTTAATGTGAAAAAATGAACCATACTAACAGCTCAAAAGGTCTGGTTCAAGAGTTCTTTAGAAATTTGAAAATCAGAATGAAGTTGTGCAAACAAATGGAATAAAAGGACCAATTCCTAAGAGTGACTATACATGAATAACAGAATAACAGACTAGGGTAAAATTTGAGGTTAGTTACTGTTGGCAAGGAACATAAAAATTAGACAAATATTCTGTAAATGCATGGGAAATAAAAAGAAATCAAAACGAAAAATCCATTATTTAATGACGGAGGAGGACAAAAGACACAGATTGGGTGACTTTTTTTGTTGCAGGCTTTATAAACACTGATCAGATACTTAATGAAATTAATTTTAATGAAGGAGTAGGACTGGAGGCCAAATTAGGTGAAAAGCATCTCAAAGGTATTGAAGTAGTTAGGTATTTTCAAAGTGTCAAGGACAAATTAAATTCTACAAGCAAAAGTCCTCTTTGAACCATTTACAATTACCTTTCAGAAGTCATGCAGGTCCCAGAGGACTTCAGTGGGCACAGTAGAGGCCTATCTTTTAAAAAAAGGAAAAACTAAGAGAAATAAAGAGAAGTTAGCTAAAATAAAGAGAAATTCAGGAAATAAAAGACCTAAAAAAGTGGAATGGTAGGGTGATGAAAAGCAACCAGTGTAGACTGGTCAAGAGGCTTATTCCTCCATGCTACATGGATCCCTTCCTTTCCCATCCTTTGGTCCTTTCCCTAAACATTCAATAGAAAGTTTCACACATTCCCAGAGTCCTGTTAAAAGCACCCCATGATAACCTTTAAACAAATCTGAAGTGCCCTTCCTCCTGCATGCCATTGCAAGTCCCATGTAGGCAACACTTCACTCTGCAAGGAGTTCTGGGAAAGTTTCTTTGGGTTTCACACCAGGGACAATGGTCTAATAATTCCCTTTTGGTAGTCTTAGAAACAGGCAAGTCTGTCTTCCAGTTTTCACTGATGAGGTTAACTAGGGTTCCTCTGCCTGTCACTATGCATCTGAACCTCACCAGGCCTTTGTGTTTACCATGATTAATCACATAGTCCAACAATAACATGGTTCAATAAACACCAACTGTGACTTGGAATGTTCAAATGCGATATTTGGGAAAGCTTGTTCACCAGGTGTAGTACAGTACGGGAACAGCTTTCCCAGACTGGTTGTGAAACCTGCATGTTTCAAGGATTTAATACTGGCTAGACACAGCATGACTGAACTGAACTAGTGTTGGTGATAATCCTGCTCAAAGTGAGGTTGATGAGAGACCACCAGAACAACAAACACATCCATCATCGACAGTCTGAACTTCAGAGCAAATAAACCTTAAAAGTGCCTAGCATTTATGTTTGATCCCTATCTGGCATATCGCAAAATAGGATTCAAACTCAGAGTCATATTTAAAACATTACTTACCTAGGTATCAGTCAGCTTTCAGGATAATTTCTACTACAAGAAAAGCATATTTAGTAAAACCAGCAAGATGAAAATATTTTCCATCTCAATGCAGCAGTTTTACCTCATATATCTAATTAAAACCAAATACCAAGAAATATTTGATTAGTACCTGCACAAATATTTGATTCAACAATTTTAGCTGATTATAAGGCCAGGTTTTTAACAAGCAATGTGTCTGAATCAATCAGCTATATGTTTAGTTTAAAACACTGTAGCCTAACCTTGTAACATAGGAGTCTAAAATTTATTTTCTCATCTGGGACAAGAAGCAGCTGGGAGCATTGTCATGACAACCATCTTATTTCCAAAGAGAGATTCCATGACTTCTATTGCTCTCTAGCAACCTCACAGCTGAAGTAGCATTGCTATAAAATGCAAGGGGGAAAAAAAAAGGACTTTTCATATACAGCAATATACCACCATAAGAAATACTTGGAAAGATCATAAAAAGAATGCTTCAGAACATAAGGCAGGCTTTAAATAAACAAATTAAATTCTCAGTTTGATGATGAGCACAAGGAAGAAACCAAAGCAATCCCAAATCACATATATCCCACTGCACTAACATGTGTCTGTGCAGTTGACGGTGGGAATTATCTCTCCTGGAAGTGATGGTTATCACAGATCTCACTGTCTCACACTAACTACATGAGTTAGTTTCTTGATCCTGCTGCTGTTTAAAGAAATTCGATAGCAACACAAATAACACACAGGAGGTGGATAGGGTGGGAACAGCAAAATTTCTACCAAAACAAGACATTTTACTGCTCACAGTTCTCCCCAGGAGAGAGACTGGGATCATATAAGAATTGGTCAGATTGCTCAGTAACTACTAAAATGTGTAAGGAACTGTGTTGTTAAGAGTCTGTAGTCTAAGAACCTATACAGACTAGAAAACCTGCAATACCTCTTTAACATACTGATTCTGAAACCCACCTTACAGAGTTTAGAAATTAAGGGACGTTCACGCACAGGTGGTTTAAACTCTTGTTTACTTACCTGTACTTCAGTTTGGTTAGCTGAATGACCTTTCCTAACTACTTAATTTTAAGCATTCCTGGTTATGGCATACTTGAGTTACTGAGAGGTGATTATCTGTAAGTGCTACAGCAGTACAAGTCCATGTGAAAATTACATTCCTACAGTGTAGGCTAGGAGTTTTTCATCACCTGCTATCTGCAGCCATCATATGGAATAGCCATAATGCTGTGTTCAACAGCCAAGATCAATACCCCTTGAACTGGCTAGAGAAAGAATACTGAATTTCCCTTCAACAGATAACAATGTGTAGCAGAGCAAGATTTTCAGATGCATTTACATATTTTTCCACAGGTACTTACATATATAAAGGTATAAAAACCTTTTCCACAGGTATTTATATAATATATATTTATATGGTAATTTCGGTCTGTATTTTGTTCATGAAAGAGGTAGCTGAAGCAAGTAAGCACTGCTAAAACCAGCAAACAGAACAGAGCCCATTTCATGGTTTGGACTTCTGTTGATAAACTTTATTAATATTCCTGGTAAGGCATATTGTTATTCCAAAAATACCTGCTTATTCCAATTCCTAACTTGGAACATTAAATAATTATTAGGCCCTAAAAATATGTAAACAAAAATATATGTAAAATATTAAAAATACATGAAAAAGTGTAGGCAATGTGAGCACCATTTAAAGAAAATCCACCAACAAACAGTGCTTAAATCAAGTTAGAAATTTAAGCCTTTATAGCTGTAATCACTTCTTGCAAAGAAGAACATTTCAGGATGTGGGAGTTTACCTGGTTAAAAAAAAAAAGCTATCAAATTTGAACAATGTACAAAAGACTAAAAAAGGCCAATTGGGTCCTGCAAAGCTATAAAGGCAATAAGCTTTAGAGGGCAAGTTTAGTCCATCATATATAAAAGATGCATAAACAGCTACAATGTATGAAGAGGAGCATACAGATTTTTTTGTCATATAGATTTAAGAGATGGAAAGAGGAAGAATTCTTTAAGTCTGCTTCATGCCTATGTGATACTAATGAAGTGGGCTGAAAGCAGCTAACTTTCAGTGTTAGACACAGTGACTTAAGTTGACATATTTCATGAAGGAACTATTTAAGCCCTCTGGACATGTTCTTCAATTTTATATTTACTCCCTCTCCTCTCCCAAGAAAAAACTGTAAACAGTACATTTTGTTAAGCTTCTGTGCTTTTAGTGAACTGTGGGTCACTGCACAATCTTTCTGATATTATTCTCAGGGTACACTTAAAGGGTTTGTAAAAAAAAATCTACAATAAAATAAGCCTTAAACATATTACAAAGAAAGAACTGCAATTTGATCAGATCTTTCCAGGACAAATGACCTCTCTACCATTAGCTAGCTACCTGGTGATAGAAATAATTGGTTGCTACCACTGAAACCCTTGAAAGCACAAGTGATGTATACAGTTATTTCTGCCAGCAGGTTAATTGATTTTGCTACAATTTCAACAAGACGCTTGTTGTCTGCATGAAAATGAAGCGCAAATAGAAGTGAAAAACCTCTGTGTAATTAAGAGTAACAGCAGAAAAACAAACCAAAAGAGTACCAACACTACAATTTGAATTAAAAAATAAGAGGATTAGAAGGTAAGGTTGCTCAAGGAGTCTCCACCAGCTGTCTATAGATTCATGTGCCTAACACGTTGGTGACCCTTACAAAGCTACAGGTAGAAGAATTATTTCTAAGAAAGGGCCGTCATCCTTTAATCACACACCCAGTAACAACACCATGGTTCAATTCTCATCATTTCTGGTAAACATGAGGATGGATGATGCACATATTCCACAGTAAACCTGTTTTTTAGCAACTGCTCCACCTCTTATCTGAGCTCCTCCTTTTTGTACAAGATGTTTAGCACAGCAAAAACACAACCTCATTAGGAGGCTTAATCTTGATCTCCAATTTCTTTAACTACTCTTCACCTTCAGAGTGTTCTACTAGCACAGTCAAGAAATTAAATCTTTATTAATACAGTTTATACATCTCCCACCATCCAAGCTGAAGCACACTGAACCATCTCTATGGATGGCTGACAAAACAAACTGGTAGAAAAATAAACACTCTCCCCTACTCCCAAAAGTTAGTTCAAAGCATTATCCTGTTCTGATCCCAGGAATAGACAGTATTACTCTGAGTATTTAAATGGATTCTTTTTGCATCTGCATTGTAAACAGCAGTCCTGTGCCCTGCACACCAGCCTATGAGCTTGGGTGTCCTATTCTCTGTTCTGAAACAGAAAGGGTGTACCAGACAGCACAAAGATCCTTAAAAGAATACAAAGAGCTTCTGAGAGGAACTTTCTAATATTTCAAACAGAAAGTATTCCTTTAAACACTTTTTCATTTTGTACTTCCTCTGTTTTCAAATGAGTTTCACCACCTTCTATATTACTTTTTGATATTTGTATTCAGGTTTAAAGAATCCAGTTTTGGTCAAAAAATGCTATGAAAGTTTTTCTTTCTGTTGTATATTCACCACCATTTGCCCTTGACTGAATGACAGTCTTTGATTTTTATTCCTATCAGCCATGCAGAACCAAATACATTATAAAAATGAGCTCAACTGTAATCTGTTTCTGTGTATCATCAATAAAAGAGCTAACTAAGTTCCACTTGCACAAAAAATGATAGTCATTAAATGTTCATAAACTTATTGGAAACAAACTATTCCACAATGGTCACTGTCTGAATAATCTGAAGGAATAACATTGTAATTTTAAAGGTAGACGGGTTTTCCTGGAGAATCAGTATTTATTCTGACAAAGAATTTAAATCCTTCACGGATTTTGAAACAAGAATAAAAAAACCCACCTGTTTGTGACCTCAAGAAGCTTCCACTAGCTTAACCTGAAAGTAGACTAAAACCATACTATTCCTACAATTTTGTGACTAAAAAGCTCCCTCAATGTTGTATTAGTTTATGGTTTATGGTATGAATAACCAGATTTTACACATAGTATCAAGTTCAAAATAGTCATTAAGGCCCTGTCTTTACAAGACACAGAAGTGAGAAAAGTGGTAATTTTGAAAATCTGGGTATTTTTTCACAATTGCTTGCTTTTTGGCACTTAAAGTGTAACAATGTGTTTTGTATTTAGTTTGTCCATTGGCAGACTATCACACGGAATGAAGCCTACACTGATAGTGGGGGAAAGGTGAATTACTGGATGGCTAGATTACACCATTCAAGGAAGAGCCTTAAATAGGGGCTGATTTTTTATACAGCGTCTGAGGAAAAAAATGATAAACTTGATCTCCTGAATGTTACAGCAATCTTACCCAGCCGGAAAGAAATATGGGATCACTGCTTTTTCTTCTCTCATGTAGGTAACAGGCTAATGGAGAAGACTGTGCTCTCTTAACAGCTGTGACTAGTTATGACATCCAGACATAGAGAAGTCATGAAGTGGTCTGTCATCTTCATTGGCTCTCTTATAATCATTTGTCCATATATGCTAGCACTACTGCCAATGTTACAATAACCTAGAAAAAAATGTCTACAGTACATCACAAAAACATTTGTCTACAATTTTCTGTGGTTATTTTTTTGCAAATCTTAGTATTTTGGTCAAACCTTCCATGACAAAAATCCTTAAAATTTCTTCAGACTTTTTCATGTCTTTACATTACCTTGGGGTCTTTCTTTTTTATGCTTTCAATCATCTATAGCTTCAAGTGTCTTACTAAATAAAAACACTGCCAGAGATCTTTCCTGGGAATCTGCTGATTCATCGTTTTAAGTTTGTGCAGTAGTTGCCAATACACTTTTGGACATGCCAAGTAACTCTCTCACTAACTCCTGGATATGGTAGGGAAGTTGGCATGGGAAACAGCTCCTGAGATGCAGTGTCTGTGCACTGTTTTGGAGAGTAGAGCATGCACAGTTGTTCCAGGTAGGCTGGCTTCAGTGCCAGCTCCCTGTTCAGTAAGGGGCCTTTGGGGATACAGGTTACAATTAAGTCAATTAAACAGGATCTTCCCAATGCTCTGCGGACTACTGGTGCATCTTGTGCTTTTCCTGCTCAAGAATGTGCAAAATGTAAGTATGTGTTTTTTTTCTAATCTTTCAACATACTTTCTTCAGTAGATCTGCTTTTCCACTGACTTCAAGTTCAAAACTTCTAAGTTCTGTATTCCATTAGCCCATCGACAGTGTATGTATAAACTTCTATTCTCCTTAAGTTCATTAAATAAGTGTAATACATAGCCATACATATTGGCTATTTTCCTAATAGGAAAATATGAAACAAAAAAATTATAGGAATACGAGTTCACTATATACTATCAATAGCAGCAGGATTAAGGTCACACACGATGTCCTAAAACTGAAAGTGAAATCCCTTTAGTACCTTGGCACTGCTATCACTGTTTGCCTGTAAAAATAGGGTACTTTTATCAAAATGTGAAACGAACTTTGTCCTCTTTGAGCTACTGATCACACATAACCTGTATGCAATTAAAGGTCCATTAACACCCAAGTAAAGATGTTTAAATGGATCTCAGTGATTTAATACACTTTTCACTAAATTGGAAAAGAATATATACTTAAATTGCCTAATTACTTTTGAAACCTTGACATGTGGTTACTTAAAAAGCTGCTTTCATAAATATGTATGAAGAATTACCTAAAAATGCTTAATAAAGTTGCTCGTTAAGATTACTTACTGGATTTTCTTCAATAAGCTCATAGCCAAACTACTTGAGTACCTGTTATTTATTACTAAATATATCCTTACAATTACTTTTGAGAGACAAGCTTCTCACTTTATAAATAAAAAATTTAAAGAGAAATCATAAATGATGTGCACAAAGCCTGACAGTTGCATCAAAATCCAAGGCAATTAACCTTAGAGGTCTAAGTTCTCTTTAGAAATACAAATCTTAACCTCAAGCCAACCTTTCTCTTTGAGGCTATATACACCCCATTTACACACAGCCATTATCATCCCCACTTCATCAAAATGATAAAGAGCACCAACAAGTATTTTCTGCTTAAAACAGTGAGATATCTATACATGAAATTTCTTCTTTACATGTAAAGAACAGACACATCTTTGATGAAGCGATTGATAAAAATATTTCAAACTGTTCTAAACACCTTCCAGGCCATCTTAAATAATTAATAGTTGAAACAGACTTTAGCAAAACATGTTTCCTCTCCCTTCTACACCACCTGTCATAAACTAACGAGACTCATTCAGGACATGACTAATTCAGCTTTGGGCTATACATCCTTAAGATGCAGTGGGCTGATGGTATTACTCATATTCCTTCTTTCGGCAATGAGAAAATCAGCTTGTCTATAGTCCAAGCAGATTCTGTACATCTTTGTGTTCTGAGGTAACAGCTTCTTTGACTTACCATCTGCCTTATGTTATCTCAAGTTTGGATTGTTCAGGTAACAGGTATCTGTGGGTGGGGCAGGATTTTCTGTTGAGGAAGGGAAGGGAGGAAAGCATCAGCATAGGGCACTGCATCCTATCCTGATGCACCAAGAAACTGCCTCAATACATCAGTTCTGAGAGGTGTTGACTATTCTACGTGCTCCTTCAAAAGTGTTATTAGATCCTCACAATTCCTGTAATTTCTTTTACTCTGAACTCTTTAACAAAGGCTTTAATCTTTTCATGGCTTTAATTCTCCATTCTTTCTCAAAGACAGAACAAGACTGTGAACAGACACAATGAACAGAGGCAGAAATACTGCTGTTCTTACCTTTGTAACAGGGAAAAATGCATCAGTATGATTAATTACTGAACAAACTGTGATTAAAACAAGTTAATGCAATTTAATTGTCATTCCAGGTACTGTTAAACAAAAGCAACTCATGACTTGTACTCGCTAGGACAGCACAATAACAAAGCTCGTTGCTCCATCTGCAAAGACCTGCTCCCAGTTTTTCCTATGAATTTTTCAGTAAAATGCTGCTGGAAGACAATGGGTTTGTTTTATTTTGTTTTCCCAAAGGCAATATGGCACTCATTTCAGTAACTCCTTCCGATAAGAATATCCAAATACTCTCTTGTCTCTATTGGATATATTTTACTTAATATACAAAACAAAACGACCATTCAAGCAGCTTCTTTTGTAAAGACTGAAATATTTCATTGTCCAGAAAAGCACTGATTCTCAAACATCTTAAAAGTTGACTCAATCCTATAAATGAGTACTTAATTCTTTTGCAGTTTTTGTATTTCACAGCATACTTCTAAGTATGTATTGTAAGACAATCTATAGCCCTCTCCTAAGTGTTTGGCAACAAATAAATGCATTGGAATCAGTTTTTCTTCAGGTGTATTTTTAGGCGAATGTTAAATACTGGTTTTGGAGTCAGATATACATTACCCATACTGCATGGATACTGTTACCTAGGAAGTTAATAATTTTAAAATTGGAAAAGAACATCATTTATGCTAATGGAGTTTGGCAGATATTGCTGTAATTTAAAATTGCTAATATTCATCTAGTGGAAAACAAAAAATTTTTTTCACCTTTTCTGTGAAGGTACTGGGTAGATTGAAAAGACATTCCAGTACAGACACACAGGCATGCTCAAAGAATGGTTTTGCCAGTTACTCAGCATATCTAGATAGCCATATATTTGTGCTGAAGTAGCTAGCAGATGAGCTCACCAAACTACTCTCTATTGTTTGTCAACAGTTGTGGTCTAGTGGGCAGGTCCCTAAGGACTGGACATTGGCTGGCATGTTGATGCCTCTCTACAGAGAAGGCAGAAAGGAAGACCCTAGAAACTACAGGCCTCTCAGCCTGATCTCAATGTAAGGGAACATTATGGAGCAGATGATCCTAAGTAAGATCATAAAGCAGGTGCAGGAAAACTGGGGTATCAGACACAGTCATCATGGGTTCATGAACAGCATGTCCTGCTTGACCAACCTGATCTCCTTTTGTGACAAGGTGACATGCCTGGTTGATGAAGGAAAAGCTGTAGACATTGTCTATTTGGACTTTAGTAAAGCATCCAACAGTGCCTCCCACAGCATCCTCCTGGAGAAACTGGCTGCTCTTGACCTGGAGGATTCTTTGCTGGCCTGGAAACTGGCTGGATGGCAGAGCCCAAAGGGTAGTGGTGAATGGTGTCACATCTAGTTGGCAACCGGTCACTAGTGGTGTCCCTCAAGACTTGGAGTTAGGGCCAGTGTTGCTTAACATCTTCACTGATGATCTGGATGAGAGGATCAAGTGCACTTTCAGTAAATTTGCAGATGACACCAAGCTGGGTGGGCTCTTGATCTGCAGAAGGATAAGGCTGCTCTGCAGAGGGATCTGGACTGGCTGGATTGATAGGCTGTGGCCAATGGTATGAGGTTCAATAAGGCAAAGTGATGGGTCACACACCTAGGCTACAACCACTCCATGCAATGCTACAGGCTTGGGGAAGAGTGGCTGGAAAGCTAAAAGTACCTGAAAGGAGGTTGTGGTGAGGAGAGGGTCAGTCTCTTCTCTCACGTAACAGGTGATAGGACAAGAGGCAACAGCCTCAAGCTCTGCCAGAGGAGGTTTAGATTAGATATTAGGAAAAATTTCTCCACCAAAATGGTGATCAGGTGTTGGAACAGGCTTCCCAGGGAAGTGGTGGAATTGCTGTCCCTGGAAAACGTGTAGACAAGGTCCCCAGTGACATGGTGAACTTGGCAGTCCTGGGATAAATGGACTTGATGATCTTACAGGTCTTTTCCAACCTAGTTGATTCTATGATTTTGGAACATAATTTAAAAGATTAGTGGGACTTACCTTCCCAGTGTTCTTCTAGATTTCTTTGATTTTTTAAATTTTATTTTGTATTTAGCCTTAGATCATGCTACTGATAAAGTGAACAGAATACGACAGATCATACCACTGAAAAGCACACAGAAAACAGTAAGAACCAGAAGTTTTGCAGAAGTCATAATACATGTGATTTAGTGTCGTGGTTTAAACCAAGTCCCCCTACTCCCGGAGAGTTAGGAAGGAGAATCCAAAGAATGTAGCCCCCACGGATTGAGATAAGAACGGTTTAATTGCTAAGGCATAACACAAAACCCCTACTGCCATTTACTACTACAAATAATAATGATACAGCAAACAGCAAGTGAAGAGAATACAACACCCCACCAGCCACCGACCCATAACTCACTCCACCCTGCCTGGCCGAGCACCATGTGCTCCCTCCTCCATTTTTCTCCAGAGCTCCTCTTTCCCAGTATGCATCCTGGGCATCACGTGCTATAGTATGGAATACCTCATCGGCTAGCCTGGGTCAGGTGTCCTGTCTCTCCTTCCTCCCGGACTCCCCTCCTCCACCTGGCTGGAAAAAGCCTTGAACAAAAACACCCTCAAAACATGCTCAAACCATGACATTATCCACCCCTTATTCCATACCATTCACGTCATGCCCAGATCCCACATTTTCAATACACCATCACTCTTTAAGTCCACCCCTCGATCATGAGACATCTCTATGTTGCATCTGTGGAATGATGGCCTGAAGTATCTGGGCCCACCAGGCTCAAAATCATTCACTGTCCCCTTCAGCAGTTCTACAGCTTGCTGCTGGGGACTCCATATAGCTGCCTTCCACCTCCAATGCTTCCAAAGCGCTGGAGGGGCCCAGTGGATCAGATACCTGGCCACACTGTCCCACATGCCCTGCCACTCATGACTGTCCAGCCTTGGGGACAGTCTCCTGGTGCTCCTATGTACTTGTCTAACTTTAGACAAGACCCAAACCTGACTCTGCTTAACTTTTGGGATCAGACAAAATGGTTGTAGGTAGAACACACTCTGTGTGTGTGCCAATAGGCTGATCCCTATCATAATCAGCAGGCAGGTCCCAAGGGCACCCAAAAGCCATTCAAAACCGTCAGAACTCTCAGATGCTGCTGCTGCACTTGTCACTGGGGCTGATGTAGCTGCCCTGCTTGCCAGCTCTCCCACCACCAGCTTCTCTTCTCCCAAGTCTGGATCTTCCTCCTCTGCCTTGCTGGGAAATGATGCGTGGTCTCCTGCCTCCTGCTGGGGCTCGGCGGGTGACTTCCGGGGAATTTTCTCGGCCGCTGCGGGGTTCGGGACGGCGGCAGGACTCGGTTCCTCCACTGCCTTGCTGGGAAGTGCTGCGTGGTCTCCTGCATCCTGCTGGGGCTCGTCGGGCGACTTCCGGGGGACACTCTCGGCCGTCGGAGGGTCGGGAACGGCCGCGGGACTCACCCCCCCCGCTGCCTGATCCCGCTGCTCAGCTACCGCCTTGCTCTGCTCCTCCCCCGCCTGTTCCCGCTGCTCTGCCACAGCTGTTTGGCTCCCCGTGCCGCTCTCCCTGGCAGCCTCAGCTGCCGGCAGCTCCCGGGGCCGCTCCTTCCTGGCTTCACGCAGCCTCACGCAGACGACGACGAGGATAAGGACAGGGACGGCGAAGAGCAGCGGGACGGCCTGGTACAAGTCCAAGTCCAAGGCCACGTCCATCCCCCCCTGCTGCCGGAGCCCCACCGTATTACAAGCCTCTGACACAAAGTACAGTGAAACAAAAGCTTTAGCCCAAGCCTCAAACACATCCAATCCATACACAAAGTACCCGGCAAAATCCCGAAACAGCGAGATCCAGAGAAAAACCTCTAAGAGCCAATAAATCAGCATTGTGACAAGAGACCATAAATCCGCTCAGATCTGTTCTTATCTCAAACCCTCGGGCCCCACGTTGGGCGCCAAAAAATGTCGTGGTTTAAACCAAGTCCCCCTACTCCCGGAGAGTTAGGAAGGAGAATCCAAAGAATGTAGCCCCCATGGATTGAGATAAGAACGGTTTAATTGCTAAGGCATAACACAAAACCCCTACTGCCATTTACTACTACAAATAATAATGATACAGCAAACAGCAAGTGAAGAGAATACAACACCCCACCAGCCACCGACCCATAACTCACTCCACCCTGCCTGGCCGAGCACCATGTGCTCCCTCCTCCATTTTTCTCCAGAGCTCCTCTTTCCCAGTATGCATCCTGGGCATCACGTGCTATAGTATGGAATACCTCATCGGCTAGCCTGGGTCAGGTGTCCTGTCTCTCCTTCCTCCCGGACTCCCCTCCTCCACCTGGCTGGAAAAAAACCTTGAACAAAAACACCCTCAAAACATGCTCAAACCATGACATTTAGAAAGGAAAGATCCAAGATAAATGTTCACAATGTCATACAGATATCTTAAGATTCACAGCTAACCTGACAGAGATTAAGACCTTCTGATGCAGGATACTTTGCTTTCCCCTCCACCAAAACACTTGTAGCAGAAAGTAGATCAGAATTAAACCGGGTAGTAAGAAGTGGAAAGTCCCTGAACTAAAGTGTACAGGCAGCAAACACTAAGATAAAATTATTTTTAGGTTAACATATGAAAACCTGACACAGCAAATTACTTAGTAAACCCATGGCTCAATTTTGGAAGGATCTGTTAATTTCAGAACTCAACAGCAAGTATAAGACATTAAAAGCAATCTTAAGACTAAACTGAGAGGAGTTTTAGATTAGATATTAGGAAAACGTGGTGAGATACTGGAACAGGATGCCCCATTCCTAGAAGTGCTCAAGGCTAGGCTGGAAGGGGCTTTGAGCAACCTGGTCTGATGGAAAGTGTCCTCTCCCATGGCAGTGGGGCTGGAACTAGATAAAGTTGCTTCCAACCCAAACCATTCTGTGAGTCCATGACACTTCTATTATCTTAAAAAAATTATACATTGTCTTATGATTAAGACATTTATTACTGTTTAGTACATCATATAATTTATAATAATTCTCTACAGAACAATATAATTAATTCAGTGTCACCAATAACTTTATACAGATACAGTATTGAAGCCATATCCTCTTGTTTACTGTCAAGTACAAAACAGCTTATATTGACAAAAAAAGCTATGCACCACAGTTGTAGCATACCATACTGTGTGCCTGATTAAAGTTTACAGTAGTGGAGTTTTGATCTTTCAACACAAATAAACATGGTACCACATAACAAACAGTTGTGCAAACTCAGGCTCAGGATGAAGACTTTAACTACCTCCTTTTTCCAGAACTACTTTTCCCTGCTTTACTGCTGCTACTACCAGACTTGCTGGAAGATTTTGAAGAGAAAAGTCTTGTCATGAATTCAGAGACATCTGGCAGCTCATGGTTGGAATTCAGCATGTTCATTGACTGCTCCATTTCCTGCATGCAAAGATTAGATTAGCTTGAAACAATTCTGGCTGTTTCTAAGGCATCAGTTAAAAGATTATATCAGGAAGATGTCAAATTTTCAAAAATATCGTTTTACTATCTGTTGTTCTCTAGGGTACATATTACTACATATTTTTATGCAACCACAACCAAATGCCCAGCTACATACACAAACACAAACCCCCAAAACTAGAAGCACTGATGTATGGAAAAAGGTAACCATGTCTTAAGCAGTCTTACAGGGCAACCACCTGATTAAGAAAACTTCCAAAGGAAAAAAATGCTATTACTTTTTTTTAGCATTACTTTCCTCCATCTTAAAATTTTAGCTTTTGTTAAGATTTTCACATCTGTATTCTCATAATTTTCACATATTTTTGTGTATTCAAGTTAGCCTTGTTTATGCTAAATTTAACAAATTTTTAAATCTGTTTGAAGGGATTAGATATTTTTATTGCCTTACTTTGTAACATTAAGCTGTTAGTGTTAGGTTTTCTTTTATTTCATGAAAGGAAGGATTTAAATGACACCATATACCCAGCTAAGTTTAATGTAACTTCAGAGTTTAACACAGTGGCTCTTGTGAGATAAATTAGTACAGTTTAAAACAAACCAATGAACCCTGAAGTACTTTTAATGCGTACAACTGCTGAACTGTACAGCCACAATGTGATAATGCTTATAGTAATTGCCAATTTCACGTGGAATTGTCACCGTGCTCTTCTAGTTACCATTCAGAATGATACAGCTCAAAGCATTTTATAAGTACAAATGAAGCAAGAGCTGTAGCCTTTGTTACTACTGCATCTAATACTACATCTGTGCTTCACACCTCTACAAGAGGCAGTTACTAAATCATTAACTTTTTATACATAAAATACTGTGCTGATTCCATAAGGAAAAAACAAGCTAACTTGAAAAATGTAATACGTACTCCATGCCCTCCACAGCAAACTGAAGTTGGATATACACTTAAGAATTTAATACCTGGTCATCTAGAGAATGCCATTACAATTGAGTTCTTAAAAACTACCTTCTCCTACTCTTTAAAGATAATTTAAATTACAAGCAAGATTCCTTCAACTTAAAATTTCTCCTTAACAAGTCATATCAATCAGCAAAGAACTAAATCATCAGAAGTTTTGATGGTTTACCATTAGAACAGCCTGTCTGTAAGCAGTGTCAGATCAGTTAGAAAAGTAAGGAATAAGCGGTTTTTAAAAAAATTAAACTTTCAAAATTCAGTCTCATTTGAAGACCATGCCATGGATAGCTAACATATCTTTGTATCAATTTTTTGATCAAAATTAAAGCCAAAAGAGCATTTCATAGCTCTGATATGGTTTTTATAGGTATTACTTTAAATTTAAAAAAATAAAATACTCAGACACCTATAAAGTACTACTGAAGACAGTGGTCATTTAGAGGAAAAGGAGTTTAAATTAACCAAACCCTTAAAAAGCAGCCACCCATGACAGCCAAGGAATACTTCCAAAAATAAGAAAAGATTTAGCAAACACCTTGAATCTCCATTTTGTCCTAGCCTTCTGCTATTCAGCATTTTGCATGATGAAAGGACAATAAATAAGACAATTTAATGACTACATTAAGACTCCATATCATATACACTGTTGTGACATTTGGCTTTAACAGTCTTGTAAGCTATGCAGTTTAGATTGATGGACATGAGAACCCCACATCATACTCTTCTCCACATGACACTTACGAAACGATGTCTAAAAATGAATTGCTAGATTTCAACATAGTACACAAATACACTGGAAATTTATAGAAAAAGTAGTCTTTGAGGAACTGTACTTATTGCTCTAAAGAAACTCTGGAAAACATTGTTCATACTGTGGTACTTTCAAAGCTATGCCAAACAATTTAATTCTGTGTTGCACTGTTTAACAGCCCATTCATGAGTTGAAAATGTTAGAATTCACTGTTAGAACAGCAACACTGTATTAATTGAATAAATTATGCCTATTAAGACTTCCTTAGAAGTCCACAGGGTTTTTTATTACCTTTCTTACCTTAAAACCTCATTATCTTTGCTCTCTATGTCTGCATCAATTGAACACACTTACCCGTCTCATATCAGGATCACTGGTGTTGACAACTTTAGGCAACAGCACAAATATCAGTAATGGAAGAACCATCATCATCACCTGCATAGAAAACAGCAAATCTTTCTTCAGCTTATTTACTGCTCCAGACATTTTCAGACATACTGACATAAAGCTTTCAGCTAAAAAGCCAGATTCTAGCACTACTGCATTCTGAGTCAGTAACCCGGGAACAGTAATCCATTTGTCAGGAAAGAAACTTGATAAGGAAGTATTATGTTTCAAATAACAGATTTCAAAGTCAGACCATTACAGCAAATGCTTGCTATCTCTTTCAACTGTTGTAATTAGAATCCTGCACCATGTTGATCTCCATGCTATTAGAAGAGCATCATGTCGTCAAAGGAACCAGAGCATGGGCTATTTTCAAGGACACAGAGTAACAGAGTAGGCATACAGGGGAGGAGAGATTATAGAAAAACTTTCTATTTGTAAATAAGTAAAAAACAAGGGAGTAACAAATTTCTTTCAGAAAAGTGTGCACATATTTTCTCAATTAACTTATTCTCAGTATTCTGAAGAATAGCTATATTTGCATCTTTAGCATACTTTTAACTTTTTTGTGTTGCCTGTACATACCATAGGGTTCATGAGGAAATCCGTCCATCCCCAAGATTCTCTCTTTATGAAGTATGAAGGAGGTCCGGAAGATTTCATCTGGAGGGGGTATGGCAGCCTGACAACTTCAGAGGGTTTGATGTAATTCACGTATCTTGCTCTAATGCGCGAAATGTAAATAATTACAAATACAACCTTTAGCAAAACAATGAATATTCTTTTTATAATATTCCAAAGTTTCAGCAACAGCATACAAACAAAACTATCTGCTATGCAGTGTCAGCCAGCCTTCACTTTTCAGAAGCTAATTTCTCTCAGCAGCGTACTGATATTTTACCTTTCTTCCAAGCTAGTTATTAAGCAGGCTGAAACTTGGTATGGAAAACAGAACTGTGTATCAGAAACATCAGAACTACTTGTTTAGATGTGACTTCTGCAGAACGTTTTATCCCATCTTGGTAACAAGCAAGGAAAGGTACAATATTAAATTACAGCTTTGAACAGTGTAGCGTAGCTTAAACAGAGTTTGCACAGGACAACAATTATTTATATATGAAATTAATACTACCTTTTCCCTAAATGACTTACTTTGCATTTATCAATACTGAATCTCACTCCTTATTACTTTATAAGGTCTTTCCATAGTCCTTCAACAGTTCTCTTCACTTGGGCCCAGTACTTAGACAGTTACTTGGTACTATCATCTAACTTTGTCACTCTTCATCCTCTTTTCATTATTTTTGTTTACCTGCCTCATGCAATTCTTGGGATGACTTCTTCCCATTACAATTTCCTTCTGAAATTTTCACCAAATATTCATCCACAGGATGTCTTTCCCTCCTACCTTATGACTATTATTTTCTTCAAAAGTTGAGGTTTTCAAGTATCCATACATATCCATTACTCACATGGTGTTTCTTCTTTCTAAGAATTCCAGCTTTGTTTTTTTATTTTTAAGGCAGAACTTTCCTTAGAAAAGCCCTGCGTATCACACTTTTTCATGCACCTCCCAACAGTATTCATTAGACTTTCCACCTGTTTGTCTGGTAGAGACGTCAAGCCAACTAGTACTTTACTCTGCAGATACATCCTAGTAATTTGCTTAACATCAGATTTGTTTACCTCTAGTTCTCAGATACCAAAACAGTGCTAAGTGAGAGGATATATACACTATTGTGTCTGTTTCACTGAGTTCCTTCCATATTTATTACTTATCAATTGCTGCCACCGAAATACTGCCTTACAAAATACAAAACCAAAGATTACATAACATTTGGGAAAAAAAAATAAATCTAAGCAGAAATCGTGCTATTATTATTATTGCACTATTAGCACTGATTCAGTTTGAGACTTCAATTTTTAACCTCCCCTAGAAATACTGCTACTGATGTTTGTACTCCTAAAATGTAATGTATCTTTTATAAGATACTGTAAAAGACAAACCTGAAGTTAAAACACGTGTTCCTGTAATAGAAAAATTAACTACAAATCTGCTCATTTAAACACAATCACCTTATTAGATAGCTATTTTTCTGTATTACTTACTGAATAGTGTGCAGTTACAGATGCACATTTATAGTTGATAGGAATAAAGTATCCACTTGTAATGTTAAAAGGCTAACAAAGGTACAGAAATATTGCAGGCTGCCAACTACCAGCATTTGCCAGTAACTGCTAAGGAGTATCTTATGGAGGTGTAACAGAAGTATTTTAGAATTTAGAATTAGAATGAATTAAAATGTCATGATGCCATGTCTTGACAGAATATTTACTAAAAAAAAAAAAAAAAGGAAAAAAAGGAAAAAAAGGTTTTAGCAAAAGTAGTTAACTGATTTACGTCTGGATTTTTTTTCAGGATAGCTGTGTAAGAAAATAAAAATAAACAAACACAACTCTTTTTAACTATACCCTCTTATTTAAGGTCATAAATATGAAAGTAAAAAAGAAATCAAACTTTGGATTTTAAGAAGTGTGATCTTAGAAGCAATGTTAAAAGCTGAAATATATGGTCTGAAACATCAGATCTGCACTACTGTTTACATACTGCACTGTCAAGTATGCTTAATAGATTAATCCAGAATCAAATCAGGAAAGGCTCACCTCATTTTGCCTTTTGAAGTTATGTCAACTCGCACAGGCTCAAATTTATGAGCTGGGGATATAACTTCCACTACGTAAGATCCTGAAGGTACGTCATGAACCACAAAACTTCCATCTGTCCTGAAAAAAAAATGAGAATGTCCCACTGCATTTCAATATGCTTCACCACACTAGAAAATGTTTTTTTTTTCCAAGAAGGAAATGTAGTAGTATCATTTCGTGTTATAAATCTTCATATAACGATTACCAAAAGGAAAACTTAAATCATTCAGGACTTGTAATGTCAATCCCCTCAGGGTCATCAATGTGTGCCACAACAGTAGCTGAAATTAGCAGTTAAGGATTTTCTTATGCTCTCAAGCTATTGTCCTGCTGGAGAAGTAATTTAATAACCTAAGTAATATATGAAACAGCTAGATTGCAAGTACTCAGATGATCGCAGAATCCAGAATTCATTCCTCCTTACAGAATACATATAATGAAGTTTACTTTGCTTCAGTACTTCTGCTGGAAGCATAAAAAATACCCCCAAACCAACATAAAAACTGACATCCTCCACAGTGTGGGTAGATATTAGAGATGACTTGCAATGCACAGAAATTGTGGTTTGTGCCTTTATTGTAAAATAGAGGATTTTACTTTTAATTGCTCCCTTTAGGACTAGCCCACGCTAGAAAGCTCTATCACAACAATACAGAAACTAAGAGCTCCGAAGATATATACAGAAGGGAATTTTAGACAGACTGCTTTTATGTTAAAATGTGAAGCTTTAATACTCAGTGAAAATATTAGTAAAAAGATACTTTAAAGCTTCAGCACCAGTTGCCATGAAGTACAGAAGCGTGTAGTTTTCCTCCTACATGCTTCAAGAGGTTCCCACGAAGAAAAACTATGTTCCCTTCCTCTTTAAAAGGTTAAGACAACTCTCTTAAAAGACCCAAATTTTAAACAAAAAAGTTGTTCAAAGGGAAAAATAAAAAAGGAAGTTAGACCTGATACATTAGAAACTTCCATCAGGAAAACAAATAATAAACCCTCTTAACCACTGAACCCTCAAAAAGAATTTTATCCTCACGTCCTTCACACAACTTCTCTCTCTCATAAAGACCTTCCCACCACACAAACAGAAGCATATGAACAGTACTGTGTAGGTGGGTTTCACTAATAATGTGAACACCTAAGAATGCTTACACTATCTTATGCTGCACCCTCTGTAAGGATGTTTCTCTACGAATTCCCTTTTAAGTTTTCATTCTTTACAGTATTATTTTGACAAAATCCAGTTGGTTTGGTTTTGGGTTTTTAATTTATTTCTATGACTACGCAAATTCTCACTTCATATATGTGCCTTCAATACTGCCTTTTAGAAGAAAAAAGTTTCACTTTTATTAGTGGGAAAACTAATCAGATGTATAAAAATGCTTGTACTGGAGAACGACTTTTGAAATACTCAAATGGCAATGTTGCTATGTCAAATGATCATTTTTCTCTTTTTGAGAAGTGGAATGACATCTATCTAACATACCATCAAAACCTGCCTGAGATAGTGACAAATAAATCTGATATATCAAATACATTTAAATCTATCACTGAAAGTGAAGTATCTTTCTACTGAGCCTGAAATACCTGTTATTTAAGAAAACTGTTCTTTCTTCTAACAGTTCTTACTAAAAGTGTAGTGTCACTCAGTACTACGCTCAATACATAGGACAAAAAACTGCTACTGAACATTAAAGCATTCTTGCTAAAATGCACCCTATTTATGGTAGCACAACATCTACAGGTATGATTATCAAACTCAGTAACATAATACTAATTGCTTGGCTTTGAGTTCTATCAATATAATTTGATACTTCCATAAACAGACATATCAAATTAATGTGATCAACAGAGCTTGCTACCTAGATTACACTGTCATATATATCGTATGCTCTTAGCTAAGGCTATTTCCTCACATTTCAGACAACTTGAGTTCCAAGCATTTGGAAACTTACCAACACCATGGTATTTATTAAATCACCTCCTAAATATGATGCCAGGCTCCCACAATTCGGTTGTCCCGGCTTATGAGGTGCTACTCTTGACAAAACTCCTCCCAGATTTGCAGAGTAAAATCTGTTGTGTTAACTGACAATTTCTGGTGTCAAAGTCCAGTTAAACTTTTATCACAAAGAACTGAGAATTACTGGTACTGTGAGACGGTGTTTCTTAAATAATTCTCTCACTTCTACACATTTTTTGGAATTACCTTCCATTATTGAAACTATGAGATTAGTAGAAATCTTAATTCTGGGGACATTTTCTGCCTTAATATCGTTACACCCTTTGCTGATGTGAATACACCCACAACCACCTGAGACTGAATAAGCTAATGTGACTCTTTACAGCTTCCAAATGCGTTTGCATGATCTTGTGTAAAACAGTAAAGCCGTATGCCTCAAAATGGCTTCCACGGGTACAGTAAGTTTTTCACAGGTTCTGTAACAGGTAACTACAACTGTAACTTTCTGCCACAAATATTTCTCCAGAATAAAAGAATTCTTAGCTAAGTGAGAGGGTTTTAAAAAAGAAGCAACAATTTGCACCCACAAAATCCAAGGACACAGTACTCCAGTACTGAATGCAAACGTGTGTTTGTTGGCTTGTTTTTTTTTACTTATAACTCGGTTTCAACTTTCTAACTGCTAAGAAGCCAGGAGCCCTTGTCATCAATTTGGCTGCGTCTGCAGAAGCCTGACAATACCTGCAGCACACCGGTTCCCACTACAGGCCTAGCTGCTTCTACCGCCTCACAAGGTAAGGCGCAAGTGTACCAGTAAAGCCCATCTCGGAGGCTGGATGTGCATCTACACAGCCGCACGCTCCTAGGCAGGATAGGCCCCTAACTCGTGTGGGGCTATCCCGCTCTGCCACCGCTGGCCGCCATCTTACGGCCGCGGCCACACAACAGATGCTAAGTGTGTCGGAGATGGAGAGTACCTCCGAGCGGCACCCGCAGACGGAAAGAAACGGGCCCAAACCCGGCGGGGGAGACGCTCCCTCCCGCGGGGGACCGAACCCCCTGCCCCTCCCGCCGCTCACTTCAGGAAGCCGACGTGCTCCTCCCCGTCCACCAGCACCCGGGCCCCCGAGATCCAGTCCTGCGGCTTCACCCCGGGCACCACAGCCCGGCCCTCGATCTTAAACCGCTCCCCTGGGCCGCCGCCGCCGCCCGACGACTCTGCTGTCCCCACCGCCTCCGAGCCGCGGGCACCATCGGGCAGCGGCGACGCAAAAAGACAGAGCAGCGCCAGGCACGCAAGCCCCTGCTTCGCCGCCATCGCTCCGCCGCCTCCTGCGCGGGCCGGGGCGCTGGGCTTCCCGCATGCGCTGAGCGCAAACCGCGCGGAGGAGCAGCGCCGCAACCTTGCTGCGCCTGCGCTCCAGGCAGGGAGAGGACAGCGCGCAGTCGGGTGACGTCAGGTGCACTGGCAAACAGTGAGGGAGCTGCGCGGCCGGGTGGTGCTGAGTGGCGGAAGCGCTTGGGAGGGGCGGTGCGAGTCCCAGCGCCTCTGGCCTCCTGTGCGGGCTGGAGCTTCCGTCGGGGCTGTGTCTGTGTATGGAGGGAAGTTGTTCCCCTCCAGCACGATCTGCGGCGGGCCTCTCACCCCGGGCACAGCCCCGCAAGGCTGCTTGGCTGTCTTCCCCTCACTAGGGCCGGTGTAGCTGCTCCGGGGCTGGCTGCCGTGCAGATAACTTGTCCCCGCACCCAGCTCGCTTCTTCCAACCTGAGAAGGGGATTGGGTGTGGGTAGGGCTCCTTTTTCAGTTGTGAGTAAGAATGAAGGGTGAGGTAAGGAGGGACCTTACTGCTCTCTACAGCTACCTGAAAGGAGGTTATAGTGAGGTGTGTGGGGCCGGCTCTTCTCCCAGGTAACAAGGAATAGGACAAGAGGTAACAGCTTCAACCTGCACCGGGGGAGGTTTAGGTTGGATATAAGGAAGAATTTCTTCCGCAGAACGGTGATCAGGCATTGGAACAGGCTTCTCAGGGAAACAGTAGAATCGTCATCGCTGGAAGTGTGCAAAAGCCGTGTGTATGAGGCCCATAAGTGACATGGTTTGAGTGGTGGTCTTGGCAGTCCTGGGGTAGCGTTTGGGCTTGATGAACTTAAAGGTCTTCACCAAGCTGTTTGATTCTAAGAATTGGATACTTGAAATGTGGAGGGACACAGAACTACAAGAATGTGAATGTGTGAGAAGCAGATACATCTTCTGTGGTAAAAGGTGTATTCACTTACAATTAAAACAGTTTTAAATTAAATCTTAATAGTTGTAATTAAAAATGTAATGATAAAGCTTTTTCTAGGAGGTTACAAAAACCTCACAAAAGATTAAAATCAAAGCCTAAAGTGTCTTCTTTTAACCAATGATTTATAGCACTGCAGTTTCTGACTAATAACTAGAACTTGTTGACAGTACAAGCACTAGCATGACAAGCTGCTAAGTAGGTAGGCACAGTTACAGCAGAAACCAAGAGGGCTGTAATACCTTCTCTACCCCTATTTACCAGCATGCCCTGCTGAATCATGCATATTCATTGGCACATTGTGGCTATACTTCCTTTTTACCTCTCTTATGTCAGAATTAATTACTGAACATGTTGAAAACATTATTAAGCATGACTATGTGAGAGACGATGAACCTGGTCATCAGCTGATAATAAAACTATTACACTAGGATGATTGTTAAAGTGTCTGTCACCCCATGTGAGTGGAATAATGTGAATTATTTTTCTGGTAGTATTTTTCAGGTGTCTCTGCTTAGGAAACAACCAGGAAGACAGATGATCCATAAGGTTCTGCTGCCACATAAACTCACAAAAGCAAGAAAATCCAGGAGATTTGAGGGTGGAAGCCTAAATAATGCTGGAACTGAAGAGTGTTAGAAAGTAGCTTCTCTGAATTGAATAACTTTGAGCATTGGTTGTTTTTTAATGAAGCAAGTACTTATCAGTCAGATCACTAGGCAGTAGGATTTATATTAAAGCCATACGCAACACCGTTTCCAGTCTAACACAACAGAAAGACGTTGCCTTCATAGTAGTATCTCACATTACTAGTTTTTATATGGCGTTAGTATAAAAATGCATCCCCAGGGAACTGCTTTGGGATGCTCTCAGACCACATAGAATGGCTGTGCCCTCCTGTTCTAAGGATTTCCATAACCAAATAATTTATTTTTATAACATACATAATACAGTTACTTTACTTAAATCCTTGTGAACCCAAAAGAAGAAAACTTAATTTGTTCTCTTAATCCAAGAAGCTTTTCTCTCTGTATAATCCTGCAAATAAACTGAGAATTTATTTAAACAGCATCTTGGCTAGAATCCTGCACCTGAAAGTGGATGCAGCTTTCATTGCAGAGGCATATCTTTATATATGCTAAGTTCTGAATAGTTCTGTTGGCACACAACCTTTTTTGTTGTAGGCAAATGGTCCCTTCTTTCACTGTCTAACTTCTTTACATATTAATGGTTCAATTTCATACAAACAGATAAATCAGTTAGCAAATTTTTAAGTGTACACAACTGAGAATTAATTTGGTTGATTGCTGTCTGTTTTGATTAAGACTAGCTATAATAGCATTTCATTTGAGTGGATTGCACAATGCTATTTGTGAGTTTGATAGCATGCTGTGGGTGTTTGCCTTCTAGGTAAAAAGAACAAATCCCAGAACAAAAGCATTACAAATGTTAACAAAAAAAAACCAAAAACCAAACAATGACACCCCCCCCCCCCCCCCAAAAAAAAAAAAAAAAACCAAAACCAAGGCTGTGCAGGTATAAATTTATCAAAATTTAACCTATATTCATTTTCTTAGAACATCATCTGGGAAACTCTACCTGGGATTTTTTTCTGGGAGGAATTTTTACTGTTATCAAAGTTGTGTCTACAGCTTGATGTCGAGTGAATCCCTGATCAGGAGGAAGATAAAACTGCCACGCAATAGCTTCAGTTCAGTTGAAGTAACTGAGCAATTCTATCAACCACCTGAAAGTGCAGTCAAGGATGACCTTCATGTTTGGTAACTGTCTCTTTGTTGATGGATTCAGTCCTTCAGTAACAGCTATGTAGAAATTGGCACGTTTCTAAAAATTTCTGTCCTACTCACAGGCATATTCTCGGTTTTGTCAGAGTTACTTCAACCAGCTGTCACTAATGCAGAAGAATGTTGGCCTGATGGATGAAAACTGACAGTCCTTAATGGGCTGAACAAAGAGGAGGTCTAGACTAATGTAGTGCTATCACAGTGATAATACTGAAATCTGTATCTTCAGAATCTTGTCACCTTTGGTTTCAAGTACAAACCAAAAAAAGCAGAGGAGATCCATTAAATTCCTCCTAGCTCCCTGAATGCAACATCAAAATCCATGAGCATCATAGCATGTGATAAGGAGTAATGGCTTTAAGCTGAAACAGTTTACCCAGAGAAGCTGTGGATGCCCTCACTGGAAGTGTTCAAGGCCTGGTCAGATGGGGATTTGAACAACCTTGTATCCCTCCCCATGGCAAGGGGAGTTGGAACTAGATTATCTTTAAGGTCCCTTCCAAACCAACCCATAGCTGTTTACAGAGCTATCATGTGGTCTCTGATGCTGGTGGGTACTCTTAAGTAGGAAGGGAGGGATTTTTCCCAAGGGCAAAAGAAGTTTACAGAAAAGTAGCAGAACTTTTGTGCTGAATCCTTTTCACAGAATGCTAGCAAAACTGGCTACATGCATTTCTTGCTTACGTTTCACCATTAGTAAAGCATTTAAACTTACCTTTGAACAGTTCAATGCAATTGCTCACAAAATTTCTCTTTCTGTAAAGCTGTTAGCACCTTGGCTAGTCTTGTAAGTATTTGCTTGTGAAAATAGCATGATTCTGTCACTGATACCGGTTTAATACACTGCACACACATTGGACCACAAACAGCAGCAGTGCACAATCTGTTTTGTGTGTAATTCAGGCCATAATAAGCAGAGCTGTTGACTTTCAGCAGACAAGCAGAGAGCAGCTTCAGCCATTTGCCTCTAATCTTACTGTATTCTTTAAGTCAGTCCCCCAGTACACCAGGTGAGCAATGCTCATTCACAAACTTCAGTGGAAGCAAAGACACAGAGCTGGCTGATTATTAAAAATAAATGAGATGTGCATCAGAAAACTCATACCTACTTTTTTGTTATTACTGTTTTTTAGAAACTAATTAAAAGCGAGAAATCAAAATGCCCACCCAAGCAGACCTATGAGAATACATAAACTGAAGGTAGATAGAAGAATTCAGCATTAGAAGCACTGTGAAAGGCCACAGCGAACTAACTCATTTACTGAGCTCACTTCTTCACAAGGAGCTTTACTACCATTAAACAGAAGTAACAAAAATTGTGCATTGTATTTCCTTCAGTGGGGATTTTCTTTTGCTTGTAGCATGGAATCATTATGCCATCTACTGGCAATTTACAGAGCTACACTAGAAACGTTTTAAGATAAAAGCATGGACAGAAAAGCTAGGATTGCAGCCTGGATTCAGGCACAGTCTTTGTGCTGTCCTGAATATAAGATGTCTTGAGAAGGGCCTACTTCTGACTTGGGGCAGAAGGGAACACAGGCTGCTGTCTTGACTTGCCTCAGAGTACCAGCCTGCTTAGAAAAGGTTTATTGTACCCTGAAACTCTGCATTATCACTTGGAGTACTGGGTACAGTTATGGTGTCCTCAACATGAAAAGGACATGGAACTGTTGGAACAAGTCCAGAGGAGGGCCACAAGGATGATCAGGGGACTGAAGCACCTCCCATGTGAAGACAGGCTGAGAAAGTTGAGGCTCTTCAGCCTGGAGAAGAGAAGGCTGCGTGGAGACCTCAGAGCAGCCTTCCAGTATCTGAAGGGAGCCTATAAGGATGCTGGGGATGGACTCTTCATTAGGGACTGTAGTGATAGGACAAGGGGTAACGAGTTACAACTTAAACAAGGGAAGTTTAGATCAGATATAAGGAAGAAGTTCTTTACTGTAAGGGTGGTGAGGCACTGCATGGGTTGCCCAAGGAAGTTGTGAATGCTCCATCCCTGGTAGTGTTCAAGGCCAGGTTGGACAGAGCCTTGGGTGACATGGTTTAGTGTAAGGTGTCCCTGCCCATGGCAGGGGTGGTTGGAACTTGATGATATTAAGGTCCTTTCCAACCCTAACTATTCTATGATTATCGAATTCCATACTGTACAGCTTTATTAAGAATCCTCTTTGCTTTTTCCTGAAAGATGTTACTGCAGGGGTGGGCAGGCACTGCATAACCCAGTGTTCCAGTACTCAGGATTGTCCTACCTTACTTTTGCAACAGCAATTAAACTTCTCTTTCCAATTTACCTTACCTCCATTTTCCACTTCCAAATTCAGGATTTTTTTTTCTCTAGCAATGAATTTGTTCCACTTTTCTAATAATATGTGCCCAAAACCATAAACAGGATACTTCTTTAGTATACTCTTCATGGGAGTTAGTAAATGCTGACATTGAGATTGCTGGATGATAGCTGGTTTTGTCTGGTTACAGTTGTTTAACTGATTGTTACTGAACTCAAGTTTTATTTGATAGTGGGAAAAAAAATAATTACTAGATTTAAGTGCAGGGAAAAGGCGCTTAATTTTGCTGCTGTAAAAATTTCCAGACCCGCTCCTGCACACAGAACAAATATAGGTGTAACATGATGGTAACCCAAAAGTTGGTTTTACAGTACTTTGACTGCAGTCCTCGTTTGCTTCTGTTCGCTCTAAAATTTGTCCCTACATCTCTGTTAAGCAACAACTGTGCATAAACCATGCAAGCAGCACATTTAAGAACCACAGCATTCATTAAGATGACTATGTAAGAAGTAATGCCACACAGAATGGTGCTACACACGTCCTCAGATTCCAGTGGTGTTGCCTGTATGGACACCAGTCGTAATTAATTGCATAAGACTAGAATGACACATCACTGTGACATTTGGTTTCCAAAATTATAAGCAGTTTTAAACCCCTATTTCTTGGTATGCAGTCTGAATGCTGTGTTGTTTTCTACATCTAGATTCTACTTCCATAGTGCCACGAGATGGCCTCCACATTGCATCCTTTACAGAATGACATACGGAAGTACTTTTTTTTTCCGCACTTTACTGCGGTACTGGTAATAGACCATCACAAAACAGCATTCCTTTCTTTGAAGGAACTCAGGAAGCTGCTCACGTGCTGTGTAGAATAGACTCACATCAGACAGGAGGTCAGAGCAACACAAAGCAGCTGTAAGCACTTTGGTGGGATGTTCTACCAGAGAGAATCCTGTTCAGGAACCAATTGACAGATTCAGAGTCAGAGCAGGTCTGTAAGGTGTCTGCCCTGCAGAGAGGCTGGGAAATCCTGTGTCAGACATGCAAAGGCCTGTTGTGATTTAGACAGCCTTAAATTGTTGCTTAAATTATGCTAGTTGCTTCTGTACTAGAAATGCAGGCCAAAAGCAGCACAGAGCCTCCTTCTGGCTGGAAGTTTAGGCATTTCTGTCCTATCATGAAACTTCAGGCAGGTTTTCAATGGGATGATTGACCAAAGGCCATTAAAGATTTCTCTGTACCATTTCAAAACCCCCCTTTTCTTAGCTTTCTTGGGGTCTTTATTTTACATATCTTACAGTGGCATCTAAAACTGTAGTAAAGTGATTGTAATTAGTGCAAGCATTTTCTAGATGATACCCTCTTAGGTGTATTAAATATTTGCTACAAAAACAATTACAGTGTGTACTGCTAGCAAATCTGGATTCATACTAAATATGAAGTAGTAAAACCTAGGCACTTGCATTATTTTCAAAGCAAAACAAAGCTGTCCCTTCAACTCCTCTTATTTGTAAAAAATTTGAATTGTCAAATAATTGAATTGTCAAATTATGGAATAATTGAATTCATTTGGCTAGTTCTTGATCTCAGAAATGAAGAAGTGTTTCTGCAGTGCCTTGGGTTTTATTCTGAAGCTTTAGCTACTCCTACTGTTTATCATCTCCAGCAGAAGCTGTAGGTTGAAGTTTTTTTGTTTTCTTTGAGGTTTTTTTTTTGTTGTTTTTTAGACAAACACATTGTGGCTGTTCTTGAGAAGCTGAGAACTTTTCTTGGCTTTAGGTTCCTAGGTATGTACTTTTCTTGTACAAGACTGGTATTTGATATTTATATATATAACTTCACGCTTACACAGTGATACCTGAGGGAGTTTACCAGCTGGTGCTTCTTTGAAATTCAAAATTCAACACTTTGAAGAACTGCCAAAAGCTTTTTCCTAATGTGCTGTTTCACTGTATTGGCCTGTGATTCCTCTGTAACTATTTCTAAGCTATTCTTGAAAAAAGCAATTTTTGTTGTCCTACCCTTGAATCTTCGCCTTATCTGAATGAAATAATTTGGAGGTGAATTACACCTCTATTACACTGTAAGAAAACTAAATATGAAACCTGTTTTTATCTTTAAAATACAGTCCTATTTGTGTGGGCTTTTATGCTGAATTAGACTGTGCAAGTAAAGACATGCCTTGATGAGCCTGAGTTAGTAATTCACAGAGAACTGCTCAAATGAACCACTGCGGTGAACTGCACATATTATCTATCATTTATCAATGGCAAACAAGGTAATTTTCTATGCCTTGTTACATTGCTATTCAATGTGTTAAACAGCTTCTTTAAAGCAACATGATTAGCAACTTTACAATAAGTAGTAGTATTTCCTGTTTGACTCAAACAGTACCTATGTCAGCCCTAGATTAGAGGTTAATAAATATCCCATGGGAGTGCAGTGATTCTTCCTATATTCTATTCAGAGGTTTTTTATTTTTTGGTTGGCTTCCCCCCACCCCCCAGCCTGCCAGTTCCTGGTTCAGCCTGAAGCAGGATTTGGCATTTCTCAGATCAGCATTTAGGGGTTAAATTACATAACTGTTAGATTCTTAATACAAGCTTTATAATATATTTCCAGTTGCAACATGAAGTCTTGTACTTTCCATATATTTCATAGGACTGGATGCTTTTTTCCCCCTTCGTTTTTTGATCTATGCAATAATGGGCCATTTTTACATTTCTCATGTAATAGTTTAAGTTTGTGGGAAAAAAAAAAAAGGAGCATAATCATCTTCAAAGACCTCTTTTCCCCCTCTAGCTACCTGCTTTCAATATTTGTAAGTGGATTTGATAGCAGGCTTCTTTGGGAGGTTCCATATAGTTCTGGTGAAATACAGTGCCCATTGAAGGCAGCAGCTTTGCCACAGAAAGCAGGAGTCCTGATTTTGTATTTAACTTTTAGAACTTTTATAGCAAACTTTTAGGCAAATAAAGTAACAACCAACATAAAAATTATTGCAAGATTTAATTTATAAACTTTTACTGTCTCCTTCAAACCTAAAGAACTCAGTAAAGCATCTTAAAAGTGGTGCTCACTCCAGATGGCAGACTAGTGTCTAGTTTAGAATTACTTTTTGCAAGGGTGAAGATATGCTTTTAGATACTGACATGCAAAATAAGAATGGAAAAGGGGAGGCAAAAATCAAATCCTGGCTACTCTTTACTGATGCAAGAACTGGAGGACAAAAGGGGGAAGAAAAAGTGCATGAACACCAAAAAATATGTATCAACAAAGTGAGGCCTCAGGTAATACCTGCTTCAGAAAGAAGAGGAAAAGACCACCACCAAACAACAAACTAAATAAAACCCACTAACCTGCTCATCTCAAAAGGATAATCTTCTATATTATATCACTTTCTCAGCATGATGCTGGATGAAAAAGCAGCTGGACCTTTTAATGGCTGTAATGCAGGTATCTGGAATAGAAACATTCTTCATCAAGGCCACAGAGAGCTCAAGCTCAGGTGGACTACCGGCAAGTCCTACTGCAGGCTTTTACACAGCCAGTTATCTGTCTGGACAGACTGTGTCAGACAAAACACAGGGAGATTATAAAGTCTGAACTTGTGCATTTAAAATGAGAAGATTCTCATGGCATACAAAGGACACAGCGGCATCTTGACCTAGGAGAGGCCCATACAGAAAGAAAAACAGGTTCTTCTATAACTGAATCACAGACACAACTTTAGATGAGAGTTTGGAACATCTTCTAAGGGAAGCTCTGCTAAGAAAGAATCCTACTGAGGCTTCAGCAAAAGGGTCTCCTACTTTCCTGGCAGAGAAACCTGTGTCTGAAGCAGGATCTGGGAGCAGCAGATCATGGAGCAGTGCTGCAGCTGCTCCACAAGTGTTGCACCTCTGCACTACTGAGTGCTGGTGGTGCCCTGAAGAGAAAAAGTGCTATCTATGAGACAGTAGCTGTGGTTGAGGCTGGGTTCAAAAGCTGATTTAGAGCAGTAATTACTGCTTATCTTCCTTTTATCTTGATGCTGGATGCAAAAGCAAAAGGTAGGGCTTGCTGGAGCCACCCAACTCCAGTTCTCACTCAAGTCTCATTGTTGAGAGTAAAATTCAGTTATACTGCTGCAAAGCCACTGCAAATTATACTTTTATCAAAAAGTCAAAAACTGTTTTAGACCATTACAATCAGTTCAAGTTCTGAATCAGATTGAGTTCTGAATGTTTCCTGCCAAAAGACAACATCAAATAAACATCAGAAAAATGACAGTTACACTGAACACCAGGAAACGTGGGCAGCAGTGTCTTGGAGATACTCCTCAGAGTTAACATATCCTGGGCTGCATCAAGAGGAGTGTCGCCAGCAGATCCAGAGAGGGTATTCTCACCATCTACTCCACTCTCCTAAGACCCCACCTGCAGTACTGCATCCAGCTCTGGAGCCCCCAACACAAGAGGGATGGAGACCTGCTCAAGCGAGTCCAGAGGAGGCCATAAAGATGATCAGAGGACTGGACATCCCTCCTATAAAGACAGGATGAAAGAGCTGGGGTTGCTCTGCCTGGACAAGAGAAGGCTCTGGGGTGACTGCATTCCAGTACCTAAAGGGGGACTACAAGAAAGCTGAGCAGGGATTTGTTACAAAGGACTGTAGTGAAGGACAAGGGGTGATGGCTTTAAGCTGAAACAAGGTAGGTTTAGATTAGATATTAGGAATAAATACTTTACTGTGAGGATGGCTGTCCAGAGAAGTTGCAGCTGCTCTATCCCTGGAAGTGTTCAAGGCCAGGTTGAACAAGACTTTGAGCAACTTGGTCTAGTGGAAGTTGTCCCTGCCCATGGCAGGAAGGTTGGAACCAGCTGATCTTTAAGGTTCCTTCCAACCCAAACCATTCTGTGATTTTATGATAGAACCCGCTTTAAGGTATGAAAACCAGCAGAAGGTAAACAGTGATAATCAAATGCTACATATAAACCACAAAGCAATCCATTTTGAAAAGAAAAAAAGGTGTTAATAAGGATACCAAGAACTGCGGATAAACAGACTTCTCAATACAGGAGCCTACTATGATCAGGGTTTAGATTTAGTGAGGTTATGGAGGAAGAGATAAGGTCTTGCAGTTCCAGTCACATAAGCAGAATTCTTGGTATGAGAACCATTTAATCCAAACCAGACGTGAGTGAGTCACCAGAGGCTAAATTCTTATTTTCCAGAGCTCACACAGAACTATTAAATGAGGAAGCACGTATCAGAACTGTGTATGCCAAAGCCTGCATAGATAAATGCTGAAATACGCCTCACTAGTCCCCAGGGTAAAGGCTGAGGTAGGCAAACTGCCAATTGTGAAGATGGCTCCAAGGGCGTTCTCTTATTTACAGCTCTTCAGAGTAAGGTGGCTGAGGTCATGCACGAATATTCTGACAATTTAGAAGGTAAGCTGTTAGATCACAGTGCACTATTTCTTAAAAAAATAAATCTGTAATGCCAGAGACCTCTTACTCAGAGACATTAATATGTCTCCTTTTTAGTGAAAAATGGACAGCAACATTTGTTGTTACCTGGCCACAGCACTACTTTATACTGGAAACAAAAATACTAGTTTTGTTTGGTGAGGTTTGTTTGGTTTTAGCTTTAGTAGCAAGCTTATTGTTCAGCTGGAGAGCAACTGATGCTGCTCTTCGAATCAAGAATTAAGAGATGGAAAGAATCCCTTTGCAGATGTTCTGAGACTTGCCACCAACAGAAGCCTAAGTGCACTAGAGTGAAGAAGGCAGTGTAAAAATTACACTTCTGCACAGCAATGAGTGCATGTGCATGCTTACACAGCATTGTGTCAACAAGACGTATCCTCACTCTGCTCACCTCCCCAAGCAGGACGGGTGCATAACAGGGAAAATAAACCACTCACCTCTAAGCAGGACTACTCTCTAAATAGCCACCAGCCCACCATTTGTGAATGTTCAGAACTGTCGGCATTTTTAATTAATACCTGGTAGAATATTTATGTTTAAAGCCCATTTATACACATACACACAAACATTCCTAACAGCCTCATCTGAAATCTGGTGACTGAAATAGCCATTGGTGTGTATCATTCTGCTTCTTTAGTGTTAATGTAAGGGTTAAACAAAGTGGTAGCATCCACAGTTGCCATGTGTTATTCAGAGGTATAAGCCTGTAAGTTTTCACAGTTTGATGGCACTAAGCCTGTAATTTCGTTTGTAACAAGAACCTGGAAGACTTGAGGTACAAGACATCACTTGGGAAACCAGGTGTGCCAAATATGAAGGCATTTTATTCTCACTTGGATGAGTGACAAGGTTGATGTGGAGCTGGGATCTCTGCCAAGCAGATGTGCTCCAACACGTCAGAGGGGTGGGAAAGCAGCAACTGGGAAGAAACCTGACTGCTTTGCAAGCATCAAGTCTCCAGCCTTCCTTTGCAAAGTGTCTCATTGCTGTGGAATCAGGCACAAGACTGGAATGACTTCCTGTATCATCAAACCTGAATCTCTCTATCCATAGGCACCCTTCTCAGGTGATGGGAATTTTTGTACTGTATCTAAAACAAACAGCCCCCTTCCCTAGTTTTCATTTTAAGCAAGTCAATTCCCTACACCAACACATAACCAGGAATGCATACATTAGCCACAGTCTGATGACAGCTGGCCTGTGTTCAAGCCTTCAACCTCCTTTAATGATTATCGATGCCACCACTATTTTTAGGAGGGACCCCTTGCAGCACTACTCCTTCATGCAATTGGGAGAATAGTTCAGTTCATAACCAGCTACCCAGCTTATTCATATTCTAATGCTGGTTGCTGGCACACAATTACTCCAGAATTAATACTTCTGTAGATTGTCACTCATTCTGGTTGATTAAAAAGCGTCAAGCTTTTAGACTTACCAGAGCACAGAACAGAACTTGCCAGTTACTCTTTAGTCCTGATCCACTAGTAATAGCCAGGAACTTACAATGTGGAAAATAAGGTTTTACCACTACTTGCACAATAATGGTTCGTTATATTTTTAGAATTTTATTTACTTTCTTCTGCAGCTAGAACAGGGGTGGCACAGTCATCCAGAAATGAACACAGCAAAGGTTTTTCTCCTTTTCAGTCAGAAACTTGTTTTAAACAAGCACACATAAATGTCTATGCCTTTCAGCTTCAAAGCAAAGTACTATTAGCAAACACAGAAAGAAGATATTTCAGCCCTCCAAACCAAGCACATGGCAAATGGCTCTTCTCAGCATTCATTGTAGCAGTTTCATCAGCACAGAAATAGCATTTTTGGTTTCTTATAGCCAAGAGTCGTAAAGATTTCAACTCCCCAACAATCCATCATTCCACTTTTATCTGAACCAACAAGATACTACCACAGCTGATTCACAGGTGATAAGAAAACTCAACAGTAATGAAATACATTCTCCCAACAACTGGCTGTATTTGTGCAACTTCTCCATTTGCAATCAAACATGCCACAGGCTTCTTGGATGTGGCAATCCTCCTCTGAAAGTGTCGCTAAAAATGATTTAAACTCTTGCAGAAACCAAGTTTGTCTCAGGCAGAAGAGAGGCATAATGAAAGCCTGTTGACAAAAAAGACCAGCTATTTTTCTGAAGCTGAAATTGTACCAACTCTCTCAATCAATTCAATCCAAAGACATACTGAGTCTTTCAGTCCAAGTCTTTCAATCCATCCCGAGTGAAAGTGGCAATTGCAAGTTGCAAACACAATTCAGACTTTCTGAAAGTGAAGCTCAGTAGATTAAATACAGCTTGAAAAAGAGACATCGACCTAAATTATAAGAGCTATTTGAAACTGTCTGCAGGTCACTTTAAAGTATGATGCCAGGGTATGTATGTATTCCAACATTTACACCCACAAAAGCAGGCAGTCTTGGAATGTAACACCTTGATATTCAGATTTGTCTTAGTTGTTTCACAATACACACAGTGCTTACAAAAAAAAGTTATTGTAAAGCTGTTTTCATCATGTGCTCATGTGGTCTGGAAGCTGTTACTTCCCAAGAGGAATTCAAATGGCTTTAAGCACCAAAATTAAGGGGAGTGGGGGTGGAAAACACAAATATGGCATCCTTGTATTTTGTTACAGCAAACCCCACGGTTGTTTATCTGTAGCTCAAGTAATGACCAAGTGAACTGAAGCAGTGATCTGTACGAAACTGAAACGAGGTATCACATTCAATCCAAATAAGCAGACCTCATTTTATAGCAATGTGATCAGCAGCTACAATCTGCATATATACTACAAAAATCTAGTCAGATTCTAGTCAGAAACATAAATATTCTGAAACAGTTGAAGGCTGTGTGATTATTTCTATTCCATTGCATTAAGGCACAGTGCTACACCTCCTGCCTCCTGTACAGCAGGTTTGCAACAGAGCCCAACTTGGTACTCCATAGAAAAAAATTAATTCAGCAGCTATGGGTATTTAGAGTGAGAGTATTTTTTCCAATCAAGTTCAAACTCAAACTTACAGCCATGAGCATCCACTTCAGTTAGTAGCTATTAACAAAATTTGTGTGAAAAGTTTTAGAGGGAAAAATGTTCACAATTGCTTCAAAGTGAATAATGTTAAATAGTTAGCCCTCAGGTTTATCAAGAATTTTCATTCTCCCCTCTTCTAACAATACTCACATTATGTTCCAACCAGAAGAGGAAGCAATCACATCATTAAGCACTGAAGAATGAAAGGAGGGAGAAACTACATACTTGTGTTGATAGTGCTTTTATTATACTACTCTAAATGGCTTGGTTTGTGTATTAGGATTGAGACTAAATACAAGCATGCTCTATCTATTCTCTCAGTGAATCTTTACCTGTAGCCTACAAAGATTACTGTGTGTAGGAAGGTAGGTAAATTAAACTACACTACCAAGGCTATTAAAACCAGTTTTCTTCCCCCCCCCCCACCCCAATGCAGCATCAGTTCAACATAAAGTTCCTCACACAAGAGCCAAATGCTTTCATAAACTAATTTGCCATATACAAAAGTTGGACTAATTTCACACCAGTAGCATGATTTGCATGGTTTTGTATTCTGAAACAGCTGACTATAAACAACCTGTTTTCCTTTGTACTAGCAAACTGGGCACAAAATACAGCTGCAAATTTCCACACCGAGACAGAGATTCATTCTTCTGAAAAACTGGAAGATCTGGCAAGATGAACTGGCAAAAGCAATCGCTTGCTAGCTGAAAAGCATAAGCTTTACACAAAGACACTTTCAAGTTTCTACACACAAAAATGTCCGCTATTTCAAGAAAATGCCTGACAAAAAATACCACAAATCAGCACTTCAAACTTATTTCTTCAATGCAAAATGCACAGAGGCCTGTAACCCCAAAACTGCCTACCTCATACACCTCAAAATGAGAATAGAGCCTGCTTTAAGATAGGTACAGTACAATGCAGTGGGACTGATCTCACTATATCAGTACTTTTTTTTGTCCTTTCCTATTCTCTCATCCCTCCTGCACCCCACGTTAAAACTGCAGCCTCTGATAACAATAAGGCAGCCGACAGAAAGGGGAAGATTATTATACCTTACTGCAGAAGATAAGCTCCTGTAGGGCTGATGCTAATTGTTTTTTTAATATCAGGAACAATTTGTAAGCACTATTAAGCAGCCTGGAACTGCAGCACCTGTGCAATACAAGGGTGTTCCACTGCAGAGTACTCTTCACTAAGAAACAGGTAGAACTCCTTAAAAATGGAGCTACACATAATCATCAAGACACACGAGCTTCTTTGTACTCAGCTAATTAATGGGGTAGCTTTTTTCCATCTCCACTCTTCAGCAAACTATCAGCAATACCTAAGCTCTGACTCTTACATCAAGAGAACATTGGAGGGTTTTTTCACCTGTGCAGAAAGAGGCAGTTTACCAGAAGGCTTCTTTAATTTCAGTTTAGGGGATGAGTAAGCCCTAGTTCATGCTTCAAATAAAAACCTTTTCAGCAAAACAGACTCAAGTACTCTCAAGAAACATGGAGGCAAAGACATCAGTTTCATATCAAGTGGTATAACATGAAGAACAGTTTTGCAGTCACCCTTCACCCTCAAGTATATACATGCTCCTGCATCACAAAACCATACAGGCTAAAGGATTAATTGGCTCTGGATCTTTTGACACTCCTAGAAACAGCAGTTTGAGAAATTATCACAAAAGTTAGCATTTGTGCACATGACTGTTCATAAACTTAATTCTTAGATTCACTGAGACAACTGCATAGATTTCAAGGATTTACACAGCTATTAAGACACTTTACTCATGTTACTGTTGAGCAGCTATCACACACCTACATTCTATTACAGCAAAACCAATGCCTCGCTATTTGAGAATTAAAGACCATACAGGCACCCAAGCTTGAATGTCAGTTTGAAATCAGTTCAAGATCATGACAGAGGAGTCATTTCATAATGGAGACACCAAAATCCTGTTCATATAAATCTAGTAACAGCCTGAAAACAGTAAGAAAATTTTTTTTTAAAGTAAGGCACAGATAATGACTTAAATGTTTAATACTGTATTATTTATGCTGTCAAAATACACCTTCTGGCAGTTAAAAATAATGCATAATTTTATTAGATATTTCTCAAGAGTGATCCTCAAGTTAGTCTTACCTTGCCACTAGAACAAAAGCACCATCCAGAGTTACAAGCTGATAAATCCCTGGCCACATGCAGAACTCATTACAAGCCCATGTATTTACATCTACAATCAAGCTGGATTCTTGAATACTAGAGTATTTCACTTTAATCAATTAGAATGACTACTTATTATTACCAGAAATAAATGGCCATGAGTTACTTCATTCTATTAAAAAAAAACAAAACAAAACAATACACCCCACCCAAAATAAAAAACCAAACAACCAACAAATAGAAGACCTGAATTTCATCACCTTTTAGATAATTGTACAAGAATACTGTAGAGCTTCAGCAGCTGGTACCCAAATTATAAAGCTAGTCTTTCTGTTACTTTTACATTTAAGTGCTCAACAGAACAGTAAATACAATAATGGAATCATACTATAGTTCCTTTAAACTTTTAATTGTCAGCAAGGACATCTGAAAAACAAGTTTTATCTCAAACTCCAAGTGTGAAATATCTCTAACGATACATGAAAATTCAAGCAAAAAGATTTGGCTGTGTGTATCTCAAGATTGTCCCACAGAGTTATCTGTTTTGGGATGTCCCAGAACTCTTTCCTGCAGCCAATTACCCTGGGAAGTGCAAAACCTTTGGTGGTTTAAAGAACATTCAAATAACCAAAAGCACCAAATTCTGCTATCTTTCTAGCAGGCCTTCAAAAGACAGCAATAATATGTAAATTAAGTACAAAACAAAGCAACAGGAGGCCTAAAGCTGTTGACCATTACCCATCAGTTTAAAATTAATTTATTTCATCTGTAAAGCAAAAACCACTTGGGGCTATTAAAAGAGTTTTCTCTTGCACATCAATAAAAGTGCAATGCTTAATGCTAGGTATGAAAAGAACCCTTGTAAATACTTAGTTTTTTTAAAGAAGCAGACTGGTGATACATGCTTTGCATGTACTTATGTTTTAAGTGAACAGGTGGCACTTCATAAGTTTTAATTGGAAAAGCATGCTTCCTAGTCATAAAATAAAAAGGCAATAGCAAGCCTAAATCAAAACTCCCTCAGAGCTATTAAGCAACAGCTTTTAAATTAAAACAGTACAGGATAGCAAAAGGACAGTAGAAGAGTTTATAGCTGTATTTTCAATGCTATTGTTGGTCTAAAATTGCCACCATTGCTCAGGCTAGCACTTGACTAATTTTGCAAAAGCTCTGTCATTTTCTTAAAGGAGGTAGTATAAAAAGGGTGCGACTTGCAAAACATGGCCTCATCTGGCTGTAAACATTTCAAACAATAAATACCTATGATAAAAAGTACAGTGGAAGAGATTATTCTAGAAATTCTTTTATGAACTTGAAAAGAAAAAACAGTAGATACATTTAATATATTTACTTATTTGCATGTACTTTAAATGATACAGAACAAGATTACTATGTTAGAAATTCACATACAATATAAAAACATTTGTTAGACAAAGTCACCATTCTGCTGACATTTGCAATAACTGTTTATCGGAGCTTAACTTCAGGTATTTATAATATTTTTCATACGTGAATCTTTGTATATGTGCAATGTTTCATTAACTACACAATGTGAAACCCTGATTTTTGTAGTTTTTCGTCACAATCTGAACATAATAGCTATCTGCATCTTAACACATTGGCTTTTTGAAACACTAGTAATTAAGGCATCTTTGCTGTGTAGTTTCTCAATAGTGCAAACAAAAACTGTCTTTAATAATTTGATTAAAACACAGAAGTAATTGAATATCCTGAAGTTTTTTGTTGTTTTTTTAATGTAACTGGAAGTTATGTATTTTGGAGTTCTCTTGTGAAAGACATTTAAAAACTCTTAATGCTGACTGCTTTTGTTGGTTCCTTGTAACTGGTTCAGCTGTCTTGGCTTCATGACAGGATAATTCATCTTTTGTGGGATGTTGTAGTAAAATACAGTAGCATTTCAATGAATACCTAGTAACTAAGTGAATCCCAAATGCAGCAAAGGCATACAGTTTTCATAGTGCACTTTCACCTCACTGAAGTAAAAGTTGCTCCTACTAGATATTTTTCCACTTCAATGTGAAGTAGATTGTTATGATGTTAGTGGTTTTATTAAACAGCTTGACAGTTCAATTCTCTTCCGCCAGTATTTCTCAAAAGGCTTTCAGACATATTACATATTTCACATAAACACAGTTTCCCAATCGTGTCAGTGCAGCTGTAATAAATAAGCATTTATATCCTAGAAGAAAGAAAAAACAAAAACCAGGAGAAAGTGTTTGTCACATTACTTGTAGCTGTAACATTGACTGTATGTCTGAGGCAGGGTAACCTATCAAGACCATAATACAAGAGTAATTATATTTAGGCCAAATTTCAGAACAAGTTATCTTCAAGATTACTTTCAATTAATGCTTTTAATGGCATTTCTTTATGTAATGAAAAGTCTGCAGAACAGTGTGATTAGTTTCCAAAGCACCAGTTTAGTTTTTCCTCTGCTCAGAGCATACACAGCAAAAGAAGTCATTGTCATGTGATCATGTATTTGAAACATGTTTATTAAGAGTGATGTTCCTTCATCACATCCCTCCAGCATACTTGTGCCAGTCCTATTTCTCTTGACTAGTTCAGATCACAATCTGTCCTGATATACATTAAGAAACAGGCAAACAAATAGGAAGGGAAACAGAATCCCAGAGAAATAAACTGACACTGGCTGTAACTACTACGTTGATCTACCAGAAGAACTAGGCAGCCTGTATTACAAGCTCCTACTGCTCTACCATTTGGGAGTTAGAACTCAGTTCTGCATGCCTGCTAACTGAAGCTGTAAGACGTTTGTAATTATCCTCATAGAGACATCAAAACTGAAGTCAGAGGAGCACAGCAGTGCCAGAAGAACAAGAGGAATAACTTACTTGGTTGATACATCAAAGTGACAAATTCTGTAGCCATAAAATTGTATCTGAAGGATCTTTGCAGAATCTATAAGCATTCAATCTTTAAGTCCTTCTCAAGTTCACTCAAATCCTGCACATATAACCAAGTGTCTGCTTTAAGTCCTTTCTCACTGCCTTCATCAAGTCCCTCTATGTGGACAGGTTTCTTACTCTGCATAATTCTTAGTGCCCAACCTCAGAAAGCCATGTTAATAGACAGGAGTATCATGAGCAGCAAATCATGCATCTACCAGACATCCTCATTACATTACTGATACCACAACATGTTTGCCTTGAGAAAAATCAAATAAGTTTCACTTCAGAGGGAGACACTTCTTTGCTATCCACAAACTCATTTAAGCATTAGGCCAGCAATAAGCTTTAAGATTTAGTATGTTGGCACTTGCCCCAGTCATTTGATGTTCAAATGCTAACAGTGCTGGGCTAAGATACTCCCTGCTGCATTACACTTGCAACAGTGGCTATAAAAATCACAGAATCAGCTAGGTTGGAAAAGACCTTTAAGATCATCAAGTCCGACCTTTATCACAGGACTGCCAAGTCCACCACTAAACCATGTGCCTAAGGGCCTCGCTTACACAGTCTTTGAACACTTCCAGGGACAGAGATTCCACCACTTTCCTGGGCAGCCTGTTCCAATACCTGATCACCCTCTCAGTAAAGAAACTTTTCCTAATACCCAGTCTAAACCAAACCTGGCACAGCTTGAGGCTCTTTGCTCTTGTAAAAACTGTGCAATATGCTTGAGCATTAGTGGAAAATAAAGGTGCTTATATCCATCAATAGTTTAGCATAAATAACACCAAATGAGAGTAATAATACGTTTTATCTATCTATCTATCTATATATATATATATATATGTTATATGATACAATTATATGTTTGTTACTAAACACAACTGGAACTGGATTACCTTAGCTATGTTACCAGTATATCCTGGAACCAGTGTCAGATGATTCTGCTGTTCCCATAAACCACTTAATTCTTGTTTTAAAGTATGAATATTTCTGAAAAAAAAAAAAAAAAAAAAGAATGACCACCACTTTATAACCTACATACATTTCAGTACTTTCTGACTGAAACACAACTACTACAGATAGACTTAGTCTATATGATATTGCCACAATATCAGAAAAAATTTGATCCAACTTCTACAGCATTTGCATTAACCCCTGATATGACTATATGCTAGATGTATTAAAATCAAAAAGCCAACCCCCCCAAAAAAAAATCCATCCCAAAACATGACAGTCCTTACAGTAAGTTTCCAAACACCACCTGTATCTTAAGAACATAACTTAAGTGCTTTTAAGTTTTTACTTTCAAATTATAGTATTTTTCTTTTGTAGAAAGGTATGCTCCTGCTGATCGAAATTAAAAGAGATTTTGAGATGGAATAAGCTGCAAACCCACATTTAAATATTTCCCAACACTATACTCACCCATCCTCTGCCTTTTCTGTATGTGCAGATAGTTCTGACCACCATCTTTTAATGACAGCCTGAAGCCAGTTTAAACCAACTATCACATATCTGTAACAACATATTTTACATATTATGCTTTTCTCCCCCTCTCCAATAGCTACAGGTCAGCTAAAGTGTCAAGCCAAAATGGTAAGCAACTTAGAATGCAACATGTTTTCTATTCTGGAATATAAATCTAGACAAATTGGCAAGCTTGAAATTGAAGACACAGACAAGTATTTAAAGTGCTAAACTGAAGCTCTTACTGAAAAGAAGAAATTAAAGTATTCTGCCTGAAACCTTTGCCTTGATTCCATGTTATAAAGCATATTAAAGCCTCAGTGCTATTCTGTTTTACTGTTTAGGATAAATAAATTTGCCTATGGGCAAAACCAGTCCCTGCCAGTACTTAATCTTGCAGAAAAAGGTTTCTGCACCACCGGTTAGTTGAAGGAGAAAGTTTCACAGGGAAGATTCCCTTCAGGTAGGTGTTTCTTTGGAAAAGCAGCTTTGGGAGAAGGGGCAGAGGGAACAAAAGTCAGAGGACTAAACACCATTGATGTCTAGGACAGTGTGTAGCCAGGAAGTAGGAGCGTTTTGAAAACATCTGAAGCTAATACTTACTCTTCATATTTGCTTTTAAGCAGAGATTTCACTAAAGGCAAAAGATCTACACAGCAGCCAACTGAAATAAATGGTTTTTCTTCCTGTAAACTTAAAAAACACAAGATGTTTCAGAAGTGTTTGAACGTCAGAGTGGTTATAGCAGATTCTTATCCCCCACTTCTTTTTGTTTGTACCTCTTTGTAAGCACAGGAAGGCAGTCTGCTGCTACTCCAAGATCCTGTATCCTAGAATCGTTAAGAAAAAAATGTCAGAAATGTTACTGGTAGATAAAGCATAGGTTGAAGTATATACTTCAACTCTGATTTAAAGAATAAATATAATAAAGTTACAACATTTAAGGAACCCCTAAAAATACTGCAGCATATTTGGGATAGTTACTACTTTAATAATATAGAAGAGACACCTAATTTACCTCACTAAGTAGGTGACCAATTCATTTATACTCCTTCTTCTCCAAAAGGTTAAAGCTACATTCAGCCTCAGATTCCTGCTGAAAAGAACTTGAGTCATAGTTTCATGGTCCTGAGAAACCTGTATATTTATGAAAATGTAAAAAGTTTACCACAAGTTTAGTAGCCAGCAACAGCACAATAAGCTGCTCTAATATAGTAACTTAGTATATGAAAATATACTTTCCTACCTGTATGCTTTTAGAAATTTAGCTAACAATGGCCTTAAACCCCACAAACTTCCCTTAGAAGGCAGCACAAATAAAGACTACTTAACCCACAAGCTACAAGAATAAGCTTTGCAGACACTTAGAGAGGTATTTAATGAATAAATAGAGCATTCACGAGCATGGACCTGTAATTCTCACCAACTTTGAGTACTTTTTACTTAGATGTTTACTAATTTTGACATGATTCAGACATAAGTAATTATATGTATTCTTCTGTACTTTCACAGAAAAGGTTCATTTTTTAGAAAAGCTCATTCTTGGAATGAAGTTTAGGTATCTGATTAAAATTCCTTTGACTGGAGTAAACACTGCAGAGCCATCCATCCACATCTCAGTCATCTGTGGCCATTGGTCTGGTCTTTAGTTTCTCAGAGGTTAAATCTTTCCCAGTCTTCACTCCTTTACCCTTCTTTTCTTATTCTAACTATTTTGCTCCTACTTCCTTGAAACCATCAATATGATGTGGAGTGCAGGAGTGCCAGATTTGTACCTCCAGCCCACTGGACTCCGAGCTGTCTCTTCATGGCAGCCCACATTTACAGTACCATGAAAAGGGAGCATGGTGATAGTCTTCAATCTGATCTTCCCTGCCATGCCTTACATTAAACACCCACAAGCCACAACAGGTAACAAGGATCTTAGGTGACAGAAGTGGAAATTTCAACATTAAAGGATGTAAATGGACTACACTGTCCCAACACCCATTTCATTTAAATATCTAATCTTTTAGCCAGTTTCAGAAGCCCCACAAACATTCACTGAGTTTCATCATGCAACCTTAACAAGAAATACAGTCTCATACAAACTCCTAAGCTAGTTACATACACACTAAGCTGATACTGTTACTGAAGATGGTTTTATCCTACCTCACCAGCTTATTCCCATTCACACACAAACACTTTCACACTTCCATAAACACGTGTGTGGCCATGCATCATGCCAGATCATGAAACCTAACCAGGTCCAAAGAATATTTTCCTTTGGTGCTAATGCAATTTTAACCCAGACTAGCCTGGAAGATCTGAGTTTCTGTGCTGATCCAAACATAGGGAAAACTGGCAGTACTGTTATAATTAATAAACTGACAGATAAAGATGGTAAATAGCAAGACCTGAGCCAATCTGTACGTTAAGAAAATAACAATCATTGAAAAATTTCACAGCTAACCAACAAAGAAACTACCAGGAATACTTTTATTTTAAACTAAAGTTATTTTAAACTCTACTTACCTCTGAAAAAAATCCACTGTATTTGGATGAAGGGCCTTCTGTTTGAGATGAGCCAGAGTCGCTCGAATTCAGGAAGCACGTACGACTATTTTGCACTTTTTCTAGCAGATTCCCTGCACAAGCCACTTCATTTTCTTTATTTGCCATGTCACAGCCCCTAGATTTAGGGAGCTGTTTCTTTCTGTAACAAGGCTTTGGAGTATAGCAATGAACTTTTCTTTTACAATAAACTACTTTGAAAAGAGAGAGGGGACTTGTCACCGTTTTTCCAACTGTTACTCTGCAACAATAAAGCAGTATTTTAGTGAAGGTTGCTGTAAACCTAAGCAGTACTTGAAGTTAAAATATACCACTATGAATTCAGTAGTCAACTTGCAGGTTACTTAGAACACTTTATCCCCAAGATACTTCTGATAATCCAAATAGTCATGAAAGTGCAAGAGCTACTACCATTTTTTCTTGCTTTTATGAATGCAGGGACTTATTATGGAAGCAAACACGGAATCAATTGTCAGTAAAATTAAGACCTATCTTTTATCTGTCTGTCTGGGTATTGTAATACATTTAAAATGCTTTTTCCTCTGTCTCCCTCTCACTTGAAACTCAAGACTCTTCACACCACCGCTCTCCTACCTGTTTGTGTATGAAGCCAGCTGTTTTGGAGATTTCTTACCCTGAGAGAAAGGGAACAGAGAAGAAATAAAACCTGCATTACTAAAAACAATCAAACACTCCCACAGTTAGTCAAAAAGAAGTGGTCCTGCTTGACCATAGCCTAAGTTTACTACAGATTCCCCCCCTTCCACCCACTCTTTCTATTCTGCAACTTAAGCACAGCTATGTTAACCTTCCTGTAATCTTCAAGTATTTCAAAGCAGCCTAAAGATGGACTCTCTCTGCCCCAGCTGTCCCTGGAGAACCACGATCAGCTGTAGGGTATCTTTGGCAAGAGGCGGGTTTGTGACGTCAGCAATGGATTCTTTAGTTACAAGCAAACTAAATGCCAACACATGAAAAGCCTACTGGAATCCGATGGCAAAACTGTGTTACTTGTTGCACGTACATTTAAAGGCCCGTAATATGATGCCTGTAAGATGCTTGTATTAGGAAGGATAATAGCAGAACACTTCCCCACCAAAGCATAAGGGAAAATAAAAATAAGAAAAAAAGTCATTAAGACTGCTGCAGACAACACGAGCTTGATTATTCTGAATTCATTCAGAAAGACACCAGAAAGGCTGCATAGAACAGTGATATCCTACAGGAGTAACAAAATTCATTCAAAGTTGTGCCACACGTTCAAAAATTAAGCAACACAGCTTGAAGATGAATTTCTGAAGACTGCTTTTTACACAAGAGTCTTCAATGTTTTAGAGCTTCATGTAATGAAGATGAGCTTAATTGTGTCATTTACTCGTAAAAAGAAAAAAGTACTAAGAAACTCAAGTTTGAAATATGTATTTTCACACAAACAGGTACTAAGCTCACATATTGCTGGTATTTCAACTTGAAAAATTACATAGACTCATAGAATCATTAGGGTTGGAAAGGACCTTAAGATCATCTAGTTCCAACCCCCATGCCATGGGCAGGGACACCTCACACTAAAAAGTATCACCCAAGGCTCTGTCCAACCTGGCCTTGAACATTGCCAGGGATGGAGCATTCACAGCTTCCCTGGGCAATTCATTCCAGTGCCTCACCACCCTAACAGTAAAGAACTTCTTCCTTATATCCAATCTAAACTTCCCGCTGTTTAAGTTTGAACCAGTTACCCCTTGTCCTATCACTACATCCCTAATGAAAAGTTCCTCCCCAGCATCCTTATAAGGCAGAGGTACTGGTACTGGAAGGCTGCTCTGAGGTCTCCACACAGCCTTCTCTTCTCCAGGCTGAACAGCCCCAATTTTCTCAGCCTATTTTTATACAGAAGGTGCTCCAGTCCCTGATCATCCTCATGGCCTCCTCTGGACTTGTTCCAACAGTTCCATGTCCTTTTTATGTTGAGGACACCAGAACTACACACAATACTCTAAGTGAAGTCTCACAAGAGCAGAGTACAGAGGCAGGATCACCTCCTTCCACCTGCTGATCAGGGTCTTTTTGATGCAGCCCAGGATACGGGTGGCTTTCTGAGCTGCAAGCGGACACTGAGGCCGGCTCATGTTCATTTCCTCATCGACCAACACACAAGTCCTTCTTTGCAGGCCTGCTCTGAATCTCTTCTTTGCCCAACCCGTACGTGTCTCTTGGAATTCTCCGACCCAGGTGTAGGACCTTGCACTTGGCATGGTTAAACTTCATAAGGCTGGCATCAGCCCACCTCACAAGCGTGTCAAGGTCCCTCTGGATGGCATTCCTTCCCTCCAGCATATAAACCAAAACACACAGCTTGGTGTCATCGGCAAACTTGCTGAGAGCACACTCAATCCCACTGTCCATATCATTGTCACTGTCCATGTCCATGTCCTGACAAAGATGCTGAACAAGACTGGTCCCAACACTGAGGGATACCACTCATTACTGGTTTCCAGCTAGACACTGAGCCATCGACCACAGCTATTTGTGTGCAGCCATCCAGCCCGTTCTTTATCCACCTAATGGTCCATCTATCAAATTGATGTCTCTCCAATTTAGAGACAAGGATGTTGTGTGGGGCAGTGTTAAATGCTTTGCACAAGTACAGATAGATGACGTCAACTGCTCCACCTCTGTCCATTAGCTCCATAGCCCCGTCATAGAAGGCCACCAAATTGGTCAGGCAGGGTTTCCCCCTAGTGAAGCCATGCTGGCTCTCACCAAGCACCCTGTTGTTTTTCATGTGCCCTAGCATGCCTTCCAGGAGAATCTGCTCCAAGATTTTGCCAGGCACAGAGGTGAGACTGACTGGTCTGTAATTCCCCGGGTCATCCATTTTCCCCTTCTTGAAAATGGGGGTTATATTTCCCTTTTCCAGTCATCGGGAACTTCACCTGCCTGCCACAATTTTTCAAATATAATGGTCAGTGGCTTAGCAACTTTATTTGCCAGCTCCTTCAGGACCAGTGGATTGATTTCATCAGGTTCCATGAACTTGCGTATGTTCAGGTTCTTAAGATGGTATTGAACCAGATCCTTTCCTACAGTGGGCCTAGGGTCTTCATTCTTACAGTCCCCAAGTCTGCCTTCCAAGACCTTGGTGGAACTCTTGGTGGACATGACTCTTTACATCTATGCTGTGCACATCAGCAAAACAATGCTATGATCTTAACACCAACTCAAAATCATGTGGGTTTTAATACATAATTTCTATAAGCAAACAGAGGATATTGTCATCTTTACCACTGTCTGAAGCAATTTTGCAGTAAGTTTACTTCCCTAAAGCTTCCATGCTCTGCTTCCTTACTCTTCAGCCAGTAACACAGGTAAGATGTTTAAGAAATTGCTTCTGATTAGCAAGAACCCAGTGAAAGCCTATGTGTTACTAGACAATGTAGTAGATTCAGCCATACAATAATACAAAGACAGGTCCATTTCAATGCAGGTATTCCACCTACCCCACCTCTTACCTGTGCCATGCAGCTTTCCTGGCAAGAGAGAACTTTTTGATGTTAGAACTCCTCTACTGTAACAGTTTTTAAATAGACTGCAGGGTAGGCATGACCAAAACCATATCAACACCTACTGTTCACATGGATGATATGATGCCTGTAATTGTGTAGTCTGTGCAATGATGGCTTATCAGCAAACCTTAGAACAGTCTGGGTTGGAATGGATCTTCAAAGGTCATCTAGTCCAACCCTCCTGCAATAAGCAGGGACCTCTTCAACTAGATCAGGTTACTCATAAACACATCCAGCCTGGCAATGCCTCCAGGGGTGGCACATCCACCACCTCTCTGGGCAACCTGTGCCAGTATTTTACCATCCTCATTGTAAAGAATTTTTTCCTATCATCCAGCCTGAATCTCCTCTTTCAGTTTAAGACCAAAATCCCTTGCTGTATCACAACAGACCCTGTTGAAAAGTCTACGTATTATAATGCATAGTTCTCATAACATAATTGCTGTTAAAGTGAAAGTTCTATTGCACATCTAAACATGAAATACCCAATAATGCTACGCTTCTAGCTTTAGACTGCTCAGAGCCAGGGACTCGTTTGGATGTTTACTTCAGTTACATCTGAGGACATAAAAAAAACCCAACAAAACAAACCCACAACCACAAAGAGCTTACCTCCTTCATGATCTTTTTAGTGGAAGAAGAGATTCTTTTCCTGGGGAGATCAACGGGATGACCTTCGATATGCAATACTTTCTGTTTTTTAACATTGTGGGCTTCAGATGCCATAATCTCTCAAATCCCTGTTTTCAAGGGAAAGATACTTAGTTATGTTTTCTAGAACTTTCAACTTTCTTCAAATACAGGTGGCAAAACAGTTAAAAAGAGTTCAATTATTCACAAGATGTTCCATCTAAATAACCCAAGACATCATCCTTCAGCAAATGGCAGCTAGATTGTTAGTAATATGCTGATGAGCACTTCAAAATTCCTATTTAGTTTTCAGCCCCTCCTGAAAAAACAGAGGTAGAGATTCTGTTTTCAATCCAGCTTAATACACTCGCACTGAGGGATGTCATACAGACAAGAATTCAAGTAAAGGAAAAGGCAATTCAGGAGACTCCTCCACATTCCACACCACAAGTTTCATCTGCAACCTAGAGGGGAAAATAAAAATAATAATAAAAAAAATAAAAAATTAAAATCCCACAAATGTTTCAAAGCAGGAAAAGGCAGCTAAATAAAAATAATCCCTGGGGTTTTTTTCTGGGGGGGGGAAGAAGGCAAAATTTATCATAATAACAAAGCTAAAAAAATTTTGAAGTGAAAGACCTCCCTGTAATTTATTGGCAAATTCAATCCCCTGCCCCTTTTTCTCAGGATATAACTGGCTATTTTTCATATTTAAAAAAATAAAATCTGTATTCTACAGTTAGCCAATACTAAATGTCTAAGGGACTCTGCCTTGACGTATGCAAATATTTCTACAAGAATCAAAGCCAAGACTGAGACACTTGTGCATAGAGTTTTACAATTTTATAAGTGATTCAGACAAGACACTGCTTGAGACTGGATTAAAGAAATACATTATGTGTTACCGTGAAAATGTTTTAGCAAGACACACTACCTTGCTTTTAAAGACTACCCCTTTGCTCCAATTTTATTGGTTTTTGCCCCTAGGTGGCAAAACTCTGGTCTCAACATGAATGTCCCAATTTCTCCCCTCCACCTTTAGTACCAATAGTCCTATCCTATTTCGTCTATGTAGCAGATTTATCCCACATTAAGAACTTCAGTTTATCAAAAGACTAAGACACTTAGCAGTGGAAAAAGCCAGATGGGAAAGAGCTTACTAGCCACAGAAGACTTGTCAATGCAGTAGCTAAAGGCCATTAAATAAGACAAACAGGTAGCAGGCTTAAAACAAAGTAGAAGGTGTATTCTTCACATAATGCATATTTCATTCCGTATTGTAGGATACAGTGGAAGCAAGAAAAGAGGGGGAAAAAAAAAAACCAAACCATGAAAGCCACCTTCAAATGCTTCAGTTCTCTTTAGAACAGGATCAGTTATAGAAGGACTATATCATTGGAAACCCTTAACCTGCAAGATGGGAACATGGGAGTCCTCAGGCCAAGGACTTCACACATTGCAAATGGCAGCATTATTTAGGGCAAAACCTCTAACAGTTTGTGATCCATACTTTTGCAGATACAAAGCTGGCTTAAGACTAGTGCATTAACTTGATTGACTCTTTTCCTGCATACTGTGGGATGGTGACAGAATAGTTGCCAGCCTGAGCTCTCAACACTTCCAAGGATTCCAGTCACCAGGCTTATAAATAAATAGTAATTTTTTCCCCCTGGATCTTAGAAGAAAATACAAGAATAAACCATTCCTCTGCTTATCAGACTCGTTAAAAACATTATTTGGCCTCAAAATGGACAGTACCTTAAAATTTGAACTTAGAGCACAACACAAAGGCAAATAACTGAACTTTTAAAGAGAAGCCCACTGTAACAACCCTAAAATCCAAACAAATCCAGCCTTATATTCAGGCTAATGCTGAAGGCAGAAAGCTAAGAGGACTTGGAAAAAAAAACAGCCGAGGGGAAAGCAGTGAACTCCAGGAGAATAGCAAGAATAATCTGTAAACCTGCAATGCCGTCACCAGAGCTAAATCCCATAGAATCATCCCATCAGATGGTAAAAACAAATAAATAAACAAATTCCATGATCTCTGTTCCTGCAGGATAACTTTCACAATTGATTTCGTGACACATGGACAGCTTACAACTCTTCATGCAAAACTGTGATCCCTCCTTATGTACTTGCTCAATAAATGATCTCAAACTACCCTCCTCTTTCATGCTACAGTAAGCAAAAGTCTGATTTCCAATATACAAGACAGTGCTGTTAAACTAGAATGTTTTTTACTTAATAGAAGTGTAAAATTTCTGAAGGCTAGAAAGAAATGCCTTACCAAGGAAATTCAATTAGCATACCAGTGTTCAATACTGGGCTCTAAAAAGTCTAAAATGACATCTCAAAATACCCAAATTGGAGGTATCTGAACTATCCAGGAGGGAAGAAAGCACCCTACAAACTGTTGAATGTGTTCAAGAGAAATGAAGATGAGGACACACTTTGCCAAATTTGATTCAAGAACATAATGTTGCCTAGCCTCCCAGCTTTAAAAGGAAAACAGTACTATCAATCCTTTCTTTAAAGATTGGGAACAGAAACCCAGAAGGCTAACAGATAATCAGATATAAAGGAACATCAGATGAAGTAAAATCCTTATGTCTGTGTTCACTGTCCTATAGATAGATTTCCACAGCTTAAGCTGTTTTGTGAGGGTCTCAATGCAGAAGCAACTGTGAATATAAGCAGTAATGAAATAGCTGCATTGGTAAGTAATGTGCAGAACCTCTCTTTTAGAGCTGACAAAGCACCTAAAGAAATCATGTGTGGAAAATAGTATTTAAAGACAGCATCAAGGAAGATCCAGACTGTCATTTCCGTTGTGAGAATTACTAAACAATGTAAATTAAGAACAGAATTACTGAACACAAACAAATAATATATTGGGAAACATTCAACCTGGCTGTTGTGAAGGCAAATCATGACCTGCAAAATTAGGTACAACATGGATAAAGGACAACTAAATGATAAAAATCTACCTGGGAGTCCAAAAAGCTTTAAGAAGTCCCTCAGGTAAAACTCCTGAGGAAACAAAGCAACCAAGTGATAAGAGCAAAAGACTTTGCATGGACAAATAGTTAAGAAAGCCATAAACAATCTAAGCAGTTCGACATTGAAGGAGGCCACAGCAAGTATCCCACAGAAAATCTACATTGGTTTATGCTGTTCAATATATTCATAGATTACATCTCAAAGGGGATGAGTAACTGATGTTGACAATACAAAGTTATATTAGACACTGAAGATGAGGGCTAACTGAAGAATTAAAGGAATCTGATTTACAGTAAGAAGCAGCAATGATTATAGATTAATATAAAACAAAGCCTGTGTATCTGCAGGCACAGGAAATTCTGGGTTCTCATACAGAATCGCAGGCTGTGAGCTAATAATTACCACCCACAACAAGATATATGACAGTTTATTTTAGATAATTTGGATTGATTGGTGCACCATATGGATCAATAGCTAGAGAAATAAACAGAACTAATTTGTGCTTGTATTTCAAATACTAAGTGCAGGTTTAGTATTCTTCCCTTAATAAAATAAAAACACCCCAACCCACAAGACAACAAAACAACTCAGAAGGCTTTTAAGTAAAAAACAACAAAAAAACCCACCAACCAACCAACTTACACCAAAAAAACCCATCCCCACCCCCCCAAAACAAAAACAAACAAACAAAAAAAAAACCCAACCAAAACACAAAAACAAAAATATCAGACAAAGTTAAAAGAAATATGAAACACTTTCCATACAATCAACAACTGATTAGACCAGGACTTCCCAGTCTGGCAAGAAGGCCACCTATAGCAGAGAGGGGAAAGACGACAAAGGTCTGTGAAATGAATAGCTTGGAATAGTTGCATAGAAATTGTTCATTGTTTTGCCCAATGTAAGAATGAAGGGTCAAAAGCTGAAGGCAGGTTCGAAACTTACAAAAGGGGGTGGGTCTTTATGCATATTATAATCAACCTGAACCTGCCACATGTAAACATTTGGGTCCGCAGCATCATAGGTTCCAGGGTAGACTGTGCAAATTCATTAAAAAAAAGACTGTGATTAAATATGATTAAATACAGAAACACAACCTGGGTAGCCCAGAGACACAGCAGAACACAAGCAAAACAATCTGGCATATCTAAATCTAGTGCTGCTATAACAAACTTAGTCCATCTCTCAAGAAACTTGCTTCCAAAGACTTAATAACACTTGATAAAATGATAGGCACTTTACAGGGTTTTTCACAACTTTTATTTCCTACCTGTTACAAGATATCATGACCTAGAAACAGCTAAATAGACAACTACCACCCGCTGTTATTTTGAGATATATGCAGAATATTTTTAAACTGCTATTACATACTAATTTGTGCAGGATCTAATACTCTACACTTTAACATCTTGCCTTCTTTGACTATTCCCTTATGATAAGCACAGCTGGCTGTATTTGTTCAGAATATATCATGCAGCTCGTTAAGGCCAATGCAATCCCTTGCTTTACAGATTTTAAAAATAAAAGGATAGAATGCAAGCCCTTTCAGCTCTGCCTCAGCCCTTCATCACACAAGCCCAAACTGTTTTACTACTGTAACAAAGTACACTGCAATTATGAACGGAGACACACAATTTTATTAAGATGACAGGTTCACATTCCACCAATTTCAGCCGTTCCATAGGTGACTTCTCATAGCAGATGCTAACCCTCCTTCCTCCTCATTTTACTCTCTTCAATTTTCAGGAAACAGGCCTAGAGTAACAGCAGCCACATATCCTGATAAGTAAGCTCATTTGTGCCCACATCCAATAGACAGTACCTATGCAAAGTTTTCTTGATGGCCGTGCTGCTTTTTTCTCTGATCCCTCCAAGATGCAATACAACTACCAGAATCAAGCAAAGAAAGCCACACTAAAAGGCTTTCAAATGTGTATTTATCAAAGGCAAGTATTAACAACTCCACCACTCCCTCCCATCATCCTAAATTCTGGGCACGGCCCCCAGAAAGGGACAAACTCTTCTTAACGTTACATAATCTACACATGTATTAACATCTATTTCTTACAGAACACACACCACAATACTTTGCATGACAGCTAGGTACCTTAAGTCACTGGCATTACCCTTTAAAACATTCCTTCCATCCTACACTTTGCCTAAATTCTTAACAACTGTTTTTTTCCTGTAGCACCTTATGTACACTAGCCATTGCAGATGTTCCCCATTTTCCCCCAACCCCTTAAATCAAGTGCAAGTTCAAGGATGACAGTATTGCACTCAGATGAGTTAACTGTTACTCTCTAAGAAGGGGAGTTCATACTTTGAAAGTAGTCAAAGGACGTATACATCAGGGAACTAATAATGGTCAACTAACTTTGCTAGTCATTATCAGATTTAAAAAGTTTATGAGAAACTTCCAATAATGGTTATTCCTCATTTATTTCCAAAAGGGTAATCTGTCTACAAAAATAAATTGGAACTATGTCATGATGCAGAAGTGATTCTGTAAGTTTGGCTAATTTCCTTTAATTTTAACTCTGACAAATGTTAAGAGAATCCATCTCTCAGTTTTAGATGGCTTCTACATTGTTTGAATATGAAAGTTTCAGTAAAAAAAAAAAAAACCCACAACCCATCTTGTTTAGTAATTTACGCTGACAGTTAACTAGATGTAAAATACTGAATTCCCTTAAAAACAAACTGGAGGCAGAAATTCCAAGAGCATGTTAATGCAAAAATTTTCCACAACACTATAAAAAGCATGATGTCAGCAGGACACAATTTTTTAATGTGCTATACCTGTCAGACCATTTGTTACAGTTAAAAATTTCATATGTGGCCCAAAATTAGAGCAATTTTATTAAATTTGCCTTAAAGACAAATCTTATATGAGCAACTAGTTATGGTAAGTTAGCTTATTCCTACAATTTCAGCTAACTTTCCTATTAGTCTTACATAAGGAATTTGTATGTGTCTCTCTGACACAAGCAGTCATCAAGAACTTTTAAAAATGACCACAGGTCAGATTTGGTTAAGTTTATTAAGAATCCAGGTGTGAGTTAGCTTTCCCTGTGGGGCCAGCCTAAAGGTCTAATAAATGACCTTTATATACCTCCTGGAAAGAAATTTTAGAAAAAAGTTAAATAAACCAGTATTCAGTTTTCTGCATCTGGATGTACCATTTACAGATATTTTAAGCTGCCATAAAGTAATATTAGTTGCCAGTGACTTAGTCTTTTCTGAAGTCATTCTTCACTAATGAAAAGTCTGTGGATTTTCACGTATTAACACCCTACAAATAGTTACATTGGAAAAATTCCAATACTGACCTTATCTGAGAGTTATATAGGAAATAAAATTCCAATACACTGCAGCTTCCCCTTTAGTATTTAACATCAGCTTTAAGAAACTACTATTTTTATTTTTTTTTTCTATTTGTTGCTCAAACCAAAGACCTTCAAAAACCTACAAATTTTTAATTCAAACCTAAAGACATATTGGAAAACCCCTTAAGTTCTAAACTAAGTGGAGGCATGGGTACCAACCTCATACCGATGTGGCTGAACACTCTGTGACTACATCTGACATATCTTGGGATCATATACCACTTTATAATGTTACCCTCAAATACAATGCGGTTCATTTATAGCATTTAAAAAGACTTCTTAATTCATATTCAAGCTCCTTGTCCTGGGACCAACATACAAAACTGTTAAAATTTAAAATATTCAAATGGAAATACATCAAAATGAGAAATATCAAAACTGGGCAAAAGAGAATGTCCACAAAACTAGAATGACATGTATGTATCAGTAAAACCACAAGTAATTTTTTAAATATATATACAGAAATAATATTATGGCATTTTATGGAAGATATTATAATAAAATTCTGAGTTATAAAGTTTAGGAACTCAAACCAATGGTAACTTGAGTTTGATGAAATGATATTACAGAAATTTTAAACAAAACTGTATGCACTGATAAGAAATTAAAGTGACAGGTTTTGACTGAACAATCTGTTCTTTCCAATCAGCAAGGCCAAATAGGCACTAACTTGTCTTCTCTTATGCTTTAATTCTACTAAACATGGCTAACTACCTTGTATGTCCTTCCCTGACTATAGCCCAAGAATAGATGGAACAAAAACACAGTGGGAAAAACAATATTTATGTTCTTAGAAGAGGTGGAAGAAAGCTGGTTTTAAGCAAACTGACTTACTTAATCTTGCTCCAAAGAACACCATGTTACAAAAACAGCAACAAAAACTATCTAAAGCTACCTCCGCCTCTCCTTAACAGACCTTACTATTCAGAATTTCTTCATTTTAGTTCTACATTAAAGAGCATGCCAACTACTCCAGCACAGCAGCTGAGAAAAAAGCTTGAAGGCTTTTAAACAAAGCAATTAATACAGGATCTGATCTTCAAGCGTCTGAAGATTTCCTCCCTCCTCTCCCCCCTCCCCGGAATCTGTCACGCCCAGGGAATAAAATCCCTGATGAGGCCTCACGCCCAACTTGTTATCCTCCCCTTCGGTAGCACTAGAACCTTTCCTACTTTCCTTACACTCGCCCACCACTGCACACACTTCCTTTGGAATTGTGGCGGGTGACAGCACTTCAGAAAAAGACAAAATCCCCAGAACTCGCCCGCTAGAGACGCAAGTACCGAACAGCCGTGCCACAGGCCGGCCGGGGGGGCTGCAGGTGTCCCTGCACTGGCCAGTCAACATCCCCGCGGTGCCGGCGGCGCAGGCAAGTGTGTCGCGTTAGGGTCGCCGCGGCAGCAGGAGGCAGACCCGCTCCCCGCCAGCGGCCAGCCCGCAACCCCGAGTCCACACTCCAGGCGGGGCGCCCCGGAGCAGCACCTGGCTCCGGCGAGGCAGAGCGCGGCCTGGGCCGCCCCGTCCGCCCCAGAGCCAGCGGGGAGGCGTAAGGCCTCGCCGAGGATTACCTCGCTCCCGGTTTCACAGCGGCCGGAGACGCGCGCCCCCCGCTAGGAAGGGTCCCTGCCCGCTGCCGTACTCCAAGCGCCAGCTCCTCGGCCGCTGCCCTGGGAACTCCGCACCCCGCCACTCACCCGCTGCTCATCGTACCGGGCTGTCCCACGCCGAGTGGGAGAGGAAGCTACACAACACTACTACCGCCACGACCCAACACCCGGAGCCTGCGCCATTCAAACGGCGCCGCGCTGCATGCTGGGCCGCGCCGCGCCACGCCCCGCTGCCAGCGCGGGCATGCGACGCCTTCTGGCGACCGCGGCGCCACCTCCCGGCAGCAGAGGGCGCGTCCGGCGCCGCTGCCGCAGAACCCATCGCAGAGCACGCCTCGCTCCGCTCCACCCCGGCACGGCGGCTGCGGCCGCTGGCTCCGTGTGCAGCCAGGTGGTTCTTCGGGCGGGCCCGCCTGCGCCCTAGCGTCCAGGCTGCCGCAGCTGCCTTCCCATGGGCCTTACCCGGCCCTTCCGCCTGGCGGCTTGCCCTGGCTGTTTGCCGGGCCGAGCCGCGCCCCGGGGCCGTCAGCGTGCTGGGGAGAGCTGTCCCGTTCTGGTCTAGCTTCTCGTTGGAAAAAGCTGTTCGTCCCCCGCAACCCTCCTGCGTGGAGCGGAGCCTCCCCAGGCCGCGGCGGTGTTCAGACGGCCGTCTCGCTTACCCCCCCGCGCCCGGTCCCGCAGGGCTCCCGCTGCGGGAACAGCCGCCGCTGCTGAGCGCGGGGGGGCATTCCAGCTGGGTGCTGCGCAGCGTACAGGAAACTTGCTGATGTCTGATTATCCCTGAATACTTATTTTGTATCGGAAACCTCGCAGCCTTCCTCCACACCGTGTTTGTAGGCTGCTAATGACGAAGTGCGGTTATGAGTGCGCAGTGTTTCAGCTGGCTGGCAGACCCACTCTAGCTCCAGCTTATAGCTGAGTGTGAGCAGCTCTAGTATTCCTGAGGCCTGGGTGACACTAAAATTCTCTCTTTGATCTATATTAGCATTTTAGAACACACTTAAAGCCAGGGAGAAGAATGGCTTTAGTGATAAATGGAGGGAAAGGTGAAGTTCATTCCACATCTCTCCTCACTTACTTTATTACACAGTCTTACATCATCCCTATAAAATAGAGGCTTCATCTGTCCCTTTTACATTAAAGTTTAGGCTTGGCTGATGTTTTGCCTAGTGTACCTTACTCTCGATTTTAGGGGAGAAGGGCGGGCTGTGACAAATTACATCCCTTTTTTCTGCAAGTTAACTGGGCATGACAATTTAAATTGTAACTCGGTTATGAAGATATTTTCTCAGTGTCTGAACAACTCCAAGTCTGTCTGTATTTAATCAGTCTACATCACCATGTTCTGTGACCTGCTTTTCATGTCATGATATTATCAGACTTTAAAACAAGGTGGTTCATAAGATACCAGCTTATGACACAAGTCTTCTATACAAAGAAGGCATTAGATACCATTAAAAATGAGTGTCGTGGTTTAAACCAAATCTGCACAGTTCGCTCACTCACTCTCCCCCTTGCTCCCCCAACTCCCGGAGAGTTAGGAAGGAGAATCCAAAGAATGTGGCCCCCACGGATTGAGATAAGAACGGTTTAATAGCTAAGGCATAACACAAATCACTACTGCCATTACTACTACAAATAATAATGATAAAGCAAACAACAAGCGAAGCGAATACAACACCTCACCAGCCACCGACCCATAACTCACTCCACCCTGCCCAACCGAGCTCCGACCGATACCTCCTCCATCTCCCCAGAGCTCCAGCCCTTCCGGGTCTCTCCTGGTTACATCCTGGGTGTTGGGGGTCGAGCATGGGCGCTTGAACAGGCCTACAGCAAGCTGTGAGAAAGTGAACTTATGACCCCAGGTTAAAAGAAGAAGAAGTGTCAAGATCAGCAAAACAGGAATGCAATAACAAGATGCCAGTAATTGCAAAAGCATGATGTAACGCTAAGCTGAAGCGAAGGTTTGAAACCAATCAGGAAAGGTAAAGGGGAGCGTGTATACCTCGTGGACAAAGCGAAGCAGCCAATCAAGTAATGTGTGATTGCGTGTAAGACAGTATATTAAGAGCAGCCTTGTAATCAATAAACGGAGCATTTTGTGAACCTACATTGTATCGGTGTTTTCTCCCCTCCACCTGGCCGCAGCACCTGGGTATGACGTGCTATGGTATGGAATACCTCATTGGCTAGCCTGGGTCAGGTGTCCTGTCTCTCCTTCCTCCCGGCCTCCCCTCCTCCCTGGCAGAGCATGAGCTCAGAAAAGGCCTTGGACAAACCAAACATTTGAGCAGTAATTCGAAACACACTTGCTATCAACAAACGTTCTCATCCTGAAAGTCAAAACACAGCACTGCACCAGCTACCAAGAAGGAGAAAAAAATGACTGCTACTGCTCAAACTAGGACAATGAGCTGCGCGTATACAATCAAGTCCTTAGGTCAATCAAGTCCTTAGGTCAGCCAGTGTTTCATTTCAGAAGTTTCATAAGCATATTGATATAAAAAGTCGTTGGAGTCTTTCACCATAATCATTATCCTTTTGAACAAAATTGCCCTGGTGCTTAGGAATGCATTCTAATTTCCAGTCTAAAATTACTCATGTCCTGTCTATTCTAGTGCCAGTATTACCTGAGTTTAAACAACTCTCACCTTCTATGAAGTCTGTTTGCCATAAGCAAATAATTTTATCCTCACAACAATTTGATTTTACTAGCCTAACAGAGTTAAGCCTCCTACCGCAGGGTAACATCTATGTTTGCATAATCATCCTAATGTCACTTTTACCTTAATTTTTGCAGATGCTGCAGTTTCAGTTCAAGCTGTCCTTTGTGCACTGTGTGTAATATATACATGGTTCTCTTACTCACCTGAGCACGTCAGCTGTGGCTGTCCAGGTCAGCAAGGGGTTTTAAACAGTATTTTCTTTGAGCTGTGCATGCTGACCCAAAAACAAATAAACAAAAAAATCAAAGGAAACAGATGATATGTTGCTTTAGAGAATGTGACAATTACCAGATGATGCACACTCAAAAATGCTTGAGCTTTCCAAACTGGACCTTGTGAAGTTCGTCAGGAGCACGTGGTTAGGTACCAAACCATTTTTAAAAGATTGCCAGCTAAATGTGGCTAAGTTAAATGCTGACAGAAGACAGTGGCAGAAATGGCAAAAGAGCTTCTTATGTGATCTTATGTTTAGCTTTTAAAGGGCAGAGCAACTGGCTTGTTCAGCCAAGGTGCCAAACAGAATAATATTTTTGTTACGGGGCCTGGTTATTAAATACCTCTTCTGAAAAGAAGCTGTTCTGCAAGTCCAAGTAGGGGTCAGATTTTGTAATAGTACTGTAATTTCTGTCAAAGGTCCAGTTCTATTTTCAGAATCGCAAAGCTACCTTGCTTACTTAGCAATGACCATGGACCATCTAGCTGCTAATACTAACAGGTTAACCATCCTCAGACTCAGCTGCAGTCATTTACATTAAGAATTTCCACTTATTTCATGTATCTTCCTTTGATTCTGTTTTTGATATGCATTCTTTGGTTTACATTACTATCTGGGCCTGAAAAAAGTCTTCTTAGCTAAGCATCCTTACACCTTTTCTAAGTGTCTTCCTTAGCCTATTTTAACTTACTTTTTGCTGCTGTCTTCCCTAAATAACACTGGGAGGTGTCCCTGCCCATGGCAGGGGGGGTTTGGAACTAGCTGATCTTAAGGGCCTTTCCAACCCTAACTATTCTGTGATTCTAAATTAAACAAAAAATCAGAGTTTCTTGCATTAGCTGCAAAGTACTGAAAAATTATATTCTTTTTGAAACTTTCTTTTCCAATTTCATGTTCCTTTACATGTTTTTTTTTTTGTTGGTTTGTTTGCTTTGTTTTTTTTTTTTTAATTTATGTAAATTTCACCAGTAGAGGAAAGATCTAATGTTGCTGCTTCTGTATACTGCTAATAGGTGAATGCCAGTATACCACACTTGTAGGATACTTTTAATGTGTTTGAAGTCTGCATTAAAAAAATCCTACTTCTCTAACATTGCTCAGTTTAATTCTCTGGAGCCAGTTTTGCTACACTGGAATGAACAAGGGGTTTTGGCAGAAGAGCTACATCAATCTTATTACTGAAGCTGGAGAAAGAAAATGTCACACTTTTAAAATAATTATTTAGAGAAATTCAAAACTCAGACAATTTTAGTTGCAGTTTCTGTACCTGCCGTGTCAAGCTGTATGAAACACAGAGTGAGGAATGAACACTGCAACATCTAAGGTAGCACCAGGGAGCTATGCTTATACTTTTTGCAGGGCACATTTTGTACAGTTACTTTCATGGTTCCTTTGTAAATGAGTTTTTTGTGCACTGCTTGACAGGTTTGAATAGTCAAATCTTCCAGATGTGTAAAAGAGTCTAACTAGATAAAGTCATTATGATGTAATAGGATTTTATGAGATCATGATATGTAATCTGAATCATGTTTTTCTTCAGGACTGAAGGAATATAGATCCAAATATATGCAGATCTAATGCAGAGAAATGTAAATATATCTACATATAAAAATAACCTACTAACTCCTTCCTCTTGTGTTCTCATATTCTCAAAAAGCATATTGATATTAAACACATCTGCATTTTTAAAGAATTTCAGTGATTGGGTCTGAATCTAGAGAAGCTCAGGAATTCTTTGAATCATTTCTTTTGCAGTTATCTGTAACTCCAAATTATATGTTTTGTGTCATCTTCACAAATGTAACACTAGTTGCCCTGGCAATTTGTGATGGAAAGTAGGAGTTTTCATAGTGATTTTGGATGCAACACAGAAGCCTAATGTATGAAAATTGAAATCTTTAATGTGCAGCAAAACAAAGTACTTGTGCAAAGGCAAAGAAAATTGTGAGGACAGGATGAATACATTCACTAAAAAACCCTAGTTCTACTGTTCAGAGCTGATTAAGGTGTTTGACTATTTTCTGATTGTATTTTCTTTTTTTTTTTTCTGTAGCTTCTATATTTACTGATACTTTATTTGCAGTAAAGTTTTCCTTCCAGCTGTTGTATAAGTAGCACTATGCCAATTGGTGATGTTATTTTACCAGCCTGGCTTCTTTTTTATTCTTCCTTAGGTAGAATTTAAGTTCGATAAAATGTACTGACATTTATGTGTGTCTTCTGAGATCTGCCCAGTAGGTGCCTGGAATGGGTTGTAGGTAGGATGTTTGAGGGGGTGGTAGTTACTTCAAGACTATTAACTATCTTTAGCCTGCAGGTGTGAGACAGGATGGCTCAGGCAGTTGGTAATGGGATAAAGCTTTTCTCCCCTGAATTGCCAACTCTGGGCCAGATTAGTAGGAACAGAATATTTCCACCATCTGGTGTCTGGTCAGTGACCAATATGAGAGAAATTGGTAGCCATCCCTGCTACTGGTGATTAGCTTTGCAATTAAAAAAATTCCTAAAACCCACTCTGAGAATGATTTAATCACTAACCTGCCCCAAATGAACATGAGGACTAACAGTCCCGCTAGAAACCTAATTGTTAGGCCTCAGCACTCTGAAGGGAGCACAGGAAAATTTGTCAGTGTGGGCTGTCAGGAGATGATGGTTTTTTTTAGAAAGCAAACAACTGATATTTTTTTTGCTGAAAATGACAGCAGCTTGTAAGAAAAGTTACTTGATTTTTCGGTGACACAGAAAAGCAGGTATCAACATCCTCCAGAATCCTGCCACTCCTCAAAATGAAAATGTCCGTAATTAATAAAAAAATGATTGGTGTAGGATGGCAGTATTTGATTAGAACATAGTTCAGCTGAAAGGTATGCTCTATTCAAATATATAAAGTTTTGTCTCATTGCAATCTGAGACAGGTTAACTCAGGCTGACTGAATGAATAATAAGTTACGAATCGGTGTGACAAGTTGGGATTCTTTATAACATAGTGCTCCTGAACACTGCATCCATTTCTATTGTAGAAATAAAGTCAGATGTAATTACAGAATCTGTGAATTGGGCTAGTGTCTGAATTGCTGTAATCTTATGAAGTAATTTGCTATCTGACTGAAAAACCCCATTAAATAGCCACTTAAGAAAGAAAAATGCTCTACTGTAATATTCAAGAAAGGTGACACTGAAAATTAAAATTTGTATCTAGAATAGTTTATTTTAATTGATAAATGAATACTTTACAGCTTCATTTAATGTTTCTTAAGCAAAACTATGCTTTTAGGGTGATAATTTTGAGAGAAACTAAACATCTAGGCCTTAATAAAGACCTTTAAGAAAATGTATAGAATCTAGGGTATGATTTTTGGGGTTGATAACACTACCTGGTTTTGTTTGAATTCAGACATCTAAATGACAATTATCATAGTTTCAGACCCTCAGCTACTAACACGATGAGATAGTAAAACTGTATACATTCATCTTCACATCAAAATTATGCTGTTAAATTCCGTGTCCGGTAAAAATGAATTAAAAATTAGTTTTAAACGTTATTTTTTTCTGCCTTCCCGCCGCTGACCAGGAGGTGGTGCCCATACACTGGACCGTAGTCAACTTTGAGTGGGCTTTTCGTTAGGCTAAGCAGTGCCGTTGAGTCAAACGTGGTAATACTGATGTGGAAGTTGTCTTTAAAAAGAATAGCAAGAAACATAAATTTCGAAAATAAACATTATGTTCATTTGTTCTCTCTTATCTGAGGTTTGTGTTTGAAACCTTTGTCTGGTTTATGCAGCTACATACTGAACACATTCCTCTTCATTTTATTTCTCAAGTAGTGATTTTTCTCCCTACTCCCCTTTATTGCTTTGTCCTTTTTTTTAATCTCTTGAACTTCTCCCAGACATCCTTACTGAGATGCCCAGATGCTGTTTATTTCTAAACATTATCAAAAAAGGAGAAGAGAGCGGTGTCATCTGCTGAAGTAGCTCCAAATAAAAGCTGGTATCTTATTTTTCAAACCTTATTTACTCTCTTTACACAGCTGTGCTGAAATTGGTATTCTTTTGCAATTGTGAGTGACTGTTTCATAAAAAAGCCCAACAAAACCAAACCTTTATTCATTTATGTTTAGTGTTGTAAATCTATGGTTATGTTGTGGTTGTTCTATCTTCTGGCAACTTCTTGCTTCATGAGGTATGGATCAACCAGACATCATAACCCTTGAATAATTTTTCTCATCCATAATACTGGAGAAACAGAGGCTGTAGATCTTATTGGGAATAAATGCAGTGAGCTAAATCTCACTATTAATAATTCATAAGGGCAGAAGGCTTTTTTTAAAAAAAAAGCTTGGCAAGCTTTATGAAATGTTGTAACTTGGTGGCATAAGGTAAAGATTGGAATTTTCTGTGTGTATGTCAAGAATCTTCAGATTTCAATAACAGGCTGTGGTGGGTGTGATCTTACCTGCGGTTTGTATACCAGGCCTTCACTTTCATAGCAGCTACAAGAATACATAATGACTATATGTTCTGGGATACAAAGAGATTGTTAAGAAATTTCACCTCAAATATGTGCTTGTTTTGTTAGGTCTTTAATCTCAGAAATATACAGATTTTAATTGTTTAACATTCTTCTGCAGATTCAGTTGCTGAATAGCAAACAAATAAAGCAATATAACATTGCCTGCAATTGCATCTAATTTATTTAACAATTCTTCTTTAAAAACCTTTACTGAATATAATATAGTTTTTGTGCTGCCTTCTATATCTTCATTCTCTAAAATTTAATTTATTTATTTCTCCCTTTAATCCTTCCATGTCCTTAAATCCTTTGGTTCAGCCTAATCCTTCAAATCCTATAATTACTCTAACAAAGCATTTTAACCTTGTGGCCTTCCTGGGCTCTTGCCTATTGCTTATGACGTGTAGGTCTCGCTTGACTAATGATATTTACTGCTGCGTTTTCTTTCCTAGGATACTCATGGAAAATTTCATGCCACATGGCACCTGTTTATAGCAGGGCTCAGCGTCACAGTATTACTATGGCCATTGTAAAAATTGTGGTGGCTGTTTTCTATTATTAGAACAATTGCTTCTTTTAGTTAGAAGTTAATGGCTGACCTTGATGTAATTCCAAGTAATAGAAAACCAAAACCTAGATGTTGATTTCAAGTAACTATTCCGAGGTTGTTTTGTCTATTCAGCAAGTACTTTTTTACATACTGTGTAAGGTGTATAACCAGTTTAAATCAGGTATGTAAGATGACAATACTTGATGATAGTATGTTGGGTTGCCTGAATATTTTTCTGAACACTTCATAAACATATTGTATTAGTTTCCCTTAGGAAATTCTGAACATTAGGGTGAGGATACTATTTTATAGTCCTTAGAATTTTTCATGTCCGGTTTATTTGTAAAGAAGTAGTCAGAATTATTTAATTATTTAATTTAAATTAACTTAATTTTATTTTATTTTGTTTTACTTTACTTTATTTTTATTTTATTTATTTTATTTTAAGCTTATTTTTTGAAAGAGTAGGCCAGGGTCTGACTAAAATTAATTAGTGTTAATAGAAGTGATATTTAAAAATATGATGAAGAACAATTTTATATAATTCTATTAAGGAGAAAAAGGTAATAAGTGTATGGCAGGTATTTTAGAAAATGGTTATAAATCTTAATGACATACGGTACTAAAAGAAAATTACTTGTTTGCAATGGTGAAATTACACAATTTCATTATTCCAGCTAAAAATAAAAATCCTATTTTCAATGTTAAGCATTTATATTAGGGAAAAACTCTAAACTTCTTGTGTAGTGAGAACGATACTTCTTTGGGGGTGATGATAAACAGAAATCTGCATCTGTATTCTGTGTTCAGCTGTTCAGAAGCTGTGATGGAGGGCAAATACACACGGTTATACAGAGATGTACATATAAATTGAATCCTATAAACTCTAGAAGACTTGAGCAGAAGACTGTTCCTGTTACTGATTTTATGATCTGTGAGCAAAAGTCTCTAACAAATGTTTGAACCGTTGCTCTGGTCCTCAGCTCTGTGCTTTTTATGTACAGTTTATATATCACATATTTACCAGGTGTACATTGAGTGATTTTCTTCTACTGTGCATGCATTACTTTGCCTAAACAAACCATGGAAGCATTTATAAAAATAAGCTGGGATGACTTTTAGGCATCAGAGCCTTGCACATCTGGACCTGACACAGATTTATGGCCTTACCTTTTCCAACATGTCTTTGAGAGAGGTTCTGCCTAAGAAAATATGAGTCTGTATGTATAAGGCACACTAAGCCCAGCTAGAAACAACAGAATGCCTGAAACTTTTTTCTCAATACTGTTTCTTGCAAGATTAATTTTTCTTGGCTTGAGAAACTGATCCTAAGCTACTGAAAGTGAGAAGTTTGTAAATCAGATGTTCTTTTCTTCTTTTTTCTTTTTTTTTTTTTAAATATATATATTTAGGGTAACTGAAGCGTCTCCTAAACTAACTTCACCATCCCATCTTAAAGAGCACGTAATTATAGGTACTGGAAGGGGGAACAAACATGGGAGGACATAGGATGTGGGAGGAAATGCATTTCCAGAGAAGAGATAGTAAAAAACCCTGGGCTGTAAAATTTGTGGAGGAGATGTCCTGAGCTTGCATTTCCTCCCAGTGAAGTCAATGACAGCAGAGTTGTCTCATGAAAAGGCTTACCAATTAATGAAGAGCATTGAGAAAGACACAGTACCCAGCATACATTTCTTGTATTCCTAAATACAGTGAGTAAAGAAACTGAAGCAGCGATTAAAATACAGATGTTGTGGCATAATACGTAGGTAGAAATACTCAGGTTTTAGACCAAGCTAAAACAGCTGGAAAAGTGAGACCTTCTGGGACACATACAATTTCTGTGTGTTTGAACCAAGCAAACAAATGTCTGTATCAGCACAGTTTAACTAAGCAGTTGAGTTCACTTCTGCAGGATGTTAGTTAGACAAGCAGCACAATATGATGATAAAAAATAAATGAGAACAGGATTTCGGTTAGACTAACATTAAAATGTTTCAAATACTGATAATTTAAGGGATAAGACTGTAATTGGTAGTAACATGAAAAAAATGGCACCATTGTAATACTGCTGCCAGGCCCATTATTTTAATGTTTCCTTCAGCGTTTGTCACTGCTGATAAAAATATCCTACTGAAAATAACCTAGAGGCTGCATTGCTTGACTGTTTAAGAGAATTCCTGGTGACTGCAATATCTTTGAGCTTGCCATTGCTTGCATGGACTTATTACAGCTGTGAAGACAAGCTATACATGAATGAAACCAATTTAAGGACCAGCCATATTTGTTCCTTGTTCACAATGAGCAGTAGTGAATCCCTGCAGCCTTTTTAGTAGTAATCACAATAGGCATTATGCACAATGAAAAGCAGAAGTCCACCATTATTAGAGCAACAAAGCATCATTCTGGTTTCTTTGTTTTAGACCTGCTTCTTGCTGTTTATCAGGAGTAACTCATCAAGTGAGCAACAAGTTCTGGGATATTTTCCTCTTTCCACTAAATGTTAGCCACCTTACCATGCAAAATCGTCTGTGTCTATTCTACAGCTTAATCTTGTACAGATCCTAGCCCTGTCTTCATAGCTTTTTCTTGTTGGTTAGTTAGTGTCTTCTTATCTTTGTTGAAGCCTGTCAAGACAAAAAAAAATCCTTCAGGGAGCTTTGATTTGACTAGTTTTTATACTTTTACTTGGTTTCTACAAGTGTTGGTTATGACATGATGAACATTTTGCCACTTTTCTAAATGGTGTGGAAACAGTTTTATTTTATCCTTTTAAATCTGGCTCAATTTTTATCCTTTCTGTGGCTGTTTTCTGTATCTGTATTCTGCAATATTTCCTTTTTTGGCTACAGTTTTTAAAATTTGAGTTTAGAAGGATTGTATAGATAACTTGCAGGCTGAGCTTTTTTTTGCTAAGTAAGGGAAATAAGCCTTTAAGCAATCTGATTTAGTATTTTCACATTGTAGGCTATATATATATACTCTTCTTTACATGCTTCACTTCTGAGAGATAGGTTTGGAAGATCCATAAATAAAATTAATCTGCCCCTGCCATCTCTGTCTGTTCCTATCTGCCTTCCAGATTGTCCCCTCAAAAAGGGGAGGGAGAGCTGTGGAGGGTGAAGGGCCTGTATGGGAACCTCGACATTGTCTGCATTTTTTAGGATCCATCTATTTCAGTCTGTTGCTATGGGATTCTTTGCACCTCTCTGCACTTAATATGGAGAGTTGCCTCCTCACTATTCACATTTTAATAGTGTGTCTTATGATGTATTTAATGGCAATGACATGACACTGTCACACTACTGGATTTCAGACAATACCTCCATTTTTATTTTTAATTATATTTTCAATGCTGTCATTCTTAGAGGGTTTTTTAAACATAAATTCTGTGACTATTGATTGAGAAGAAGCTTTGTGGAGACTTCTAGAACTATTTATGTTATTTTCTTGTTTATTTAAAAACATAAGGAGTCAAAGCAGATAGTTTCTTCTAATCTTTGTTAAAGATATAGGGTTTGTTTCCATACAGGGTTATCTATCTGATGCCCTGGGATTCATAGGAGACAACTTGTCATAACTTAAATAAAGCAACTATTCTCAAAATCAGATTCAAATAGATTACATAGGCTCCTTTTAAGATGCAGTGAAGTTAAAATGTGAAACACAACCTAAAATACTGTGGTTGAGACAGTCACCATACAACAGTGAGTAGAAAGAGTATTTAGCTGTTAGGCTACAAATGTGGACCCAGGCCTGCAAGAAAGAACAAGGTGCAGAAATGTAATTTTAACTGCAATACTATAGAACCATATCCTAATAATCTCATCTCTAACAATGTAATTCTCTGTTCTCTTGCTCCTCTACTGTTTGTTTGTTTCTCTCTTCCTTCAAAGTATAGAAAGCTTAATTCTGGGCCCAAATGATACCAAGCATGTCAAAAAGAAGCCAAGTATTTCTAGTTTTGATTGTACTATACTCCTAAGCCTGTTATTCTGCATCACTCCACATGGTGTCTTCATGGACTGTAAATCTCTACAACTAATTCAGAAGCCAGTTCCCTTTGAATCCAGACTTTCATTCTTTCTTTTTCTCCTGTGCACATACATACTAACACACAGCTCGTGTTTACCTACTTGTGCACTTCACAAGATTTGAAGATGTTTAATTTGAAGGCTAGATTTATTTATTTTATTTTTTTCTGTAGGAAATAAATAAATTCTAGTAAATAAATAATTTTAAATTGCTTTAGGGAGTTAAGGCTAAATCTCCTTAACTCCTATTAGGAGAAGCTGATTTTATTTTTAAAGGCTTTGAAAGGATTCATCTTTACTTTCCAAATACATACATGCGGAAGCAGTGTTGTTCAATATGCTACTGTAGGGAAGCTTCCCGAGTAAGCTGATGGAAAGCAGTGGGTGAAGAATTCCCCTAGAAGAAAGGTCAAAGGAATGGAGTTTATTCAGCCTGGACCGGAGAAAGCTTGGGGGAAACCAGTCAAGTCACAGTATTCTAATACCTGAAAGGGTAGCTGTGGTGGAAAATGTTCCCTTCTCAGGCATGCACAGTGATGGGACAAGAGGCAACAGGCAAAAGTTGCGTCAGGGGTAATTCCCTCTGCATATAGAAAATATTTTCTTCAGCATGAGAACAATTAAACCCTGGAATTGGCTGCTCAGGGAAGCAGTGAAATGTCCCTCACAGGAATTACTCAAGACTTGGCTTGGCAGAGCCCTGGATAACATAATTTAAATCCCTGCTTTCAGGAGAAGTTTGGACTGGATCATCTCATGAGCTACCTTTCAACCTGGATTGCATGAGTCTTCTTGTTATCTAACTTGTAAAGTCAAATGTCTGAAATAATCTGTCTTTAAGGAGAGAAATGCTGCCTTTCGTGTGCTGGTGAATTACTGTGGTGAGGGCTTAAAAAGTAGTGGTATGTAATACATAGACAATTTGACATACAGAAAGACATAAGACATACAAAAAGAATAGAATATATTAAAAGTCATCCAGTCAGGCAAAGGCCTTCACAGGCTCCTTCTCCCATTTTGTGATGCATCAATTGCAGTGAATGTCTTAGTGAGACTGGTAAGCTTCTCAGACATTTCCCAGACTTTAGAAAGCCAGAGTAGCCACTGGTTTTATTGGTATTGGAGAAAGGTGTCAGTCCCTGTTTACATCAGTGTTTCTGTTTTTTCTATTAAGCATGCATTCACATTTAAAATGCAAATAAAAAGATTAAACAGCGAAGCATGGAATGTTCCCCAACTCAACTCCCACTTTCATGATAGTTTTATCACCCTGTGAGTCTCATGATTCCTGCATGGAATCTTGCCACAGCTCCAGCAGGAAGGGAGGATGTGGTAGTGTCTAACAGAAGGAGCAGAGCTCTGAGTCAAAGATTGTAAATATTCTTATTAAGCTTGTGGATAGTTTTATATAATAATGTGTACATAACTTACATGTAGGACAGCAGCTTTTAAGGACGGAGAGAGTTCTTTTTTCAGGCCTTTGTTGGGATGAAAAACTAGGTCCTGCTGCTTATAATGAAAATGTTCCAGGTTTTTTAGAAACAAAAATTCTGTTAAATGAGTAAGTAAATAAAGTGAATTATGAGTAAGGGTTTAATTACTGTAGTAGTCAATTTACATTTTAGTAAATTGCAAATATGGTCAGGTTTTAAGAAAATTTTCACAGAAGACAAATTCTTGTGAATCATAGTGCTGTTACAGTCCTTGATAAAAAACAATAATTCTCATTCAGTGAGAATTAAGCAGTCCAGCACCACATATATTCCACATTATTCAAATTCTGCCTTTCTCAGAAAGTGATTAATTCCACCTTCCAACTTTTATTGCATCCATCAGTAATATTTCAGAAGTATACAGGTATTACTCTTTTTACCACAACCCTGCAAAAGGAGACATTATTAACCTTACTCAGCAAAGGGGAAACAAAGTTTTAAAGGACTGTGTTCTCACTATCTACTGTAATCTTAATTCAAGATAACAGTGATTTGAACCAATCACTTTTCAGGGCTGCCAGACCCTGAACTTTGCCACCAATGGGAAGCTCATAGTGTCTATTTTGTATTATGAATTGCACAGCTGTCTAGGGAGCTTGTTTTAAGAAGCTGGAATACTGTTCAGAAAAATCAGGTAAAAATAAGCATAAATTTTGAGTATCTAGCTTGGGACATTTATGGTATGATTTCTTCACTGAACATGGCATTAAATTTTTCATATATTTAGATTTCCAACATATTTTAGGTACCTTTGTAACCAATCAGTTTTATTGCACAGCAGGCTAAACAATAAGTTTTCTAGAAGCATGCTCTACTTTCAGTCTGTGAAACATTTAATTTATGTGATTTGTCAACATTGCACAGGAATTCATAATGTGCAATATTGGATCAGAGGATCTGTGGAAAAAAGGGTATATAATTTAAGTCTGTATCATAACACAGTCAGAAATAATGATAACTGAAGCAGTTCCTAACTTCAAAGTGATTGATTCTACACTCATATATAATTTTCTTATCGTATTTTTCTGTGGATAATTTCTTAACTTAAAAAATGGAAACTCAAAGGCCCCCATATTGTCCCTCACTATGCATCATTACAGTGAAGCACATCAGTGCTCTTATAGAGAGATACAGTAGAACAGAAGCTCTTCTTGGCTTGCCTTGTGTCCTATACTTGTATCAAGATGAAGTATATCTGCCAGATAGTAACAATAAATCCAAACAATTGTGGGATTTAATACATTGTTATTTTTAACAATTCCTTTATCTATGCATTCCCATTTGCACTTTATCTATACACTCCAATTTTTATCTTTACTGATTGAATCTTATATATACTAATCCCATCTTTATCTTTACTAACCTGATCAGCCAATTTTTTTACTTATACAAGCATTTCTACATTTATGACTTTTACAAAACTTATATATTGCTATTTATATTTTCCCTGTAATGATGTATCTGGTTGACTGTGAATGCCATTTTCTTAGAATGAAAGAGTAAATCCACGTCTAAAAGGAAAATGGAATTTCTTATTCTCAGGGTCATGACCAACAGTATTAGAAACACGAGACTGATCATTGCATTTACACTACCTCTGTCCCCCATTAGTTTAGCTTTCTGCTAGCTTTAGGTAAGCAGAACATTCTGGGGAAGATCTATCTTTTGTTGATAGGAGGAATAAGTGTTCCTAATGGTTATTAGAGAGGAAAGATTGTTTAAATAATATAAAACATCACAAGGCAACAGTCTCTTAGGTCTGCTGCTTTCTTCTTTTCTTTTTGATTCATAGGTCAGAAAACTCCCAGAACTCCTGAAATGCCCGTGGCCAGTTTGGCATTTCCTTATAATTTGTGCTTTACAGATTACTTCTCCAACCCATATGACAGGTACTTCTTTGCATGACAATAGACATCTGTATTGTCAGCAGTCTTTTGGGACTTAAACAAATATATAATGCATTGATTTATGATGTTGTGCAAGTAAACTCATCTTTTCTTCCCAATAGTTTGTTATACAGCTTAAAACAAAAGTGCTTGAAGTAGACCTAACCTCATACACTCTGGAAAAACTGAAGAATCAGCACAGAGCTTTCCACACAGTGATCACAGAAGAAATATTTAAATAGCTTTCCTGTGTACTTAGGGCCATGCTTTTTCTTCCCCATGTCCCAGCACATATATATACGTTCTCACAAAACAGTATGGTTTACAGAATAGAGGGATTAAGTTTTATAATAAATATTTTTATATTTTTGATGGTTTTAGTTTACAAAGAAGATACTGTGGTTTTGGTCTGTACAGACTCTCAGCACAACCTGACATCTTACATGGTTAGCTTTTTGGATTAAAGCTTTAATTGCTGTTTTGTTTTTATAAATACTTACTAAGATTAAAGTACCACCAATCAATGTATTTGAATGCTTAGTTAGGAATGAATCAATTTGAGGAGGATTTTATGTATTAAATGCATCCAATCAACTTTATGAGAGAAGAATTTAACATTCAATGTAAAGATTGCTAGCTCTTCCCTTTCTCTCTTCCATCTGTCTTACTTCTCTATTGTTTCTTTTCTGCTGACTTGTTCTTACTTTTCTTTTAAATTAACAGTTGTTTCAAGGTGAGTTATTGGGATGTCTGGCCAAGCGATTGCACTTTGACTCCTCCCCCTGTAACTTGATATGATGTTTCTGTAAAGTAGAATACATATCTGTGATACAATAAAGTGCACACCACATTTTAAAATTGGTTTAAATTCTGTAGCTTTTCTCATCCTAACGTCTGCAAAATCCTTAAGGAATTTTTCTGTGTGAAACAGAAATTAAAGCAATGATAAAGTATTTTTTGATGACATTTACTTTGGAAATGAAGTAATAAACACTGTTGTTAAACTTGTCTGCTTTAGCACATTAATTCATACGGGGTTTTGGTTTTTTTTTATTCCATGTGGCTGAAATAGTTTTGTTTTAATAGCGATTAAAGTTAATTATAGATTTGTTTTGTCTATGAAGTAGCTGGCTATTTTCAGTGATGGTTTGCAGATCAGATAAATTCTAGTGACTTGATGCAGAAATTTTGAATGCCTCTTTTAAAGCTAAAATTGTAGCAACCCTCCTGAAATAGTCTTTGATATAAGTGGTTTTTCCAGCAGTGACAGGTCAAAGTGACAAAAGGGGACGTTCTTCAGAGTAGTTAACGAGTCTTTTGCCATTCTGCTCTCATTTACACTCTGCCTGAAACTCTAGGATTCTTACCTGTTCAGCTACTGTTTTTTCTGTAAGAAAACCCCCATGGCTATAATCAGCATGGGTTTTATAAATCCCTCTCATAATGAGGTGTGTTGTGAAGTAGCAAAAATTTCTTTTATGAACTTAATGAACTTCTCTGCCAAATCCATAGAGAAAAGGCAGCAAACACAGGGAAAGAGCCAACAATTCTGACCCCATTCAGTTTCTTAAAATTGATATTCTGCACAGGTTTTATGGGCATCGTTGTATTTCTACTCATTAAATAAATCTTAGTGAAAATTGGAAGCTGTAATAAGTGTCCATTCAGACTTCCTACCATAATTTTAATTTCCCTAATTTGTACCTGCATGTAGGTCCATATATAGTGAGGAATAAAAGTACTATTTCACAGCTCCTCAGTACATTGTATTTTAGTTTTTACAAAGGCAAGGACAGTTTTTCTTCCCTGTGTGTTTCCCTCTTGTGTGAAACAGCAAAAAAAGAGCATCTTTAATATGAGAGGGCTTGCACACAGATCTAGTTTGGATTTGTCATTCATACTAAATGACATTCATGATGGACCTGATAATGGTTGTTTAGTTAAGTCTTCATTTATGTGGAAATATTGGTCAATACAGAAACCACTGGTAAAATTGCTGTGAACACTTCTGTCTTCATATTTTGTAGAGTGTTTTGATACTTGATTTAGATATGAAAGGATGCTGTTTTTTAAAAATCCTTGTTGCTCTGCCCCTTCCATGACCTTCAAAGACAGTCAAAAGCTGTCTTCTTCCATGCTGGTGTTCTCTACCGCAAAACGCAAATATTCTTTCCTGGAATGTTTCCTTCTAAGTAGCTGAGAGGGCTAACCTTCTTTCTAATAGCTCGTTTTACAGAGATTACTTACAGGAAGGAGCGTGTCTTCTTTCCATTTGATTTTTATTTCTGGAGCAAAGATTTTAGCCTCTTTGTCTACTTCCCTGCATTTTCAGACAAGTAGAATGGTTCATTCTTTCTCCAAGACCCCTTAACCTAATTTTTTTCAAGTGAAGTCAGCCTGTGTTTCAGCACTGAGACTGAAGAATAAATTAAATCCTTTCTGGTGTATGTAATATGTACACCTTTTAAAATAAGTATGTAGTATGTACACCTTTTAAAATATGTATTGCAATTTGTGTTTATGTATTGTATGCATCATTTTCCAACTGACTTGATAACTTACTGAAATATATGGTAGTTTTTAAAGGGAAGAGAAAATAAAAACATTTTTATTAAACTGAGAAAAGATGTATTCTTTAAATAGACATTATAATATCTGCCACAGTGTATTTTGAGCAGAATTGTACTTTACAGTTAATTTTTGGAGTAATTTTCCAGCACAAATTGCTACTGTCCTCAAAATTACCAATAAAACTCACATACGTTAGTACAGGAAACTTACAAAATTATGTTTTTATGTTTTAATATAGAAGCCTTTCATAAAACCCCTCTATATTTATTATGTGTATAAGGAGAAACTCATGAGAAAAAGAGTACTTAACAATTTTCCTAAATGCTATATGTAATTTTTATAACTCTGGAAAATGTTCTATATTAGAATTTCCTAAGGGACAAGGACTGCAGTGGTCTTTAGTTTTATAACACCTGCCCTGTGAAGAGTTACGAAGTAAACCAGATGTTGTCCTCTAGCTTATCAATATGAAACAGTATTCTAAGAAATTGCGTATCTTTTCACATTCTTGTAGGGACCATGATTTTCAAATTTGTATTCAAAGAAATTGCATATATCATTTTGACATTCATTTACTGAAACTTTTCAGATAATGCCAAAACATCTTTTGTGAGCACACTGTGCTCATTTTGTACAGAACGATGAGTCATTTTAGCCTACTGCAATTGTAAACAAGAAGAAATTGTTCTAAGATCACACATGCCTTTCTGCTACTGTTCATTTTAACATTTAGGACAGGGTGGAGCAGCCACAGAATTTTCACTGACAAATCTTTCTAATTGCTGTAATTATATCTTATTTTATATGTTTTTAATCCAAAATTTACACCTGTAAGTTAAACTAAGTTTTATAACAATATTATCCAAATATTATGTTCCAAATATTTTGTTCATCTTGTGTTTTTCTTTTGTTTAAAGAAATAAAGATTGACCTTAGAAAGGAAAGTGTATCTGAATCTGCACTAGCTGATTTAAGTAATAATTAGAACATGTATATTTCTATGCTGGGAATATCTCGATAATTTGTCTTTGATGTTTTCATTTGGTAACAAAATAAAAAGAAATTAAAGGCAAGATTTAGTAAAGTTTGACACCATAACACTTAGATTTTTAGGCACTTTACACCTGGATTAGAACAGAGTTTTTATTATTACACTCGTTCAACAGTGGGCTTGAAGTGAAAGATTTGTAAAGGTCAACTGCTAAGAAGGAATCTAGGCTGATAGCTGAACTGAGGTGAGAGGAAATGTCAAATACCATTCTTCAGACTATTTCCTTCACTCTACAGGAATACATCCACTTAACATGGGGTCTGCAGCACTAAGTTACCTCCTGGAGGTAGTCACTGATGTACTTTTGTTCCTCATAGCACAGGTCAGGCTTATTCTTTCTTTTGTGAGTAGAGAATGGCAGCTGGAGCATATTCTGAATTTAATTCTCAACTTTTCTAGAAGGTACTCATACCCACGTCCAACAGAATTTCCTCATCAGAAACTTAATGATTTCTGCCTGGACACTTGATACTTCTCTTGATGAAGCTGTGCAAAAAATTACTTGAGGTTAGTCATGGCCACCCAGTTGAGAGACTGGTGATTGCTGAATTCCTGATTCAAAGCATGCTTTCTGTTGTAACTTGAAGGAGAATACATAAAGACACAAGACAGTATAACAATTGTACTTATTGCAGTTTATTCCTCTTTGGACACTCAGCATTAGTCACACAACTCATTGCCACTTCAAAAGTACACAGATGTCACCATTTTTCCTATGAAAATTCAAAGTAAAATTATGAGGCAGAGTTCCTCCAGAAATTTAAGGTAACAGCAATCTTTGCTTATGCTTGACTGGATTCAGTGCATTAGGTTGTAAGGTCTTCTGTGATGCAGATACCATTCTGGCAGAAGAGCCAGAGCAATAATAGGCTAGAGGCATATGGAGTCTGAAGGCATATTTTTCTTACTTCCCTCTAAATAATCTCCCCAAAACATATTGTGATTCCAATTGATGTTTTCTTTCTCAAAAAATCTCATTCTGAGAATTATTAGAGAAGCATTGTCCAAGAAAAAGTCCTGCTGCAAAGTTAGTGCTTCTTGTCAGGAGCCAAAGCTGTTGTGATGATTCAGTCTCTGCTCAGATGCAGTGTGATGGAGGGGACAGTCTCCTTTAGGTGATCTATGGATGTTTCTTGCCAGAGCTTCCCCCTGGAGTTTCACAGATGCAGATATAATACTGTTCCTTGGCTTCAGGGTAGGCTGGATTTTCACTGCTGTTAGTAAGAACAAATTTTGGGCTTGTGAATGTGGCTGTGGTTAATTAGTGAGTAAGGTCAAGAGCTGTAGTGAGAACAACAATACAATGTTAGCCAATGTTAGCCAAGCCTTTGATAAACCTGATGTGGTTTTCATACTTTAGGTAAATCAGGTGCACAACTTATTTAGTAATTCTCCACTTTAAGTCAAGAGCAAGATACACATTGCCTTCATATGTGCAAAACCAAGCCTCGGGGAAAGTAGTAGATGGCCCAGGGAATTCTAGCATAATATAAAAGGAACTGAGGACAGACCCAGGAAAATGGTACATAATTTAATATACATACTTCTTACTGTAAGCCATGTATTCAGTGCAGCTGATTTAATCAGGACCTATTACACTGATATGTATTCCAGTATCTGCCCACCCAAAAGTCAGACAAGTGATCAGTCATTTCAGGAGCAGCTGTTTTTCAATATGCTTGTTTTTCTTTTTCATTATGTGTTCTTAATCTTGGCAAATTTATTTAAGAGCAGAAGACGGTTTACGTAACAGCCTGATTTTTCCATAGCTTCCTATCTGCTTCTGGAATAAATGTGGGATTGTTTAAGTTACAGCTGAAAGCACCCAACTTCATATTCAAATGACCCTGTTAAGATGTATGAAGAAGCTGATTTAGTTCTTTCTTCAAAATACTTTAGTTTCGACATTTCCTACTGTAATAGTGAAATGCACAAACTTAGAGCTTTTCAAGTACTTTGCCTTACAAGGAGTGTGAATTGTGCACAACACAGAGGAAGCATTTATTAGTTTAAGAAGCACTACATGTATAGTAGGTTTTTCTTTTTTTTTCTTTTCTCCTCAAGGAATATAGAGTAAATCTCACCACTTGGAAAAGTCATTCAAGAAGAAAACATTACACATTTTAATAACAAAAACACCCTGATAATAAGCCAAATCTTACTAAATGTGAAGATCTAAGTAGTTATACTGGATTTTGAAGTTCTTCTGCACTGTAAGCAGTAATACTAAACAAATACCACTCTGTTGGAACATGACAGTTTTTATAGTATCACATGAGCTGGAAGAGGCTTCTGGAGGTCATCTAGTCCAGTCTCCTCAAAGCCTCTCTAGAGTCCTTGGCTTTACCTCTCTTATTGCTTGTGGTATGAGAAGTGGTGGAGGTTCATGCATACAATGTGTTATTTGTGAGCCACAGTTAGGACACCACTGGCTTGGTAATAAGAAGAGCACATTTGTTCTTTAATTAGTCTTTGCATCTGTAGTTTCTATGGTCTTTTGAAGCTCTGGTGAGTAACCTGATGTATACCTATGATCTTGACCAATGTAATACAGAAAATTACCAGTTGTGCTGCATACAAAATTCAGAAAGCTGTCTCTATATCCTTGGCTCAAACCCTACTCTCTCTGGACTGCTTTGAAATTCTTATATGAGAAGATCCTTATGGAATTGTGTTTAAGACTTCTGCTGAGGCATCAAACAGGAAAAACTGTGTACCATGGAAATTGTTGCGTGATGGCACTGCCCCATATGCAGCAGTATGTTCAGCTCTGTACTTATCTATAGCATTTGTAAAACATGAAGAAGAGATATTTTCTGTTGTCCTACAATTGTTGGTGATATGGAAAAAATAAGTAAAATTAAAAATAGGTGATCCCATTTAGATATCGCTGTTTGATTTTGTTCCCAACACAGTCCCCACAGTATTAATAAATGTTAATCTGAGCAAAGTTTTACATTGGCAGATGGTCAAAATGGAGGATTAACACTGCTCGCTCAACAGGTATTAGTTAGAATTAGTTTTATCATGTAATAATTGGACAAAAAAATTCTGATAGACTGAGAAAAGTTCACTTTTAGCACTTTCATTACATAAAAAAATAATTTCCTAAATGCTGCACGGAGTAGTTTGTTAGCTAACAGTTACTTCAGCAATTTTATTGCTATTTGCAATGTTTGGTCATAAAGCATCTCCTGAAGAAAGGATATTCAGATAGATTTTTTTTCTGTTGGCTCTGCAGAAAAAAAATCTGTGAGAGATGAGGTGTGGGTACGGATTAAGGGAGCAACAGCTTTCTCCTGACATTTGATGTGGTTGTGGGACTTGCAGCTTACAGGGTTTCATTCCAGCTCCTGCATGGTACTGGAAGAGTTGGCATCCAGGGTGGGTTGTTTACTTCTCAGGAATAATGCATACTATCACACTGCAGGGTACTGTATTTCAAGTGCTGTCCTTATTCACTGTTTTGTGAGAGGATATTTGATAGTGAAAGCAAAGCTAAGACTAATGTACAAATTATTATTATATTATATTATATTTCTGTATAATCTTTATGCAGCACACAATTTTACGTATTTATGAACAGAGATGACAATACAAGCTCCACACAAGCAAAGGCTGGATTAAATGTTTTCTTCTCCTGCCTGTTTAGTACAGAGCAGTAGGATCCATGATAAAAGAACAAGGCATTTCAACTTTTGATTGCTGCCTTCTTTTGATGTGAATGGCATGCCAGTAATGGCTGAAATGTGGTGTGATGCTATTCCAGTTAGGAGACGAAACTAGTGGTGTAGTCAATACCATTAAAAGAAGGTTGAAATACACTAATAACTTTTATTTCCCTCACTTGGGCAGTAATAGATAAGAGGAAGATGTAATGCGTGAGAGTTGCCCAAAGCTGTATAACCTATTCAACCATCCTGAGCCATAAAAAACTTTCCCCGTCTTTTTTCTTGGCACCATTCTGTAGGTACTTGTTCCTGGTATACTTTGCTGTTTCTGCTTTCAAGGCCACCTGCAGTTATAATGCACGTAGTCGTTGATGGAGTAGGAAGAGGAAGTCAGTCTGCTTGTAAAAGTAAGTGTACTGAGTTCAGTGGAACACATAGCATGTTCAGCTAGAGACTTAAAAGCCATCCCAAAACAGACTTCCTTCATCATGTGAACCAGTGGAAACCAAGAAAAATTCAAGCGGTCCCTTTCCTTTTTGAATATATGCATCCTACTAATAATTACCAGGAAGGGTCTGTTTTTCTATTAGAACATTGCCTTTTGGGGGAAGTGGGAAAAACATTCACTATCAGGATTCTTTGCAAAATAGATCTAGACACCTGATACTATATGTGTACTTTTTAATTATTCTGTTTCCTTTGAGGAGATTCTTATGTGAGGTATTGCACAGAAGAATATTTTGAGGGCTTTACTTGACATAGGGAGCGTGGTGAGCTCTTCACATTTCTATAGTTTATATTTTCATAGTCTTTCATCTTTAGCCAAAGTCTGAAAGTTCTACTCACATCTCTTTTAAAAATTCTGGGAGGAGAGGTGGGCATAATTCCAGCATCCCTTCTGAGCATACCCCCTGTAATCTCTGGTAACATCAAAGCACTTGGAGGATGATGACAGGATAAAAAAAAAGTCAGCTAAAGTTCAGTGTCTGAAGAGGCTGCATTTGCCTTTAGATTTGTGTGAGAGGAGTAAAGACGTGGTGGTGTCAAACTACTCACATGGAAAAGTTAGTTTTTCCTGAAATTAAGTCTGTATATGTCGGGATAATGAACTGTTCATTAACTATTTGCCTCCAGTAATGTGAGAAACATTTAATGCTGTCGATATTTATCATTTAAATATCAAACACCAGAGTTTCATCTCTAGAAGCAATGTCTGACTTACTATGTGGCAGGTTTAGACAGACGTGCAGCTAATAAATCACTTGAATTGCATCTCTACTTATAGAACTTCCCTGCTTCTGTATGGAGCCAAGTATAGGCTGTACATATTGAACTGATTTTCAGGATCAGAAAGAAACTAACACTGGATGTCACTTGCACTATCATTTTGAAGAACAGTCACAAAACTTTTACTACGTCCAGCTAGGGCAGGTAGGAAAGTACATTATCTCTTGCATAAAGGCAGTATGCTTAACAGGAATCCCTCTCAAGAAACACCCAATGAATGCTGAGACCATAAAAATATAGATTTCTCCCAGCCTCTATTGTATTGGTTTTAACTCCTGGTGAATTATTTGCAGAAGTTCTGCTTGTTTTTGCAGAAGACTTATTAACAAAGTTGTCATTTCTACCTCTTCAACTGCTGCAAAATATTTTCTGCTGATCATTTCTTGGGGTTTTGCTGCCAATTAAAACATCATCAATGATTGCCTTGTAGATCATAGCCCAACAAAGAGCTTTCTCCCTTGGACTTTTCTCTTGTCAACTATCTCTTTCTTATTACATCAGATGATCTTCCTCCACTGATGTATTCTGACCGATATCACAGTGTTCCTGGACATCTGGTTACTCAAAGAAATGTTATTCATCACAGAAAAGGGCTCAGGTTCAAAAGAAAGATGTGTGAGGTGTCTTACTGTTGTTTTCTTCCCACTGTGGTACTTGCCAAATTCTGATCTCCTGATGATAGTTAAACTTGCAAAAACTTTTTGCCCTTTTCCCTGTACAAATCTCAGGCAGTGGAAAATATCCAGAACATCTGAGTAAGAATTAGTTTGTGTGCACTAAGAATAACATATTTTGCTCTCTCTAAGCCTATTACTTTAGCAACTTATAGGAAGTTTTTCAGTATAGCAATTGAATAGAAATTTATTGGAAAAAATCTGTCTGAACACCTTCACCAAATTTTTGTTTCTTCAATATAGTATCTGCGCTTGAGAAAAAGTCAATAATTTCCTGCTTATCATTTGCAGGTTCATTTGCATGTACCCAAGTGCAAGCTACGTAGGAAGAAACTAGTCTTAACCACAGACATGAGCTGAACACAATGTTTTCTTTTCTCCCAAACTGCGTCTTATGGCAATTATTTTCTTGTAATTCTTGATTTTGTAACTTCATTTCCCTGAAAGTTCAGTGATTATGTCAGTTAACATAGCTGTGGTGGATTAAGACTAAATAGAATTTAACTTTATGCCAAATGAAGGGTATTGGAACTTTGAGCAAATCAAATAGACTTGTACCTTGTCTAATACAGTCATGATTTTATAGACCTCATTGTAGCTCAGGGTATGGCTCCCTTTGTTGTTCTCATTGCACCCCTGTATCAATCAGATGGCTCATTTAGCTTGCTAATGCACAAGTACATACAAATGTGAGGTGGCTTCAAGTGCAGTGCAAGCTTTTCAAAGGGTACAAGCAAAGTTCTGTGGGGAAGCAGGGAGTGAAAAGTGATCAAACATTTTCAGTGCATAGATTTTTACTTATGCAGAAAAAGAAAAAGCCAAAATACAGCAAATGACCCATGACATGCAAAGATTAATGCTTAAAACGAGATGAAGAAGCAGTGTTGTAAAAATCTGAGAGCAATGGAATAAATCCATTGAGTTCTCCTAATTATAATTTTTTAATAGGAGAGCAACACATGTTCAATTAAACTAAAAGTTAGCTGATTAGAAAATTAAAATGTAAATGAATGCATAGCATCTGAAACTTATTGCCAAGGTTTGTCATGGACACTTGAGAGATTAATAGGATGGTTAAAAAAATAACAATATGGAGTTTAACAGAAAAAAAGGGAAAATGCAAAGAAAAAAGTGCTGATAGTTATAAAGCTATTTAATATTGAGATCTAGAATGAAGTTAATTTTTGGCCATACTAAATATTTTCTAATTTATTTTACAATATCTAATGAATTCTACTAAAACTGTAGGGGTTTTTCCCTCCTAGCCATTGTTACATAGAAGCCACTGCTTTACATACGTTACTTGTCTGACACCATGTGGAATTTCATATATTTATACATATGTGGATGATACTAAATTGTCTACATAAAAAACTGTGTTACAATTCAGCTTCAGATTGGCCTTACAACTTTTTTATGCTTTCAATTCTCAGCTTAAGTAGAGAAGATTGTGAAAGCACAATGTTTTTCTTCTGTTTCCTGCAATTTAAAAGCATTTTGGTAAGCTTGGATTACTCCTTAAGTGGTAAGGATCATATGTGCAGCAAACCTGTGATAACTGGTAGCTTACAGTGGATATCATAATGGCTGAAAGAATATGAATCCTATCCAAACAATCAGATTTAACTCCTACTTTAACTATTTGATTTCCATATCAATGAATTGCCATGGCATACTTTTAAGCAAACATTAGTCCAATCAGTGGTCATGGCTATAATGTACATTTAATATTCTAAGTCTTCAGTGATTGGCAGCTTCACTTGAAATAGATATTTGTGTAACAGCAAGGCAATTCACTACTTTCCTTTTGCAAATAGCTTTTCCATGTAATTGACCACAAGGAAACTAAGGCCTTCTAAAGTGTTCCCTTATGGAAAGATTTCCTTAGATTTCAGGGGTACAAAGTAGACAAAGGATAAACTCTGAACCTACAACTTCCATTGCTTGAAGTCAATGCATTGATTAGAAAAGCCTATATCCTGGTTTTACATGTTGTTTAATAGTCTGAGTGTGCATTCATAAATGTCTACACTTGGTCACATACATGTAGACAATGTTAACAAAATTGGACATGGCCAGTTTTATCTTATTTTGTATACTCTGAATAGCTTGAACTGAAGTCTTTTGGATTTGTCAGTAAACATTAACTAATACTGGAATTGCTGGTATTCATTCTCGCATATGCAAGGAAAGCCTATTTCAGACAGAAAAAATATCTTCCTGAACTAAAATGTTTAAAATAATAACAATTTTTTTTGGCAAATTCTGCAGTTTGCGTTAGGAAAGTGCAGACTTCCAGATTCAGCTGTTATAACATTTCCTGTGTTAGGAAAGTTGTAAACTTGTTGTATGCACATCTGTATTTCTGGCTTGGTCAAATTTCTATACTTTTTTGTCCCCAGGATTGCAGACTCATTCCTAAAATAGTGGAATATTACATTATATGTATCTCATTCCTCAGCTATATAACACATATATGTATATTATGAGGAAGGCTTTAGGTCTTCTTGTGTAAGAAATTGGATGAACATCAACCTTCTCAGCCAGAAAACAATCTTTTCATCTTAATAATCGATTATAGGTGACCATATATTTCTTAAGGAAATCAGCAGTCCCCAGTGTCCTATAGTCTGTTACCAACATAATAAAAACTTTGGAATTAAATGACCAAAGAGAGATTCATATGAGATTATGAGGGTTTTTCATACTGTAGACAGAATTCAACAGCTGACCTCTTCATTGCAACCTTACAAAAGTCGTTTCCAGTATTCTCAGGCTTGTAACAAGGAAAATTGAAAATCCAGGCTAGACAGATAGCTGTTACCTCGGCCGTAGATACTACCTGTGGTCACTTAGAAAATATATCAAATAGTCTCTTAAAAGAGGCATAATGTCAACCCCACTATTCATTCAAAATTTAAATGATGGATGAAAAGTAATGGAGACTCATATCTCATAATTTTCTTTTTATAACAACATTTGATTTATTTTAACAATATAAACATATTATCATTTTAGTATCAACTCATATGAACTGTAGTTTGAGGTAAACCTTGAAATTAAAGAAACCCAGAGGACTGAAACATGGATGTATGTAATAAAATATTTATGAATATGTAACAGATTTGTGTAGCCCTCACTCAGTTGAGAGAGGAAGAAATAGGAAAAGATTTCTGAGGAAGAGATGAATAAATCTTGTTCACTCTGACTAGCTGTAAAAATTTGAGATCCTTTTGAAAGTTTGACACCATTTTTGACGATGAACTCACTTGCATGTCCCAAAATTGCATTTTGTAGATGAAAATTGTTATTAAGTAATCCTGCAGTTTTCACAGCTTGTATATACTTTTGAGGTTCCCTTGGGCTCAAAAGACCTCAGAGTTTGGCCAACTGTATACCATTGCTGGCCATTCCACTTCAGCAAAGGAAAGTGAAATATTAGGTTAAGATGGTGTTGGGCAATAATGGCTCTAAGTACAAAAGCACTCATTAATATCAGATTTTAAGAAGTATCAGAGTTGCAAGCTTGCAATCAAGTTTCTGGATTTCAAAGTTTTGTAATAAAGAGAAGCTTAGGGAATAGAAAAATATTACTTATTTACTACTTTGTCTTTGTCATTGTGGGAATATGATTAACTTACAATACTATGAGTTTATTTCCTATTATAATAAAATGCTAGAAAAAAAACCTGATATTGCAGATCTGTTAGACTTCAAAACTAAAGGTGTCCTTCCTTGTTGTTCTTTAAATGGACCAGCATTTGCTAACTTCTATTTCAGTACTTTTTAGCAAAGATGCACTGAATCCAAAAAACCTGTCCTGACACAAGGAGATGGTGTGAAAGCTTGGAAATTCCTTAATAGAAATCACAGGTCTAGTTTAAAGATATAAACACTATTTTTCCTACCAGTCAAATTTAAATCTGTGAGGAAAAGGGTTTAACTCCTGGGAAGCTGAACTTGTCCATCATCAGAGGTAACTTGTACATGATGATTTCTTAGTTTCTTTCCTGCTTTCTATACAACTAGATGATTGTACCAACTTGTTCCCATGTTGATAGGAACTTGTTGATCTGGACTTTCTAGGACATAGCACAATCTTATTCATCCTCATGGGTAAACACGTAATACTTGATAAGGCAGCATGCTTGAAGATATGGATTTATGAGGGAAGAATTTTTTTCGTGTTAGATAGTTGAAGCAAAACAAACTCTGAGCCAATCTGGACAGTCTTCAAGCCCAACCAACATAACTGCACATTACCCTCAAAATCAGTATCAAGAAAAGTGGCTCTGTGGCTTGGGCAACAACATATTTTAATGATGTGAAGGTGCTTTGAGTGTGAAAGTAAGTCTGTGGCTTTCACTGTATCTGCATAGCTGCTGGGCATCTGTCCAGCTATTTAATTCATGAAGTGGCTTCCCCTCTGCTTCAGGTGGGGAACTCTAATGCCTTGGTTGGCACAGGATGCATGCAGTCCCAACCAAAAAATTCCAGCTGTCTGACATTTGACTTTTTGTCTTTGACTAGCAATTGAAACACATGTCCTATTAAGCAGCCTTCTATTCATTCCTTTTACCACAGTGATGTGTTATTGAATAAACTAAACCGGTGACATCACTTGGTGAGTTAAAGGTACTCAGTACAAACCCTTCAGGAAATACTCAGGCTATTGCAGAATCAGGCCCCTAATTACAAACTTATGTGCAGTGTTCTGGTCTTTTTTGCTACTGATTTCCCATTTCAGAGGCAATTTTTTTTTTTTTTTTTTCAGAAATCCACCTCTGTGTTCTAAATATGCTCCAAGGATGAACAAGAATGTGTGCCAAGGTTCCATGGTTAAATTTGATGCACAACTTATATTATGAGGGCATGACAGAAACAATGTTTGTCTTCTATATTTCAATTATCGTCTCTATGAATTAGGATCAAAAGATTAAACCCTCATTTTTATGCTAGCCCGCGGAGCAATGGGTCTGACGGTCTGCAGATCAACAAAAACCTCTTGATAGTTACTACACTGAAAACAAGCTTTTTGACAGTTATTCTTTTCTTGACTAAACTCTTGGATAAAAAATTGCCAAATTGTTCATACTTTTACAAGACCGTTTCTAGAAAGCATACATAGAAATTGTTTTGAAACTGTGCCTCTAGAGTACCTACCCCAGTATCTGGAAATGCTGTGTAACTGAATAATATGAATTTTAAATTAGGTGACTAATGCATTATAATTTAGATGTACAAAGACAGAGGGTTTGTCACCCGTTACTATATCATTTTCAAATTCATAAACACATGTTCTCTGGCACCAGGCAGCAACTGGACTGTGATATTTTTTTTGGAAAGGCCCTATCTCATACAGACCGGCATAACTGGTAGTCTATGCACCAAAGAGAAGAACAAGCAAAGGCCCTGCTCATTCTCCATACAATCCTGCTCCTGTTTACTGACCACAGAGTTCTGTCTAACACTGAGTGATATAACTATAGATAAAGAGAGCTGTGGCCTGGTGTAACTCTGCAGAAGTGAAAAAGAAAGAGGCTTGTCATGGAATGCTATGCTGGGTGCTACAGACCTGGCATTTACAGACCTTTTAAGGCCTTACTAAGCAGCAGAAATCTCTAGGTATCACTGCAGAACACATGGATAGTCCATACATCTGTGTGATTGTACTCTGATATTTCTTAAACACACCAAATTCTTTATGTATGTATGTATTTATCTAATTTTCAAGGGCTTGCATAGTGTGGGCTTGATTAACGTTGAGGTTGCAATGGATTCTGCTAATGTAAATAATAGAAAACAAGGGTCCTGCCAGTTAAAAGTAGCGTTTGAACATTACATTCCTCCTCTCTTTTTTATTCTTCTAGCTCTTCTGTAAGAGCATATTTGGAAATAGAACTCCTAGTAATATATATTCCTGATACCCATTTTCTACTTACAGTCAGAAACCAAGAAGTACTTCATCTAAAGACTTCAACTAAGATGGTGCAAATATTGATGCTTCAGCTCCCATTACATGCTAGTACTTCTGGCTGTACATATATATTGAAGAGCATATTGTTCTGATCACATTTTCCAGCAGCTGAGGAACAGCACAGCTTCAGGAGTGCTTTAGCCCTGTGTATTCTTTGCCGTGATTCTTGAAGGGTGCACACACACACAGGGAGTTTTTCCAAAAGTACTGCATTAAAACTTTGTCCTGAATCCATTCCTTGACACTGATTCTTCAAGCTGCTTTTTAGAAGCTATTAGAAGTCCAGAGTTTTATACTCTGTCTTCTGTGACATGTTATGCTGATACACATCTGTACACAAAGAGCAGAACACAGCTCTTCCTCTGGTTCGGTTTATCCACGCTGCCTGTTTTGGGAACTTGCAGTTGACAGTGTTGTATATTTTTATAATGTTATTATTTTAGTCAGTATTTTTAGGGATATCTTAAGCCTAATCATGTTCCTAAATCCAAGAAATTATTGTGCAAATGGGAAAATAAGTGGGAGAAACAAAAACCTGTTTTATGAAGCAGTCATCTCATCTTCATTCCAAAGTTCAAAGGACTGAAACTGTCAAGGAATAAAAATACGGAGAATATGTGATATATAAAAATTGCTTCTGAACAGAATGTTTTTTAGGAGAGGTCATCTGTTTTTTTAAATGATTGGGCAAGGGACAGCTGTAAACACTTGAAACGAAAGAAATATCTGATAGTAATTAAAAACATGTTTAGACAACCTTTTATTTAGAGGATTAGAAAGTGTTTCAAAGCAGCCTTCTAATTCATGAGGCAAATCCATCTCTTTTTGCTTTGAAGCTGTGAGTCTTGTCAATTCCTACTACTGAAAGTAAACAGAGCAACTCCTAACAACTTTTTTTGTCTTTTGTTAGGTTTCCCAGAAAAAAAGGTCTGTCTGGCTTCTGCCTCTTCATTCTCTGAGTTGTTTATCTGTCAGAGTGAAATGACTTCTTTTAGCTATATGACATTTTAAATAAAATACTGTGTCAGGTCACCTGGCAAATATCGGGTCAATTGTTTTCCAGTGTGCAGTGTCTACTTGATATGCCTCTCTGTCCGTTATCCTAGAAAGAACTTTTAATTTTAATTTGGGAGCTCCGTATCTGAAAATCTTACCCTGACTACTCACTTTTATTAAAATTCCTTATCATCAGGGACATAGAATGGCCTGTTTTCTTCCACAACAGTTGCATTTCACTGGTGAACAATCAGTAGGTATCACTTTATTTCTCTCATCTAAGCTTCAGAGTTTTTCAAAATGAGACATTTTAAAAACATAATGGGAATAATGGACAAGACCATGCTTGTATATACATGAAGCTAAGCTTAGCAAGCTACATTCCAAAATTATATCTTTTTTATTGCCACAGAAGTGTTGCATTTAAGTGCCAGTAAAATGCCAATCTATTTGTGATAGAGGCTTCAGGTTTATTCACCTCAGTAATAAGCCTATCCTAAATAAACTTTCCATTAAAAGTATTGAAAAATGTATTTTTATCTGATAGCCTGTTATTTGATAATTATAATTATATTACTATATAGTATGACTGTAATTTAATACCATTAGATCTTGTTCCAGTTGCATGTCTCTGCATTCTGCTATAAACACACAGAAAAACTTAATTTACATTTTCTGATATTTCTTTGTTTTGAAGAAACAAAGAAAAAGTTTAAAAAGACACTAGAATTTTTATTTAACCTATTTGGATCTTTTTACACACAGATTGACAAGTTAATTTCAGAAGTTCTGCAGCCACATGTTAGTTCAAAACAAAACAGGACAAACGGTATCTTTGTCAAATTTAAATCATGTGTAAGTCCTGCTAGTTTTTCTGGCTTGGTATTAAATAAATAGTGCTGGTGGGTTGCATTTCTGCAGTGCCTTTTGTCCCAGATTCATTAACAAAACTTGAATACATATTCGAATTTAGCATCTGCTACTGACAGCTTGGGTAGCAGAGTATGAGTTAAAGGACTCGGATTAGCTCCTGCACCAAATACAACATCCCTTTACAGACTGAATGTACAAAGATCCTAACACACAAAGTATAACTAAAGATGCTGAATGCCATAATATTAAATGACTGAATTTACCGAATATCCTTTGATGTGACTTGCCAGGTGTTAGATATTACATTCTGGATTGTATCCACTGTCAAAATACACTTACTTTGAGCAATGTGTCTTATAATTGAGCTGAAACTCCTGACGTCCAAAATACAGAATCACAGAATGACCAATATGCAATTCTGGAAAAAAGTGTAGTCAGACTAAGAAGGGATGCTTGAAAAAAAGAGCAATCTGGAATAAACAGATTCAGCAAAAACAATGAGACAGTTCAGTATTTTTCTGAAGTGATCAGGCTGAAGGTCCAGTGACCTCCCAAGCAGCTACTTGAACTTTGTGTATGCAATACATAGTCCACGTTCACCTAAATTCAGATCTGGGTTGTGATTTTCCATTATTAATCTTGCCTGGCTCACCCACATGTGAAAATGGGCAGATCCTAGCTAGGTACAACTCTGTCTAGGAGGTTCTTAGGACATTTTAGAGCATAAATAATATCTTTATCTGAAAATGATTCAAATTCAGACAGCTGTGTGTAGTTTCCCATTGTATTCCTGAGGGAAGAATAAAAGTGAGAGGAGTTCCTTGTAAATTACTATTGTGTACTGTTAACAAATTTCAAGCCATAGCAATAAGAGGTAGTATGTGTTTTAGGAGTTACGGGCTGGGGCACATGAATATGAAAACTGCGTCCAGAGTGAAGCAGTAAACAGCTTTATTACAGCTCTGAATCTCATTCAGTGGTAGCTGACGTATGGCCACAGAAGTTGTTTTTAAGGAAGTGCTGGACAGGAGGTAGGAACTATCCTCAGCTGTTTTCAAGAAATTCCATGGCTGTTTGATTTCCATGTAAACAACTCATTAAAGATGAATTGCGAGACTATAGCTTCTATGATACCATCAAGACTGACAAAATTCTAAGCTTTTGATGTCTATAGTGCACTTCTACTGAGACAAGCAAAGGCAGAAACTGTATTGAAAACGTGGCATAGAATTAGATGAGGTAATATGCCTTGGCTTAACAGCAGTATATCCTTTCCTGTAACCCCTGCAGACAATACTATCTATATTTTTCTGTTGTTGCCCTTGCCTGACAGAGCAGAAACATCTAGCTAAGCATTGCAGGACAACCCAAAATGGTGCAAGGCTTCATTTTGAGCTTTGAGAATGAATCCATACATTTTGATTGTTGGAGAAATATTGTGCCAACATAGCTACAACAGTAATCACTTTAGAAGAAACTCTGTTAGTCCCTTTATCTTCAAAATCTGATATGGGTGTCACAAACAAGTGGAAGGCCAATTTCCCACATTGTCTGGCCAGCACATCTATAAAGTGACTTGGAAACAGTATTTTAGTATTCCTTGTTCTCTCTGCAGAGGCTGCCAGCCAGTCTACAAGTAATGCCAGCTGAGGACACTCAATTTTTTATATTTTTTGCTTGTCTCTACCAACAAAAGTAATTGTGCATTGATTTGTTTATATTTTGCTATGTGAAATTTGTAACAAGCCATGCTATTGTAATGGAGTGGAGGCATCACCTTCATTTATCACCTACAAGCAGTTCCTGCCTTAGAAAAACAAGGCTTTCTGTTACTTCTGTTTTGTCCTAAATGATCTTAGGCTGGAAGGTTGCAATACAGGATGAAACCACATAACCCTTGTTTTCTGTTAAGAAAATGTTTCCATAAATAGATGAGACTCAAACCCTCAAGGTCACTGTTTTGGCAGAGAATGTTTTAAAGAAAATATGTGAGAAATGATGCTTATTCTAGAAGAAATTACAGGAAACATATAACTTCATTATATTTCTTAAATACTGACATTTAAAAAACATAATAATTTAAAACTGGACTTTAGGAATAACCTGGACTGGAAGAGAACTTAATCATAGATTTAGAGAAATGAAAAGCAAGGAGATTTGAACCACTGAAGTAGCAAGACACAAAAGGAGGCAAAACTATGAATAGCCTTGGCAGCACTCCACGTGCTGATTTTGTGGGGCCTCCTGATCACACCTTTTGGAAGGCAGCTGAAGCTGTTGTAACTTCCCAGCATTTGTCTTTTTGCTCAGAGATACTACAGAGCAGTCAAGAATTTCCTTTAGGACAGCCGCTGAACCAATTTGTTCTCTTTGTCTGCCACTGAAATTGTTGCTATATCTAGTCTGTACTGCCCTAGTTTGCTATTATATTTTTTACTTCTGAACTAGATTTTTCAGTCTGCAGTCTGATCACTTTAGCAGAGTTTATTTTGTGAAACTGGCATTTTTATACCTCTTTGGGCAGCAAAATTTTTCACTTCCTAGAGTCTGAAACTGCTTTCAAAGCTTCCTTCAAGTGTCCCTGGCAGTGAAAGCATAAGGATTAATTTATGAATTTTTGACTAGTATTAAATACTCAACTTTATAGGAAATGTTTCAAATAAGTGAAAATATTTCTCTGTGACAGACTATACAAAAAAGAATTTATATCCTTTTCCCAACCTTTCCGTACCTGTATGTTTGCCACATGGTTACCTAAGGACAGGGACTGGCCATTTGTGAATTTCTGGAAAGAGTCTAAAATATCAGAGTTGTTGCTGAAAACAAGTCACTGTATAGCATCTATAGTACTGCTTTATTTCTTATATAGCATCTTAGTCTCATGTTCAAATTACTCATTATTAGTCTAGATAATTTTTTATTTTCTTTTTGTTAGCTTTCTAATATTGTATTTTTTACATAAATGTGTGTGTACGTGTGTGTGTGCAAATGTGTATTTTTGTTTTATGCTTGTATAAACAATACCAATATATTTATTGTCTCTCCTTATGGTAAATCTCAAAGTGCATTACAAACTTTAAAGCCTCTCCTTTTCTCTTGAAATTGCTGCCTCACTAAAAGGTTTAAGGACTAAAATGCTTAACAATGTCTATAAAAGTAGAGTAAGGCAGAGCAGAGAGTTTTGAAAGCACCACAACTTTACACTTACAACACTGTTAAACAACAAATACAGCACTTGAATGCATGTGCACTTCACAGCTTACTGTCGTGCAAATCATTTGACAATGTGTCTGTGGAGCAGACATGTCTATGGAAGTTCTTGGAGATTCTTCTTGCCTTTGAGATAACATTATTTATGACCTGTGGTTCATGTACATTTACTTCCAAAGTTCTGCTTTTTAATTCTTTCAGAGATTGTTAGTGCTTCTGTCAGATGTTAAGATCAATTCTGTGCATACTGGGAAGGCAAGATACTGGAACTGCAGTAGTGGTCCCTGAAAGGAGAATTTTATTTCAACTGAAGAACTCGGCAGCTCCAGGGAAGGATATACATGTATTGTGAAATAATACAACTTGTACTTATAGCTATTCTTTCATAGTTAGAATGTAATTTAAAATGAAAGTAAGGTCAGAATTATCAGAGGCTTTTCTCTGCATCCAACAGCCGGGGACAGACTTATTCCTTCTAAGCAGCTTTTTCTGTTTTGTTGGCTTTATCCAGGTGTGTATGAAAGAGGTATTCTTTAACCTTTTCAAGGTTGCCTGATTTATGAATGGGATAGTTTTTCTCCAAATCAATTCACTTGTACGGAGGCAGTGCATCCACAAAATCGGTGGAATTATTGTTGTTATAAATGTCCCTCTACAATCGCTGCCTGCAGTAGAAAAATGCTAACTCAGTTCCAAGTTGCCTTTGAGATAAAGCTTAGTGCTACTCCAGTCCCTTGTGTAATGTCTTCACTCAGTGTAAATAAGCATCACTAGGTGATTTTGGCCAAAATATGAAATTCTTTTACAGAATACACTAGTGTAATAGCTTTGCCGAAGTGACTTCCTGAAAATAATAAAGTTTTTTTTGCTTGTTTGATTTGTTGTGTTGTGGGTTTGGGTTTTCTTTTATTTTGTTTTGTTTTTTAATTAGAAGCATGTAAAATTATTTTATATGTATAAATTAAAAAAATTAAGATTCTTAGTCACACTGGACCATTTACTCATGTCTACCAAGGTACAATCCTATAAGATAGAAAGATTTCTCTGTGTCCATTTGTGCGAATTCAACTACACAAATCCACAAACAGTTCTCATAATAATCCTTTTTGATAAGCCATGCACTACCCTCTCTAGGCCACATCTTGCCAACAATAGACAAGCATTCAGCTTTTGTTCTGCTTGCAAGTTTATTACATGGTTATTATTAGCTAGATGTGGGCCCTTAGTTGATTCTGCTCACCCTAGATGAGTCTCTTCATTTGCCTTCATGACACTTGAACTATGTGTTTAAAAACACTCAGTGAGGAACAATCTCTTTCCCTTTCACTCCTTGAGAATTCAGCATTGTTGTGAATTCATCTGAGAAGCCCTGGTAATGGAAACGTTAACAGAAACCAGACAGCAGTGTTTAGAGAGCTATTATGAAATTTAGCTTCTGTTCACAGTTCTCAGAAAAAACAAAACTTACAGTTGCTGAAACTGCAGTCTGAAGGGGGCAAATGTTTACCAGATTCTTTGTTGCCAGCCAGCGAATCCACAGAAAGCATATTCCGTCATATGTTTACATAGCAAATCACATCCACATACAAATGCTGCTTTCATCAGTTGAACTCCATTGGAGATGCTCAGCTGAAAAGGCTTGAACTAAAGCATATTGAAGTCAGTGGAAATTTTCACATGGACTGCAGCAGGCTTTCTTTCAATCAAGATTCTAGATCCGTCCTTACCAGTTAAGCTGAAGAAGTAACTCCATAAGCCATAAACTTGTAGCAGATTGTGATCTGTGCCAGACTCAGACTTGTGACATGATTATCAATCATTATGCTGCAGTAAAACAATAGTGAATAATGAACATTTTCTGTAGATAAAATCTTATGACTGTTCACTGTAGAATAAGCCTATGCATAATTAAGCTACTCCATAGAGGTACTGGCTCCTCTTAATATGCACCAACTGTCCTGCTTAGAAAGGATGGTTTGATTTGGCTTCATAGGACATACGGGCTATTAACCAGGCCTGTAGCAATGTCTTTCATAAAGATATATTTTTTGAAGTTCTATTCTACAATGTCAAACAATGCAGATGGTTAGAGTATGGCCCGCAGTTCAGTCTCTGTGTGTCTTCTGTTTTTCTTTTTGAGTCTGGTTTGGGATGGCAATTTGAACAGGGAAATTACTTCAGCTGATAGTGAAAAGCAGACTCTGTACAGTCTTTTGCTGAGTTCCTGTGATCTGGAAGTGGTCTGGAAGGCATTTTTTTTTTTCAGTCTGAACCATGAGTATTTTACTACATGAAGATGGCAAAAGCCAAGTTTCCAGTAGTGAGTACTTTATTATTAGATGGGATTACTGAAAACTGATATTGTCAGTCAACAAATCATAGAATCACAAAATGCTCTGAGTTGGAAGCAACCTTTAAATATCATCTAGTCCAACCGCCTTACCATGGACAGGGTCACCTTTCACTGGACTAGGATCCTCAAAGCCTTGTCCAGCCTGGCCTTAACCAGGGATGGGGCATCCACAACTCTTGTGGTCAACCTGTTCCAGTGTATGTCATGCATATCCTTCTCTCTGATGACTGAATGGGTAAACAAATATTGTTTGCATACAAAGGTCAATGAATCTATGTAGACTTCAGGGGAAGTCAACAGAAAGTGCTGAGAGCTGCTGGCTGACCCAAGCAGTTAGGACCATCACTGGGCTACCATCTATTCACACATCCTGTATTCAAAAATTATCACTGTGTCTCTCTATAGGAAAGTCTTACCTTTATGCATATATGAAATGACATGTCAGGGCAATGCATGAAAAAATGGAGGTTCCTATCCAAAGGACTGGATCGGGGAAGACTGAGGAAGGCAATGGAAAATACTTTTGTGAAGAATTTGAGATTTTAAAGTTTTTATTAACCTTCGAAGGTTAGCAAAAGTCCATTATGAGAACTTTTGAAAATAAAAGATTGTATGTTTTTGCAGCTAGCTCACATCAAAGGAGGTGTTTCATTTAAAGAGCTTATCTTCTGAATATAGGAGTAATTCAAATTCAGACAAAGTATAACTTAGTCACAAAATGTTTCTATCTATAAAATTGTTCTAAATCCCTTCAGGTATAAAAGACAGACATAGAACATGACTTCAGAAAAACAGTCTGCTAACAGTCTAGTTGGGGCTGAACTTTGCTCGCAGCATGCTCTAGGGAACATGATGACATGCAATGACCTTAGTCACAGAAAAACATAGAATGCATTTTTTCAAAAAAAGAAATAGTGGTAGCTCTGCTGTCAGTTTCTATAAATCTGTGAACAGAAGCTGTGAACCAGCCTTCTGTCAAAATGATCTCCTAATAAGCCACAAACTCCATGGTTTTGGTTTTTGGGATTTTTTTTTATTATTTAATTTTAAATATTCACTCAACTTTTTAGCTTACCAAACTTGACACAGTACTTGGATTTTCTGTAGGCCTTCACATTCTGTGTCTTACCATTTTTCTTCAAAGCATGAACACTATATTTTGAATCTAAAGTTCTACCTCATGACTTAGAATTAAGGATAGAAATGAATTCAGGACCTGGAATCCTACTCAAACTGAAATCTTCAAGTAAAAGCAGATTCAATGTTATAGTATGGCGTTAGTTTTCCCTTAAATTGGACCTTTTATTTTGGAATTTTTATTTTAAGTCAGGAGTGAGGTTGCTCACTGGATTTAAAAACAGTCCACATCTGAGTTTTGTCACTGACCTAGCACAGGGTGGAATGTCAGTTTACATATTTCAGTCAGGTTCCCCTAGTTAGGTTCAGAGAGTTGTCTTAAAAATCTCTAATTCATGTCTTTTACACCCAGAGACCGGTTTAGTTATGAGATTGCTCCCTAAAAACACGGTTGGGGAAACAAAACACATTGTATAACAGGATTAGGATCATTTTGAATGTTTGAACTGTTAGTGGTTACTTAAAAATAACCTTGTGGGCTTATAATTCAAAATTTCAGTTTTATTTTTAACAGTAGGTGTTGCTGTAGGAAAAGAGAACAAAGCACACAAAGCTGAGTGCTGAATTCATAGGAATTCATTTATGAAGTGAAAGGGCAGCCAGAATGCTTTACCCAGAACTATTTAAAAAAAGGACTGATTACACTTTTTGTGATTTAAAATCTGAGATCATGGCTTTTTCCAGTTAGTTCTGATTAATTGCTTGTTCAAAATTATTAGAAAATTTTGCATTTAAATTTTTTTTTTGTCTGATTATAAATTTACCAAGAAGAATGAACCTTTGTCGTCTCAGTAAAACCTACACTGATACTCTGTCTGCATGAAAACCAAATCACAGACATACCTGCAGTTCACCTGCTGAACTGGCTGGTATTTCAACCTGATGATTGTTGGCAGATCAGAACAAAGGATAGGGCCTGTGTTAAAAATTTATGGTACCTAGCTTACCCTTGTGTCTAACAGATAACAGATACTGCTGGGAAAGCTCATAAAGTCCCTTTAGGTACCCATTTGGCATGTTGAGTTAGGAGCTAGATATGGCGGGATGATGCCAGCACTTTCCAATACACTGATATAATTTATTCATTTGGGTTGCCATAGTTCCAGACCCTGAGCAAAGAGAACTCAGAGTACATATACTGTATACTGATGTCTGTCCTGTAAACCTCTGCCCTTGATATTGAGTTACTGGATTGACACTTCAGTATCTGAGGAGCAGCACAGCATGGAAGAAAGACAAGCACATTTATGAAATCTGAGATCTAAGAGCAAGTGGCTGGAGGGGTTGGTAGGAGACTGTGCTGGAAGCCAACTTGGTTGTACAAAGAGGAGTGAGAAGGCAGAGCTGTGCTAATGCCAAAGGTCACTTAGCATGAGAGTATGCTCTGCTCCAGAGAGTGCTAATGGTGGGAGGACAGTCGCTCTTTTAATCCAGGCTTTTTTTTAAGGTTTCCTTTTTGTTTGTTTTCCCTTTCTCACTTAAAGTTAATAATTTCAGAAGAGAAAAACTGTTGCTTTCTGATGCTTAGCAGATTTTATTGAAGGATGTGTGGTGTCAAACAGGTCTGTAGAGGAGCACTGGGTGAGTGAGCACAAGCTGACAACCTGATGAAAACCCAGGGGCTAGAGTTTGCTTGTACGTTGTGTTCTCCTTATAGTCTCATTAGTTTTCCAGCTGTCTGCTAACCGTGAAGGACAGAAAGCTGCTTCATTTCTCACTCTATGGAGGAATATAGGAGGCAGGATCTCAGCTGTCAGTTAACAACATTGTGATGCTATCAGCAATGTGAGCTCTTGGCTTCCTGAGCATAAATAATTCACTGCAATATGAAAGCTTTATAGAAAAAGCTTTCTTTAAAAAACCACCTTTCACATTGAAGTGAACCAAGATGCCTTATAAGGACATCATTGTAAGCACCAGAGCCTCAGCCTCCTCCCAGATCACAGTACTAGATCCGTCTGATGCTGCCAAACTGGAGCAATGACTCAGTAAAGCTATAGATTCCAAGGATTTAATCAAGTTAATAGAAAGTTAAGAATATAGCAGAGAGATGCCTTCTTTGATATATCTAATTGGAGATTTAAGCAGTGATATCTACTGAGGAGTAGTCAGAGGTGATGAAGTGAAAATTGCAACATAGTTAGAAGTCATCTGAAGGTCTCTTTTTATGGCATGAAAGATTTTGCTATGCTGAGAAGTTACTGATGGAAGGTCATTTTTTATCATTCCTAAGAGAAGCAAAAGGGTTTGAGCTATGCTTAGAACTGTATAAAGTTTGTGTATATGGCTTCCAGGGTCCAAAATAAGTGAGCAAATAAACTGGTTCACTGTTGTATGGGAATACTTTCCAGTTGTCCCTAACCCATGCTATGCAAATTTAGAGAAGTGAGAGGATAAGCATGGTTTAATTATGAATGCCTTTCTTCATGTTTTTGGTGCTATGAAGGTATGAAGTATTGCCCTCAGAAGAAATTACAATACATATTCGCTAGAAAGAGATGAAAAAATATAATTTATTGGAAAGCAAAAGAGGGCCAAGTCCTAATCCAGGGAGCAGACTAATCTGGCAGTAATAGCATTGGCAGATTAGCAATGAAATTTCTAATCAGTTAAATTTGTAATAATGTTGATAGCAGAAAGGATCAACAAGTATTGCAATACTAATAAGTATTTTGGCTGAAGGGTTAAAGTTGTGAAGTGGGCTTGTGAATGGGATTGAATTCTTATTCTAACCTTTCATGGGTCTGTTCTTTCAGGGGTATCTTGGCACCCTCATGGTAGAGGAAATGAGATTTTTCCCCCATTATATCTCTAGGTTATGCAACTGCCACCTACCTCGAGCTCCTCAGAGCACCCACAGGTTGCCACTAGTTCCATAAATGCAGCAATGTCATCCTGCCTTGCACTCTGCTGAGGGAGGAGCACCTCTAGCTGAGGTGTAGGGCAGAGCTGCTTCTTGCTTCTCATCCATTTTGTTCAGGCAGCATTAGGAGACCTGATGAAGCAGAAACATAGAAAGGAGTTAAAAACTATCATTAAAGATCAGGTTTTAGCATAGTTTTTGATTTTTCATACTTTTATATGCTACTTCTTCATTCTGTATAGGTTATACTCCATAATATCTTCATAAAAGGTGTATAGATATAGTAAGAGTGAAATTTTATGTCAGTTAGGAGACGTATGAATTGTTTTCAAGTGAAGGAATAGGATTTTTTTTTTCTGTTTACTGAAGTCATGCAGCCTTGATATTCTAAATTTTGGCTATACAGAAACATATACCAGCAAGACTCACTTTTCCATAATGTAGGATAAATCAGAGTACATTCCTATGCTATGCTTGATTTTAGAAACATAATGAAGACCCCTGTGCTGTGGGCTGCAAGATATGTTAGAGTAGGTTGTTCAAGGTTTTACTTCAGTATCTGCTATGTTCTTTTGAGTAAACAATCAGCTGAATAAATCCTGTGATTAGTTTTCATGTAAAATCATACACAAGGATATACATAACATGTTTTACTTGGTATCTTGAAAAATGTAACTTCCTGTGAGAAGCAGGGAGTTGGACTTGATGATCCTCACGGGTCCATGCCAACTTGAGAGATTCTATGATTCTAATTTTTTGGAGTCCAAAGGACTGTGTTTGAAAACAATTCTGAGGAACAGATTGTGAAGAGTATTTGTTTTCCTCAGTTTGTTTAGGCCTAATAAAATGGGAGAAGCAATATATATTTATATATTCATATAGACCTAAAAGGCTGAAGGTGCCCTGCTCTTTGGCAAAGTCTAGTGTATCTTGCTAGCTTTACTGGCTTCCTTTCTATTCTCCACCATGGTGATACACTATGGAAGAGTCTTGAGTGGGTAGGTGGAGTGAGGAGTGTGCCTGGGGAATGTAAATGATAAAATTAAAGTGGCTGGATCTTATTAAGAAAAAAGGAGCAAATCTGTGGGGAAACCAGGGGCTGCAATAGGTCATGCTAGTCTTCTAAAGAGAAGATGAAGGGAGCAGAGAGATAGTTATCAGATCTCAACAGATTCAGACTCATCTCTGTGCTTGAGGTCTGCATGAGACTGTGAGGAAAAATGTCTATTAGGACTGTTTTGCTTTCTTCCTTAGCCCCTGAAGAAGTCTTCACTGCAGTTGTGCTTTATGGTGTGGTCTTGGTAGGCAGTACTGAGCTGCTGTTTCTGCCACTGCAGGTCCCCAAGACAAATATTTAAGAAGGAGGAATGGAAAGGAAATGGATAACCTCCTGCTTGCTATGCATCACTTTTCATGAGGTCTTCCTTCATCAGGAAGCAGATCTCACTGTATGGGAGTCCTTATTACTCACACTGTCTGCATATTGTTAAAGAAACCCTTCTCCCTTTCCAAAACTAGCAGTGGAACTTAAAAAGGATGTGAGAAGAGGAAGAGTACAAAGATGTGTCAATTCCCAAAAGAGACTAAAGACAAAGTAGAGAATATCTTGCTTTTGCCAAGTCTCTGTATATTGTTGACTCTCAAATTCTCTCAAATGCCTCTTTTCAAGCAGTATTAGAACCTAAAAAGAAGTAAAACTGCTGAGAGACTGAGAGCTTATCTTTTGCAACAGTGCTCAGGTCCCTTTATGAAAGGTACTGTATAAAAATATAAAGGGTTTAAACCTTTTTCCCACACTGATAATAGGAATTCGTGAATTTGAAAGAACTGTTTTTGTTAATTTATTTGCTTGACCCTGTACCCAGTAAGACAAATTCAGAAGCATTTAAACTTCTTCCATACAAGGATTGAATTCCTTTGAAATTAAATGATATAAAAATATGAAAACAGTCTGCAGTTGAATCATTCCTACTTTTTTTTTAATATAGGTTTATTCAGCAAATTGGCTACCAGTTGAAGGCAATGGTTTCCATACTGCGATTTGTGGTGTATTTAAAACAGATGGAAGCAACTCAAAGCCTGCTTTGTCCAAAGCCAAGAACATTTTTTCGGCAAGAAGTCTGAACTTGTTGCCACATAAACAAAATGAGTGATTTAACTTAGTGTCTACATATTTTGGATTGGCAAAAACTGCTGAAAAAAAAGCGAAGTAAGAGAGCAGACTCTATGAAAATAGGAGAAGATGGAGCAAGAGAGAAATACATACACACATGCATGCACCACACGCAAACACACATCCTGGCAGCTGTTCAAACTGAAGTGTTTGTGTTGTGAAACTCTAAGCAAGTAGTAGGGTGTTTTGGTCCATCTGGAAAATTTCTTACACTTTCTGTTCCATGAGTTTAGGCACCAGCCTAAATATTGAAGAAAGCATATATTTGGATGCTTTCTATTGGCTAGCCCTAACAATAAAATTAAGGCTTCACTTTTACTTCAAGTCTGTTCATGATGTACAGATTCAGTGAGATGCTTGCCAAAAATTTGAATGTGTTCTAGAACTGTAAAATGTGGAGAGGTAATGAAAGTAGATAATAACCTGAACAGCTGTAAAAGAGTATATTTGTGTGGAAGAGGCCAAAGAGGATAAAATAGAGTGCCTTTATGATAAAGTTTATTATTGTGCTCCTACTGTGCATGACATAGAGGCCAATTTCATTTTGGACAGACTAATACTTGTACACTGAGCTGATTGATTGGTTCTGAACTTTACCCACATGATTTTGTTGTAGAGAACATCATTGAGTATTTTCAAATCTGCAGTTTCTGGTGATACTGAAGTCTGTCCTGGAAGCACTCATGGATGTGGACTGAGCATGGGAGTAAACACAGAAAGTCATGCATGAAGTCTGATTCTGTCACTGACAACCTTTGTCATTGGTGTTGCTGAGCTGCATAGGTGTAATTGGCCACTTGTTTCCTTTCCTGGGGTAGAGTGAGTGTTTAAAATGTATATTGGACTGCTTGCTTAAGTGTCTTCTAACTTTGCTTAATTGCTCCTGCAGCAAAATTGAGGATGGTGACATTAAATGATAAATTGTTATGAAAAAGGTCAAGCATGGTATCAGAAACAAAGTGAAGCATTATGTGGCATTTTGAAGACTCTATGTAATACAGGATTCAGGAATGGACTGAACAGGAAAGTGAGTTCCAAATGTCATTTACAAAAACATAATAAATTTCTGATTTAAAACAGCTAGGACAATCTGAGTGCTGCTGTTCGGTTGCACTATATTCTTAACTGCAGATTTTTTTTTTCTATATATCTTACAGTTTGAGAACTATGGGACACACAATGAAACTGTCAGTACATTTGTGAACAAGCAAAAAAGTTTGATTTTTTTTCAGAGAATGAATAGTTAAATCATGAAACTTACAAATACTTCGGAAGCAGCAGTAGTCTAGATCCAGAAAAAGGACAGAAAAAATAATTTCCCTAGCAGATACTAAACACTGCAAAAATTTTAGTCAGGTCAGCAAAAGCGAGTCCAATTTGGGCACCTTAATCAGACCAGGAATAGCATTTATCTGCATTGAGAACATGGTGTAAGATGGTTCAGAACTGACTTACTCATGGCAACCATGGTCAAGACTACATATTAGAGAGAAAGCTCAATACTTGGTTTTCCTAAGAAGCAGAACCCCTGATGCTGCCATGAGTGGTAATTGAATCATTTATGAGATTTTAGCGGAATGTGACAAATGGTCTCCAGCATAGGATCTGACAGGATCTGGCTGACCTCTGTAAGAGACATCTGTAAGACACAGAAGCTAGAGTGGTACTATGAAGGAGATCCAGGACTTCCTGCCATGCATTAAGGTGGGGATGGACACATGCCCAAGCAGCACTTTGACTCTGTGTTGGGGTCAGATGCATGTGAACATTCCATCATTCACAGCCCTGAACTTCCTTCAGAATTAAATCTAGATGTGAAACAGAAAAAAGCTTAATGTTAGTCTGGACAGGTACCTGATTTGGACAGATGGGAAAGTGATATCCTGAGATACATGGCAGAGTGCCATTGCTCTGCAATTTAAAAAGCCTATGAGAGGCAGAAACTGGAAGAAATAAAGCAATAAATCTTACAACTGAGAAAACTGTCTAAGAAAAAACTAAGTGGGGCATGTATCTGGCATAACACCAATGATATACTGAATTTTTTTTGTCAGTTATCAAGACTTCCTGTCAGACCCCTTTGTGATTGCTATATATAGCAAATTCTGCACCAAGATATCTTCATGGATCTCTTATATGACTGAAATATATTTTCCGAGTAGATCGGGGTGTTGAGATGTAGTCATGATTATCCCACGTGTCTTTCACTATTTCATACTTGTTGGCCCAGCAGTCCAGTAAATTGTCACAAATACAGAAGACAAACTGTGGGATACAGTTTGCATCAGTGATTTCTTAATTATTTTTTCTACATACAACCCTTCCTTTTCTCTGCTAGTATTTTATTAGCAAAAATAGGCCATTTTCTTCTTTTGTGTACCTCTGTTAAAGTCAGAGAATTCAGAAACATGGACTTGGGTGGCTGTGCACTTCTTTGAAATGTGCCAGATTATTAGAAAACTATCTTAATGAAAATTATGGAATGAAAAAGAACTATCAAAACTCCTGGGGTTTTCATTTGGCTTGCCAAAAAGCATTCAACAAACATACATTCATGTCTTTATCAGTAATATATTTTCTTCTAATGTATAATATGATGAAACATATGCCAACAGATAATAAAGCACAAGGGCAATTTAAATGTGACTTCATGACTGAGAAAAATGGCACTTCAGGTCCAAAACAAACAGCTGAGGAAGCACCACATGAGCTCTAACCTCATATTTAAAAACTACTGTGCAGGGGTTTTGATATTTTAATTCTGGCTCAATGTCAATAAAATGTATAATGTATGGTAAGAAGGACAGTAATTTCATTTTATTGAAATCCATTATTTTATTAAAGGCATTAGCTATAAACAGTAGTAAAATTTACAGCTCATTTAATGGATATGAAGGCAATAAATTCTTTAGAATACACCAAAGCTTTGAAGAGCTATGCCACTACTTTCTGCAGAGAGAAGGTGGAATCAAATAGATTCATAGATTCACAACATTATTCCTCATCCCTGTATTTCTGATCTTCAAAATGATACTTTTAAAGTTGCTGCATATGAAGCTGGCATATGAAGACTTGTGATTTCAGGCTCCATTCAGTTTACATTAGGTGCTCTTGCTTACATATTTCTGCCATACTTAATTTTAAAATTGCTTTATTAATACTATATTTAAAACCAAAATCCAAAACAGCAGCCTTTTAAGGATTCTGTAGCTTTGTGCTCCTGGTTGGATTTTTGTGGTTAGAGATCCAAATTTTTGTTTCACATCCAACAGCTCTGTTATGAGAAAAAAGTAATGATGGGGAAAATGCTTGCTCATTGATGATTCCTGCTGTATATCAAATGGAAGAAATAGTGCGTATAGTGAAAAATGGCTTCTCTGATTCCAGGCTTTACATGCAAACTAAAATTGAGAATTTGTAATCTGAAAGAAGATAAACTATAGTAACAGTAGGGATTTTCACACTGTATCATAGGAGAAGTACAAAATTACAAATGGTTTCACTATCTGTAGGTGGTCCATGCTCATAAATAGTCTGCTTTCATTTTGACATCAGTCTCAAAGATGTGTCAGAGATCCCTGAATAGCAGTAAAGCCAGAGTCTGTGATTGCAGCCAACTCAGGGAAAGGTGGAGGCAGGCAGTGAAGCAGATCAGCTTATTAGTTACTGTGACTTAGTACCTGGTGGTTTTCCATGCATTGGTGCCAGTCCATCTTCAGGATTAAAAACACAGGCCTTTTGTAAGAGTAATGATTTTCTGACTAACCACTTACTGGTCATTAGAAAATGTGATACCAAATCAGAACTGGCCCAATTCTTCAGCAGTGTAGAAAACCATTAATTTTGCTGTTTCATCAGAGGGTCCTACTACAGGAAAAAGTGGGGAACAACACACAGGAGGCCAAATATAAGTAAGAATTTTGGAGAGCAGGGGTTGCTGCTCCTACTGCTATGGGAAGGATGGTCTGACAGCTGCTGTTTGGAGAGACTTCTCCATACCACAGAATAAGCTTATGTCAAACCCACACTGGTTCAGAAGCAGCCAGACTGGTTTTCCAGACCTCAGGTGTGGGCAAAGGAAGCAACCAGGCCAAGGCTATTGCTAACACGCCAGAGTTTGCTGCATTAGAAAATCTCCTGCTTTGCCTGAGCCTACAGCAAGCCTATATTGACCTGATACAATCAGTTTTCAAGTGGATGAGACCTCCATTACTTCTTTAATAGCTTCTCAGCCTTTCATTTTCTGATTACACGGTATTTCCTGTAACAAGCTTACTTTCATATCAGATTCTCCTTGAACATACCTGTGTGTTTGAATTTTACCTCTTTTCAGAAAGGACTACATTCCTGCAGGCCAAAAATGATCAAAGAGCAGATTTTCTGATGGATGACATATATTTCTATATCTGCTCTTGTCGATAATGGATTTAATCTACATGAACACTGGATTGAGTTTTTACCAACACCTAAAATCACCCTGTGAAAATTTGAAACATATAGATATCCAGTGTGTCAGAGACATTAGTAACAACACTCATTTTGTAAAGTTTACATTTGCCTGCATGCTCTGGTTGTATGTACAAAGAGAACCTGTGTTTTATTATGCAGCTGAGATCCAGGAATTTCTGCTTCTCTTTATTTTAAGCTTGAAATGCTGTCTTTGTGGTCTGGATAAGTACTTTTTAAAATTTTCTCCACCTTTTTCTAGTTTCACAGTAAGTCAATCACTCACAGGACTGTGGCTACTATTTGCCAGTATGGGTAAATGCTGGTAAAGGGTTTTAAAAATAAAGCCTAATATAATTGCTACATTTTAGTGTCACAGAGTGCACCAGTTAAATATCAGTTTGTATTTCGTGCTGGATGGCATGTTCATGGGTGATTACCTCTTTTCTTCTCTCATAATACCATTTTTCCCAGGTTATTCACTGAATACCAAGTCTTCTGAGACAGAAAGAGCCCACCAGATCAGTCATAGGCATCTCAACATTCAGCCAGGACCAGCAGACTGAGCTATTCCTACACTAGATTTTGTGCTGTGTGTCTGTGCCTAATAACATTTAATTTACTACAACTTCCCTTTGCAGTTACTTGGGTTTGTGGGTCTATCATTTTGGATAATAGATTGGTAGAGCCAGTTCTGAGAAGGGTTATAAGAAGTCCTGCTAATACCAGAATGCCTGGAAGAGTAGCTGGCTATGTAGGAGAAAGGAGTATTCTGGCTTGAACAGTCATAACTCTCTGAAAACTGAGAGTAAGATACCAGAATCCTTATTTCTTCACAAATTTCTTTTGATCACAAAAACGCGATCATGTTACAAATTACATTTTCATAATTGCAAATTGCTCAAAGAGAAGTATGTCATAGAAGCTTATCTTTAAAATATACATTGAAATACATGCTTTTAAGGTGCTAGCAAATATATTCTTTCTGAAAACGTACTTACTGTACTTTAGCTAAGAAATTTAAAAAATAACAATTGCAAATTTGAATTTTGAACTAATTGAGGTTTCTGTGTGAATAGAGATTGCTCAGCTGAGTCTTAAAATATGTCTAGGATTCTTAACCATAATAAGTGCTATCTTGATTATACTTCTGGGGATTTTGTGTCTGGTGTAGAATGCTAACTCTGAAAAATGTCTGGTTTATTTTAGCATGAGAAAGCTAGATGACTTAATTTAACTGTAATTTTTCAACTCAGCACAAGCTTGAGAAGTCTTGGTTTTCCTTCCATCTCCTGTTGCCTCCAGTTATGAAAGTACAAGAGGAAGTAGCATCAGATGACCTATGCATGTCCTTTGAATCCTAGCGGTTCATACTGCAGTTGGCAAGCACCAAATCACTTTCCAAATTAAAGCTTTCAAGCAGGTAAATGGAATCAGTTTTATTAGGCAGAGAAACATGCCATGCAAACTCATTTTCATTTACAGATTTTCATACCTGAGACACTTCAGATGTAAGCCCAGTTGGCTATATTGTCTATTAGCTTTGGTGGCCCATAGTATAGTTTTGTAAACACAAAGTAGGGTGTGCATGGTCTCTGAAAAGGAGTCCTTTCTATTTACCAAATTTCTAACCACTAAATCTCAGAAGAGAACCCCGGGACAAAAGGAGTCCCACTATGTTTAAGGGCAGATAGACACCATTTGGAAGTCATTTGCTCACTGAAGAGATAGAAGGGAGAAAACATCTGTTGACTTTGGGAGGCTTGCCAAGCAAAACAGGAGTTGCGGTTGATAGGACATACTAACAAATCCAAGGAAAGTATTATTTGTGTATAGAAGCATAGAAGACACATAATACACATAGTTTTCAAAGGACAACCTTCAAACTAGCACAGCTGGATTTTTCCTGTGATCCACATTTTACCTGTAGTCTGGTTACCTACCTTTGCAATGCTTGAAGAAAGAAAATGGAGGCTAAACCAGTTTTTCTTAAATATTTTATATATGCACAGAAGACAGCTCACTTTGTCAGCTGTTCTTCGGCCTTCCAGATAATTTAAAAGACATATTTGTACTGAAACTAGGAGAGAAAAACCTGAGAGACATAAAAAAAAAATACACCTGTATTTTACAAATTAAAATATGGCTTTATTACAATCTGTGATCAAGATTGTTGCCTCTCATAACCTGTTAGTTTTCTATTCCTTAACTTTGAGAGTAAACATCCTGACATATGTTAATTGAGAAATTTCATTCCAGGATCCTCCTGTACCTTCCCTGTCATAGCTGACACTTTGATGCTCTCATGCAGGTCTTGGTAGCTACATTCCATGTATGCACAATTGTTAATTCACTTTGTGCTGTCTGAAATTGCTGTGATAGACTCCAGTTTAGGCTCTGCTTTTATCTGCCCTGTTTATTTTCAGAAGATGAATTAACTTGTGGAGCAAGATGCCTTTGACAAGAAAAGGCACATGGTAGGATTATCTGTAGCTGGTGATATTGTTATGAAGCACTTGTGCTTAGAAATTCTTTTTATTTTTTTTTTTTGATGACAGGTGAATAAAGTATCTTGAAATATCAGAAGCTTTTAATCTCCATCATTGTAGCAACATAAATGAACAAGTCACCATCCATAGACAGGACTTTGTGAGAGCCTTTCAGGGTTCATTTCCATATTACTAGGCTTCCCAGAAAGTAAGAAGGGAATCACTCTGAAACACAAATGAATCTCCTGTACCAGTCTGTGAACTGTTCTGAATATATCCTGGCATAAATGAGAAGTGGCATGGCATAAGCAGCTCTTTCACTATTGAACAAAGCAGCCAGAACACGGAATGGTATCTATAGCCCCAAAACATGCGTGCAGGGATATTCACACCTCCGTGTCTCATGAACAGGCCTCTCTCTGATTATCATGAAGTCAGCATTTCCACTGCAATTGTGGGTTGCTGTCCTTGAATCCATAACATTTTGTCTTCAGCATTCATAATTTTGAGAAAGTTTTAATTCTTGCCAGATATAAGCTTGTACTTTTGTTCCTTTGACTGATGATTCAGTCTAGTCAAAAAGAGTTAAAGGATGTTAAAAACCTTTCCTGGACTAAATTATTTACCAGCAGTCAATACAGAAAGGAATATTTCCAGGCACTCATGACATTGCTATCACAGAGGTCTCAGAGGCAA